>NC_139009.1:12596111-14054737 GCF_964374135.1 Grampus griseus
TTTAAGCAAAATATTTAAGAGCAAATAGCCTTATAACAAATCAACACTTTTGAAATGGCATTAAAAGGAAGCCCTTTTGAAAGTTTTCTCATTCTAGGTGAAGTGGCAGAGTTGAAAGGGAAGGTGGTTTAAATTTGGTGGTAAGGACATTATAGACTTTGTTTCTTTTTATTTATTTATTTATTTATTTTTTTGTGATACGCGGGCCTCTCACTGTTGTGGCCTCTCCCGTTGTGGAGCACAGGCTCCGGACGCGCAGGCTCAGCGGCCATGGCTCACGGGCCCAGCCGCTCCGCGGCATGTGGGATCTTCCCGGACCAGGGCACGAACCCGTGTCCCCTGCATCGTCAGGCGGACTCTCCACCACTGCGCTACCAGGGAAGCCCTAGACTTTGTTTCTTTAAAGAAATATTTCCAAGACACTGGTAGTTATTTCCCCTCAAAGAGTTTTGTGGAAACGTTTTTCGAGGTAAATAGTGCTTCCTACACCCCACTCTTAAATATTTTCAGTGCATATTTTCATATTAATAATAAATCTGAGTGGTCCTGTTGTAAAGACCCAGTATCTGCTTACTTCGCTTAACCTTATGTTTCCAAACCTGTTTGCACAGAGAACTTATGTTGAAATATGCTTGTTACCATCTTATTGTAGTTCTAAAGAACCCAGTCAGAAAAGGACAAAAACTGAACTATGTAATGGAAAGTACATTAAGACTAGGAGTCATTAATTGTGTGCTTCAGGCATCACAGCCATGTTTTAGGTATCGTTAAGTGTGAAGTCCTGGAAAAGTTACTTTACTTTTCTGAGTTTTAGTGTTGTCATGTGAAAATAGATATGAGATTGCCTACCCTCTCTAGTTAGGAATTATTGTGAGATTGATATGACTTTGAACTTACTATGTAGATTGTATAGTACCATGTAATGGTAAGAAATTTATAATTATTATTCAACTTTAGAATTTTAGTTTATCTTTTATTTTAAAAGATAATTTAAGAATCAAAGTACTGATCTTGTGCAAATTATTGCATTGAGGTATGTCTGCCAAAATAAGTCCCCTGTCCCCTATCCTCCCCCACCTCAGCTCCTAGGATAGAATAACAAATACATGATAACTGTAACCAGGTTTTTACACAGTTAAACTGAAAACGTGATTTCGAAATAAAATAATTCTGGAGGGAAAACCTAAATTATTTAAGATTTGAGCTACATCTATATCTTTTATATTTTTCTCAGGATTTCTCATGTTGTAGTTGAGCCCATAGCATTTTTCAGTGGAGTAAGCATGTCTCAGTTTTCAGAGAGAGTCTAGTGGAACCATGGCAACCGTGGCATGCCCATGTGTTTGTTCCAGCAGGGAAGCTTTGGAAATAAGATTTTTATCCTAATGGGATAAAGAGGTCTATCAGAATAACTGGGCCTTCCATTCCTGGATTCAGCAGGTATATGTAGATCTGAACAATGTAAGGGCAGGGAAAACTGATGGAAGAAACAAAAGAGACCCACACGTGCATGTGTCCAAAGGGAATCCATTTTAGACAAGCTCTGTGCCTCTTAGTGCGTTCCAGCAGGGACAGTGGCTTCTCCTCAGGGACAATGGAAATCATTTCTCATGAGCTTCCACAGCCCTGATGATCAAAATCTGATTCTTTCCTAGGGATCCTTCTCTAGTCATCCTAGCCAAGAGTTATCTCTCAGGCTTCTTATCGCATCTGGACTCATAGTTACCTGTATATGTGCCAGCTGTCCTATGAAACTGGAAGTTCCTTGAAAGGAGATATGTCTGATAAATTTTTAGGTCCCTTTTAGAGAGGTGTGCCACTGGAGGGCAGTTGAATAGGAGTGGTAGCAAGTCAAGTGTACATTGCCCCATCAATCAGTTGTAAAGTTTGGAAGTTTCTAATCAGGAGCTACTAAAGAATTCACAAACACCCAGGATTATGAGAAACAGCATCTGGGCATCTGACTCACAAAGGGTGTCAACGACCAGGTTACACCAGTACCAGTCAAGTAAAACTTTGCCCATTTCCTATCTAACCTCCTTTTCTTGCCCGCCTCCCTAGAGAAGCAGAGCAAACGATGGAGGAGGGAAGCAAGCAGGATAAAGAACAGATTACAATCTCTTCTCCACTGCTTAGTTCAAAATTGAACTGAGAAAGGAGAGATCGGGTTAGATATATAGTGGAAATTTACATTTAAATTAGACTGAAATTTTTAATACCTTAGAAACAACCACTTTTCTGTTACCTGAAAAGATATAGATCAGCCCAAAATATCATCCTGGAAGGGGAAAGGGAGACACAGTAGAGCATATTTGAGGCAGTGATGAGAAAATAAAGCTATATAGCTAACCCATTCAGTAAACTGGTTATAAAAGGAAGAATACAAAATAGCATATGATTCATTCATAAAGCAAGAGGTATAGGCCAGAATTGCTGGTGTAGGTATTAGAAAGAAGCAACTGGTGTGAAGTGGAGCGGCAGAGGAAGGTGGTCTGGATCCAGGTCACCAGCGGTACAGGAGAAACTGGAAAAGAGATATCCTTCCAAAGAGGTGCTCTGTAGATGACCATGTACACAGAGGGCTTATATCATTCATCTCTGGCTCTTAACCAAGATCAGATTCATCTGAATATTAGAAGTTATCTCTAGGCTAAGTCAGGAGAGCAAGGAAATGAAAACAGAGATAATTTATACTTTGTAATAACATTAAATAGTAATGGTGTAAAGCAGGGGTCGCCAACCCCCGGCCACAGACAGGTGCCGGTCTGTGACCTGTTAGAAACTGGGCCGCACGGCAGGAGGTGAGCAGCGGGTGAGCAGGCGAAGCTCCATCTGTATTTATAGCCGCTCCCCATGACTCGCATTACTGCCTGAGCTCCGCCTCCTGTCAGCATTATGATGAGTTGTATAATTATTTCATTATATATTACAATGTAATAATAATAGAAATAAAGTGCAAAATAAATGTAATGCACTTGAATCATCCCAAAACCATCCCCACCCCTGGTCTGTAGAAAAATTGTCTTCCACAAAACCGGTCCCTGGTGCCAAAAAGATTGGGGGCCATTGGTGTAAAGAATTTAGAGTGTATAGGGCACTGTGTTGGATATTTACACACATCACTTCATTGAATCCACATTACAGCTCTGCAAGGTAAGTGTCTGCAAGGTAAGCTTCATTTTATGACTGAGAAACTGTGTCTCAGAAAGTAATTTGTTCAAGGTGACACAGCTACCATGCGATAAAGGTGTTATTTAAACCCAGGACTCTCTCTACCTTTCTACACAGGCCTTTTTTCCCCTCTTTTTAAAAACTTTTTGATTATGGAAAGCATACACATTTGAAGAGAATGATGTAATAATGCCCATGTACCCATCACCCAGCTTTAACCATTATTAAAGTCACTTTGCTTCACTTCTGTACCCATCCTTCCCCCTCCAGTGGTTTAGTTTGAACAAATTAAGACACTATATCATTGCATCTATAAATTTTTATATATGTATCTATAAGGACTCTTTAAAACATGTCCACAATACTGTTATGTACCCCCCAAATTATTTAATATCATCAAATATCTAGTCAATGTTCAAGCTCGTAAGTATTGTTATAGTTTTTCTGAATCAGGATCCAAATAAGGTCTACACATCCCAGTTGGCTAGTAGACAACATCCTGTTTTGTATAAGACATTTATATAAGACATGTTTCTCACTAGAGGGAAGTATGGTATGGATAAAAGAGACATGACTTCAAAGATGAGGCTAGTTGCTCAGAACAAGTTATCTTACTTTTGGAAAACAAGAATTATATTCCTGAGATTAATTTCGAGGATTAATAACATAACGTCTATGAAAGCACTTAGAACAGTCTCTGGCATATACAAGGATTTTAGTGAATGTTAGTTTCCTTTCTTAAAAGAATTTAAAGGAAAATGAATGGTATACTAGGCCAAAAAGCTTGAGGAAACTTCTTGGAGTACTTTGGCTACTGATTCTTTGAGATGACTCCCATTTTGTTTCTGGATTGAAATTTGACCACAGTTGTGCCAGAGTGGCTAGTGATTAATAGCTCTGAATCCTCCCACTGACATGTTCTATATGGTTTCCAATATCAAAAGGAAGGAAATTTGTGACTTTAAAACGATCTCAAGTTCAGGAAAATGATTGTAAGATCTATATTGAATGTAAATTATAACCTGTCTCACAAAATTGTTGTGAAAACCAGAGGTAATACATACTAAATGCCTAGCAGGGGCTTCCCTGGTGGTGCAGTGGTTGGGAGTCTGCCTGCCGATGCAGGGGACGTGGGTTCGTGCCCCGGTCCGGGAAGATCCCACATGCCGCGGAGCGGCTGGGCCCGTGAGCCATGGCCGCTGAGCCTGCGTGTCCAGAGCCTGTGCTCCGCAACAGGAGAGGCCACAGCAGTGAGAGGCCCGCGTACCGCAAAAAAAAAAAAAAAAAAAAAAAAGCCTAGCAGAAACCTATCATTTAATTGACCATCAATTTTTAATAATAAAGTAGTATTTGCTATTCTCAAAGAGCTTTTAATTTAAATTGAGAAATTAAATGAATTCATAATCAAGAAGTATAGAACTAAGTACAACTGACAGGCCACCTCCTGAATTGGGTACATCTAAACCATTTGTGAAGTTAATGGGTACTTTATTCTAGAACATGGATGTTTGAACTCAGAACATTGTATTTATGAAGACTCATAGCCCAATGACAGTAACGTTATGTTCTTGTAGTGCTTATGCCTGCTTATTTAGAATATGTAAAGTGAGCAGTTTCTTCTATGTTATGTGGGAACCATTTCCTAAAATGCCAACCAGAGGTTGCTGGTAAAGAGTACTCAGATTTTTGTAATAGGTCTGTAAGGCTATACACCTGTGAAATGAAACTCACTGGGAGGTAATACAATAGAAGGAAGGCTAAAAATTCATACAGCATTCCAGCTAGCTTCTCCAAATTTTTATTTGTTATTGGTTCCTATAGTAGATAATCAAGAATCACGTTAATTCTCTGAATTTGAATCTAACTTGGACACCACTGATTGTTAACATGGTGATTGAGTCTGCCTCATTATAACAGTGAGAATATTCCAGTTTTGTGGTTGTCCAGGATTAGATATGAGTGTAGAATTTTTCTTTTTTAATTAAGTGAAGGAGAGATTGCTTTTTTCTTTCAAAAAACTTTTTAAATCTAATTTTAAAAACTCAGTTGACAAAACTCCAAAAACTAGAACTAAAGAGGGCTGCTGTTGGCATTCCAGGTAATTCATTGAACAAACGTGGTGCTTCAAGCCCCTACTCTTATAGGACAGCTCTTAAGTGAGCTTCCTTGAAAGCCAGGAATTTGCTCTTTTTAAATACTTTTTCTGAATAAAAAGAATAATATTTACTCACTGTAGAAAAATTAGAAAGCAAAACATAGAAAAAATAAAATCAGAAAACAAAAGAAAAATCAGAGAAAAGAATAAAAATCACCTACAATCTATTATTTATAGGTTATATTGTCCTCCTTTATATTGTTTTCTAATTGAGACTACTCATTTCTTTAAAATTTGTATTCTGTGTTTTTTCCTTAACACCACGCTTGCAATTAAAACTCTTCACAAATGTAATTTTAAGACATTACACTCCACCATATGCATAGACAAGGTTTACTTCACTATTCTCTTACTGTTACACATTTTAACTTTTTTTTTTTTTTTTTGGTGGTACGCGGGCCTCTCACTGTTGTGGCCTCTTCCGTTGCGGAGCACAGGCTCCGGACGCGCAGGCTCAGCGGCCATGGCTCACGGGCCCAGCCGCTCCGCGGCATGTGGGATCTTCCCGGACCGGGGCACGAACCCGTGTCCCCTGACATCGGCAGGCGGACTCTCAACCACTGCGCCACCAGGGAAGCCCTAGAGCCCATTTCATAACTGCTCTCCATAGTCTGCCCGCAGTAGCCAATTCACAGCTATTGTTATCATTATCATTATTTTAAATTTCAAGCTCTCGAGAATGTAACCAGAATTCTATTAAACATCTATTATGCTTTTTTTTTTTTTTGAGCAAGAGCTTACAGCCTTGTAATTTACTAACAAACCAGTTAGAATTAGATTCAGCTTAAAATGATAGAAAACCCCAAATAACAATGACTTAATAGGAGAGTTTATTTCTTACTCATATAAAAGAAATCCAGAGGTAGGCAGTCCAGGGTTGATAGGGGAGCTTCACAAAGTTCTCAGGGACTCAGTCTCCTTCTTCCCTTTACCTCCATGATCCTTAACATGTCACTTCCATCTCATGGTCCAACTTGGCTGCAGCCATCACATGTGCTTTCTACCAGGAAGAAGGAGGAAGGGGAGATGAAGGGTGCATCCTTCCCTTTTAAGGATCCTCCCCTAAGTCAGACCTCCTGAAAATTGACATACATGCCACTGGCCACAATTTAGCCACATTTAGCAAAACACCTGCTATAAGTTAGGGTTTTTATTATTAAGGAAGAAGGAAATGGATTTTGAAGGAAACCTGAAGCTTCTGCTGTGCTAGTAATAATAAAACTTTTAAGTTATAGTAAATATTTTAATTTAGATTATCAACTTATTTCTTTAAATGTAATATGAAAAAATCAACACACAAAAAACAGTGTTTTAAATTCACATCTAAAATTCTAATTAACAACGTCTTTTATAGAAAACATTGTCCCAGAGGTCATAAAATCTTGGTATTCATGCCTGGGCTTTGCTTCTAGCTGTTTGTCTTGGTCAGATCACTTTCCCTTGCTGGGCTTTAGTTTCATATGTTGAATGAGTAGGGTTAAACTAGGATATCTCTAAGTTCGTTCCATCTCTACCTACTTTTACCAAATGTAATAGGTAAATCTCATGTTTTCTTACTAGAATTTTAAAGTAGTATAAGTGTTACAGGGCAAAAATCTCACAATGAGCCACTTTTCTCAGGAATAGATACAGATTTATCTCTGTACATTTATACCTTGCCTTCTCTGAGAAAAATTAAAGACTTCTATTGTTCTTCACTTGTGCAAAAGAAATATAATTACAAAATGAAATAAGCAGAACAAACACTGAGAAAGAGATTAAGCTATCATTTTTTTTTTTTGCTGAGCATATTTAGGGAAAATCCAAAGTTTCAAGTATAAACAAATATTAATCAAGATTTTAAAAGGAGGCTGGATGCAAGATAAGTTACAAAAACAAATAGCCTTTTCTTTTAGTCTATCAAAAAAGCTTTCAGAAATGAAAATTGGAAAAATATTCTATGCACAATAGCAAGAAAGATGATAAAATATTTAGGATTAAAAATTATAAGAAAGGCAAAGTGCCTTATGGATGATAACTATCTGAAACAAATCCGTTTTCAATAGATTTCTTAAGTTGCCTCTTTGGGACTTGAAAGTTTCTTCTGTGAGAGTACGACAGTTAATCCAGTTCAGTAGACATTAATTGATAAATCCAGTTTAACAGGTTTTAATTGAGGGCTTATGTGTGAAGCCCTGTAATGGAAAAATTTAGAAGCGGAAAGAAAAGACTCTTTCATGGAGCTTATGGTAGGGAAAACACAATAAACAGATGATTAAGAATTGATCAGGGCTTCCCTGGTGGCGCAGTGGTTGAGAGTCCGCCTGCCAATGCAGGGGACACGGGTTCGTGCCCCGGTCCGGGAAGATCGCACATGCCGCGGAACGGCTGGGCCCGTGAGCCATGGCCGCTCAGCCTGCTCTTTCGGAGCCTGTGCTCCGCAACGGGAGAGGCCACAACAGTGAGAGGCCCGCGTACCGCAAAAAAAAAAAAAAAAGATCAGCGAGAAAAAAAGAGGAAGATTATGCTCTGTTGGGCATGTATAACAAAGAGGCTAACCTCATCTAAGGGATTCAGGACAGAGACAAAGTGAGACTTATGCTGAGATCCAAAATAAGAACGGGAGTCAGCCAGGTGAAGGAGGTACAGAAAGAGTGCCCCCAACACAGGTAATAGCAGGTGCAAAGAGCTGGATTTGACATTGAACCTGGTGAGAAACTGGAGCTTAAAAAGGAACTTGGCAGAGTGGCATTCGATGAGGCTGAAGAGTTAGGTAGCAAGCAGCCGGGTTTCATATTGCGATGAATCTTATAAGGAGTGTTAAGGGTTTTTTAAACTGTGTTCTAAGAGGATTAAGAAGCTATGGAAGGTTTTAAAAAGGAAGTGACTTGATCAGACTTGCATTTTCAAAAGATCCTTCTGGAGAATGAATTAGGCAGGAAGTAGATGGAAACAAACCAGTTTGGAGACAGTTATAATTGTCCACATGAGAAGTGATATTGGCTTGGGCTGAAGTGGTACAGCACAGATTCAGAGACTTGTACAAATTTGGGTGATATTTAGGAGGTAGATAATACAGGAGCGTGACTGTATTTGTGAAAAGAGGGAAGAAGATACTGTGTTCGTGGGCGGATTGATGGTGGTATAATTCTTCAGATATATCTATTTTTTTGATAACCAATGTCAAGTATCTATTTTTTTGTGACTCTTAACAATACAGCCCAGCAGTTACTAGAGAAACTGACACTCCTTTTATGTTGTTCTAAATAGGTATACTCATCAGAATAAAAAATGTGACTCACACCAAATGCTCTAACCCAGCCAGCAGGGTCTTCCATACTCCCAGCCTTCAGAATTAATATTCTATTCTGTTGAGGATAAACTCAAACCTATCGAGGTTTCCTCAGGCCTACAGGTTGTGTTAGGTGTTCCCAATTTTTCCAGCGCTATTTTATACCTCTAGGACGTCTTTATAGGGCCAACACTTTTTCAAGCTTCCAAGGTTAGTAATTGTGATTTCATTATTAGTTGATTGAAAGAACACAGAGTGACAAATAGCTACTATAAATTCAGTAATGCTTAAAATTTGTATATTATTAATAGCAGTAGTGTTGACATATATTTGAAAAATAATGCAATGGTATGTGAAAGACACACTCTTCCATTTCCAAGCCTTAGTTTTCATATGTATTCACAGACCCTTAGCAATAATTCAGTAGATTTTCCTACTTCCACACTTTACCCAGAAATCCACAGACCAAATTTTATCTTTCAGATGATCATAAATGTTTTTGTTTCAAATAAGAAGCAAAGGTACCATTAACATGATCTCTTCAAGAACTGCACATTCTTTAGAAATCAAAGAATAAATGTTTGCTCCCTCATGATGGCATTTAGACAGGGCCATGAGATTACATAAGCAGGTATTGTTTCTGCTCTGGCATAAAAGAACCTAGAGTTTAGAACCTGGAGTTTCTCCCCAGTCAGGGCATACATTGCATTAAAGCAGTTTATCTGCCTCTGAACATTATTATACAAAGAATTCTTATTTTAAGAATACACATCAGAACTAGACCTAAGGAGCCATCGGGAACCAGCGGACCTCTGAGGATTTGCTGCTGCCTCCTTTTCTTGGTCTTGTGGAATCCAAGATGTTCCTCTCTCTATACATAGCATCTCAGCTTCTCTCTCTGCAGTTTAGCTTTGCAGTCACTATTGATGAAGGATGCTATACCATCTGTCTTCCTTTTCAAATCCCTGAAAGAGCAAGTCTGATTACTTTTATCTCTATTTGCAGAGCTCTTCCCACCATCCACCCTCATCGGCTGGCCTGTGCTATGCCAACTTTGCTTGGATTTTTTTTTTCTATAAATTTATTTATTTTTGGCTGCGTTGGATGTTCGTTGCTGCGCGCGGGCTTTCTCTAGTTGTAGCGAGCGGTTAGTGGTGCGCGGGCTTCTCATTGCGGTGGCTTCTCTTGTTGTGGAGCATGGGCTCTAGGCGCACAGGCTCAGTAGTTGTGGCTCACAGGCTTAGTTGCTCTGTGGCATGTGCGATCTTCCTGGACCAGGGCTCGAACCTGTGTCCCCTGCATTGGCAGGTGGATTCTTAACCATTGCGCCACCAGGGAAGCCCTGATTGGATTTTTAGGTCATCTCTGCCTAAGAAAACCTTAACAATACTTCCCTGAATATGAAATACAGATAAGACCATCTCAGCTAAAAGAAGAGATGGGACATATTAATACCGATGTGTCCAGTATATCTGGCAAGGAATAACCAGGAAGGTGAGATGAAGAGGGAAGGGAACTATGTTGTGACAAAAGTAATTCAGGCACTTCACATACGTCTGTAACACCACACATTATCTTCAGAGCAAAACCAGTGAGTTCATAAAATTTCTCCATTTAATAAAAGACAGTGGGGCGTTGAGGGAGTGAACACTGTGCTTTGTCATCCAGCAGATCCGGGCCTTTATGACTCCAGCTCTTGAGCTGTTTGCAAACTCATTCTAACCAGGAGTGTTTAGCTGTCCCTGGCATCAGTCAGTACTTAATTCTAGGGAGAACACTGATTAATCAGTCAACTTGGTTAAGTTTAGGTCAGTCAAGACAGTTTTTAAGATGCTAAGCAAATATGTAATTGCTAAACATTTGAGAATTGCCTGTGTACTGTCTAAATGTGTAAGTCCTTTAAAAGTAAGGTATATGGGCTTCCCTGGTGGCGCAGTGGTTGGGAGTCCGCCTGCCGATGCAGGGGACACGGCTTCGTGCCCTGGTTCGGGAGGATCCCGCGTGCCGCGGGGCAGCTGGGCCCGTGAGCCATGGCCGCTGGGCCTGCGTGTCTGGAGCCTGTGCTCCGCAACTGGAGGGGTCACAGCAGTGAGAGGCCCGTGTACTGCAAAAAAATAAAAAATAAGGTATAGTTTCATTATAAAGATAGTCTTTGACAATCTGAAAACATTAAAGTAGAAAGAAATTTAAATCATCATCCTAATGTTCAAAGTTAATTATTGTGATAATTTGACATATTTCGTTCTGATCTTTTTCCTGTATGCCTACTTTCTTACATAGTTGTGGTGTAGCTACAATTTACCCTTTTACTTCTAAGTATTCCTTTTTAAAACCAATTCTTTTAACTATATATATCATGTGTTTTTCTAAAGTCATACTCCTCTCTGTTTTCTTTTATCTAGGCTTCTGCCATGCTTCAGAAGGGATTTCAGTTAGGTTTAGGAAATATATCAAGTACAGTAAAATAAAACAGAAAAAAAAAGTGAATTAGAAAAGAGATTTCAAAAAAGGAATACAAGGAAGTTTTTCTATGTGGCTTGGCAACCTCTCCTCTGTACCTTCCTTGAGTTCTTCTGGCCCAAAATATGTTTCTAGAGCCTGTAAGCTGAAAGAAACTATGCCTAGATAGTTGGCCAAGGATTGTGTTCTATTTTGGCAGTGAAATGCATATTTATCATTAAGTGGACTTTACTACACCGTTCCATGAGGCTGTTCAGAGTGACCTTTACAAAATTATCCCAATACTCGTGCTTACAGTTCTGGAAAAACAACCACAGCAACTACAAGCAACTCCATACTCATTTTATGTGCTTAGTACAATGGCAGGAAACCAGATGACTCAAAGAGTTACTATCATTCCAACTTCATTGATTCAGAGCCTCAAAAGATCAGAATCTATCAAGATTCCTTGCAAATGTTTTGTTAAACTGTTGTATCTAATATCCCCATTCACAGATGAAAATTGAAATTTTATAAAATCATTTTAAAAACACTTACTGCATGTCCATGTGGTAAAGGTGTTGATGAGCAAGACAGGGTTCCCATCTTCAAAGTGTTCCAAGGGTCTAGCAGAGACAGGCAAGTAGACAAGTAATTGCAATGCACAAAACTACCTTGAAAGTGCTAACTGCAGATGCAATTGTAGCACCAACAAAGCAGTTATAAGACTACGGAAATTAACTTGATTTCCATTTTGCTTTATGATACCAATTTGTGTATCACAAAAATGAAACCACTTGAGAATTACCAACGGAGAATAAGAGAAATGTATTTTTTTCCTAAACTTAAAATGGACATGCTTTAAATTATTCAGTAAACTTCTTAGAGTCTGGCACGATTTTCTCCTCAGTTTTCTGCCACATGTTTTCTTTGAAATGAACATGATTACTCTGTATAAGAGCTGGAAGAAAACATCATTATCCAAAATCATAATGGCGCCCAAGCCATTTGATTAGTTAATCTTCAGCAACGAAGTATACCTAGGAAAAAGTCAGTTGGGATTAGAGAGAAATCTAAATTACCAGCTGCTTTAAAGGAAAATATATTAATTTTTTATTGTGAAAAATTTCAAACGTACAGAAAAAATTTAGAGAATAGTATAATTATCCATTGACCTACTACCTAGCATTCAAAAATATTAATGCCATCTCATTTTGATATTATCATCATTTTTCTTCTCAGTCCCACTCACCTCCCTTCTTCCTCAGAAAAATCATTCTGTTGAACTTGGTATGCATTTTCTTCATGAATACATTTATTCTTTTCACTAAATATGTATATCTCTATAGTATCATTTTGGCTTTGTGATATTTAAGTAGATGACGTCATATTGTATGTGTCATTCTCCAACTCACTTCTCTCAAAAATATTTTTAAAGCACTGTTTTTATTCATATATCATTCATTCGTTTTGACTACCATATAGTGTTTCATCATGTGACTATACTTCAAATTAAATTACTCATTCCCTATTCGATGAACATTTAGATTTTTGTAACTTTTTTTTTTTAATTTGCTATTGTAAACTTGTAGTGTACATCTTTTTCACATGTCCCCTTGTGTGTTTGTGTGAGTTTCTCTAGGATATATATGTCGAAATGGAATTGCTGGATTATGTTCTATATGCATCTTCTGCTATATTAAATATTGCCAAACTATTCTCCAAAGAAGATGTACCAATAAATAGTCCCATGAGCAATATATTAGAAAGAATTCATATTTTTTCTACATCTTTGAAGACACTTGATATCAGCATATTTTCAAAAAATATTTTTACCAAACTGATAATAAAAAAAATGGTCCTTTGTAATTTTCTATTTTCTTATTTTTTTATTGGCCATTTATGTTTTCTTCTCTGTAAATTATCTATTCATATGCTTTACCTATGTTTCAGTAGGATTATCTTTTCCTCATCCATTATTTGGAATTCTTTATATAATCTGAATACAAATCCTTTGTTATATACATTGCAGATATCTTCTCCTTGCCTGTCACTTATTTAACTTTATCCACGGTTACTTTTGTCTTAAAAACAGTTATTAATTTTGATATAGTCATATTTATCAACCTTTTACCATGATTTGTGCATTTTGTTTAGTTTTGGTTTTAATCCATCTGAAATATAATTTTGTGATTGGTGTGAGGTTGGGATCTAGTTTTATTTTTGCCCTTTAGACAATATTTTCCTAACACAATTTTGTTGAATATACTTTTGCCAGAATTTCAGATTAACTGGAACTAGGTAGGGTGGAAGGAATGATGAAGCATATACAGACATCTAAGTTTCTGACTTGGACTTGCAAACTCACGGCTCTTCCCTGAATTATTGAGACAGAGATGAGGTCCTGCCCCCTCTATTCTCCATTGCCTTATGCTTCTCTAGAAGATAAGTAGCTCATTTCTTCTGTCAGCTACTTCATGCTTTTGTTGATGGAATCTAGGTGTAAGTTTCATTCGAAGAGAACATTAGATTTGCAATCAGGAGATGAGGCTCTGGAACTACATCTTCCATAGATATTCTCTACACGCTTAGAAAAAGCTTGTGTCTTCTCTAGGCCTCAGTTTCTCATCTGGAAAAGAAAAGCATTCATCTAAACTAGGATCTATTTATTTACACTCTCTGGATCTCAGCCTTCTCAACTTTATAAGTGGGAGGATTAATTAGATTTTACAAAGATCTTTTCAAGTTCTCATATTTTAATGTAAGTTAAAATGGTAACTTATAGATCTCTCACCATTAACATTAATGTGCTACCATAGAATCTTGTACATTATAGAAATGTGTTATCACTCCATATTATAAATTGTAATTAAATTTTTTATATATTATTTATATCTTCCACTGGGTCATTGGTTTCTACAGGAGTTAAGAAGCTTCTTATTCATCTCCATATCCTGATAAATAACAAGGTTTCTGCACGTAGTCTGTTTTGTAAATCAATCTAACATTTTGTAAGTCAAAAAATAGTAATAATAAACAAATTGTTTTTGATAATTTCTTAGATAATTCCCCTCAATATTTTCTCTTCTCACTCTTTCTGAAACTCAGACTAGTAATATGTTTGATTTTGTGGAATAGTCTCTATTTTTCTATTTTTTCCTCACCATTGCCTGTCCTTTTGTCTGCACTTTTTATTGATGTGTAAGGAGGAAGACGGGAAAACAACTGACTTCATTTTTTCAGTAAATAGTTGTAATTATAATGTGTATTTAATATTGTATGTCTGCTTTTTCCACTTAACATATCATAAGTAATTTGCCATGTTTCAACATTGTATTCACAACTTTATATTCCATTGAGTAAACATGCCATAATTTACTATACATTTCCCAAGTGGGACATGGTTATAGTTCTAGAGTTTTTACCATTATTAAATAAAGCTGCAATAATTATATCCCTATATGCAACTTTTTTCTCTTGGATTATTTCTTTAAGATAGCTTCCTCTGGAATCAAAAGTGTTGATATTTAATGCTTCTTGATTTCTAGTACTTTCTAGTGGGTTGTACCAACATACAGTTTTACCATGTTAGGTTATTTGAACGATTGAAATTGGCCATTGATACTGTGTCTTTTGTTCTGTTCATGTTCATTGCCCAGCCTTCTGTCATATTCTCTTCCCATTTATTTTTAAGCACCTTTAATCCATAAATGACATTTATGTGACATATTTTTCACATTTTGATATTTGCCTTTTTTTCTGGTGTTTTTAGACTCTCTAAACTTTGAATTTATATAGTTATATATATCAATCATATACTTGATAGTTTCTGCCACTGCTTTTATGTTTAGAAAGTTTAATTTAACCATCATAAATAGGTTAAATATGTTTCTCTGGTTTTGTTAACTATTTGTGTTTACTCTGGCATGAATAATCTTTTCACATTCTCATCATTCCTCTTTTCTGATTCAAATGGTTTCCTTAATCACTGGTATTTGCTTTATATGTAAAGCTATATGTATATAATAGCTATTAACATTTTGTCTAGCATATTTTCAGTTTCTAATAGTTTGCTTTGACTTAATTTTATATTAAACTGTTTATTCCAAATGTTAGTGATGTTTTAAAAGATGTACATGGTGTGGTTCTGACTTACATTTTTCACTTAACTGCTATCAAGTGGTGATGATGGCATCCCTTACAAAATTACATTTCCTTTCCTCCTTGTTCTAAAAATCTTCCTTGATCATACATTAAGTAATTATGTGTAGCCAGATCTATTTCTAGACTCTCCGTTCTGTTATGCTGATCTATAAGTCTGTTTTTGTGCCAGTAAATCCTTCACTTATTTGAAGAGAGCTCAAATTTCCTCTCTTGAGTCTTTGCTGCTGTAGCCTAGACATTCCCAGCTTCTTCAATTGCTGCCCTTGTATTTAGCAACCAACCCCTGCCCCAACACCCTGGGGGCCAGGAGATAACCGACCAGGACTCTCACTACCCTTAATTTGCCTCACTTGGGTAAAGAAATGCATAGATCAGGGCAGCACCCAGGCCAGAAAGGAGAGTAATGAACCCTTACATTGAAATAACAGTTTCTGCCCTGGAAAGCACTTTCTTGTTTCTCATCTCCTTTAATAAGGCGGAATAGCTAACAGTGGATAAGCGCCTTCCAGGATTCAAATCCCACTGTTTTCTTACTGTGTGACCTTGGGCAAGTTTGTTAAATTCTCTGAGCCTTATTTTCCTTGACTGTAAAATGAAGACATACATGGTGGCTACTTCATTAAATTATTGTAAACATGAAGAGCATAATCCATGAACACATGGTAAGTACTTACTAATATAAGCCGTGATCATTACTGCTAAAATATTGATTATGTAAATTTATTATTTCATTTAACATTTTGAGATAGTTATTAACATACACAATTTAAAGTTGAATGAATGGGATAAGGAAGGTTCAGTAACTTTCCTAGAGGCACCAGCTAATAGAAGTGCCAGAGCTGGGGATCTCACCTCATCTGACTCCAAGGTCCGTGCTCTTTTCTGTAGATGACACTACTGCTCATCATGATGTAAAGTACTTAGAACTAGTTCTCTGAGTTCTGCAACAGTTATGTAAGTGAAGCTGTAAATTCTTAGGTAAAGGTGAATGTAAGGTTCAACTATATGATCATCTTGAGATTTCCTTTTGGTTTCAACATGGAAGGGCATTAGATTAATGGGAAGGATAGATATGGTTTTATCTTAATCTACAAATTAGCTGACGTGGAAACAGATTCCTTCAAACTAAGTATTACTCAACCTACTGCTCCAAGTGGCAGTGACATAGGCCCAGAAGCATTTGTCATCCCCACGGGGTGCCAGAGGAAGCAGCACTTCCTTTCCTTCAGCACATGTTACCTGTGCTCTCAGAAGGCCCACGGCCGGGAGGGAGGCGTGTGGAGGATGCCACGTTAGCAGCCTGTGCACACAACGGCAAAGTCAAACAGAACCGGAAGGTCTAATTTTAGCCCTCTCAGCCTTGGCATTGTTCCTTTTAGCCAAGATATTTTTCATGCACCACAATAAAGTGCTTTGTTCCAGCCTCACTGGGTACTTCACAAAGGCCCAGCAAGGACGGGTTGAGCATGATTCAGAGCCGGAAATACATCAAAGCCAGGAACCTCAATGTTGAGGGCCAGCTCTCCTCTGGCAAGTTTTGGTAAATACGCTCTTTCCAGCTACCTCCCAAAGCCCCAAGAAGGAGTGTGCGGTCGCCTCTGCTTCTCTAGCTTCTTTGTGAAACTTCAGTGCTGCTCATCAGCAGGTGTCTTTGCTCCGTCGAGCCTGGGATTTGCACGTCACTCTCTCTCTTCATTCCTGCTTAACAAAGCCCACTTCTTTCCACACGTCTGGGTCTTGTTTTCTTTCCTGAGGTGTCCTGGAGAGCGCTCTAGATGAAGAACTAGAAACACTTCCACAAGTTACAAGCTGCTTCTATGGTTTGTTCCTTACAGTGACCCGGTGAATTAGGTGAGGCAGAAACTTTCATAAAACTTTTGGAGATGAGAAAAATGGAAGCTCGAAGAAGAAGCCAACTGTTGCCAAGGTCACACAGGAAAACATGGGCAGAGTTGGGACTGTACACCGGCTCTTGTGTTTTAGGAAAAGGCATGGTCACATTAACCTGTCAAAGCACAGAAAATCCACACAGGTCGTTTGGCAGGGCCCTGGGAAACTTTTCCCGAGGATGTCAGTGGGTTTCATGGCCCAAAGTTCCAGGCTGAGAACCCAGGACGGTGGTCTTTACCTTCAGGCAAATCACCGTTTCCTATTTCCTGGGAAAATGGCAGGGAAGCTTGATCCCAGACACATCCAGAGATACCATTGTTTCCAAAGCCTTTGTAAGGGAGGAAAAGTAATTTTCCTTCTACCCTCTAGGTTCTTGGTTAAGACAGATTAACTGGAGAAAAACATAAGTTTAATAACATGTATAACTTCTTATACAAGTGAAATATCCAAAAAAATGAGTAACTCTCTGAAATGGTCCAAGCTATCCCCTTAAATACTAACTTCAGCTAAAGATTAAAGAAGATGTTGATGGGAAGGAGAGCCAGATGTGAGACCCTATCAGGCAAAGCACAGTAAGCAAGGGTATGGTTGTTATGCAGATTTAAGTCAGTTACCTTCTCCATTGATAAGAGTTCCTGGAGATTTAGTCATCCTCCTAAATTCTGTTCAGAGAGGGAGACACCTTACAAATGGAGATTTCCCTCATAAATGTAGATGTCTCCTTCAGAAGGGTAACTTCTCAGTTTTCAGAGATTCTCCTATGTTTGCTGTTTATTAAAAATAATCAGCCTAAAATAATCCTTATGCGAAAGAGACATGTTCTGAAGTGGCTAATTCTGCGCCCCTTCACCTTCTGAGGTCTTTCCTTTGACCTTCAAATAGATCCCTCTCTGGACCTCATTGGACAATCCGAGATCTGACCTTAGGCACCCAGAAGTTATGATCTATGGCATTATCATCTTTCTCTATCTTTGAATTTTCCATCTTTTGAGTTTCAGTTTCAGTCATTATAATGAACACTGGATAGTGTGTTGACATTGACAAAGCTCTTTCCTATCTTACACCTTGTGGTAACACATCTGAGATTGGGATTGTTATCATCAATCTCACAGATGGTAGAATTGAGCCTCAGAGGGGTTTCCCAACAGGGTAGATGCTGAGGGTCAGAGGCTCTGACACACAGGGCTCCCCTCCCAACACTGTGTCTCCTCATCACTGCTTCTCCATGTGCCAAGATGGGGGAGGAGGCAGCAGACCCGAGTGTCTCCTGAGCTTCTCCCCCGTATTCATCCTTTCATCCAGAGCTAACCAGGGTGGGCTTGAGAACTAAAGGTCTTTGGCCTACAGGTGAACCCTGAAATACTGCTGTGAATTAACTGTTTGAAAAAAACGTGGCTTTAGTTGAAAGCACCACAAAAGTTCTCTTTCCAGGATTCCTGAGACTGTTTGTGGACCAAAGACATTTTGTTTGTTTGTTTGTTGAAATTATTTATGTACATTTTTTTCTGATTACAATGTTATATGTGCACATTATAAAAATTCCAAAATGATACGGGGGGGAGTGAAATATTACCATTATACTGCCAGCAGTTACAACCACTATTAATACTTTGATGTACATTATGTACTTTCCCAAATTTCTGTGCACACTAACTTGAGCTTGTGTGCATATAAAGTAAAAGCAGGGCGATACTACGTGTACTGTTTTGTGACTTGCTTTTTTACTTAACAGTTTATTGCAATTTCTTCTCTCCTTTCTTCTTTCTTTTTTTGGACCTCAAGGGTACACTTACGTTAATCATATTCTTCCGTTCGTGGCACACAATCATCATTGTTTATATAAAGCCCCTCTTATGTTTTATTATGTTTTTTATCTTCTGCACTCACTTCCATTCTCCTCCGTTCTATTGTATTTAGTATATGTTCTCAGGTGTTTATCCTTGAGAATATACAGTTATTTTATGTTTGTGTGTTTTAATTTAAATAAATGACATTGACCCAATACTAGTTCATACCAGTCAATGTAGATCTACATTACCACTTCTAATGGCTTCATCATCTCCGTTGTATAGTTCTACCAAAATCTATCTAACCAGTTTCCTTTGATGGACAGTTAGGTTATTTTTTGAAAAGGTTTTGCTTTTAATTGTTTTAAACAATGCTGAAGTAAACATTCTTATATATATATGTCTCTGCAGGTTTGTGATTATTTCCTTGTGATAATTTTGAAGGACCACTTTGTGAAAAATCCTTCATCCAATTTTTCATTTTTCAGTTCCTAAGGTAGTTTTGTTACTGATTCCTGGAGCTCCCCCCTCCCCACATCCTCTTTCTCTCTCTGTCTCTGTCTCTCTTTCAACACTTTGCTGGTCTCTCCCTAATGGCATTTAGCACAGTCAGCTTTGATCTCTGTTTCATAGGTTCTTGCTTATCACTCAGCTGATAAGCTCTAGCTCGTTGTTGACTGAGATCACATCATAATTGATTCAACAGCGTTTCCTGTGCACCTGTTCAATGGTAGGCTCTGAACTGGATGCCAAGGTGAACGTGACAATCACGTTCCCCTTGAGGAAACCCAGGTCTGGTGAGACAGCAGACATGCCTTATGGTGACCGTGCCATGGCAGGTGGCATGGTGACAGCAGTGTGTACAAGAGTCAAGGTGAGAAAGAGGAAGCCAGACAAGAAAGTCACAGGAGATGATCCCCGTCCGTATCTGGAGTGTGGATTGGAGTTTACTGGAAGATCAAAGTGGACCTGATGGGAACTGCCCTCACAGCAAAAGGAACAGCTAGTAAACAACCAGAGAGGTTTGCGATGATACAGGAAGTTGAAGCATAGGGTGGGAGCATGGGGAGGGTGGACAAAAGGTGGGGTGGGGACAGAGTAGGTCCTGGTGAGGATTGGATTCAGAGTAAGGATAATGGGAGGCCACTGAGGGGTTAGGCAGAGCAGTGATGTGATTGGATTTTGTGGTTTAAAAAGGTCATTTTGGCTGTAGTGTGGAAGATGGAGGGCAACACCGTAGAGGGGAAAGCAAGCGAGTTAGGAGGCTATTGCAGTCATCGATCATGTCCTGCACTAAAGTGGTGGCCACAGAGAGAGGTAGATGAAATTTGAGAGAGAGTCAGGCAGTAGAATCTACAAACTACTTAACTGGATAATTGATTAGATATAACCCCCAGGCTTATAAGGGACCCTGGGCAGGTGGTGGGGCCATTTACCCAGAGAGGAGCACAGGAGGATATGCTGAGTTTGATACGGTTGTAGGATAGAAAAGTAGAAATGTCTAGCAGGTAGACGGATATATTCTCTACTATTCAGGAAAGGCCTACCATAGAGATTTGGGAACCACATTTATCTTTGTAATAGATGATAATATTGAGTAAAAGTTTGTTACATAAGTGAACAAATTAATTTTTAGTATCATACTTCCTTCAGATAGAGCATTTTACTTCTATCAAGTCACCTTTATCTGAGAATGTCAAAGTTCTTTGTCCTTAAGGCCCACCAACGTGAGTTAAAGTCTTTTTTAGAATTACTGTACAGATAAGCATTTAGGAACATGGTAAGAGCAGATGGTTCTCAGAGGGGAAAGACCACCAGCCTAAGAGTCAGAAGACTTGAGTGACTGTGCCACTACTGGTAGACACTTGAACATGTCACTTGCCCCTTGGGATATCCAAGTCCTTACTCTGGGGGCAAGGAGAGAGCTTGCACCACTGATGCTCCAGGCTGCTCCTAGCCCTGGGACTTATCTTGAATCCCCAAGGATGTAGTCGGTGCCCCCTGCCTGTTTTATGCTTGTAGGGTAGGATCTCCACTGTCATCCCAGGAGGTTCCCAGTTGGAGGGAAAGTCATCAGAGAATGCCACGAGAAAGCCCATCTCCCCTTTTCTGAAGCTGTTCTAGTCCCCAGAGGTGGCATGAAAGGCCAGCCTGTGATCCACACTCTCCCTGCCCCCTGGGAAGAGCTGCTGGGGACTTGTGAGCCCTCGGCTTTAGGGGGATGAAGAAGAGAAGAGCAGAAAGAACCAGAGGGCCAGATATTTGCCTTTATTAGAAAAGAAAACCCCACGCAGTGTGCTGGGGAACTTTGAGGCTTAATTTTCACGGTTGTTTTAACAGTCTCTGGAAACTAGCAACCTAATGTCATGTGTTTAAGGGATCCAAGAGGGTTGGTGATGGGGATCATTTCAGCATCCTGGCACAGAGGTAAACATGCCTCCTGGCTTACGGGCTATGTGTGTTTGGCGTGGGGACAGCACACTGTGAGGGTGGGAGGGTGGGACCGCCCAGTTAGGTCAGGAGACTGGGGTTCTCATCCTGGCTGTACCATCAGTTGCCTGTGTGATATTGGAAGACCTCAGACTCCCCAACTGAAACCAAGGGGCTTAAAACAGAAGAACCCAGAGTCAGATCTTTACAATCTTTCGTCTTCCCTAGTTGTGTGATTTTTAAAATCTTAATGCTAGACCCCAGACAGGATCTTGAAACCATGTCGAGGATGCCAGATGGAAGGAGTGAGGAATCGGAGACAACTTGGGTTATGTTTGTGCTGCTTTGGGTGTTTTCTCTTTAGACCATCTACCTTGATTTTTATTCATGTTTTTCATCGGTGACTCCCAAGTTGACTGAGAATCATATTCACCTGAGCTGCTTGTTAAAAGTACCGACTTCCCCCTAAGGGAGGGTCTCATGAAGCTGTTTTTTTTTTTTTTACGTACGCGGGCCTCTCACTGTTGTGGCCTGTCCTGTTGCGGAGCACAGGCTCCGGACGCGCAGGCTCAGCGGCCATGGCTCACGGGCCCAGCCGCTCCGCGGCATGTGGGATCTTCCCGGACCGGGGCGCGAACCTGTGTCCCCTGCATCGGCAAGCGGACTCTCAACCACTGCGCCACCAGGGAAGCCCCAATGAAGCTGTATTTTTAACACAATAACCAAGGATGATTCTTGCACTTAGGCAAGTTTGGGACACAACTGCTTAAGGGTTTTCACCTGGGGACCAGCCACAGTTGAAGTTGCCTGATGCAGGTGGGAATTTGTCTCTCTGTCCCTTGTGCTCCCCAGCTCTTTCTTGGCTGTGAACATTCATCTCTCCAGGCCCCATATTCCAAGAGGTGAATGTCTCCTGCATCCACTTCTGAGCCCTTCAAGGCTGGAACCATGTCTTCTCTTTACACCCCACCGTGCCCAGCACAGGGCCTTTCTCATAGACGATGCCTATAAATGTCCACTGAACTGAGTTGCCCAGAGAGTTTCTATCTGCCTCAGTTAACCAGACCGTCAACCATCATTGGTACAAATCCATGCCTTTAAGGACAGGAGGAGAGGAGATTAGTGAGAATTTGTAGAAACGTGTCACAGAGAAGACAGCATTGGAACTGAGCCTTGCAGAGGGAGTAAGATTTGGGCCAGTGGTAAGGAAAAGAAAGGGGGATCCAGGCAGAAGTCTAAGCACAAGCAAAGCCAGGCTCTTCCAGTTATTCTCATGTTCAGGTGAGAATCCCAGAGCCCAGAGAGAAGACCTGATATATTCAAGGCTGGCCCAGGTAACTTGACACTAGAACCAGATCAACTCCATTCAAGACTCCTTCCATACCTGGCACTGTTGTGTGTTCCATAGGCCTCCCACCTGAGCCCCTAAAGCTCTTTCAACCTCTGCTCTGAGCCCTATTTCCGGGACTGTTTCCCCATCACTGTGCTCATCCTGCTGTGTGTCTGCATGTGTGGTGGTGCCACCCCAACCCAGCCCCTAAGTCTTTCCATGAATCTCACCCAGATTCAGCCAGGCTGATGGTCCAATTACCTAGGAGAAGCCAGGTGTGCTGTTCTGTGTGCCTCATCGCAGGCAGCAAGCCTTGGTGTGTCCTGAGAAGCTGGGCTTAGGTATCAGAGTAGGCAAAGGACAGGCTCAGGGCAACTCACACACACACACACACACACACACACACCCCACATATATATTTTATTTGAATCCTCTTTAAGGCCAAAAGGGTCTGTGGAGGAAAGAGCTTCTCGGACCTCCTGGTGGGTCTTTTCTCCCTTCCAGGAAGTTTCCCAGTTCTCAGAGCATTCTTACATGTTTTGCCTCTTCTGCTCTAGAATCCTGTTATCAAGACAGGGTAGGAAATGGATGAGAAGTGGCCAAACCCAAGGCAGGAAGACAAGTTAAGTGGTGGTTGAAGAATCCAGGCAAGAGATAAGAGCCTTTATCAGGAAACCAAGGAGGTTTGAGACATCTTGTTCTCTCTGTACTAAGCTTTTTACTAGCTAGCTGAGCTAGGGTAAATTATGTATTCTTTCTGAGCTTCAAACTCCTCGTCAATAAAAGAGATGATAATGATCTCTTTCTTACAGCATTGTTATACGGGTAAATATTGTTACACAAAGGCCTTCTGTGAACTGCAGTGTATAAAAATGTGGTCTTCTCTTGCCCATCAGAACCCTTCTACCAGTCCCATTTTGTGCCTAGCGCTGAGTCTCTATGACAACTCAAAGCATGAGAAATTATTTGATTTGGGGCTGGGCTGGCCTTTATCTCACAGCCTGGAACCCTAGCATAACAATAATACATTCTGGTATCTTTCCCCTCCCTTAGGTAACACATGCTCAAGTACCACCGGTTTTCAGTTAAAGAATGCAGAGCCAGCATGCACCGACTCTTTTGAGACAAGCCAGGTTGACATCTGTGACTCATGTTTTCATACTTAGAAAACTTATGCTGCCAATCAATGAGTGGCGGGGGCACAAGGACCTTAAAGATCATCTTGTCCAACTCATTTTTCAGTTGGGGAAACTGAGCAACAGGAAAGGAAAGGATCTTGCCCAAGATCACAGATTTAACTAGAAATAGAGTGGGCATAAATCCTTCCCATTATGTCATGAAATCTTTTGGGGAACATGTTAAGCTTTACTGTCATTTTACCCTTTCTTTCATCCCAGTCTCATAATGAAAGAAACTACTTGGCCCATGTCACTGCAGCCCCAGTACGGGGAGGACATCAATTCATTTATCAGACATAACTAAGAATCACCTTTATGCCAAGTACTGAGGATGCTGAAACAAAGGCACAGGCCCTGACTTCAAGCTATTTAGAATTTAATGATGAAGACAGACAAGGAAACAATCTCTAGAAGGTCAGGCTATTTTCTATACAGTTACATGAAACATTCCTCCCATCTGCTGTCTGCACTTTATACTTACGATTGCATTGACTCTCCTCATGTATAGATTATTATGAGGCTGATTTTCCCAGAAAGAAACATACCAAATCCCATAATGGGTCTAATGAAGACCAGTGACAAGGTCCTTCGTAGTGGCTCACGTCCCATTCATTCATTTCCTCAAAAAATATTTGTTGAGCATCTAGTATGAGGTACCAGGGTGCAAAGATAAATAAAAGCAGTCCTCTCAAGCAACTAACAATCCAGTAGAGAAATCAGTAAAGATCATGGAAGCTTTTATAAGGGAAGGGAGAGGCCGAGGACAAAGGATGCCTAAGTCAGCCTTGGAAAGTCTGCAGAGATTTCACAGAGGAGCTGGCACGTGAGCTGAGACTACTTAAAGAAGGAGAAGAAGTGTGCTGAGCAGATAAAGGGGGGTGACATTCCAGGAAAAGAAACAGCACATGCAAAGCATGAATGTGTGGAAGCATGCAAGCCCTGGGACCTGTAACAGTTGATTATTACTGGCATATGAAGTGAAAAGACAGGTTGGCAGAAAATGAGGCTATGAGTCGGCAAGACTGTGGCATGCTAGCAAGCCGGGGCTACATCCTGTAGACAACGGTGAGCTGTTGAGCGTTTTTGGGAGAAGATCACATGCTGAGGTTTGCATTTCAGAAATTCATTCAAGCAGCCATGCAGGTGGCAGGTTGGAGTAGAGAGCCCAGGCAGGTTGGAGTAGAGAGCCCAGGGAGGATTATTAATCCAGGCAAAACCTGATGAGGGCGGTGGCAGTGCCACTCTGAGCCAGGTCAGAACTTGATTTTGTACATGATTCATTTCCAGGCATACCTGAGTGATGGTGCTGACCATGACCTGTAACCAAGATGCATGAAGTTATGCATTTGAGTCCCCCAAACTGTGATTCATGGTGCTGACAATGTTCCCCTTGTGTAAGAGACCATCCTCTCCCGGGTCAACTGAACAGTTTAAGGCATCGCAATGATGTGCAGAGAATCCAAGCTCCCTTGCTTAAGAGAGAAGCTGACACGTTGACCTTCTAAAGGCTCTTGGGGGAGGTGGTTTTTAATAACCCTTAACCCCTTTTCCCATCATTCATACAAACTCACTTCTGAGCTTGTGGTTTTGGTAAATCTAACAGGCTTTTCCAAACAAGAGCTTGGCAAAGTGATCCCTCTCTCATCCCTCTTGCAGCGCCAGGAAACGCTAATTCAGCCTCTCAAACCTTCCTGCTTTCGCGGTTCCTGTTCCTTCTCCTGCAATGCCTTCCAACCACCTGTCTGTCGGTGACTGTGCACTAGAGTCTCGCAGATCCACGTTCAAATTTTAGCTCCGCCACTGGTTAGTTGTATGATTTTGTACAAGAGAGCTGCCCTAATTATTTTGCTGAGTTGTCACAGGGTTAGAGGTCAAGGTTGTGAAGTGTCCATCCTAGTGCCTCCCCCGCAGCCACTCAGGGTTCAGTAGCTATTATTATTAGGTGAGAGTCTAGTTCAATAATGAAAATTTGTAATTCTCCACTGAAAAGAACAAAGAGAAGTACTGAAAGGTTGGTAATACATCTTTTGATTATCAAGATAACCATGAATTACCATTTTCTTACCCAGATTAATTAAACCTGACACCTGAGTACCCACTTGATTTCCATATCCAGCTGTGGAATCCCACAGTAACTTATAATTAAGAGATGGTTTTTAATCAGAGACTTGAAACTTGAAATTAAGAGCAAAAATATGTAGAGAAACTCCATGAGAAAGGGCATAGTTGCAGATCCTCAGGCCCTTTTATCAAGCAGAAGAGTTTGGAAGCAAATGACCATCTAAACAGCATCTTTTCACCACGCTGTGTGCTTCCGAAGAAGCAGCTCCCCCTGAAAGCAGCAATAGTGGTTTGGTTTCATTATTTGGAAAGAATTGTTCAGTGTTAGGGCAGGTTACTGACAATGGGTGTGGAATCTGTTTTAGAAGAAGGTAAAAAAATAATAACAGGGTATGTGGTTAGATTACCCCTTCTGGGCTATTGCAAGTATAGACCAGCTGAGAGCCTAGCAGAGAATTTGTCTCAAGCACACTGAAGGACTAGGTCCACTTGGGTAAATTCTCCAAAACCTAACTCTGTCTCCTCTAACAGGACTTTACAGATCTTGCGATACTTTCCTTGTTCTGTTAGTAAAATCACTAACTTGACTTTTTTAATTACTCTGTGGTTAATTTGTTTTGTTTTAATTCTTTTTTGTCACAAAAACAACAACATTAAAGGCAAATTTTTAAAAATCATCTTTAATTTTCCTGCAGTAATAAAACTGTTTTAATTTTGGACTTTTTTTGGTCTTTGTTTACCTACGTATTTCTTAATTAGCCATTACAGTAAATCTGAAAGAGTTTTTTTTTTTATGTGTGCTTTATCGAGAAAGAAATTGACGCTAAAGCAGTTAATTAATATTGCTGTAAGCAACACATAAGGTCAATGGCCAAATCAGGGATAACTCTAAACCTATGCTCTGTCCACCTACTGTGGGACTGTGATGTTGGCCACACAACCTGGCATATAATCAATGTATTTTATATTTTATTTTATGCACTATTATTTTGACTTCCTGGCAGTAATAAGAATAGAATGGAATTATGTCAACTGAAATTCACTAACCAATCTTTTTAAAAAAGCCATCCAGAAGTTGTCAACACTGAAGGCAATGTTGTAGGAAGTTTCTGAAGATGAGAAGAGAGATAGAGAATTAATGAGACTAGTAAAAATGATCTGTTGGCATTTGAAAAAGAAAAAAACAGCAGAAACTTTGGAACTAGAACAACGCATTCCCTACCATTGCTGATCAGATTTCCAAAGCCACTTTTCCATCATTTGGCTATAAGTCCTTCTTACCGTTCTTGTCAATAATCCCACTATATATCCCTGCAAACTACATGTAGAATTAGGCACCTGTGCAGTAAGTGCTAATGAATCATAATTTGTAAAATGAGAATACAAACATCTTCCATGTACTTTACATGAATAGCATAAAAAGGGATGTTGGCTTTCCATGTGGGAGTCAGTGCTGTTAAAAGATGACACATGATGGAGGAGGATGAACTCTACAGCCTTTTGAGAAGTCTTTTCTGATCATCTCTTTTCTAGAATATCAAATAGAAGGAAACAGACTTGGGGAGACTTTGATCAGACACACTGGAGGGACTTCTAACCACAAGGGACTGCTCAGAACTCTAGCTTGGTTCTTAATCAAGCTTGAAATGATCACAGCCACAGCGCTAATTGCATTAATTCGCTTTTCATCAGGCAGAATGGGGAAACAGAATAGCAAACTGGCCCCCGAAGTGATGGAGGACCTGGTGAAGAGCACAGAGTTTAATGAGCATGAACTCAAGCAGTGGTACAAAGGATTTCTCAAGGACTGTCCAAGTGGGAGGCTGAATCTCGAGGAATTTCAGCAGCTCTACGTGAAGGTAAGTTGTTTTTCAACGTATTTTTAATCTTCAGGCCAGAAAACATTGTCTTCATCACATGTAGCTTCACATGGAATTATAACTCGAAGTAGCCAATTTGTTTCAACTCTGGTGGTTTTCCACCCAAAAAGAAAAATGGTCATTTTTAAAAATGCAAAGGGATGTGTTTTGTTCCAGACATAAGTCAAGCAATTTCTGAACAAGAGTAACTGTTCAGTCAAAACACCAAACAGTTCAGAGGATGATAGCATCTGGTAAAGCACAGTAAAAATCTCAGATAATAGCATTTGCTGATGATTATTGACAGGCGGCTAATTGCACCATTGTTTGGCTTGTTAAAGGTATCTGTACCTCTCTCAGTTAGCGAGAAAGTATGTGGGAGGGCTTTTGCACCCAGAAAGTCCCCTTATTTGCAGGTAAGAAAAATATACAGATCTCCACAGCTTTGCATTTAGAAGGAAGTAGGGAGTTCTGGTATACATCAAGGTCTACCAGGATGGACTTCTATCATTCTATCAAGGTCTAAAATATGGACTTTCCCCAGGATTTTGTACTGTTTAGAAGTTAACATTCCCCTGGACATTAGATAAAACTGTTCCGTGTAAGGTATAATTTGTACTGCAGTGGTATTGCTTCGGTTTGTCTGAGTTTATCATTTGTAGTTGTTCTAGATTTGGCGTGATCTAAGACATTCCATTTTGTTTATACTTCGATAATGTGAGGCTTGTGGAAAAAGTGTTTCTCTTTTAATTACTCTGTTTGTAATTGTTTCTCTTTTAACTTTTGCTGACTAAAATACCAAATAGATAATAGTGCTCTTATCATTCAAGTGCAGCAAGTATCAATTGGAGCAATATGAACCATCCACAGGCATAGTATGTGCATGGGATGATTATATAAAACATTAAACAGTGTCGTTCTCTCTTGAAGTTGAACATCTCATATAGCCTTTGCTCCAGCAATTCCATCCTTGCATATGTACAAGAAGGAACATGTATAAGAATGCTCATAGCCGCACTGCTCACAATACCAAAACTGGGAAACAACCCAAACACCCATCAAAGGGAGAGTGGAAAATAAACTGTGGTGTACTCACGTGGCAGTCAAAACCGTTGAACTGCAGCAAAACTGAAACATTAAGTGCAAAAAGTAAGTCTCAAAATACTTTAAATTAAACACAGATAAGATAAAAATATGTTTTATAGAACTACAAATAAAAGCCATAACATCACACGAAAAAGAAAGCAAGAGAGTGATGAACACAGGATTCAAACTGCATTACCCAGCCTGCAGTTACGATGGTTACATCCAGTGCATAAGAGGCAAGGGATGAGACGGAAGTTTAGCCACATGGTTAGATAGATGGACGGATTGTGTCAAAGTCTTAGCTATGGCTTTGGGTGCTCGGTTTGCAGGTGGTTATTGCATTAACAAAAGCTTGCTAATCCTGCATGAACCACTAATGAATGTCAAGAATCCGTGATTGTCATTAATCCAGTGCTGACCACCTGAGGGCTCAAGGTATTTATAACTATCTTTTTAAATGTGTGTAGAAACGTACACAAAAAGGGGTACGTGTGCATGTTATAAGATTACTGTGACACTTCTAAGAATATCTGAGTAATTCGTTTTTAGATATTTTACATGGAAGCACTGAGAAACGCATTTACCATTCAATTGACAGAAATTGCTTTTGCTGAGAAGTGGGATGGTATGCATTTTCCTAGATTTTTATACAACTCACCATAGTTTTCAAAGTCACATCTTCTACCATCTTAACACCCAGAAGTTAGCCTCTGCCTCAGAACTGTCTTCCCTCAGCCCCAAGGGAAGTACAGACAAATGAGATTTGTCAAAGCCACTTTCCTATCAGTAAAAGCCATGCAAGCTGTCACTCTGTGTTTAAGAGAGCTCTATGTGCCATGCTTCTCACTATTTGTTCAAAGTGAGAGTGGTTTTGCCTTTGAAGAAATAGTTCAAATGCAGGAAAGGAAGTATTTTATTTACATGCTGGAAGTACTCAGCACTGAAAATAAAATCCACCTCAAGCTAAGGGAGGGGTGTGTGTAAGCATCAAACATCCCTCAGTGTTTTATGGTACAACTGAGGTATATGTACCAGTATCAACCCCTACTCCCCCCTCCCCCCAGAGTGGATTTTTTTTTTCCAGGAAGGGGATATATAACTTTGTGGATGAAGGTTAGATTCTTAGCAGCCTCTTAACAGCCATATTTAAACTCAGCCTGTGCTCTTGTATCAAATAGAAAGTAGGCAAAGTCCTCCTCTCCTTCCAGAGTTGTCCAAGGACAAAATACAAAAGAGAATCGCAGAGGAAATATGCCACATCCACAGGAAAAAAAAAAAAAGAAAGAAAGAAAGACAGGTCTGTTAGGTTAGAAGGGAGAATAACAGAGAAAGATGTGTATTATGTAATAAGGCCCAGGAGAAGGGCTGAGAAGAAAAATCTTCCTTTAATGCAGCTTAAAAGTACAAATGTTCAGCAAGACACAGTCTTTGTCTTGGTGAATAGGCACTTTTCAGTAGTTCCTTCTATCTCAGTGTGGACATTGAGACATCCTGGAATCCAGCTGAGTGAGCAAAGCCACCGGTGGCCTCTGCCCTCCCGCCTGTGTGGTCAGCCTGACACATCTACTGTCACTGACCTGATCCATTTTAGGCTCTGGGAGAGTCACCTCACTGCGTGGAGTCCGTTCTGATGAGGGTATGGGGCGACAGGATAACGGGAGAGGCCCCCCCTGCAAGGCCAGGGGCCACAAACCCTCAACTTCAGAAGCCTTTGTATCCAAAATATAAAGGAATTCCATTAAGTCTACATGTAAAACTGTCTAAAACTAAGGTTCAGAAAAATGAGGTAATTTGCTCAGTGCCGCAAAATGAGTGAAGTTCAGGACAGACATTAAAGACGGGTATGCTGACGTGCACTGCAGCACATGGCCCTGCCTCTCGACTGGATTCCCCTGGCAGCCCCTCATCAACCTCCCTCCAAGCCCCTCCACCATACAGCTGCTGGAGTGGGATTTGAAAAACACAGTTCTGGGCATGGACCTTCCTAGTTTGTTACAGGTGTTACCGAACCAGGCTCCTTTGCCCAACACGCAGCAAGCCGTACGCTGAGATGCTGAGGTTTGTAGCAGAGAGTTTGTTCACAAGGCAGCCAAGCAAGGAGACAGGAGAAGAAGCCTCAGATCCACCTCCCTGAAGGCAAAAGGCTTGAGATATTTATGGGATAAAGAAGCAGGGTGGTCTTAGGTGTGGGGAAGGGTGATTGGAGGTGGGGAAAGTGTGAGGTAATCGGCGTTCTGAGCAGGAATCTTGGGTTACATGCTTCTTCATGGGATGCGTGTTCCGGAATGGAGGCTCTTAGCATGGTCTGAGGGTAGAGTTTTTGGCCCTCTGACATCAAAAGGTCATTCATCAGACAACCGTGCAGGCCCAGTTTTAGGCTCAGTGGTCCCATCCAGCTTTTGTCAGCTTGACTAGACAGGAGTTGACTCCAGGTTTCTGGAAAACAGCTTAAGTGCCTGTTACTCTAGTGACCCATATGTCAGAGGCATTATCTATAAGGGTGGTTAAGACATCTTGTGATATATTACCTAGCTACGTGAAGCTTGGAGGGTATGCAATTAAAGAAGGAAAAAGAAATAAGCAAGCTTAATCAGTAAAGGCAGGTTACAAGCAGAGGGGTTTTTAACAAGCTGTTCTCTTATCTGCTGTTCCGTAAGTCAAGGATTTCTGTTAACCCTATGGGGCACGGTTTCACAGGTTTCATTCTTTAGTCATGTAGAGAATCGTCACCTCACTTAAATCAACATACGACCCAGTGGCTAAGACAGGGCCTGCCACAGAGCAAGCATCAGTGTTGGTGAGTGAATTGTATTGAATGCTGGCTGTGTGTATCCTTCTCAGGAAGCCCTGTGGTGGAGGCATATAGAAGTGACTATATAGACAGTGATCCTGCCTGCTCTCCAGGATCTCACAGGCTAATTGGAGAGACACAGTTAACCACAACACAAGGCAGAATGACATAAATGCTTGTTGGTGGGGCACGAGTGGAAAATAGAGGTTATTTCAAAATGGGATATTAAAGTAAGAAGTTAATTAATGCAGTGATGAAAGGAAGACTTTTCTCCTGGTCTTTTAGAAGATAAAACGTCTCTGAGGGGCTTCCCTGGTGGTGCAGTGGTTGAGAGTCCGCCTGCCGATGCAGGGGACGCGGGTTCGTGCCCTGGTCCGGGAGGATGCCACGTGCCGCGGAGCGGCTGGGCCCGTGAGCCGTGGCCACTGAGCCTGCGCGTCCGGAGCCTGTGCTCCACAACGGGAGAGGCCACAGCAGTGAGAGGCCCGCGTAGCGCAAAAAACAACCAAAAACGTCCCTGAGTAGATAGCTTTTACCTTTGACAAACTTGGTACCTGTGAAAGGTGCCCACCCACCCCCAAATTCATGTGTTGAAATTTTCATCTCCAGTATGTCAGAATCTGACTGTATTTGGAGAGAGGGCCTTTAAAGAGGTAATTAAGTTAAAATGAGGTCATTAGTGTGGGCCCCAATCCAGTATGACAGGTGTCCTATAAGAAGAGGCAATTTGGACACAGACATGTACAGAAGAAAGGCCATGTGAAGACACAGGGAAATGATGGTCGCTACAAATCAAAGAGAAGCCTCGGAAGAAACCAGTCTTACCAACACCTTGATCTTGGACTTCTACCCTTCAGACCTTTTATTGTTTAAACCACACAGTCTGTGGTACTTTGTTATGGCAGCCTTGACAAACTAAAAACAGTACTCGTTCCTTCTCTGTTACAAACTTCTCATGGGCAAACCCAGAGCCCTCTGTATCTGGTATAAGCACGCCTTCTGTCAGGAATGTTCTAACACTCCTGGCACACAGAGAATGTCCACGTTACTGCAGACGTTTCATCATCCCAACCACAGTACCACTGCTGAGAGGTTGGGGAGAGAGATTTTGCATTTTGTCACCAAGAACCAAGTACCTGATTTTTTCCCCCATGAGAATTTCCTGTTTCCAATAATTATAAGGATTGCCAAGTTGAGATCACAAATTAAGATTGAGAGTTTGCAATTTGAACTGTATTTTCAGGGAATTTTTAAATTTAATCTTAAAAGAAAACCAGCCCTGCGGAAGAGCAAGCAGCTGCACGAGGGAGGAGGTGTCCCTATCCCAGGTCCTCTTCCTTGGAAGGCTGATACCATTCCTGCTTCGTTTAGTCTCTGTGACATCAAAGCCAAAGAAACCAAGTGACAAACCGGGCGGAGTCCTGCAAAGCACTAAACGCATTTTATTTATTTATTTATTTTTTTTTTTGCGGTACGCGGGCCTCTCACTGTTGTGGCCTCTCCCGTTGCGGAGCGCAGGCTCCGGACGCGCAGGCTCCGGACGCGCAGGCTCAGCGGCCATGGCTCACGGGCCCAGCCGCTCCGCGGCACGTGGGATCCTCCCGGACCGGGGCACGAACCCGCATCCCCTGCATTGGCAGGCGGACTCTCAACCACTGCGCCACCAGGGAAGCCCCAGCTATTGTGTTTGAGAGCTCCTCTGCATAGTGTTGGCAGGAGGCCCACCAGATTGAGCATATTAGGTTGAAACAAAAGTACAATGAAACAAAACAAAACAAAACAAACAAACAAACCAAAACCTCTTGGCAGACCTGCTGAGATAATCTGGAAAACCACCTGTTGAAGATAAAGCTCATACCCCCAGGGCTCCTGCCACAGGTCTCCTGTCTCATTTCTCCTTCTCTTCTCTCTCCCTCCCTTTCGTCCCTTCCTTTGTGATCATTCTGAAAGTGCTTTAATCTGACAGCTCACTTGATTCTCACCATGGCCAAGGAACCAGACTTTGGAGGTAGCATTTCCTTACTCCAAGCTGTATGGGTTGGGAAGTCAGCAGACTTGACCAGGGCTGCAGAGGGGCCAGCAGTTGAACACCTGGCCCACCTTGCAAGCAGCATTCTTCCCTCCTGCTGTGCTTCCTGTGGCCTCTGGGTCACATGCAGGAACAGGCATCTGGGAGCTTCTCTGATCTACTTTGCTGTGGAGCAGATGCATCAAAAGCTCTCTTGTTGCTCCATTTCAGCCATCCTTCTAGGACCAGCTCAAAAGCTTCTCCCTGGAAGAGCCGCCTTTGATCTTCCGACTCTCAAAGCCAGAAGAATCTCTTTCTCCTCTGAGTTCCTAAGACTTTGGTTCCCCACTTCCCCTCACCTCTGTTAACAAGGACATCATAGTTTTGCAACACAATTCTGTAAGCTTTTCTCACCTCCTCTCTAGGTAGAGCCCTTCTTCATTCCCCAGAGCCCACACTGCTATGAGTGTTTTGCCAGAATACACTTAAATGGGATGTGGTTTAATCAGAAGGCTGGATGTGTACCTGGCTCTACCATACACTGGTCGTGTGAACTTGGGAAAGTCTTACGCTTGAAGGTTGTTAAATAAATCAACAAACCACTCTGACCCTCAGATTCCTCATCTGTCAGATGGAGAGAATATTCTGAGCCCTGCTTCATCATGCTTGATCTTAGGCACCTGGGCATGGAAAGTCTTCCAGATGCCAGACAGCCCAGTCTCTTGTCTGTGGCATCAAGCGCTGGCTCCCTTATCAAATATTTTATCCAAAGAAAATGTGACAGAGGTGAGTATTATCGCTTCTCAACATCTGATTCAAATCAATTTTGAAAATGATACTCTTGGCTCAAGAAAAGATTTTTGGGTGATCGGTTTTCAGGGATTCAGATTCTGCTTGTTCATAAGAGGTAATTAGGAGTACGCCTTATTAAAAATTTGTTGGGCAGAGCTATATACAGAAGCATTTTAATTCCTTTGGGAAATAGACATTACATAAGACACAAAATGTTATCCAGATTGGGCTGGTGAAGACATTGCAATTTTTAGTGAGAACCTGGGAATTCATTTCCATTTGGAATGTTTGCCAACATGATCTAGGCTGCACTTCAAATTGAATTAATGTGGAAAACAAGAGCTGGGGTCTGAAATCTCAAGGAAGAGATGACAATAAAGTTACAGTTCTGGGGAAACAGTGTCCCATGTGAGGCTCCAAAGACATTTTATTACAGCGAGATTGTCTCAGGGAATAGCTAGCTACTACCCGCGTTAGGGCATTTATCCCAGAGGGGTGGAAGTGATAACCTTCTCCTGTCTCAACGGGTGTGAAATTATTTTGAATGGCTTCCACACCTTGGGATTTTGCTTTCCCATGATAGGGCAGGTGTCAGTTAGAGAGATATCAGTGGCCATTGCAGCCATGCCATCCAAAGGAATGCTCTTAGAGGATACCTCAGCTTCTGTGTCCTCAGGATAAGGTTAGAAAGAGCACTTTAAAGTCTCTCAGTCCACCCTGCCCCCATTTTACAAAAGAGGAAACAGATGCCCTGGAGCGGGGAAGGCTGTCTGAGAACCTGTTTCCTAATGGCTCCAATTAACATCCAAAAGGATGTGTCTCAACTCCAGCCTGATTATGAGGTTTTGAAGCCAGAAGGACCTGCTCTCCAGTTAGCTATTCTCTTCAGCTAATGATTAAAGGACAATACATTTCTAATTGGAAATACAGGGCTGGACTTGAAGATAAAAAAAATCATATCTGGATCTCTTCATGTAAAGCTGTTTTACATTATTGGATTTTTCTGACCCTTTGAAAGGGTGATAGGGCTTGGCTCGGGTATCATTGACCCACCTTGGTGGAAATCATTTCCTCCCTTCCTGTGGCCTATTTAGCACCTGCCGGAAGATAGCTCTCTGTCTTACTGATGATGCACTCCAGTGTCTCCACTTGGGATGGTTCTTGGACCCTCGTCTGTTTCTCTCCGAGACTGTTATGGAGCTTAGCGTCCCCTCCTTGTGACAGTGATGATGTTGCTGTGAATTGTGTCCTGCGCTGGGCTTTAAGACAGCTTCTCCCCTCGCAGATGCCATGTACTCCTCTCGTCACAGTGGAGAGATTGGGGGGGAGATGTGGTCAGCCACAAAATAGGCCTAAATCCATCTACGAAATGCCCAAGGACCTCCTTAGCTATTTTAGGGGAATCCTTTTGTAGATAATCGTCCATAGTAGCTCCTAGCAGCCACCCACCTTCAACAAACACTACCGAGCAGTATCTATAACAAGTCTGTAGCCAAGAGCGATGGAGGATGCAGAGTTGGAGTCAGACTCCCTCACTCCTTTAAAGAGCTTGCAGCCTAGTAGAACAATCCCTGTAGATAGCTAAAAGATCGTAGAGAAAGTGCTATCTGTCCCAAGACTCGTGTAAATATTCTAACGTAAGGAGTTTCTATATAAATATCTTCACTGAAGATTTCACGATGCCTTGAAATATAGGTCGGATTTGCCCCTGCAAGGATGACAGTCCTAAGAGGAGGGACAACCTAAGCAAGGGTGCAGGGCAGGGAGGCAGGGGAAGGTGTGGGAAATAGCAAGCCACTGTGTTGGCTAAAATGTCGGATCACCAAAGAGGTATCAGGGGAAAAGTGAGGTTGGAGATGTGAGTGGGCCCCGGTCACAGAGGGCCCAGACTGCCAGAAAAGCTTTTAAGTCCAGAATGTTGTAGACAAGGCAGAGAGATGGCTTCCTGCTGGGATTTGGTCGATGACCATGGAAATTCTGGTGACCTGGTATCGTCTTCCTCTTAAAACAGCATAATGACAGTACTAGGAGGGAAGAATTATTTTTCATTTCCCTTATAAATGGTCCCCGTGACTCAGTGGGTGAAGCTGCAGGAGCTCGCAATGTGCCCTTGGACGAATGACTTACATCAAAGTTGACTGAGTTATTCATCAAGTATTTACCAGCTGTACCTTGTCTGTGCTGCACTAAAGCCTGAGGGGAGCAGCAGGTAGGACACTAATGGAAGTGCAAGGCCTTGTGGGAAGATGCAGCCTTCCAAGCAGATAATTGCAGTGACAACCCAAGAGCTAAGTGAGGTTATGGGTCAATCAGAGCTTTGAGAGTTCAGGGGAGGGGAAGGAAGAGAAAAGGCCCGGGAGGGGCTGGCGAGGCTTCCTGGGCAGGGAGAACAGGGGCAGCACAGGAACTGGGGGCTGAGGCCCCAGGAGAGACTTAGACAAAGAGGGTAAAAACGTTTTGCCTCCACAGAGCTGGTGGTGAGCAGTAGGTGGGCAAGGCCCTGATCTTGGAATGGTTGGCACCTCCTGGAATGCTCAGGGGGACTTGGAATTTTCCTTCCCATAGTCCTTCTGCTGGGGCAGCCTCTCTGCCTCCCCACTTTAGCAGCAGAGGCTGACCCCCGCCCACAAGACTAGTCCTGTCCTGTTGTCCTGGCCCAGTTTCCAGCCAGAGCTGCCTGCTCTGAGCCCTCCACTCACTGAGAAAGAAGTGGATTAGTCAAAACTTTTGGGGTGAAAACAAAGACACTGGGTGATCCAGGAAGACCAGATGGGTCTGGCTGTTACAGGCAGCATCTGTGCCATCACACCCCACGGCCACATCTTCTGTAGATGAAATTCCTTCTCTCTGAAGTAAAGAAGCAAACTCAGTGTGTTCTGACTTGAAATGAAAAACAAATGGGTTGTTTTATCAGGGCAGTTCAGAGCGTGTTCAGGGAAAAGTGCAAGATGGATGTGGTCCTGTGTTTTTGTGTATTTTTTAAAATGAGTTTATTTATTTATTTGTTTGTTTTGTCTTTTTGGCTGCATTGGGTCTTGGTTGCTGCGCGCGGGCTTTCTCTAGTTGCGGCGAGCGGGAGCTACTCTTCCTTGCGGTGCGTGGGCTTCTCACCATCGTGGCTTCTCTTGTTGCGGAGCACGGGTTCCAGGCGCGCAGGCTTCAGTAGTTGTGGCTCGCGGGCTCTAGAGCGCAGCTTCAGTACTTGTGGCGCACGGGCTTGGTTGCTCTGTGGCATGTGGGATCTTCCGGGGCCAGGGACTGAACCCGTTTCCCCTGCATTGGCAGGCAGATTCTTAACCACTGTGCCACCAGGGAAGGCCCGTGTATGTATTTTTTACTAAAGGGCATAGAGATGTGAGCTGAAGTTATGTATATTATCATTTGGGGCTTGGATCCCTCTCTCCCTCTATCAGAGACCCAGAGAGCAGCTTAGAACACGTATTAAGTAAGAGCTGAAAAGGCAGCTGCTTCTGTGGAAGGAACGGCCCTGGAGCTGACTCTGCAGTTTGAACCCAGGGTCTGCTCCTAAGAGCTGCGAGCTCTTGGACGAGGTCCTCCACTTCCCTTATCTTCAGCTTCTGCCGCTCTTAGATAATTCTTCATATCTACCTTACAAGTGCTTCCACTGAAGGTGCTCAATTAATACTCAAGGTCACTTTCATTATTACTGGGGCCCTGGGGACTGATGAGAAGAGTGCAGGGGTGAGGAAGCTGGCCTCTGCGTGCCAGAGGGATCCTTCTGGGTCTCTTCGCCTCTCTGCAGCCTCAAGTCACCATTTGCCCCAGGACACTGTCCCTCCCTTGGGGGGAGAGCTGTCTTGGCTTCCATCGTGTGAACCAGTCTTCCCCAGCACGCCCTGCTGGCTGGCAAGGCATCCTGCCCCTGTGGAGAAAGAGGGGCGAAGGAGGAAGAGAAGAGATTGTCCCCGGGCGCGGGTGCCAGCGGAAATTCTCCCAGCGGTTGGGGAGGGAAGCCAGCAGACGGGAAATTCTCTCCCTCCCTGTGCTTCTCTGCTGCGGACAGTAACAGCCTCGAAGGTGCTACACTGACTCCAGAGCAGAGCTCTGGGAGAAGAACACGTGGTCCCCTGGACCGGGCACCCTGGTGGGGTGTTTGGGGTGCGTGTACAGCCCCCTCTGAGGGCTGAACTGGAGGAGGATCCCATTTGAGACAAAGCGAATTAACACTAGATATCGACGTAGGTGTCAGGGACGGTTTCTGTTGTCCCTGTGCAATCCACACATTTACTGCCTGCTCCGGGGGACTGTCACACCCTGGAGGTGAGTAGAGAAGGGGCACGTCGTCATTACAGCAAAAAATACAGTAGAAACCAGGCACTTATGTCCTTTCTAGAAAAAAAATCAAAGTGTGACTAGATGCATAGATGAACAATGGATAGATGACAATAGCCAACATTAACTGAATGCTTATCGAGTGTCAGGTACTGTTCCAAACACAGCATTTTGTGTATATTAACTCGTTTGATCCTCACAAGGGTGTATGAAGTAGACATTATTATTCCCCCCATCTTACAAATGAGGCACAAAATGGGTAATAACTCTCCCAGGGTCACATGACGTTCACACCCAAGCGGTTGGGCTCCATTGCCAGTACTCTTTACTAGGTAGATGGATCCCTGATGGAAATCTCAGGAGGAGACCTGATCCCTACTAAGAAGGGTAGTTTGTATAGTTTACCTTCCTATGGTCTTTAATTGAAAACATTCAAATAAACAACTGGTGTGGTTCCAGATGACTTCTAGGCAGAGTGAAGACAGGTGGAAGGAGCAAGGAGTCCAGGGGTCTGTCGGACGGAGGCAAGTTCTTCAGTCTCCGAGTCTGAGTTTCCTCGTCAGACAAGGGAAAAGGCCGGGGTACTTGTGAAGCCCAGCATGGCAGAGGGTCTGACGGTGCCTGCATTTCCGGTGCGAGAGCTCCTTTTCAGCAGTGTCAGAGTTGGGTCGGTGGAAAACCAGGGAGGACTGACTATGTATACGAGGGTAGAGAAGCCCACCCGCCACGAGGAATTACAGCTTCCTTCTCAAGCTGACTTAATGACTACAGATTATGGGACTGTGCCGCCTACTGCCTGGCACTGACCAGAGAAGACACAGGAGGGTGGCTGGATGAAATGAGGTGTCAGATGTTGTTGGTTATATACCCAGTGGCCATGGTCCTCTTCTTACCCTTTCCTCTCTGGCCGTGGCCTACTTCCCACTGCAGAGACCAAAAGTCCAGGTCCATCTTGTACCTGGGATGTGGACATGTCACCCAATCCTGGTCAAAGGGATCTGAGAAAAGCTCTGCTGAAAGCTGGGGAGGGTTCTGGAAAAGGATTTCTTCACTTGTAGAAAGACCAGCATGCTGGTGTTTGTATAGTGTCTGCATGGGATCCCTGGAATTGCTATAGCTAACTGTCAGAGGCGAAGGAAGATACTGATTCCAAGCTGAAGGTGGCAGAATGGAAAGATAGAAAGAACCTGAGCCCTCGGTGGTATCCCTGAGCTGCTGACTAAATCCTAAAACAGTATCTGGACCATGCGTTGTATGGGATAATTAACCCTCTGTGGTTTGGGCCATCTTTGGTTGGTCTTCTGTTCCTTGCAGAAGAAAGCATCGTACTTAATACAAAGGAGAATGGAGCTGAGAGCCAGGAGCCCCTGGTCCTGGTCAGGACTCTGCTGCTAATAAGTTGTGTGATTCTGGGCCAGTTACAAACCTCTCCGAGTCATAGGGTCTCAATTTATTTATTTTTATATTATACTGTTTTATTTTATTTCATTTTTTAATTTGTTTTGGACATGCATGAGGTACGTGGGATCTTAGTTCCCGGACCAGGGATCAAAGCCACGCCCCCTGCAGTGGGAGTGCTTAGTCTTAACCCCTGGACCACTTGGGGGAAGTCCCAATTTATTGAAGAGGCAAGTAATCCCTGCCTTACCTCCTTCTCAGAACATTTGTGAGACCACATGAAACATTTTTAGCCCCACTTCCTCCTTTGTTCTGAAGATATAGAAATGAATAAAATATGGTGTGGATAAAAATGAATGAATAAATAAAATGAAATAAAATAAATGGATAAAATGAATTTTAAAAGACAGATATGGGAACAAACTCCATGTTCTGTGGACAGAAGAAAGGAGTTCAATATGGCTGAGCAGAGAAGCTGAAGGGACCAGAGATAGAAGGTAAGAGGTAGACGAGCTAAGCACAGCCTCAGTTTCTACCTTTGAAAGATGATGGGGAGAACCATATGACCTCTTAAGTTCTCTTCCAATGCCAAGATTCTAGAAGCCAAACGGAGCTGTCACTAGATCTCTGCTAGATGTGAATGTCCCTGTACCACATGTCACATGGCATCATAGCAGTTTTCCTGCCCAACTACCCTCAGGGGCAGGGACTGTGTCTTACTCATCTCTGTATCCCCAGCAGCCAGTAACAAAAACTAATTGGCTAATAGAACAAGTTAATAAATGAATAAAAGACTCTGTCTTATAGATTCACTGAAATTCATTTTAAAGAATAAATGAAAGGAATGAAACATTTCCTAGCGTGTTATCCAGAATAATAAACCCACAGAGATTCATAATGAACCATTTTGATATAGTATGTTTAACTAAACAGGATGCAACATCATGTAACAGGGTAACATATCATCCCCATTCTCAGAGTCAAGTGGCTAATCTTCTTATGAATATGTGAGGCACTTTCCAGCAAGAGAGTCGTCATGAATTTCCTTAAATACTATTTTTCCCAAAGATGAAATGAAAGGCTAAAATGTAAAACTCAAGATGTCTAATATGAAAAAAGCTACGTGATGACTTGAAAAGTAGGCTGCTTACGTTTGAGTTTGTAGTGAGATTGTCAAAAACAAAACAACAAAACAAAACTGTGAGAACTGGAAGGATTTTCTTTTAGAAGAGGTGCGAGGGATACCATAAAAGACGTAGATGGTCTCTGAAAATAGATGGCTGTGTCTGCTTTCTAAGTAAACCTCACTGCATAGTCAAGGTAGGACTTATTTTTATCCATGTTCTTTTAAAAAACTGTGACATGTCTACCAAGGGCACGATAGATGATGACACTGTGTTAAAGCTAATGCATTGTGGCTTCACAGCTTGGCCCCAGTAAAATCTCTTGCAGACTCAGAAGCTGGTGCTTGGAGACATCTTTCAAGATGACACAGCTGGGTTGCCAGGGTAACTGGCTGGATGAGGCTCTGCCTGGCTTTGGGAGAGGTTACATAAGACAAGACCAACAGGGAAGAGTTAAGGGATGTCCTGGAGTCAAGGGATGAAAAGAGTTCAGGATGAGGACATAGGACCTGGTGGGGACATTTGGCAGGGGATAGCGTTAGACACCTGGATCAGCCACCTAAATGGAAAAAATCTTAGATTCCTGACTGATGAAGAATGCTCTGGGTAACTGAGGATTCCAGTTGATAGAGAATTCATATAATATATAAAAGCTAAGATCATTTCCCTAAGAATCAGTCTCACCATTTCTTTTTAAGATTTCAAAGATATTGAAGAAGATGCCCTGTTATTTCGTGTAAATGTATTTGTTTATATGGGTGCCTTTGTTAAGATAAAAGTTCAACTGAGTGTGACAGAGACTCACCTGGTTTCAACACGACTGAGGATTATTTTTCTCTCGTGGGAAGTCCAAGCTGGCCTGGCAGCTCTGCTCTGCAAGCCATCAGGGACTCAGTCCTCTCCTCTCCTGGTGCACCTTCCTAGGATGTTGCTCTGATTCACAGGACCCCAGGTGGCTCCCCACAGCGTCGCATTGCAGCTAGTGGAAGGAGAAGAGAAGAGATGGGGGAGTATACCCTTCCCGTCAAGGGCAAGACCCAGAAGTCGCATATATCACCTCAGCCATATCCAGAGCTTAGTCTCACGGCAACGCTTAGCCACAAGGGACACTGGGAAAGTAGCCTTAATTTTGGATGGCCGTATGCCCAGCTAAAAAGTCAATCATCCTGGAAGGAGAGAAGACCAGATATTGGGAAAAGCTGGCAGTCTCTGTCCAGAGGGTACAGTTTGGAGGCTCCTTTCTGTCATCAGCCTCTCTTCTAAGGTCAGGTGCAAGATGTGAAGCTATTTGAGCTTCTCTGTGGTTGAGATTTGAGGCCATGACAAGCAGAAGTGGACTCACTCTGTGTGTGCTTTGGTTTTACCAAAAGTGTGTGATGCCATTACCCTATTCTGCTGCCTGGGCTGGACCTCACTACCTCCCCAGGGCTTTGCTCTGTCTGATGCACCGGGACTTGATGGAAATATCATCCAAATAGAGTGTTAAATGTGGCCATAAAGGTACCAACGATTAGTCACTCTGTATGCTGCAGGCAGTGGGGTTCATTTTTTAAACATGAGAAACTGTTGTCCATAATTTGCTAACGCAAGAAGCCCCTGTCACCTCTACCCTTTTCCTGTGCCTGCTCCGCAAATCTTTATCCCCACTGGGGCGCCTCTGCAGGACGTTGCGCTGGACTAGTGGACCGTGATTAGTGCTTGTGTTTCTCTCCTTGTGTCAGTTTATTTGCCGGCTTGACTTGAATATCACGTGAACAGTAGGCCTCTGGTGGCATTAGGCAAATGCAGCATCGTGTGAAGGACAAACACCTAACAGTGGGTGAGAGATATTGAGACATAGGACCTGTAATCACATTCATTGTAAGATTTACTGATGCAGAATGACTGGTCTTTGTATTCCTCCCATCTATCCATTCATCCATCGGTCCATCCACCCATCCATCTAGTTATCCATCATCCATCCATCCATCTATTCATCCATCCATCCATCCATTTATTCATTAAAATGCCCTACAAAAGTACCAAATTAGGAACTTCCCTGGCAGTCCAGCAGTTAAGACTCCTCCCTTCCAATGCAGGGGGCGCGGGTTCTATCGCTGGTCGGGGAACTAATATCCCGCATGCTGCACAGCACGGCCAAAAAAAAAAAAAAAGTACCAAATTAAGAGCTGGGGATACTGAAATGAACCAAGAGCCATGGCTCCTATCCTCAGTGAGCTCAGTCAATGGGAGAGATTGTCAAGTAAACTGGTATTGATTAGACAATGAGGTAAATAGGCTAGAAGCAGTGAAAAATGGGTAGTGCTTGGAAGAGGATCTTGGGGGTCGGGGGTGGCTTCCCAGAAGAAAACTACTGGAGCCACATCTTAACATACTGAGCCGGTTGGCAATGAAAGGAAGGAGCTCCCGACAGCGGCGAGCGTCTGCAGTCTCTCTTTTTTCTTTTTTTTTTGTCTGAGATTTATTTCTCCCTAGTCCCAGGCCACAAAGCCAACATGCAAGGCAGGATCCTAGATACTTCTCAGCCACACTAAAAATACATACATAATCTAACGGAAACAAGCACGCTGGCAAAATGTTCCCCTTCCTGCCCATTAGTCAGCCTGTTATCAGAACAGCCCTGTCAAGGACCCAAGAACATGACGTTGGGTTGCAACGTGTCATTGATAGGGCAGTGGAAGCATCCGGGTGACAGGGCCTTGGCGCTCCGTCTCCACTGTGTGTGTCCAAGGAATCTTCCTCTGAACTCTAGCCAGGCAAGGGCCACAGCCCAAAGCCTGAGCTATGCTTGCTTTGATCCAGTAGTGCCCGCGATGGCTTTTTCTCCCGAGGAACATGAAAGTCTTTGTTTCATAAAACAAGCAGTTGTGTCTCTTTTCCGGTCCTGATGGCAGTTTTCAGAAGAGAAAAGGGAAGGGGGGAGGGAGCTAATATTTACCGAGTTCCTACTATGCGTCCAGTAGATGCTATGAGAGAAACCGAGGCGACAGAACCCCCTTGGAAGCAATAATGAATAGTAACAATAGCAAGGACGAGTACAATAATAATAGCAAACACTTACATAGCACTTACTATATGCCAGGCATTATTTTATGTATGTTCTGTATATTAATCCACTTAATTCCTACAACAGCCTTTTGTACTAGGTACCCTTACTGGCTCCATTTTACAGATGAGGCAACTGGGCACAAACAGAGAGTAGTAACGTGTCTACGGTCACACAAACAATGAACTGGCTAAGCTGTATACAGCCTTTAACTTTGGAACCCCCAGCTCTGGCTTTCACTGTGTGACATTGGACAAATTACATAAACTCTCTCAGCCTCAGTTTCTTCAATCTCAGTGTTGGAGGTAGCGATGCTCGGTCGTGTTCAATCATTATGCCGAGGGCCCAAGCTTGTGTGGAGATAGAATGAAGGGTGACCGTGCCTGTAACAAATATGCAGTGGAACGTTCATGTACGGCTGCTCTGGGGTTGGCTTTATCCAGGAAGTGGGGCGTGAACTGGACCAAAAAGTAGACTTTTTCAGGTTAGGATGAGGTTTGGAGGATTATTCTGACGAGGACAGGGGTGGCTCCAACTGTGAAATGAGCCAGTTTTGAGCCCAGCATCTCCCCTTCCGTTTCTCTGTGTCTTTTTCTCTCTCCCCACACTTATCTATCCATTCTTGCTATCCCCTCATCCTAACCTGATCCCCAAATGCTTCTAATCAATTTATTTATACCAACATATCAGATTAGTGTGTACATCATGCTAAGAGATTTATATCAATAATTTAGCAGGAAACTCAAAGTAATAATGGTGAGATTTCAGGCCCTGTAGAAGGAACCTTTTTTATGTGCTGGAATGCACAGCACATCACACAGGTGAGCATCACAAGGTAAGATGTTGTTGATCATCAGGGATGGGAATTGCCAAGCCTTGTGCTTCACAACAGAGGGGTGTGTGTGCGTGTGCGTGTGTGTGCGTGTGTGTGTGTTTGTTAGGGGCGAGAAAAGGGACGGGTGTTTTGAAAGTCTTTGCCTTCATTGACGTTGGCTCCCTTCAGCAAAAAAAAATCTTGTTGCAGCGCGGTTCTTTGCTGGGGCTGAAGCTCTCAACCCTGAGGAGGGAAGCAGAGGGTGGGAGGCCACAGAGGATGCCTGACACCCGTGTGATCCCTGTGGCTTGTGTGGGGGACTGATCAGCAAGGATCTCCCTTCTCAAAGTGTCCCCAGTATAAAGGCCCCCTTCTCCCTCCACAGATATCCCATCAGTCCTTCATCAGAGGACCCCGAGGGACAGGTGAGTGTGAAGGTGGGACTCAGATTAGTAGTTCCTGTGGTTGGGAAAATCCAAGTAGACATTCAGTCCTACCAAACCTTACCGAATGGATCACCCCAAATATGCCAGAGTGACGACCCTACAGCCATTGCAAGGGCATCTGCAAGAGGCCAGGGAAGCCAAAGAAACGAAATGCTTAGCTCCTAGCCTCAGGGGTGTGCATTCTTGATTACTGTGTGCCTGCTGGAGCCAGCCCCTCCCTCTTCTGATTCAGTATAAGGGAGGTGAGATCAACATCTCTACTGTGAAAAAGCTCCAAGATGACTCTGAAATGCATCCCACTGGGTTTTTTGTTTGTTTGGTTTTGGTTTTGGTTTTTTGCGTTCGCGGGCCTCTCACTGCTGTGGCCTCTCCCGTTGCGGAGCACAGGCTCCGGACGCGCAGGCTCAGCGGCCATGGCTCACGGGCCCAGCCACTCCGCGGCATGTGGGATCTTCCCAGACCGGGGCACGAACCCATGTCCTCTGCATCGGCAGGCGGACTCTCAACCACTGCGCTACCAGGGAAGCCCCCCACTGGGTTTTAATACAACACCGATTGGGGACAGATGACTCTGGGTGACAGCAGTTGTTTCATTTCCCAGAAGGTGGGTTTTCCCATGCTACAGTTCATTCATCCACTCAGCAAAGAGTTCCCAAAGCCCTTCTCGAAGCCAGGCCCAGGCTCAGTCCTCAGTGCTGAGGACACAGAGGTGACTGAGACACTCAGTGCTGCATCGGGGGCCTACGGTCTCTTCCCCGCCGCCCCTCAGCGCCCCACCTCCCCTTCCTTCCCTTTCCTCCCCAGGCCAATCCCCTTCTTTGTCCTCGCCCCCAAATCCACTACCTTCACTGTTTCCATCTTCCCCTCCCTTCTCTCGCTTTCGGGAGCTCAGCCTGTGCACGGCAGCATCCTTGCCCTGTGATCCATCACAGTCTACTAATGGCCAGGAAGGGCAGCCTAAGTGGAACAAGAAAGAACATGACCATGTGACAGTACCTGCTGCAGGAGTGACCTCTCCAGTCTTCAACAGGAGGTTATTCAGTGAGTGCACAGAAGATATTAACTGAGGCAGAAAACAGGAATTGTAAAAACCAAATTGGTTGAAGCATAGAGTGAAATTCCTGGAAAGCGTTTGATGAATTGGACGTTTGTCTACATTCCTCAGATCATTATGGCCAGATTCAGATGATGGCCACGGGATGGTAAACAGAAGCAGCCCAGGCAGCCGAGTGAAAACTGGGCTGAAGTTTAGCAGACCAGGGTTCTCGTTCCAGCCCGGCCACTGACCCCCCGAGACTGGAGACCAGACAGACCTCGTCTCTGGGTTTGTTCCCTCATCGTGAAAGGTGTCAGGACTAAATAACCTCTAAGGACTCTCCTTCTTGGGACAGTCACCCAGTGTTTCCTTTGGGTTGAACTCCCTTCTCGCTCATGGCAATGCCTAGGTGCCCCCCGCTCTGCCCCACCGCATGCAGAAGGTGGGGCCCTATGCAGGAGGATGCTCGGTTTTCCCCTGAGCAGGACAGAGCTGCTGGTCCACAGCTCATTGGCTCACTTCACTTTCCATCCTGTTGCCCAGAAGCAAAGGATACATCTTTCCCCCACCAGTTATTCATTCATTCATTCCACCCAAACTTAAGTAGCACATGTCATTTAAATGGCTCTTTGTGGGGTGATCAAGACAAAAATCAATCCAACAAGATCCTGCCCCAAAAGAGCTCCCAGTCCCTGGGGTAAGGGAGAAACTGTTAACTCTGTAAGGCAAAACCCACTCAGTTCCCTTCAACAGGGAAGTCACAAAGGTTTGGAAAGTAGGGTGGGAGCTAGGAAACATGATGAGGAGAGGCTGTCAGAAGAGATTTCATGGAAGAGGTTGCATTAGAGCTGAACCAGGGTAGAATTTCCCCAGGGTTCTGCTGGGGAGGGTATTGCACCAAGTATTCCTTTCATGTGGGCAAAGCCCCCTGGGGTATAGCTGAGGCCACGAGAAGACTTGGTGGCCTCTCTCACTACCTTTGCTTTTGTGGCAGCAGAGAAGGGGGCGCTGAAGCGGCACTTCCTGCTGTCAGTCTTCCTAGTTGGGGGAAGCACTGGCTTAACAATGTTCAGCAAATTACATAGTCACCATGAATCCTGTTGGCAGATTTTGCCAGCGCTGGGCACCAGAGAGTTCCTCTGACAGCATAATTACCCCTCACTATGAGTTTGCCAGTTGTCATTTTCCCAAAAGCTTTGCTTAACAGTCATCAGGGAAGCCAGGCTGATGGGCTCCACATGGCATTTCCTTTGGCTTTCTCATCCTGTCCTTCTTTTCCTCCAAACCCATGCCACTTTGGCCCTGCCTCACTTGCTCAGCTCTGGCCAGCACCCAAGGGGGCATTGACCCTCAGGATCAGGTCCAGAGCATTTTGCTTCCTAGCAGAACCCACCAGGAAGAGGCTCTCCGGGTGCTCACTTTGCGTGATGCCTCCCCATCAAGGCCATTCATATATTTGCATCTGGAAGCATGAAACATGTGGGCAGTTATGAAGGACCATCTCACGGAAAAATGCAAACCTGCTTATCGGTGAAACAGAGGAACCAGGCTCTTTAGGGTCAGATAGGACTGGGTTCCAGTTCTGAGTGAGCCTGTTTCTTCATCTGTAAAACAAGAATAACCTCACAGAGGAGTTGGGATTAAGTAAAAATGCCTAGCATAGCACTTGCATTTAGGAAGTTACCAATACAGCTCAGTTTCTCCTTTTTCTTTTCAGAGGGAGGAGAGATTTTGTGTAATTTTGTTTATGCCCTCTTTATAGATTACTGAGTACATACCAACTTCATCTTCCTTAAAGATATCCCATGATATCCTACCTTTCCTCAAAAGCCTCCTCTATCCATGCTATATCATTAAGTGAAAAGAGCCAGTTGCAAAACACTATACAGAGAGAGATGTGTAGCAGGATCCTAGTTTTGCAAAATGTACACATATCTCTCCTCACACCCCTCCTTCTTCATGGTGTTTACCTTCAAGAAGTGGGGCTGAGGGCTTCCCTGGTGGCGCAGTGGTTGAGAGTCCGCCTGCCGATGCGAGGGACACGGGTTCGTACCCTGGTCCAGGAAGATCCCACATGCCGCGGAGCGGCTGGGCCCGTGAGCCATGGCCGCTGAGCCTGCGCGTCCGGAGCCTGTGCTCCGCAATGGGAGAGGCCACAACAGTGAGAGGTCCGCGTACCGCCAAAAAAAAAAAAAAAGAAGTGGGGCTGGTGAGAGTGGGCCCTTCACTCCTTACTTTATATACTTTTTTATGGCCTGAAAGTTTTCACAACACACATGTATTTCTTTTCATTTTAAACTAATCTTCAAAACAGCAACATAAGCCCTTCTAAGGGGTCCCTTTGTGCACTGGAAAAAGTACCGATTCCATTTTCTTGCACCGGACCCATGTCTCAGTTACTTGGCTATGAGTAACCAAAAAGAAACAGAGGCTTAAATAGACAAGAGTTTATTTTTCTCACATAAAAAAATATATATATATCTCTCTGGGATTTTCTTGGCCTTGCCCTCATGGATGCAAGCTGAGTGCTGCCGTTCCAGGCATCACATCATTATTCAGATCTGCCAGAGAAAGGGAAAGGGTACCAGCTGCTTCAGTCCTTTTTTATCAGGAAATCGACAGGTTTCCAAGAAATGCCTCCTACCCACCCATCTTTAACAGACTTACCTTCTGTCTCTTTGGCCTAAACGCTGTCACATGGCGATGACGGTCACGATGACGGGATGACGCTGCCGATCATGATGATAAAGCAAGGAACAGGGTTGTCATGATTAGTGTTAGTCCAGGCGTCATCCAGTGCCTCAGGCTGGGAACACTGATGCTTTGAACAAAAGCCAAGTTAACAAAAACCCTGGGAAGGGAGAGTAGGAGGTGACTTAGACTATCTGCTGAAGGGCCCAATAACCTTCCTTTCTCACAGCATTGGTCCGTGCACCAGCCAACACAGGCAGCTTAGAGTCATGAAACAAGCTTCAATGTTGCACCTCCAGCCCTGCACTCAAGGTGTTCTCTTGGCCTGTGACACGCTCCCTGGGGAGGTCCTGGTGAAGGGAACAAGGCGCTCACATACTGTGAACATCATCACAGAATGAAATCCAGCAGCTACACACTGATTCTTGACTCCGGGTGGCCCTGCAGCCAGCCCTGTGGCTCCTGTCGGGCTCTCATGGTTAATTGATAAACTCCAATTTATTTATTATGAAGTGTTACGAAATGACATAGTGTAGCCTTGCCCCATCAACACTGCTAGCTCCCTGGACCCTCTCTGCAGCATTGTCCCACAAAGATGGGGAAGCACAGAGGGAACATCTCCAAACACCCCATGCTGATGAGTAGTGCAGTGCTAGGTGGCATGAGCTGACGGAGCGAAGTGAATTTGCTTTCTAAATGCACCCTTGGCCAAGGTGAGCTCCATGTAGACCCTGGATTGGATGACCGTTACTTGTGTGTATGTCTCAACTTCCCTGCCTGACTACAGCTCCCAGAAGTCAGGAGCTAGTTGAGCATCCTTAGAAAAGTTAACTGGTCCGTCAGGTTGGTTGGAGGAGTCTCTCCTGCTTTGTATTATCAGGGCCCCAGAGTCCATTCTGGCCAGGAGCAGGGCTTCAGAGCTATGACACGGTCCCCAAGGAATAAATAGCTCCATAAATTGCACAGGGAGTGAGGTCCTCGGAACTCAACAGCAGGGGGTCTTCCAATGGCTGGTGGCAGGAGGGTGGATTTATTGCCCATTCTTCTGCCTCATTCACTGTGGAATGGGACACTCCTCTGAGAAGAGCGGAGACTTGGAATAACACAGAGAGCAGCATCTTTTGACACCCAGCTGTCCCCTGGGGCCCCCCCTCCGAGTATAAAAGGGTACTTTTCAGGAACACTAAGAAATAGCCATCAACCTGACTGTTCTTTAGCTCCACCCCAGTCTTTAAGTTTATTGCCTCCTGGTGAATTTGATCTCACAGTTGTTCCAGGAGCTCTCAGGCACTCTCCTGGGCAACCCCCCTGTTCATCATACCAAAGAGGAAACGGGGGCTCAGAGGGAAAGGACTTAACGAGGAGATCTTGAATCCCGTGCTCTGCCCATTGTACCTTGCAGCCTCCTATCCCTGCTCTCAAACCAATTTCCTGGCTTCTAGAATCCATGCAGTTAATTTAGAAAGAGGGGAAATAGCAGAAGTGCTCCAGCCTCGTGGTAAGCTGGACCCTGTCATGATGAGGAACTGCCAAGCACCGGGAGATGACTGGATTGCACAGCACCAGAGCTGTGCTAAGGGGACAGTGAGCAGAAGCCAAAGGATGATGTTTCCATGGCAACTGCCGTTCATCCTCGGCTTGCCGGGGTTGGGCATTCTGGAGTCGAGCAGGGCTGAATTATCGCCCCATCATATAATATTTTTTTCAGTTTTGAAAATGCCTTTGTCTACACACACACACACACACACACACACGTGCACACACACACCTGCACCTCTTTCCTCTACCTTTGCTCTGGGAAGGAAAAGCTTGGTTCTCAGTGGTACATTTCAAGTACGAATGTAGCTTCCCAGCACCAGACAGCATTCAGCAACCTGGGGAAGAGATGTGGGGAGTGGGGGATGAGAGAAGTGTGAGGGGGACCAGCTATTGTTACGGTGCCTAGCGGTCAGAGTTTGGTGGTCATCGTTGCGGTCGCTGTTCAAGATTGTCGTCACCTGGTGTATCGGTCTCCTACTGTTGTGACAGCAAATTACTACAAACTGAGTGGCTTAAAACAATGCAGATTTATAATCTTACAGTTCTGGAGGTCAGAAGTCTGACACGGGGTTCACTAGTCTAAAATCAGAGTGTCTGCGAGTCTGTGTTTCTCCTGGAGGCTCTGGGAGAGAATCCTCTTCTTTGGTTTTTCTCCCTGCTAGGGGCTGTCTATATTCCTTGACTCATGGTCCTTCCTCCCTCTTCAAATCCAGAAGTGAAGCATCTTCAAGTCTCTGTCTGCTTTTGCTTATGTTCTCACATCTCCTTCTCTGACTCTTTTAAGGACCCTTGTGATTATATTAGGTCCATCCAATAATCCAGAAATAGTCTTCCCATTGCAAAATTCTTAACTTAATCATGTCTGCAAAGTCCCTTTTTCCATGTTTGTATAACATATTCACAGATTTCAAGAATTGGAGTATAGACATCTTTGGGGGAGGTATTATTCTGCCTGCTACATCCAGGCTCTGTGAACGTGGGTTTCAATAAGAGTGATCTTTCCCACATATAGAGTACCTAATCTGTGATAAGCATGCCGTGAAACGTTTATGCATATTAGCTCATTTAATCCTCAGTAAAGCTCCACAAGGATGGTGTAATTTTCCTAATTTACAAATGGGGAAGTGGGTTGTAAGAAACTCAGTGATACACGTAAGCACATGTCTGGAACTTAGTCGTCTTGTATACTTGTAATTTTTTTTTCTTTTTGGTCGCACTGTGCAGCCTGTGGGATCTTAGTTCCCTGACCAGGGATTGAACCTGTGGCCCCTGCATTGGAAGCATGGAGTCTTAACCACTGGACCACCAGGGAAGTCCCCGTATAACTGTTACTTCATACTTATTGAACAGCTCCCCGTTGCCCCCTCCCCCAACCCTGGCAACCACCATTCTACCTTCTGCTTCTATGAGTTTGACTATTTTAGATACCTCGTATCAGTGGGATCATTCAGTACATGTTCTTTTACTACTGACTTCTTTCACTTAGCATAATGTCTTCCAGGTCCATCCATGTTGCTGCATATGATAGGATTTCTTTCTTTTTGTAAGACTGAATAATATCCCATTGTTTGTATATACCACATTTTCTTTATCCATTCATCTGTCAATAGACGTCTGAGTTTCATGTTTCGATTTTTAGAAGGAGACATTTTAGGAAGTATAATGCATATTTCACATAAATAAATAAAATGTGAAAGTTCAAACTCAGCAGCCCCTGAGTCTGCTGAGGCCACAGGTATTCTCTACTCTTCAGTGTACACTGGAGCAAAATCTGAGCCTCAGACCTCAACATGCCCAGTCAGGATGATTTTCTCATATCTGCCTTTTTAGAAAAGGTAGGAAGTAGAGTAGCCCGGTCACGAACAATATTAGAACGTCTTGTCCTGACTCCCATCTGGTGCTCCTTTTATTTCATCAGCTGCACTTTCCCACCTGAAAAATGAGGGTGACTCATTCATTCACTGAGTAAAGATTTATTGGGCACCTGCTATGACCAGGAACTGTACTAGACACCAGGGCTTCAAAGACGAGTTAATGTCAGTCTTAACAAAAAATTAAAATTAGATGTAGCTTAGACTCTTGAAGAACCCAGGGATGTTACTGGGCTATTCTAGCACGCGGTGTGGCGCCATGTTGGAGTCCTGTTTGGGGTGTTAAGAAGGCGTGGAGGAAGGGCACCCCAGCTAGCTCGAGTTCAAGCTTCCTATGTGAGCCGAGTACTGGAAGTTCTGTAGGAAAATTCCAGCGGGTAGGAAGGCATCAGAATGGAAGCTTTCCATGTAATGGGAGAAGCATGGAGGCGACAAACCACCAGCCAGACATTGGGAGGCACACTGGGAAGTACAAAAGTATAGTTTACCAGAGCAGAAAGTGTTGATCAGTCAGGGAGGGCACTGCTGTATGAACGGGATAAACCCTGGAGAGGTGAACAGGCCCCTTTTGGAGTAGTTGGTTCTGGCAGCAGTGTGGACAATGGGTTGGCAAAATGAGAGGGCCAGACTGGAGGCTACAAGGCCAGCAGCCACTGGCCAGGTGACCCAGGTGGGAGGTGGGTGGGGCCTGTCTCCTCCCTGGGGGAAAGTCAGCTGAGCTCCCAGGGGATTTCCCTGCATGGAAGGTTTTCAGGATGGAGGACTGTCTCTGGTTCTGGCCTGGGATCCCTCACCCACAGATCAATCCTGTAATTAAAACCAAGGGGCCACCAAAAGAGTGCAGTCATCTCCGCTCTCCTGGAAAAGTGGGCGGCTAGGTGAGTAATATGCTAGTCATGATATTATCTTTTGAGGCAAAGATTTTCTCGCCCACCATTGTCTTTTATCTAGTGCCATTACAAATAGATTCCAAGCCTCAGAAATCAAAGAGAGTGTATAGTAAGAAATAGCAAAGGTCATACAACGTTTCCTTGCTTGTGTTATGAAAAAGCACAGAGAGTAACTTCCGATAAATTCAGGAAAAAAGAAGAGTGAAATCTCTCAATTTAAACTCACTGGGGAAGGCTCATTTGAATCTTACGTGGTCCCTAAGAAATGGAATTATAATCCTCTCACATCTAAGCATAAGAAAAGCGTAAGAGAGTATTTGTGTAATCAGATGCCAATGAGTAGAATAAGGCAAGTGAATATGAATATATAATAGACTGGGTTACATAATGGTGAGTCATGACAGTCTGGCCATTTTCATATACAGGAATGAACTTGATGAAGGATAGCTTTCTTAAAACAATATCCAGCATCTCAATTAATAGGGAATCTCACCTCCCAGGTAGCCCTATAAAAGTCAGCAGTTTCTGGGGAGGCTGCTGATTCCTAGGTTGGATTCTTCTGGACAGCTGGGAGGCCTGGGAGGAGTCACAGTGCAAGAGGGTAATCGGAACAGATGAAGTCTTCATGCAGTCTCCTCGCTTCTTCTGGGACCCTTTTTGCCTCCCCCTTCCCCCCACCCATGACAGAAGTCAAACCCAGAGGCATCAAAACCGTCAACCTCTTCCAGCTCATCTCTTAATCCAGCACCAATCTCACCTCTAAACATAGATAAAAAAACTTCCATGAATCCTAGTCAGCAATATTTAATGCATATTAAAACAATCATTCACCACTCAGTTCTTTCTTCCCCCAGGAGTTTAAGGATAGTTTGGCCTTAGAAAAAACTATAAATACTTTATAATTATACCATTTTTTAAAAAAAAAACCATGTAATTATTTGGATAGATTCATTTAAAAACAACATCATCTAAAAGAAACAATAACTAATAACTGAAGGAAATTCTTCAATTTGAGGAAGGTTCACTGTCATAAACCTACATTGGTATCATCATCTTTAATAATAAACAGTTATTAAAGTCAAGACTGAGGAAGAGACACTCATGATCTTTGACTACTGTTTTATTTTTGTTATGGAAATCCTCCTCCATCCAGTAAGACAGGAAGTCAGCACTAGTATCATAAATTAAGAGATATATTTATCATTATTGAGGGGCCATGCCCCCCCAAAATCCATGAGAATCAACAGAAAAATTTATATTAATAATGATTAATTTTAAACTAACTTAGACTGGATCTACGTTATAAATGTAGTCATTATATTTATAATTTTCCTATATACCATCAATAATTAATCAGAAAACCTATTATTGATAGAAAAAGATAACACTTATAATAGCAATAAAATAAAATACCTAGTGGCAACCTTTAGAAAAAAAGTGTGGGACTTGTATGAGGAGGGACATAAAAAAGAGTTAAGTAAATGGAGTTAAGTAAATTGTTTAAATTAAATAATAAGGAAATAGAAGTGGATGTTAATTGCCTGGATGAAGGGGTGATTTCTAAAAGTAAAAGTAATGGAAAATATCTGTTAGAAAATATCTGTTAGATTCACAGTTTGACTATATACAAATTAAAGATAGTGTAGCTCCAAAAACACCTCAGGCCAAATTAAAGGCCAAGAACCAACTTACTTAATTTAAACAATCAGCTCTTTAATTTATCTGGAATTTATTTAGTGTCTGATGGAGGGAGGGGATCTGAATTTCTTTTCTGCTCTCTCCCCACAAAATACCAAAACCAACAAAGGACCCAGCGGCCTTTAGTCTGTGATGGCGTCTGATCACATGCTACTTTCTTATGTAGGCGAGGGGTTGTTTCTGACTTAATTGTGCCATTTTTCTGTGGTGGGCACCAGTACCATACTGTTTTAAGTACTAAGGAAACTAAGGAAATAGAAGTGGCTGTTCATTGCCTGGATGAGGGGGTGATTTCTAAAAGCAAAAGTAGTGGAAAATATCTGTTAGAGTCGTAGTTTGACTATATACAGATTAAAAGTAGTGTAGATTCCAAAACACCACAGGCCAAATTAAAGGCCAAGAACCAACTGGAATTCTGCTGTAGAAACACCTTGTGCTGAGTTACCATAAGGACTAAAGGAGCTGATCAAAAATACCGATTTCTGCAAGGCAACTCTTAAGAAAGGAAGCGCTCAAGTCTCCCAGACTTGTTTCTGGGCTAAGGCCATGGTTGATTTAGCTGATACGTGGCACACCCAGTGCTTTGGGGAAGCCAAGGCTGTTCGTGGACGGATACCTCCAGTGTGTGGTTATCAACTGGTCTGTAGCTTGCTAACTGGGTAAACTTGGATGAGTCTCTCTGCCTCCCCTGTGCCTTTTGCCTCCTGTGGAAAATGACAAATGTGGTAGGCAAAATAATGCCCCCCAAAGATGTCCGCACCCTGATCCCTAGAGCCTGTGAGTACGCTACATTATGTGGCACAGGAGAATTAAAGTAGTGGGTGGAACTGAGGTTACTAATCAGCTGACCTTAAACTAGGGGGAGAATCCTGGATCATCCAGGTGGGCCCAATGGTATCACAAGGGGTCCTCAGAAGTAGAAGGGGGAAGCCGAAGAGGAGATCATAGACGTGATATAGGGATTCCACCAACCATTGCTGGCTTTGAAGATGGAGGAAGGGGCCCCAAGCCAAGGAAGGTGGGCAACCTCTAGAAGAAAAAAAAAACGGCAAGAGAATGGATTATCCCCTAGAGCTTCCAGAAGGGAATGCAGCTCTGTCAACACCTGGATATTAGCCCAGGGAGACCCATGTCACACTCCTGACCTCCAGAAGTGTAAGATAACATATTTGCATCGTTTTAGGACTACACGTTTGAGGTATTCGTTACAGCACCAGTAGGAAACCAGGGCAACAAATAACACTCAGATGTATAATTAAGATATTTTCAATGAAAGCACCTGTGTGAAATGCTGCTATGGTGATCAGCATCCGGACGCTCAGCTGAAACTACCCTGGTTACCGTAACAGTGGCAGCTGTAATGAGACTCAGTACTGGTAACCAGATTTCCTGAGGAGTCTTGAACTCCTTGACTTATAAACGTGAAGCCGTTTTTTCCCCTTATAATCCCACGTAGCAACCATGCTACTCTGTCCTCTCGTAGTTGCTCTGACAGCGTCTTGGCAAGATTCCCTAAGTTTGCAGTCACTTTCCGTTATTAGAACAGACTCATTTCAGGTATTTGGGACTCAGTCCTATTCATTTAAAAAAAATTCCATCTCCATCTCAAGTCTGGATCTCCTTCCTTCTCCTACGCTTCTCCGCAGCGTAGGCTGACCTGTCTGTGGCTGCAGCTTCTAGTGAGGGGGACGGGAATTTTCAATGATCAGCTCTCGGCAAAGCACTCCTCCTGCCTTTACGACTAACTAGCTCCTCCGCGTCGTCAGTACATTAGGGCGGGAGAACACAGAGAAAAGGTAGTCCCCTCCTTACTGCACCTGGCAGGTTACAGTCCTCTCCTGGGCTGATCTGATCTAGCCCATTGATTGACCCAGGCTCCTTGAAGGATGCCCATGACTCCAGTCGGCTTCCCCAACAAGAACGGAGCTTATGACTATGCGTGCGGTGCCCCTAAGCATTGGTTGCCCCTTGGGAGTCGTGGATTTCATGCTGCTTTCCTGTGGGGACTCAGGTCGTACTCCCCCTCAGCCACCGCAGGCCAGCTCTCACGCTAGTGGGCACGTGCCGGATCCATTGTCCAACCCCCCTAGGAACTAAGAACTGGAAAAGGGGGACCGGAGTGGGGAGCATGCAGCCTAGGCAGTCTCTACCACATCACGTGTCTGCAGTGCACAGGGGCCACTAAGGAACCGCCTACACGGCACTCACCCAGGGCACAAGATGTCAGTCTTTGCTTTACACGGAAACCACTGTTCTTTTGTATTAATTCCCTTGGAACCACCCACTTTATTTTAATTCAATTAATTTGTGTATTTTTTTCTTGAAACAGAAACTGCTTTATTTTTTTATCAATTTTTTTATTGAAGTGTAGTTGATTTACCATGTTGTGTTAATTTCTGCTTTACAGAAAAGTGATTCAGTTATATATACATTCTGTTTTAAAATATTCTTTTCCATTATGGCTTATCACAGGATATTGAATATAGTTCTCTGTGCCATATAGCAGGACCTTGTTGTTTATCCATCCTAGATATAAAACTTACATCTGCTGCCCCCAGCCTCCCACTCCATCCCTCCCCCAATCCCCTCTCCCTTGACAACCACCAGTCTGTTCTCTATGTCCATGATTCTGTTTCGGTTTCATAGATAGATTCATTTGTGTCATATTTTAGATTCCACATATAAGTGATATCACGTGGTATTTGTCTTCCTCTGTCTGACTTACTTAGTATGATGATATCTAGGTCCATCCATGTTGCTGCAAATGGCATTATTTCGTTCTTTTCTATAGAGTCAGCCACTTTGATGGAGAGGAGGGGAAGCATGGGAGGAAAGGGCTCAGACTCTCAGCTGACCTGGGAGACCGTGGTTGGATGCAGGACTGGTTCTTGGATTAGCCCCTTCTCTCATACACCCCTATCAGCATATGGCTGACCCCAACAGCCAGCAGCTCTCTGAAGTTAGAATGAGGAGTGCTTAGCACCTTTGATTCCCAGTTCGGGGCATTGGCCACAGTTCCAGGACACCAGGAAAAATCTGTCACTGGCTAGAAGCTTCATTGGATTCTCGGGAGAAGCCCCGGGAAGATTCATCAATGTATTCACATGATGAAGAACTACAGCACTCTTAAGCCAGCCCCACTTCCAACTGAGTCTGACCCTTGCCAGGGCCTGCTGGGTCCAACATCCCTGCCACAGAGACTCAGGATGGGGGTAAGCTCCAAGCAGCAATAAATCAATAAAGGGTTCTTTTGCCCAAGGCCTACTGTTTCTAGCCTATCCCAGCAACTCCACCCTCATTTTAACAACACTGCCTCCAAACAGCTTCGTGACCAGAGTTCAAACCCAGGTCCACGTGACTCCAGACTTGGCCCCCTTCTACTACGCCACTGCTGTGAACACACTGGTGTTACTTGAGGAGATTAGGGGAACATGCCTCAAACACTCAGACATATTTACACGCAGACAGGACTGTAATTGCTTCCAGGGCTCATTCAGTTATTCATTCTCTCGATGAGGCGCCTATCTCGGGCCCTGCTCTGTGCTTTGAGGGATACAAAGAGAGACAAGAAATGACCTTTTCCCCAAAACAGATACCTACCTGTAAACTAAGATACACTAGGCTAGGAACCCTAAGAGAAGTATAAATAAAAGGTTAAGAAAGCGCACATCCAGGATAGAGATTATAACCTGAGTCAGCAAAGGCACAAGAGTGTGAGCTGAGGGCAGCCCTGCATCTTCTCTCTGTCTCTATATTCGACTGAGTCTAGTACGGTGTCTGACACATATTGGATATCTAACCTCTGTTCAATTAACCTAGCATTGGAGGCATATGAAGAATATGAATAAAACAAATAATTCAGTACGTCTAGGGTACAGCATGGAGAGGAGAGAGCGTGTGATGAGAGATCGGTACCCCATTTTGAAGGCCTTGGAATGCCATGCTTGGGAGTCAACACTGTTTTCCTCTGGGCAAGAAGGGGCAGGAAAGATGTTAAAGAGATCCGAGAGGTTGTGAAATGTGTGTTATAGAAAACAGTGCCCTTGGGTGGTGATTAAAGGCAGGAGGTCTGGGAAAGTAGTTTTGTTCAAGGGAGAGAAGAGATTTGTGACGGCTGCAGTAATCTGTGTTCGGATATGGGTTTCAGTTTTCTGGAACATCTTTTAAACGGTGTTATCGACTGAAAGAAAAACACACAACATAAGAGTTGTGAGTTATGTTTTCTTCTTCAGCGTCTTGCCAAGGACTGTAATCCAGGAGACAGCCTCTCAGTAGCTCTGAGAAACTGCTCCAAAGAGGTAGGGAAGGAGCCAGTATATATATATATATATATATATATATATATATATGAATTGTTTTGGTTAGGAAATCCATGTAGTCAAGTGTACATCTTGATAAAAGATGCCTGCTAACCACAAAAACATATGTCTCAAGTTAATGATTTCAGTGCTTTTCTATGTATGGGAAGATGCAAGAATCTGGGGTCATTGAAATTCTTTCAGAGAGATACATCAAACTATCTATGGGCCCTTTTTCCAAAGCACAGAGAGCTCCCTCCTATTTTTTCCATCCTGAACTCCCCTCAGGGCACACTGTTCCTGGGTTGTGACTTAACCCTTTGTAGAACTGGATGATGAGTGACACTCTTTGTTCCTTTTTTGTTCACAGTGTTAAAAGAGAAATTCACAATCCCACAGCCCTGGAACAGGCTACCCACCTCTGGGGTGCGAGGGAGGTTACCATAATATCCAAAGTCGTTGAGTTTAGAAGGTCAGGGAAGGCCCTGGACCCTGAGCTGGATGCGAAGCTCGGCCTGCTGCCCGGTCTGTAGCCCCATCAGTGACTTGGGGGTGCCAGGGCTCAGGAGTCAGCTCTCTGCCGCCCGCCCCAGGCCTAGAGGACTCGACCCTTCTCTCTGGGTCCTCATGCTGCCCTCCTCCACAGACACGGAGCCTCAGCTCCATCTTGTCTGAACTTCAAAACTCCTGGCTCCCTCTGGACAAGGGGAATGGCTGCCTTCCACGCGGAGCTGAGAGCCAGGCGAGGCTTCAGAGTGCCGGTCCTTCCCCTGTCCCTGCATTTCTCTTGGGTATCTGCCCACCTGGCCCCTCTCCCAGGCATCCAGCCTGAGGCTCTGGAGCTGCCCCCTCCCCTCAGTCTCCATCCTCCCCCAGGCTGGGTTTTCAGACTGTTCTTAGGTCCCATGATGATCAGGGCGATTAAGTGACAGGCTCAGAGCCAGACAGATCTAGGATCCAATCCCAGAGCTTCAGCTACCAGGCCCTGGGCAGGTCACCAAACCCTCGGCTCTGTCCCTGTTATATGGGGCGACATCACCCACCTCCAGGGTCAATGAGAAGATGCAATGAGACGCTTACATAAAGCACCTGCCCTAGGAGGTGGGCTCAAATTAGCAACCCTTCTCCTCTTGTCTCAGAAAAGGCCGCCTGGGTCACCCCTGCTGAGATCTAGGCTGGGGCAGTCCTCCAGAGAAAGACATATTTAGTCCCGGGGCAGGATTCTCTAAATTCCTTCCCTATGTATGCCCTTCCAAGTCCAGCAGTATTGACTTACCTGGTAGTGGATTACAGCTACCCCTGGGACTTCCAACCCAGAGTCTCTCTTGGGTTGTTCCGAGAACTCAGTGCCTCCACTCCAAGCTTCAAGGCCTGGAGCTCTGTGAGAAAGGGAGCTGTCTGTTCACGGTCCAGGAGCCTGATCCATTGGGCAGGCGTAAATAAGCACAAATGGACGCTCTTAGTTCTTGGATAGGAAGATGCAGTACTGCAGAGATGCCAGCTCTCCCTAAATGAATGTAGCAGCGCAAAGCAAATCCCAATCAAAATCTCATTGGGTTTCGCTTTGTTTTGTTGTTTTGAAACTTGACCTAATTATTTTGAAGTTCCGCTGGAAGAATATATTTTCAAAATAATCCCAAATAGAAGAGTAAAGGGAATGGTTGCCACATATTAAAATTTATTATAAGCTTGCAAATAATTCAGGCAGTATGCTGTTGACAGAGGAATAGATTGCCTGACAGCCAAAGAAACAGAATAATAATTGCAAACATATGCCCCAGGATATGGGGAAAATGTGGCATTTCAAACAGGGAAAAATGGACTGTTCATTAAATCATATGACAGTTGTCTACTCATTACATTCACAAATGTGACTGTTCAAGGGTAACTGAGAGAGAGAAAGAGAGAATTAGAAAAAAATGTGAAGGAATAGTTTAAACCTTAGTGTGGGGAAGGCCTTTCCAAGGATGACCCCCAAGGGACTTCCCTGGCGGTCCAGTGGTTACGCCTCTGTGCTTCCACTGCAGGGGGCACGGGTTCAATCCCTGGTCAGGGAACATCCCACATGCAGCGCAGCCAAAAAAAAAAAAAAAGTATGACCCCCAAACCAGAAACCATTTAGAAAAGTACTGATGGATTTGACTACCTAAAAATGAAAACTTCTGTATAGAAAAAAAAAAAGAAAATTATAACCACACTTACTTACGATTTTCTCAAAGGAAATACAAAAGATATTTAAACTTACCAGGAATCAGAGAAATGCACAAATGCTTAGATAATAATGTGATATCATTTTTCTTCTACTAAAAGAGGAGAGATGAAGGAGAAAGCTCATATCCGGTGCTGACAGAGATGCAGGACAAATTAACACTTCGGTTAACTATCGGAGTGTCATTTGGCAATATGCATCAACATTAAAATTTGTGTACTCTTAACACCAGCCGTCTATTTTAGGAGGTAACCTGATCAATTTTATGAATAAAAAAAAATTCACTAAGGTTTTCATGACAGTGACGTTTTAAACAATTGTCCAAGAGTTAAGATTTGATTAAAGAAAATTACAAAACGTATTGACCATGAAAAAGAGGGTCATACATTTAAAGCCACTGGCATGAAAAGATTTTTATGGCATATCACTTAGTAAATAAACCTAGTTTGAAATTGCAAATATACATGCTTATGTGTGTATGTGCGTGTGTGTGCAGAACTGTACATAGACATATACATAAACAATGGCTAGAATGAAGAAGAGGCTTTTTGTGGGTCTGATTCACTGCTCTATCTCCAAAGCATGAAACATAGTCAGTGTTCAATAAATACTTGTTGAATCAGTGAATGAACTGTGAATAACGGCTCTCTCTGAGTGGCAGAGTTTTGGATAATTATTCCTTAATTGCTATGTTTTAAATTTTTCTTTATAAATGTGTTTTTTCTTTATAGTCAGAAAACAAATTGCTGTTTTCCTTGAATGAAAATAAAAGTGCTTTTCTAGAAACATCAACAATGAATCTCCTTCAGTTATACATCGAGCACAGCAATCTATGGAGAATTATAAAAGAAATGTGGAATCGAGCTTGTAAGAAGTTCCTCTTGGTTAACTTCATATAAAGTTACAACAGAACTGTATATGACAGATGTGGGGGAGGGCTTCACCCATTAAGTAGATCAAGAGCTATTGATTGAATATCCACTGTACTGCAGGCACTAGGGACACATAAATGAGCCAGGCACAGCCCTTCTCTGGAGGACCTCACAGCAGAGTTGGAGCAGGTGTATATAACAGATCGTGACAATGATGAGTGTCTGGTACACATTGATACAGGCAGGGCTCCGTCATCCCTCAGAGGGTAAGCTTAGGTGGGGAGAGTGTGGGCTCTGGGCTTGAAAGGAAAGAGCAGTCTGGGAAGACAGCTCAGAGGAGGTGACCCTTGAGCTGAGTGACAAAGGCCTAATGGGAAGCCGCAAGGAGTGAGAGAGAAAAGGGATACTCCTGGCAGTGAGAGACGAATTCGAAATTACGCTTTGGGAGGAATTTCCAGTGGATCATACAGGCATGGAGTGCCCAAGGGGTGGGCTGGTAAATGAGGCTGGAGAGATTTGCAGAACCCAGGTCCACAAGGGTCTGTGTGACTGAGCTAAGCGGGGTGACTTTGTTCCTGGGGCTGTGGGAGCCTGTGGTGGCGAGGACATCAAAAAAGCTTTCAGTAGAGACCTGAAAGGGTTAGATTTGCTTATGGATTAGCTCGTTCCAACAGCAGGGCGGAGGCAAGACTCAGGGCCGGCTTCATGGGTGTGCGGCCAGCACAGCGGCTCAGGACTCCATGCTCAGAAGGGCCCGTGCTCGGTTTAATGCTTAATCGTTGTTGAGCAAGGGGCCAGCATTTTCACTGTTCTCTGGGTCCCACAAATTATGTAAAAGGTCCTGCCAAGACCAGAGGCCAGCTTTGTGTTGCAGTGGAACAGAAGAGAAGGCAGTCCAGGCTCTCCCTCCCACAGCCATTGTATTTAAGGGTCTTCTCAACACAGTGTACGTGGCAGGAGCAACAAATAAAATGGCGGTGAGTGGTCTTGCCTGGGAAGATGCCCTGCGGTGCAGAAGTGGGAGAACTGAGTCCAAGGCACACACTTACTGTGGCCCCCCTTCTCCTGTCCCTACACCCTCATTTCACGTCTGTGTGGAAATCGGGATCAGCCTATAGCAAGAATGAGGTTCTCCATAGGAGCTGGGAGAGGAGGGAAGACAGGTATTTTTGTGTATTTTTTTGGGGGAGCACAACTACCAAAGAAGAGAAAACTTGTCACCTCCCTGCTCTCCCGTCACTTAGCTCCCACCCCCTACCTTCCCACCTCCAGCAACCCGTGCTTCCCTGCTGCTCCCCTGTTGTGCTGGGGTCCTGCTGCAGGGAATGAGTCCCAAAGGCAGCGCGCTGGTGGGCAGCTGGGCCTGAGTGGGTGGGAAGCTCACCACCCCCATCCCCAGCTCCTTTAAACACACACACACACACACACACACACACACGTGGCTCTGGGAGCATGAGGGTTTGTTTTTGTCACCATGAGGGTTTCCTTCCACACATCTCAGCGTGCACCAGCAGCTTAGCAACAGGCCGTTGGGCAGAGCTGGGAATTAAATGCCTCTCTGGCTGCTGCAACCGCAGGTACCCCAGTGGGAGGAGAAAGTTCCTGGGGAGGGACTTGAGCTGAGGGCAGGGGTGTGCGGCCGCCAAAAGGACACCCCCGAGACGGTACAGTCAGGGCGCTGGTGCTGGGCCAGGAATCTCAGGAACCTGCCGGGAATGATGCCCCAGAAAATAGAATGCTGACAGAAAGCCATGGGCAGCGGGGAAGCTGCGGGGATGGCTGATAACAAGTGGCAGGCGAAATGTAAAAATTCATGAATATCTGCCTTTATGGGATTTGCCTTGGCAGGATGATCTGGGTTCGGGTCATCATTCTGGCCACCCTAAACGATTCCACGCTGGTTTGTGGCTCTTGTCTTTGGAGCTTAAGGTCAAAATCTCTCCCCTAGGAGTCCTGCCTCTGGTATAGCAGCGGGGCAAAAGGGATCAGCCCCAGGGCTCTGCAGGTAGATTTCCTAGGTTCACACCTCCACTCTGCCATTTCCTGTGTGACCTTGAGAAAGTTACTTAACCTCTCTGTGCCTCAGCTTCCTCCCCTATGGGCGCTACCTCCTAGGACCGTTGTGAGAATTAAGTTAAAACAGGTAAGAGGACTTAATGTCTAGCTCACGGGTGTGAATCAGTGTGTGGTCGGTTACACTTCTCTGGGATGATAAAGGTACTTCTGGTCAGAGATGGCACAAACCGTCATGTCGACTCCAACACACAGACATCCACTAGCCTAAGGGCAGAAGGAAGAGTTGTAAGCTACCTTTTTCTCTTTTCTCTAGTGTCTTCCATGTACCTGGCACTGAACAAAATGCTTTATGTAAGCTAGTGCGTTAACCACCCCTGGGATTGGTCTTTTCACACCTGAAATGAAGCACCCTCCTCAAGGCCATACAGCCACTTCGCAGGTAGAGCCAGGGTTTGACGTGGTCACTACGGCTTCAGAGCTCCACTCATTCCTCTAAGCCAAGCTGTCTCCCCTACTGCTTCTCAGAGAAGGAAAAAAAAATTACTGATCTCTCCCGGGGGGTCAGGATGTGCTGAAGAGAGCTCCTCCCTAGAGCGACAGTTCAGAAACACTGTGCAAAGCCAGTGGCTTTACACCATGGTGCTCCTTGTGCATGTACGTGGGATGGGGAAGTACGAGTCAGGATTTTGGAGAAAGGAGAGATGTGACCAAGGTATGAAGGCATTCGACGCTGTATCTGGAATAAAGCTCCACACATCAGCAGGAGGCCCAGGCCAGCTGGCCAAGAAGCCTGGGGTGTCCGAGGGCGGGAAGAAAACCCAGTGACTGGGCCTGAGAGGTCACAGCCTTTTCTCAGAGGCTCACGGCTTTGCTGGTTAACACACAAACCCCTGCTTCCCTGACCAAGTGGACACTTATGCTATGACATATATATATTCCCAAAGTTCATTTAAAGCAGTAGCCTATACTTCTAGAACTTAGGTAATTAAAACACATTCTTTTGCAGCATACCCACTGTCCAGAGCTACAGGGTTCTGTACGGTAGCCATGAGCCACCAGCACTCAGAATATGGCCGGTGAGAATTGAGATGTGCTCCAAGTATACGACATGCACACCGATTTCAAAGACTCAGTCCAAAGCAATGCCAAATATTTCATTAATAACTTTAATATTGATTACATATTAAAATGATATAATTTGATGTGGTTTGAATATAGTGGGTTAGCTTAAATGTTATTAGAATAAATGTCACCTTTTTAACCTTTTTTAATAAGATATTATTTTTTAATATAGTCATTTCACATGACCTATGTGGCTTGCATTTGTGGCTCACAATATCTTTCTGTCGGACAGGGCTCCTCTCAGAGGTACTCGTAAGTGGCCCTGCATTTGGAGCGCGCTTTAGCAGTCATGAAGCACCTGCTCTTCTTTATGCTAGAATCACACAAAGTCAGACCCGGAAGGAGGAGCCTTAAGCCATTGGGTTCAGTCTCCCGATTTACAGGCAGAGAAACTGAGGCACTGGGAGCAGAAATGATCCTGGTGGTCCAGGGTCATCTGTAGACCCTCTGCTCCGACCCCGGCCCCGCTTCCTATACCCACACCTAGGGCTGCTAGGTGGTGGGTCTTTTTCAGCACCTCGTGCCCTGCGTGGACTCCCCCCGACTCTCCTCCCTTCCCCTCCTCTCCCCTCCCGTCCGGGGAAGGCCTGGAGGTCTTTCCTCCGGAGGCTCTGCATCTTTATTCATGAGCCTGGTGGAGGGGAGCCCAGGGAACCTGTCTGAAGGCTGCTCTCTGCTCTCCCTCCAGCCTCCTGCCCTCACTCCCCCCTCGGCAGGATCACCCAGGCTGACTCAGCTGCCTCACTGCGCATCTCCCCACACCGGCCCTTGCTTTCTGTTTCCCACACCACCTCCCGCAGGCTGCCCCCAGCACCCCGCAAATGCACACGCACCTCCTTACCTCCTGCTACCTTGAGAAGCCTCCCAGGCCCCACTCGCTGCAGCGTGCCTCCTCTCACCTCTCCAGGCCTGCCTGGGCCTCCTCCTTCAAATCCCAGATGCCCGGAGTTACATTCTTGCTTCTTGAAGTGAGGTCTGTGGACAAACAGCTTCTGCACCGTGAGCGTGCATGTTAGTTGTGAAGACCCCGCGGTCCCCTCCCAAACCTGCTGAGTCAGGATCTGCTTTTTTTTTTTTTTTTTTGGCCGTGCCCCACGGCTTGTGGGATCTTAGCTCCCCGACCAGGGATCAAACCTGTGCCCCTGCAGTGGAGGCTCGGAGCCCTAACCACTGGACTGCCAGGGAATTCCGAGAATACATTTTAACAAGACCGCCAGAAGATGCGCTTGCACAGCAGCCAAGCTCTGCCACAGAAGTGACAGCAGGGCACGTGTCAGGTCAGCACCATGCCCGCTGCAGCGCCTGGCACAGCGCTAAGCTGGCAGCTGATACTCTAGTGCAGAAGGGACCACTGTGTTGGCTCCTCATGGCTCTGGCTGAAGCCCACAGTCCCTGAGCGATCTCTGAGCGACTTGGCCCGTTGGGAGCTTCGGAAGGTCTGCTGACCTCACCTGCCCAGCTTCTCTGCTGCGTCTGTCTGACTAGAACGGATGCAGATGGTCTCCTGTTGGTACATGGTGAGGGTTAGAGACAGAATCGGGGTTTTGCCTTTTTCGGTGTCTGTGTTCCTGTGTTAAGTTAGATCAGAGGCATGTAGCTTGGTGGCTAAGAGTGTAACCGCTAGAGCAAAATGAGTTCAAATTCTGCCACTAAGTATGTGATCTTGGGCAAAGTAATATCATATCTCTGTGCCTCTGTTTACTCATCTCTGTAATGGGCTAGCAGTGGTACCTACGTCAGAGGGTTGTGAGAGGATTACGTGGGGAAACGTTGGCAGTGTGCTTAAACATGCCTGACGCATAGGAGGTGCTATAAAAGTGTTGTTAATTAAATCAGCATCTTTTGTGCAGATTTAGAATTACAGGAGTTGATAGGCCCTCTCGGGCTGATAGAGAGCTAATTCCCTCATCCTACACAAGAGGAAACAGGCCCGGGTTGCTCAGACCCTTTCCCAACATCAGACAGCCAATAAGTGGCACAGTGGAACTTGGACTCTGACCCTTGTCTGCTCCGGGGTCACGGCCTGCAGGACATGGTTAGAAAGCAGAGTGGCTGCAGGTCTGGCACCGGAGCCCAAGTTGCCTACCCTTCTGAGGCTCCTGCCCTTTGTCCTCATCGGGGTAGGAGGATTCTATCTGTGGCGCCTTCTGGCAAATTCTCCAGAGACTTCCCCTGTGTCCTGAGGTCCAATCTCTAAATTGATCCTTCTAGGCAACTGAGTCAAGAATCAGATGGCATTTGCTGGGGTTACTCCTCAGGGAGAGGAAATCAAGGAGTCTGAGTTTGGGAAGAGAGACTGCAGAGGTAGGCTCTGCCCCGGGGAACTGTGTCCAAGGCTGGCTCTCCTCCGTGTCCGAGGCCCTGCAGAGAGGATGAGAAATGGTGGGGGTCTGATGCCCGGGATTGGCCGCTCTTTTATGTGAGTTTTATGTTCCTGCTCTGTGTCCCCCTGAGTTCTGACTCTTGGTGCCTCTCTTGACCCTCCTCAAATAAACCCTCATCCTTCCCCCAGCAGGTTCTAGACTCCAGGTTGTAGTAAATAGGACCTCCTCCTGGAATCAGCAGCCCAGCAACATCTGGAAATAGGCATCTGGGAGTTTTCTGCAGGAATCTACTGCGATGGTCTGTTCTGCTCTTTCCATTCCTCTGCTCAGGGGCTGGCTGGGGAGACGGGATACACTGTTGCCCTGGGGGCCGAGGGAGGGCCCCGAACTCCTCAGAATTCTTCCTGTTACAAAAATTCTTTGCCTCATGTCAATTACTGGTTTTGAGCACATTTGCCCTCTGGTTAAATTGGGTTCTGTATGGGCTTGAAGGTAATCAAAAGAAGTTATAAATACACCAGGATTCATCCTACACATCCAGCAAGGCGGAATGAGTGCCCCCATCCCTGGCTGGCTGTGCACTCCCTTGGCTGCCTCTACTGCTAATTAACTTTGGGGGTGCCTCTCGGTCTGCCTCCCTAACCAGACTGAAATGCCCGATCACAGTTTATGCTTTTCTGCATCCCTCTCAGCATCTAGCCCAGCACTGGGCACACCGTGGGTGCACGTAGAGGGTGATTATTGACTAATAAACCAGTGAGGATACAATAAAGAGCAAAGCATAGGATTTCCCTTAAAGAAGGGGCAATTTTGACTTTTCTCATGGTGAGAATTCTAAAGGGAGGGAGACCTGAAAATGAGTGAGGAGTCTGGATTTCTACTGCCTGTGTCTTGTTTTCCATAGAAAGAGAACAGAACTTCTCTGGGAGTTTATGACCTTCTTGGGACAATATGCATGTAGAGTGACCTGTCGAGGACATAAATGGAAATTGCTTCCCCTGACCCATGGGGCAAAACCCCTTCTCTAGAAATGTAGTTCAGGACTAATTTTCTTCTCAAGTAGATGCAGTTATACAAGAACCATGAGCCAATAGTGGTTGTCTCATAATAAAGACTGCAGTCCCGAGGGACCCGTGACTCTAGAAAATGGATATTGTCACCCAGAGGACCAGAGAAGGGGCAGCTCTGAGAAGTGACCTCAGGATCTGGGTGACCCCACGGGGGTGGGGTAAGGTGGCTGTGTCTTTAACCTCCTTCCAGAGAGCCCACATGTGGAAGGCAGTTCATATTTTGGGCTGCATCTACCTTTTTTTTTTTTTTTTTTTGGTAGGCGGGCCTCTCACCGTTGTGGCCTCTCCCGTTGCGGAGTGCAGGCTCCGGACGCGCAGGCTCAGCGGCCATGGCTCACGGGCCCAGCCGCTCCGCGGCATGTGGGATCTTCCCGGACCGGGGCATGAACCCGAGTCCCCTGCATCGGCAGGCAGACTCTCAACCACTGCGCCACCAGGGAAGCCCTGCATCTACCTTTGATTTGTTACATCTGCTTGAGGGCAGGGACCGGATCTTGTATTTTACTCGTTGCCCCTCCTTCCCTTCTAGTTTCCTTTCTAGAACAAAGAAGGGAAGGTGAGGAAGTAAAGTAAAAAAGGTGATAAGTTGTTGCAAATATTTCCTGGTTGCAGCCAGACCAGACTCCAGAGGGGATGCGTTAATTTCTTCTTTCCTGCATCCAATCACAGGTGGGCCTGGTCAGGATGTTTCCTGTGAGCTTAAACAAAGGTATTTTAGCTTAATGCTCAGGCAAAGGGAGGCAGGGGTCCTGGAGGTGGGCCATTCTGTTACTTTAAGCCATAGGCAACATCCCTTTAATGATTAACTTGAAACAAAAGCAATAGAATAGAAAGGTTAAAGTAAAAGAAACAGACCCAGCTGCTGTCTCCTCAGGCTTGAAAAAGACCTGCTGTGCTGAGGCACGTGTTCATCCCACACCTCCTGTGTGCCTGGCCCTGTACTAGGCACCAAGGATCACAGCGCTGGGCAACACCAGGCCATTCCCTGCCTCTATTTAGCTTATAATCCACAAGCCATGCCAGGAACATTTCTTCACAATGATGATAAACGTTACCAAGGGCGAGACTTGGTGACCTGCACGTGTGTAATGGGGGGTTCCGACCTCAGCTCAGAGAAGGCGTTCTGAACGTGAAGATTGAAGCAGGGTCTAAAGAAGGAACAGGCATTAGCTGGGCTGGGGCAGAAAAGGAGCTTTCCAGACAAAGAGAAGAACATGGCAAAGGTCCCACAGCTGTGGTAGAGAGTCCCGCAAGGTCCCAGGTAGTGAAAGAAGCCCGGAGGGCAGAGGAGTGGACCCGAAACTGGACACGGAGACTTGCGGATAATTTTGTTTCTTGTCCTGAGAACAATTAGATGCTATTGGCAGTTATGGGAAGTGGACATGAGCCAACTTGGGTGTGAAAAGTTCCCTCTGGACTTGTGAGGCCTCGTGGGCATGATGAACCTAAAGCCAAAATCAGATACCAAGTTAATCGTCAAGGACACCCGCTTGACCGGTAGCCCTGGGCGTGTGTGCTGAGACCCCACCGCTAACCGCCGGCTCACCCAGGTGCCATCTGCCAGCATCAGGGGATGGGATGCACCTCGGCAGCCTCGAGGGGAAAACGGAGGGGAGGAAGCAGCCTCCGACCCCCGGGGGCCCAGCTCCTTGCAGCCTCAGAGGGCTTCCACAGGTGCCGTCCCCACGGCATCTCACGGCAATTCTATGTGATAGGTATCAGGTAGCATTGCCATGGTTTGTGGATGAGGAAACTGAGACTCAGATGGGTTAACTGACTTATTTAATATCACAGAACGAGACAGAACTTGGTTCACCTCTCACTTCTGCCTCTCGTGAGCCCGAGGTGGGTCCTGCTTTGTCTCAAGGACACCACACTCCTGCAGCCCTGGGGGGGAGATAGAGTATCGGCACCGAACTGAGCCACAGCCAAGGTCCAGGAGGCTGACTGCAGTCCTCAGACTCGGGCTTGGTTGGTACTTCTCCCTCCACAGCGGCACCTGCCCCAGAGCTAGGGGCCCCACCCCCCTGGCCCAGCCTTTCCTGCTGCCTGGAGATGAGGGGATGCTCCCTAGGAGGGGCAGGTGTTTGCCTCCTTTGTCCCTAATAGTGGGTGCCTGCTCCCTGTGGGCCTGTCGTGAGCTGGCCCAGCCTTGATGACAAAGACTGAGGCTCCCGTGATCACAGTGCAAAGCAGCAAGAACACGTGGGGAGGAAGAAGCAGAGGGATGGGTGCGACGGGCAGAGCCTTTCCAGATCCTGGTGCAGGAGACGGATTGCAGCTCCATCTCGGTGCTGAAGGCCAGGCAGACTTGGCAGGTGCAGGAGAGGCAGTGTCTGCAGACCGAGCTGGGTTTGGTCCCAGCCCACCCACCCCACTTAGTGGTATGACCTTATGGCAGTTACGTAACACAGAACGATGGCCCTCAAGTCCTAAACGTGTTGAAGGACCCGCTGGGGCAGCACATGAAGAGGACCTGCCTAGGGCCTCGCTCCCTGATAGGCTTTCATGAAACGATAACAACTATTCTAGTAGCAGGGCCTGGAAAGGCGGGACTGAGCCAGGCTACCCAGAGGAGGCCTCTAGCTAATTCCAGCAGAGGTGAGGGGAGATGACCTTGGAAGCAGAGTAGCGATATTTCAGGGGTGCAATAGAGAAGACTGTCACCGAGTCCGAGCTCATACTGCTCACTGCACCACAGGCCAACTCATCGAGAGACGAGTTGTTGGACAAGGAATAGTGACTTTATTCGGAAAGTCAGCAGACCGAGAAGGTGCTGGACTAGTGTCCCAAAGACCCACTTTGCTCCGTGTGGATGCTTAGTTTCCTTTCTAGAACAAAGAAGGGAAGGTGAGGAAGTAAAGTAAAAAAGGTGGTAAGTTGTTGCAAATATTTCCTGGTTGCAGCCAGACCAGACTCTAGAGGGGATGCGTTAATTTCTTCTTTCCTGCATCCAATCACAGGTGGGCCTGGTCAGGATGTTTCCTGTGAGCTTAAACAAAGGTATTTTAGCTTAATGCTCAGGCAAGGGAGGCAGGGTTCCTGGAGGTGGGCCGTTCTGTTACTTTAAGCCATAGGCAACATCCCTTTAATGATTAACTTGAAACAAAAGCAATAGAATAGAAAGGTTAAAGTAAAAGAAACAGACCCAGTGTGGAGCCAGATTTGTTCTTCCCTATGACCACTCCACCCTTGGGGAGGGGATTCTGTTGGTGGGTTCCTAAGCCAGACAATATAGCCTTCTGACATTTGAGAACAAAGGAAAACAGAATTGACCTGAGTGAGGACATTGGAAAAGGGGCTGTGTCTTGTGAGGGATTGGACGGCAGACCTCTCCACGACAGTGAGCAGCAGAGAGGTCTTCTGTCCTTTGATGCCATCATGAGCCCTATTTCAGGCAGACTAACGGGCAGAAACCTATTCTGAGGTCCCAGGGCTGCCCAGCATCAGCTGGGAGCTGGAGAGAGACCGTCCTCCTTGGCGGTCTTGCAGCCACTCCCTCCTGACACCACCACGTCAGCCGTCACAGTGGGGCAAGGCCATGCTTGTGAAAACTCCCCCAACCTGAAGGTTGGGCAGAGAACTTCTAGGGGACCTGCATTCTCCGTCAAATTGAGGTAGGCACCAGTGACACTGGGAGAGCGGATGGATTCATGGGAAATGTTACAATGTTTTCTCGGAACTTAGTACAACTTATAGAAGGATGAACTATACGCAGCAAGATGGTGCAGAGGGATGGAGTGGGGGATGGAAGCACAGTGTTTTGAGGCCATTTCTTAATGCAGCCACCTGTGCTGCACTGCGGGTGGAGGGCCTGGGGGTACAGACGCATATTCAGCATGAGGTGTCTGGGGTCATTCACCATCTCTTAAGGAAACAAACCTTTTAATATTCAAACTGGATAGATTATTGCAAAGATGGAAACGTGGGGCTTTGGTTCACTATCTGTAAGGAAAACCTCTGCTGTGGCTTTGGAACAGGCAGGTTAATTTGTGCAAATTCTCCTATTGCCTCCCTGGGGAGAGACACAAGTACACGAGCATTTCCTGGGGTTTTCTTCTCCTGCACGTTTGTCAGTTCCGAGTAAGGATGTGGAATACAGGGGCATACAGTGTAGGCTTGTGTAATCCCAGAAAGTTTCAGACTCTGAGACCTTTCCTAAACTATGATGAAGAGCAATGAATTATCAGTCGCCTGAATATTAGGTGGGGGAAGGGGACCACACACACTGAATTTTTGTTAAGTTTCAAACTCATAAGATCATCTCCATTACTCTTGTTTGTGGCTCTATACACTTGTATCGTAGTGTAATTTTATACTTGTGTAGTTGATTGATTAGTGTCTATTTCCCCCCCATCCTTAACATTCTTTGCATTTTTTTCTATTTTATTCAGCACCTAACACAGTGCTTGACACATAGTAACTGCTCAATAAAAGTTTGTTGAGTTAAAAGAATGAATGAATCATGAAAAAGATCCCTCAGTGGCATTTTAGTAATTTCCATGTAGTACATCATCCCGCCAGGAGGTGGCCACAAATACACACAGCCAAGGATTTCAAGCATTAGAGGCGATGGAAGCTGAGAATTACATAATGCAGCAAATTTGTTTCATCAGACGTGAACTTAGGTTTATTTCCTCAGCTAATACTTGATTAATAGAAACAGAAAGATGTAGCAGAAATGACCAGACAGATCTGCGTTCAAATCCTGCCTCTCCCATAGCCAGCCAGGCACCATGAGCAAAAGCCTTGACCTTTCAAGCTTGTTTCCTTGTCCACAACAAGGAACTTACGATGGCAAGTTTTGTTATAAGGATTAAATGAAATAGCACACGTTAGAAGTATTAGAAGTGAGTTCATTCCAGTGCTGCGTGAAAATCATGAAAGTATTCCAACAAATGACGAGGCCGACGAACATTTTTCACTTTCTACCTTCTGTTTTGTGTTCAGTGGTCCTTCAGCGTCCATGGGTATTGGTTCCAGGACCTCCACCAATACCAAAATCTCAGATGCTCAAATCCCTTATATAAACTGGCCTAGTACAGTCAGCCCTCCATAGCTACGGGTTCCACATCCACAAATCAAATTTCAAATTTCAATCTGCAATGGGTTGAATCCACAGATGTGGATACACTGAGCCAACTCCGCAGAGCATGAACAGTTCTTACTACTCCTCTGCAAAATGGCAACAGATTGACACAGTGGGAGGAGAACTTAAGAGTTTGCTGGACCTTTCTGAGTCCACGTTTCCTTGACCATGAAATGGAGCTGCGGATAACTGCTTGGCAGGAATATCGTGAAAGCTAATGACATAGCATAGATCATACTAGTCAATACAGAAGCCCCCTTGCCACGATTGCTTATTGAAAGTATGAATAATATGTAGGGACTTCCTTGTGGTCCAGTGGTTAAGACTCTGTGCTTCCACTGCAGGGGTTGCAGGTTCAATCCCTGGTTGGGGAACTAAGATTCTGCACGCTGTGCAGTGCGGCCAAAAATAAATAAATTAATTAGTTTTTTAAAAAAGAAAGTGATACGTAAGTTAAATGACATTAAAATATTCAGCTCTTCAGGTACTCTAGTAACATTTCAGGGGTTACTTCCCCACTGTCCTCAATGCTCTGTCTTTTTTTCTGTTTTATGCCCGGCACCTGACACAGTGGTTGACACGTATGGCCAGTGGCTGTCATTTTGGACAGTGTGGCTTATAGAATATTGCCATCATCGCAAGAAGTTCTATTGAACAGAGCTGGCTAGGTTATAACAAATGTCCACTTGGCGGTAACAGTTTTTAGCAGCAGTGTTTGGTCGCCTGGTTACCTTCCAGCTGACACCGACAAGGTAGTAGGCAGCACCTGCTGTTTGCAGGACCTGTGCTATGTGTTGTGCATACAACAGTGAGCAAATAGGTTTGTGTTGCGGGGATTCACAGTTCAATAATAGATACTAAATAAATAATCCCTTAAATAAATAGGTACGACAGATGGTGTTAAACGTCTGTCCTAAAAACCTGCTTCTCTGTTACTAAGTAAAAGAAAAGGCAGCCAAACCATCATCCCCTTGGGTTGCCTTGAGGATTTTAGGAGATGCTGAAGGTGTAACTGATCACAAGACTATGCAGCACTTCCTTAGGAAGGACTGTTGCCGAGTCCAAGCTCATACTGCTCGCCACACAACAGGCCAGCAAATCTAGAGATGAGTTGTTAAGGCAAGGAATAGTGACTTAATTTGGAAAGCCAGCAGATGGAGAGCATGGCGGACTGGCGTCCCAAAGAGCCATCTTCCCCAAGTTAGAACTCAGCCTTCTTTTATTCTAAAAGGAGAGGGGTGTGGTTGGTTGTCCCAAACTTCTTGGTGTCAGAATCCTTTGTTTTGGCAGCTGTCCAGGTAGGTCAGGTCAGGTCGTAATGTTCCTGAAAACTTCCAAGAAGACAAATGTTATTCTCTGTTCTGCAACTTTTTATCTTTATATGAATGGAAAAGTGTTACACCCTTAAAGGTCAGAGCCTTGAGAAGGGGCCGTTCTGTATATTTCAGGCTATAGGCAACATTCTTAACTTTTAGCAAAAGCAATAGAATACAAAAGTTAAAAGTAAAAGAAACGTCCAATATGGAGTCAGATTTGTTCTTCCCTATTATAGGACAGCCTCATAAAGAAATGAGTTCACTCCTTCATTCACCAAGTAATTATTGAGTACCTGCTGTGTGTGGATTAGGCAGGGAACAAAATAGCATAGCAGCCAGGGCTCTCTGTTCTCATGGAGAAAGACAATGAATACGTAATTAAAATATGTTGTATGGTAGTCAGCTTTTTGGAGAAAAATAAAGCAGTGAAGGGGGATAGAGAATTCTGAGGATGGGAGAGTTGACACTGTAATGAGGACTTTTAAACTATGTTTCATTACCGTTCAGCTGTAGTGAAAACCGTTCTCTTCCCTCACAGGAGCATGAATGCGTTTAGTTACAGCATTCCCATTTCACAGATGAAACTGAGCTGCTAAAAGAAGTGACACCACAACAAATACAAAGACACAATGACAAACACAAGACCACAGACCCCGTACTCATCGGGAATTTCTGGAGCTTCTCCCTGAGAGGCTCCAGGCAAAGAGCTGTGGGGCAGCAGAGATGAGCCAACTGCCTCTGTTCACACAGAACTCACAGGCCAGGAGGGACACAGGCAGGACCAGAACTTACTATGGTCTAAGGCAGAGGGTTTGGAAACATTCATCTAGAAATAAGTGATACACAAACCAAGCAGAGGGAGAGATTCCGTCCAGCCACGAAGGTTGCATGGAGTTGGAGCATTTGAGCTGGACATAAAGCAAAGGTGGGATTTCTTTCTTTTTTTTTTTTTTTTAAAATCCTACAGCTTGGCTTGGGTTGTTATTCTTTTTAAATTTATCTATTTATTTGTTTATGGCTGTGTTGGGTCTTCGTTTCTGTGCGAGGGCTTTCTCTAGTTGTGGCAAGTGGGGGCCACTCTTCATCGCGGTGCGCGGGCCTCTCACTGTCGCGGCCTCTTTTGTTGCGGAGCACAGGCTCCAGACGCGCAGGCTCAGCAGTTGTGGCTCACGGGCCTAGTTGCTCTGTGGCATGTGGGATCCTCCCAGACCAGGGCTCGAACCCGTGTCCCCTGCATTAGCAGGCAGATTCTCAACCACTGCGCCACCAGGGAAGCCCGCAAAGGTGGGATTTCTTGATGGGCCAAGGTGAGATGGGTGAGAGAGGGAAGGCTTATGAAGTATGACAGCAAAGAGCAGGTTTGGTGACACCTGGGAAGATAGCTGAGGCTCAGGGGCGTAAAGCAGAGGAACAAAACAAGAGAGACATGCCTGCAGGTTGGGGCAGTCACGAAGCGCCACACATACAGCAGGTGAGAAGTTTGAATTCAGCGTCTGCCGAAAGAGCCTCCAAGGGCTGAGCTCAAAAGCAGAGGGAAGCGGGACGTGCAATGTTGAAGGCACGTACCATCGGGTCAGGTATGGAAGCCCTTGAATGGCAAGCAAAGGAGCTTGCACTTGATTCCACTGAGGGTTCACGTGAAGAGAAATGACACAATCAGAGCCACACTGCAGGAAGGTCAGTGTGGCCTGGGTATCGGACCTGGAGGAGACCAGAGGCGGGAGGAGTTGGGAGACTGTGGTCAGAATCAACGGGGGGCGTGCGGGCTCTGGCCGAGGCAGAAGGGAGAGCAGGGCTTACCTCTGTGGATCCTCCCACTGGAAAGTGGGCGGGAAGAGGGGATGTGGAGAGAAGCAGAGGAAGTCTCGAGCCGCTGGGCCCTTGCTGCAGGGGGCTCACTGAATGAGAGATGAAGGAGGCGGTCCATGGGAACTCTGAGGCCACTTTCCTCAGCGGGGCCAGAGTGGGCGCAGGGAGCTTGCCCGTGACCCAGCTCTGCAGGCAGACGACCCCCACCGTCGGGCTGTGCCCACCTGACTGGGTTCTGCTGAGAGTCTGAGTGGAGGGTCCTGGAAACCTCTCCCTCCACCCCCTCCAGGAAGAGGAGGCAGGGGTGCAGCCCTGCTTTGCCCCAGCTCCCCACGACTGATGGCAGGTACACCTGGCAGCCCTCATTTCCAGGCATCCTGGGGAGGGGGAGTCACCAGGAAAGAAACATGTGCAGCCCAGAAGAATTATCTCAGAAACTTCTAGAAGTCAGTCCAGGGAATGCCATGGGACAAGGGCACCCTTGTCCTGCTTGTCAGCCAGCAGGAGGAGGCCGGCATGCATACCGGCCCTCTGCCACGCCAGACCTCCCCTGCAAATCTGCTGAGAAGCCCTGTCCCTAGAGCCCAACTAGAAAGCCTCGTTCCACTTCCTCTCTCGAGATGGGGCAGCAGGGCTGTGGGTTCCTTGTTCTCTACTAGTCTTGGCCCGAATGTGGGCTTGAGCACGGCAGAACCAGGAGACCTCACGGGGGTGGCCTTTTCTCAACTCCTTTGTCCTCGTTTCCAAGGTTCTCATCTTCGGAGGAACCTTCCACTGCAGGCTTTGCCGGTTTTCTGCAAGCAAAGGCTCTTTCACTTGGTTAACAAAGATTGTGCAGAGAACACGGAGTTGAGCGAAGCAAGGAATGTATGGTCCAGCAGAGGAAAGCCGCATGTACAAAGATAACTCGGATGCAAGGAGAGAGGTGTTGACATCAGGCTGCGTTTGCAGAGAAGGGCCCCGCAGGAGGTGGCATCCGGGCTTCACTTCAGATGATGGGGAGGAGATAGAACTGAGCAGTAGGCGAGGGTCCGACAGGCAAAGGGCACCATGTGGGCAAAGACAGAGACAGGAAAGCACAGGGCACTTATGATCCGCGGGTAATTCCATCTGCCTTCCACAAACAGGCGATCCTGCCCCAGTTAGAAACAGGGCAGGGGGACTCCCCTGGTGGTCCAGTGGTTAAGAATCCGCCTTCCAATGCAGGGGACGCCGGTTCGATCCCTGGTCGGGGAACTAAGATCCCACATGCCGCGGGGCAACTAAGCCGGCGCAACTAAGTCACAACTAGAGAGCCCACATGCTGCAATGAAAGTTCGCGCATGCCGCAGTGAAGATCCCACATGCTGCAATGAAAGATCCCTCATGCTGCAATGGAGATCCCGCGTGCCACAACTAAGACCTGACACAGCCAAATAAATAAATAAATATTTTTAAAAAAGAAAAGAAAGAAAATGCCTATACTTAGGCAGAATTTGGAAAAGAAAAAAAAAGAAACAGGACAGGCCCCTAAAATTCACTTGTGAGTTGGTTTTCAGCACCAGGGTGACATTTTCCTACGGACATCATGCTACACCTTGTAGCTGGGTCCTGGTCCCACCCGAGGCCAGCAGCCTCTAGAACCCGTTCCCTCAGAGCGTAACCAGAGCACAGGATTGTGTCTGTGGTAGGACGGGGACACAGGGTCTCACCAGCAGGGCCAAAATTCACCCGGGACGGAGGGTCTACTTTCTGACCCCACCTTCTGCTATTAGGCTCTGAGCCCCCCAAGTGTCAGAGCAAAAGAGCTGTGGGCTGCACAGGGGCAAGGACAGGACCTGAGAAAGCAGGCTGTAGGGAGTCCTGGGAAGACTGCCTCCAGGGCACTGGCCCAGCCACCCATCACCCCCAGCCAGGGAGCCTGGGGGACTGGCCAGCTCCCTGACACCTCCAGAATTAAGCCTAGGGCTCTGCTGGCCAGAACCTGGAGCAGACGCTGCTCCACTCCCAAACCCTGCCCTTCAAAGAGGAGCCTTCTCTTGGACACCCTCAGGAGGACAGGCTGCCCCACAGGTGTCAAACCCCAAAGGATTTCTCCAGGAACCATAACACACAGCTTCTGGGGTCAGAAGGGTTCCTGGCTTGGGGCCTGGATTCACATCAGCGGGCATTAATTGACCATTTGCAGCTGCTTCCCAGATGAAGATTTCTTTTCCTTTTAATGGAAATGTAGGATACACTTGATATAACATTTTTGACCAAAAGTAGAGAAACTCTGTGTGTGTGTATACATAGGCATAAAAGAGAGGCTGGAAATTTTTTGAAGACTAGCTATGTTAGATTATCTAATATAGTTTCTGAAAATTTTCATAACTAAATTAATTTTCTTTCAAATAAGTTGCTATGGGCTGAATGTTTGTGTGTCCCCAAAATCCATATGTTGAAACTTAATACCCAAAATGATGGTATTAGGAGGTAGGGCCTTTGGGAGGTGCTTAGAATCATGAGGGTGGAGCCCTCATGAATGAGATTAGTGCCCTTATAAAAGAAACCCCACAGAGTGCCCTTGCCCCTTCCACCATGTGAGGACACAGCAAGAAGCCGACAGTCTGCAAGGAAGAAGAGGGCCCTCACCAGTACCCGACCATGCTGGCACCCTGATCTTGGACTTCTAGCCTCCAGAACTATAAGAAATAAATGTCTGTTGTTTATTAGCTACCCAGTCTATGATAGTTTTTTATAGCAGCCTGAACTACAAAGATGTAAGTGAAATATATATAATTATATATATTAAAAATTTTCAACCTCACCATTCTTTTTTTCTATTATATTAAAAGGTTTAGATTATTAAGACCACCAAAAATTATTTCCACACCAATATTTAATGCAGGAGCTGAAGCAAAATACATTGAATTTTAAAAATAAAACAAAACACCCCGCAAGCAACAATACCCCCAAAATTCTTGTACTTCTCAGGCACTATTTTCCTCCAAGAGAAGTGAATATGAGTTCAAGACCCTGATTTCTTCCTACAGAGATTGAAGGGAGTAAGGCTTCATTTTTCTGTGATGATCCGTCCAGAGTTGAATTATTTCATCAAAAGAAGGATCATTCCCCTGATTAGAAAAACTTAAAGTACTCGGAACATGATAGGATGAATTTTTAAAGGAAATAACCCCTCCAGGTATCTGAGGGCTCTGGATCACACACTCAGTTCTTCCAAAGTAAACATGTTGGCTATAAAAGTCAGTAAATAGACCTTCGGCAAGGCATAATGTAACTTTTGTAGCTCAAAATTTACAATCGATTTTTTTCTCAAGGCCTTCCTGATCTAAATTAATTTTTAATATACTGACCTAAGGTGCCCAGTTATTTTTAGATAAAACTGTCAGATAGCCCTTAACTTAAAAGTCTGCTGTGAGGTAGGAGATGGGTAAAGGATTACATGGCCAGACACCTACATGGATGGAGAAAAATTATACCCAGTGGCCTCATGTCATTGCGTGTAGAAAGGCTGATGGATAAACATCCCTGAGGAGACTTGGGAATCCACCAGGGGACTCACTCTGCTCTGTTCTTGGGCTATTTCACAGGTACCGGCTCTGCCCAAGACCACTGAACGTGAAGCAGGGGACACAGCAGCAAACAGCACACCCCTAGAGAGAGGTGAAGACCACTCGCGCGCAGGGCACATATGATATTGAGAGAGAATAAGAAATACATATTTGGTCTTACCCCGCCCCCCCCCCCCCCCCAGGTTCCTGACACAGAAGCTTCTAAGACTCTTGGAATCTCTGGAGTGATAAGTGTCTTTTGTATGTTAATGAGATAACTGGTGGCTGGAGGACCCCTAGCTTCAGGACTGGGGCAGGGTTGGGAGGGGGTCTGGTCCCAGAAAGACGACGGCAGATTAGAGAATTGGAACTTTGAGCTCCAGCCCCGACCTCCGGGGAGGAGAAAGGGTCTGGAGATTGAGTTCAATGACCAATGGCCAATGATTGAATCAATTATGCCTACATAATGAAACTGCAATAAAAACCCTCAAACTACGGGGCTGGGGGAGCTTCCAGGCTGGTGAACGCATCCAAGGGCTGGGAGGGCGGTGCAACCAGAGAGGGCACGGAAGCTCCACACACCCTCATGCCCACACCTTGCTCTATGCATCTCCTCCGTTGGGTTGTAACCTTATGACAAACTGGTAGTAGTAACTAAAGTGCCTTCCTGAATTTAGTAGTAAATAAGGAGTCGTTCTAGCCAATTATCCAATCTGAGGAGGGGCTGTGGGAATCCTCCAACTTCGTAGCAGGCCTCTCAGAGGAACAGGTGGCAACCTGGGACTTGGGACTGCTGTTGAAGGTGGGCGCAGTCTTGTGGGACTGAACCCTTACCCTCTGGGGTCTGCCGTAACTCCAGCAGGGTCAGAATTGAATTGAACTGTAGGACACCCAGCTGGTGTCCGGCCAGTTGGAAAATTGGTTGTTGTGGGGGAAAAAAATAAAACAAACCTAAAAACCCACACACATTTGGTGTCCTAAGAGTTACGAGGAAAGGACAGTTCAGAGTACGTGAAGCCCGTAGTCACAGAATAAGTTCTTTGATTAGAAGAGACTGTCAGACTTTTACTTTCTGAGATTAATAAAATGATTCATGCAGTTTCAAGCCACTAAGTTCTGGGGTGGTTTCTCCCGCAGCAACAGCAGGCAGAACAGATCCTGGCATCTGGAAGTGGGAGCTACTGAAATACAAGCCGACGTCAGCTCCTCCCCGGAACACTTGCCTTGTCCTTGGCCCGCCTGTATTGGCTCCTGACATGAAATGTTTATTTTGCTTCTGGAGGGAAATTTTCTGTTGTCCGGTGTGCTTCTCAATGTAGGAGGAGTGGGCAGCCGAGCTCAGCAAGCCCCAGGTCAGGATGTACAGCGAGAACGAGGACACAGCCCAGAGGGGGCACGATGCTGGCCGTCTGTGTGTGGCCAGCCAGGCCCGCTTAGCAAGTGGCAACACCTACGCAGGAACAGAAGCACCAGTGGCATACTCAGGAATCTGCTTTGGATTTTGTATTTGCGGGATTTATTCGTCCAGAAACAATACACACCTTCTCTGCTTTAAAACACCACGTGGTGTGCTTTGGTTTGGTTTGGGGGATGGGGTGAGGGTTATTCTCTGGTTTCCTGTGCTCCACCTGGAAAATGTCCTTTAGCTTTGCTGGGGCAGAAGGTCAGGTATCAGACCGGGATCCCTGCTGTGTGTCACCGGCCCAGATGCACGTCTAGGGCCGGGGCCACGGCCTCGGGCTCTGTGTTCTCACCACCTGTGGGATCTGTCCCCCACTCCCCTTCCTGTGCCCATCCTCGGTCTCCTACAGTTCCCCATCGGCTCTGAGAAGTCACCTCTTTATGCCTCTCAGAAATAAGCCCAGTCATGTTCTATTTTTAGTGGCTCTTAAATGATCTGCCAAAAAAAAAAAGTGCCTGTAAGAAGGAGGCAAACCCCGGACCCTCACCCAGGGAGACCGTTGAGGGCTGGGGACGGGGGAGCTGCTGGCCGGAGGTCGGGGTCATGTCGCTCGGGCCCCGCGCACGGTGGACCTGGATTGTCACACCCGGAGGCACGTGGAAATCCAGGTAGCACCACCCCCTGCGGGAGAGAAGTCGGCTCCGAAGCCGCAGATGTGGAATCCTAGCGGCCCCAATCCAAGCCCCGCCAACCCAGAAGTGTCCCCAGCCTCACCCACAGGACAGAGCGAGGGGCCTGGGAGTGAGGACATCCGGGGCAGATGGGCTCCCTGGGCCAGCCCTTGGCCTTGAGCGCTGGGCCAAACCCTGTCCGGGCGGCTGGGAGAGCCTGGGCGGTGAGCAGAAAGCCAGCGAGCGGTGGTCTTTGACTCGGGCGCCTGTGATTCGTCCCCTCCCGACACCTGACCTTGGGTGTTTTGCTCTGTAGTTCTTCCCGTATGGAGACGCCTCCAAGTTCGCCCAGCACGCCTTCCGAACCTTCGACAAGAACGGAGACGGCACCATCGATTTCCGAGAGTTCATCTGCGCCCTGTCCATCACCTCCAGGGGCAGCTTTGAGCAGAAGCTGAACTGGGCCTTCAACATGTACGACCTGGATGGCGACGGCAAGATCACCCGCGTGGAGATGCTGGAGATCATTGAGGTGAGGCAGCGGCCCCTGGGGTGTGGTCAGGACCGGGGCTGCTGTGGGCACGGCAGGCAGACCCCTGGGAAGAGGCTCCCTGGGGCACAGCCCTACGGCAGCTCCCTTCCACCCCCGTCCAGGAGCCCTGCCAGGCCTTGACTTCTCCGTCCCTGTTCCCTTGCTCCGTCGAGGCGCTGGGAAATGTCACAGGTCCAAGCTGCTGGGTCCTGGCTGTCAATCGCCATTTCAGCCATGCTCACAGTGTGACATCTCCCATAAACGTAAGCCTAGTGGGTGCGAAGGATGGTATCAGGACTCAGTTTCTCCAGCCCTTGTGTTAGCTCTGCCCTTCTGGACGCTGCCCTCTGACTCAGACCAGCTCCCTCCACTGCCCATTCCTCCAACGGCACAAGATCCTGCCCGCGGCCCCCAGGTTCCCATCATTCCATGGGAACAGGCATCTTTCTCAGTTGCCTGTGCAGACGTCCCAGGACCCCCTGCCCACTGCCCTGACCTTAATCTTCCACACTCCTCCCTACACACCGTGCTCGAGATGCCTGGGCTTTCCTGGTTTTCCCAGAACACAGCCTCACGTGAGGGCCTTGATGTCCTCTCTCTCTGCCCAGGGCCCTTCCCCGGGCCTCTCACTCCACTCAGGGTTGTGCCCTCATCTCACCTCCCGGCAGGCCTTCCTCCCTGCGTTCCCCTCCCCGAAGAGTGCCCGTGCCCCACCCCAGGGCCATCTAACCTCTTACCATCATGATTTTTTGTCACAGCGTTTATCACCGCCCCAAATAACCTCACATGGTAGAACGCAAGCACTGTCAAGAGAGGACTCTCCTCACTCGCTGCTGTATCCCTAGAACCTAGAACAGTCCTGGAGCCTGGTGGGCACTCAATTACTGATGAATGAATCAGTGCCTTTTCACTGACTGACTGTCTTAGCGTGTGTGTCCACCTCTGCACCGACCAGTGTGACCCAAGGGGGGAAATGCACCACTTGCCGCAGGCCAAAGCCAAGTGTCCCATCCTGGAGCTGGCGTGAGGCCCCGTCCAGACCACAGAGCTGAGATCGGGGAGGGTGGATCCCCACATGAAAACTGGGGGCTGATGGGAAGAAACAGTAGCCAAAACCCAAGTGACCAAATCCCCAGATGACCACCATGCTACACTCACTCTCCTCCCCTGGGGTGGCTCCCCAGCGCAGTTCGCTCCTCCTGTGGCCTCTGGAGCCCTGCCTTCCACTTACCCACCCTCCCTTGGCATCTTTAGTCCCTTTTCTCCCTTTGGTACCCACTTACCTTCCCAAGTCAACTGGAAAACCCAGCAGCAGCAAGGGTCAGGCCTGGCGTTGCTGCTTTCCCGACTACAGGGCTTCGAGGGCACCAGAGCCTCAGTGTCCTCGTGAAAAAATAAAGGTAATAAAACGTACGCCCCAAGTCTGTGGTCACGATTCAGCACATGGCACACTTCCTCTCATGGAGGAAATGCTCAGTAACCGGCAGTTAGCTCTCGAGGCTCTGTCTCCCTTGGAAATATCATCCGCCTCAACTCTCAGCTTCTTTCCTTCTAATCAGCCGTGTCACCTTCATGTTCCCTCTGCACGTGGCTCCCCTTCTCCACCTCCGGTATTTTCACCAACTTCTGGCCCTTTGCACCCGCACCTGGCACCCTTTCTGGCCTCTAGGTTCCTTTGCTGAGCTACCTTTCCAGAACCAAGGTATCAATAACTGATACAGTCGTTACAGCATCTCTGCGCTTCAGGAGCTGCTCATTCATTTGATCAAAAGGCTTACAGAGCAGGTCCTCTGTGTCAGGCACAGGCACACAGATCTCTGACAGCTGGTCCGGCCAACGTCTGTTTGCCTGCACGTCTTCTCTGGCCTCACCGTCCATCCAGGGCCCCTCACTCTTGCACACGCACAGCTGGCCACTTTTGCTTCTACCATGCTTTTCCCCTGGAATGTCCTTCAGGGCTCTGGGCCCATCCAAATCCTCTCACACTTCAAGGTCTAGGTTATCTTGCCACATCCAAGAAGTCTTTTTGGCCCACTTCACCCCAGAGTTGCCCACCACCCTCTAGGCTCCTGTAGCCTGTAGTCAGCTTTTCTGCAGGTGCCAACCTCCTGCAAGGTGGAGGGGAGACAGACGTGAAGAGACACAAGTGCCCACCCTGGAGGAGCTCACTGACCCAAGGGCCTGTGTCCACACAGACGATGACAGCAGAGTGAGGCAGGTGCTGTGATGGGGGAGGGTCAGTGCGAGGAGAGACCAACAAGGGCCACGTAACCCCAATGAAGGACAGTGCATCTGCCCTGGAGTGTTGGGCACAGGCCTAATGGGTCCACAAGTTTTGGTTGAATAAGAGAGTACCTGAGACAGTTATTTCTTCCTGGGAAAGCACCTGTGATAACACATCCTTTTTTCAGAGAAGACAGTGCTACATATTTCGTTGCATGCCGGAGCACCCCATGAAGCACATGCGCCTACAGGGATTCCTTACATTTGTCAGGGAACACGTTCATATTTAGTTCTGACCCTGACATGCCCTTGGCCTAGGTTGGTGTGAAGTGTGAGTCTGCATCTGGCATGTCATTTTTTGGTTGTCATGTTCATGATCCCAATGCAGGGCTGCATCTTGGAGACGATAAATGAGAACTGGCCATGTTCAGAGCTGTTAGATGTGGTCCAGGGTGGACTTTGTGGGTTTACATTTCTTTTTGCCATGTCTTCATCAATGGTGCATTTGTCGTGCTAACAGCCTTTCTACCCATTGCTCCTTTAAGCCCTTTTCATTTCACCCTTCAGAGGACAGAGTGAGAGTAGCAGCTTGCATGCGGATGACCCATCTGTCTCTTTTTTAAAGTCCAGGCATGTCTGCTTTTCCCTCACATACCACTCAGGCTTCTAGGTTAATCAGGACCCCCTCTACCAATTGTCCCTCAAATGAAATTTCAATAGTCTGATTCTTTTTTTTTTTTTTTTGGGTGGCACCATGCTGCATGCGGGATCTTAGTTCCCCAACCAGGGATCAAACCTGTGCCCCCTGCATTGGGAGCACAGAGTCTTAACCATTGGACCACCAGGGAAGTCCTAATAGTCTGCTTCTTTTAAAGTCAAACGTCCTAGATATTTTTCTACCATAAATCAACACACTCTAATTACAAAAACGAGCAAACAAAATATATTTTATCTCAATAGACATCTTACTTGTTCAATGAAACTCTTGTTATGGTTTACTCTTTCTAACTGGCATTCTTTAAAACTTTATTGAGTTATAATTAACAGGCCATAACTTCACCCATTTTAGCTTTACAATTCAGTGATTTTTAGTAAACTTACCGAAGTATGCAGCCATCAGCGTAATCCAATTTTAGAACACTTTAATTCTCTCAATAAGGCCCCTCACGCCTGTTGGTGCCCCCAGACTCTGGAAACTGCCCTTCTACTTTGTCTCCATGGATTTGTCTTTCCGGACATTTCATACAAATGGAATCGTACAATATATGTTTGGCCTTTTATATCTGGCTTTTTTTTTTTTTTTGAGGTTTATCTATGTTATAGCATGTATCAGTATTTCATTCCTTTTTGTTGCTAAAATACTCAGTTTTACAGATATGTCATATTTTGTTTATCTGTTTAGCAGTTGATGAGCATTTGTGCTGTTTTCACTTTTGGGCCATTATTTAAAAAGCTGCTATGAATATTTCCCTGCAAGTCTTTGTGGAGATGAGCATTTATTTTTTTAAGGCACTTTCCTAGGAAAGAAACTCATTTCTACATTTAATTCCCATTTTGAGAATTAATTGTGCACAATTAATTGAACTGGAAAATGGAATCTTCCTACTCTGTTCTTTGACTTATGAACAGAGTCCCTGATTCACAGATCCCCCTAAACTAACTTCTTTCAGGGCTAAATTTTACTGGTCCACCTTGCTTGCTTTCTTAAAAGCTTGTAAATTGGGACCACACTTCACCTTTTCCTAAATCTCCAAGGAGTAGAGCTTGTTGCCTCTCATCTGACCTCAAACTCAGAATGTTTAAAACTGAGCTCGGGGCTTCCCTGGTGGCGCAGTGGTTGAGAGTCCGCCTGCTGATGCAGGGGACACGGGTTCGTGCCCCGGTCCGGGAAGATCCCACATGCCGCGGAGCGGCTGGGCCCGTGAGCCATGGCCGCTGAGCCTGCGCGTCTGGAGCCCGTGCTCCGCAACGGGAGAGGCCACAACAGTGAGAGGCCCGCGTACCGCAAAAAAACACACAAAAACTGAGCTCATCATTTTCCTTCCTGAACCTGTTCCTAATCCATTATTCTTGATCTCACCACTACCCTTCATAATCACTTCCTCCAGTCAGAAACCTGGGAATCACATGAAATTCTTCTCTAGCCAGTTGGTCATGAGACTCACACAGGTTTGATTACACCACTATCTTACTTAAAACCATTGAAGGAGTCCTTTGAAGTAGATTTAGATTCTTTACCCTATCATAGGAGAACTTTATGGTCTGTTTCCTGTTTTCCCAAGGCTATCTACAAAATGGTGGGCACCGTGATCATGATGAAAATGAATGAGGATGGGCTCACGCCTGAGCAGCGAGTAGACAAGATTTTCAGCAAGATGGATAAGAACAAAGACGACCAGATTACACTGGATGAATTCAAAGAAGCTGCAAAGAGCGACCCTTCCATCGTATTACTTCTGCAGTGCGACATTCAGAAATGAGCAGAGATAACACTATGGACTGCACAAAAGTCTCAATGTTCCATTCAGTCTGCAGCTATTAACACACACACACACACACACACACACACACACAAATATTGCTTGGACTACCTATAAATGGACTTGCTTCTTGTGTTTGAAACACTTGTGTGCATGAGAATGTCATTTGCTAATGAATTTTAAAAGCATATATTATAAAACAAACAACCTGCCACAATGTGATATGTGTGATATCATTTCATTAAAAAAAAAAACCTTTCTCCTCCAAAGCCTGGGCAGAAATGTGCTGCAAAGAGTTGTATGATTTCTTGTTCATGTTTTGCTAATGCTCGTGTCTCCTTGATTACATAATGTTAGTAGCACTGAAACCCTCACGGTAATGTAACTGAATTATAAGCTGTGTCACCATTCTCCTGTAAAATAGCACTGGACAGGCACACAGAGGGGCCCTTGACTCCTCTGTGTGGTCCACACACAAGAGCTTGTATTATCAGTGAATATAAATGTACGAAATTTGCATGCCGTTTAGGTTTGCCTTAATTCTTACCTCATTTGCATCCTATCAATCTGGAAAGAGCTGTGTTGGAATTAATGCAGTATAAAACTTAAAAACACTGCTAAATGACTCATTAATTAAATCTATCTATATATACATATACTCAAAGATATTATTTATTGAAAGTAAAAAAAAAGATGTATGTGTATTGATTTTGCTTGAATTTTCAAAGGCTTCCAAAGAGGTGGCAATAGATGTCCCAAATAAATTTATAACATTTGACTTTTTCCCTCAGTTCTTATCTCAGAATTTTAAATTTGAAACAGATGTTCATAATTGTCAAGGGTCAATAGCAACAACTTACTAAATTTACCTTTGAACACACAACTTGGGAATTCAAAGACTTAGTGACAGCTTCCCAATGCTTCATCCTGGCCCTCAAAAGAGGGACAGTTAATATGGCGTGTAAAGTTTAAATAAAACATAAAACTTACTCATTCTCAAAAAATGCTCACTATATGACAGTAAATGTTTTCTCAGTGTGACTGTGGTGCTTACCACGCGCTGTTTTACACAACTATGTGGAGTACACGTTTAGCTGACTGAGAAGCGTCCTCCAAAAGGCTGTCTTTCCAAATCAAAAGTGTACTCGTTGTTTTAACGGTGGAACAAAATCCTGACCCTTTTAAGCTGGAGGAAGGAAGGCAGAAAGATTCCATCAAGAAGTCTAAAGGCGGGCCTGCGTTTTCAGAACAAGCCTGAATGAGACCGTTTCTTTCTACAGTGCTGTCCAGTAGAACTTTCTAGGATGATGGAAACATCTGTACGTACACTGGCTACATGTGAACTTTGAGCACTTCCAGTTCAGCTAGTGTGACTGAGGGACTGCATTTTTCATTTTATCTTAATTAATTTAAATTTAATTTGCCACGTGTAGCCAGTAGTTATTGTATCAGACAGTACAGTGCTAAATTATTCACTTTTTATGGAGCGCCTTTTTTTCTAAATACTCCTCCTCTGTCTGTCTTAGGAGCATTAGATGAGACCACAGACCAGGGCCTGATGATTCCATTCATCCATTCAGCAAGAAACTGGGAGCCAGCAAACCTCCCCACAAACATTCAGGGCAACGACAGTACCCGAAACCCCGACAGAAACAAACTTCCGTCCCCAGAGAGAACAGTCCCAAGTGCTAATAGGATGTCCTGGTGCCGTTAACCCCTGTGCTTGGTGAGTCCAAAGTAGTGGCAGGGAGAGACGTTCTGTGCCTCCCAATATGCTCTCCTCTGGCTGAGGGCGGGGTGGGTTGAGGAGCTGGGGAGGCTCCTTGGAAAGGCATTTGGTTAAGTCAAGCTACAGGCGATGAATTCATAGCAAATTTTCACTGATCACCCTCTGTGCACCCAACACTATTCGTGTGGGAGGAGACAGACAATAAATGATAAACACACACACACACACACACGTCTAACTGTAAGAACTATGAAGAAAAGCATAGCAAATAAAGAAGGAGGGAGAGTGATGGGATGCAGCAGTGGCCACTTCCTGTAGGCTGGTTAGGTGACACTAATGGAAGACCCAAGTGAAGGAAATGAGCCACATGGGTACTTGGGGCACTTATGGAAAACAAACCCTTCAGCAGACTCACCGGTAAATAAGTAAATAAAATGTAGACATTGGGCCAGCAAACATCTTGTTTTAGTTCTCTCTGCTCTGCTAGTGTCGACTGGGGCAGGGTCCTGACAGCAGTCCAGCAGTACTGGTTAGAATAAGTGTACATATGTCCTCTGACCCGGCATGTCCACTCCTGGGTTTGTTGCCCCAAGAAGCTCTCACAGGAGGATGTATGGGGACTTGTCCCAGGATGTCCGTGACAGCTCTGTTTCTGGAGTGGGGGCTGGAGGCAACCTAGTGGCTCATGACTAGAGGACTAGGTAAGACGTGGTGCGTGCACCCTGAGGCGTACTAGGCTTCAGCTGGAAACTGATGTACACACAGCAACGAGCACATGTTTTTACAAGGCTGAAAGGGGAAAAAAGAAACAATAAAATCTATTGCACCATATAATATATATAAATGAAAAAGACATTCTCACAGAAGTACACAAAAGGCACATAAAATAAAAGCAAATATCACACTAGAATTGTTTCCAGGGTGTGCATCGTAACATCTTATCCCCAAAATGTGATGGCTTAAAGTAGAAGCAATCATTTTATCATTCCTCATGGCTTCTGTGGGTCGGGAATTTGAGAAGCTTCACCTGGATGATTCTAGCTGGGGGTGTCTCGTGCAGTTGTGGTCACATGGAAGCTTGAGCTGCAACAGGCGCCTGGAGCAGCTGAGAGTTGAGAGGGCCTCAGGGCTTTTCCACATGGGCTAGTTTGTTCTTCCTCGCAGCATGGAGGCCTCAGAGCAGTCATACTACTTGCCTGATGGTTCAGGTCTCCAGCACAAGTATTCCTGCTAAGAAACTGGAAGTTTCATATTCTTTCCTGCCCTATAGCCTCAATAGTCTATGAAGTAACACTTCTCCATCATTCTATTGGTTACAACACAGTCACAAACCTATTCATAGTCAAGAAGGAAATTAAACTCTATGTCTTGATAGGTTACAAGTTTCTAGAAGAACAGGAGAGATGTTTCCACCCTCTCTGGAAAACAATCAGCTACAGTCTGCCCTGTAGCCACAATTCACATCTCTTCCACATACAAAGTGCATTCACTTGCTCTGAGGCAACCAGAGAGGAAGGTGAGCCATGAACTGAAGGGTGTGTTTAACACAACTTCTGTAACTGAGTTCCGTTTAAACCACACCCACAACACCCTCAGCAACGGGCATCCTCAAGAACCACAATGTCCCTCCCAGCCTGTGGTCCCTTCAGAAAGGACCAGCTGTGGGCATCCTCTCATCTTTCAAGTGGGCCTGGGTTCTATCAGTTCCACCTTATACTCAGCTACTATTTTGGTCTCTTTAACTCCTGCTGCTGTTCTGAAAGGAAAATGCCCCCGAATGTCTTACTTTTATTCTAACCTGAACTCTTTCTGTGTTTAGAAGACAGTTTCCATATTTCCTCTTTTTTATTTCTTAAATAACTCTAAACTGTTTTTAAAGGGGAATCATATTGCTTTAAAGCTTCCTTTTCCCTGTAGTTCCCTCATTCAGAATCACGGTCTCTAGATGAATAACATGAACCACTTTCTTAAAGAGGCCAGAGGCTGATTTCCTCCACACCGTTAGAAACCATGTCAGGAAGTAAAACACACGCTTAAATAGACGTCTTCAGAGAGCCTTACCGCACCAGGTGTGTAGGGGTTTAGTGAGAAAATGACAGTCAACTAGAGCTTCTAAATAAAATGACACACTGTTCCCTTAGGTCCTTTTGTGTAAGCGATTCAGTTTCCCAAATATTTTGGGCATGCAATTTGGGTTCTTCCCAGCATTTTGCAGGCGAAATATAGATCTCTAGACTTTTACCTTATGTTACTGTTTCTCAGGTTCTTACATTTACCAACGTAAAGTTACCATCAAATACCCGATTAACTAAATGGTTGTCTCAAACGCTGCCTGCTCAGATCAGAGCTGCTGTACGTCTCCCCACCAGCCGTCCATCGCTCTCTTCCACAGCCGCCCCGCATCTTCCCTAGCTCTGGGAATGACACCACCACTCGTGCGGTTTTTCAGGCCCCAGACCCCAGGCCAATGATCCTTGATTCCTCTCACAGCTCCGCAGTGCAGCTGACCCTTGAACAGTACAGACTCAAACTGTGCGGGTGCACTTATAGGCGGATTTTTTTCAATAGTAAGTATTACAGTGCTACCCCATCCACAGATGCGCAAGGGGGACAGGAGGAACCGCGTGTATGGAGGGCCAACTATATAAATTAAACTCGAATTTCTGACTGCCCTATACCTCTGTGTTGTTCAAGGGTCAACTGTATTCTCATCAGCAAGTCTCACTGCCTCTGGACTTCGAATCTGAACACTTCTATCTCGACCACTCTGGTCCAAGTCTCCATGACCTCTGACCTGGATCACTGCGAAAGCCTCCAGATGGCTTGCTCGTTCCATGTTTGCCCAACTCTAATCCTAACCTATTCACACAGCAGCCAGAGAGATTCTTTGAAAATGAAAAAAAAAAAAAGACAAATGTGATTAGTTTTAATAAAACAACATTTAAGTAATATTGTTACTCATACTGATCATCGACACTACAGATTCAGGGATTGCATTCTTCTGAAGTATTTTCCAAATTTTCCCTTCTCCCTTCCTCCCATTCCCTGGTGCCTTTTTTTGTGTGTGTGTGTGGTACGCAGGCCTCTCACTGCTGTGGCCTCTCCCGTTGCGGAGCACAGGCTCCGGATGCGCAGGCTCAACGGCCACGGCTCAGGGGCCCAGCCGCTCCGCGGCATGTGGGATCTTCTCGCACCGGGGCACGGACCCGTGTCCCCTGCATCGGCAGGTGGACTCTCAACCACTGCACCACCAGGGAAGCCCCACATTTGTCATTTTTAAGAACGATTTTAATCATGTCTAACCCAAAGTTATGAAAAGGTAGGATTTAAAGGTCCAAGGAAGCATTTCTTCCCCAGGATTTCACGACTCAGTTCAGTCATTCCTGCCCTGCTGATAAAACCAGGGGTGGAAGAGTCATCTCTCTGAAGTATTCAAGTCACTATTCATGAAGAGGCTTGATTCTGTCCATTATAATATCTTCCCCAATTCACAAAAGGATGACTTTAACTACAGGTAAATTTAAAGTTTTATTTTTAGAAGTTACACATATTTCAAAAAAGCAATTTCTTTTTATTCTAATTAATATTACCATTAATTAGAATATTAATTGAAAATATTTTCACTTACGATAGTTGAAACCCAAACTTTGTGAGGCCAAAGCAATGAATCATCTTCAACTCAACAAGAGATGCCTGGATACCTGAGGATTCTACTTCCCATTCTGTATTAAGAAGCACAACATTAAAAAACTACCACAAAGTTTCAGACACTGAAATTGTTTAGCGAATAAAATGTATGCATTTGGTATATTCTACTTCATTTTTTTTATTTTAAAAAGCACATGTATGTTAAAATAGTTTTGATACAAATGAATTATAAATGTACCTTTAAAAAAATCAGACTTTGTATTGTTCGTGGAGGATGTTTAAAACATGCGGCACACATTTTCTATCTCTGTAAATTCTTAGATTAGAAAAGCACAGTTTCTGGACTTCTCATTTACCAATGGATCTCAAGTTAAGATTAAATTAGACTCTCTCCCCTCACCAAAAACAAAATCCAGTTTTTCTCAGTAACTACAGAAGTGTCGCTGCTTTTAAAATACTGTCTTTTTCTTAAAATACTTCCTTTCAATTTCACAAATATTTATTGCTAGCAATATAGGGAATTCTTCTTGTTGGTATCCACGTCTTTCTAAAAAGGTCAGCACTAATCCTAGTATCAAACGTAGAGAATGCAAGCAGGAGTTCTACTCATGTTTTCTTTTAAAAAAAGTTCATAAATACCATTGCTTACAACAGGCTATATTTTATCATTCTAAGGAGCACACTTTTGAACAACTCTAAAATCAGGGTGTGTCTTATAAGGGAGCTGTCCTCTGCCCCGATTTCCCCAGCCCTCTCCTCAGCCTGGTCTGCACAGTCCCTCTGGCCTGTGTCCTCTCTCGGCTGAGCCAGAGCTTGAGACGCTTTGGACTGCAAACTGCGGGACTTTACAGCAAGCAAGCAATCACGCTGCAGGTCAGGACGCACCAGTGGGTCATAACCCAGTTCCGACACAGGCTGGACACTTAGTAGGGTGGATGATGGTTAAGGGACTCAGAGAAAGGCACCGTGTCAGGACTGGCAGTGCTTTAGTAAAGCTCCGAGAACGTGCCTTAACAGAGAGCATCTTAAATGTGATGAAACACAATAATTAAAACTACCGTCCCAACCTGCAATTGTATCTCTAGGGTTAAAAATGACCTGTGCAGGGATTGTGACCAAAGTTCCTACGGTCCTGTGTAGGTCCCTCCTCATTAATAAGCACAAAACAGACAATGAATCTATTGTAGACTGGTCCCTGTTCACAGCCCGCCTGGGCGCTGCCCCACCCCCTGCAATGAGAATAATGTAATATTCTGGAAAAGCAAAACTAAATATAACCGGGTGATCAAATCTTTATTTTAATTCTTACAAAATACTATAGAAATGAACCCAAACTAAACAGATATGTACATGTACATATGTACAAAATTTTAAACTTCTGAAAAAGAATCTATAAAAGTAGATGGTTAAAATGAAAAACAAGCAAACTTAAAAAGATTTAAAACCAGTACTATGAAGTTGACTTTCTCAAAGCAAAGTAATTATAATTTTAAATTGCGGGCTGTGGCCGGTCTTCTAGGCTTATCGTGTCAGATACATGAGTGAGTCTCCGCCGCAGAATGTCTTCAGTTTCATTTTATTTCCCATAGTCCCGGGCGTCTCCCCTTACACGTCTTTCAACATGAGGGTGTGGCACAGTCAGCCACAGTAAATCAACCCCGGTCTTCTTCTTCTCCTTGAGACACAGGTCGGAAAGGCAACGTAGTTTGTCCTCTTTCAGGGTCAGACATTCGAAGAATTCTAATCAGTTTACTTGCTGGAAGTGAACTAGAGGAGGCAAAATTAATGATTCCAACTTCCAAGAAGATTTTTTCATAAAAAAAAAAATTCTAATACTACCTCATGAAAATATAAGTCTAAATGGATGCTAATGGGGGGGTATGTCTGATATCTGGAATTCTAGGAGAAATATAACTTGCAATAGGGAAATAAATTTTCACTTTTAAAAATTAACTTCCTGCTAAATGCCATGGGTTTTCAGTTTGGAAAAAAAAGGAAATGAAGGAGATTTATGTATCAACTATCTCTAACTCTTATTCTTCTTGTCTAGTCAGGAAGGAGTCACCTGAATATTTCCAGTCATAAACTTGAGTACCCATACGATCGAGGGACCACTTTAGAGAAAGAATATCAACTTTTAAGTGACACAGAGCCTGACACTATGGAGGTACCTAATAAATGCTGACTGACAGCAGAGCAGTGTTCTCCATTTAGGAAGACTGCTACTTTTCAGTTAACAGGAAAAGAATCAAGACTAGGGAAATCATGAATCGCTTCTCCAGTCGAAGCAGAATTACTAAAATTACTTTATATTAGTTGGGTCATGATAACCACAGAAGAGCAGATTCAAAATAGAAATATTAACAAGTCAATAATCATATTCAGTTAAATTGCCTCTGTTAATGGGAGATAACACAAACAAAATTTTAAATATCTAATATGGGAAAACTACATTCGATCTCTGGAACTAGATTAGGGGTTAATTTTTCTTTTGACTGGTCATTTGCATTTTAAAATTGAGAATATAAAAGATTTCTCACCCCTTTTTATATACTTGATATATATATATATATATATATATATATATATATATAAAATTCATAGAAGAGTTTTAAAAAGTTACCTCATGCTTTGAGGGGTAAGCAGGATGAACTGTCTGAAGCGCTGGGAATCTGCCATCTTGAGTATCATATCCATCGCAATTCTCCGGTTAACCATATCCTGGAGAACAGAGGCAGAAGTCAGAGTTGCTGCTGTGTCAATCATGTTCCTGTGAAAGGAGCATTCTACTGGTTGTTATGAACCCCTGGATTTTTATCCAAGGATCATCCATTATCTTATCTATGATGCCAAGCAATTCATACATACTGTGAAAGATAGTATCTAAAATTATTAGGGGAAAATAACTGAATAACATGTATCTTCCAGGAATTCCTATAGTCAGAGTATAGCCCCTTGCCTCAAATATACTTAACAATTAAAATAATCAGAAAATAGTCAAAAGATACAACTAGATGTTGCAGAGTGAATCTAATTTCTACAGTAATATTCAATTACTCAGGAGAACAGGATCAAAGGTGACCAGATTCAAACTTACTAAGTCTCTCAAGTTTTCCCTCAATGATTAAGGTGTTCTAAAAACTCTGTCCCATCACCTTCTACAATTTGTACAATGTGAGTCAATTTGAATTCACAGACTAATTTCTCAACTGAATCTTTAAAATAAGTTAAACAGCACATCCATGTATAGGGAAAAAATGCTTGGTTATAACAGGTTTTGACTACAGGAATTAAACTGTGTGCTTACATTTTCTGAGTTAAATAACAAAAAACAAAAATCCAAGTACCTCACTCCTCCCTTGAAAACTCCTGAAATTTGAAAACACAGACAAATGAAACCGCATGTGGCCGTACCGTATGGCGTGGCGGTTTAGAACCTGGGCTCTGGAGACAGACAGGGGCCCTGCACCCCAGCTCCACTGCTCAGTGGCTCTTACTCTATAAATTCTTCCATCAGGCATATCCCTAAAGTCATCTAACTTAACGTTAACAGGAGTGACCGGAGCTTGCCCAAAGTGAAAACTGTCCTTTCAAAACAATGCCTTGGGGAAGCCCATCATTTAATAGCAAAGCTGCCAGTGCACCAAGAAATAATTATTCATTTCCACTGGATTGGTTCTCGGAACTTGGGTACATTTTTCTGAATAATTTCAATGAGGCAAAATGTCATTCTGACTAAGAACCTGTAAGTTTCTGAAAGAGAAAGAAATTGTTCCGAATTAAATTTGACTTATAAGATGGGTGATAAGTCTACATAATAGCATTTTGGACAAAAATATTATATGGAAAGAGCAATCATCTTCTACGATTTGTGAATCAGCTTTGAAGCCAAGTCTCAGAGGAATTTCTAACTAATCTTCAGCAGTTACAGCATAGAAAAAAAAAAAAAACACTGAAGGATTATATAGCACTTACAAATATGAATTCTGATTCGTAAATAAGCATTTTCTAAATCCTAATTATGGGCTAGGCATTAGGAGTTAGAAATATGATTAAGACAGAGTTGACAACTTCAAAACTGAAAATTTGGTGGGTGATTCAGACATGAAAATAGGGGATTGCAATAGAATGCAAAATATAGAAATATAATATATATAATAATAAAATGTGTATGATATATAATATTAGATGCTATAAAATATAAAAATAATATAATTGCACGAGTGGATGTCAGGTGGTGCTGAGGGAGCTCTGAGAAGTCCCTAATCCTGCCTGGCAGGGTGGTGGTCATGGAGGCTACGTAAAGGGGACATCTGAACCGAGTCCTGAAAGGTGAGTCAGAGTGCGACATACAACGAAGAAGAGCACAACAGGCAGAGGCGCAGAGTCTGGAAAATCACAAACAGCTCAGTCCAGCTGAAAAAGTCAGCGGCTACCGTATCATGAAGGGTTTCAAAGTCACCCTTTGGAATTAAACCAAAGATTTTCAAGCAAGTGAGTGACTACAGTTAGATTTATTTTAGAACTATAAACCTGGCAAGACAGTGAAGGAGGAACTGCGAAGGGGCAGGATTAAAGTCTGAGAGTGTGGACAGGAAGTGATGACAACACGTGAGAGGCGAGGACAGGAGAGGTAACAGGAAGGAGCAGAGGGCGGGCACCAGGGAGATGCTTGAAACGAGAAGAGACAGGGGTCAGACTTCACGTGTAACGAGGAAAGAAGAATCACAGATAAATCACTGGTTTTGCAGTTAGGTGTTGGGTTGGAAATGGCAATTTGCAACTAATCAAGGAAAAGAATTCAGGAAAAGGAAGGCTTGGAGGAGAAAAATTCAGACTCAGACACGCTGAGTCTGAGATGTGGGTTGTTCACTAGATGAGGTCTCACAGGTAGTCGAGCACACGGGTCCAGAGAACAAGAGAGATGTCAGAATGAGATGCTTAGCTTTGGGAGGGATCCAAACGTAGACAGCAACCTGTGGGACTGTGTGTGTCTGTGTGTGGGTAGAACATGATATCCAGGAAAATTAACACCACTATGAAAAACAAAGAAGACCTCAAACATTTAAGGGCACCCGAATTAGGGGAGGCAGACTGGCGCACGGAGAACGAAGAGGAGGTAAGAAGACACAGTTTAAGAGATGGAAGGTCAGTCTGTGGTGCCACATACTTCACCGAATTAAAGTTCTTATGATTTTTGCTAAACAAGCTTTGCTGGAGTATATTGTTGTCTAAACCCAGATTACGGTAGATTTAGTAAAGAAGGAGGCATGAAGCAGTAAGGAGAATGCTTCACAGCTGCTTTGGGAGGCCCTATTGTGCGCCCGCACCATAGTGAGCACATTACAGATAGGACCTCACCTTACAAGGTAGGAAAGGTTAATAATCTATTCTATAGATGAAGAAACTGAGGCCCAAAGAGGATAGATATCTTGCCCAAAGTCAGCTGGGGAACTGGTGACAGAGGTAGGTCTCAATCTTCGGTTTTTTAACTTCGAAGTCCAGTGTCCTCGCTCCCTCCTGTTACACACACTGCTGTTTTGAAAAGTGTGGCTGCGCAGGAAGGGAGAGAACAGTGGCGAGAGTCAGGGAAAGCAAATGTGGGGAACTGTTTATAATTATGTGTAAAAATGGAAGATGGAAGCAAACTGGGGAAAAGGCTGCAAATCCAGGACAGGGTCCCTGCCAGTGTGGTATGTTAGCAAGGGAGAGAACTGGAATTCTTTGGTTCTTCTCTTATCACTTATCACAGACAAAACTATCAGAGCAGGATCTTTTCTGTTATGGGTAAAACTAAGAATGAATTGCTTCCTTTCAAAATATACATTTCAAACAACCAAAAAATTAGAGAATTTAAAAGTCAACACTACCATGTAGACATCAAACTCATCCAGGCATCTGAAAGGAGATTCAGCAATGGACCACAGAGAAAGAATGAAGCAAACTGTGGAAAAAGAACGTTCACCGCCAGATAAGGCCCTCATGTCATTGAAAGCGGCTTTGTTTCCCTCTCCAGGCTGAACCTTGAATGAGTTGACAAAAAACAAAGTATAGGAAAAAAACAGATTAATTTCTTTACAAAAAAGATTGGCTACCATTAGAAAGGATGAGTTTATAGTAAAAAAGAAGATTAAAAAAATCATTTAGTGACTTGGAAACGACAACTATTCTATTCAAAATATTTTAGAGTAAAACAGTGAGCTGTGTAACGGTGGTTTCTGTTTTATTGTGAGAGAATCAAACTGAAAACAGTTTCTCGTCATAACCAGATCTCACATACCAAAAGTCCAAAGGCTTAATAATAAAAGTACCAACGTTAGTCCAGTTTCATTTTTTGCATGTAGATATCCAGTTTTCCCAACACGATTTATCAGAGACTATCCTTTCCCCATTGTATATTCTTGGCTCCTTTGTCAAATATTAGTTGGCCAGATATGCCTGGGTTTATTTCTGGGCTCTCTATTCTGTTCCATTGGTCTATGTGTCTATTTTTATGCCAATAGCATACTGTTTTGATTGCTATAGCTTTGCAACATAGCTTCAAATCAGGAAATGTGATGCCTCCAGCTTGTTCTTTTTTCTCAAGATTGCTTTAGCTATTAGGGGTCTTTTGTGGTTCCATACAAATTTTAGAATTGTTTTTTCTTTTTGTGAACAATGCCTTTGGAATCTCGATAGCGATTGCACTGAATCTATAGATAGCGTTGGATAGTATGGACATTTTAACAATATTAATTCTTCTGATTCATGTACAAGGGTTATCTTTCCATTTATTTGTCTTTTCTTCAATTTCTTTCATCAATGTCTTAATAGTTTTCAGTGTATAGATCTTTCACTTCCTTGGTTAAATTTCCTATGTATTTTATTGTTTTTGATGCTATTGTAAATGGGATTGTTTTCTTTATTTCTTTTTGTCAAACATTTTAAGTGCCAAGTTAATCTTTTGTTACTTGAATTCTAGTGACATCTAGTGGTTAAACTGCTTTCAAAGTAATTACTGAGTGTCAAAAGGACACAGGACCAACTTAAAGAGGCTCACACTGGCCAAAGAGTAACAGCAGCAATCAACTGAAATACATAACTCTCTTTTAAAAGTTTCTCTTAGTAAGTGTTCATGGGAACAATATAAAAGTAATTAGGGAGATAACATTTTCATATAATTTCCTAAGAAGACATTATATGTAACGTTTGAAGGAACTCGATTTCATTTTAAGAGAATTCCAGATATACATATATGCGCTCAAGTTGAAAAAACAGAGCACCAACCAGTTTTATCATATGTGTTTTAACAGATATACAGCTTCACGTATTTTCCAAAACACTATTTGAAAAATTATTTGGTTCTCAAGTGAGCATTCACTTGTATTTTAATCTTCTAAGGGTTATAAAACATTCGGAATTTAAACATACACTGAAATTTTATATTTACCATCTGAAGTCTGAATTCTCTATGAAAATCCAAACACAAAAGCAACATTAACATAAGCAGTAAAAAGCCAAGCAAAACCAAACACACACACACACACACACACACACACACACACACACACACACACACACACACACACACACACACACACACACACACACACCAGAACAGTAAGAACTAAGAAACAGGATGCAGTCTTTTGCTCCCAAACTGCATCTTGTATCATTCTAATGAATTAAGCCCCAGATAAATTACGGAGATCTAAATTTTATCCCTGGCCTATTAGTAAACCTATCATGGGACTTCTGCCTCAGTTTTCTTATTTGTAAAATGAAGACTAGAAAACTTGAAGATTCTTAAAGCAATAATATTCTGTTGAATAACAGGGATGATAATGTCAGAAAATCTAGTTTCAGTTGTCTTGAACAGCTATGGCTCTGGGGATAAATTATCCGAACACCTAATATTTTCTTTTACTAGAGTATAATTTTTACTAGAGTATAATTTATATACAGTAAAGAACACAAAGCTTAAGTGTTTAGCTCAAATAATTCTGACATATACGTACACATATACACACACACCTGGGTAACCACTACTCAGATCAAGACAGGACATTTCTAGCATCTCAGCAGATTCCCTGTGTCCTCTCCCGTCAACTACCAACCCCTAAAAGGTAACCACTATTTTGACTTTAATTACTGTAGATAAATTTTACTGGTTTTTGAAGAGTTCTGAAAAGTGGAATTGCTTTAATAGACCCTGCAAGACAGGTTTCTAAATTAGTTCTACCAAATTATACTCCCACTAGCAAGGTATAAGCGTTCTCAGTCCACAACCTCACCCACACAAGGTATTATCAATCTTGTTCATTTTAGTCACAATAATAGGAGTGGGATAGTAACTTATTATGGTATAAACTTGTATTTCTCTGATGACTAGCGATACTGAGCACTTTTTCATGTGCTTATTCACCACTTGGCGAATTAATGACTTTTAACCATTTTTAAATGTACTGTCATTCTTTTTCTCAATTATTATTATTCTTAAAAATTTTTAGATGGGTTCTTAGTTGCATATCTGTATGGCAAATTATTACTTATTCTAAGTATTAAAATGGAAGTATAAAATTTATGGCAACTAAGAATAGTATACAAATATTTGAAAAGTTTGACCCAATTATTTAGAGTGAGTAGCTGCTTTTGACCTCCTGACTCACTTTTTTTTCTTGAGGTATGCGGGCCCCTCACTGTTGTGGCCTCTCCCGTTGCAGAGCACAGGCTCAAGATACGCAGGCTCAGCGGCCATGGCTCACGGGCCCAGCTGCTCCGCGGCATGTGGGATCCTCCCAGACCGGGGCACGAACCCGTGTCCCCTGCATTAGCAGGTGGACTCTCAACCACTGCGCCACCAGGGAAGCCCCTGACTACACTATTTTTAATGCTATATCCCACACTCCTCCTTTAATGCATGTGACTGTGATAGAATCCAGACACACAGACTCCATAATTTGAAAGTGGTGGCTTCCTTTATACAAAAGAGGCTAGATCTAGGGATACCTTCCAAAATAAGTAGCACAAAGACAATTACATGGGGTCAAACATTCTTTGAGTAATTCTCTTCTGGCTTCCTATAGTGGGGCCAGAGAATACACTTTCTATAATGTCCCATGTAATTTAAAATGCTACATGAATTTTAAAAAGGAACCAGTGGAGTTTAAAGAGAAGGTAAATATTTATCACTGAAAATAAAATTCCTAATTATCACCATAAGAAAATAATGTGGCTGTCTGGGGGAAAAAATAAAAAGCTAAAGTAATGGCTTTAGTCAGTAAAATCAATTTAATTTTCAACACTTTGGCAAAAACTATCTTTAACTTCAAAGTAAGTTATTTTGTTTTCCAATGACAACAGATCAAAATATCATCAAAAGAAATGAAGCAGCTAATTCTCTTAATGACTAACACGCAAAGAGTTAAGATACTTACAGATATAGTAAGAGTTTCATTCTTGTGGTCAAAATTCATTTTTCCACAATAGGCCCGCTGAGATAGTAAGTTGTCAAAGTACAATTTGCATCGTAAAGTCAAACACCTTGAAAAAAGAAATTGGGCATATTAAAAAGATTACAGAGATACAGAACTGTATATTCAGCATGATCTTCACACCAGCATGTAAGGCCAGATGAAAATATGCCAAGATGTTAACACTGGTGCCCATTTAATAGGTAAAATTTTAGATGATTTTTGCCTGTGTCTTTATATTTCGTTCATGTCTCCACATTTTTACCACTTCATTTCCTTTTATAATAAACAAACATGTATAAAATGAATAAAGATGTCATCCCACATATAATGAAACCCATTATATTACAGTCAGTCCATATGAATGTATCAATCATTCAACTAATTTATATATCACCCTAATACAGAAGACATGAATCTTGTCCTTGAGAGGATTAAACTCTAGTAGTGTTAAGATAATGGGAAACTGCCTATTCATTTGCCTGTCTCCTCCTAACTTTACAGTAGCAAAAAGGGCAAAGGCAATCTCTTAATCATGTTGTACCTGTAATACCTTACGCACTGTCTAGCACAACGTGAACTTCACTTATTTGTCATATGGCATTCTGCTGTAAGGAAGAGCTTTCCCTTCTTCCTCATTTATTTACTTACCACCTTTCTGTTTATAAGGACGCAGTCACAGATTCTTATTTTATTCACTGGGTTGTCACCCATTACTGTTCTTATTTATTCTGGTCTTCAACTTGTCCCAGCTTTTGACAGTGGAGCCCCTTCAAGCTGCCTATGTCCTTTTATCATGACTCCACATTTTGCGGGGGCACTTCCTTACTTTCTGGCATAGCAAGAGGCTCATCTATACCTTCCCTGCTCTGCTCCGGTATCATCAGCCATTTCTCAAAGGAGCCTTGGTTCCTTTTGTTGCGGAATGGTATTCAGAATATAAGATCTAGGTGACAGGTGACTGGCTATTTTTCTTGACATCTTTGCTCCTTAATGAGTCTAAGGCTCCTTTCTTCAGAATAACTATCGTTTTATTCTTTTCCCTCCCAATTCCCTTCCTAAACTGTATTAAATCTCCACATTCGAAAATACTGATAGTCTGAGTTCTCTTTTGCTGCCACAACTATTGCTAGCTGGTTTTCAGAATTTTCTGTTAACTTTTCTTTCTTTCAATACTGATACGTATTCTTCAATTGCTTCCACTCATGGGATGACTAAAAGAGACTGTCCTCATAAAATGGCAAGGTTCTCCAGTGTAAAGAGATAAACGATTTAAAAAATTTGACCATTTTTATTGTTCTCCCAAGATTGGATAAACAATATAAAACATGTCAGTGGTGAAGAAACATATCAAGATAGAAAACTAAATAAGACCAATACCTTTACAGAAAATATTCTAAAATTTTCTGAATAATAATATGAAAACGAACCCTACTGCTTCTGGAAAAGACACAGTAATAGGCATTAGATTTACTCTTCTGCGTGAAACAACTAGAAAACTGGACAAAGTCTATGAAACAAGAGTTTTTGGACTCTGGACATCAGACATCGCAGACAGTTCCAGTCAAAAGAATCTCTGAAAGATGGGAAACAAACAAATTGAGCCCTGTGAACGCCCCCAGTTACTTTTATGTTGAGAGTAAAGGGGAGTGGAAACCCAAGCAGAGTCCAGAAGTCTTCCTGTTTAGGGGTCTGGGGCGGTCAAGGCACCTCCGGTTCACGAAGCAGCACAGAGAGAGCTCCAGAGGACCACAGAGGCGGGAGGGAGAGCCTCAGGCTGAGCACCGTCCTCCTCAGTGTCCGTGAGAGGATACTGCCCGAGGCTGGTGAGAGGAACACCCAACAGAACCAGAAACAACCCCCGAGGTCACCCAGAGCCAGGAATAGTTCATATTCCCAAAGGCGTGAGTGGAATAACCTCACAACATATCAACAGAGGACCCAGAAGAACCCAGCTGCACAGGTAGGAAAAAAATCAGTCCTTCACCAAAGCCTGCTCTGGTCCCACCTAACAAAACTGCAAGGCAGCCTCAAAAGGATAAAAGTAAAAACTCTTTAAGTCAAGTCCTAATAGCATGCATATAAAACTGAAATACACATTTCAAGAACTAAGCTATAGTTCAGTTAAGGAATACGGTCAAACATGCAAAGCCCGTTTCTCATTATGGCTTTATTTGAATTTCCCCATACGTACTAGAGCTAAATTTAAAAAAAAATTCTATAGTCCTAAGATTATAATTTTTGGTATAAGTAGTTAAAACGCATGTTACTGAGGGAATGTCATGGGGAAAATAGAGGTTAGGTGGAAAGACTAGGGCTGCCTTGGATCCAAGTATATCAAAGGGCAACCCTACCCTATAAACTGCCCTTTATTTCTGTTGCTTGTGATTTTAGCTGAGGTTAACTTATCTCTGTCAATCTGCACATTTCTGGGTATATTAATGACGTCCAGTTTTGCTGATCCTGTATTCATTCATTCAACCAATACATATCAAGTTTCTACTATACTTCAGGCACAGCGGTAGGTACTGGGGATACAGCAGCAAACAAAACATAGATTCTGCATCCATTCTAGTAGATCATGGTAATCAACTGAGAAACTGCCTTAACACGTCCCATCAAAACTCGTATGCCTTAAGAACATGCAATGTCCAACAGTGAAACAGTCTGTTAACAGAACCAACGAGCTTCCAAATGACCCATTTGAGCATAGACTGAACAGCCATCTATGAGTTATCCAGTAAAGCATATCTAATGCAGTTTAAGTTTAAAAAGCTCACTATAAAAGTCCCTTCAAATCCAGGATCCCAAGCACTACCACCATTTCTCTTCTGAATAAATCATGCAAGTGCTTTTAATTTATTATTTATAAGCGAGAATGTGAAAACGAAGAAAAAACAAACATGTACAATATGTGGGAATATTTTTTAATACACTTACCTTCTAAATTGTTGATACGTTTTATATCTATGGGTCATTATTTCTTCCAGTAATTTAATAAACCTTTTTAAAGTCCTTACTTTGTTATCCAGATCAAGATAGGTTTCTCTTGCTTCTTGATATTGCCTATTTTATGGAAAAAATGTTAAGTAAATAAATGCCATTCAATGAAACATAAAGTAAAATCTCAAATATATTTAATAGGAAGAACAGGGAGTGCAGGGAGCTCTGAGAGGGCCCAGCAGGATGAAAACACATACTCATATCATCTTGCCTTTGCATACAGAAACACTGAAAGCATATTTATAAATTAATTTAATAAAATAAAATAAAAGTGAAAAAATTCATTGTCTGCCCTTTCACATTATATTTTTAAAACATGTAAGGTACTACCTATTTTAAAGAAAAACTTGTTACTATTTTTGTTTCTTTCCCTTTTTCCCCAAAGTTTGTGAAAACAGAATTGAGATCACTCCTGTTCCCTGCCTTTTTTAATATGAAAAATTCTTCATAAAGTTTAATAGCTATAATTTTCTACTGTAATTCAATCATTATCATCCAGTTATACAAGATTTCTAATTTTTTAGTGTTATACAAACTACTATGTATAAAATAAATAAGTTACAGGAATATATTGTACAGCACAGGGAATATAGCCAATATTTTATAATAACTATAAAGGGACTACAATCTGTAAAAATTCTGAATCACCATGTTGTACACCTGAAATATAATATTGTAAATCAACCATATCTCAACTAAAAAAAATACTAATGCTGCACTAAACATCCAAGTACAAATTGTTTTTTTCATTTTGGATTATAACAACAAAATTACTTGACCAAATTGAAATTTTTAAAGGCGTTTAACATAAACTACCTTAAAACTTTTCAGAAAGACTAATAACAATAACATCTAACATATTATGTATCCTATACATTGTTTATTATGGGTTATCTCATTTAATCTTCATTACAACTCTATAAGGTAAGTACTATAATTATACCCATTTTATAGATGAGAAATTTGAGGTTCAGAGCGATTAGATAACTTTCCAAAGTCAGTTTAGTAGGTAACAGAATTGCAATTCAAACTGAGGTACTCTTGCTTCAGAACCCGTGCTCTAACTAAACTAGAGCTTCCATTTTCACAAGTAATATAAAAACATCCATTTCACTGAAATCTCACTGACATGAAATATGTGTTCTTTTCATCTTGATATATATGAAAATGGCTTCTAATTGTTTTGCTTTGTATTTCTTTGATTACTTCTGAAGCTGAACATCCTCATGTCTATATGAATCTTACAGGTATAAAAATGGCAACTATGTTAAAATGTCATTCTGTAATGAGTTCTGTAATAATTCCGAAGGAAAAATGTTTATTATTAATAATACATGTACGAAAGGCTAGTTTAGCTATAACTATATGCCATAGCAACACTTTACCCAAACTTAAGATTTATATATAAATGTTATTTTTTGTCTCACTATTACGTATCTATGGATAATATCATAAAGTAGAAAAGCGAGCAATCACTTACCTCATTATTTCCTCTCGATCTCCATGACTAGCATGTTCTGCCTGTATCTTTTGTCTTAATCGATTAATTTCTTTGTCTAGAATTGATGCAGATTTTTTTACTTCTATCCGCTCTGGGCAGATTTGTCTTGCTTGTGACATTTTCTCCTAAGATAGCAGATGTTTAACTTTAAAACTCTTCTTTGATATAACAATTCACTGTACTACTTGTGCCAAAGTATGCAAAATAGAATTCTGAATTTATGTTTAAGAAATGTATCTTAATTACATTTAATATCATTATTGTTCTAAGCTTTATATTGAGAATACGGTCCAGAGTTGTCATAATCTTCAAGAGAAAATTACATTGGTGTACACACTTTAATAATTTGTAAGAGCTCCATAACTTCCTAGTGAAACAAATTTCAAGTAGCAGTTATGAAAGGTTTGGCATCCAGGGTGCTGAGGTCAGACATAGCATTCTGTGTGTTTTAGGATGGATTCTGAACATCAAGTAGTACTGAAAACACAAAGACCCTCGTGTTTGTAACATATCAAACATAGTATTTATATTCATGACCTTTGTAGTACAGTAAGTTTTAAACAAGTAGGGAAATGAATTACAGAGTTTAAATCATTTTCCTAAGACATGTAAAAGCAAAGCTGGAATTCATCTCTTTTAGGTTAAACCACGGTTGCCCTCAACTTACTCTCCTCTAAAAACAGGGCTGCTGCTTTCAGTTGTCAACAAACGTTATCTAGTAAGTGGGAGCTGAACTGCAACCCAGCTCACACCCAAGTTACTCAGAGGCAGGGGAGCATTTTTCTGACATAAAGCTGTATGCACTTGCCAACCTGGGCATTTAAGGAACTATTTCAGTGGAGGGCGTGCCATTTTCCAAATCACTCAGTGACACTACATGGGGCCGTGGCAGTGCTGCCTAAAGTCCTCTTCATGTTGATCTAAGAAGTCCCCACACTGAGAGTCCCTCAGTCTTTTCCTCTGTTGATTCACTGAAACAGCTGTTACTTCATACAAAACAGATAGTCATCGGACAACATGTCTATGTTTGGAAAACATGACATTAGGAAAACACACTTTAATAATCATGACTAAGGGTGTAAACAAAATATTAAAAAAAATGATGGATAACCTCTAGTTCTTTTTCTTTCATATCTAATTCTCGTTTCTTTTTATTTAAAGTATCCAAGTGTTCTTTTTGCTTGTCTTCATAATGCCGTTTTCCTCGTTTTTGGTTATCCACTTCGGAATCAGCAAGGTTTAATTCATCCTGTTTAAATAAAACCAAAATAATCTATAAAGATTGCTTTAAAAAATTATCAGCATAGGTATAAACTAATTGACAACTCAATAAAGTGGACAGGATTATGCTGCTTTAAGAGGCAAGTGTTATTAAGTTCATATCCATATGTTTCTGAAGAGAAGTGAAGAGTTTCCCAAATTGAGAAGTCACATTATCAAATTAAAGTTCTTGTATGAAGTCTCCATACCTTATGGTGCGCTCAACTTTATTTTGGTAAACAAGGCAGTTTCCTGGGAAGCTACGGTAGCCTGAAAAGACTTAAAACAATGCAAGTGTTGTATATTACAGAGGTACCTGACAGAGGAAACCTGGTTTTAAAAAAAGGTGAATTGGGGTGGAGGAGGAAAAGATGTGAAGAAATTTAACACTGACTTATTTGGTCATCATTTCTGGAGGTGTAACCTCATAATTTTGAGAACAAAATATAATTGTAAAGAAGCTATCCCAAGTTCACTTTAAAGGGAAAGAGTAGTAAACTATAAGGTAAAGATGCGTATTGGAACGCACAGCAACCACTGGGAAAAGAAACAAAAAAAACAAAAATTGTAGCTAAACAAACTAGTAGCGGAAATTTTAAAAAGGAACACTAAAAATTACTTGGCTAATCCCAAAAGAAAGAAATAAAGAGAAGAAATACAAACAAGAACAAATAACAGCTAACCATTACTTTTAAGACGAAATATCAACTGCTTTTTTTTTTTTTTTTTTTTTTTGCAGTACGCGGGCCTCTCACTGCTGTGGCCTCTCCCGTTGCAGAGCACAGGCTCCAGACGCGCAGGCTCAGCGGCCATGGCTCACGGGCCCAGCCGCTCCACGGTATGGGGGATCTTCCCGGACCGCGGCACGAAGCCGTGTCCCCTGCATCGGCAGGTGGACTCTCAACCACTGCGCCACCAGGGAAGCCCAAAAGATGATTTATTAAAAGTGCTATATTTAAAATAATATAGATGAAAGAGAAGATCAAGAGCTCTGGAAAAATCCATCACTCAACTCTTCTAATTACTCAAAATACAGCTCTAATCACCGTAAAGATGCCAACGCTGAAGACACATGAGAAAGGTTAAAAAAATTAATTCATGAAATGTAAATGGAAACAAAGCAGTATTTCTAAATGTTAAATATATCACTTTGTACCTGTGATTTTGTGTTCATGTATAATTAAATTAGTAGACCTAATGTCAAGTACACATTTTGATTATTTTGCCTAATAATTTCATATATGAATGGCGACTAAAATACATTTTCCTTTGTTACTGGATTTTTCTCTTGTTATGGGCATCTGCCTTCTATCTGAGTACATGCAATAAACAAATGTCTTTAAAGGAGGCATAGCCTGGTGAAAAGATTTTATTTAGAAGATGATATATATATATATACACATAGCCACCAATTGCGGCAGCTTTCTCAAATACTGATATACAGATTGACTTCTTTATCATCAATTTGGATGTTTTAAAAAATATACAGATTTCCAAACTCCACCTTTGGAGATTCTGTTTTCGTAGGTTGAGAATCCCTGAATCTCAATTTTTAAAATGGCTCTTGATTTAATAACCACCAAATTAAATTTTAGTCGGTCTGTTTTTTGAGCCTAGTACTGGACATACATGCTGTGATGATCATGTTCACCCTCAAGAATCACGGTTATAAGGAAAAAGAAACGAACGCAAACCAAAACAACAGCATCAAGGAAGACAAAATATTTGGAGATATCCCAAAAAGAAAAAGAACATGTGAAGTATCTAAAAATTGCAAGTATTTACCTCATATAAAAGAATAGATTTAGGCTATTTGCTGACCTAAGAATACAATTTACTGCATCTTGCTCGTACTGCTAAAAATAACTATCACTCAAGGTAGACACTTAATAATATACAGCTTTTATAGCAGAGTTCTATTAAAAATAAAAACATTGTTATATGGAGTACGGAGATACTCTGTTCCTTTACTTTGAGGAGAATAAAAGAAAATGGGTGCAATGTATATAGTAGGAGATACTACAGTTAGAAATTGCAATACCTCATGAAACAGAATGGTTAAACACTAATTTTTCTAATCATTTTTGGTAGAATCTTTCAAAATAAGTATGTCCACGTTTGCTTTAGGGAACCAAATCAGCTTTCTAGAGCCAAAGGGGTCAATTATATCAGGGCAGATTTGTGCTGCTTAATCTTTTCTCCTAGCAACTTTAGAAAGGGAAAGACTTGACTTATAAAATAGGATGAAAAGAATTTAATGTTCTTTTCTCCACGTTTATCATGGCTTTTGACTTGTCCTTATATATTTAATAAATTTATATCATAGGTACCATCAAATTTAAAACTAAAAAGGAACCAAGAGAGTATTTCTTTTACTTTCATGTTGTTGATGGTGAAACAGAGACTTAGAGATATTAAAAACCAGTTAGTGACACTCATCCTGGTTTTGGGGTGAGGACTAGGTTGGATTAGATCTAAAATTAATCCTGATGTAGCCCTAAAAAGTTCAGCCTTTAAAAAGATAGGCTGAGATGCTAGAAGGGACAGAATCACTGAAAAATTTTATTCTCTTTGATGCCTAAATAACCAATTTTAGTTACCCGACAACACTGGATAAATTGCTACAGTATGTATTATAGCCACTTGCTTCATATAACTCTACATCAATTATGAGGTTTTAAAAAGCTATAGATCATTAGATCTTGGAATTTTCAAAAGCATGGTCAGCCTCAATCCAAATAAACACTTATTGTCTCTATCAGAAACTGAGAGGCCCTCCTACTCCAAAATGCAGACCATCATTTTTGATGTAGGTCATGCTCCCTGTACAAAAAATTTAATTTGTGACTAAAGCATTAAGTTTGCAGTGTAAATCAAAATAAACTGTTCAAAGGGAGAAAAATACTGAAATCTTATGCGAAGATTTCAATGACTACATATTTGAACAGAGTATTCCACTCCTCACCACTCCTCTGACACAAAATGAACAAACATCCTGATAGCAAACAGATTACATTTAGAAGCTGCTAATATATCACAAAGACAGTTTCTGAGGAATTAAATTCTTTTGTTAGCCAAATATTCTTGGTCCTGTTGTTAGCTATTGGGATGGCTATTGGGATGTGATAGTGCAAAGGAAAACCCTCTTGGCTACTGGCTGACCGCATGCAGGTTTACTGAAGGACTCGTCTAGCTTTCACTTATTTGCAACCAAGGCAAAGAACTTAAGACCAAGAATTCTTACTGCCTTCTGCCCATATTTTCCACTCTTGAACTTATCTACACACTCCCAATTCCAGGAGTTGCATTAGCCTACTCGTCCCTAAAAGAACAGAACACAGCTTATCCTTCATTTTTTGTTTTTAATTTTAAGCTATCTGGGACAATTCAGGTGCTAATTATTTCTTTTCCTATATTGTTTTAGCATACTTTATCATTTTGATTTTAAGTTTCCCTGCTCAATCCTTCACCCATTTAAAATCTTCTTTTATCTCATCTTTGTTTTAACTTCACTGCTCTAATTTCTGAGTTTTGAATTCTCTCTCTCCTATTCCTGACAATTTTCATACTTATTTTATTTCTTCTTATTCAATTTTCTTTTAAAAACTAATTTTGTCTTCTTTTTTATCTTGGACTTATTGTGTTTTTAATTCTAATTTCCTGTAGTAACTACTATTTGTCTTTTTCAATAGTATCCTTAATACTTTTTTCCTTCCTCAAACTTTATTATTAAAATTTTATATTCTTTTTAATCAGTAATTTATCAGTCTATTTTCCCACTTTTTATTCTTATCTCAAATAGAAAAAAGTAAACCACCTTGCATTACAATAGCAGGCAGGAATCACAGCTCTATGGAAAGCAGCTGTAGAGAGGCCACCGCAAACAGAGGAAAGTTGTTTCTGCTCGGGTCCTCCTCTGACTTCCTTTAATAAATTATGTTTTCTAAAATTGACAATGGAGACAATTACAGTAAAGTTCATATGCATGCAAATTCTTTAAAATTTTTAAAATGTCTAGATACATTTTGATTCAAAGGGGTAATTTTCCTGCAAAAAAATGGGGGTTATATCGTCAATAAACCTTTCTCCTCTTAAAACATACTATTAATTCTTCTCAATGTCTTATAAATAAAATTTGAGGTTTCGAGAATAATTGAGTTATTCATAAAAATGAGAATGATAATAAGCTACCTGACAACAAAGCTATTAAACGTGGTGAAATTTACAGAATTTAATTGTTAAATAACTTTATTTCCCTAATTTGGTTCCAAAAGTATGTGCTTTAAAAAAAAAAAAAAAGGCCGATTGAATTCTAGCTGGAATATAATGCAGATATGTTAATAAATGGGAATTGGGTAGCATTTTATTTCAAGCTGGCTTTTATATCAACTAATTCTTCAACTATTGCGGAAAAGTGGGACAAGAGAACAGATAAGCACAGAAACAGTATGGACAGATAAGATGTCCTGCCTCTAGTTCTAAAAGAAGAAAAAAATCTCACAAAATAAAAAGGTAACAAAAGCTGTAACCTTCTGGGGGGTCAGAAATTTGGCAATTTATTCTCCTTAAAGGCGTGAGCAGAGTGTTTAATTCTACTTGATCTAATGACGAAAAGCTGGTTTACAGCCCGGTTTTATACAGCTACATTTACAGTTAGCCATAAATTCTGTTGAGGTAATATCTAGCCGGTATATAGTGTATATAAAACTGAAACATAAAAAATATATATAGTAGAGTAACAATAATACATACCTTAAGTGGATCTGCTAGCTCTGATAGCTGATTAATTTTCTGTTTAATTGCATCATACTTGTTTTCCGCTTCTATTTTCAGACTTTTAAAATGTTCCATATTCTCTTTTTGTTGTTCCATGTTTTTCTCAACCATTTTCATTTTGATTTTATTTTCTTGAGCTTCATCTTCCTGGCAACATTTACAGAGCATACAGAATTAATTAAAACACTTTTAAGTAATCAAATAGAAAAACAGTACAAACAATTCTAGAAGAGGAGAAACTATAGGCTACAAGTAAATCAGATTAAAGACAAATACAAAGAACAAATTATGATATTTTCATACTCTTAATGGTAAATTAGGAGGTAGAAGAAATAGGTTCAAAAATAGAAAAGGATTACATTTAGAAGACAAACTACATTGTGCTTGAGGTCATAATCAAAAGGGGTAACTTTTATTCTATCTACTCACTTTTTCTTTCAAAATATAATGTATATAAATATATATCTTATGCCAGACAATGTGTTAGATGCTGAGTAAACAAAAATAAACAAGACACAGCCCATACCTTTAAGAAATTTAGTCTATCAATAAAAGTAATGAAAGCAGAAAAACACTGAGTGGAAAACCAGATTACTAATAAAAAATGAAGACAAATTCTTATTAGAGTAAAGCTCCATTGGTGCAGGGACTTGAACTGTTTTGTTCACTGTTGTGTCCCTCAGCATTTAACATGATGCCTGGTAGAGAGGAGACAATTGGTAAAAACTGATTCATTTTAACAAGACTCTGCAATCTATCTAATTCGCTACTTATGGTAACCCAGAGAGCTGAGCTGAATGTCATAAAAAGATGTCTAAGAGAAATTAAAATAGAGTAATAAATATGCGGTGAATTAAAACCATTAACTTGGAAAAAAGAAAATAATGCCAAGAGGCCAACTTCAACTGACTAAAAGATATCACTAATATTGATACTGATTAATTCTGAAAAAAACTGCTAGGTAGTTTGGTTTGAAAGGGCACTATTTACATAATAAACTCTGATAAAGTATTATTTCATGTATCAACAGAAGAAGACAAAACCAATTACAATGCATGCAAGTTACATATACAAAATATTAAGGAACTTGAAGGCCATACACCAGGTAGTTTCTACCTTATTTGTAAATGGATATAGCAATCATAAAAAGTAGCCTCAAAAAAGGATTTTTTTATAAAGCTGAGAGTAGATACTCTTAACTTAAATGACAGATTTCTCCTTTAACATTACATTTAAATTGAGGAAAAGAATCTTACCAAGGTTGCAATATCTACAGACTGGTGTTCTTCTATATTCTCAAGTTCCCGAATTTCAGAAGTACTTCTTCTTATTTTCATCTTTTGAAAAACAGTATTTAGATTTTAGTAAATAGAAATAAATGAAAAATAAAAACCCTGGGCAAGGATGTATTAATCAACAAAGTTCTACTCTGCTTTATGTTACAGAAGGATTCCATAGTTAATGAAAGAGACATATTAGTATTAAATGAACCAAAGAAAAGTATGTATAAAGTCTGCCTTGATCACCATTATTGCTAATCCACTCTCATGCAAAGCAGATATAAGTACTCCACCTTAGCATTTAAAATGATGACAGTGTTGAGTCCACAGAGAAAGTACTTTCCTGAAACATCCAGTCTCAAGTTATGGAAAGATTACTCCAGTGGTTCTTAAAGTCCAATCCCACTATCTCCTGGGTGTCTCTGAGACTCTTTCAGAGGGTCCATGAAGTCAACACTATTTTCATAAAAACACTAAGGCATTATTTATTTAAAAGCCTTTTTTTAAAAAAATTTATTTTATTTTATTTATTTTTGGCTGTGTTGGGTCTTTGTTGCTGCGCTCAGGCTTCTCATTGTGGTGGCTTCTCCTGTTGCAGAGCACGGGCTCTAGGTGCGCGGGCTTCAGTAGTTGTGGCACGTGGGGTCAGTAGCTGGGGTTCGCGGGCTCTAGAGCACAGGCTCAGTAGTTGTGGCGCACAGGCTTAGCTGCTCTCTGGCACATGGGATCTTCCCGGACCAGGGCTCAAACCCGTGTCCCCTGCATTGGCAGGAGGATTCTTAACCCCTGTGCCACCAGGGAAGCCTGGCATTACTTTTTTTTTTAAGACCAATTTTACTATGGATTTCTTACAGGTGTACAGGAGGTTTATAACTATGATGTGTAATATTGCAACAGACTGATTACAGAAGCTGATATGACAGTTCAGGTGAATTTTATTAAACCAGATGTTAGAGATTTTAAAAAATATAAAAAACGTCAATCTTTTTACTAAATCTTTTTGGTTTTGGAAAGTAGTTATTTTTCATAAAAATGTTATTTATGCTAACACATAATGTACTTATTATTTTTAAATGAATTAATAAACATTCTTAAATTTTGCTTTAATTTTTAATAACATGAATACTGATAGATAAAACCCAAACAAGCAAAAGCTCTTTTAAGATTGTAAAGGGGCTTGAGGCCAAAATAGTTGAGAACTATTCGTCTAACTAAATGAATGTTAAGACCTTAAAAATAACTTGGAAATGATTAAGTTGAGAAAACAAATGATGTTTTTTTACCTTTAACTCTTTATAATGCAGTTGGCACCTTCTAAGAAGTTCTTCATTGCGTTTAATATCCTTTTCAAGGGCAGACAAATGTTGCTGAAGATTTGATATCTGGGCTTTCTTATTTTCAACCTCATTCTCCAAGTCACTTAATAGAGAAGAGAGGGTAAAAAAATACTTTAAATTTACTTCTGAATATTACAAATATTTAGATCTTTACAAAGAAAACCCTATTTTTAATAGCTTTTTTGCAAAACCTATGCAGTTAACCAGTTCTCTATTCCTACCACGTAATTCAAAACATGAAAATACAGAGATTTCAAAAAACATCTTCTAAACTGGAATTAAATTTTACTTACTTCATTAGTAAGTATTTATGATTTATCTGTGGTAGGCATTGTGCACAGTGATAGGCAGAGGTAGAAAAAAAATTAAGGCATAAAGGAATCAAACAAAAAGGCAAAACATCAGGAAATAAACCATAACATTGAAATGTGAACAGGACACTGCACTATATGTCCACAATACGACGGGAACCTAAGAGTAAGTCTGGGAGAAGTGACAACTGACTTGTGTTCTCTGAAGTTTTCACCAGATGGACCACCTAGAGAAGATGGAAAGAAATACACGAAGGCACAAAGAGGTGAAAAACAAATAAGACTGAAGGTCAGTAAAACTGAAGGTCAGCTCAACATTTCCTGTGGTGAATAAATGCTATGAATGTGTGGGGAGTGAAAGGGAAGGAGAGGAGGACAATGAAAAGAGGTGGAGGGAAAGGTCGGCAGATGCCAAAGCCATAAGGGGTCTCTATGCCAGCAGAGGCAACTGTCTTTCAGAAGTGATCTTTTCCTGTTTCACTGACTCTGTCTTCTAAAACTCTGTGCCTGGTGGAAGAGAACCACCTGTGCAATTAAGAACAACTCTTCTCTGATAAAGAGAGTACGCCAGATTTCACTAAGATGCACACTTTTCCACATTTTAACATCTCTGAATTCTGAAATTATCTTCCAGTCCATGGTTCAACTATCAATACTTTTCTTTTTTACTGGTATATAAAATAACAGAGCATCTTAAATTTGATGAACTATTAGAACCGTGCTACCTTGTGGAATTCTCAAAATTAAAAACAAAAATCAATGATGTTAGCTGAATGAATGATAAACAAATGAGAAAAAGAAAAAGAGGAGAATAAGTGTGGTATTTCTGGTAAAAATGGAGCCAGAGGCAAAAACTGTTTCAGAGCCATCTTTCATCAACAGGAACCTGCCAGTGCTGAGTTGATGAGGGTATAGAAAAGCCTACTTCATATATTCATAGTGTGGGAGGGGGTTAGGGAATCAATTACTCTGTAGTCATTTGACAATTGCTATTAAATGATCAACTTATATAATAATAAAATAAAATTTAAATATTTATTTTAATAAATATTAAGGCTCATTTAGTATTATTAAGTGTTAAAAATATTAGTAATTGTTTGATGTTATTAAATATTTAAAATCAGGTCATAAATTGTATGTTAATAAAACAATGAATTTTAAAATTTTTAAATTCACACATTCTTTGACTCAGCATTTTCACCATTTAGAATTTAATCTATGCACATACTTTCAGAAGTATGCCATGATACACATGTGCGTTCTCACTGCAGCACTGCTATAGTAGGAGAAAACTGCAGATAACACGTATGTCCATCAACAGGAACTGGTCAGGTAGATTATGGAACAGCCATACCAAGGGGCAGCTCTAAGTGTCCTGATATGGAACAATCTCCAAGATATAATATTGAGACAAAAAGCAAGACACAGAAACCATATGCGTACTTATACACAGCACAAATGGATGAACCTTGAAAACATTATACCTAAGTGGGGGGCAAAGGACTTCACTTTTCATTGCATTCATTTCTGTACTATTTGAATTTTCTCACCATATGCCTATATTACTTTTAATCATTTTTAAAATGTCAACAGGGACTGTGGAGAGATGGAATTATAAGCTACTTTTGTTTTCCAATTTATATTTTCTGTATTTAAAAAACACCAGTGAATTATTTTAAATTTCCAAATATCAGACAACTATCATACTGGTTCAGGTCAAAACAGATGACACAAATATCATTTAAGTATCATGATAACTTAGTACATTTTCAATCAATAAAGTTTATCAAGGTGAGAAACAATTTTTAAAAAACCAATGTTCACCTGGCTTTTAAAACAAAAGCTCTGTCCACTACACATTGATGCAAATATTTTAGCTAAAAATGAAGCCAATTATTAACTTCATAAGTAAGTCTTAAACCATTACTACTAAAATGCTAGAATCAGGGATCCTGATTTGCTGCTGATACACTTACTACCTTTTCCAAGAATGTCATACTTTTTTTAAAGATGTGGAACACAAATGCACAAGGCATTTTTTGTTGAAAGAAAAAGCATGAATTACACACAGTAACATTACCATGATATTGTTTATACATTTACATTCATGTTTGCTTGAGTACTATATAATTTAGTCTTACCCAGTTAAGAATTAGAGGGGCCTGATTTAAATGTCATGGCACAGCGGACAAAAATTTATCACTTTACAGGTCACTTTTATACAGGTACGTTCAGACATTGATGAATTTTCATCTATCCTATCACAAAGATTCAGTGTCAATTTAAAATGTGTGTTGAGTGCTGTAATAACAAGTTGCAGATCATTCAACAGTTTTCTGTTGCTAAAAAAGAAATTTTACTAAACTTCCCAATATCCACTATGGTTATTTTGCTTTATGCTGCTCTCATAATCATACAAAAATAACTAATATAATTTGAAAATCAGATATCTATTTTAAAAAAACCTCATTTCCCCCTATCTATAAAAGCCATTTAGAATACTTTCACCTTTACTCAGTTTTCTTAGATAGTGCTTTTACCTAAGTTCTATGTTCTTCTTCTTGAGGTCTTCTAGGTCACTAATTCAGCTCCACCTTATCAATTCATCAACTGATAGTTCAGTTGGGAAAATCATGCTTTTTTCATACCAAAAATTCTTTTTGCACACGTTTGAATCTTATTAAGTACCTTTAGCTTTTTGTTTGGCTTTTCACTGCATCTCCTCTAGCAGCTCTATCTCCCTAAGCATTTGATCTAACGGTGCCGACTGATTTTTCTTCTAGAACAGTGTGACTCAAAGTACCAGGCAGAGACACAGCAAGGACCTTGAGCCAGAATGTATACCCAGCACACTTGTACTCTCGCTGAGAAAAATCAGCAAAACTAAACAATGGTATAGTGATGTAGCTGATTTACATTCTGAGTTAAGCTCCTTACCTCCTTGCAGACAGGTAATAATCAATGTGCAGACCAGCTCATCAAGCCCAGAATACTGTCATCAAAGTCATGATGGAAAATAACCATCAATCTAGAATTCTACATCCAGCTAAATGATCTTTTAAGACCAACAGATCACTCACAATTCTTCACTGACATAACTACTAATAGAGTAATATGAAAAGAAATGAACCCCAAAGAACTAGTGGGAATAATACAGTAAAGCTACACTGGACACTAACCTTATTTCAGAATCCACATCTCTGCTGAGAAACTTAGGTCTTGTATATTCAGATGAATAATAACGCCCTGCAAAAACTTGATCACCATCAGCAGTAAAAGCTTCTCTACAATTCTTGGGTGGCTTTTGGGACTGCATTACTGCACGAGCTACAGAATTATTCTAAAAAAACAGAGGGGAAAATACATTTTAAAAATATGCCAAAGCGTTTCTGTTGTATGTAATTTCAAAATATTACCTAAATTACCAAAAATTTTGGTAATAGGTATTACCAAAAATACCTATTCAAGTATTTTTATTTAAACATTCAAATGAAATAATTCCATGAGAAAAATAAAATAATTTAAAAAACAACTTTCAAGATTCAAAGAATTAAACTATTGAGTCTTAAAAACATAAGAAATGATGTTTTATGACAAACTGATATTTTTTTTGAATTTTATTTATTTTTTATACAGCAGGTTCTTACTAATCATACATTTTATACATACCAGTGTATACATGTCAATCCCAATCTCTCAATTCATCACACAACACCACCACCTCCCGCCCCGCCACTCTCCCCACTTGGTGTCCCTACCATTGTTCTCTACATCTGTGTCTCTTATTTCTGCCCTGCAAACCGGTTCATCTGTACCATTTTTCTAGGTTCCACATATATGCGTTAATATACGAAATTTGTTTTTCTCTTTCTGACTTACTTCACTCTGTATGACAGTCTCTAGATCAATCCAAGTCTCTACAAATGACCCAATTTCGTTCCTTTTCATGGCTGAGTAATATTCCATTGTGTATATGTACCAAATCTTCTTTATCCATTCGTCTGTCAATGCACATTTAGGTTGCTTCCATGACCTGGCTGGTGTAAATAGTGCTGCAATGAACAATGGAGGGCATGTGTCTTTTTGAATTATGGTTTTCTCTGGGTATATGCCCAGTAGTGGGATTGCTGGGTAATACAGTCATTCTATTTTTAGTTTTTCAAGGAACCTCCATACTGTTCTCCATAGTGGCTGTATCAATTTACATTCCCACCAAGCGTGCAAGAGGGTTCCCTTTTCTCCACACCCTCTCTAGCATTTGTTGTTTGTAGATCTTCTGATGGTGCCTATTCTAACTGGTGTGAGGTGATACCTCATTGTAGTTTTGCTTTGCATTTCTCTAATATTTAGTGATGTTGAGCAGCTTTTCATGTGCGTCTTGGCCATCTGTATATCTTCTTTGGAGAAATGTCTATTTAGGTCTTTTGCTCATTTTTTGATTGTTTTTTTTCTTAATATTGAGCTGCATGAGCTGTTTATGTATTTTGGAGATTAATCCTTTGCCCGTTGATTCATTTGCAAATATTTTCTCCCATTCTGAGGGTTGTCTTTTCGTCTTGTTTGTAGTTTCCTTTGCTGTGCAAAAGCTTTTAAGTTTCATTAGGTCCCATTTGTTTATTTTTATTTCCATTACCCTAAGAGGTGGATAAAAAAAAATCTTGCTGTGATTTATGTCGCAGAGTGTTCGTCCTATGTTTTCCTCTAAGAGTTTTAGAGTGTCCGGTCTTACATTTAGGTCTCTAAATCATTTTGAGTTTATTTTTGTGTATGGTGTTAGGGAGTGTTCTAATTTCATTCTTTTACATGTAGCTGTCCAGTTTTCCCAGCACCACTTATTGAAGAGACTGTCTTTTCTCCATTGTATATCCTTGCCTCCTTTGTCATAGATTAGTTGACCATAGGTGCATGAGTTTATCTCTGGGCTTTCTATCCTGTTCCATTGATCTATATTTCTGTTTTTGTACCAGTACCATATTGTCTTGATGACTGTAGCTTTGTAGTATAGTCTGAAGTAAGGGAGTCTGATTCTTCCAGCTCCATTTCTTCTCCTTGAGATTGCTTTGGCTATTCGGGGTCTTTTGTGTCTCCATACAAATTTTAAGATTTTTTGTTCTAGTTCTGTAAAAAAATGCCACTGTTAATTTGATAGGGATTGCACTGAATCTGTAGATTGCTTTGGATAGTACAGTCATTTTCACAATCTTGATTCTTCCAATCCAAGAACATGGTATATCTCTCCATCTGCTTGTGTCATCTTTGATTTCTTTCATCAGTGTCTTATAGTTTACTATAAGTACAGGTCTTTTACCTCCCTAGGTAGGTTTATTCCTAGGTATTTGATTCTTTTTGTTGCAGTGGTGAATGGGATTGTTCCCTTAATTTCTGTTCTGATCTTTCGTTGTTAGTGTATAGGAATACAAGATTTCTGTGCATTAATTTTGTATCCTGCAACTTTACCAAATCCATTGATTAGCTCTAGTAGTTTTCTGGTGGCATTTTTAGGATTCTCCATGTATAGTATCATGTCATCTGCAAACAGTGACAGTTTTACTTTTTATTTTCCACTATGTATTACTTTTATTTCTTTTTCTTCTCTGATTGCTGTGGCTAGGACTTCCAAAACTATGTTGAATATAGTGGTGAGATGGACATCCTTGTCTTGTTCCTGATCTTAGAGGAAATGCTTTCAGTTTTTCACCACTGAGAATGATGTCTGCTGTGGGTCTGTCTTATATGGCCTTTATTATGTTGAGGTGGGTTCCCTCTATGCCCACTTCCTGGAGAGTTTTTATCATAAATGGGTGTTGAATTTTGTAAAAAGCTTTTTCTGAACCTATTGAGATGATCAAATGGTTTTTATTCTTCAATTTATTAATATGTTGTATCACATTGACTAATTTGAGTATATCGAAGAAGCCTTGCATCCCTGGGATAAATCCCACTTGATCATGGTGTATGATCCTTTTAACGTGTTGCTGGATTCTGTTTGCTAGTATTTTGTTGAGGATTTTTGCATCTATATTCATCAGTGATATTGGTCTTTAATTTTCTTTTTTTGTAGTATCTTTGTCTGGTTTTGGTATCAGGGTGATGGTGGCCTTATAGAATGGGTTTGGGAGTGTTCCTTCCTCTGCAATTTTTTGGAAGAGTTTGAGAAGGATGGGTGTTAGCTATTCCCTAAATGTTTGATAGAATTCACCTGTGAAGTCATCTGGTCCTGGACTTTTGTTTGTTGGAAGATTTTTAATCACAGTTTCAAGTTCATTACTTGTGATTAGTCTGTTCATATTTTCTATTTCTTCCTGGTTCAGTCTTGGAAGGTTATACTTTTCTAAGAAATTGTCCATTTCTTCCAGGTTGTCCATTTTATTGGCATAGAGTTGCTTGTAGTAGTCTCTTAGGATGCTTTGTATTTCTGTGGTGTCTGTTGTAACTTCTCCTTTTTCATTTCTAATTTTATTGATTGGAGTCGTCTCCCTCTTTTTCTTGATGAGTCTGGCTAATGGTTTATCAATTTTGTGTATCTTCTCAAAGAACCATCTTTTTTTTTTTTTTTTTTTTTTGCAGTACGCGGGCCTCTCCCAATGCGGAGCACAGGCTCCGGACACGCAGGCCCAGCGGCCATGGCTCACGGGCCCAGCCGCTCCGTGGCATGTGGGATCCTCCCGGACCGGGGCACGAACCCGTGTCCCCTGCATCAGCAGGCAGACTCTCAACCACTGCGCCACCAGGGAAGCCCCAAGAACCATCTTTTAGTTTTATTGATCTTTGCTATTGTTTTGTTTCTATTTCATTTATTTCTGCTCTGATCTTTATGATTTCTTTCCTTCTACTAACTTTGGGTTTTGTTTGTTCTTCTTTCTCTAGTTCCTTTAGGTGTAAGGTTAGATTGTTTATTTGAGATTTTTCTTGTTTCTTCAGGTAGGCTTGTAGTGCTATAAACTTCCCTCTTAGAACTGCTTTTGCTGCATTCCATAGGTTTTGGATTGTTTTGTGTTCATTGTCCTTTGTCTCTAGGTATTTTTTAATTTCCTCTTTGATTTCTTCAGTGCTCTCTTGGTTATTTAGTAATGTATAAAATAACCTCCATGTATTTGTGTTTTTTACATTTTTTCCCCTGTAATTGATTTCTAATCTAATAGCATTGTGGTCAGAAAAGATGCTTGATATGATTTCAATCTTCTTAAATTTACTAAGTCTTGATTTGTGACACAAGATGTGATCTATCCTGGAGAATGTTCCATGCGCACTTGAGAAGAAAGTGTAATCTGCTGTTTTTGGATGGAATGTCCTATAAATATCAATTAAATCTATCTGGTCTATTGTGTCATTTAAAGCTCGTGTTTCCATATTAATTTTCTGTTTGGATGATCTGTCCATTGTTGTTAAGTGAGGTGTTAAAGTCCCTCACTATTATTGTGTTATTTTCGACTTCCTCTTTTATAGCTGTTAGCAGTTGCCTTATGTATTGAGGTGCTCCTATGTTGGGTGTATATATATTTATAATTGTTGTATCTTCTTTTTGGATTGATCCCTTTATCATTATGTAGTGTCCTCCCTTGTCTCTTGTATGTGTCCCTAGGTCTGAAATGGGTCTGTTGTAGACAGCATATATATGGGTCTTGTTTTTGTATCCATTCAGTGAGCCTGTGTCTTTTGGTTGGAGCATTTAATCCATTCACGTTTAAGGTAATTATCGATATGTATGCTCCTATTACCATTTTCTTAAATGTTATGGGTTTGTTTTTGTAGGTCCTTTTCTTCTCTTGTGTTTCTCACTTAGAGAAGTTCCTTTAGCATTTGTTGTAGAGCTGGTTTGTGGTGCTGAATTCTCTTAGCTTTTGCTTGTGTGTAAAGCTTTTGATTTCTCCATCAACTCTGAATGAGATACTTGCTGGGTAGAGTAATATTGATTGTACGTTTTCCCTTTCATCACTTTAAATATATCATGCTACTCCCTTGTGGCTTGTAGAGCTTCTGCTGAGAAATCAGCTGTTAACCTTATGGGTGTTCTCTAGTATGATATTTGTCATTTTCCCTTGTTGCTGTCAATAATTTTTATTTTTCTTAATTTTTGTCAGTTTGATTACTATGTGTCTTGGCGTGTTTCTCCTTGGGTTTACCCTGTCTGGGACTCTCTGTGTTTCCTGGACTTGGGTGACTATTTCCTTTCCCATGTTAGGGAAGTTTTTCACTATAATCACTTCAAATATTTTCTCTGGTCCTTTCTCTCTCTCTCTTCTCCCCTGGGACCACTGTAATGTGAATTTTGTTACATTTAATGATGTCCCAGGGGTCTCTTAGGCTGTCTTCATTTCTTTTCGTTCTTTTTTCTTTATTCTGTTCCACAGCAGTGAATTCCACCATTCTGTCTTCCAGGTCACTTATCCGTTCTTCTGCCTCAGTTATTCTGCTATTGATTCCATGTAGTGTATTTTTTATTTCAGTTATTGTACTGTTCATCACTGTTTGTTTGTTCTTTAATTCTTCTAGGTCTTTGTTAAACATTTCTTGCATCTTCTCAATCTTTGCCTCCATTCTTTTCCAAGGTCCTGGATCATCTTCACTATCATTATTCTGAATTCTTTTTCTGGAAGGTTGCCTATCCCCACTTCATTTAGTTATTTTTCTGGGGTTTTATCTTTTTCCTTCATCTGGTACAAAGTCCTCTGCCCTTTCATTTTGTCTGTCTTTCTGTGAATGTGGTTTTCCTTCCACAGGCTGCAGAACTGTAGTTCTTCTTGCTTCTGCTCTCTGACCTTTGGTGGATGAGGCTATCTAATAGGCTTGTGCAGGTTTCCTGATGGGAGGGACTGGTGGTGGGTAGAACTGGGTGTTGCTCTGGTGGGCAGAGCTCAGAAAAACTTTAATCCTGTTTTCTGCTGATGGGTGGGGCTGGGTTCCCTCCCTGTTGGTTGTTTGCCCTGTGGCGACCCAGCACTGGAGTCTTCCCAGCTCTTTGGAGGGGTATTGGCTGACTCTGGGAGGGCTCATGCCAAGGAGTACTTCCCAGAACTTCTGCTGCCAGTGTCCTTGTCCCCACGGTGAGCCACAGCCAACCCCAACCTCTGCAGGAGACCCTCCCACACTAGCAGGGAGGTCTGGTTCAGTCTCCTATGGGGGTCACTGCTCCTTCCCCTGGGTCCTGATGCGCACACTACTTTGTGTGTGCCCTCTAAGAATGGAGTCTCTGTTTCTCCCAGTCCTGTCGAAGTCCTGCAATCAAATCCTGCTAGCCTTCAAAGTCTGATTCTCTAGGAATTCCTCCTCCCATTGCCAGAACCCCAGGTTGGGAAGCCTGACGTGGGGCTCAGAACCTTCACTCCAGTGGGTGGAGTTCTGTGGTATAAGTGTTCTCCAGTTTGTGAGTCACCCATGCAGCCGTTATGGGATTTGATTTTATTGTGATTGCACCCCTCCTACCATCTCATTGCAGCTTCTCCTTTGTCTTTGGATGTGGGGTTATCTTTTTTGGAAGATACCAGATACTGGTCAGTTCCAGTGTCTTCCTGTCGATGACTGTTCAGCAGTTAGTTGTGATTCTGGTGCTCTCGCAAGAGGGAGTGAGCACACGTCCTTCTACTCCGCCATCTTGAACCAATCTCCCTGATAGATTTTATTTTTAAATTCTAATATTGCTATCCACTAAAGTTAAAGATTTTAAGTACTTTTTCACATGAAAATATTTACCTTAGAAATCTTATTTTTCATAGAAAAATGAAATTTATTTTTTCTAAATGTCTTTTACACCCTAGAAAAGATGTGAGTGAACAGCAAATTCCAATAAAAGATTAGTACACTGAATTATGTAGGGAAAGCCTGGAAATATTTAGTATTTTACTTCCTAGAGGAAGTAAAAAGAGGATTAGGCTTAACTGAGGCCTAATCAACCTTCCTTGGAACAGACCTTTACAAGAGGACTTCATTATTTTCTTTCAAGTATCTGTCTAAAATATGAGAGGGCCAAGCCCACAAATAATTACAATATGAACTTGCAATTCACATATACACATTTGGATGACTGATGTCATTGCCTCTCAGGTTCCATTAATGAGAAAAAGAGACTCTGTTTGTATTCATTACAGATTTGTTTTGAATTCCCTTGTCCCTTCTCAGCAAATTTATGCCAATAGATGAAACACAAATATTGGTGATCTAATCTAACAAGTACATATCAATAGAAATATGTACACTGATGAAGAATAAACAATGATTTATTTTACAGAACTCAAAGTTTTTTTAAGAAAAAGAATTCATAAAATATCAAGTACTTAAGCAGAATAGGAATTTATATAACCAGCCTCAGTTTAGGAAATTTAGAATAATATAAAATACAGCAAGCATCTGGTCTTACTTTGATCAGCAGCACTGTCTCTATGCTTCTCATGTCAATTAGGCTATTTGTGACAACTGCATTATTTATTTCTAAAGCTGTCAGAACTGTTGGGAACTCTGGATGACAAGCAGCTCTAGGAGACAAAAATATATAAGGATTAACTTACCAAATGGTAATTATATATGTATATTTTTAAAATGGGTGATGAGATGATGGATAGTAACAAGACATGGAAAATATGTGATAACGTTTGAAAACATCTGTAATAGGTTTATTTTATTTTATTAGCAAACATTTATATATTACTATGTGCTAGGCACTGTTCTAAGCATATTATAAATACAGTTGACACGTGAATAACACGAGTTTGAACTGCATAGGTCCACTTATATGTGGATTCTTTTTCAACGAATACAGTATGCACTGCAATATCCATGGTTGTCAGAATCAGCAGATGCGGACTGTGGCTACAGAGGACCAAGTATGGGGCTTGAGCATCCACAGATTTTTATACCCACAGAGGGATATCCCTGTGGAAACCTGTATTAGCTCATTTAATCCTCAAAACAACTATATGAGATAGATAATATCATTCGCTCTTTTTTTTTTTTTCCCAAATGAGCTGCAGCGAGTTTAATAAGTTCCCCAATGTCATAAAGGTAAGAGGTCAGGCTAGGATTTAAACCAGGCAGCTCAGCTCTAGAACCCAGCAGATTCTCAATCATTATGTTCTATTGCCTGTTATACTTAATCATTACAATTTTCTTAAATCTTATACTCTATCATACAAACATAAAAGTCATTTAATTAAAACACATTGGGAAAAGGCAATGGCATTCTTACTGCTTTCTTAGTTCTAGAATTCCAAAACAAAGAAATATCTTTGTATATATGTTTTCCACTTATTCAGTCATTAATTCAACATGTATTTACTGAGCACCTACTATGTGCAAGATGCTGTTCAGAGGATAAGGAGATAGCAGTAAACAAAACAGACTATATCCTTCTCCCCATGGAGCTTACACTCTACTGAAGGAAGACAGAAAAATGAAGAAAAAGTGGCATACTGTGCTTTTTCACACAGAAAGTGTCAGGAAAAGCCTTGCTAAAGTGTCAACAGGCAGACACCTGAGGAAATGGGAGTTACATTAGCATAATGAAGAAGAGCATTTCGTGCCCAGGGAGCAGCATTTGCAAAGGCCCTAAGAGGGCTGTTGGAGAAGCCGGGAGGCCAGTGTGCTGTGGTGGACGAGCAGTGCTGGGAGTGCTACTGGACACAAGGACAGGAGAGATGGCAAGAGGACGGGTCATGTGGGTCCGAGAGGTCGCAGTTAGGCCTAAAGAGGATGAGAAAGTACAGGACAATTTGAGCAGAGGAATGACATGGTCTGACTTTACTCTGGCTGTGATATTGAAAGTGTGGATGGAAGGGAACCAGAAGCAAAACTCACTTGAGATATGATAATGGTGTGAACCAGGGTAGCACTGCAGAAGTGTTTAGATCCTGGATACATTTATAAAGTACAGCCAGTAGGATGTGGGATGGCAGAAAGAAGTCAAGGATGACTGAGGTTTTGGCTTGAGCAACTGAAAAATGGAGATGGGGATGACTATAGGAAGAGCAGTTTTTAGGGTGGATCTCAGGAGTTTGGCTTTTAGATATGTTAAGTTTCAAATGTCTTTTGGACATCAAAGTGGAAAATATAAATTGAATGTACTATATTCTGGAGTTCAGAGGAAAGAGCCCAGCTAGAAACATAATGTGGTGATCATCAGTGTATGGACTATATTTTAAGCCATGAAACTGGATGAGTTCACCCAGGAAGTAAGTGCTGGGAGTAGGTGCACATGGAGAAGAGGTCTGGAACACTGATACTGGAGGTTCCCAAGTGAGGAGAAATAAGCAGAAGACATTACAAAAGAATACCTAGAGATGTGGGAAAACAAGAAGAGTGACATCCTAGGGACCAAGTAAAAAAAGTGTTTCAGGAAGAATTAAACGATCAGCTGAATCAAATACTGCTGGTAGGTCAAGTCAGCGAGTGGGAAGGAAGGACGACAGGACCAAGCCAAGCAAGGCTCACTGGCGCCTGGACAAGAGCTGCTCTGGTGTGTGATGAAGCTATAAAAACTTGACTGGAGTAGGTTCAAGAAAGAAGGGGAAGAGAGAAGTTAGTGACACAGACAACTCTTCTGAGAAGTTTTTCCTGTTAAAAAGAGGCAGAGAAATAGGATAGTAACCTTAGGACAGAGTTCAAGTGGAAGTAAAAACAAAGATAGGAAAGAATAGGGGGTGGGCGCTCTAGAAACATCAAGCAGTGCCAATGAAACAACGCAGGGAGTGAGGGGAGAGAGGATAGGGAGCCCGAGTCTAAGAGGGAGGGGACGTGGAAGGGGCTTGTGGTGAAGCATAGGCTCTGGCCAGTCCGCTGAAAGCACAGGTTTCTATGCTAGGAAGGAGCAAGTATTTTCGAGCAGGCACATGCCACTGCTAGACAGGCTGCTCCCACCAGCTTGCTCTAAAGCACCCAGTCACAACCACCCCTTCCTTTTGCTCTACTTCCCTGGGATGCACTTCATATTTAGTTTATATCACAATTAGTTTTGCCTGCTGAGAGATGCTGTAACATCGGTCGAGGAAAACTAAAAGTAGGAAGGAATAGTAGCAATAATGTGTCAGTAATGAGACAAGGAAAGGACAAGTATGGAATAGGCTCACTAAACAACATAATGTAGAAAGCCTAAAGAGGACGAGAGAGACAAAGGAAAAACCGCACATCAAATTCTAGGCGAGCACGGTGAGCCTCACTGGTAAGAGGAATTATAGGACAAAATGATTTGATGATCCTAATTAAGCTTAGAAGAAAGCTTTAATAAAAACGTGATTTATAAAGCCAAGTCAAAGGAAAAATATCACAATCAAATTAAATATAGAAAAAACACGCTTAAAATGAAGGGCATTTTCAATGTTTCCAAATATAAGGCAATTGAAAAAAGCAAAAACTGGATTTATAAGAAAAAGTGGAGTGGGAGAGAAAAGAAATTTTAAAACAATCTGTTAATAGGAATATATATATAGGAATATATATACATAGGAATATATATATAGGGATATAGAGAGGACTATATATATATGTAGGAACACACACACACATACACGTGTATCTTTAAAAGTAAAGTGATTAGCTAGCCAGCAGCTAACAAAGAAGGCGATTTGGGTATGGTGCCCTTGAGGTTTGTTAGGGTCATTAAAGAAAACAATCACAGCTCTTTATGGAATCTGTAAACCACCCAGAGCACTGTGAGCAATGAGTGCCAAAGTTCTTCCCTACGCCCTCCCTCTTAACATGGCCAGGTCTGCACCATTTCCTTCTTCAGTACAATTTCTAAGCCACACAACGTCGACTTCCCAGTATGTCTCCCCAAACAGATCTCACGTGAGGACCTTAAAGGCAGGGAGTATCTCTCATTTATCTATGTATCTCCAATGCCTAAGATTCAAATTAAAGACGTGGCTTGATGGAATTTTACAAATCAGGAGTGTAGATATGGTTAACATTAAAAATGTTTTAACTCTTTCTGAGCTTGCACGTAACTAAGCAAAACCAGAAACAGTATTTAATTACTGATGCCTTACCTGTGTCTTACATCATACACCTCATCCCGAAACTCAGAAACTATTATCTGTGGCCGTGAGGTCCCTGGTGAGTAAAACCTTTTCATCAGTGCCTGAAGCACTCTTTCATCAGCATGATTATGGCAACAATAGGCTTGCAGAAGTCCTTTCAAGCAAGATTCAATGGCCAAAGCAAGCTCAGTGTCCCGAAGACGAATGCAAGCGCCTAAAAGTGAGAGAAAATTATTAAAAGCCCATAAATACTTGAAATGTTAATGTAACCATCTTTATAATAGTTCATAAATGACTTTAAAATATTTTCATATGAAGCAATTTAAATGATATTATAGATCTCATTTTAACCAAATGGGAAATACCCCATCCCACTGGATACACTGGGGAGAAAACCCACTAAATCCTGTGAAAAGTTGTCTCGCTCTGATGTAAATCAACAGTATTTCTCCTATGGGTATATATATATATATAAAATACTATTCCAGCCTCTGAATGGTGTTTTGAAAATCAAGCCAAAAGGGTTATAGACTCTTCACTATTTTCTGTAAAACTGATTAATATTGAAATTTTAGATTTAGAGAGGGAAAAAAAAACCTCATCTATTGAAATGGATCCTGGTATAGAGGTACATGTCATTTAAATGAAGAGACATTACTACAATACTTAATACAGTACATAATACTGTACTTATACAGTACTTTACTAAAAAAGTATACTTATAGCATCATTTTCACCTAATGATGTACAGAATTAGAGATAGCTCCTCAGAACTCAACTGATTTTTTTTCTCATGTATATATGAGGATAACTAAATAACCTCAGGCTTATAGTTGAAAGAGGACTTAGAAGTAATGTTGTCCAAACCTAAATAGAAACTTAAAAAGACAAGTCATTTTATCAAGTTTTACACAAAACTCAGGTGATTGGCCTTTTAACTATATCTTGATATCACTGAATTTTCCTACTAATCAATTACATGCAAATTAGTTCATTGATTTATTCATTCAAAAAAATAAAAAGCAGATTATTCAACTCTATAATTACTTTTCCTTTTCCTAAGTTCTCTTTCTTTTGGCTTTTTTATGCTTAAAATATACAAAAGGAAAGTTTAAAGTGATTTTATCATTTCTTAAAATATGTACAAAGTCTACATATAACTACATGGTTCTTCGATAACAGTGTTTTAAAATTATATTCAACAGACTCCTTCCAGAAAATAAAGATGTACTTCTAATTTTTATTATATACTGACTAATTGGTGACAAATACCTAGAGGGCCTACAGGTTTACAGGTGAAACGCCCCTGTCTGTAAGCATCATCTATGGCTTCCAGAAGAGCTGGAACATGAGGGCCAAATCTTTTCAGTCGATCAGTTTTACTGTCTTTCAATTCTTTCAGTTGCCTCTGATTATAGTTCAGTGTATTCTTCACATCTAACTCTTCTCTCCTACAAAATACACGTGGAAAAACAAAACAGATATGTGATACAGTTAAACAGAAATACTCAGTCTTTTCCCCTAATACCTGCATACCAGTGAATGACGCAGCTGCCCTAAAAACTAAAAGCGGATCTCTTCATTTGAAAACAACTGTGTTACCAGGAAAAAATAGTCAGAAGACCTCAAAACTTAGCATGGAAAAAGAAAAAAAGCAGTCGTGACAAGGACTAGAAATCCCAGAAACTGTCCAATTCTACAAGTTTAAGAAGTCTTATTAGGAAAGTGATTTTAAAAGATCCCTTATTATGAGGAAGAAGAACAACAACAAAAAAAACATGTATTCTCTTTTCATATAAAGAGGAAAACTAGATGATTTTCAAATAACTGAAAAAAGTATAAGAATGTGGACACTTACTTAATTCTGGTATGTTCTTCTTTGTCCTTTTCTACAGCTTGCTGAAATTGTTCGATCTCTTGATTGACTGAACTTTCTTGATCCTGTAAGAACTTTACTCTTTCTTTTAACGAAGATATTTTTTTTTGCCTTTCCAACCGTTCAGGTTCCAAAGACTGATCAGCACTAATGGTAAATAATACAAAGTGGAAAATATTCAATGAAAAACCTAACATTTAAAAAACATAAAGCAGGGCTTCCCTGGTGGCGCAGTGGTTGAGAGTCCGCCTGCTGATGCAGGGGACACGGGTTCGTGCCCCGGTCCAGGAAGATCCCACATGCCACGGAGTGGCTGGGCCCGTGAGCCGTGGCCGCTGAGCCTGTGCGTCTGGAGCCTGTGCTCCGCAACGGGAGAGGCCACAGCAGTGAGAGGCCCGCGTACAACAAAAAACAAAAAAAACCATAAAGCAATGTGATAAAATTCCTTTAGCAATAATACAGAAAATAAAATATTCCATTTCACCTGGATTACTTTATTACAAAATGAGATAACTATGAAAATTGCAAAGTAACTATCTTACCTTTTTCTTAGTTCTTCAATTCTTTTGCAAAGCTGCTCATCATCTTTCTTTAATGCTCTATACTCGTTTAGGGAATGGTTGTATAAAACCTAAAAAAAAAAAATCAGACATACTTTAGTAAAATGAAAAACAAATACCCCATTCAAGACCACTTTTGCCAAATCGTCAAATCAGAGGGTGAATATATGCAGAAATATATTTTTAAAACAACATACATATATGGCCATATGAAATCATTATATTTTTTAAAGTCTGAAAGCAACACAATTACAAAAATCTCTACTTTTAAAAATAAATGAACAGTATTTATAGTTGATATGCAATTTTTAATACTGGAAAAGTTCTCTCACCTCAGCTTCATTATAGGCCCTTTTCTTAGAAGTAAGATCTGCTTTCAATGCCATACATTCTGGTGCTCGTGCATTTGTCTCTTGACTAATCTTTTCTAGTTTATCTTGAATATCCTTGTACTTTTTTTCTGCTTCATTAAGTCTGACCTTTAAGAAAATAACATCGTTGGAGCATATTTTATTTTTCTCCAATAAACAGAAAAAATAAAAATATAATTGTATATGGTTCACATTTCAAATAAACTTAATTTTGCTCTAACTAAACTCAAGACATTAATTAGGTAAACAAACATAATTATATAAAGTGTTAAATATGTATTTTTTTAATTGAAATATTGTTGATTTACAATATTATGTTAGTTTCAGGTGTATAGCAAAGTGGTTCAGTTATACATATACATAGATATATATAGACAGGTACATATCTATGTATCTATCTATCTATCTATTCTTTTTCAGATTCTTTTCCATTATAGGTTATTACAAGATATTGAATATAGGTTCCCTGTACTATACAGTAAGCCCTTGTTGTTTATTTTATATATAGTGGTGTGTATACATTAAACCCATACTCCTAATTTACCCTTCACTCCTTGCCCCTTTGGTAACCATAAATTTGCCTTCTATGTATGTGAGGCTGTTCCTGTTTTGTTAATAAGTTCATTTGTATCATTTTTTAGATTCCACATATAAGTGATATCATGTAATATTTGTCTTTCTCTGTCTGACTTACTTCACTTAGTACGATAATCTCTAGGTCCACCGATGTTGCTGGAAATGGCAGTTATCTCATTTTTTATGGCAGAGTAATATTCCACTGTGTGTGTGTGTGTGTGTGTGTGTGTGTGTGTGTGTGTGTGTGTGTGTGTGTACCACATCTTCTTCATCCATTCATCTGATGATGGACACTTAGGCTGCTTCCATGTCTTGGCTATTATAAATAGTGCTGCTATGAACACTGAGGTGCATGTATCTTTTTTAATTAGAGTTTTCATCTTTTTTTGATATATGCCTAGGAGTGGGATTGCTGGGTCGTATGGTAACTCTATTTTTAGTTTTTTAAGGAACCTCCATACTGTTCTCCATAGTGGCTGCACCAATTTACATTCCCACCAACAGTGCAGGAGGGTTCCCTTTTCTCCACACCTTCTCCAGCATCTATTATTTGTAGACTTTTTGATGATGGCCATTCTGACTGGTGTGAGGTGATACCTCATTGTAGTTTTGATTTGCATTTCTCTAATAATTTGAAATGCTAAAATATATTTTAATTCCACATTTAGCTTTCCAATAAATGTGCTATCTTCTGGGGATACAAAGATATAGTAACAACTGTCTTCAAGTAACACAATTAAAGGGAGACAGACACAGTTTAGCAGAGAAACAAACATGCAAATAGATCATGCAGTTTGGCTGCAATAATGCTTAAGTAGGGTATGTATATTTGTAATTGTGAAAGCACGAGGAAGAATTTATAGGTCTGTCAGAAAAAGTTAGGGATGCCTTCAAAGAAGCATTTGAGCTGAAACTTGGAAGATTACTCAAAATGTACCAGGAAAAAAGCTGGGGAAAGGTGTTACAGGGAGTTGGAAAAGCATGTGGAAAGGCATTAAAACCATTTTAGGAATTAAAATTATTTCTGGAGCTTGAACTGAGAGGGTAGTGGTGGGAGATGAGATGAAGGGGTAGAAGGGCTTTGAATTCCATGATCAGCTTACAACTTAAACCTCTAGACAACAGGGAAACAAGATACCAAACTATATGTAAATCTATAATGAAACTATATGTAAATCTATACGTACAACCACTTTGGAAGCACATGGAAGGCAAGGTAAAGGGAAAAATTAAAGGAAATGATGTCAGTAAGAAGTTAATGTAATGTTCTGGGACAAAAATAATTAGGGACCAAAATGTCACACTGAAAACAGGAATAGATTAGAAGGGAAAAATATGAGAACTATTTAGATCAGAGATCAGCAAATTTTTTCTAGAAAGAGCCAGATAGTGTATACTTCAGGCTTTATGGGCTATAAAGTCCCTGTCACAGCTATTCCAGTAGAAATGCTAAGTTTGAAGTGTCTGGAACATTTAGGTAAAGATGGGAAGACAAGTATTTGAACCAAGTGCTCAGGATAAAAGTTTGATTAGGAATACAGATTAGGGAATTGTCAATATGTAGGCTATTTAGGAAACATTATATAGAATGGTAGTATAGTTCTGTTATTAAGACATCAGTAGTATAATCTTTATGTTTTTTATAAAAATTGAAGTTGGTCTAGGTGCTTTACAAACTAAATATAATTCATCTATCTTCAGTTTAAATTAGGTTAATACAAGTTTAAAGTCTGCTTTAGACACTGTTTCTTCAGAAACCTTCCCTTCAATAGTTATTCTATAATCAATAAACAAGCATATACTATGTGAAAGGTTTTATGTAAGGCATGGTGGGAAGGATATAAATATAAGATAGTCCAAACCCTCCAGAAATTTACCATTTACTACATAGCATGGCCAAATACTTAAGTAGAGCAAATAGCCACAGAACTAAATATCATCCAACCTCAAGATTTTCCTTTCCCCACTTGAAAAAAAAAATGAGTGTTTATTACTAAGACTGGATTTCATTTTTAGACTGGGGAATATCTAAAGAGGAAAGCAACAAGGTCTTCCCCTATGACAAGCTAAGAAATGAAACTGAGAAGAATTGAATGAAAATTTCAGAATATTCTCTCAGAAATGAAAATCTAAGGTGAGAGAGGTGGGTGGGGTTGAATTTCCATTTACTACCTGAAGAGGGAATATAAGAAATTCAGCCCAGAGATCACTAAGTAAATGTACTGTCTTCACCATTTCTGTTACTTTTACACATTCATCTATTACCTTTCACGGATTAATGTTATAACCCTTAAAAGGAAAAAGACTGGCCTGCTTATCTTAGGGGTAGACAGGAAGAAGTAAGGTGGGAAAGATTACACCCTGTACTACAACTAAGCCTGGGAGTCAGAAGCTCGTAAGCTAAGGAGAACAAAATACTAAGATGTAAGTCAGTCACACTGAGTACACTGGGGCTCCTATAAAGAAAGAAAAGGCTAGGAGATCTACTTCCAGCACGACGGCAGAGAAATTCCACAGTGGTGGCTGTACAACCCTGTGAATATACAAAAGAAACAATGAACTGTAAATTTTAAATGGGTGGATTGTATGGTATATGAATCATATCTCAATAAAGCTGTTAACAAGAGAATGGCAAGGTAAATACAAAGAGCAGGGCTGCTCTGTGCTACAAAGGTCCATGTGGAAACCCTCAACAGAAAATTGCTCCCTTTACTTACCCCTCAACCAACTTCTACCTCTGTATAAAAAAAATATAATTACCTGCTGTTCTTCCGTTTTCCTCTCAAGTCTAGCAGCACGATCTTCTCCAATTTTGATGTTGTCTCTGATAGCATTCAGTTGTTTTTCAATTTCATTGACCTAAAAAGAAATTATATAGCAAGTCACATATAAGACTAACCACAACCAAGTATATTCTGTATATTACAAATATGTGTGAATAGGTAATTAAGTGAAAATTACCACTGCCCAAGCCATTTCATGTTTCAAGTATTCCAGATTGGTCTTCATTGTACTTAAGCCAGCAATACTCTGAAAACGTTCTTCTTTCTCCAAACACTGGCGCTTTAGTTCAGTAAGTCGCTTAAAAAAAGAAAAAAGAATATATTTCTTAACAACATTGAAGAAACAAGACTTTCCGCAAATGTATTTCTTTTGAATACTGCCTAAACAAATACTGAAAAAGATGTGCTAGGAAATGACTTCTTTAATTAAAACAAAAATAGAAAATATTTTTGGTTCTTTGGTATACTTTTATTAAGTACAATCACTTTGTTAATTTCTGCACTATAAAAATGACCAGATACTCTTCAAATGAAGAAGAGCAAAGGAATAAAAGTTTCAAGACCACACAAGTATAGACAAAACTCAAGTTTCTATCAATTCCCTACCTGATAGACAGACTGGACTGTTCTCCTGGGTGAAGTATACCCAGGATCCATTCCAATGATAATGGAAGGCTCAAAAGGAATTTATTTCTAAAAATCAAATGTTACATTTTTTTCTTATCCAAGTTTTCTCTTAATAATTAATCAATAAAGCAAAAACCAACTCTAGTGACGTATGAACAGCTTCCAAAGCTGCACACCTGGGTTGACAGCCTCTCCTCTTCATTCATGGTTTCCATGTTCAACTAGGGTCTTCACTATGGATCTTAGTGTGTTTCCCTATCCAAGTCACTTTCCCATTCTTCAGGATTATTTCAATCCATCATCACTCTCTTCAAACCTCATATAACTGCCACCCTAATCCCTTACTCATTCTCCCTGATGCCTATTTCACAGAATTCAGAAGCTATCAGAAAGAAACCGTCTCCAGTGTTCAACAACCTTATATATAAACCTAAAGCAGTCTTTTCCTCCTGCTAAAACGGAAGAGGTGGCTTCATTATACTTAAGTCCAGTGCCTATCTCTTACTTACATCCTACTCACCCCCCTTCTGCCTTCTCAAGAGGTCTAAATTAGTTGATTTTTCATCCCATCTTTTTCATCTTTTTTCCACTTAATCCTCCTCACTGACTCCTTTCCATGATCACATTTAAAACTTTACTTACTTATCTTTCCAATTTACAAACAAAACCACCAATATCCACCCCTGGATACCACCTCTTCCTCTAAAAGCCGTCTTCCCTTTCCACCCAAGTTTCACGAAAATTATCTCTAGCTCTTCAATTCTCTCTCTGGTTTTCAGCCCCACAAATCTGGCTTCTGTTTTCACCACCACCCTACATGTCCACAGAGCACTGGCCCAAACCATTTCAAAGCTCTTCTCTACACTACCACTGCCACTACCCTAACTTACATCATCATCATCTGTTTGAACAACGGTAATACCTTCCTTACTGATCTCTCTGTTTCCTTCCTTACAGCAGTTCACTCTCTTCTGCAGCAGAGTGATCTACTAAAAATATACATTTAATCAAGCCATCCACTTCCATGTGTTGTACTGCCCTTAAGTTCTACAAAGTCTTCCACAATCTGGCCTCTTAACTCTCATGCTTGTGTTCTCTACTTTAGACAATGTAGAATTCTTTCAGCTGTTTAAAACCACCACATGCTCTCTTGCCCAAGACTCCATCCATGCTTATTTCTTGGAACACACTTCCTCACTCTCACCATCCTTTGCCTGGTATTATTCACCCTTCAGTTCTTACCTTAGACATTACTTACTTAACGGCTATACCTCTCCCACTGCCCCTGCCTTGTCCCTAACCCCTGTTGCCAGTATCCTATTAAGTGCTTTTGCACAAACTAACTTTGAACTCCTTTAGTAGTGCTCACCATAGTCAATTATCTACCATCTGCTTTCTGCTGAATAGTTAGGTGTACGACCCCAAGAATCCTGGTATGTATTTGCCATTATATGGTCATGACCAAAGCCCAATGCTAGCAGGCACATGGTAGGAACTTAATATTTGATGGCTGAATGACTTCCAGTTTCTAATCTTCACATTCTATTTCTTTTTTTTTGACTTTTTCATTTGTATCTCCCACTGTATCCTTTTTTGTTGGCTTGGGGTTTTTTGGTTTGTTTTTTAAATTTTTATTGAAGTATTGTTGATTTACAATGTTGTGTTAGGTCACATTCTACTTCTTAAAGATTAAACTATTCAAATCCAGAGCTTATTTTGAGAATGTAGTGCATTTAATTAATTAGGAAGAAATTTCATATTAAGTGCATATTATGCATAAGCAACTCTGATACATGATATAGGGATGTGCTTCTTAAACTTCACAAAGTATCTTCAATCGCTTATGACAAAGTATACCATGAAGAAAGTGGGTATTTAAACACCAAGCTGTCTGAAGCAAACAAATTTCTTCAAAGTCCTGATTTATTGTTTTTAAAATAATAGATGTTAATATATACTATGTACATTTGCTTGAATATACAATATTTCCTTTCCCCAATAATAACACTGACATTCCAATAACACTGATACTCCATTATCAATTCTGTGGTTTATAGTACATCCTTGCACACTATCACATACCCCAGGTTTGAAGAAATAATGTGGGGAATAAAAATAAATATACTCATCTTTGCTTTTTCAGTTTTCACTTAATGAACCATGTAACTATAAACCCAGTTTTAAATATGTATGCCTCAAAAACTTGAAGTAAAAAGGTCAGTGTAACATCTAATAAAGTTGACTTGGGTCAATCATTAATACAATTCTATCTCAAAAGAACATGCTAAAAAGTTGCTGAAAGCAACTGACTGTATAAAACTGATTAAGGGACAAAAGAAAAAGATACAGAATCATACAAAAATTGGTGGGACTTAATGTACTGGATGAACAGCTGAAACATAAAGCCTTATAACTCTGAGATCTCTGATTATCAAACAAAGGTTTGCTCTTCAAGAATCAGAAGAAGAAAGTACAAGAACAAACTACAGCAGATGTAAAAACAAACCTAAGTAAGAAAGTCACATTGGCTCGAGTGATTTCAAATTCAAGCACATTCGCATGGCTGCCAAGCTGGTGAACACTGATGGGACAGCTGCTACCAAGCTATCAGTGCTTAAAGAATGCTAACATTCTACCAGTGTAATGAAAGAGTTATCTATTGTATATAATGATAAATGCATATTATGTTTAATACCAACTTGAGGCTTGTGCTTATTTTCCCATCAAAAGAAATATAGTTTTTAAACTACTTCCGAGTGGGAATCAGTGATATCTTATTGTGGAACTAAGGGATAAGTATGTTAGATACTACCCTGTCCTCTACTTTATAGCCTCATAGAAGAATTAAGACATGGACATACCCATTATTATAAAACAAAAAAGTAAAGGCTAATAAATACCCTGAATGTACAAAATCACACTTGTTATGGTTGATAGAGTACTATAAAAATGTTACTAGTTTTATATAGATATACATATATAGATATGTAGGTATGTAATTTTACAATACCATTTACCTGATAAGTACTATAGGAATTTGACTGATCTCTAAAATAACTGCATTAAGTGTTTACAAACCTCTTCTCCTTGATTTATCTGCTCCTTTGTTCTTTCTTTGGTTTCCATGATGTATGAATAATCCTCCTTCATTTGTTCCAGTTGGGTTGCTTTCATAAAGAACTATATCAACAACAAGAAAAACACAATTAGGAGTTGGTAAACTTCCACGGGACTATGAAAAAAAGAAGAATTTGTTCTCTAAAAACTTTTAGACCAATTATGTAAAAAGACATTAAAAACATACTTAAGCAAGTAAATAAATACATTGGGTCTCCGTTGCTGCACGCGGACTTTCTCTAATTGTGGAGAGCAGGAGCTACTCTTCATTGCAGTGTGCAGGTTTCTCATTATGATGGCTTCTCTTGTTGCAGAGCACGGGCTCTAGGCACACGGACTTCAGTGGTTCTGGCATGCGGGCTCAGTAGTTGTGGTGCGCAGGCTTAGTTGCTCCGCGCCACGTGGGATCTTCCTGGACCAGGGCTCGAACCCATATCCCCTGCATTGGCAGGTGGATTCTTAACCACTGTGCCACCAGGGATGTCCCAGTATCCTTGATCTTAATGCATCATAATTTTTTAGCATAGGGAATACCAAAACCCATTCAAAAGTCACACTGTAAGCTGTAGTAGTAGTCATATATTTTGTTGGCTTTTTTAAAAGTTTTAAATAGGGGCTTCCCTGCTGGCGCAGTGGTTAAGAATACGCCTGCCAATGCAGGGAACACGGGTTCGAGCCCTGGTCCGGGAAGATCCCACATGCCGCGGAGCAACTACGCCCGCACGCCACAAGTACTGAGCCTGTGCTCTAGAGCCCGCGAGCCACAACTACTGAGCCCGCGTGCCAGAAATACTGAAGCTCACGCACCTAGAGCCCGTGCTCTGCAACAAGAGAAGCCACCGCAATGAGAAGCCCACGCACCACAACAAAGAGTAGCCCCTCACTCACCACAACTAAAAGAGTAACCCCTCACTAGCTGCAACTAGAGAAAGCCCGCGTGCAGCAACAAAGACCCAACGCAGCCAAAAATAAATATATAAATTAATTTTTTAAAAAGATTAAAATAATCTAACGTTTAAAAGTGATTATGTATGTTTGGGCAATCATTCCCTTGTATTTCCATAAAGATAAATTTTGGAATTCATTCTCTTTCAGAATTAAAAGCAAAGAAGTTAAAGCAAGGTTTTACCAAGAAAATTATACTTACATCTTACTTAACAAGTTCCTAAATTAGTCCTACAATATTACTCTAAATAGTGACTTAAAAAAATCCTCGATATTTACTATGTGACCAAGATTAATGTTCAGTATAGATGCCTAATCTATAAATGTATTCTTTTTGGTTAGGTTTATGTTTACTTTGGTGCATCTTACTTTGTATTTGTCTCCCTCATTTTTAGACTGCAAGAACTGCTTGCTCATCTCTTGCGTTAAGACAGAAACTGGATTATCTACCTGAAACAAACAAACAAAGAAATGATTATCTTTAAATATTTCATTTTAATTCCTTAAGAGAAATGAACTAAAATATCCATTACAAGTGACCTGAGAGAAAATATTTCAAAATTTCATTATATTAAAATAAATATCAGTACTACAGCCAAAATTAAATATTCTGCCATTACATGAGGGCACAAGCACAAGAACTTTCTAAAGAAGTGTGTTTTTTTAGCACGTTTTCATTCCTTTCACTGGTTTTGTAGAGTACCACTCCTATGCTACTGGTTAATCATCAGACCACAGAGCTGGAAGAGCTCTAGCATGAGAGTCAGCTGACTTGGGTTCTTAGTTGGCTCTGTCTGAACCTCCTATGTAGCCGCAGGCAAGTTAGTTATTTCCTCCAACTAAACACAAGAAGTCCAACTCAGTCACTTCTAATCAGAACTATAATGACGAGTATTGTTTATTTTTTGTACAGCAGTTCTTCAGAGTTCCTATATCCTGTCATTTCTTCATGAGGATACCGTAAAACAAATGGAAACACTGGGATCATTTCTATCTTTTGAAGGAGAAGTCATTTTAAATAAGCCATTACTTGAATTAAACTACCTCTGGCTAACAAATTAAAGTACAGTTAAAATAACAATATAATAACAGTTCAAAGTGGAGTTGAAAAAAAAATTTTTTTTAATTCAACTTGTTTCAAAAAGATTCAAGTTCATTTCTCATTTATATCTTTGGTGTTAATAACAAAGTAATTTATATGTTAGAAAATAATCTTGTTTACAAGGTATAGAACAGGAAGGACCACTATAAAGGAAAAAGTGCTTAACTCCTTCATTTACCATCTGTACAATACTGATTGTACTTTATTTAGTATACCACTGGTGAAAACCTTTCTGTTAAGCAGGATTTTGGGTCTTATCTTCTAAGATGATAAAAAACATTTATGCAGTTATAAAGACACCTCTACATATCACCTTTTTCTCAGACCAGAAGCTGATTGCCACGTATTTTTTTTAACAAGGTCTGTGTGGTATCTTAATTGCACACAGTATCTGACTTCTTAAAACTAAGACCTAATGCACTAGCTTTAATGACAGACATTTTATCACCAGCTGTGGATTAACAGCTTCACCAAAGTTCATATTCTTTTTTCTACAGCCTCTGAAATGGGGCTCCTCGTTTCTATACTACTCCAGAGATTATTTAAAAATCTGGCATCTTTACCCATCAAGACCCTGGAGTAAGCAAAAGGCAAGCACACACAAGTAAACTTCAGAGAAAAAGTAAGAAGAGGCACAGGGGACAAATATAATCAGGTACTTAAAGACATTAAACACTCTCCTTCCTCCTGGTAATTCTAGGCCAGCACTGTCCAATGGAAATGTAATGCAAACCACACATATAATTAAGTTTTCTAGTAGCTACATTAAAAAGATAGAAAGAGACAGGTGAAATTAATTTTAGTATTATATTTTTAATCTAATATATCTAAAATATTATCACTTTAACATGTAATTAGTATGAAAACTGAGTTACTCCTTTGCATTAAGTCTTCAACCTCCAGGGTGCACTTCATACTAGAGCACACCTCCATCTGGACTACCCACATTCTGAGGGCTCAATACCCATCATACGTGGTTAGTGGTTACTCAGTAAGTGTAGCTCTAGACCTTTCATATTTTGATCAATGAACTTGAACCTTTAGTTAACTGAATTGTACAAGAAGAGGACTAATGGAGTTATGATAACAATCTTCAAATATTTCAAAAGAAAAGAAACATATTTTATATTCCCCAAGGAAGTGGGAGCTTAGAGAAACTGACTTTATTCAACTTTTCCCATTAACAACAACTTTCTAATAAACACAGCCACCTACAGACAGAATCAGCAGCCTCAGGCAGACGTCATTTCCCCACTACTACCCACTCAAGTACCCGCTGAAGGAACATCTGGTGGAGACTGCGCACAGGGTAAGCATGCAGTGTGATACTACACTGGATGCCCTTCGAGACTTTCCCAACACCTGTGAATCCATACACTGTAACTTTTGGTTTTCCTGATTTTGCTTAACAAATTGACCTGTGTTCTAGTCTCAAATTTATTTGCTGTATCTGCTTTTCTCCAGATTTTACTAATTATTTTTCTGAACCTGTGCTGCCCAATATGCAAGCTACTAGCCACATGCAGCGCTTGACACTTACGTAAAATACAATAAAACATTCGATTTCTCAGTCACACATTGCAGGTGCTCAAGTGGCTAGTGGCCACCCCATCGGACACCATAAGACAGAATATTTGTACCATTACAGGAAGTTTTTCTGGACAACCTGTTCTAAACCAAACTGGGAAAGAGACCCATACTCATAATTATTCTTTTTCCTTGGTGACTACTCTTGGTGTTCTTAATCCTGGAATAAGGCAGGGTGATACAATGGGTAGAGCATTAGAATGGAACAGGGATGTCTGGATCCCAAGGCAGGCTCAACCAGTACCCACACCTAGACAACTGTAAGTGCAAGTTTACTTTTGCTGGCTCCCAGTTTCTCACCTACAAAATAAAGGGTCCAGATTAGATGACCTCCAAAGACGACTCCAGTGCTAATGTTATAGGACTATATGAGCCCCATTTCCAATTATTCAGTCAAAGTATCTTAGCAGAATGGAATCAAGTCTTGTCTCCTATAGGTATGATGAAATAACTCCAAAATACATAAAGAAATGCTTTCTTTATATGGCTAGAATAAACTTCCTTTCTACAAAAATTTAGCAACTGAGTTTAGGAAACTATGATGCTATTCTGACTTGGACAGCAGAAAGCAAAGAAACTTTATAACATAAATTTGATTAACATAACTTTTGGCACATACTAGTATAGACAAGATATTCTTGTGTGTTCTGTCAAATTAAAGATGTTATATTATATATTGAAAGTTCCTGTTGAATTAGGAAGCCTTAAGGAACTTCACTAACCATAGTTAAATATATTTGTCCTGTGGTCAATTTACTTATATGAGGCCATTTAAATTCTTTCCACACCACAAATGAAACCGCATAAAAAAGTAACCAGTTGTATTTATTAATCTGAAACACAAATTTAGCAATTACCTGTATGTTAAAATGATCAAGAATTCCAATCAGTTCTTCTTTCCTAGTGGAAACCAAGGCGCCTAGTTATGAGAAACACAAAATGACCAGACTGTTTCTAGGGCAATAATACGTTTTTAAAAATGAGCAATTATTTATAAACATAAATGTTAACTAGTTTTCCTGATGTCATCAAGAAAGGTACCACTGCACATACACACATCTGAATGAACTGGGGTGACACACTTGTTATGACACAAGTACGCAGGAGGCAGAAGCACACAAATGCAGTGGCAGGTACTTCTCTTCTTCCTATAGCTAAACATTTCCTTTTCCTTCTCATCTGTCTCTTTAGTAACTCTCCACACCCACCTCCTCTTCTGTTATGTCTTTTTCTACTTTTGGCTAACTTTCTCCTTCCACATGTGACAGAAACTATGGGGGTGAAAAGAAGTCTACAAGTGAGATCAAAATGACTTATCACAGCCTGCTTCAAACAGACCCAAATTCTGCTAATCATGCTTTTGCTGTAGAATGCCCTGTGGTAAAACAACTATGTGCGGATATATACGTGTGTGTACACATACATGCAACCAACCAATGCTCTTGCAAGAAAGCAGTTTCAAGAGATGAGAAGTGTCCTCTCAATGATACCAGCACAATCACTTAACTCTTTTTAACTGGATGTTTACTAATACTTTATATGAAATAAAGAGAAATTCATAGCAAACCTGTTTCACTTTTCAGTTTATAAGATCGACTTCCATCCATGCTGATGTGCTGTTGCACAATTATAGAGTCACCGTACACACTGGCTCTATAGGCATCATCCCCTCTGTTCCTTAATGTTATTGAGATATCTGCTGAGCTAAAGCAATAAGGTTAAGCTAAGTCACATGAAGGTACAGGGCAATTATAACACTAGGTTACCATAATTTTAAAAACCTCCAAGAAATTTGGCTAATTCATTTGAAAAGCAGCTTTATACCAGCAGTTGATGGCTGACAGGCTACTACAGAATAATGTTAAAGATACTAAGGAACAAAGTTGAGAAGAAGAGAAACTTTATAAAAAATAATTGACTATTTTATCCATAACAGAAATACATTTGCACAAAATCCATTTAAGTTTTGGTTGTTTCACATCATGTGGATAAGTTACACATTTTCCCAACCGCTATGTATAACCAATATTACACTGCCTGACTATGCTAAATTATATAATAAAGCATCATCCTGACAGCAGGCCTCTAAGAAAGATGCAGTAAGAATTAAAGTGAAGTTATGTATTTTCTAAGAAAATCAGAATCAAGGGAAACAACTTGAATTCTTCTATTACTTGGCAATAAAAAAAATGCTTAAGTATTTGATATCAAGAGATGTAAACTAAATCTCAAAGCTTCTTAAAAATTTTATTGGTATTACAAAATAAACATTTTTAAAGTTTTAAAGACGTCTGAAGCATTTACAGCCATGTATATTTTAACATATTATGGGGGGGGAAGAATTCATCTTTATTTTTCTACTCTAACTTCTGTTCAAATAAGACTTTGTAGAAAAATTTTTTAAAAATTAATGAAGGGCATTAATAAATACATACTTATAATTTCCTTAAACATAAAAGCAGATAATACTTCCTCTGGTTAATATAAATATCTGCCAAAAATGCTAAAGTCCTTTAATGCAAAATTGCTTTAATTGGTAATTAAATGATATATTTAACAGAATAAACTTGTTTTCATCAATTTGGAGTAATCATACCCCAAAATTGTTCCTATTTGCAGGAAATGTAGGTAAAAATACTCAAGATGAATTTCACTGTTAACTTACACTTGGTAGACACCCTGAAGCGTGCTCAGCTCTTGCGCCCCCGTACTTCTGTGCAAGTGCCCTCATAGAAAGATGGCTTAGCAGCCGTTATCAGCCCCCATCCCTCCCTCCACAGATTGGGCTAAATATAGAAAGTGAACGCTAACTGCGCCACATTCCCTTCTTTAAAAATTCAAATTAAGAAAAACTAGTAAAATCCAAGTAAGGGCTGTACTTTAGTGAATAATATTGTACCGGTGTTAACCGTGTAGCTCTGATGAAAAGTGCCTCAGTTGTTTAAGATGACAACATTCAGGGAAACTGGGTACAGGCTGTAAGGAAACTGTACTATCTTTGCGATACTTATGTAAATCTAAAATTATTTCAAAACCACAAGTTTTTAAAACAAACTCGAATCAAGACACATCAAGTGGAAAGGTGGTGATTCCTTGGAGATACAAAGTTCTGAGGCCTCTGGGACTAGAGAAACCAATTTGGGGCATTATATTCTGATGAACAAGTATAAAGCTTGCAGAGATGACAGAGAGAAGCAGAAACACAGAGCAGATAAGCTCTTGGGAAACCACCTGGACAGACTGGCAGAGACACATAATCACAGATACTGGCTGTGAATCAGAGACACAGAGAACTCGAGAGCACTTCCTTCCATGCGCAGCCCCACACACCAAGACAGTAAGACATAAACGCCTGCCCACGAAGACACAGAGTACCAAAGACCTGAAGAATAAGAAAGAGCACACACGCTCCAGAGGCAGTGAGAGGGAAACACATTCACACACCTGCATGCCTGTCACAGGAGAGGGAGGGAGGAGGGCACAGCACAGAAGTGCAGCCGCTGAGGAGCGGCAGGGAGGTGGTGCTGCGGCTCTGCTGCAGCACACACCCGCAGCACACACCCGGCTAAGGAAGGAAGGGAGACAGAGGCCTGGAGACAAAAGACACAAAGAAAGCCAGAGACACAGAAAAGAAAGACCTAGAGACCGAAGATCTTTGGTTCTGAGTCTCTCAGTTCTGGTCACTCATGAGATCCAATTACGCTGCCTCACTGAAGTTTCCAAGATATATATATATCCCTGCATCTTTATGATAAATCTCTTCTTCTAAAGCTACCCTGAATGTTTGCGGGGGGGGTGGTGTTTTTAAACAGAAATACCTAATTAAGACAAACATGCTCCTGAAAAGTTGTAATCAATGAGATTTTTGAAAGCTTTCTGGGCTGATTCTAATGAACAGCCAAGGTTGAAAACTATTAACTAAAGTATATGATAGGGGAAGGGCAGCTGGCCTACAACATGGAGCAAACAATATTTATTGCACTAACTAGTATGATTACCTAGTATTAAGTGAATGCACCTCATGAAAACATTTTAAAATGAAAGTGACATCTCCCTTGATTAGCAAACATCTACTTTGTTATTTCCTTCCCAGCTACTCCTTGCATTTGAAAGCTATCTTTAGTATTGTGAGAGCTTTGGAGGCACTGGTATCCTACTGCTATATGAATTTAGTAAATATAAGAAAGGCAAGTTATTCAAAAAAATTAAAGCTTACGAAAAAAACCCTCCCAACAACTGCTCAAAAAATCTGTACAAGGAGACAGGGCTAACTGAGCTGAGACTAACTGCTGTCTCCCCACCTACTAATGTGACTGCTGCTGAATTGGGGTCAACAGCCATAGAGCCCAGTGTCTGTAAATAAAGAGACCCTTTAGTGAGAAGAGAGACTGTCACCGAGAGTTCCTTCAGAACGACAAGACACACACAAGAGGCGCCACCGTAAGGGTGTGGCTTCTTTCTTAGCTCCGGGAGAACCTATCCGCACAGAGATGGCTGGTAGCATCAGGCACTGATGGGCACGAGGAACAAGGAACAGGGAAAAAGTCATGTACAAATAGGAGGCATCTGTTCCTTCTCTGCGTGGCCAGCTCATCTGCAGTAAGTTCTGTAACCTTGACTAATAAGTCAGGAACGTACAGCAGGAGCTTTTGTCCCCCCATAACCCACTCCCAATGCCACAGCTGATGTCAGAAACAGGCCTGCGGCCAAGAGCCCAGTGCCGCCACGATAGGATTAGGAAGGCCGAGGAGGGAACGGTAAAGGAACCGGTTGAAGAACCTGAACAGCTAGGGGTCTGAGACCTCGGTCACTGGAGAATTCCATCACTGTCCCTGTACCACTCACTGCAAAGCCTCAGTGGATAAGCAGAGGCTGGAGCGCCAAGTAAAGAGCCTCCAGGCACAGTCGTCTGGTTTCTCCTAACCATATTGGCAAGCGTCTCTAATGGAGGAGTTGAAACCCTCTACAAAGGTAGCCCGGAGCCCAGGCGTCACAGATGGAGCGTGTAATGTTTCAGATGTGCGGGAGGGACAGAGTCCTGAGGACCACCTCAAACCTCTGCCAGACGGAAAGACGTTCCTCAGGAAGAACGGGACAGCCTCATAGATTTTAGATGCAGAATAGAACCGAAAAGCTCGATGAGCTGATTCTGTAAAAAAGTGATGACAGAATCAGAGACTATAAAAGAAGAGAAATTTTATAGATACCAAATGTTTTAAATGAGGAAGGGGAGGACAAGAGGAATAGTAATGGGTTTGGAAAAGCTCATTTTAGCTATTTTTTTAGACGAGGTCAGTAAAAAGGAGGCTGAGCTCAGGTTAAAGCTTTTAACTGTTATTAACTCTGTTTAAAATATTTTAATGTTCCTATCTACAGGCAGCTGTGTCCTTCAAAGTTGGTGATTTGTGTAAGCTAGCCTTTATTTTTCTTTCTTTTTTTAATGGTATTCCAAGGACACATCTCAGAAAGAAGTTTCTGCTTTCATCCAGCTACTTCCCATATGGAAAAAACATTTAAAATCTTTAATTGAGACATAAACCCCTTAATGGTGCAAAAAAAAAAATTTCTTCCTGAGGCTTCTATTTGAAAGATCAATGTGTTATCTAGCTAGGAAGACTAGGTAACTATTTGGACAACTAAGAAATGTAGAGTTCAGTATAATGAACTGAAGCAGAGTTGAGACCAGTGCCTTAAAAGTGTTAAAATAACTAATTTTTGACTTCAGCCATAATTTTGTTTGGAGACTGTGGAAGAGAAGACCTTGCTGGACTGGCGCCCAAGTAAGATAAGGAGAGACAGAAAATAAGCTGGAGAATTGTTACTAAACGGTTCTTTTTCAAGGCCATACAGCACAGAAAATGATTTTTTCTGTATCTTTTCTTCCCTCCTCCTGAGTCAACTTGGAACGCTGGCTTAGGGTTAAGATTCCCAAGGTTTCTGAGAGATACATAAAAAACCTGCAATCCTGACTCACATCCCGTCCGCGTTCTATTTTTTAGAAATAAAATGGAAAATGGGGGAAGTTAAGTGGATACAACACTGAGCAGGAGGAAAGTCTGTTACATGAAGGAAAAAAAAAAAAGGTATCACTGTTAATTATCAAAGTTCCAGAAGTTCTGGGCACTGGGCATGTGAAAGAGGAATGAATGGGCAGCGGGAGTGGCCTGACTCTGGGAGCTGGTATGACGGAGCCTGGGACGTGCAGTTGTTAGGAGACACGAGGATCCCTCAGAGGTTTCTGAGGCAGAATTAAAAAGAACAAGGAGATCAGCCTGAAGAGTTTCCTAATGGGCAAAAGGTCACGAGTCTATGATGACGCAAACTGAGCAATTAATATATAGTTACGTGATGGCAAACTATAACAGAAAGAAATACAAATGTAAAGCCACCGAGGGTTGTCATATGACCATTCACCAAGGGTCAAGATGGACCCCAAAGAGACTCGAGACTGTGGTCCTCAAGTCAAGCTCACTGGTGAACCCCTGAGCAAAGGATATAAAGAGACAGGTGGAATACTTTTTTGAAATTCTTAGAGCTGGAGGCAGCAATTCTGTTTAGGGACACCTTGGCTGGTCACTAACTCTGCCTTAGCCCACATCATAGCGATGTGGACTTGCTGAAGCTGGGTTTGGGTCAAGAGCCAGCAAAGTCCAATATTTATAAATATTCCTGTAAACAGAAGTACGCAGATTTATCACTGCTCGTTTTTCCAGAAAGGTAACAGAAACGAGTGTCAGTGGGCAGGCACATGGCACTAACTGACACAAGCATTCTGTCGGGAGAGGTGAACAGGCAACAGTGGGCGATGCTGGCAACAGGGGGCAAGAGAAAGGAATGAAAAGATATGATATCGGTGCTTCAGTTCCGGGAAGCCAATTCATTTCCTACCATGTCTACTGAATTGGGATTCTAAAGAAGCTGCTTCTTATTAAAGAACTGAAAAATACACATAGAAAACAAACACTTACTTCTGTCCGTCTTTCACAAAACCTTTCAAAGAAGATCCTCGGTTAGTAGCAACTGCTTTTCCACCAAGACCAACTATAAGAGCTGTGAGTACTGCACTCTTCCCACCTAAAGAAACAGGTGTTGAAGAAATCACATTCATTAGAGGGAGAAAAGAGAAGTCTGACTCCTACAATTTGATGTAAAAAAATTTCTGAAATAAAGCATTATACTTCAATTATAATTTTTTTCCAGTGCCAAAAACAAACAAAAAGTTGTACATATCATGAAATATTTAGTTGTTGCTATTAGAAAAAAATCAGTACATTTCAGGAATCAAATCTTTGCCACTAATAAGGCAATGGAAAAAATGGTTGATACCTTTCCAACCTAAAACTCTCATTGTGTCATCTTGGCCCATCAGCCTATTAAATGAATTTATCTTTCTAATTACCCATATACATTTAACTCATCTAATTTTTCTTACATCCTAATTTAATTAAAATTTACTTTTTCCATAAATTCTCAGAAGCCAGAAACTATTTTTAACCTTGAATGCAAGCTCCAGAGGGACAGGACTGTTGTTTTTTATTCATTTGCTTTATCTCCAATATTAGCCCATAATAGGCACTCACATATTTACTGAATGAATGAGCTTAAATATGAAAAAATTATCAGTCATATAGACAATGTTTTTACATAATATTTTGACAATTATTATTCCTAATTTGAATATTACTCACTTGCTAGCTCTTTGAAGAGTATACTTCTTTTTACCCTAACAGACATAAAATATCACAAGCTAAAATTCCAAAATCTTTAACAATCATGGTAACCATTTTCTCAACTCCACAATCAACCAAATTAATCAACTCTTATCAGCTCATCATCTTCCACAATATACTCCAAATCAACCAAAGTACACACTGGTTAGCCCAATTCAGTTCCTGGAATGCCTTTCAAGTCCCTATCCTACCTCTCTCCTTTTTCTTCATTTCCAAATTCACTGCCTCCACCACTTGCGAAGTTATATTAATAACTTCGCTGTTTCAGGAGTGAAGATCTAACCGCAGAACCAACCCACCAGTCTGTCTTTACTTCTTGTCCTGTTTGACCTCCCTGTAGCTCTGGTTCCTTTGTCTATCCCCTCCTTCTGAAAATACTTTCCTCTTGACCGAATAGAGTAGGGAAAACAAAGAACAACAACTAAACAGACTGTGCAGCTACCTGTACTAGTTTCATGTTCTAGCACGGCCACCAGCTGTGGACCCTGGCAAGCTCCTCTCCCTCTGTACTGGCTCAGTCAAGCAGCCAACACCTCACATCTGGCGGGGGTCCACTACAAAAGCTACCTAACTGGTCTAACTCCTATGTCTTCCCCCTTCTAATCTACTCTCTACAATGTGGCCAGTTTGTTTCACAAATCTTCACCGTGTCACCTCTATACTCTAAAACTTTAACTGCTTCCCCACTGACTTGTGAACGAAATCCCCAAATATTTATCATGGCAGTCAATATCCTCAACATTACCTACAACTGATTCTCCAGTGTATGCTTCTGCCCCTCCCTACCATGTATGATATGATAAAACCCTATGAGGTTGTTCACCTCTCTCCATATACATCTGCTTCTACCCCTCCCAACTTTTGGTGATGAGCAATCTTTGCCTGGAACATCTCAGCTTCTTCTTCCCCAAAAAGATCTAAAGAATTTTTCATTTTTATTCAAGTACCACCACAAATACCACCTCTTCTTAAAGCTTTCATTGGCCACAACCGTAAGAATTAGTTTCTTTCAAGTTTGGATTCCCAAGGCACTTTATTCACGCTCTTACAACATTTAATAGATATAAGACACAGGCCTGCCTCAGTTGCAATGAGGATAGCTTGCCTACTCTTCTGTGGTATGAATTCCAAGGTACATAGATTCAGAAGAATAAGCAGGAAATGTTTATCCCTGTTGCATAATGAGCCTAAAGTTAACTCATTTCTTAAAGTGCAGACTGGCAGGCAATACTGAAAAAGTTCATGACCACAAATCAGAGGTCTACACCTTAGATTTATCAGCGCTAGTAGTCACCTATTTTAAAAAGTTAGTGCATTCTGATCTCAAGGTACTGTTCAAAGTCAAATAAGAAGGAGGGCAAAAGCACTTACTTCCATTATTGCCAACAACAAAGTTGACATTAGAACCAAATTTAAAGGGTCCAAGCATCGAATGACACATGAAGTTTCTGAGCTGAATACTCTCAATGATTCCAACTTCTGCTGCTGTCTATTAATTAAAAAAACGAGAGAAAACAATCGAATTCACTCACTACAATCAACCAATCATTTGCTAGAAGAGAAAGATTAGCAGTGCTACCAATGAAAAATGTTACAGAAAGTATAGTGGTTATTTTTTTGCGGTATGCGGGCCTCTCACTGTTGTGGCCTCTCCCGTTGCAGAGCACAGGCTCTGGACATGCAGGCTCAGCGGCCATGGCTCAGGGGTCCAGCCGCTCCACAGCATGTGGGATCTTCCCGGACTGGGGCACGAACCCGTGTCCCCTGCAACGGCAGGCAGACTCTCAACCACTACGCCACCAGGGAAGGCCAGAAAGTATAATTTTAAATGTTAACTTTAGTCAAAGAGTAAATGCTATTAAATGGAGACCTTATATGATTAACCACTCATTCTAAAGTCCTTATAGGATCTAATAAGTGTATCAAGATTTCTTAATACGGACAATACCAACATTTGAGTCAGATCATTTTTGTTGGAGAGAGGCTGTCTTGTGCATTGTGAGATGTTGAACAGCATCCCTAGCTGCTACCCACCAGATGCCAGTAGCACTCTCCCCCCACCCTAGTTGTGACAACCAAAAATATATTCAGACACTGCTAAATGTCCCCCACTGAGGGGAGGATATGTAATTATAATTCTCATATTGTGAATATATGTCATAATTAAATTAGAGAAGGTTTATCAATGTTTCAAGCAAAAGTTCGGCACAGAGTGGTCAGACTTCGTAGTTAAAAATACGAAAATAAATCAAACATATTTTACCAAACCTTCCAAACGTTTTTAAAGAACACTTAACGTCTCCAGCCTTTTTAGTCATTTATTTTAAAAATCCCTGGCTCTCTTCTACTAGACATCAGCTTATTAAAAAGCAGAAAACATTTACATCCTTGTATGAGTAGAATACTGAAAATCGTGGTTGAAGACTTTTTAAAAATACGTTTTATTTTGATCTAACTGAAGACTCAGATGCAGTTGTAAGAAATAATACAGAGAGATCCTGTGAATCCTTTACCCAGTTCCTGCCCAAGGTGACACCTCGAAAACTACAGTACAATACCACAACTAGCATATTCGTATTGATACAGTGACGATACAGAAGATTTCCATCACAAGTATCCTTCACGTTGTCCTTTTAGAGCCCCATCCACATCTCACCCAATCCACCCCCTCCTTAACACCTGGCCCAATTATCTGTTCTCCATTTCTGAAACACTGCCATTTCAAGATGTTATATTAGTGGGATCACACAGAATGTAAGCTTTTGAGATTGGCTTTTTTTTTTGCTCAGCATAACTATCCATTTTTGCCTGTATCAGTACTTCACTGCTTTCTTTTGCTAAGTAGTATCTCAGGGTACAGATGTACCTCAGCACGCCTAACTACTCACTCACTGTGTGACATCTGGATTGTCAGTTTTGGACTATTACGAATAAAGCTGCTATGGACATTCATGTATAGATTTTTGTGTGAAGATAAATCTTCTTTTCTCTGTGACAGATGCTGGCTTATATGATATAGTTGCATGTGAAATTTCTTAGAGAAACTGCCAAACTATTTCCCAGAGTGACTGTATCATTTTACATTCCCACCACTGAACGATCCAGTGTCTCTGCATCCTCACCAGCATATGGTGTTGTCACTTTTCTTTTTTTTTTTTTTTTTTTGCAGTATGCGGGCCTCTCACTGTTGTGGCCTCTCCTGTTGCGGAGCACAGGCTCCGGACACGCAGGCTCAGCGGCCATGGCTCACAGGCCCAGCCGCTCAGCGGCATGTGGGATCCTCCCGGACCAGGGCACGAACCCGCGTCCCCTGCATCGGCAGGCGGACTCCCAACCACTGCGCCACCAGGGAAGCCCGGTGTTGTCACTTTTCAAAAAATTTTAGCCATTCTGATGGGTATGCAGTGATATCTCATTGTAGTCTTAATTTGAATCTCCCTGATGAAACATTATGCTGAACATCATGCCATGTGCTTATTTGCATCTGTATATCCTCTTCTTCAGTGAAATGTCTCTTTATGTCTTCTGCCCATTCTCAAATTGGATTATTTGCTTTTTACTGCTGAATTTTGAGAGTTCTTTATACAAACAAGATATTAGAACTTTGTTAGATATGTGATTTGCAAATATTCTCCTGGCTTGACTTTCCATCCTTATAACAGGGTCTTTTGCAGAAGAAAAGTTTTTAATTTTGATGAGGTCCAATTTATCAATTTTTCATTTAATGGTTTGTACATTTGATGTTAAGTCTAAGAATTGTTCCTGAATGCTAACCCGAACCTGAACCTGAACCTGAACATTTGGTACAATTCTCCAATCAAACCAACTGGAACTGAAGATATCTTTTTGGGGAGTTTTTAAATGATGAATTAAATTTCCTTTATAGTTACAGAGTGATTATGATCTATTTCATATTGAATGAATTGTGGTAGTTTGTGCTTTTCGAGGAACTGGTCCACTCTTTCTAAGCTGTGAATCTATGTGTGTAGAGTTGTTAACAGTATTCCCTTATTATCCTTCTGATGTTTGCAGAGTCTGTGGTCATATCCTCTGTTTCATTCCTGATATTAGTAATTTGTGTCTTCTCTCTTTTCTCCCCTTTGTCAATCTTAGTAGAGGTTTGTCAATTTTATTGATCTTTCCAAAGAACCAGCTCCTTGTTTCGTTGTTTTCTCTACTAATTTTTTCTAATCATTAACATAAACTTCAAAATTAGTGAGATGATTTTATCTCAGCTTTTTAAAATTCATATTACTTTTCCTCTGCAGAGACCCAGCTCCTGATACTGAATTAAGAATATGACATATAAACCAGACATGAGAAACATGCAAATCAAAAGACATAATATTGTAATTTTGCACTCACCAAAGCAGAGGTACCATTAGTGAAAGAAACTGTACATTCATCTTCGTCACCATCTTTATCAAAATCACCCAGCTCTTCTTGTCTTGGTCTTTTGGCATTTCCAGGAGAGAAGAAATTTCCTTCCTTTCTTTTGGCCATCAGGTCTAAACAAATATTAGGGACAATGAAGAAAATCATGTATAGCATCCATAAGATTGTTCCATATACCTTAAAAAACTAAACAAAATCAGACAGACAAAGCTTAAGTTTTAGTATTATATCCATTCATATTTACTTTAAAAAGTTAGAACTATCATCTGCATGGAGGGAGGGGGCCGTGAGCCAAAAGATGAAGGTGGTCACTAGAGGCTGGAAAGGCAAGGACACAGATAAGTCAAGAACCTCCAGAAAGGAATGCAGTCCTACTGCTCCCTTGATTTTCGCCCAGGCAGACATGTCAGACTTCTAACCTACAGAAGTATAAGATAATAAATTTTTGTTAAAAAAAAAAAAAAAATCTGCATTTGCTACACTAGTTGATTTTACTTCAGAATGATTTATGACCCAGGTTTTTACTCATATGGGCCTAAGTGTTTTAACTCCTAAGCTCACAAAAGGTAAAAGATCTTACTTGTGAAACTGCGGATCTATTGATAGAGACGGCATAATGCCTCTGAAATGATTCCAGAGCAATCATCCAATTTTTATAACTTATAAATGGTGAACCACATAAAACTAATTTTAATTATTTTCCCAAAGAAGCATATTTGGAGCAGTGCTGCCTAGCATCAATAGTGTCCCTTAACTCTCCTCCAAAGAATCAGCCCATGCTGATTGCCTGTTTTTTTGTTTTTGTTTTTTACTGATATACTATAAAATTTATACCTAGAAAATGAACATCATCAAGATTTTCTAAACATATGAATGCTGCATCTCAAGTCAAAGCTGATGGTCTTTGATTGAAATTAAATGGTTGACTACTCCAAATGTTGCTTTCATTTTTCTCTTAAAAATTCACTTAGAGATCTAAAATGATAGGTACCCAATAACTGTTTGCTGAATAACTGGAAAGAAAAATCCACAGCATAGGTAATAAAAAATTTCTAAGATGTAAGAATATGAAAAATAGCTCTACTCTCAACCCATTTAGGTGCCCCTAGTGCTATACTATAGCAACCCTGTTTGTACCAGGTACATGGCAGCGGTGGGTTAAATGAGATTTTCTCTCTCATGCATTTGGATTGAAAGATTCAAGTCAGTTCTCAGTAGAAGAGAGGAAAGCTCCACTTGCTGATGTACCTGCAGGGCAAGACAGCCAAGCTTAAGTGTGTGTGTGTGGGGAGGCTGGGGGGCTAGTGGAGCGGTGTTACAAAGACGGCATGTAGTAGACAGAGAACAGGGAGCCTAGAGCAGAGATGTGAGAGGAGGGCAGGCGAGACAGACATTCGTACAGTGTTTAATTTTTACCCACTGCTTTCTTAAGTTACACTGACAGAACCAATTTTGCAGAAACATCAAATGTCTATACATACTGTGTTGGAACTGCTTTGGGGAACTATCTTTGACAGGTTTTATTGTGACAATGCATGCTTCATTAAGTGAACTGGGTAGTTTCCCTATCGTTTTTTTTTTTAATATATTTATTTTATTTATTTATTTTTGGCTGCGTTGGGTCTTCATTGCTGCGCGCGGGTGAACAGGGGCTACTCTCCATTGCGGTGCGTGGGCTTCTCATTGTGGTGGCTTCTCTTGTGCGGAGCATGTGCTCTAGGCATGCAGGCTTCAGTAGTTGTGGCATGTGGGCTCAGTAGTTATGGCTTGTGGGCTCTAGAGCACAGGCTTAGTAGTTGTGGCGCATGGGCTTAGTTGCTCCACGGCATGTGGAAACTTCCCGGACCAGGGCTCAAATCCGTGTCCTCTGCATTGGCAAGCGGATTCTTAACTCTTAACCACTGCGCCACCAGGGAAGCCCTCCCCATCCCTTTTTTTTTTTTTTTTTTCTTTTTGCGGTATGTGGGCCTCTCACTGCTGTGGCCTCTCCCATTGCGGAGCACAAGCTCCGGACGCGCAGGCTCAGCGGCCACAGCTCACGGGCCCAGCCGCTCCACGGCATGCGGGATCCTCCCAGACAGGGGCATGAACCAGTGTCCCCTGCATCGGCAGGCGGACTCTCAACCACTGCGCCACCAGGGAAGCCCACCCTCCCCCATCTTTTTAATGCTCTGAAATCACCACTCTGGCATGACATTGAAATGTTTTCTGAAAGTGAGAAAGAACTAAGCTTAAAGCTATTAGATATTGGAGACTATTTTAATTTTATGAAATCATTTCAATTTCTTTTTTGTACACTGGTTATTACAGGTTCATTATATCTTCCTAGAACAAGTTTGCTATAATTTTATTTTCCAGAACACTGATAATTTAAAGCTTCAAATTTACTACACAAAATTACCTTGTTTTGTAAAATCCTCAACTGTGGTCATGACTCCTTTCACATCAATTCTATTTAATTAAATTTAAACTTTTTTCTCCCAAAAGTAGTTATTTGCGTTTTTCAAACCTAGTTTTTCTTTAATGAAAATATTTTAATGTTTATTCATATATTTTTATACAACCAAATATAAGAGATATGCAGTGGGGCTGGAGTTTAGTCTCTAATTCTTTATTTCAAAGTGCAAGTTAATAAAAGCAATCAGACATCCACTTTCAGGAAGATGGAATAGATGTAATTTTCCCTATTCTCCCTGCTTAGTAAAACTAAAATCCTTGAAAAATATATACTATAAAACAAACATAAGACGACTCTGAAGGAGGCAGATTGGCTAGGAACCACGTGACCCAAGGAATGACATCGTGGTAGTTCCCTGAGTTTTTGTTTGCGTCAACTATCCCAGACTTGGAGAAGCCAGCAACAGGGGAAACACCAACGGGTGCAGGGGAAAAACAAAAATGCCTAATGAGGGCTTCCCTGGTGGTGCAGTGGTTGAGAGTCCGCCTGCCGATGCAGAGGACACGGGTGCGTGTCCCGGTCCGGGAAGATCCCACATGCCGCAGAGCGGCTGGGCCCGTGAGCCATGGCCCCTGAGCCTGCGCATCCAGAGCCTGTGCTCCGCAATGGGAGAGTCCACAGCGGTGAGAGGCCCGCGTACCGCAAAAACAAAAAAAAAGCCTAATGAAAGCTTGCTCACTCTAGACAAAGGAGCAGGAAAAGGGGAGCCTAACAAGACAGGAAACTTTTAGACAATAATCACTCTACTCCAGTCAAATATCACTAAAAGAACTGTTGGCCCTTCCTCTTCCCCCCCAACACCAGCAAAGGCCAAGTGGGTAGCCTGGACTTCCACCCTGGTGAAGCTAGTTTCAGAGAAGGCTGTGTAGGCCAAGTAGGGAGCCATGATGATGGCATCAGGTGGAGAACTTAGATGTCCACCCCCAACAGGAGGTAACAGGATGCTACTTACTCCCATTCCCCCTTGGATGGTGTCAGAGGAGGCCTTTTACCACTGCCCAGAAAGGTGAGGAGGCCACCCCACTGCAGTGTCCACGTGGGGGGCTGAAACTCCCACCCTAACTGAACAGCCACCGTAAGCTATGGAAAGAGCTCTGGTAAAGTTTTAGATGTGAGTCTTTGTGTCCATGGCCTAAAAAAACCATAGGGCAGCGGTTCTCAAAGGTTGTGGTGTCTTAAAAAGTACCAAGGACCTCAAAGAGCTTTTGTTTAAATCTACCAATATTTACCATATTATAAATTAAAACTGAAAAACTTTTAAAACAAGCAACATACAAGTACACATTCTATCAGTCGCCAGAGCGATGGCATCATCACATGTCTGTAACCTCTGGAAAACTCCATTGTACAGTCACAAGTGAATGAACATGACAAAGGGAAATAACATCTTACAATAATTATGAAAACAATTTTGGTCTTGTAGACCCTTTGAAAGAGTCTCATGGATCCCTGGACCACACTTGGCAAACTGCTACTGTAGGGGATACTATAAGCATGTCCATGACACAGTGCCATAAAGGACAAGGCATAGCTACCAGTAATAAAGTTAGGGCAGCAGAGAAGAAGCCAGCCATAGAATGACTGGTAGACTTGATATTCAAAATGTGGTCCAAGGACCATCAAGCAGCCATCTGCATCTCCGAGGAACATATTAGATACCCAGAATCTCAGGCCTCAATTTAAACCAACTGAATCTGAAGCTTCATTTTAACAAGGTCTCGGGTGACCCACAGGCACATTGAAGTCTGAGAAGAACTGTTGTAAACAACATTAAAAAACTTGGGACTTTATCCTATCCTGAAGGCAATAAGGAACCTAATTTATCATGATAAATCAAATACCACTTAAAAGGTATATTAGTTAACATCCAAAGAAGGACACTTAACAAATGCCTTTTGAGACAGTACTAGTGTTACAGTCACAATTACATAATATTCACCATCTTTTTTACAAATAATGTTTATTTTGAATCTCTTACACAAGTCAGAACTTGAAAATCAAACAATTCTCAAATTATTTAATAGCAAGAATTAATGTATATTAGTTTCAGCTTGTTGCTAATTTAAGTTCCCTAGAATACCATCAGGCTATTATTTTCCCAACACTCCCTTCTTTCCCACCCACACCTCTATTCCTTTCTCAATTACAGTAATTTATTTATTATAGAAGAGCAAAGAAGACACATTACTTTTTGGTTTTCCCAACATTAAATGCTCTTTTAGACACTGTTTTTATTAATGCTTAATACATGACCTTGCAGTTAGCAGACACATCAGCTGACTGATTTTAGTATTTTACCATTAGAAAATGGTAGTTTTTCAGGTAAAATTGGGGGGAGCAAGGGGCATGAAGGTAAATGTGATTAGCTCCTCACAACGAATGTGAGATTCTATACAAGACGGAAGACAGTGTGCTACGTGACAATGATGTTTTTTATTTGCTGTGCTTAGCCTGGGATTTGCAGTTTGCTGTTAGGTTGCCATGGTAACTTGCATCTAACAGACACTGAAGGATCCTACCTTTTAAAATAGGAATCACTTTGTAATTTAATGATAATGGATTTTTAAAAACACACATGAATGTCTTGAGAGTTAATTTTAGGTTACAATAGTAAAATTGTTTCTAATAGGCTAAAGAGACATATAAACAGATGCAAAGAAAAACACTTTTAATATCCTGCAATATATAAAAATAGAAAAAAAAAACTCCTCTGGGATTTTCAATATATCCATAAAGCTCTTCATGGTCTTTAATATTTGTTTATTTACAATAAAAAAATTAAAATTAAGGGACATATCATTTCCCCCTCGCAGAAAGCAAACTCCATCAGAGCAGGAACAGTAACAAATATGCAGATTCTCAATAAAAAAAAAGTTCAAGAAGAAAAATCAATCACCAAGGGTTAATTACAGCAAGCATGTACATAGGAAATTTGATAGAGACCAAAAGCATTTTAACAAAGGACTAGAAATTTCTAAATTTTCAAATTTATTGTGAGTATGTAGTGATTCACACTTCCCATTCATATCAAAGTAGGGGTTAACAGCAGTGAGAACAGTCATAACAGAACTGGAATTATTAATAGAAAACAATGGTCAAGAAAAGGCAAACTGTTGCTGCTTCTGAATCTGCCATGGACTACTTACCTCATTCCCAATTCCACTTCTCCCACCACCACAGACAAATTCATTCTGCATTATATCACCTCATTTTTAATGTACTGAATTAATTAAGCACACTACTTGGAATATATCATGAAGTAATGTGAGATGCAATAGATAATAAATAATATAAATAAGTGAAAAAAGTCATTAGGCCATCCATCAAACAATTCCAGATAAGCAAAACTAGGAAGTACTAAGCACAGCACTTCAGATAATAAAATGTGAACACTCAGATTTATGTTTTAAAAAATCCCTGTGACCTCAGTATAGAAGACAAACGAAACAGAGAGAGTAAGAATAGGGGCAAAAGAGACCAGTCTCTAAAGGATAAGGGGTGCTGAACAAAAGCAGTGGCATGCACATCAATGTTCACTGCAGCAATATTTACAATAGGCAAGATATGGAAGGAACCTAAGTGTCCATCAACAGATAAATGGATAAAGGTGTGATACACACATACACACACAATGGAATATTACACAACCATTAAAAATGAAATCTTGCCATTTGCAACAACATGGGTGAATCTAAAGGGTATTATGCTAAATGAAATAAGTCAGACAGAGGAAGACAAATACCCATATGATCTCACTTATATGTGGAATCTAAAAAACAGAAGAAACAAAACAAAATGAAAACAGACTCACAGATACAGAGAACAAACGTGTAGTTGCCAGAGGGAGGGGTTGGGGATGAAATACCCGAAGGGGATTAAGAGGTACAAACCTTTCCTTTAATCCTCAACATCCTTCTAAGTATTGTCCTTATTTTACAAAAGGGGATATTGAGGCTCAATTAAAAGATACTCAGACTTATGTAGCTATAACTTAGCAGAGCCTAGATCCAAACCCAGGTTGTCAAAACCCAAAGTCAAACCTCTTTAATGTCCAGGTTCCTCATGGTATGAACTGAGTTTAACCAAGTTTGACTATTTATAGGCAGTGAAATTGGATATTAAGCTGTTCATCTTCTTGTCCATCCTTCGTTAATGTATAAAACTACATAAAGGATTATAATGTGATATGTCCCTCTAATATTACTTATTCAAGCCAATTAAAACTTGGGCTTGCTTTATAGAATTTTACCTTGTGTTTAATTTTCGGAAACAACCTTTACTCTTAATACTAAATGCCATTATCAGTAGACTGAGCAGGTTTGGAAAGGAAGGAGGATAAATAATACATTTATGTTGTTTGAAAACACTGAGTTTTAAGTGCTCCTGAGATAGAGAGGGCATAGGCAATAAAATATACTCTGCAGTAGAGGCAGATTTGGGAGTGGAGCTAAGAAAGCCACAGGAAGTGTTCTGAATTTGGTCACCAGGGAAACTATGTTTAGTGAGAAAGATGTATCTCATTAACTAGTGAATCCAAAACACTAACATTAATATAAGTATCTACACTTGACCCTCAGTCATCTGGACTTGTGTGTGTGTGTGTATATATATATATATATATATATATATATATATATAAAACTGTGACATTTAATTATGCCTTAAATATAATGCATACTATTGTGGTAAAATTTTGAGTTATTTATTAATTCCTGAAAGTAAGCCAAGTACGGCTTTGATTAATTTTCCTAACTTAGGTCTAAATATGATAGTCAAGATTTAGGCAGGTTTTACACAAAATTCTACATCCAGGCACTCAGTAAAATATACTCTGTAAAATAAACTTTTGAGAATGAAACTGGTTTTTCACTGTAACCACTTTAATATGCCATTTGTGCTGACTTTTGCCAGGCTCAATTCTAAATACTTCATACTAATTATAGACAGGTACAGAGATAAAACTCTAACTCTCTCTCTCTATCCCCCCACCCTCACATATTTAAGAATCCTGTGAGTTAGGGACCATGTTATTTTCTCCAATTACAGAAAAGGAACTGATATTTGCAGAGGTGGTACCGACTTGTCGGGGGTCACATTAACACTGGTTCTGTCTTGCACAAAAACATGTTTTTTAAGCAATATTCTAGTAATCTCCAAACTTCTTTGTACTTACAGCCATTCAAGAAAAAAAAAAAAACAACACAACTGTAAATACACATTCTCATAGGAAATTATTACTCTGCATATTTCACACAGTAAAAGAACGAGATAAAGTAAATCTAAGTAGTTCCAATATGGTCCCTCTCCACTCATGCACCCATGGAACTCTCTGCAAGCAAGTGCATGTGCCAGTGAACATTTTAAAAGACTACATAGCAGACGTCTAAAAGCCGTCAGCGAATTTGGACTCTTTTTCTTTTGAATATACATTCCAGAGTAGCTTGTCTTCAAAACACTCGCTTGTAATCGTCTCCTCATGAAATATACAGAGCAGTAAGCACTCACATAAGTTCTGTCTTCAGGGTTTAAACAGCAAATAGTTGCTCTTTCTAGGAATTATCCCAGGATCCTCTCAAGCCCTTTCTCTACCCTTGAGTCCTGTGTTCCGCAATTCCCAATAGTGATTCTTCTCCAGCTCATCTCCACGAGAAAATCAGGGAAAAGAAATAACATCATAAAACCTCCAAACATCATAATTTAATTCTTCCAGGTACAGAAGAGTTTGCGTTCTCATGAAACTGGCATTTTAGCAGCAAATCCAATTTAAGTAATACTTACATACATCTCTTAAACATTCTTAAGTTGCTACTTGCGAGGTACCATCAAACGGGTGATAAAAGCCCGATTCCCGAACCCAACCTCACCCCCCGACCCTTATACCCCCCAAGCCCCTCGTCAAAGCCTAAAGGGCCGTTTTGGGCCGCGCGCCGGGTCCCGCAGCCCGAGCCGGCATTGGCAAGCCTCGCCGCCAGAGCCGCTCGAGGGCGGAGCCCAGCGGACACACGGGCAAGTTTCCCGCGGCTGAGGGGACCTGTGCCGCCTGCGGAGAGGGCGAGAAGATCCCCGCCGGCCGTGGGCCGGGCCGCCCGGGCCCCCTAGACACTGTAGCAGCTTCGCTGACCCGGCCGCCACCAGGTGGGCTGGGGGCGCCAGCTACGAGTGCGGTGGAGGGGCATGGACCCGCAGCAAGGGAGAGCGACGGCGCGCGCCCTCACCCTACCTCGAACAAGTCGAAGTCTCCCGAAGGAACCTGATCGGCGGGGCGGCCGTGGCGCAACAGGACGCTAAAGCCACCCGAGGGGCGTCTCGGCGTCGGCCGGCCGCCGTCGGCCCGCGGGGTTCTGCGCGCCCACAGCGGGAGAAGGCAGCAGCCCGGCCGCCCCGGCGCCCACCGCGGGACACTCCGCGCCTGCGCCCCGCCCCCCCTCCCGCCGGGACTCCGCCCGCGCGTGCGCAGTTCGGGGTTTTTCGCGCCACTGGAGTCTAAGAAGGGCCGGAAGTGCCCCTGGGCGGACGGAGAAAGCTTGTAGAAGCTTAGGGCTCGGCGATAGCGGGACGCGGGGAGCGGGGCGGGTGATTTGCCTAAGTGAAAGTGAAGAAAGCTCGGAGCCCCAGGACTACAGTTCCACCCATGCGTACAGCGACCGGCTGGGAGCCCGAGAAGCCGAGCGTACGGCCGCAGTCCCGGAAAGGGGACAGTCACTTCCCGGAAGAGGCGGGGCCATGGACGAGAAGGCACCGAATTCGAAGTGCTCCCCAGGAGCTTTCCGGGGCAGGGTGCTAGGCGCCAAACGGTCGACTTTGCTTGGGGAAGGAAAGAGAAAGTCTTTCCTTTTCTTTTTCTTATTTTTTGAGAAGAGAAAATTTAGAAACTTGTAGACAGCAGTAGTGAAGATTCAGGCCAAACTGGTAAATCACGGAAGGGCGTCTTTCAAAACCAAGGAGGAAGGGTTGGCCCGGTAAGTCCCACAGAACGGTGGAGAGACGGCACCGCCCGGGTCCGTCCACTGGCTCCTTTGCAGTCTGGGTTGGGGGCGAGCTCTGTGTTCGTGTCCCTGTCGCACCCGCCCCCTCCTCCCAAAAGGCTCCCTTTGGGTCCAGGAGGACAGCAGTCCGAAGCTCCCGGCCGGATTCAGCCCTGCTTTCCGAGCCCGGAGTCTCCCAGTCCCTGCGGTTCGCCCCGGCGCGTGGGAGCTGTCCGCCGCGGCTCCGCGCTCTGGCGGCCGTGCCGAGGCCGCTGGGTCCCGAATGTCCTTCTCCCGGGCACCGTGGGGTACACTCCCACGCCTGGTTCAAGGCCATCCTGGGCGAGCCTTCCCTGATCCCCTTGGGCACACTTGGGTGTTCCTCTTTTTTGGTGTTAACTTTGTGTTTTGGAAATACTTCCATTATAGCAGTTATCTTAAGGCATTGTGGTTGTTTATTTACAATCTTTCTTTCCGCTGGCGCGTGCCTACATTACAAACCCTCTCAATAAACATCGGAACTAAAGAAGTTTAAGGTCCTTGGCTTAGCTTTCAGCGCTTTCTCAACCCGACATTAAGCTACCGCCTCTGTCTTTACACAGCTCTTCACGTGGCAGCCCTTCACGTAATATACTTTCTATACCCCAAAATCTTCCTTTCTAGATGGAAAAAAGGGGGATTTACTGCTAACCCAGAACACCCCCGAAGAAATTGATGTCAAACTTCTGGTCTCCAGTAAGGAAATTCCTACCCTTTTACTTCTAAAGATGATCAAGTATATGTTCCTTTCCTGGCCTTTGCCATGATACACATATGACATAGTCAAAATAGGTGAAAACGCTACGACATCTGGCCCAAGTGGTCCTTGTGGGTAAAAGATGGGAAGCACAGCTGGGAGGTCTCTGCTTATATGTCACTTCTTTTAAGAAGTCTTCCTTGGTGCCCTACACTAGGTAGGATACCTTCTTTAGCTCTATTTACTCCTATAGTTCTCTAGCCTTACTTCTGTGCCTGTACTTGTCACATTGTTATAATTCCCTTTTTATCTCTAATCTCACCTAACCACGGTCCTTAAATGCAGGGCTTGATCTTTCAATATTGTATCTCCAGCACCAAGAAGAATTCTGGTAAATAGTAGGCATTTAATAAATATTTATTAATAACAAGTAATTTAAGCCTGTGTTATATTATTCTTCAAAGTTTAAGCTAAATTCATATGAAAATAAAACTGAAGAAATAATAAACACAGCATTAATTACTGAAATTACGTGGTAAGTCCTATACAATACAATCCTGAATTGAAATAAGCTTTATACAGTTTACCTAACTTTATATGAAATAGAGTCATCTGCATGGGAATTGGGAAATTTAAAGTAGTTCCTGCTTTATTGTTAAAAAAATTTGTTTCTAATGTTTCTGCTTAAAACTGAAATAAAACTGGAAAGCTGTTAGTTTAATAAAATGTATATTTTTGCATATCAAACCATTTACCTCTTTTATGTTCTTTAAATTTGATTCATTAGTGGAATTAGCAAGGTTCTGTGCTTTTCTCACCTCATTCAGTTTTATAATTAACCAATAAAGCTTATTAGCTTTTAAGGAAGTTTTAGGAGCATAAATTGATTTATGGGTACCATATGGTTACATCAAAGGATTTGGTTTCGTTTTAACCTGAAGGGGATTCTTAAGCTCTTTTTTTAAACTAGAAATTCATGTTCTTTCTACCAAGAAATAATATCTGAAATAGAGTGATTTGTTTTTAATACCAAGCTATCAGAATTGTTGATGAGATTCGAAAGACATCAGAATCTTGTAATTCTTTTGGTTTAATACCTCTCATTTTGTAGATGGGTTAAATGTCCTCCCAAGGTTGTACAGCTAGTCAGTGTATATCCAAGATCAAAATTTTAGGTTTTCTATCCCAAGTCCAATGCTCTTTCACTAAAGCATATAAATTGAAACCACTAGTAGGCTATAAAGTTATTTGCTATGGGTTGTTCTGACTTCGTTGATTCACATAAGTATTCTTGCATCACATTAGTTCTTAAGAACTATATTAGGAGACTTTTTAAAATATATGTAATATACATTGATTGCATGAGCAGATTGATGTCAGTGAAATCATTACATTATGAAAGATAGGAGAAGAGACTCACTAAATCTTACATCATAAAAAATTTCAAATTTCACCTATTAAAATAAAAATGGAAGATAAAATTATACACAGTTTGGGGTGAGCTTGCTATGTGTAGTATTTTTAAATTTTACTTAATGCTGAGCTATTTTCAAGCAACCTTTTCAGGTTGATCATGACCTCATGCAAGAACCATCTGTTCTATCTTTGAGTGTAGTTGTACTTGAATATCTTAAAAGTTGTTGCATTCTGTCGCCTTTGGGAACTTTAAATGCTTTTACAGTCTTACCATTGCTACTTAACATCACTTCAAAGGAAGGGCTGGTGCAAAGAAAGTGACAAGGAATGGGAAATAATAGATCGTGGAAATAGACATTTTAGATTAAGTGCATCCTTAAAACATGTTATGGGGAGTTCCCTGGTGGCCTAGTAGTTAGGATTCTGGGGTTTCACTGCCGTGGCCCAGGTTCAGTCCTTGAGTGGAAAACTGAGATCCCACAAGCCACACAGCACAGCCAAAAAAACCAAACACACACATGGTGTAATTTTTCATAAGATATTTCCCATAATTTTACCCTTTCAGAACTATTGAGGTATTTGTTTAATATTCTGCTTTACAAGTGATTTTCAAAAGGAGCACAAAGACCTTAGGTTGTAGATCTATTGAAGATAATCCTAAAATAGTATTTTAAAAGAATGTATTACATTTAGAATGCTTTGTAATTTTACATTAATATTTTTTGCATTTTACAACTGACTATAAGATAGCACCATAAATGAAGTAAATTAACTGGTAACAAACAGAAGTTATGTCACCCTTAAGGAAATTCACTGTCCATTACCAGAGAGATGAAGATTTTTAAATATGTTTTAGATTTTTAAATAATATCATTGTGGCTTCTATGGGGAGGATGATTGCGTGGGTGGCAAAAAGTAGAAGCAGAGAGGCCAGTTAGCAGACTTCAGGCACTAGAAGAGTATCTTTAGAAACGGGGATTTAAGATGTGTTTTGGAGACAGGGGACTTGTTGATCAAGTTGCTGTTAGAGAGTGAAGTAAAGAGAACAATCAAGAATGACTGCTAGGTTTCTGGCCTGAGCAACTGGATATTTGGCAATGACTAGGGATAGAACAGTTTTGAGGAGAGATGGTGGAGTCAAGAATTACATGCATATTATGCATCTATGTAAAGTAGGAGATTAGATGTTCTTATCAAGAATTTGGAGAAGTTGTCAGATGATGAGGGATAAATATTAAAGAGGGAAAGTGAAGAGAAGTTTCTTCATTATAGAGTATTCAAAGGAGACTCACCTCTCTGACTCTAAAAATGATCTTCCTGTGAGTCTTTCTGTTAACTTTCTAGTTCTTATGCCTGCCACCAATCCTTTAAATAGTGTTGCTTGGCATAGTTCTAATATTATTTTTTAGTTAAGACTATATAAAGTCTTGCAGTTATTCAAGAAGGTCTAATGGAAATTCATTAACGGTAAGTTACCAAGAGAAAGAAAAAAAAAAAAGACTCATTGGGGCATGTTAGAGACAGAGGCTAGCTCCTAAAAATTGTCCCTTGGGTACTATCATTCAGAGAAAACAGTGGAGAAAAGCACGTTTCACAATAGCAGCAATTCTTTCATGGTTATGAAAGAAACATAGCAGAGCATTACTACTTTATAGGAATATGCTTGGGGGACACGAGAGATTTTTTTTTTTTTTTTTTTTTTTTTTTGCGGTACACGGGCCTCTCACTGTTGTGGCCTCTCCCATTGTGGAGCACAGGCTCCGGGCGCGCAGGCTCAGCGGCCATGGCTCACGGGCCCAGCTGCTCCGCGGCATGTGGGATCCTCCCGGACCGGGTCACGAACCCGTGTCCCCTGCATCGGCAGGCGGACTCTCAACCACTGCACCACCAGGGAAGCCCCGACACGAGAGATTTTTAACCTTTTTCAAATGCATTTCAGTAGATATATTGGGACTCTAGGTCAAGGTACCAAAGTAGTTTAAAAAGGAATTGGATGAAGGTGGTCAGAGGTACAAACTTCCAGTTATAAAATAAATAAGTACTAAGGGTGTCGTGTACAGCATGATTAATATCATTAACATTGCTGTATGTTATATGTGAAAGTTGTTAGGAGAGCAAATCCTGAGTTCTCAACACAAGGAAAACATTTTTAAATTTTGTATCTTTATGGGATGATGGATGTGGTAAACTTACTGTAATCATTTCATGATGTACTTAAGTTAAATCATTATGTTGTACAACTGAACCTTAAGCAGTGCTGTATGTCAGTTGTATCTCATTAAAACTGGAAGAAAAAAATATGGTGACCAGGAAGACTGTCAATGAAAGAGACTTTTTTTTCCTAGAAAATGTCACATAACTAAGGAAAGTGGAGAAGAGAAAACCTTAGCTCAGAGATAGTAATTTTTACTTTCTGGGACCTAAATGATAATTTTGTTACAGACCTTTTTTTCTTTTTGCCTGCGTTTTTCATACTAGTTGTGCTTAAGCAGCCGTTGTTACAGTTTTGTAGTCTTTGCTCATATTATAATAAAGGAATAGCCAAAATAGATGTCCTAGGTACATATCTGTTCAGCTGCCAGTGCTAGTTGTTCTGTAACATAACCACAGATGCTCATTCTTTTTTATTTATTTATTTATTTGTTTATTTATTTATTTATGTCTGCATTGGGTCTTTGTTGCTGCACGCGGGCTTTCTCTAGTTGCAGTGAGCGGGGGCTACTCTTCGTTGTGGTGCGTGGGCTTCTCATTACGGTGGCTTCTCTTGTTGTGAAGCACGGGCTCTAGGTGTGCGGGCTTCAGTAGTTGTGGCACATGGGCTCAGTAGTTGTGGCTTGCGGGCTTTAGAGCGCAGGCTCAGTGGTTGTGGCACACGGGCTTAGTTGCTCCGCGGCATGTGGGATCTTCCCGGACCAGAGCTCGAACCTGTGTCCCCTGCATTGGCAGGTGGATTCTTTACCACTGCACCACCAGGGAAGTCCTGGGATGCTCATTCTTTAAACCAGGTTTATTTCTGACAAAAGAAATTAAAATAACATGAATAAGTTTTAAATGTAATGATCATATTATATTAAAGACATTACTTATGGGCTTAGTTAAAAGCCCTCTTTGTCTTGCTTAAGGGATCCAATCTGTGGGAATCTTAAAATATTAATAGAATCAGTTTTGGGTTTATTTTTATTTTTCCAGGCATGGCTGCCCCAGTGAATAATATATTCCGTTAAGATCCTTAAAAATGTTCCAAATGTGCTTGAAATAGAGGACTACAGTTTTTTGTTTGTTTGTTTTGCGGTATGCGGGCCTCTCACTGTTGTGGCCTCTCCCGTTGCGGAGCACAGGCTCCGGACGCACAGGCTCAGCGGCCATGATTCACAGGCCCAGCCACTCTGCGGCATGTGGGAACTTCCCGGACCGGGGCACGAACCCGTGTCCCCTACTTCGGCAGGCGGACTCTCAACCACTGTGCCACCAGGGAAGCCCAGAGGACTACAATTTTTAAGATTGAGTCTACCTCATTAGTGTTTCTCCAATTTTTTTTTTCCATCACCCTCAGAAGGAATACAATGTACATCACAGTCCTATACATGAATATGTGTTTGTGTGTGCCATGGTAACACTGCACCATGCAACAGTCTTTATTCTTACTATTCACTTATATATGTGTAGTCAGCTTATGTAATGAAGCATTAGAGACATGGTAGGAAGGATTGAACTTTAGACATGGAAGGGCCAGAGAAAAGATGCGCCTTGCCTAAGACCACAGAACTCATTCCTAGGCATTCTGGAGGAAACCAGAAAAAATGAATCTCTTATCCTTAAAATAACATACTGAAGTCATATTTGATATTCAGGTACTCATGAATATGTAGAACATTGCTTTTTAATTGACCCATGAACTGTGTCCATATTTCATTACTTAATATTTAGGCAAGACATAAACCATCTAAAGATTTCTAGTTTATTTGCCCAACCCTTTATAGATAGGGCCACATTCTTTAGCTTTTTTTTTTAAGTTGAAAAGTAATACAAGCATATAGTTATTTTAAAAAATAAACAACACAAAGAGTAATTTTCCACATCTCTCAACTTAAGTCATCCCTAATAAATAACCTATTTTGTACCTGTTTTCATTTCAGAACTTGGAGATTATTTCATCAGTTCAGATAGATGCATCCATTGTTATTTGCTGCATCATCTATTCCATTGTTTGAATATACCATAATTTGCTTAAAGATATGTCTGTTGTGCTCATTTGGTTCTTCCCAGTGTCTATTATAAACAATGTTACAATGAATATAAATCTGTAAGCACTTAAGAGCATATCTTAAAGTAAATTCCTAGGAGAGCTATTGCTAAATCAGGAAGATACCTGCATTTAAAAATTTGACAGCTAGCGTCAGGGTCAAATTTAAATGAACCAAGATCAGTTATAATAAGGTTCCTCCAGAGAGAAGTCGCTTAATTTCCTTCAGTAGCAACACATTCCAGTATCCAGAGTGAGTCACAAATAAAAGGAAACACAATTATCAATAAGAACTTCCCCCTCAAACTTTCTATTTCTGAATTTTATATGTTGTGGTGGTTAATACTTTATTTTTTTCTTTTCTTTTAAATTTATTTATTTACTTATTTTTGGCGGCGCTGGTCTTCGCTGCTGCACGCAGGCTTTCTCTAGTTGCAGCAAGCAGGGGCTACTCTTCATTGCCGTGCGCGGGCTTCCCACTGCGGTGGCTTCTCTCGTTGCGGAGCACGGGCTCTATAGTGCAGCCTCAGTAGTTGCGGCGCACGGGCTTAGTTGCTCCGCGGCTTGTGGGATCTTCCCGGACCAGGGCTCGAACCCGTGTCCCCTGCATTGGCAGGCGGATTCTTAACCACTGCGCCACCAGAGAAGTCCTAGTGGTTAACACTTTAAAAGGTTTGTTTCCCTTCATAATAATGCTTTAGGGAATACATGTGCCCCCAGCTCTTTTTCCAAAATTTACTACAACTTTTCACTAACAAAGAGGTAAAATCTTGACTCTGAATCCATGTCACGGTGCCACCCACGTTCAATCTGTGGGCCTTCTTGATGTGCAGTAGACTATAGTAGCACTGGAACCCCATTACTACCTAATGCTTTCTTCCCTGTATTTAAATCTATAATTTTCCTTCTAAAGTGACATATCGGCAAATATTTGTGCAGCTTTTCATAAAAATGAGTGCACAAAGTACTACTTAGAGTTACACTGACCACGTTTAAAATTAAGATTCAGAAAAGCTCCGAGAAAATGACAGATAGCCGCATTTCCAGCATTTATTTTCTTTGTAGCCATGTACAATTTGAAAACATTTGCTTTTACTATGGACCCTGTTAAAGGAACAGACAATACAGTTACATTTTATTTAGAATGGGTTTACATTGTGGTGATAGCTTTTTGTCTTAATATGTCTTGTATCCTACCTTGTGTTTGTAGAGTGAATTAAGGTCATTATTCAGATGATACATAGTCAGACATTTACATAGACTGAATCTTCAATGCAAATGCTACATAATATTTTTTATCAAATAATAACAAAGGAAAAGAAAAACAGCTATAGATGTTTAATAAGGAAAAACTGGCGTGTAGAAAATACCAAAGCAGGTTACAATAGCAGGGTTTAAGCAAATTTTGTTTTTAAAATGTCATGTACATAGAAAAGAGTTTAACATCAGTTTTCTTTGGATAGTGGAACTATAGGTGATTTTAAAATATTTTTCTTTTAAAAGATTTTTTATTTTCCCACAGTGAACATGCATGACCTTGCAATTTAAAAAGCCAATGCTCTTTAAAAAAAAATAATAATAATGTATTCCTTCAACTCTTCCTTTTCTATCTCCCCCCTCCCTACTTTTCCATCAGTTTTCCTTCCTTAATCTTTTGTGTTTTTTTGTTTGTTTGTGTGTTTGCATTCTTCCTTGCTTTTGTCTTTTTGTTTTTCCTGATTATGATAGAGGACTAGTCCTATTCTCTCTTTAGGTATGTAAATCAAGGAGTGAATTCTCAAGAAGACAAATATGCATTACCACATCTGTGGATTTTCTACCCGTCTCTGCATTTGTTAGCTCTTATTAGGTGGGAGAAGCCAATTACCACCTTTTAAGATGGAGGTAATTTTTCCTTTTATTTTCCAAATTTCATGCAATACTAATGTGACCATGTGAAAAATTTTATTCTCAGCCACTGCTAAAGACTGCGTGGAAAAGAGGAAAGAATGAGGAGGGACAAGGCAGCCCTTGACATTGGTTACATTAGGTTTAAAAATAACTATTTTTCAGTACTATAGAGAAACATATTTGGTGACATGAGTGGATTTTAAGGACAAATTCAGCATGCTATAATCTGTTAATAACTTTTCATCTGTTAGTTGTGTCAGTGTTTTTGAAGCCACTAAGTGTATTACCACCATTTTTAATGTTTCAGGTGTTCTTGATTCATTCCGAAGAGCTGACCAGTGGAAGAAATAAGAATACTCTTATTTATGAATCACCCCACAGTAGCTCAAAATACACTGTTTGAATTTCTGTTCTGAGCTTCTGTCTTTTAACAATCTTTTGAAAAGGGTGCCTCGAATAACAGCAGATAATCACCAGGATGGGAGTGAATGACTTGTGGCAGATTCTGGAGCCTGTTAAACAACACGTCCACTTGCACAGTCTTGGTGGGAAAACCATTGCGGTTGATCTGAGTCTCTGGGTATGTGAAGCACAGACAGTCAAAAAAATGATTGGGACGGTCATGAAGCCCCACCTCAGGTAGAGTAAACGTGCTCAGAATATAAATAGATGATTGCGTAAGCAGTGGGTGTCTTGGTTTTGTTTCCACTTCATTTCTTTTGTTGTTGCTGTTTTACATTTTGAGATTTTAAAATGTATCAACGTGTCTCGATCTGCCATCTCCATATTGATAACACAATTTGTACATCGTACCCTTTGAGCTTCAGACTCGTAATACTTGGCTGCCTATTTAACATATCCGCAAGGATGCTTCGATGACTAAAAGCCAGAAATTTGGGAGCCATTCTCCCCCTGTTTTGTCCTCCACACATCCAGTCCATCAGAAGTCTTGCCAGTTCTACTTCCAGAATATACCCTGCGTTCACAGACTTCTCTCGATGTCCAGAAGCACTGCCTCAGCGGATGCCAATATCTCTTATCTGCCCTGCTGAGATGAAATCTTCGCTAGTTTCCCTCCCTCCTCTCTTGGCCTCCTCCTCCAAACCAGCTTCCACATAGCAATTAGAATAATCATAAATCTTCTTTGCTAAAAGACACACAGTGGTCTCTCAGTCCAGTCTACTTAAAATAAAATCTTAACAAATAAAATGTTATTGCATATAACATTTTATATTAATGTTCTTGCCATTATGTCATACTGCTGTGTTGACTTCTGCTATCAATATATGATGATTAATGTATTATTAACTTCTATATTTCAGGAACCTATTTTTTCGTATCTCATATTTAACGCTAATGGATGTAAAACTGGTGTTCGTTATGGAAGGGGAACCCCCAAAGCTGAAAGCTGATGTCATAAGTAAGAGGAATCAGATTCGGTATGGATCTTCGACAAAAACACGGTCTCAGAAAACAGGGAGATCACATTTTAACTCAGTCTTAAAGGAGGTGAGCATTCAGATATAATCTAATAATTCTGATTTGAATTATAGAGTATACTTTACTCTGATAAAGTTTTTCGTTCAGTATCCTTAATACTTATTAACTTTACTGTGACTAGAAGGACAGTGTGAATAGAGAAGAGAGTTTAAGTTTTGGAGTGAAACTTACCTGCGTTCAGATTCTGACTAGCCATTAGAAACTCTGAGACAGTGGGCAAGATTTTTAACCTGTCTGCCTCGTTTTGTACTGTGTAAAATAGGATAGTAATACTTTACAGGGATATGGTAAAAATTAGAGAAAATATATCTAAAACAACCGGTACATAGTCAGGACTTAATATGTAACATTTTATGACATCTTCAGCACTTAAAGAATTCCCAGGATAGAGGTCTCATTAATTCATACTTTACTCATTCAGGATTAATGAGAGTTCATAGACAGAATACGTATTTGGCTTCCTTTAGGGCTTTGTAATTTTAAAAAGTACTCAGTTATATTTTAGTATATTTATACGTTATAAAATATATATTTTTATAAAAATTTAAAAAGAAATCTATAATACGATAAAGTAAGTAAAACAATAGGAAGCTATTATTATCTTGTCTCTTTATTTTTTTATTTTTAGCTGCGTTGGGTATTCGTTGCTGCGCGGGAGCTTTCTCTAGTTGCTGCGAGCTGGGACTACTCTTCCTTGCAGTGTGTGGGCTTCTCATTGCAGTGGCTTCTCTTGTTGTGGACCACGAGTTCTAGGCACACGGGCTTCAGTAGTTGTGGCTCGCGGGCTCTAGAGCACAGGCTCATTAGTTGTGGTGCACGGGCTTAGTTGCTCTGTGCCATGTGAGATCTTTCCCGACCAGGGCTCAAACCCGTGTCCCCTGCATTGGCAGGAGGATTCTTAACCACTGCGCCACCAGGGAAGTCCCCTGTCTCTTTTTTAAGGGTATATGTTTTTAAAAATTGCAGTAATCACGCACAAATAATTTTTATCTGGAGTTTTCACTTAACATACCCATGTTTCCCTGTTGCCATATTCTATTCAAAATCATTACTTTAATGATGGTACAACATGTATGAAGGTATGAAATCATTCCCCATGATTGTATATTGTATTGTATACTGTTTGCTTTTTAGTTCTTCTCTATTATACAGGAAATTATGATGAACATTTTTTTGTAAGCATAGCTTTTTCTTGTGATTTTAAGATAAAATTACCCAAAGTGGGATTGATAGACCAAAGTTTTGGAGTGATTTTATAACTCTTGCCAATTACTTTCTACCAGTACAGGTATGAAATAGGCAATTTCATTGCACCCACAAGATTATTGGATATTAGGAGGTTTATCTTTGTACTATTTAGTATGGAAAATCGAAGACATTTCTTTGTTTATATAATATGTATAAATACATATAATACATATTTAATATGTATTGTTCTTTTAATGGTGAGGTTAAACATTTAACTTAGTTTTAGTCTCTCTCTGGGTAATGACCATCATATCCTTTCCCCACTTACCTTTTGAGGTTTTACTTTTTCTTTTGTTCATATTCTTTATATACTAAGGAAGTAAACCTTTTATCTTATTTGCTTTGAGTTCCTATCCCTGTTTTTCTTTTTAATTGTTGTTTAAAATTTTAATTTCTTTTAAAAGGTATTGCATAAATTAAAAAGCATTTTTCTCCAGAAATTCTATTTTCTATTTTTATGTGATTAAAAATAATAATTTTCAGTTAGTGACTATTCTACCTTAATGACTATCAGTAATTGAAGAAAATATCTGTACTGAATTCTAATTATTTCATGTGTAATCAGTTCCTGGAAATATCTATGGTTTACATACTTAAGGCATTAAATACCCAGTATAACGCAAAAAGATGTTTTATGTTCTTTTGAGAAAATTGCTCTATGCCTATTTCTTTATTTCTCTAATTGTGGTGTTCTTAGGCATTTTGTATTGGTTCAGTGTTGCCTGCCCATTAATCATTATCATATTTTTGTACACTCAGTCACTAAGCCTTACATTCTCCTAATCTACTGCCATTTTTAGTTACAAGCCTGAAAAGCACACATTAGTCCTCCAACACAACCTCCAGCCCATGTGATAGAGACTTAGGGTAGAGAAAATTGCAACCAACCTCATCACAAATTCTGTGCTGGTTTTTGAAAAGAGTTGGAACAGAATCTGAAATGACTTTTAAACTCTTGTTGTTTTTTATGAAAGGATACTTTTTATGTATGGGTAAATTAGAAACAACTATGGTGTTGCAGTAAAGCAGCACCTATAACAAAACTGTCTCTCTAAAGTCACCCAGCCAGAGTTCTGAAAAGCACCTTTTTTTTTTGACATAGTACTTTGTCCTTCTGAACCTTGTCCGCCTTGGGCAACATCTGGCAGAGGTTTTTATTACATCATAAAGCATGCAAACAATTAGTCAGTTAAAGCAAAAGAGATGATCTTTTTTCTGTCTCTAGAAACTAGGTAAATAGCCTCTTTTCCTCACCATATCCAGTATTCCTCAGTGATAGAATGAGAGTATCACATATGACAAGAAAGAATGCACTAGGCTGTAAAGCTAAACTATAAGCTACTCAGCTGGGTTAAATTCATAACGCCAAGAAAACCGCAAATTGATATAAACATCCTGTACAGACATTTGACTTACTAGGAGCACTCCAACAACGGGCCCCTGTGTGGCTCCCCGTAATGTGAGAGTTTCATCGTATAGGGGAGGTGATAAGAAGTGAACTTTAAGGCCTCAAGCCAAAATTGTGTAATAGCGTCTTCTTTGGAAGAGCTCATATTGGGAGGACCATCATGTGAGAAGGATTGCTGTAGTTTTACAGATGTAAATGTTAATGTGATTAATTATTATTATGTCAAGATATTTCCAGACTCTTGAGATAATAGCATTGAACAAAACAATGAAAATTGCATATTCATTACTTTTAAAAGTACTTTTTAAATTAATTTTTTAATCGAATATGGATTACTTTTTAATTGACATTAAAATTTTTAGCTTTTCCATACAGAAAATTTTAAACGAATACAAAAGTAGCCCATCACCAATCTTTAACAATTATCAACTCTTGACCAATTTTGTTTCATCTATACTCCCACCCACTCCTCTACTCCCACATATTTTTTTTTTAACATCTGTATTGGAGTATAATTGCTTTACAATGGTGTGTTATTTTCTGCTTTATAACAAAGTGAATCAGCTCTACATATACATATATCCCCATATCTCCTCCCTCTTGCATCTCCCTCCCACCCTCCCTATCCCACCCCTATAGGTGGTCACAAACCACTGAGCTGATCTCCCTGTGCTATGCGGCTGCTTCCCACTAGCTATCTATTTTACATTTGGTAGTGTATATATGTCCATGCCACTGTCTCACTTGGTCCCAGCTTGCCCTTCCCACTCCCCGGGTCCTCAAGTCCATCCTCTACGTCTGCGTCTTTATTCCTGTCCTGCCCCTAGGTTCTTCAGAACCATTTCTTTTTTTTAGATTCCATATATATATGTTAGCATGCAGTGTTTGTTTTTCTCTTTCTGACTTACTTCACTCTGTATGACAGTCTCTAGGTCCATCCACTTTACTACAAATAACTCAATTTCATTTCTTTATATGGATAATATTCCATTGTATATATGTGCCACATCTTCTTGATACATTCATCTCTCATTGGACACTTAGGTTGCTTCCATGTCCTGGCTATTGTAAATAGAGCTGCAATGAACATTGTGGTACATGACTCTTTTTGAATTATGGTTTTCTCAGGGTATATGCCCAGTAGTGGGATTGCTGGGTTGTATGGTAGTTCTATTCTTTAAGGAACCTCCATACTGTTCTCCATATTGGCTGTATCAATTTACATTCCCACCAACAGTGCAAGAGGGTTCCCTTTTCACCACACCCTCTCCAGCATTTATTGTTTGTAGATTTTTTGATGATGGCCATTCTGACTGGTGTGAGGTGATACCTCATTATAGTTTTTGTTTCTTTGTTTGTTTGTTTTTTTGCGGTACGCGGGCCTCTCACTGCTGTGGCCTCTCCCGTTGCGGAGCACAGGCTCCGGACGCGGAGGCTCAGCGGCCATGGCTCACGGGCCCAGTCGCTCCGCGGCATGTGGGATCTTCCCAGACCGGGGCATGAACCCGTGTCCCCTGCGTCGGCAGGCGGACTGTCAACCACTGCACCACCAGGGAAGCCCCTCATTATAGTTTTGATTTGCATTTCTCTAATGATTAGTGATGTTAAGCATCCTTTCATGTGTTTGTTGGCAATCTGTATATCTTCTTTGGAGAAATGTCTATTTAGGTCTTTGCCCATTTTTGGATTGGATTATTTGTTTTTTTCATGAGCTGCATGAGCTGCTTGCAAATTTTGGAGATGAATCCTTTGTCAGCTGCTTCGTTTGCAAATATTTTCTCCCTTTCTGAGGGTTGTCTTTTCGTCTTGTTTTTGGTTTCCTTTGCTGTGCAAAACCTTTTAAGTTCCATTAGGTCCCATTTGTTTAATTTTGTTTTTATTTCCATTTCTCTAGGAGGTCCTACATTATTCTGAAGCAAATCCCAGACATAATATTGTTTTAGTATTTCAGTACCTTTCTCTAAAAGATAGGGGCTCTTAAAAAATAAAAACAGGTCCTGTCTGAGCAAAGAACAGACGCCCTCCGGCGACCTACACGCACAGGCGGGGCTAAATCCAAAGCTGAGCCCCTGGGAGCTGTGAGAACAAAGAAGAGAAAGGGAAATCTCTCCCAGCAGCCTCAGAAGCAGCGGATTAAAGCTCCACAATCAACTTGATATACCCTGCATCTGTGGAATACCTGAATAGACAACCAATCATCCCAAATTAAGGAGCCCTGTGGATGAAAGGCTCTTGGTGCTGCAGCCAGGAGTCAGTGCTGTGCCTCTGAGGTGGGAGAGCCAACTTCAGGACACTGATCCACAAGAGACCTCCCAGCTGCACATAATATCAAACAGCAAAAATTTCCGAGAGATCTCCATCTCAACGCCAGCACCCAGCTTCACTCAACGACCAGCAAGCTACAGTGCTGGACATCCTATGCCAAACAACTAGCAAGACAGGAACACAACCCCACCCATGAGCAGAGAGGCGGCCCAAAATCATAATAAGTCTACAGACACCCCAAAACACACCACCAGACGTGGACCTGCCCACCAGAAAGACAAGATCTAGCCTCATCCACCAGAACACAGGCACTAGTACCCTCCACCAGGAAGCCTACACAACCCACTGAACCAACCTTAGCCACTGGGGACAGACACAAAAAACAACAGGAACTACGAACCTTCAGCCTGCAAAAAAGGAGACCCCAAACACAGTAAGATAAGCAAAATGAAAAGACAGAAAAACACACCGCAGATGAAGGAGCAAGATAAAAACCCATCAGACCTAACAAATGAAGAGGAAATAGGCAGTCTACCTGAAAAAGAATTCAGAATAATGATAGTAAGGTTGATCCGAAATCTTGGAGATAGAATGGACAATAGAATGGACAAAATGCAAGAATCAGTTAACAAGGACCTAGAAGAACTAAAGATGAAACAAGCAACGATGAACAACACAATAAATGAAATTAAAAGTACTCTAGATGGGATCAATAGCAGAATAACTGAGGCAGAAGAACGGATAAGTGACCTGGAAGATAAAATAGTGGAAGTAACTACTGCAGAGCAGAATAAAGAAAAAAGAATGAAAAGAACTGAGGACAGTCTCAGAGACCTCTGGGACAACATTAAACGTACCAACATTCGAATTATAGGGGTTCCAGAAGAAGAAGAGAAAAAGAAAGGGACTGAGAAAATATTTGAAGAGATTATAGTTGAAAACTTCCCTAATATGGGAAAGGAAATAGTTAATCAAGTCCAGGAAGCACGGAGAGTCCCATACAGGATAAATCCAAGGAGAAATACGCCAAGACACATATTAATCAAACTGTCAAAAATTAAATACAAAGAAAACATATTAAAAGCAGCAAGGGAAAAACAACAAATAACACACAAGGGAATCCCCATAAGGTTAACAGCTGATCTTTCAGCAGAAACTCTGCAAGCCAGAAGGGAGTGGCAGGACATATTGAAAGTGTTGAAGGAGAAAAACCTGCAACCAAGATTACTCTACCCAGCAAGGATCTCATTCAGATTTGATGGAGAAATTAAAACCTTTAGAGACAAGCAAAAGCTGAGAGAGTTCAGCACCACCAAACCAGCTCTACAACAACTGCTAAAGGAACTTCTCTAGGCAAGAAACACAAAAGAAGGAAAAGACCTACAATAACAAACCCAAAACAATTAAGAAAATGGGAATGGGAACATACATATCGATAATTACCTTAAATGTAAATGGACTAAATGCTCCCACCAAAAGACACAGATTGGCTGAATGGATACAAAAACAAGACCCATATATTTGCTGTCTACAAGAGACCCACTTCAGACCTAGAGACACATACAGACTGAAAGTAAGGGGATGGAAAAAGGTATTTCATGCAAATGGAAACCAAAAGAAAGCTGGAGTAGCAATTCTCATATCAGACAAAATAGATTTTAAAACAAAGACTATTAGAAGAGACAAAGAAGGACACTACATAATGATCAAGGGATCGATCCAAGAGGAAGATATAACAATTGTAAATATTTATGCACCCAACATAGGTGCACCTCAATACATAAGGCAAATACTGACAACCATAAAAGGGGAAATCGACAGTAACACATTCATAGTAGGGGACTTTAACACCCCACTTTCACCAATGGACAGATCATCCAAAATGAAAATAAATAAGGAAACACAAGCTTTAAATGATACATTAAATGAGATGGAGTTAATTGATATTTATAGGACATTCCATCCAAAAACAACAGAATACACATTTTTCTCAAGTGCTCATGGAACATTCTCCAGGATAGATCATATCTTGGGTCACAAATCAAGCCTTGGTAAATTTAAGAAAATTGAAATTGTATCAAGTATCTTTTCTGACCACAACGCTATGAGACTCGATATCAATCACAGGAGAAGATCTGTAAAAAATACAACCACATGGAGGCTAAACAATACACTACTTAATAACGAAGTGATCACTGAAGAAATCAAAGGGGAAATCAAAAAATACCTAGAAACAAATGACAATGGAGACACGACGACTCAAAATCTATGGGATGCAGCAAAAGCAGTTCTAAGAGGGAAGTTTATAGCAATACAATCTTACCTTAAGAAACAGGAAACATCTCGAATAAACAACCTAACCTTGCACCTAAAGCAATTAGAGAAAGAAGAACAAAAAAACCCCAAAGTTAGCAGGAGGAAAGAAATCATAAAAATCAGATCAGAAATAAATGAAAAAGAAATGAAGGAAACGATAGCAAAGATCAATAAAACTAAAAGTTGGTTCTTTGAAAGGATAAACAAAATTGATAAACCATTAGCCAGACTCATCAAGAAAAAAAGGGAGAAGACTCAAATCAATAGAATTAGAAATGAAAAAGGAGAAGTAACGACTGACACTGCAGAAATACAAAAGATCATGAGAGATTACTACAAGCAACTCTATGCCAATAAAATGGACAACCTGGAAGAAATGGACAAATTCTTAGAAAGGCACAACCTGCCAAGACTGAATCAGGAAGAAATAGAAAATATGAACAGACCAATCACAAGCACTGAAATTGAAACTGTGATTAAAAATCTTCCAACAAGCAAAAGCCCAGGACCAGATGGCTTCACAGGCGAATTCTATCAAACATTTAGAGAAGAGCTATCACCTATCCTTCTCAGACTCTTCCAGAATATAGCAGAGGGAGGAACACTCCCCAACTCATTCTACGAGGCCACCATCACCCTGATACCAAAACCAGACAAGGATGTCACAAAGAAAGAAAACTACAGGCCAATATCACTGATGAACATAGATGCAAAGATCCTCAACAAAATACTAGCAAACAGAATCCAACAGCACATTAAACGGATCATACACCATGATCAAGTGGGGTTTATTCCAGGAATGCAAGGATTCTTCAGTATACGCAAATCAATCAACGTGATACACCATATTAACAAATTGAAGGAGAAAAACCATATGATCATCTCAATAGATGCAGAGAAAGCTTTTGACAAAATTCAACACCCATTTATGATAAAAACCCTGCAGAAAGTAGGCATAGAGGGAACTTTCCTCAACATAATAAAGGCCATATATGACAAACCCACAGCCAACATCGTCCTCAATGGTGAAAAACTGAAAGCATTTCCACTAAGATCAGGAACAAGACAAGGTTGCCCACTCTCACCACTCTTATTCAACATAGTTTTGGAAGTTTTAGCCACAGCAATCAGAGAAGAAAAGGAAATAAAAGGAATCCAAATCGGAAAAGAAGAAGTAAAGCTGTCACTGTTTGCAGATGACATGATACTATACATACAGAACCCTAAAGATGCTACCAGAAAACTACTAGAGCTAATCAATGAATTTGGTAAAGTAGCAGGATACAAAATTAATGCACAGAAATCTCTGGCATTCCTATACACTAAGGATGAAAAATCTGAAAGTGAAATCAAGAAAACACTCCCATTTACCATTGCAACAAAAAGAATCAAATACCTAGGAATAAACCTACCTAAGGAGACAAAAGACCTGTATGCAGAAAATTATAAGACACTGATGAAAGAAATTAAAAATGATACAAATAGATGGAGAGATATACCATGTTCTTGGATTGGAAGAATCAACATTGTGAAAATGACTCTACTACCCAAAGCAATCTACAGATTCAATGCAATCCCTATGAAACTACCACTGGCATTTTTCACAGAACTAGAACAAAAAATCTCACAATTTGTATGGAAACACAAAAGACCCCGAATAGCCAAAGCAATCTTGAGAACGAAAAATGGAGCTGGAGCAATCAGGCTTCCTGACTTCAGACTATACTACAAAGCTACAGTAATCAAGACAGTATGGTACTGGCACAAAAACAGAAATATAGATCAATGGAACAGGATAGAAAGCCCAGAGATAAACCCACGCACATATGGTCACCTTATCTTTGACAAAGGAGGCAGAAATGTACAGTGGAGAAAGGACAGCCTATTCAATAAGTGGTGCTGGGAAAACTGGACAGCTACATGTAAAAGTATGAGATTAGATCACTCCCTAACACCATACACAAAAATAAGCTCAAAATGGATTAAAGACCTAAATGTAAGGCCAGAAACTATCAAACTCTTAGAGGAAAACATAGGCAGAACACTCTATGACATAAATCACAGCAAGATCCTTTTTGACCCACCTCCTAGAGAAATGGAAATAAAAACAAAAGTAAACAAATGGGACCTAATGAAACTTAAAAGCTTTTGCGCAGCAAAGGAAACCATAAAGAAGACCAAAAGACAACCCTCAGAATGGGAGAAAATATTTGCAAATGAAGCAACTGACAAAGGATTAATCTCCAAAATTTATAAGCAGCTCATGCAGCTTAATAACAAAAGAACAAACAACCCAATCCAAAAATGGGCAGAAGACCTAAATAGACATTTCTCCAAAGAAGATATACAGAGTGCCAACAAACACATGAAAGAATGCTCAACAACACTAATCATTAGAGAAATGCAAATCAAAACTACAATGAGATATCATCTCACACCAGTCAGAATGGCCATCATCAAAAAATCTAGAAACAATAAATGCTGGAGAGGGTGTGGAGAAAAGGGAACCCTCTTACACTGTTGGTGGGAATGTAAATTGATACAGCCACTGTGGAGAACAGTATGGAGGTTCCTTAAAAAGCTACAAATAGAACTACCATATGACCCAGCAATCCCACTACTGGGCATATACCCTGAGAAAACCATAATTCAAAAAGAGTCATGTACCAAAATGTTCATTGCAGCTCTATTTACAATAGCCCAGAGATGGAAACAACCTAAGTGTCCATCATCGGATGAATGGATAAAGAAGATGTGGCACATATATACAATGGAGTATTACTCAGCCATAAAAAGAGACGAAATTGAGCTATTTGTAATGAGGTGGATAGACCTAGAGTCTGTCATACAGAGTGAAGTAAGTCAGAAAGAGAGAGACAAATACCGTATGCTAACACATATATATGGAATTTAAGAAAAAAAAAATGTCATGAAAAACCTAGGGGTGAAACAGGAATAAAGACACAGACTTACTAGAGAATGGACTTGAGGCTATGGGGAGGGGGAAGGGTAAACGGTGACAAAGCAATAAAGAGGCATGGACATGTATACACTACCAAACGTAAGGTAGATAGCTAGTGGGAAGCAGCCGCATAGCACAGGGAGATCAGCTCGGTGCTGTGTGACCGCCTGGAGGGGTGGGATAGGGAGGGTGGGAGGGAGGGTGACGCAAGCGGGAAGAGATATGGGAACATATGTATATATATAACTGATTCATTTTGTTGTGAAGCTGAAACTAACATACCATTGTAAAGCAATTATGCTCCAATAAAGATGTTTAAAAAAAAAAAAACAATTACAATTTCAGATCATGATAACTGCTATGAAAAAGTAAAGCAAGGAAATGGTTAAAGAGTGGCTGGGGTGAGGGGTCTGCCGTTTTGACTCTTCTGAGAGGTAGGAGGTTAAAAAAAAATAAATAAAAAAAATAAAAATAAAAAAATAAAAACATAACCACAATATAATTTTTATTATTGTATCCAAAAGTTGAATACTAATACTTTGCCATTAAGTATTCAGTGCTCAAGTTTCCAGTTGTTTCTTAAATGTAATAAGTTTTAAAACACCTAAACAGCTACTATTAATATTTGTGATATAGAAGTAAGTCAAACACTGAAAAAAGCAGCAATACAAATGTTCTTATATTTGTTGCACCTACTTTTTCTTTTCAGTGTCTTGACATGCTGGAATGCTTAGGAATTCCCTGGGTCCAGGCTGCTGGAGAAGCTGAAGCCATGTGTGCTTACCTCAATGCCAGTGGTTATGTAGATGGCTGCCTCACCAACGACGGCGATGCTTTCCTTTATGGGGCCCAAACTGTTTATAGAAATTTCACTATGAATACCAAGGTATTTTTTCTTTCTCTTTTTCAGCATTTGTTTTACACACTACTTTTTTTAAAGGGATTAATTCTTGGCACTTAGCAATCGCTAAGTAAAATGTTTACTGTTACTAAAAATATCAGTGCCACATAGTTCATTCTCTTTGAAATATGGATTTCTCTCCTAAGGGCTTGACTTGTTTCACAAGGTTTAATTCTAAATCAGTTTCAACTATATATTATAAAATTGCATACACTATGTATTGCCTTGACCCAGAATTTGCACTTTTAGTAAGCCTCAAAAACACCTCCAAATATGCAAGGAGAGATATACAAGGATGTTAACTGCAGCATTGTCACTAATTACAAAAATTTGGCAAACACCCAAATGCCCATTGATAGAGAATGGCTAAATACAGCCACAGTTCTCATGGAGGGAGGTAATACATGGGACATTTTGCTTGTAATTATTCAAGGTTGGGCAAGGGAGACTGTGGACCTTTGGTGGATTAGAGCCAGGGAGACTAAACCTCTTGCCAAAAAAATTCTGGTATCTTTCTGAAAATGCTCCCAGTATTTCCATTGAGAAACACTGCCTTAGAGTCCATCTAATGTAAGCAATCATTAAAAAGGTATGTATTATTGATATTAAAGATATCCAGTTATATTAGTGGGCAAGAAATACTGCAAAATAGTATTTTTATATAATCCTATTTTTACTTAAAAATAGAGTAATAAATATTTGTATGTATGTGTCAAAGAACATGTTTCTTAGAAGGATATGCCTGATGCTGTTAATGATAGTTAACTTCTGATGATGTAATTACAATAATATACAATTTCTATAATATACATTTTACAGTGCTTAATTGTACAAGATGAAAATCTACTTTTGTAGACACCAGAAAACAATAAAGAGGAAAAAATGACTACTATAGTTAATTTTTTAAAGCCATTTTTGAAATTATGACTTTATTTCCAGATATTGAAGTGTTAGATTTTATGAAGATTCTGGTGATCAGGATAATTTTAAACTTTTAGGAATAAACATTTAGAGACAGCTTTGACAAATTATTTTTATAATGTTGTTTTTGTTTAGATTTTTGAAGATGAAACTGAATCTGTTCTTTCTTCTAGGACCCACATGTTGACTGTTATACAATGTCATACATCAAGAGTAAACTAGGTTTGGATAGAAATGCTCTGGTTGGGCTAGCAATACTACTTGGCTGTGATTATCTTCCAAAGGTATGCTGAAATTGCCATATTTATTTACTATTCATAATGGGGTTTTTTTGATACCTTACATGCTGCATAAATATGAATACAATATCATTTTATATAATTAAGAACCTAATTTAGAATATAGGTGTAATAAACTATTCAGTAACTAAAATAATCAGCATTTCAAGTGGCATTAAACAGCTTGCTCATCATGATACTGAATGTTATAAATGAGAATAGAATCATAACTAGTACCACAGCTTAAATCTCAGTAAACCATTCCTCTAAGAGATTCACATTCACGTTTGACTATCCTTTTAGAGAAATGTAGGAATTACTCTTTCCTTGTCTTGTGCCAGTATTAGTTTCTATCACTGTCGTCTGAGTTTTGCATCTCCATTTTAGCTATTTGTGCACATGCTCAGTGTTATTGTTACTGTTGCTACGCAACATGATTATTGGGTTAAGCCATTCATCCTTCCGTGCCTCTTAGCATTGCACTGAGTTTTGCTCATGAAAACCTTTTATTTTATATCTTAAGATACACAATATAGGGCTTCCCTGGTGGCGCAGTGGTTGAGAGTCCGCCTGCCGATGAAGGGGACACGGGTTCGTGCCCCGGTCCGGGAAGATCCCACATGCCGCGGAGCGGCTGGGCCCGTGAGCCATGGCCACTGAGCCTGCGCGTCCGGAGCCTGTGCTCCGCAACAGGAGAGGCCACAGCAGTGAGTGGCCCGCGTACCGCAAAAAAAAAAACAAAAAAAACAAGAACAAAAAAAAAGATACACAATATAGTTCTCTGTAACAGGTATAATAGGTGAGGGATGAATTAAGAATTACCATGATAACCACATTCATAAATATGATGTTTAAATATATAAAATGACTTGTATTGTAGCTCCTACTATTTTTATATAGTCCTGTTATTATGTCCCTGCTGATCATCTTTGTATCCTTACTAAACCCCTCATTATACTATAGACTCTATCCCCAAGAGAAGTCTAAAGAAGGATGACATACAATTTTTTTTCACTAGAGCTTGGGAGAGGAAAAAATAGTAGGATACTAAAATTATTAACTGTAATTTCTAATCTGTGTCACCAGTGACCAAATAGAGAAATCAACAATTTTTTTTAACTAGTAAAAAAAGAAAACAGGAGGAAAAGAACTGTTAAACAACATAGAAAATAATTATTATAGTTCTCATTCTGAAATAGATTTGTTTCCCATATGTAATTGTATCATAATTAAAGTCTAAAAACAGCTCAGTGTTGAATATAAGAAAAACTTTGCAAACTTGAACTCACAGAAACCAATTTTAGCTGCAGTGGTATTATACACTAGCCTTACCTATTTTGATTTTTTGTTTCTTTGCAACCAAAACTGCTATCTATTTATATCATTGTACTTATTGATCTTTAAGACTCTACTATCATGATTTGCTTAAAAAAATTTAATATATAACTAAATGCTAATACATGAAGGGTGACATACAAAATATCCAGCAACTGTTTTACTAAAGACATAGGCTGTAGAGATGGAAAATGCTTCTGGATACCCTCTGTTGTGCTATGTGTTACCCTTTTAGCTGAATCCTGAGTGTAGGTGGGTTGGAAAGGGAATTCATTTTAAGGGAGAGACCCCTTTGCTGGCAGGCGCTCAGGGTACATGGGCAGTGGCTATTTACTAACAAGTTTAGAAGTATTTTAACACTGGTATGTCTCTCCTGATGCATATCGGCTAAAGAACAGCCTTGCTTACAAAGACATATTAATAAACTGTTATAGGAACTGGAAGACTCAGTGTAAACCAGAAATTGTCATGTGAATATACATTTATTTATATATTTTTTGTGTAGGAAACTTAATGCTTATTTTAATTTTCTTAAGTTATTAATTTCAAGAGTTAACTTGGAATTCTCCTTTGTTCTCTTTGGTTGTTTGGATCTTTAAATATTATATGTTCATATAATCAAATGAACATGCCTTTTCCTGATTACAGATATAACAGAAAGTTAGGTCAAATTAAAATACTATCAGAATAATTAACATAGAAAATGAAAGCCCTCTAAAATTCTGTTCCTCCCTCTCCTAAAATAAACAGTCAGTGGTTTTTTTGTTTGCATAAGTTAACAATATAATTGTTATTTAACTTACAAACCTAAATCATACTGTATGCTATTCTGCAATTTTCATTTTACACGTAACAATGTGTCTTGCACACAGTTACCTCATTCTTTGAGCTACACAATCTTACATTGAATGGACATCTCACCCTTCATTTATCTATTCCCTAGTGATTAACGTTTGAACTTCTTTTCCCACTTTCTGAAAGGGAGTCCCTGGAGTTGGAAAAGAGCAAGCATTAAAACTTATAAAGATTTTGAAAGGACAAAGTTTACTTCAGAGGTAACTAAACATTACTTTTTCTTGTGACATTAGTCTTTTATTCTTGTTGAACTTAATAGTGAATACAAAAAGTATTGTGCTTTCCAAAAAAAGGTTTTGTATTTTTGAGATGATCTGTATTTTTATTTAAAATCAGTTATTTTATTTATTCAGAAGTTTTCCAAAGAAAGCTGAAAAGTATATGTCCTAAGCCATATTTTGTTTTTTTTCAATATTATTAGCTCATTACAAACACAAGTAGTAAGATATCAAATGCGTTTATTTATAACCATGGGCATTTGCCACAGGCTATTTTAGACCATTTCATCAACAAATAAAGATAAACTAACATTAAATTAATTTTATATTTTAAATTACTTTTTATATAAATACTTTGATACTATATTTTTCTATAAATGAAATGTCTGACATGTTGCAAATATTTAATAACACTTGATCAAAAATTTTTCTTGACTGCCCTTTGTTCTATAGCCACAAATTTAGTAATACGTTAATTCTAATGAATTAACTGTACAATCTGAGGATTCAAGACAGGATACAGAGTATATTAAAGTTTACAAACTGTGCTATTTAGTTTTGAAAGCATGTCAGTTATATTTACTTGATGAGGGCAAAGTTTTATAAAAATTAATATTTATGATGATAAAGTATAGAATGAATAAAAAGGAAAGGAACTAGGACTCTGGGAGACTTAAAATAGTCCTTGCCTCCAGTAGTTATGAGATAGTGAGTACATGAAAGGAAACATTAAGTGGTAGAAATGAAGAAGGGGTGACCATGAGAAAGATTTCAAATAGCCATGCTCTTTCTTTTAGTGCTTCTCTTTCAGCTGTAAAGCTACTGATAGATCTAAGACTTTAATAAACTCCTTATTAACATCAGTGATGACTGTTTTCCAAAGCAAAAAAGCAAAGGTATACTTTGGCTTGGGGGTGAGTTAAGGAATCATTTGGGAATTGTGAAGAATAAAATAAAAAGGGAAAAGCAAGCAAATGTGGCACCTGGCTAACTACAAATCATTCTTATTGAGACAGTTTCAGCAAATATGTACTTTTGGCAACATTTTATAAAATGTTTGCCTTCACGCTTGAAAATAATGAGATTACATTTTGTTATAATTATCTGTCATTCCAATTTTTATTAATTTAGACTAAACTTCCCCCTAGTTATTTTTAATTTTTTATGTTTTTATGTCCCCAGACTGGGACAGCAACTTTACCGCCAAAGGAAAAATAAGTAGGCAGGTGGAAAGGAACAGAATAGCCTGATATTTGAGAACATGGCATTTTGGTGACCTTATTATTTCTTTATTTTTTTTAATACCATTTTCTTTTAAAGGTTTAATCAGTGGAATGAAAAATTTTGTTACTCTAATTCACAACCAGCAGTTGTTAGCAAACTGGCTCATTGCTCTGTATGTTCCCATCCAGGTAAGCAGACATAGGGAATGATATCTCTAGGATATTATTGTCTGATACCTACGTTTTCATCTCTGTTCTTATAGTACTTTTTACATACCTACCTTCCTTACCAGATTGGGAACCCTCAGTGTCAGGAGTTGTGTCACATACACACAGTAGGCACTTGATAAATATTTATTGAATGAAATAACGTGATGTAAATGATAAATATAGGATATGTGCAGTTTCGAACTATGTTATCAGATTACTTTGATCCTAAAATTATGTTTTCAATATAGAAATCCATTTTAAGGAAAAAAATTGTACTGATAAATCTTAGGGAAAAATGGAAGTGAAATCATTTGCTTATGTATCAGTGATTTATATTCATATATTTAAAGAATTCTTAACTGTCCTATAGTGCATTTTTATTGTGTGTGAAGATAGTGACTTAAAACTAATTTCTAATACATGTTCACTGTTAAGTAGCTTGGACCCTGTTCATTAGTCTTGATAAAAATATGATGTCCCTGACATGTATGTCTCTGACATGTACTGGGTTAAAAAGGCCTTTTGCTCTCAGGAGAGATTAAGAGATCATGTTAGCTCATCTTTTAAAAGAAATTCTGCTTTATCTATTTGTCTTAATATGTTTTCATTAGCCTTTTAAAATGATAGATGAAACCATGGAAGAGATCAATGTTTTTATAGATAAAATGCCATTCTGTAGTTTTTTTGGTACCTTATAAATGACGATTTAGGTCATATCAGTTATGTAGGTTCTTTGTGTTCTCAAAAGTGTTGAAGGTAGTCATGCTTTCCTTTTACTGGGCACTAGGACCCCACACCCAGGCCACAATCAGAATTTATGTTCCAAGCATAGTTTAAAAATAGCTATATAGTAACTGAGAGCTAGCCACTAGCAGAGGTAATTAACTGCTCTATTCTTTTCATATTCTTATTAAAGAAACCATTTCATGAATTATTCTATTAACTAAATAATGTTTTACTAATAATGTCCATTTTTCTTGTATGTAGCTACCACATACACCACAGTTTTCCATTTGAGATTATTATAAATGTATAATTTCATATTACAAATTAACACTTTCAGACAGAAGGGTAATTTACAGAAAAAAAATAGTGTCATGTGATAGTAATAGCTAAAGATCTACTTTATCGTAAGAATTATTATTGTGTTCATTACTCTATTGGGCCTAAATGTATTGAAACCCTTCTATATGCTAGGCATTGTGCTAGGCAGTATTTGTTTTTGAAAATTTGGTTAAGGGCAAAAAAAAAAAATGTACATAGAAGGTAACTCTAAAAAGCAGTGAAAGTCATACTTTTTGTGTCTCCATGAAGGTTCACCTAAGGATCATGAACGTAATGGATGCAAATTATGTAAAACTGATCGATATTGTGAGCCACATGATTATGAATACTGTTGTCCTTGTGAGTGGCACCGAACAGAACATGAGAGACAACTAAATGCAGTGGAAAACAGTATTAGGAAGTAAGTTTTTTGTGCTCATTGTTTCCTGATGTGGCCTATTTATACACCTGTGGTTGAATTATTTCCGCATAACTTTCCCCCATGTAGGTTAATAACGTTTCACAAAATCCTTTTCTAGATTTTGTTCAAAAATTAGGCTATCTTAGAAGATAGTAATTTAATAATGTTTCATCGAGAAGCTTGATGACTAGGATACTATACAAGGACACTTTCCATTAAATGAGAAGAGATTAAATGGATGATTTTAGAGTCTATCTAAAATTGCCTGATTGTATTAATAACATGTATATAACTTATTTTCAGGAAAGCTTGCAGTTGTCAGGGATTCCCATTCCATGAGGTAATGAGTAATAATTCAACCGTGTGTTTATCTCAGAAGCTTTTTTTAAAAGTTTGACATGTCAGTTGCTATTCTCTGTTCTCTTGCTAGGTTATTCAAGAATTCCTTTTGAACAAGGATAAATTGGTGATGGCAATCAGGTACCAAAGACCTGATTTATTATTGTTTCAGGTATCTGAAAATAAACTCTTATTTTACAGTGTGGAGTTGGATACTAGGAAGATAAGAAGGGGTAATCACTTTGACTGATCTGAGAGGAGTTTGAAGTAGATGGCTCTTGAGTGCACATGTGTTTTTCAGCATTTACATCTAATCTTCATTCCTTTGCCACACAGTAACTATACTTTGCAGCCCATAAGACAAATCACAATTATGCTGTTCTTTACAAGACACCTTAAAGACCATGTACAGATGTATTGTATTCAGGGATATGTTGGGGGAGGGATGCTAATAACCAGAGAATGTAAAGATCTATATTGTTATTGTATATTATTATGGAAGACAGTATATTGTTATGGAAGACAGTATAGTTTACAAGTGCATTGGGATTTGTAATCAGTGACCTAAATTTAAATTTGGACAGTCCGTCGCTTACCATGTGACCCTGGATATGTGTTTTCCTCAAAATAGAAATAATATTACTTATCCTGTGAAGTCACTATGCAGATTAAATGAGATTATTTATATTAACCCCTACTATAGTAGCTAAAGAAACAGAGTGGCTCAATAAATTGTAACTACTTGTTGCTTGGCTCTACCAACAACAGTAGTGATAATGGCAACCAACATTCATTGAACATTTAAAATTTGCTGTTATATTTACCACATTACGTGTAATCTTCCCTAACTTTATAATGTGTGTGCTGGATTATATTTTACAGAGGGAAAACCTGAGGCTAAAAGAGGTTAAGTAATTTACCCGAATCTAGGAAATATTCTGGCCTTCAAACCCAGAACCCTCACGCTTACATCATTGTGCCATATTGCCTCCTTAGGAGGCTCACTGTTCTTTCTGGGAATATTCTCATTGATACAACTTTAACTAATGTTATCTCTTAAGGAAAAGATAATATCACCCTGAGAGTGCTGTTTGTCTCCAAGAGATAACAAGATCTTGTTTTATTTTTATTATATTTACAGAGATTTGCTCTTGAAAAAATGGAGTGGCCCAATCACTATGCATGTGAGAAATTGTTGGTACTGTTGACCCACTATGACATGATAGAAAGAAAGCTCGGTACAAGGAACTCTAATCAACTACAGCCACTTCGGTAATATAAAGAATTGTATGAATAAGTCCCTGTGTTTTCATTGGAATATCTTATCTAAAATATTCTTCTTAGTATCTTCAATAGTGGAATATATATCTCTTTGTTTTATAAAAATGGAGGAAAGGTCTACTGGAATATTAAAAGCTTATTCAGGGCTTACAGTCAAGATAACATAGTAAGTTCATGCTCTGACACACTTCTCTGCCTCAAACATGTAGTAATAATAGACTATTAAAAGGAATAAATATAAAAAGATATAGATTAACTAGATAATTATTTCCGTGGACCAGAAAGGGGACAGAAATGTAAAGTGAATGGAGGGACTGAAACTGAGAATTGGTGGCTCTCAGTGAAGGGTATATGATTATTCATTGTACTCTTCTTGAAACTTTTCAAAATAAAAAGTTTGGGGGAAAGTATTAAAGAAAAAAGATAAGCTACAAAGGAGTGACAGTCTGCTAGCATACATCTTTCACGACAATAGTAGATTCCAGAAGATGATGGAGTAATATTTCAAAGCTTTGACTAAAAATAATTGGCAACCCAGACATCATTAAAATTATTCACTGGTTGGCAAGGCATTTTCAGACATGTGAAGACTAAGAGTTTTCCATTCACAGACCCTCATCAAAAGCACTGTTAAAGGATGACTTCAGCAAGAAGGAAAATGAACTCAGGGGGAAGATGTGGATAACAACTAACAGTGGCCAGCATACAAACTGATAAAACATGTTTAGCTAATTTAATAAATGGAATGGAAAAAATTTGTATATAAATATCTTAATAATGCTTGATGGTCAGTATATGATGATGATAACAAACTAAAACTCCCAAAGTATGCATGTAAACAGTTAAGGGTAACCACTAAAACATTAGAAATACAATCTCTGTCTTTAAAACCAATACCTAAAATAAGAAAGTAAAACTATCAAACCGGAAGAATACAGGAAGGTGAAAGGTGGAAATAGCATAGAAAATCTTAATAACCAAAAACACAAAATAAGATGTATGAATGAATCCAACTGTATCAGTAATCATAATAAATGTAAGTAGATTAAGCTCATTATTAAAAGACATTATATCAGATGAGTAAACAAAATTCAACAGTAGTCTGCTTTATAGGTCATGTGCACAATAAGACTATGTTAAGTTTGAAAATAAAGAGATTTAAAAGATTTAACCAGGCAAATATTTACCAAAGTGATGTAGCAAAATTAACAGAAGCAAAAAAGACTTTAAAACAAAAATCATTATTATGGAAAAGAGGAACACTGAATAATAAGAGGAAAACTCTACTGATGAGATCTAACAATTATAAACTCTCTCTTTTAAATAACAAGTCAAAGGAATAGCCATACAATAATTCTTAAAACATTTTTAGAATATTAGTAAAACAATAAAAATTGATGGGAATTGAATTATTCAATCTACAAATTGAAAATTTCCAAATAACTCATGCAATTAAACCTCATTAGTGAGTTTTTTTTTTTTTTCAGAATTGTTAAAAACCGAATCAGAAATGGAGTTCATTGCTTTGAAGTAGAATGGGAAAAGCCTGGTATGTATACACTTTAAGCAAAATTTATAACATTTGGTCATGTATGTTTAGCAAATATCAAATACATAGGTAAAACATATGTATGTATATAAAAAATAAAGATGAAAATATATCACATACACCAAGGATTAATTTCATAGTTTACCTGTGCTATGTAAACAGCCGTTGACTAATAGTAAATATTTAAAACTTAAGTAATTTTATTCCAATGTCTTAAACTGATATTTCTTTTGTAATTAATGTTTACGAAAACAATATGGAAATAGTTTTGATTTATATTTCTCAAGAAAATACTGCTACAAATGGTCTAGTCGTTGGATTTCATTGTATAGCTGGGTCTAAAGAAACCAGGGCTGCTGAAAAGCACCTGGGGGTGCTCTTCCTCTCCTTTCTTTACTCTGTTTAGTTTTCATGGGAATTTTTTTTTTTTTTTTTTGGCTGAGTTGGGTCTTTGTTGCTGCGTGCAGGCTTTCTCTAGTTGCGTCGAGCGGGGGCTACTCTTCGTTGTGGTGCGCGGGCTTCTCATTGCGGTGGCTTCTCTTGTTGCGGAGCACCGGCTCTAGGCGTGCGGGCTTCAGTAGTTGAGGCTTGCGGGCTCTAGAGTGCAGGCTCAGTAGTTGTGGTGCACGGGCTTAGTTGCTCCACAGCATGTGGGATCTTCCCAGACCAGAGATTGAACCCGTGTCCCCTGCATTGGCAGGCGGATTCTTAACCACTGCGCCACCAGGGAAGCCCTTCATGGGAATTTATAATGGTCAAATTACTCTTCTCTTCTACAGGCAGAAATACAGTGAACTCTGAATTAGCTCCAAAACTGAAGGCAAGGAAAGCACAGATCATTTAAAGGGGAAAATAATACCAAATTCATTTATATTTGGCTTTGAAATTAGATTGTATAATTACATGTGAATGAGTGAGAGAACAGATTTGAAATGAAATGAAAGTTGTAAGTAACTTTGAAGAATTAAGTGATAAAGAATTAGATAAGTCGTTCTAAGCAATAATAGGAAAATAGCTAAAGAATTTTGAAAACTGTTTAGGAACAGATCCACCAACTGTAGTAGATTTTCAGGAAAGACAATGGCATTAACCCAGTTTGGCAGTGCGTCTCCTTTGTTAAGAACTGAGGATTGGGTGCCCACTTTCACTTATCCTTGTAGGAGTCATCCCTTAAGGGAAAAAATGTACCCCACGCTACTTTAACTAAGAACTAATTCTAAGTTCACTTGTTTCCATTGTTTCTACTTTAAACTCATCAAGGAATAGTTTCATTATAGTTTGGCTTCTTATGGAGTTTTCCCCTCATATAAGATAAATACAAGAATCTAGTCTACTATTTACATATCTTATTGTAAGTTTACGTATAAGCATTCTCATTTTCACTTATCAGGTGCTTGTGAGTCCAGTAAGCCCGGGTGTGTCCTCGAGAGATTGATAACCTTTGAAACAACAATCTGGAAAATAGTGATAGTTTTGATGACCATTTCAATTCTGTCCTTTTCAGAAGCTACCACTAAAGAAAGCCAATGTTAAAGTTTTAGGAAATTGTTTCCATTCTTTATCTGAAATTTTACACTTATTATATGAAATTAAAACAAACTAGCCTTATCTAAATAAAGTTTCCTAGTCTCTAAGCTGCTCCTACCATCTCTGAAGCAAGAGAAATTTAAAGTTCTAATTTAAAAGGAACCTCTTTTCAGCTCTTCCCAGGTGGAATAAAATCACTTCTGTATTAGTATCAACAGATTATTAGAATAGCGGTGTTATAAAGCAAGATTTGCATCAATTATCCATTTGTGAATGACCTAGTTGACTTGGTAAACTGAAGTTACCTGGAAAAATGTAATATTTCAAATCTGTAATTAAAGCTGTTTTATTGTATTTTTAATCCTTTAGAACATTACTCTATAGAAGATAAACCTGGAGAATTGGTTTTACAAACAATAGAAGAAGAATCATTGTTTGAAGCAGCTTATCCTGAGATTGTTGCTGTTTATCAAAAACAAAAGTCAGAAATTAAAGGCAAGAAACAAAAAAGTAAGTATCACATTTGATAACTATTTAGGCTGCACACAAATATTACAAAAGAGCAACCTGTCTTATTTGAATCTATCTTGTCCAGATTTTGCTGAAAGTTCTGTAAAATCAAGAGTAAGGATTGTACTTTTTCTTCTTTGTCTCGACACAGTTTGTTCTAAAATCTAAAAGCCAAGAATAGACCATTCTGCTCTGAGTCTGCTAACTTAACTGACTGTTAGTAATTATAATAACCACTTATTGAGCAACTAGTATATATAACATATTTTGGATTATAAATACATTTTCTTTATTTCCCAGAACTCAGTGAGGAACTTACAACATTATTTTATAACATGCCACTCAATTATAACATTGTTTCCAAAATATAATATTTTATAATATTTTATTAATAATTATTTTGTTATAATTATGTATAACACAATTTTCAGGAATGCGCTGAGACAAAAGGCAAAAATTGATCATACAGAAGATTTCTGATCTGAGCTTTTTAATTTGTTTACCCATATTAGGAGAATAAAATAGATTTTAATTGTATTATATATTTCTTTTTCTTTCAGGCATGAAAACTAAGTCTAAAGGAAACAGTTTGCCAGAATCTGATGATATGATGACTTTGCAATCACACATGACTTTAAAACCCACATGTGAAATCTTTTCTAAGCAGAATTCCAAGTTAAATTTGGAAATTTCCCCTGATTCTACATTACCGCAGGAATCTACTGTGCCATTGAATACCTTGCTTTTACCTGAAGATGCTCCCTGTTTGAATACACAAGAACAGTTAATATCTTCTCCAAGACCTTTGGCTGTGCAACAAATTAAAGCTGTCAGTAAGTCTCTGATTGCAGAATCTAGTCAACCCAGTACCTCATCCCTTAATATATCTGCAATTGCTGATCTGCACTTGAGCACCATTGACTGGGAAGGTACTTCTTTTAGTAATTCTTCAGCTATCCCAGGGAACACTTTTGCTCATGGTGTAAAATCGGAACTTGAAACAGCTATCCCTGATAGCTTTAAAAATATTACAGAACAATTGTCATGTGAATCAGAATGGTGCACTACAAACATTAATAAACAGTTCGATTGGGATCTTCAAAAGACTGATCCTGAAGAGCACCTACTTTCTGGCATTACTGATTTACATCTTCAGGATTTACCTTTAAAGGAACGAATACATATAAAATCATCATATCCTCAGAATAATGTACAACCAGATGATGATCTGAAAACATTGTCCCTACTTACTGTACAAGAACACAGTATTGCTAATAGTAGTTCTGAGTGTCTATCACATCTTTCCAAAGATTTTCTAGGAATTCATTTGCAAAATGAATCTAGAAACTGTAAAGTCCTAAAAGGAAACCAGCTGTTTCCAGAAAACTATAAAGCAAATACTTCTATACCTTATTCTGTCAATAACCCAATAGTAAAGACCTCCAATGTTAGAATTGGACCACCAAATACTGCTTTAGATTATAGTAGAAAAGTTGATGGGCAAACCACTCGGAAAACTGTAATGAAGAAGAGTGTTTGCCTTGACAAACATTCCTCTGGTGAAGAAATTATCCCAGAGTCTGGGAAAGCTAAGTCCACAACTCAAAAAATGAAGCAGAGTTCTCAGAAACATAGCCCAGCCCAGTTCAAAAAAAATGATGCCAACAAACTGAGTAACCCTAAAGCACATATTAAAGAAACTGAACAGTGTGTCCCGCCTTATAAAACAGCTGGAAATGAAGAAACCCATTTCCAAGATGCAGCAAAATGGGCTCTGAGTTTTCTACAGTGTCATAAGGAAAAAGACGTCTCTGGTACCTGTTTGGATAGTCCTCTTCCTTTAAGTCAGAGATTAAAACTAAGGTTCCAAAACACCTGAAATTAAATTTAAAATATTCAAGTATAACTTAGTATTCTAGTACTGTTGGCATTAGCAGAAGCAGAAGGAAGGTATCTAGTTAATGTATAGTAGAAAAATTTAACGTGATTCTATATGTTGTGAGACACTTGACATTTTAATCAAAACTGCAATAAAAAATGTTACCTAAAACTTTGGTTTTAAAAGACGATTCTCTGCAGTGAAAACTTCAGATAATGTATATTTTTATAACATACTTTTTTCATTAAAAAAATCTTTATTGATTATTCTTAAGTTATATCCTTAAAATGTTAGTACACTACTAGAGGAAATGCTCCATTCATTTGCTCATTTTTACTCATTTCTTCCACAAGCCCCTAAAGCATTTTTTGATAGTCCAGCTTGTTCCCAAGGGATAACTCTTTATAATTGCCTGCATTCTCACAACATCTTCTGTTGTGCTTTTCTGAGAGTTATATTTGCTTTCAATGTGAAGATACTTTCAGCTGCTCTTCCAGTTTCAGTAATCTTATTCTGTTTTGTGATGGACAAAAAAATGGAAAAGGAGGTTGATGATCAATATATATAGTGAAAATCATGGTTGTGGTAGCTGAATAAACTGAGGAAATCTACTTCTTACATATCCCCAGAAGTCCACAGGATGCCAAGTGGAAAAAGATTTGGAAAATAGAATGTATAACCAGAAGAGGATTAGGAACTTGCTCAGGGTCATACACGTAATTAATAGTGGTATGGGAACCAGATTTCTTGCCTCTCAATTCATTGCTTTTTCTGTTAAAATTTTTCTTCGATAGCACTTTTTTCTTCCCCTTCTGTTTTAACAGTGCATCTATACAATATCAACTACAGCACCTCCAAATATTAAGCTATTCATTTATTTATTTAGCATTCAAAAAGTCTAGAGGGAACCCGATTGGAAAGATAAAAGTAAAACCGTTGCTGCTTGCAGATGACAAGATCTTGTGTTTATGAAATTCTGAGGAATTCACTAAAAACTATTAGAACTGATAAATGAGTTCAGCAAGGTTGCAGGATACAGGATCAATATATAAACATCAGTTGTATTTCTATACCCTTCTAATGAATAATACTAAATGAAATTAAGGAATTCTTTTTACAACAAAAAGAATAAAATACTTTGGAATAAATTTAACAATAGAAGTACAAAATTTTTACTCTGAAAACTATAACATAACGTCGAAAGAAATGAAAGAAAACCTAAATAAATGAAAAGACATCCCATGTTCGTGGATCAGAAGACTTAATATTAAGATGACAATACTCCCCAAACTAATTTGCATATTCAATGCAATCCCCATCAATTCTGGCTGATTTCTTTGCAGAAACCAATAAGCTGATTCTAAAATATATACGGAAAATTAAGGGATACAGAATAGGCAAAACGATCCTTAAAAAAAAAAAAAAATGGCAGGACAGGACTTGCCCTTCCTGATTCTGATTTCAAAACTTACCACAAAGCTACAGTAATGAAGAATGTGTTGAATGGCATAAAGGTAGACATATAGATCAGTGGGATAGAACTGAAGGTCCAGAAATATGTCCTCACATTTATGTTCAGTTGATTTTCAACCAGGGTGCCAGGACAATTCAATCGGGAAACAATAGTCTTTGAGCAAATTCTACTGGTACAACTGAATATCCACATGCAAAAGAATGAAGTTTGATCTCGACCTCATACAATATAAAAAAACACACAAAAATGGGTCAAAGACCTAAATGTCAGATCTAAAACTATAAAACTCTTAGAAGAAAACATTGACATAAATCTTTGTGACTTTGACTTAGGCAAGGGTTTCTTAGATATGACACCAAAAGCTCAGGCAACAAGAAAAAATAAATTGAACTTCATCAAAACCAGAAACATTTGTGTTTCAGGGGACATCATCAAGAAAATGAAGAGACAACCCACAAAATGGGAGAAACTATTTGCAAATCATAAATGTAATAAAGGGGCTTATATCTAGAGAGACTCATGTAAAGAACACTTACAACTCAATAATAAAAAGACAAAAGTGGGTAAAATATCTGAATAGATATTTCTTCAAAGAAGACATACAAATGGCCAACAAGTGGATGAAAACATTCTCAACATAATTAGTCATCAGAAAAATGCAAATCAGAACCACAAAGAGATGCCACTTCACAACAAATAAAATGGCTAGAATCAAAAAAACTTAAAGTGTTTGGTGAGGATGTGAAGAAATTGGAACCCTCATAACCTGTTGGTAGGAATGTAACATGGGTCAGCCACTATGGAAAAAGACTGTTGGTTCCTCACATGGTTAAACATAGTTACCACATGATCCAGCAAGTCCACTCCCAGGTGTATACCCAAGAGAAATGAAGACACACCCACACAAAAACTTGTAAACAAATGTCCATAGTGGCATTATTCACAATCGCCTAAAAGTGGAAACAACACAAATGCCCATCAACTGATGAATGGATATACAAAATGTGGCATTTCAATACAACGAAATATTGGCAATAATAAGAAATGAAGTGCTGATACATATTACAATGTGAAGTTAGAAAACATGCTATGTGAAAGAGACCAGTCACAAAAGACCATGTATTACATGATTCAGTTTGTATCAAGTGTTCCAAATAGACAAATCTGTAATATATAGAAACACAAAGTAGACTCATGGTTGCCAAAGGCTGGCAGGGAGGGGAGGTTGAGGAAGGAGAAGGGAAATAACTGCTTGCAAGATGGGTTTTGGGGGGAGTGGGTGATGATGAAGATGTTCTAGAATCGATTGTGAAAGTTTGAATATACTAAAATCATCGAATTCTCCAATTTAAATAGATAAATTCTGTGGTATGTGAATTATATCACAATAAAGCTGTTTTAAAAACAAAAAGAAATTGTGGAGAGTTTTACCTGTCCAAACTCTTTAATATCTAAAATGTATATAGTCTAACTTCACTGGCGTATATGCACTGCCATCATTATTGTCTAGATTTGAAAATAAGTGCAGAAAAGTGAAGAGATTTTTTTTCCCAAGACTGGAGATGGAATTGTGTTTATCTAGTATTTATTTCATTATGCCATGTTGTAAAATTAGGATCAAATTTGGAATACATTTGAAGTTTTGTGCTTTTCTGAAGTTATGATTTTGGGTATTTTTTTGAAAATTCTACTAAAAATATATAAAATACTTTGAATCAAGTGTAACATTGTTTTAGAAAAGTGTCATGTCTGCAGAGCACTTAATATATATAAAATCTTACTGGGCAAGGAGAGTACTAAATAAAGGCAGTCAGTCCACTGCTCTCAAGAAACCCACCTATTCTAGCTGAACTGATATGTTTTCTAAAACCTAGTGATTTTTTGTATTGATATAAGTGTATACCTTTGAACAACGTGGAGGATTAGGGGCACCAACCCTTACTCCCCACCCTGCACAGTCAAAAATCCTTACAGAGCTTTACAGTCGGTCCTCCATAATTGCAGTTACACATCCCAGACTCAACCATCCACAGATCATGTAGTACTGTAGTATTTATTTATTGAAAAGCATTTCGCCTAAGAGTGGACCTGCGCAGTTCAAACCTGTGTTGTTCAAGGGTCAACTGTATTTACTTTTAAGGTAATACTTCTGTGTGGTTAATTAAAAAGGTGAAACAGTACAAAAATACAGAGAGTGAAAAAGTCAATCTATCTTTAATGCTCAGACTCCAATTCTTGCATCTAGAGGCAAATACAGTTTCTAATGTCTTGTAGATCCTTCCAGAGGTGTTCTGTACCAACATATTAATGTATCTTAGAAATTTCCCATGTCAATAAATATGATGTCTCACTCTTTAATGACATCAATATCCCTACGTGTGTATCTGCGCAGATGCCTAGAGCTATACAGTAGATGTGAATGTCATGTTTGATTTTAACTGTTGATAAATGTACAATTGAAACATTTTTAAATCTCTAGGGCTAACTAAACTATTGAAATTCAGATATGTGAACTAAATCATATGAATGCTTTTAAAACTCATATTTGACTTTGCTGTAAGCTTCCTCTTTTAAAATTTTCCCATATGCCCTTAAATAGTTAAGCATAATTGTAAATGACATGAATTTACACATGAAAATAATAAATTTACTTTGAAGACCTGACGTTAGAAAAAGCTGACAGTATGGCTACCAAGAGTGTTATTTCTGTGGTAAAATCACATTTTAGAATTTGACCAGTTTTGAACTAGTACAACATATTTTTAGTAATCTCAATTTTAAGCGCCCATGTAATGTAAGTTTTTAATTTTTCGAGGTATCATGCTTTTGACATAAATTGGACATTAATTACTTCGTAGGTGTGTGTACAGCTCTAAGTTCTGAGGTTAGAGTTGTATAAAGACCCAATACTCTACATTGAAGGGGATGAGTATGAAATTTTACTTTGGAGTAATTAATTTTGTTTTGAACTGCTCACCTGATCCCACACCCAGTCAATTTATGTTCTCAGAAATAAACCTAAAGACTCGATTCCTTTTTCACTGACTTTTTTTCTTTTTTGAAGTTTAATTTACATACAATAAAATCCACTCATTTTAAATGTAAAGTTTGATGAATTTTGGTAATTGTATACAGTTGTGTAACTTCCACCACAATCAAGATATGGAAAAGTTCCATCACCCTTAAGTTTCCTTATGCTCCTTGGCAATTAATCCTCTCTCCCAAGCCTTGATCCCAGACAACTGGTACTCTTTTCTCACCATGGTTTGCCTTTTCTAGAATTTATATACATGGGACCATACAGTATATAGTCTCTGTGTTTGACTTTCTACTTAGCATGTTTTTAAGACTTATCTATGTTGTCTATATTAATATCTTGTTCCATTTCATTGTAGAATAGTATGACATAATATTAATATACCATATTTTTTTATTCTTTCATCAGTTGATGGAAAAATGGGTTGTTTTCACATTTGGGCTATTATGGATAATGTAGCCATGAATATTCAGATATAGGTCTTTAGGTGGACACACATTTTCATTTCTTTTGGATAAATATCTGAGAGTGAGATTGCAGGTTCATATGATCAGCATATGTTTAATTTTTTAAGATACTACCAAACTCTTCCAAAGAAGCATTGTGTTCCCACCATAGGGGTTTCAATTATGCTACATTATCACCAAAACTTAATATTGTCAATCATTTTCACTTCAGTCATTCTAATTAGTGTATAGTGGCATCTCATTGTGGCTTTATTTGTCTTTTCCTGATAACTGGTGGATTAATTATCATGTGCATATTGGTCATTCATATATCTTCTTTTGTGAAATTTCAATTCTTTTTGCCAATTTTTAAATTGGGTAGTTTGTCTTCTTGTTATTCAATTATAAGTGTTCCTTATTTTTTTCTAGATACAAGATGCGTTTTGCAAAAATTGTATCCCTGAGTCTGTCATTTTAACTGTGTCTTTCAAAGAGCAAAATATTTAAAATTTTAATGTCTACTTTATTAATTTTTGTTTCCAGTGGCCTATTTAAGATATCTTTATCTAACCTAGTGTCCCAGATATTACTTCTGTTTTCTCCTACAAGTTGAATGGTGTTTACCTTTTATGTTTGGGTCTGTGGTTCATTTCAAGTTAATTCTTGTGTACAATGTGAGGTAAGGATTGAGGAAAATTTTTTTCCCATACAGATATCCAGTTGTGCCACCATGATTTGTTGAAAAGACATCATTTCCCTCATTGAATTACCTTGGCTCCTTTGTTGAACATCAATGGACCATGTAAGAGTGGGTCTATTGCTGATGTATTCTTTCCATGGATCTGTATGCCTTTCATCACTCCAATATCACACTGTTTTGTTTTTTTGTTGTTTTGTTGTTTTTTTACATCTTTATTGGAGTATAATTGCTTTACAATGGTGTGTTAGTTTCTGCTTTGTAACAAAGTGAATCAGTTATACATATACATATGTTCCCATATCTCTTCCCTCTTGCGTCTCCCTCCCTCCCATTCTCCCTATCCCACCCCTCCAGGCAGTCACAAAGCACTGAGCTGATCTCCCTGTACCACACTGTTTTGATTACTGTAGCTTTATAGTAAGTCTTGAAATCAAGTACTGTATTTTTGTTCATTGCCTGTATTTTTTTGTCAAGATCACCAACTGACCTTCGTGTTACTAAAGCTAATAAACAATTTACAGTCTTAAATTTAACTTTCTGCAGAATTTGGGACTATTGAACTTCCCTCTTTCTTGAAAATTTCTGTTCTCTTGTTTTGCATGTCAACACTGCCTCTTGGTTTATCTCCCATGTCCTTGGCTATCGTTTTAAACTCCTCATAGGCTTAAATATCCATGCTCGTTAAATACTTGTGTTCCTTCAGTTCTCTCTCTGGCTCTATTCTCTCTAGATATTTTCTATACTCATGACTTCAACTGCTTATGTGCTTATGACTCCAGATATAGATCTTTGGCCAAAGCTTCTCTCCTACTCTATAGATCTGCCCATTTTACCAATTTCTGACATCACCAGGGATGAGTACGGTAATAGAGATGACAGAGGCTCTGAGGTGTTCAACACCCCTAACCCGGGATGTAGTTCCAAGCCTTGCTGTAACTGGTTCCTAGTTCCAAGTGAAGTCATTTGGGTAGTGTACATTCATTCAACCCAGAAACATTTATTCAGAGTCTAATGAATAAGTATTACACACATCAAATGCCAAGGGCTGCCAGGAAAGACAAAGTGGAGTAAAGCCCGATTTTTACTTTCAAGGAATTGACAAGCTAGAGCAAGGTAGGGCAGTGTGGTGTATTTGCATCCAAGAAAAAACTCTATTGGCTAGCACAGAATTGTTAAATGAACGCAGTAGGCAATCAGTATTACAGGAATCTTCCAGAGGAGGGAAGATTCTTTTAGCAAACGAAAAGAATTTGGGCTTTGAAGTATAGGCAGTGCTGGAGCAGCACTACCAGCAGAAGATATTTCAGTGGATGAGGGAATAACTTGAAGTAACCTTGACACAGATTAAAGAATGAGAGTTGGCATGTTTAGGGAATGGTGAAAAAAATCTTTCAATTGTGGAGTTATTTGGAACTCCAGTCTCTAGAGAACAAATTGCTATGCAGGCAAAGGAATCACCAGGAACTGGGGAAAGTAATGAGGAATCTGGAGCGGAAAGCAAGCTAGGCTATTTTAGGGCAAAGAGAAAAAAGAAATATAGCAAAGAAACTGACCAGGATGCTAAAGGATTCTGAGTGTATAAACCACATATAAAAGTTTATGTGTGTCCTTTTTGACCCACCTCCTAGAGAAATGGAAATAAAAACAAAACTAAACAAATGGGACCTAATGAAACTTAAAAGCTTTTGCACAGCAAAGGAAACCATAAACAAGACAAAAAGACAACCCTCAGAATGGGAGAAAATATTTGCAAACGAAGCAACTGACAAAGGATTAATCTCCAAAATTTACAAGCAGCTCATGCAGCTCAATATCAAAAAAACAAACAACCCAATCCAAAAATGGGCAGAAGACCTAAATAGACATTTCTCCAAAGAAGATATACAGATTGCCAACAAACACATGAAAGGATGCTCAACATCACTAATCATTAGAGAAATGCAAATCAAAACTACAATGAGGTATCACCTCACACCAGTCAGAATGGCCATCATCAAAAAATCTACAAACAATAAACGCTGGAGAGGGTGGGGAGAAAAGGGAACCCTCTTACACTGTTGGTGGGAATGTAAATTGATACAGTCACTATGGAGAACAGTATGGAGATTCCTTAAAAAACTAAAAATAGAACTACCATGCGACCCAGCAATCCCACTACTGGGCATATACCGTGAGAAAACCATAATTCAAAAAGAGTCGTACCATAATGTTCATTGCAGCTCTATTTACAACAGCCAGGACATGGACGCAACCTAAGTGTCCATCAACAGATGAATGGATAAAGAAGATGTGGCACATATATGCAATGGAATATTACTCAACCATAAAAAGAAACGAAATTGAGTTATTTGTAGTGAGGTGGTTGGACCTAGAGTCTGTCATACAGAGTGAAGTAAGTCTGAAAGAGAAAAATAAATACCATATGCTAACACATACTTATGGAATCTAAAAAAATAATAAATGGTTATGAAGAGCCTAGGGGCAGGATAGGAACAAAGACACAGACGTAGAGAATGGACTTGAGGACACAGGGAGGGGGAAGGGTAAGCTGGGACAAAGTGAGAGAGTGGCATGGACATATATACACTACCAAATGTAAAATAGATAGCTAATGGGAAGCAGCCGCATAGCACAGGGAGATCAACTCGGTGCTTTATGACCACCTAGAGGGGTGGGATAGGGAGGGTGGGAGGCAGACACAAAAGGGAGGAGATATGGGGATATATCTATATGTATAGCTGATTCACTTTGTTATAAAGCAGAAACTAACACTTTTATTCAAAAAGAAAAAAAAAGTTTATGTGTGGGTTCATCAATTCACACACATTAAGTACCAAAGGTGCACCCAACCTGCATAGAAGGGAAGGAAAACAAGGACAAGGAATTTTAAATCACTGGGCAAGGGACTTCCCTGGTGGCACAGTGGTTAAGAATCCGCCTGCCAATGCAGGGGACACAGAATCGATGCCTGGTCCGGGAAGATCCCACATGCCGTGGAGCAGCTAAGCCCGTGTGCCACAACTACTGAGCCTGCACTCTAGAGCCCACAAGCCACAACTACTGAGCCCGTGTGCCACAACTACTGAAGCCCACGCACCTAGAGCCCGTGCTCCGCAACAAGAGTAGCCCCTGCTCGCTGCAACTAGAGAGAGCCCACGCAGAGCAGACAAAGCCCACGTGGAGCAACAAAGACCCAATGCAGCCAAAACATAAATAAATAAAATATATAAAAATAAATAAATACATCGCTGGGCAAGGGGAAAGCTAACATTTCTTGAGTACCTACTATGAATGTGCAAAGTAAGGTTCCTTACAAGATTTTTTATCCTCTCAACAACTCTGTAAGGACTGTATTGCAATATTTTGTGCCCCCAGCACGTTGCAGAGTTTGATTCTTTACTTCACTAATTCTTATTTACTGATCAAGACTCAGTGTAAACATGGTCTTCCCTAAGAAGGGTTTATATAGCTTCTTATGGATCTCTACTAGTTCCTCTACATATCTAAGATATTAGCTATAAGGAGTTTTGTGTTGATTGATTTGCATTTTTGTCTCGGGCACCAGGCTGTGAGCATCTTGTATTTCTGAATCTGTAGCATTTAGCAGAGGGGCTGGCACAGAAAGCGTTCAGTGAATGCGTGCTGATTGCCTGGTAATGAATCCAGGGTCTTAGTTCTTCCACTGACTGTGGAGAAAGAGCAAATCCATTTGGGTGGTTCCTTGATCACTGGTCCCCTTTAGTCATTTTAAGATGCCATGGTGAGATGCCTTGCTTTCTGAAGGTGGGGGGCTAAATCACCTGCTGACTGTTCCTGTTGTGCTTGTAGCACTTAGGGTAAAACAGCTTAAATAATATTACTGAAGTCAGCCTCCTTTCATCTGCAGATTAACGTGGCAACGTTTATCACCTTCTTAGCCAGGAAAAGCTTTTATCAGGCTCAGCTAACAGCTCGCATTAGCCTCTTGCAAGGACTTGCCACATTGCCTTTAACCTGAGATGCTGCAGAGTCAGCCCAAACACTCCAAAATGTGGAACCTTGGCAGGTGATTGCCAGAATAAATAGCTTATTTAGCCCCAGACCAGATAAATTCAATAAATTGTCTGTTTGCCAATGGAGGGCAGGGTCATCAGCAAGGTAGGCTGACCCTTCTGTGGGCAGAATGACTGAATATTTTGCTAATATTTGGAAGAATTCTTTTTGTAAGCACTAGAGCAGAACTTCTTTAGTGGGGATTAAGTGTCTGGGCTTCCTTAGCATTATTTTGTGCCAACACCTGAAAAGGAAGATATTAACCTCCCAAATGGCAAAAGGTGCCTGTGTGTTTAGAATTCTCTGATCAAAGACCTAATGAATGAATTCTATAGTGTTTGCATCATCATAACTTGAATCTCTTCATTTACCACTCAATAGATGCCTGCCTTTCAGCTGTGAATGACGTCTAAAAGGGCTGTCCTTTGACTCCACAAACGAGAATGAGTGATTTATTCACCATCCATGTGAAGATAGACTACAAATCCTTTGCCTTTTTGTCTTGTTTTGTTTTAAACCAATACTGGCTACAGTAACTGCTCCAAAGTAATTATTAAGGCTTAAATCATTTACATTTTTATTAAACTGAGAATGCTGATTCTGTGGATGCCAGATGCCAGGAGGCTTATTTTACAGGGTTGTGTCCAAAGACAGACGTCTCTCATCCAGGCCCTGTGAAGGCCCCACGACTTCACAGCTGGGATAGTTCTACGGGAGGTGTCAAAGGACTCAGTACAACCAGGTTGACATCCTGTGAAACAGACCAAAGGACACTCTCTTTAACCCGGGAGGCAGTGGTCTGAGTAATTGTCCTAGTTCTGAAGGCGACTAGCTGCCTTGGGCAAACCTTCCCAGGCTTCACCTTGCTTCTCCTCTTGTAAGTGGGAATGATGTTTCTGCCTCTCTTTGCCCTCATTTATACACTGAGGACAGATGGCTTTTGAGAGACATATCTTAATGTATAAATTTAGCATTACTGATTTTGAAATGCTAAATCCATTAATGGTCCACAAATGATGGCATTAAAATGTGTTCCACTATAACCTGTATAATTTGTTTTGAGAAGGCAGTTGTCTCTAGTTTACATATGAAGAAAAGAGAGGCAAAACATATTGGGCAGTAAAGAGTGTGAGGAGGTTCACACAGTGATGCAAAGTATTAGTGAATCTTGGAAAAAGAGAAATGACGTATATTGCTTGTTTACTATTATGCCCACCCACTTTACTGATTCTTCAAATTCCTCCTATATGCCCCTCAAAAACTCTGAAAGGCAGGCACTTTTATCCCCTGTTTATATATGAGGCTAAGAGAAGCTAAGGAATTTATCCGAGGTCAGAATCTATTAAACAGCAGGACGAGGATTTGAATCCAGAGCTAGTGTAACTCCAAAGTTTCTTTGGCAAAAATTAAGGCTTCTGTATACTCCACATTTATCTAAGTCTGTGTCACTTTTAAAGAAACTATCCATCGGAGAGGTGCAATGACTTCTACTAATCTTATTTATAGGCAACTGGCCACTAGGTCAGAGTAGTTCAGAATCCCAGAAAAGCAGTATTGTGAACATTCAAGACATGATCACAAAAGTTACTTTAATTTTCAGAATTAAAAAATAATTATCACAGTTAACACTTGGGGAGGTTGGGGATTTTTGTATGTGAGGAAAGAATAGCATGTGAGGGACAGGCAGGACACCAAATATCCCAGAATTTTTGTCCCCTTCCTTCAAAGCTCTAACCACTAGGGCCAGATATCCTCTAGACGAGGTTGTCTGCAAGTTCTCAGTAGAGCATTAATTAAGAGTGTCTCCTTTTTAGCATTCATCTCTGACTTGAATCATCTTTGCACGGTGCCTAAAATGGGCCAGAGGCCCCATGATAATCAAATCAGTTAAGCACATTTTTTATGAATCTTGAAAGCAATCGAAGGGAGTAAAGCAACTCGCCTGTGGTCACACCGTTAGTCCAAACATCTCCTCCCAGTTGTATTGCTGCCTCCAAAGGGCAGGTACCATCATCTGTTGCAGGAACTCCTAAAAGCGCCTTCTGATTGATCTTTGCTTCAAAGCACTCACTCCCTTCCTTCGTAGTGCACACATCAGCCAGATAAATAAAATGCAAATCACTTTCTAACAGCCCTCCTGCAAATCTTCCCATCCCTCTCAGTCTAAATTCCACAGTCCTCTACAGAGCCTGGAAAGTCCTCTGTGGCTGACCCCTGCTTGGCCCCCTAGCCTTGTCTCCTGCCTCCTTCCCCTAGCTCACCTGGCTCCAGCGCACTGGCTTTCTTTCTTTTTTTTTTTTTTTAATTTTAACATCTTTATTGGAGTATAATTGCTTTACGATGGTGTGTTAGTTGCTGCTGTATAACAAAGTGAATCAGCTGTATGTATACATATATCCCCATATCCCCTCCCTCTTGCGTCTCCCTCCCACCCTCCCTATCCCACCCCTCTAGGTGGTCACAAAGCATGGAGCTGATCTCCCTGTGTTATGTGGCCGCTTCCCACTAGCTATCTATTTCACATTTGGTAGTGTATACATGTCCATGCCACTCTCTCACTTCATCCCAGCTTCTTAGACCCATGGAACTCATTCCACATTCCAGCTCCTGAACCCGCTGTTCCCTCTGCCTGGACTTCTGGCGGATCTCTGGATGGTAAGCACCTCCACACCATTCAGCTAGAACTTGTGTGACCACGCCAGCTGAGTAGCGGCCTCACCTCCCCACTCCAACCCCACTATTTTCTTTACAAATAATTAGATTTTGTTTGTCTCATGTCATTAGAGCAGCAACACAAGAGAAGAAACTTTGTCTTGTTCTTTGTTATATCCCCCGAGCTTGCAGCAGCGTCTAACACGTAGTGGGCATTTAATACATCCTTGTTGAATGAATGAGTGGATAAAGTTAACATTTGAACCCAAATCTTCCTGAAGCCAAAGCTCAAGCTTTGACCACCAACATGCTGCAATTTTTTTTATCATATCATCATTTTATTTCAAGAGTCATCTTCTTATACTTTTCCCCTAACTGTCCTCATCCAATCAACACCACCCCCCCCCCGCCATTTTTAGCTGGAAGGTTACATATGAAATAAGTGATGTGCTGCTTATATTTACCTGAAAATGCAAATGCTGCAATCTGAACTCGAGGTGGATTCAGTCCTGGCGAGGCATGGTGCAGAGCACACAGGAATAACACCCGGTCCTTCTCTTCAAGATGTTTATAACTTAGTTGTGATACCAGACTCTCTGTTCTTGAAACAACAGGTTCTACAGATAAGTGCGGGGTGAAAGGAGTGGGACCAGAATGCGGAAGTGAGTGGTCAGCAGGGACCTAGGTGGTCCTCAGAGGCTCCCTAGTGGTGAGTGACTTGATAGGAGGCTTGAACGGCAGATGCGGTTTAGAGCTGGGGAAGGAAGGCTGTCAGGTTCTTGGATAAGGTGAAGTCAGGTGAGTTTGTCCAGGAAGAGCCCGTAAATGATGTGTTTTAGGGCATTCCAGGCTGGACACATTTGTTAGATTCTTTTATGTTAAAAAAACCCAGTCACCCATTACGTACAAGTACTATTTCATGAGAAAAACAAGGCCAGCAAGGGAAGAGGAAAGGAGAAAAGGGAGTGAGGTACCATGTTCCTGACTTAGGATGGTGGCGGGGGACCAGGACCAGGCACACGGTGTCACATAATTATTGGCTCTCTTACCCCTGAAATTCTCCTCTGTAAGATTTACCTGGAATTTCATTCTTTCTCCAGAAATAAATCACCAACAGGGACTCATATGAGGAAGCCACATTTTGGGGGCAAAATGGAGGGAAAAGCTGCTCTGCAGTATGATGTGTGCCCAGGTAGGGGCTGCACAGAGCCCTGGCCACTGGCAGACGCCATCCAAGCGTTTCTCAGAGGGCCACAGCTGCCCCTCATGAGCATTCCCCCTCAGAGGGGATGCCCCTCCACCTCCAACCATGGCTCCCAGTGACGTGTAGATAAGGAGATCCCTGAGGACTGGGTCAGCAGCTGGTGAAGACAACTTACGATGCCCAGAATTAACATCCATCCATCCATCCATCCACTTATTCATTCAACAAGCAGATACTCTATGCCAAGTACCAAGCAAATTGCAGGGGCTATAGTAAGGGTTAGACAGTTCCCTTGAGGAACTCATGGTCTATCCACAAGGAAAACCTTATGCAGTTAGTGTCTTAACTGTCTACTCAGGTCAGAGTTGAATGAAATCCAGGCTTGGCTACAAAATCACACCAAACCAAACCAAAACACTTCATGAAGGGAAAAACCATACGTAACATTTTTTTCTCTCAAGCTCTTCCCAGAAAGGTGATAACAGAAGATTTGGTCCCAACAGGGCCACAGACAAGGGATTTGCATTTTAAAGTTTGACAGATATTTATAGGCCTTTCGATCTCCTTTCTCCCCTCTACCCACCCACCCCCAGCCTTGCCTGCCTTCCCCACTCCCAGTTCTCTACACTGTCCCAGGTACAAACTTGAGAAATGACGGCTCCAGGCCCAGAGGTTTCTAGGACATGTGCCCTGGGTGCTAAGCTCATACTCAGATTATAAATAAACCTCCTATTTATTGAATACCAGCTATATATTGAGTACTTTTCTTAATTTCTAATCCCCACAACCTCCCTGCAAGTTTTGTTATTTACCGTTTTTGTTGTTGTTAAGGGAAAAGGAAAACGAGGCTCAGAGAGTTTAACTAACCTGCCCCAAATCACGGATAAGAAGTAATGGCAACAGAGTTAAAACTCAGGTCTGTGCATCTCCAAACCTATGACATTTTCATGAAGCCGGCCCGACTCCAGTCACACAGCCCAGTTACGGTAGGCTACTTAGCTGAGCTCCTTCTTGGAAAAGGTTATTCTGCGCTCCAGTTTTCTTGCTGGTGTCATTCTGGAAACAGCCCAATAAACGTCACAATTTGATTTACTCGGGACAAACTTGCAGCTGTCTTCCTCTGCAGCTCTTCTTGGGCTCTGAGATTTTTCCTTTCCTTCTTCTACTCGTCTTTCACGCAGGCCTCTGCAGCCCGACAGCTGCACGGCTCGCTTTGGAACTGTCCTCTGCAGGCCCGTAGGATTTGCTGAACAGAGCTGCCTTCGGCCCCAAAGAAAGCCTGTTGGAGACAAGCTCAGAATCTCAGACCCGTAATTTTTTGCAGCTGGAAAGGATCCTGGAAAACATCTAGGAAACAGAGGTTCCGAGAATAACTCATGCGAGGTAGCTGGCGTCAGATTTATGAGAATACCTGCTATGTATTTGCTATGTTAAAAGTGAAAGATAAAAGAAACAAATCACATGGACGCCTCCACGTGCTGGCTGCTTTGTCTTATTTAATCTCCACTACAACCCAGTGAGGTACAATTAATTATGATCCTCATGTTACGGGGGAGCCCTGGCTCAGAGAAATAACTGACTGAAGGTTCCACAACGAGTAACTAGTGGAAGTGGGATCTGAACCCAGGCGATGGTAGGACTGTACAGAGCCTTCCTTTCCACGGCAGGCGGTGGGATGTGCTGAGGAGCCCAGACAGTATCCTGGCTGCTCCTGTGCTGAATTCAGAGCAAACAGCAACAGGACAGAGATGAATGCCATCATTTCGTGGATTTCTTGGGAAGTCAAGTCTAGACTGAGGTTACCTGGTGTTCACCAACCACCACCTGGGTGGTCTTTTGACCAGTAAGGCCTCCCCTGGAAACAAGGACCACTTGCCTACTTGCAGCCTCTCCCCAGACTTTCTGAGACTGTCTGCTACAAATCAGAAGGTTCTGCAAGTTCCCTTCCTCCTTGGAAAATCCATCCCCCACCCTCAAAGAGGAGGCCTTAGAAGTGCCAAATTGGGAGCCATAAGAAAGTTGTCGCTAGTGCCAAGTCTTCCTGTCGAGGTTGAGAGATCAGGTTCAAAGCTCAAGCCGCAGCTTCCCCACCTTCTCTCCCCATCCTGTCTCCGATCCTGAGAGGGGACGCTTCTTCCCTTCCCCCACTGCAGTTCCTGTAAACGCCTCTGGATCGTGTTGTGCTGAGCTGCGGGTCAGACGGGGGGTCTGAGGCATCCTCTCTGCTCTCTCCAGATAGATGCCATGGCAGAGGCTCCTGGGACAGCTCCTCTCCAGGAAGAATGGCTACAGAAGCAGAGCTCTCCATTCCTGAGCACGGGGTGGGTTCTGGTGCGGATTGGGCTGCTCCTAAGAGAGCTCTTTTCTGAATACTCGCACTGACTCTGCAGCTGTGGGTCCCAATGTTCAGAACAACATGGGTAGGAGATGACGCTGGTCCAGCGGCTTCAAATCTTACCCAGCAAGCCCTGGCTCAGCCCCAGCTGCTCTTAAGGTACAACTCACAACCCATGTCTCCCAAAACATTTTTCTTGGCCATCCATCCAGGCTAATCTCCACTCTCCTCAGAAATGAGATACACCCACACGTAACTATCAGGAAGATAGACTGTCATCGGTGGCATTTAGTTGTGCGACCGGGGACACTTTTGACCTCAGTACGTAAGGAAACTTTTCTGCATCTTGGTATCACCCATTCTGGAGGAAAGAGATGACCTGCTAATGACCGTGTTACTGATGGCCCTGATTTGGCATCATTTCGCTAGCTTGCAGTGATAACATTTGCTAGCTTGCAGTGATGATATTTTCTCTTTCCAGAAAGCACTCAACATTGTTATCAATCCATCCAGTAGCTCTTAGCCCTTTTTCAGTTATGCCAAACCTATAAAACTTTTTGAAAACTTTTACCTACCAGTAAACTTTACATGGGAACATACGTGATTATTATTGCGTGCTATATTTGACACCCTGAAGCCCATCTCTGACGTCTATCACACTGCTAACCTCTGTTCTAGAGAGAGAGCATCCTGGTCCAGGGACCTCGTCTGGTTCCTTGTGTGTCTCCAGAGTGTAGTGGGGTTTCTGGTGCATAATAGATACAGTACTTGGGAAATGTGGGTTGCAAGTTGAATGAATTAACTGATCTGGGAGTGAGTTTGTGAGAGCAATGCTGGCTTGGTGATAACCCCATGAAGGAGACCATTGCTCTGTTGGCCCAGTAAGAGTGACATTAAGTGACACTGTGCATAGCTCAAGGGTAGTCCCCAAGGCTGCACTTGGGTGGAAATGAGAGAGGGCAGGACAAACAAGGTTGACAGCATTGACAAGGGAAACACCTTGGGATGGCACGGACTGGAAGAGGTGCCAGGTGAGTACCCTGGGGATTGCAAACCTCCAGACCAATAGTTCTCAAATTCAGCCTTCTTAGGACTTGTCTGAAGGGTCTGTTATACAAACAAGCTGTTGGATCCCACCACCATAGATTCCGAATCAGGTGGTCTTTGGATCACACTTAGAGAACCACTGCTGTAGATCAGAGAAAGATGTAGAGACTGAAGAAAGAAAAGAAGGAAAATAATGTTGTTTGGGGCACAGATCCATTCACCACAGCACGATAAGGATAATGAATTTCTCTCTCTCTCTCCCTCTCTTTCTGTCTGTCTCTCTCTCCTTTACTCTCATTCTATCTCCTTCTTTTAATCTGCTGCAGCTATAAAGAGCTTTTGAAAGTTTATGACACATTGTCCAGAGTGACCAAATATTAGCCTGCAGAGTTGTTTTTTTTTTTTTTTTTCTGAAATCACAGCTCTGGCAGAGGCTGGTCACTGAGCAGGCAGGAGCCACTCAACAAGTTCCTCACGTGGTAACAGGGAGGAGAACAAGCCTACAGAGACCTCCACTTTGGCTCCCACGAGGGGAAACCAGCAGACCCACCCGGGACATGAGCTGTTTTTCCGAGCTCTGTTTTTCAGGGGCTTCTCCCCGAATGACATATAACGAGAACAGAAGGTGCCAAGGCTGCCTCTAGCCATGGATTGTGGGAGGCCCACCACAGCTGGCCTCCCAGAGGCCCAGAGTTGATCATTTGCACCTGGCATTTCCAAATGCAGCTTCCCAGACTGGAATCCTCAAGCTGTGGGGGGAGGACCCATGGAGCTTTGTGAAATATGGATGTCTGGGCCTCACACCCTTGAACTCTGGCTCAGAAGGATTGCGGTGATCCCAGGAACCTGCGCTCTTTTAAAACCGCCAGGTATTTTGGATGGGCAACCAGATTTGGAAACTTTAGGAGGACTCTAGCACCACAACATCTGTTTCAGTCCTCCAGCCAGCTGAGATCAAAATTCCCATCCTAGGGCTTCCCTGGTGGCGCAGTGGATGAGAGTCCACCTGCCCGATGCAGGTGCATGCCGGGAAGATCCCACAGGCCACAGAGCGGCTGGGCCTGTGAGCCATGGCCACTGAGCCTGCGCATCCGGAGCCTGTGCTCCGCAACGGGAGAGGCCACAACAGTGAGAGGGCCGTGTACCACAGACACACAAAAAATTCCCATCCTAGATCTGGTGTGGATGCCTCCAGGCCTTTCCCCTATAATCTCATTTTAAAACCCAGTTCTGATGTCACTTTTTTCAGGAAGCCTTCCTGGGATGTCCAGCTGAAGTTTATTTTCTCCCCTTCTCTCTCCTCCATGGCACATTTCCAGTGTCTTTAATGACACTTTATAGCATGACCCACTCCTCATATGACATTTGTCCACCAGTGCTGTGCAATGAAAATATAATGCCAGTCACATACATAATCTTTACTTTTCTAGTAGCCATATTTTGCTTCATGGAAATAAATAGGTAAAATTAATTTTAATAGCATGTTTAACTCAATATATCCAAAATGTCATTTCAACAAGTAGTAATATAAAAATCATCAACGAGATTTTTTTAAATCACACTGAGTATTTGAAATCTGGTGCGTATATGACACTTAGATCTCATTTCAGCTTTGCTTACATTTCAAGTGCTACATGTGGCCACATGTGGCAAGTGGAGGCCATACTGGGTAGCACAGTCCTGGTTCTTTGAGGGCAAGTCTGTGACTTTGCCTCTGGGTCTTCAGAAGCAGAGTCTTTCCCCGGACCCAGTATAGGAGCTTAGAAAGGGTCTGAGTCCATTCAAATACAAATTCCTCCTGGACCAGATCCTTTGGCTTTGTGTGTGTTTGTTTGTTTGCTTTAAGGCACAGTATCTTTGTAGATGAGAGTGGTTAACGGGTACATCCGGAAAAGGGAAAGCTATCCGGAGCAGGTTTCATTTAAGAGGACTGAGTATTGGGAGAAACCTGGGGGAACAGGGCATTCATCAAAGGGAGCAGAAAAAGGCAGTGGATCCCAAGGGGTAGATACCAGGGTAACTTCTCCATCCTGCAGCGCGGGATCCAACCTAGCAGAATCGGGCGATGGTGGCTCTGAACCATATGTTCAGTCTCCTTCTGCAGGTTACCTTGAGCTGCCTGAAGAACACCACCTGCCAGAGGATTGGATTGAGGTGTATGTGGTCAGTTAAGTCTCTAAAAAAGAGCTGCAGCAAGAACGTGTTCTCAGCAAAGATGACTTCTGAAAACACATTGAGCCCGTTTATACCTTGGCCACAGGCTTCCCAAGAAAGTTCACTGGCTTACCTCATAATTCACTCATAGTTGGGTCAGTTAAGAGAACGGGCTACCACTTCTGTCCAAAAGGAATTACCTCCAAGCCAGTGCCTACAGATACATGATCATAGCTTCCCAGGAAACAGATATGTCCTGAGGAAATCAGAGTTCAAGCCCCTTTCCCTAGATCCTCTGAGTTCAAATAATCCATGTATAGAGGTACAGGGACTGGAGTTCGGTACACCCGCCCACTCCCTCCAAGCTGCTTGTCACTAGCAGTGTAGTAAGTTTCAACCAGGCATCTAAGGAAGAACAAACCCTTGGTTGGACCGTATCGTTCCTAGGTGAGGCTTGGGATATGGTAGCAAGAGCCCGGCCTTTGGAGAGGAACACCCCGTTCTCCAAATGCCAGCCCACCCATTTATTTGGAACATCTATCGTATTAGAACTGTTAATTTGTACACTTCCTAGAAGGGCTTTTCGGTGTTTTATGCAAAGCACTGTAACAAATGGTTAAGATCTTGGCCCACGAGCATGTGACTTCCAGCAGGTTACTTTTCCTCTTTTAGCCACAGGTTTTTCACTGTGAAATACGGGTACTAACAGTCCCTACCCCCTAGGGCTGTGTACTGCTTAAACCAGGAGATAAAGTTCTAGTCAAAATATATGGAAAGTGCCCCATAAAATTTCATAATGATTTGAAAATTCAACCCAACATAAAACAGGACAGTTTAATGTAGAAAAATGAGTTTAAAAGAGTAGAGAAATGGATATTTTCAAGCAAGTGGGCACTGAATACATATGATTACTGCAGTAAGTGATGGGCATCTGAGGGTAATTAGAAGAAAGGAAGCCTGTCCTCTTAGTGTTCAGCTTACAGTCTAGTCCAGTGGACTGTACCATAGGAGGATAGCCTTGTGTTAGCCCATGTAGCACCCACTATTAACACAATAGAGGCCACCACCACGGGGTTGACTGGTAGAGTAGACCAGAAAAAACACTTTGCCTCTGGAGAGGCAATGGGATTGCACCACTCACCCCAGGCAGGAAAGCTACACCAGCCCATGTATAACAATGGGACGAGCAGCCTGTCTTCTAAGGAGAGTGAGAAGGGAAAGTCCAAACTGAAGGAAAGAGACAGGTGAGAAGGGAATAAGAAACTTTAGTGAGAAGTAAGCTGGACAGTAAGAATATCAAAAGAGAAAACAGACCAAGGGCTTATCAGCAGGCACAGTCTCCAAAACATCGGAAAATGTTGCTAAGATCCATAAGATGACAACAGCTTGCAACGTGGGGAAGGGATGGGAGGGGAGGGAGAGGGGGAGTGGGAAACTCATCTCCAACCCCACTGTCTGTTCCTTAGCACAGACACTCCCAGGGCTCCCCGGCTCTGCCAAGATCACCCTTCTGCAGAGCTGATCACAAATGCTGATGATTGAAAAGTTGTGCAGTCCTCAAAGCCTCGGCTTTCCATTCCTAAGAATGCCCAGGAAAGGCTAGTTTAAGACACTTACCTTCTCTCTGCCTGGCTTTCTCACTTGTGCTTGCCAAGGCTGGTCTTCCTACAAGGAGTAATTAGATTAAATCTTTGGGATGTTTTGAGCTGCGAGAAGGGAGAACACCAGCACGTACATACAGGCACAGTTATTTTCACAGGATTCCATTTCCTCTGTTCTCTTTGAATTCACCTCCTGGTAACAGCTGTCTGGCTCCCTAAAGCAGCAACAGCTGCAATAATGAACCCACCATTTGAGCCTGTGGATGACACCGGCTCAGCCCCGAAATGCAGCTGTTCTTTAATGCCTGATGTCTTAGCCCTCCCCAGCTCTAGACAACAAAGAGAGCCATTCGTGAACACCCCACATCTCAAGTTTTCATATGGGGGATCCCCTATTCCTTTTACCAGTGGCACAGTTTCTTACTTCTGCCACTTATTGGTCGTTTGACTGAAGGCAAGCTCAAAAAGCCTCTCTAAACCTTAGTTTCCTCAATTCTCTGATGGTGATGATAATATTACCCACCTTGTCATGTTGTTTGTGAAGCTCCAAAGATATAATAGATATGAAAATCTTTTACATGTTATAAGGCAATATTCTTGTATTAGGTATTATTAAGGTCCTTGTTTCTGATTTTAACAAGTGAAAAATTATTAAACAATATAATACACTTCTGAATAATAATAAACTTCTGAATGGGCTGTCAGTATAATAAACTTCTGAATTGGGCTGTCCGTATACATGGTCTCTGAGGAGTGGAGAAATCATAGAGGTTTCTGGAGAAGACACTTGGCCCCGCAGAGGGACTGGTAGAATCTGAGAGGTTAAGGGAGAGAGAGAGAGATTTGGGTGAGGGACACAGCCCAGGCGAAGGGTGAGAGAAGAAAATGTGGTCTACTGACAAAGTAGGGCCATCCTGGAATGGGGCAGAGAATGTGCCTGAGGACCAGGGGGTTGGAAAGTTGGGATGGTCAGGATGAGCCAGAACATGGATGGCCTTAAATGACAGGCAGAGATGTTATCAGAAGAGATTTTAATAGCATGAAAATGTCAAGCCCGGGAGGTCACTCAGTCCTCCTCCCTGCCTCCAAGGGTTTATCTCTCTCCAAAAATCTAGGCAAAGGGCCTGCACTGGACATGCTCTTGGCTTCCTGGAGCCAGGCTCCGTAGCTCTTGGAGCCCTGGAGGTCTTCTCTCTGTCCAAGTGAGCAATTCCCAGCTTCCCTGCTTATTAAAAAAAGAGATTACTGGGCTCCAGCCTAGACTCATCAAATCAGAGCTTCAGGAGAGGGGCCTAGGAATCTTCCTTTTCAAAATAATTCTTCCTCTCTCCCCAGGTTCTTCTTGTTGTCATGGAAGTGTGGGAGGTGTGCATGTGAGCTATGTGCCATGCGTGCTAAACGTGGAGCCCCAGAAAGGACTCAGCAACCTTAGCACATCCTACTAGTTGATGTCCTAGTGTCTTGACAGAGTCCCTCCCTCCCTCCCTCCCTTCCTCCCTTCCTTTCCCCTGTGGGGATCTCAGGGGCTGTTGGAGGATATATTTTCACTTTGTGATTATTTCACTTTCGATGCTCCTTTTTTGTATTTTTAATGGGAGTAGCAGCTGGACCATCCACCTTCCCACACCCACTGTCCTCCCTGCTGTTCCCCCGGCTGCCCTGGCCCTTCCTTCCTTCCTTCTTTCCCTCCCTCCTTCCGACTTTGTCTTTTCTTTCTTTCTTTTTAAATAAGTGGACTATCCAGTTGCTTTGATTCAACTTGAGGGCAACTGTGGTCCTCAAGTCTTTGTACTGTACACTATACATGGACCTACTCAGGCCAGCCTTGCCTAGTCACTGCTTTGAAAATTCTAATTTTTAAATTAATAATTTTTTGAAACTTAGAGAATACTGACAACTATAAAGTATAGTTACTTTATAATAGCAACTACAAAAAATTGAAATTTCTTTCCATGTATTAATCTTCACAGCAATCCTGTGAAGTAGGTGCTGTTATGATTCCCGTACTACAAATAGAGAAACTGAGATGCAGAGAGATTAAGTTACCTGCTTAGGATCATGTAGTTACAAAAGTAGACAAGTCAAAGTTTGGACCTAGGAAGCCTAGCTGCAGAGTCTACACTTTCTAACCATGACACTAGACTACCCCTCAAGAAGAAAGATGAACGAAGAAAACTTACCCTCAATTCCTATTACCAGAAGTAACCACTCAAACACTTAGTCTTTTTCTATTAAAAAAAAATGTAATTGTATCAAAGTATTAATTTCATATATCTTGCTTTACAATTCTAATATTAAATTATAGTTCCTATATTACATGTTCTTCATAAATATGGTTTTTATCCACTATATAGTATGCCATCATATGGAGAGGACATAATTTATGTAGTCACTGCTTTCTTATTAGATGTTGAGGTTGTTTCTAATTTTTTACTCTCATAATACTATGATGAACTTTCTTGCCCATAAATATTTGACTGCAGCTTGATTTAGTTCTATAGAATAAAGTTCACGTGTCAAAGAGACTTTTAAATCTCAAATGCATTCTGCAGACTTTAAAATATAAAAAAAATCTAACCAGTTTACCCTCCCACAAGCAGTGTGTGGGAGGGACCGTTTCCTCACCCTCTTGCCAACTTTGCCCATTTGGGAGGTGAAAAATGGCCTCGCCTTGTTGCTGCATTTGCATGTCTTTGATTAAGTGAGGTGAACATTTTCTTCTGCGTTTGTTAGCCGCTGGGTACTTCTTTTGTGAGCTGTTTATTTATGCCCTTGTTCATCTCCCCAAAGGCAAGCTTGTGTTTTTCTTGTCTGTATGAGTTCTTCATAGCAATATCCTTTTGAGTCATATTTGTTGGAAATATTTTCCCACGTTTGTTCTTTGCCTTGTATCTGCCTTTTAGGTGTCAATTAACTTGCAAATATGGAAGTCTGAATTGAAAATGGTCCAAAGGAGGGGCCAGAGTTTCTGAAAATGAGCAGACTCATTACACAGATATCTTGCTAAAAACATTGAGTATTCATTTAATACCAGGAGTTTTGGCATCTTAGTCATTGGTATTGGCAACGACTAAAGAAGAAACTGCACTTTTCTGCTGCTCAGGCTGATAAAAACAGAGGGAGATCCTTAGAGAACAGCCTCAGTGCAAATTGCTTTCAACTTTTTTGACATGGGTATTAAAATGCCACCCCAAATACCAGTGGTAATAAAGAATCCAACTTAAAAGGGGGAGTAGGTGTAAATGTAACACATGAGATTTTTTTTTTTTTTTTGGAATCTTGCTAGACTGGTGCTGAACAATCAGTGGTGAAGCTCTCAAAGCTGCCTCTCCTTCCTTGTGTGGAAAACCCCAGGCTATTTGTGGACTAAATATTGACATGAGATTTTGAAACAAGACGAACGGCTCATATTCCCTTGCAATAGGAAAACCAGACACATTCTGCCCTGCTCCTCTCAAGGGAGAATTAGCTTCACTTCCTCTATTTATTACCCTCTTCCCCTGCTCTGATGTTCCTCCGCCCCACACATCACATGCCCCTCTCTGCTACCTTCCTGTCCTCCACCGAACTGCCCATTTTGTGCAGACATGGTGACTGGGTATTTATCCCAAATGAACACATTTAGTCATATATTCAAAAGAGAAGGTGGCTCATATTCTGATTAGAAACCATAGGGACGGGGCTTCCCTGGTGACCCAGTGGTTCAGAATCTGCCTGCCAATGCAGGGGACACGGGTTCGATCCCTGGTCAGGGAAGATCCCACATGCCACGGAGCAACTAAGCCCCTGCGCCACAACTACTGAGCTCTGTGCTGTAGAGCCCGCAAGCCACAACTACGGAGCCCGCGTGCCGCAACTACTGAATCCCACGTGCCTAGAGCCCGTGCTCCGCAACAAGAGAAGCCACCACAACGAGAAGCCTGCGCACCGCAACGAAGAGCAGCCCCCGCTCGCCGCAACTAGAGAAAGCCTGTGCACAGTAACGAAGACCCAACGCAGCCAAAAATAAAATAAATAAATAAATAAATTTATTAAAAAAAAAAAAAAGAAGAAAGAAACTGTAGGGACCCCACAGGGACATGGCTATTTGGGAATAGCCTTTTTAAGGCTTTTTTTAAGAGAAAGCCACACTGCCTTGGCCTCCACCTACATTCATTCGGCCAAGAAAGTTCACCCAGCACTTGGCTGTGGAGTGGGTTGGTGAGTGAGGACCTTGAGCTCAGGTCATGCAAGCGCTTGAGGACAAAGAAATCTTAGACACTTTTGGGAGCAAGGGTGCTACTCTACCCTGTGACACCGCTTAGCCAAGGGGATGGAGATAAACATGGTTTCAGGTCAGGAAATCCTCCTCAGGAACAGCTTGAGAAGTCTGCACGGCTTTTCTCTTTCTGTCCTAAAGGATTTCTACAGTTTAGCCTATTTATCTTCTGTCTCTCATCTCTCCTACGAAGTCAGCCATAGGATTTCATTCCTATTTTTTTTTTCTGCTACTTTGTCCTCGTTTAAATACTCAGCTGGTGAAAGTCATCGATGTGCACATTGCACAATGCCTTGCAATTTATTTTTAAGAAGATGAAAACAAAAAGATTACCCTTTGGCTTTCCAATGAGCCTCAAACTCAAATCATGAGAGCCAGAAACTTTTATTATTTTCCTAGTTTGTAGAGAGAGTGATGGCAGTGACGTGAAAGCGATGCTGGGAAGAACCATCACTGGCTTCGCTAGAACCCTCACAGGCTTCACAGCCCAGGAGGCTGCGTCAGTAACCAACTAGGAAACTGCTACTTTTATTTCTCTTTACCAGCTCAAGGGCATAGGAAGATACCACATTGCACTTAAGTGTTTTCTTTAAACACACACCCAGACACACACACACACACACACACACACACACACACACACACACCCTCTGCCCCATGAGAAGTATCTATTATCCAAATGTGAGCTGGGCGCTAAGGTTGTGAGATAGGGCAAACGGTCCAGGTTTTTAACTTAGTCCCAACTGTGTTCAAGCACCGTCTGTGTCCCTTGCCAGCGGAAAGGCCAGGAGCTAGCGTGGACAGTGGGGTTCTGTGGGGCTGTGGCTAGGATAAGGGACTGCGGATTATACAAAGGTCCGGGGAGTGTGTAGACCCCAAAGGCCAAAGACAGCTTTTGAAACCAGGGCCCACTGAGTGTCGGCGTGCCAAGCACAGGCCTAGAGGCAGTGAGGGCTGGAAGTGGCTGCGTGACTGAGCTGTGGCTCCGGGGGTGTCTGCTGCACAGGTGTTGGGTAAGGCTGGGTCTCCAAAGGGGACGCTGGGTCCTGTGAACCTTGGGTGAGGTCCTGAGCATCTGCGCTTTGCATCCTCTCTTGTAAACTGAGGATGATGCCTACTTCACTGGATTGTATCGAGGATTACGTGAGAGTGTAGGCAACACCTAGCACAGAGTAAGTGTTGTAAGTCTTCAAAATAGGTGTTATTGGACTTCCTTGGTGGCTCAGTGATTAAGAATCCGCCTGCCAATGCAGGGGACACGAGTTCGAGCCCTGGTCTGGGAAGATCCCACATGCTGTGGAGCAACTAAGCCCGCGAGCCACAACTACTGAATCCCGCGTGCCTAGAGCCCATGCTCCACAAGAGAAGCTGCCGCAATGAGAAGCCCGTGCACCGCAACTAAGAGTAGCCCCTGCCTGCCGCAACTAGAGAAGCCCGCGCACAGCAATGAAGATCCAACACAGCCAAAAATAAATAAATAAAATAAATAAATTTAAATAAACAGATAAAAATAAAAAAGACATTGGTGACTTACAAAAGAAAAGCATCTCTTAAAAAAAAAACTAGGGGCTTCCCTGGTGGTGCAGTGGTTGAGAGTCCTCCTGCCAATGCAGGGGACATGGGTTCGTGCCCCGGTCCAGGAAGATCCCATGTGCCGTGGAGCAGCTGGGCCCGTGAGCCATGTCCGCTGAACCTGCGTGTCCGGAGCCTGTGCTCCGCAACGGGAGAGGCCACAACAGTGAGAGGCCCGCGTACCGCAAAACAAACAAACAAATAAATAAAATTTAAAAAACTAGCTTTAGAAAAAAGGTGTTATTGCTGCTGTGATTGACGTATATACATAAAAGTGTTTTATCTATACAAAAAGAATTCTTTCTAAAAATTTCAATTATAGGAAAATATGTCTACATATCACCCGTACCTGCTTGATAAAGATAATTTTGTGGCCTAAGTCTAAGTAGAAAGTGGTATGGGGTGACAGAGGCCTTTATTTTGGAACTGCAAACCCAAAGTTGGAAAACAGTGGCAAACCTTCCAACAGGCTCCAAGGGGACTTCCAAACCCCTCCCTCACCTGCCTCTTCCCTCAAGATGTAAAGTCACTTCCTGGAGCTCGGTGCTTCGGAGTCAGACTGCCTGGGTCTTGACCGTGTCTCCTCCACGGGTTAATCTTGTGACTTTGGGCCACTTTTTCAACTTCTCTAAGCCCCAGTTTTTTCTTTAAAGGATTTTTTGTAAGATTTAAATGGAATAAACCATACAAAGCACTTAGCACTAAATACATTTATTATTATTGTTTCATCCCTGGGATAACTGTGTATGGCCAAGAAAGGGAGTGCTTCACACACACACACACGCACGCACACCTGACACTCCTTTTAGACTGTAAGAATTATGCCTGTTCACTAACATGGCAGAGAGGAGTGCCTATCTTATGTTAACATCTAATTTAGGAGTAAGGACAGCAAGTCTAAACCTACTTCGTGTTTTTAGCCCCTACAGTGCCAATCTCAGGCGCCCTGTATTGTCTACATGATTGAATGGTACCATTCAATCAGGCTTCTCGTATTTACAGAGTTGAAGTTCAAGCTTGGGTTCTGGCTTCAAGGGCACTACAGGGACCATCATGCTGATGTCTCTAATTCTTCTCTGGTGTTCTGGCCAGTGGTTAAAAGTCTGGACCCAAGGCAGCCTGCTTAGGGTCGAATCTTAGGGCTACCAGTCATTAGGTGTGGGGTCCTGGACAAATTACTTAACCCCTCTGTGCCTCAATTTCTATTCTGAAAAACATATGTTATTGAAGTATAGTTGATTTACAATGTTGTGTTAATTTCTGCTGTACAGCAAAGTGATTCAGTTATACATATATGTATTCTTTCTCATATTCTTTTCCATTATGGTTTATCACGGAATGTTGAATATAGTTCTTTGCGCTATACAGTAGGACCTTGTTGTTTATCCATCCTATAGATAATAGTTTGCATCTGCTAATCCCAAACTCCCAACCCCTCTCTCCCCTCCTCCCCTCCTCCTTGGCAACCACAAGTCTGTTCTCCATATCTGTGAATATTTCTGTTTCGTAGATACGTTCATTTGTGTCATATTTTAGATTCCACATATAAGTGATATCATATGGTATTTGTCTTTGTGACTTACTTCGCTTTAGTGTGATAATCTCGAGGTCCATCTGTGTTGCTGCAAACTGTGCCTCAATTTCTAATATTAGTCAAAGAGGATTGGTGATGATCATGGCATATACTTCATAGGGTCGTTTCGAGGATTAATGTGAGTTGACCTCTGTTAAGCACCTAGAATAAGACCTGGTGCAGCCTTGGCCTCCAGGCATGTTCCACTCAAACACGTCCTCCACAAGCAGCTGGAGTGATGGCTCTAGGGTTCTGCTGGCCAGATCCGGCCTCTGCTTAAATTTCATCGTGATGACTACAAGCTCCTGTCATCTACAAGATAAACTCCAAGTGCCTTATCATTGTGAACAAGGCTCTCCTCTCCAGCTCCAAATGACTCCCTGGGACCATGGAATGACTGGTAGTTTCTTGCACAATTCATGCTAGGTCTAACCATCAAGCAATGGCTAGAATGCTCTCCTCCAAACTTTCACCTTGTTAAAAGAGCTCTACTTTTAAAGGAACAGCCTTTTAAGAACCCACAGGAATGTTACTTAAAAAGCAAGGCTGCAGACGTCATACCTTACAGAAAACCCTCCAGATTCTTTATCGTGGCCTCATCTGTGTACAACTATTTCTAAGATTTGACCCAGGTTTAGTCTGCCTCCGATGGCTCTCCTCTTGACGCTAATATCACTTTCTAGCCATCCACCAGTGTTTGGACCGCCACTGAAGTACTATGGGTGCTAATATGGCAATGGGGACACAGAGGGCTCCCAGGGCTGCCACATACAGTTGTGCAGGTGGTGCCCTATGATTCAATTTATCATAGCACTTACACGTGGTTTTATAAGTATTTTTACTTCTCTATCTCCACCCTCAATACTCTCAGCAACACAAAGAAAAAAAGTTTTTAAATTTAACTTTCTGTCCTCCGCACCCAGCGCAGTACTTGGTATGCAGCACGTAGCAAATTAAAACCCACAGGCTAATCCCTGATTCCTTCTCAGCTCCCTGTGCCATGCTAAGACCTGGCAACATAATCATCCATACCTTCAAGGAACGGCGATGTAATTGGAAAAGTAAGTTAGACTTATGTGACTAGATAACTAGAACATCAGGCACTAAGTGTTAGTAGTGAATGAATGGAGTCAAAGCTTCGTACTGTCTGTCCATCGGAGAAGGGAGAATTTCTAAGAACGGAGGAGATGGGATGTGACCCAAGCCTCGCATCTTGTAGATGCTCCCGTGACTATATCACATGGATGATTTCTTCTGGGCGGCAGTGTGTGTAGTGGAAGGAGCCTGGGACTTGGCCTTTGTGCCCTTAGGTTGCATCCTGCCTTTTCTGTCTTCTCGCTGTGTTTGCTGGGTCTCTTTCTGAACCCGGGCTTCCTCATCTTTCGAGGGTGGTTTATAACCTCTACCCTACAGAATTGCTATGAAAATTAAGATGAACTAGTGAATCTAAAACAGATGAGTGTAGGGAATTCCCTGGTGGTCCGGAAGCTAAGACTCCAAGCTTTCAATGCCAAGGGCACGGGTTTGATCCCTGGTTGGGGAACTGGGGTTCCGCAAGCCTCATGGAGTGGCCAAAAATTAAAAAGCAAAATAAAATAGATGAATCTCATTTTCTGCACACAACAGGAATTCAACAGAGTTAACTCACATTTTAACTAGACTCCAGGCTTGGATTTTTTTTTGGTTACTGACCAGATTCTTATTTATTGAAGGCTTTTCTGCAGCATCCTGGGAGGTTGCAATCCATCTGAGCCTTCCCACTGCCTTGAGCCGATGGCCCACACCGACTGCCTCACGTGTACAGGGATCCAGGAAGTCACAAGGGAAACAGACCCTCAGCCTTGCTGCTTCTCCAGGGTCTGGTGGCAGCACTATTTCTCAGGAGATAGGCTTTAAAGTGCCACTGTCCGTGCTGCTTTATCTGCTGTTACAGAGCATATGGCAATATTGATTTTATAGGTAAAGTAGTTATTTTTGTTAATCTTGGAAATATCAGAACATATTCCTATAGCCCTTTACATTTTCCAAAGGGAAGCTTCAGTTTTCAATCTTCTTAACTTCTAGCAACAAGGTATACAGGACGGTCCAAATTTTCACACAAGGAAGGCAAGGTCCATAAATGAACGAGTCACTCAATGTTCCACAGTAGAGTAGGGTCAGAACCCAGGTGCCCCGGGTCGCAGTTCCAGACTGCTGGGCTAAATTTAAAGTTCTCTTTGGCAGTGGTACCACGGATGGGGTGGTGGTGGCAGTGGGCAACCCCAGCACAGAGTAGTCATTTTATTATTGTCATTGTTTGGAATTGACACTACATAGCAGTGATAAAACACAGACCAACTTGTAGTCAGCTTATCATTGTTTCTAAATTATCTATAGGTAATGCACCCCTTTATTAGGTAATGCATCCTCCATCAGCACTGGAGGCTGATCGACTCTGACCACCCACCCAGGGTAACCATTGTTCTTTGGTAAAGAACTCTGTCTAAATTGGTTTCATCTAAAATTATCTATCTATCTATCTATCTATCTATCTATCTATCTATCTATCTATCAGGTTGCATTTGAAGGAGGGAATTTTGATTTCTAAGCAGAGGTGACTTGAGGTCAAAGAAAATGGGAGAGATGCATGTGTGACTACAGGTACTGCGGCTCTTCTCTTGACTCGAGCCATCACGAATTGACCGAGCGCAGTTTTAAGCTTTTCGGCATACATGCAGCATACCACGTGTAGACAGGGTGAAGGTGTGGTCTCTGTGAGGTCAGTATCAGTATTTCAATTCTACAGACAAAAGCGGAAGCTAAGAGAGATGCATGAACACGTCCAAGGTCACAATGACTCAGGAGCCAATGTAAGGTTAGTCTGACTCCAATGGCTGCATTCTTGTAACAGTACCACATTCCATCTGTCCACCAATGTCTGAACAGCCACTAGAGTACTAAAAAAATGCTAATATTGCAAAGGAAACACACCACAGAGGGCTCCCAGGGCCACCATTTGTGGGGTTGAGCCCTGCAAAGAGGTGCTTGGCCAGAGGTCAGTGGCGCTGGAATAGGTCCAAGCTCTGCATTTTCCTAGCTTGGTGCCGAGAGGCCTTATGGGCTCGCGGTGCTATGGGACCACTGGTAGTTTCAGACTCCAGCACTGAAGCAGCCTAGTGCCTCCTGTTTCCAGTTGATTCTTTGAGTACTATTGTCAATTTCCTGGAAGTGGCTCTACCTGGCCCTTAGATACAAAGTTTACAATCACCTCCGGCTAGTGTGACATGCCCAGTTGTCCATGCCTCTGTCATGACTGTTATTGGGGCCATGACTGTCATTTCATTCCCTTAGAAGCTTGTCATTCTGAAAATTAGACACCAAACCACTCATTAATCTGTGTAGCAAATCCTGGGTCCTTCTCTATGGGTATAACTACAGTGAAGAGTTTACTGTAACAACCTGGGATCTGAAAGCTGAGACAATCTGTACCCGTATGTGACTCTTTGGAAAAGAGGACCAGGAAATTTTAAAGTCCTCTCAGGAGAATGCCTTGGGGTTGGAGACTTCTTTTTAATGTGTTACAATCATAGTCACAATAGCTTATAAATTGTTTTGAATGAATGACATTTAAGTTCATATTAAAATATTTATTCCAATAACTCAGTACTGTGGGAACTATGCATTCTGACTGATATGAAAGCTTATCTATCACTTAATCTGTATTAGCTTCAAGGGAAGAAACATGACAGCTCTGGGAGTCAGGCAACTTTGGCTTTTCTATTCCCATCTTTGCCACAGCCTTTCGGTGTGACACTGAGCGAGTCATTGTCGTCTCCAGAATGCAACTAAAAGGATGGACTCAGTAGTCTCTAAGTCCCTTCATGGGTGTGATCATGGGTTACTTCCGATCAAGTACCATGTTCACACAGTAACGTGTTGCACCGCATTTTAAAGCTGGATGGGGTTTTAACGATCCTCCGGTCTACACTCCTCATTTTACAGGTGCTCTTTGCAAAGTAGAACAGATGCTATTATCCTCCTTTTACAAATTAAAATCCTCAGGCCCTGAGGGGGTGAGTCATTTGGTCTAAAGGAGGGTGAACTCTAGCGCATATTCCCGCTACACCACACTGTCAACGAGGCTTTACTGGGTCCAGTTTAGTCTTGTCCACTTTCTGTGGCCTGGTCCTCAATGCAGATAGAAAAGCACCAACTGGCATGTGCTCAGCTATAGGCCTTCGCATGCTAACAGCGTTAGGCTGTCCTGGGCCTCCATTTTCCTCTGAGGGTGGAAATGCTTCATTGCGGGGTAAATGCAAGTCTGGTTCTGGTTTGTTTCTTACCAGAGTGAGAGTCTACATTGACAAACATGGAAACCAGGCAGTTTTCCTTGTTGTAAGAGCAGGTTTCTGGGTGACCAGGGTCAGGGGAGAGAGGAGTCAGAACCCAGTAAGTCGTTCTGGTACTGGTTAATTTGACCGTGCACATACAGTAACAACGAGAACAAAACCTACATTTATTAAGTGTCTATGTATACCAAGGATTTGACAGATATTGTCTCATTTAGAAAATGAAATTTCCGAAAATAGAAGTTTAAGAAACCAGCAATTTTAGAAAGAAGCTTTAGAAAGGGAAAAATATGATGGCGTCTGGAAGCAGAAATGGTCTTACGTGGTTTAGAATACAAGGCCTGAAAGCCCACGGTGACGGGGACCACCACATCCACCTGAGGTCTGCTGAGACTACCCTTCTCTCCGAGTCACAGTCATGTCACCTGCCTCTACCGAAACCAAAGGGTTTTTTTTTTTTTTTTTTAAGGTGGGCTTTGGGGTCTTAAGAGGGATCTTGGGTCAACCACTTCCTAGTGGCACTACCACTTCCTACCAGGGAAATCTTTACTGGTTCTTTTAAGCTCTTAGAGCCTCAGTATTTTTATCTGTAAAGTGTGTTTTGTTCTTTTTTTAGATAAAGGTTAGTTATAACAATATATAAAATTCCTTGAATAGAATCAACAGATTCTAGGCTTTCCAATAAGAGTTGAAGGGAGAGAAAGAGGAGAAGGGAAAGGAGAAGTCATTTATTACATTTATTATGTTTCATTAACGTTATTATTCTTCAAGATACGGCTTAGGGTCTTTTAGTAAATGGCAAAATTAAGAGCATTCTTCCACAGATTACCTGCTTGAGATATTTTCCCCCTGAGCCAAGCTAATTAAAAAATACCACAAATGTTCTAATTACACCATTGACATTTCTTTTCGGTAACTGCAAAGGGACTTTAATAACCATGTTAAAGGACACATTAATATGAAATGTAACTCACTGTGAGTCTGATGTTCCTACTAATTTCTGGAATTAGTGGCACAGAGAATAAGTTGCATTTGTGGGACAAATGGGGAATCTGAGACCCCCTTTCCAAAGCACAGGGTCTATCTCTCCGAGCATTAGGAAGTGAAGCAAACTAGCAAGACCATCCAACTTAACACATTCAGCGGCATTTGGAGCTATGGTGGGGAAAACAGGCTCCCTAGTTAATTTCACACTTCCTCTATACATTTCAAAAAACAAGGTGTGACTCTGCAGCTGGATATTCAAAAGACCTTCAGAAGGCTAAATGCCAGGTACTTTCCAAACTTCCCTGCCCTAAAGGAGCTTTCTGTTTCCCCGTGTCTGTTTGCTGGGGGAAATCCCAAACTGCTCAGTTAAAGCTAGGGCTTTAAGCTTCTCGAAGGATATTTCCTGCTCATTATGGCTCTGGGTTTACTGGAGCTGTTGGCTTTTGTCATTCTCGGTGTAGGAATGCTGGGGGCTTGTCTGCACTCTGCAAAACCCAAGGAAATTTGCTAAAGAGGAAGGAAAGGAGGAAACGGGCGTCCAAGGTGTGCCTGTGTTCCCTCCTCCCAAGAGCCGCATGCAGTAAGAGCCGTTGTCTGCGTTTGACAAATGAAGAATCCAAGCTCAGAGGGGTTACCTTGTCCCTAGAGCACACCGCTTCTCCAGCATTGCACCCCCTCTGCTCCGAAATCTCTAAGCGGTCGTGGCCCCTCTGGGGCACTCTGCACCTCTCCACCAGGCCCCTCACCACCACTTCCTTGCTGCAGATTGCCCTAGGTTTGTTTTTCTTCGCTCCCTCATTAATGAGTTCCACAGGACATGCTAAGTCTAGTTATGCAGCTTTAATTGGTTTAGTTACAACAAGATAATTCCTTTTTTCTTCTCTCAGAGGCCTTTCTGTTTAAAGACATTTTAGCTGGAAGATGCTAATTATCAATGAGGAGAAAGTGACACCTGAAGAGTTCATTCTCCATCTTGGTCCTTGGTTTCTCCTTTGAACTCCCTCTACCCGGCCCTCGTTCCCACTTCAGCACTTCTCCCCGACCATCATAAAAGAGACCTCTGCCCTGGCCGGGCGGCAGAACTTTCCTTCTCACTTGCCACGGAGTCGTTCTCTCTGCAGTTGTGTCGCAGGCATGGACAGCCTGCGTGAGACCTTCCTCAGCCTCGAAGATGGCTTGGACTCCTCCGACAGCCCTGGCCTGCTGTCCTCCTGGGACTGGAAAGACAGGGCAGGGCCCTTTGAGCTGACCCAGGCCTCTCCCACCCAGAGCCTCTCTCCGGCCCCATCGCTGGAGTCCTATTCTTCTCCTTGTCCGGCTGTGGCTGGGCTGTCCTGTGGGCATGGAGGTGCCAACAATGGGGGCGGCGATGACTGCGGCGGCCTTGGGACTGGCGGCCTGGTGGAGGTGGGCTATGATATGTTAGCTTTCCAGCCTGCCTATCTGCAGGGTGCTGGTGGCCCCAAAACCCCGAAGGGCACCAAAGTCAGGATGTCTGTTCAGCGGAGACGGAAGGCCAGCGAGAGGGAGAAGCTCCGGATGAGGACCTTGGCCGATGCCCTGCACACCCTCCGGAATTACCTGCCACCCGTCTACAGCCAAAGGGGCCAGCCGCTCACCAAGATCCAGACGCTGAAGTACACCATCAAGTACATCGGAGAACTCACAGACCTTCTCAACAGCGGGGCCCAGAGCACCTGAGCTCGGCCCAGGGACTCAGGGACTTACCACCCAGCCCCCTGGGTGGGGGCAGAGGACCTTTAAAGACCTGGACCACCTCACGGCACAACAGCACCTGGTTATCGTTATACAGTGAGCGTGGTGACCTTGTTGTCTGAAAAGTTCTAAGGGAATTCCCACTGGACTAGTCAGGACCACCAGAACACTTAACTGACAGTCAGCAGGTACTTTTGCTTCCAGTTTTCCCACCATTTCTCAAGAGACTTGCCCTTTGCAAAGAGACAGTTGGCTTTACCCTTTTCTGTCTGTTCGAGGTATTTTAAAGGGTCAGTGATTTCAAATGTATTTTTTCAATCGTGTAAAATTGTTACAATTAATCTTCTCCTGCCATTTTGGGGGGGGGTAGCTTTCTTTCTGTTGCTAACTAAACCTGTATTTTGTACGGGATCCAGGGTGACACCTGGATTCTTACTTAGAAAGATTAGTGTCAAGTAAAGGGCTACAGCGCTCCTGTTTTATTTTGTTCGTGTGCGTGTGTGTGTGTGTGTGTGTGTGTGTGACTAAAATCAGGCCTTTGCTTTTGCAGGGAACAAAATCACTTAAATGCAGAAGAAATTAGTGACATGGTAAATAGAAACTCACAGGCAGACAGACTACATTAAGACAGACTGGAGAGTTTAAAGACCAGCCCCTTCTCTCTTAAGGGAAAGAAAAGGAGGCTTTACAGGGCTTTTGGAGCCAGAGGAGGAAAAGGGGGAAGACTCAGCATCACAGCCAGGGCTTGAATAGAGCTGGGAGGGTGGGCTCTCCCTGAGCCAGGCCGGGTGTGAATATGACCTCACTGAATCCCTTCACTTACTCATTTCTCAAATGAAGAGATTGGCCCAAAACTCTAGTTTGAGTCTAGAGATAAGTGAAAGGGTCAGGATTAGAACTCAAGTCTCTGTCTAACCCTCCAAAGGGATTCATTTCTTTAGCCATAGCTCCTTCTCCTACACCTCCCAAATCACCTCACATGCACGCCCGCACAAACACACCCCCTCTTCCCAGTACCTCATCTTAGGGTGGTGACTGTAGCGCCCTCAGCTTGGCTGATCTGATGGCACACGTCATTGAAAAGGAGGCTTGGAATTAAGGAGTTCCTCAGAAACTAGTAGGCTTTTTTGTGTGTGTGTGGTACGCGGGCCTCGCACTGTTGTGGCCTCTCCCGTTGCGGAGCACAGGCTCCGGACGCGCAGGCTCAGCGGCCATGGCTCACGGGTCCAGCAGCTCCACGGCATGTGGGATCTTCCCGGCATGCACCTGCATCGGCAGGCGGACTCTCAACCACTGCGCCACCAGGGAAGCCCTAGTAGGCTTTTTTAGGGCTGAATTTTTCTCCCAATTGTTATTAACCAGCTGCTTTTTTTTTTTTTTTTTTTTTTTTTGGTGAATTGTCTCCTGTCATTTTTTCTACTGGTTTTTTTCTTGTTTTTAATAACAAATTACAAAGGCAGTAGGTGTGTTCACAATTTAATATATAACTTCTCCACTTTCTTTGCTGATACAAACGTATACAAATAAATATAGGTGTATATACATTTTTTAAGAATACCTTGAATTCTGAAAATTGCTTTTTTTTTACTTAGCAATATATAGTAAAAGTCCTTCCAGTTTAACACAAATAAATCCGTATTGTAAGTACCATTATTTCTTTGATTTTATAGATGAGGAAATTGAAGCACAGACTTGCCCTAAGTCACACGTGAAAAATATAGGGGAAAGTAGAGGTTCAAACAATGTTCCATAGCACAGGTATGCTATGCTAAACACAATTTGTTTAATTAATCACCTTTTGAATGAAATTTAGGGTTTTTTCAGTTTTTTATTACCAAAAACTGCTGTTAACAAACATCACGGACAACTAGCTTTATCCACTGATATTATCATTAGCTTGAAAATTTCCCAGAAATGGGATTCCTGGATCAGACTTGTGTGCTCGCACACTTTAAATTTAAATAGATACAGTTAGGTGTAGAAAAGTTCGTAGTTATTTACACTTGCCCAACATTATGGGACAGAAGCAGTTGGTCCACGTTGTCCCTGGATATTATCAATCTTCTGAAATTTTCAATGGATTCAAAAAGGGTTCTGCTGTTCTTGGGTTAATTTTAATTTCCCTGTGTACAATCTGAGATGGCTCACCTTTTAGAATCTTTTTGTGACTGCTGTTCATTTCGGTTCTTCTATAACTCGCCAGTGTATGTCCTTTGCCAGTTTTCTAGTGGGTTATTTATCTTGTTAAGAATTTGGGAGATTTCTTTGCACAGTGTACGTGTTGAAGATTTTCCTTCCAGTTTCTCATTTTGTTATCATCTTTGTGTATGGTATCTTATATTTATGATTTTGATTCTGATATCTTTTGTTCTTTGAAGCTTTTCATTTGTATATGATCAAATCTCTCCTCTTTTTTTTTAATGGCTTCTGTGTTTCTTCCCTTTGCTTAACTTCTCCCAGTTCCAAGGCTATCCAAATATTTTGATTTTTCAAATATTTTAATATTTATAAATGGATCTTTAATATACCTGCAATTTATTTTTGTCCATAGTGCAAAGAAGGAATCTAACTTTATTTCTGATTAATCTTCTTATAACTGCAAAATAAGTATAACTTGTCATGAGGGGTGGTGGGTGACAGTGGGGAAGAGCTGCTAAAATGTCATCCTATGTATACAGGTCTTTGTCTACTTCTGATGTATTTCTTGTTGATGCCTTAGAGGAGAAACTAGAAAATGTTGAATAATATCAAGATTTTCTTCAAGGGATTCCACCCTGTGCATGTACAGGTGTTCACGTGAGCATGTGTGTGTGTGCAGATGTGTGTGTATTTGTTCCTTTGTGTGTGTGTGTGTGTGTGTGTGTGTGTGTGTGTGATGTTTCATGTGTCGGGGGAAGAGAATTAGAGAGGATAATAATATGGGAAAGGGAGTGTTCAGCCTTTCATCAGCGTCTAGACCAGCTGGTATTTTCCTTGCCATTTTAAAGAGAGTGGAACCCAAATGTGCTTGGCTTTTGATTTTTTCTTTTTTTTTTTTTTTGCGGTACGCAGGCCTTTCACTGTTGTGGCCTCTCCCGTTGTGGAGCACAGGCTCCGGACACGCAGGCCCAGCGGCCATGGCTCACGGGCCCAGCCGCTCCACGGCACGTGGGATCCTCCCGGACCGGGGCACGAACCCGTGTCCCCTGCATTGGCAGGCGGACTCTTAACCACTGCGCCACCAGGGAAGCCCAGCTTTTGATTTTTTCAAGCTCAAGCTTTAAGCATGGTTTATACATCGCTTGAATAATTTTGGTTGCCCTGGGGACAAAATACTGTGGATGGGTTAGGAGGTCCTATCTTTAGTTTCAAAAAATTCTGGAAAGCCACCAACTCAACTACTAGGTGGGCTTGCCCTCAGGACTCCGAAGGTCCTCCTCAGAGGGGAGGCATGCGGAAAGCCTGGAGTAGGTGACAGTTCCCTGGTCTTACCGTCACCACCTGCAGCCCTGGCAGGCCGTCACCAGGAGAGGCAGCTGCACGTCAGCATTCAACTCCGCAGTAATCCCCAGTGAAGTCATCTCCGGAGTGGGGAGGATAGCTAGCTGGACCGGGTCCCTGATTCCTCTAGAAAGCAGTTAAAAGCAGTTGGCTCAAGCCTAACTCAAGATTAAGTTATTTCTGGTGCTTGGCTAGGGAACCACAGTTTGTGGGCATCCACCGTGTTGTGGTCAGAGTTTTCACACTCATAATTTCATGTAATCCTCCTAACCGCCCCTGGGGGTGGACGTTATCAGTCCCGTTTTGAGGATGAGGAAACGAAGGTTTAGGACAGCTAAATGGTGTAAAGCCACGCGATTAGCTGCGGGCACGTGGTTGGCTAGTTGGCAGCGGGTGAGTTCAGCTCTAACTCCAAAGCTCGGGCCCCTCCTGCAGAATCGCGCTGCCGTTTCCTCCAGGCGACTCTGTGTGCCCTGGGCTGAGCAGACAGAGAGTTTCTCGGCAAATGCTCATGCCCAGACTTCTCAGCTTTGTCTCTGCCTCGCCATCTCTGGGGCCCTCATTTCTTTTACTGTCTGAAGCATTTCTGAAAGGGCTCTTCATCTTGTCCTCTAAACTATTTCCCTTTGAACTTCTGCCTCTGCCCCAAACATTTCCTCCAAAATTCCTTTCACCTCCTTGCTGGCGCCTAGAGTCCTTCTTAATCCACAGAGAAACCTGACTTCTGCTGTTCATTTGTGTTCAATAAAATGTTCCACAATTCACACCAGGCTGAGGTTTCTTTGTTCTTCTTGTGGTTTAGGCCGCATCAGCTAATTGGGAGAGAGGTCAGAGCTGGGGTGGGAGAGAGCCTTAGCAAACTGACAAGTCGACAGAATTACCCTTACTTTAGGACATCTTAAAAAAAAACAACAGCAAAAGAAGATGCATATGCAAGTGAGTTTTGGAGCTGCCGCTCTGCGCTCTCATTACAGTAGCTTAGTATGTTATGTGACTCCCCTGAGGCGTTGTTTGATTCCCATACAGGCTCCAGGCTGCAGCAAGGAGACTGGACCTGGGCCTTGACCCCTGTGGGCGCAGTCCAAGCTGGCTTGAAGGCAGCAAGAGCTTGGCAAACACCTCTTGTCCTCCTGCTGGGAAGCCAAGATAACCTCTACCTTGCAATGAAATACTGAAGACTAAGCAGTGCCTCTTAGAGCAGCGCTGGATGGATTTGCTCTTATTATTTTGGTTCCAGAAAGTCCCAACCCTGAGGAGGAAGAAAGCAAAAATCTTCTGAGAAGCCTGGGGAGAAAGCACACTTATTTGTTTGTCTCTTGGGGTTGGGGCTATTGACTCTCCTTTCCTTAGCAGAGTCTCCCATTAAGTTCTTTCTCATATAAACTCTATTGACTTCTACTTCTCTTCATTAAGTTAAGTGGGGAGCCCAGCAGGGCTGGAGGTCAGGGCTGTGCAGGAGGGAGGAGAGTTTAGAAGGCACCGCACAGGCTCTTCCCAACTCTTCCCAGTAGTTGTAGATTCATCATCTGAGGTGTCAGTCTCAGGGGCAAAGACTCAATATACTTTTTCTCTTTTACTCTTAACAGCCAACAATAGGAGATCACTAATATTAGCCCATTTTGCAAATAAAGACACAGGCTCAGAGAAGCCAAGTCACCTTGCGCAAGGTCACATAATTGGTGCAGGGCTCAGGATTCCACCCAGGGCTGCTTGACTCATTGTTTTGACAAGACTAAGCTCCAGGTGCTGGAAATGCAGCCGGGAACAAAATAAGACACAGCAAAGTCTCCGCATTCAAGCCTCTCCCACTAGTCTATGCTCTCATTTGAAGAAGGTTTGCATTTGCATGTTCAAGCAACTTTATAGGATGTACAGAGATCAGGGCATATTTTAAACTGTGATACCTTTTCTACTCTCCTCCCACATGATATAGAGCATGGTCATTCTTTCTCTCTCTCTCATAGACTGGAATGTGAGAAAAGTATGGGAGTTTGGTAACAAACTTGGGGCTTTTGTATGCCTCCAAAGGGATCACAGATCAGATTTCAGAAGTACTTGTTCCTAGGGACTACAGTTTACACATCATTTCCTTCAGTTTCTTTTGGGTGCAAAATGAAAAAATGGAAAATGGCAATCATAATATTAATAATAATGGCACAACAACGAATACTTATTGTGTGTTTACTCTGGGTAAGGCACTGTTCTAAGTACTTTGCATGAAATAACTATTTTAACCCCTTATGAATGAAGAAATAACTACTTTACTACCCTATGAAATAAGGACTAAAGTTTTCCCCATTTTATAGATGAGAAAACTGAGGCACAGAGAACTGAAAACTAATCCAAGTTCACGCAACATATCAGCAGCAGACCCAGGAATCAAACCCCAGCACGTTCCACACCAAGCCCTTACTATTACACCAGGTGTGTCTTTATATTGGTTTAGTGATTACAAAACATTTCACATACATTATCCTATTTGATTCTTTAATTCCTACTTAACCTAATTATATATGAAGTTGAACAAGGATTATTATGTCCAGTTTACAGATGAGACTATTAAGGCTCATAATGACAAAATATCGTAACTAGGAATAAATGGCAGCTCTGGTACCAGAATCCAAGTGTTTAAACTCCTGGTCTGGTACTTTCTGGCTAAACTCTTCTGTCTCCAAAGGAAATCTAGTTGTGCCTTAAAGCCTGCCCCTAAGGGGATCCTCATAACAACAGAACAACAAAATGTGCTCTATGGTAACATTTTTTCAAGTGGGTTTTCCATGGAACCTTTTCTGAATTTTTGAATCTCATCAGTGTGCACACAAAACAATCTGTATCTGCATGTAAGGAAGGGTGACGAAAGCCTAAACCCTTGAACAGAATTTTATTCCCCTTCATAACTCGAGAATTTGCATCCCCAAGAGATTCCCATCCCTGTTTTTACTGCACATCTAATTACTTCCTAGCAGAGAAAGCAGGTGACATTTAAGTAATTTAAGTTCCAGGATTCTAACACACATCAAAAGCCTAATATATTCTGGGGCAGCTGAGAGTCAGGCAGTGGGCTGAATACCCCGGCACTGAAACAGAGGGGAGATATGCAATAATGGTGGGAGCTGCTAGACCAGATATGAGGGCTAGGGAAGGAGACGGGAGTCAGATTTCAGCGGCAGCCCTTCGGCGGGCGGCGCAGATGCAGAGCAGAGGTGCACGCAGCCCAGCAAGGGAGAAGGACAAGTAAAGAGATGAAAGGACCCGATGCCCCTGGCGGGACTCAGGGAAGGCGTCACACAGGAGGAGGCTCTTGAAGTTGTCCTCTAGGGAGCCAAGGGTATCCTGAACAGAGGAAACAGCGTGCGCAAAAGCACAGAGGTCTGAGAAAGCGCTGGGGTTTGGGGATCAGAAGCTGGCTGGTTTGGTTGAAGCTCACAGGGTGAGTTTGGCGGGCAGGGAAGGGAGATGGACAGGATAGCGGGACCGGGAGGCTGAGGGCTTGAACCTCCTTCCAGCTGTGGGGAAACTGACTCTCAACATGAGAGAAGCCTCTCTCACCCACAGCCTAACTCAGGTGGTTACATAACCGTGTCCCGATCAATGCACCTGGCATAGAACATCACGCACTTGTAATGAGCAATTGACGATGTGATCCACTGGCTCAGTTACTAAATCCTCAAGTTTTTCTTGTTTTACTTCTTCTGTTGTACTTCTTTACATATCCACGAAGAAATCCAGTCTTTAGTGATATTTCTTAAAATCATCTTTCCACTTCTGCTTTTCCTGTATCTCACTCATATTTTATTTTTTCGAAAAAATCTCCTCCCCACTTTTGTCCTTCCCCCCTCCCGCTCTCCCCACCATCGGCCCCTCCCTCTGTTCTGATCACACCCGTCCAGCTCTAGAGCTCTCCTAGGGAGGGAAGGGGGAGAAATGAAGCAGATATAGCCAGAATCTTCTTTCATCGCTAGGTCCAGTCAGGCAGTGTTCATCCTTTGCTGCTTGTGAGCATAGACCTCCATGCAGCGTTGCTTGCATTTAAGGCCCCTTTCATTTTTTAATCATTCATGCAGTATGGGTTATCAAGCATATGTGAAGCTAGCTGAGTACTAGGCCTTGGAGCAAGAAGTGGGTGAAGGGTGATCAAGATGACACAAATTGAACACAAGTCACCTTGTGCTCTTTCTTAACCTACATGATCTCATTTAATCCTCATAATGACCTTGTGAGGACAAAATGTAGTCTTCGTTCTCAAGAAGTTTAAATGGAGTTGGGGGAGACAGGCCTGTACCTGAATAAGCATATACAGGCAAAAAATAAAGCGATAGACATTTTTAAAGGGTGCCTAAAATCAGTGGGAATAAGGGAAGGAAAGAGGGGTTCTGTTAGACGGGGTACCTGGCTTCGTAGGTTAGCTGGCACTGAACTTGAATCTAGATGGAGAAGTGGAAACTTGATAGGGCACAAGGGCAGTTCGAGAGAAAAAGAACAGCAAAAGCAAAGGTCCAAAGGCAGGAATCAGTGAGAGACGCGGTATGAGGGCACCTGGGCCGAGACAGAGAGTAGAGAGTGAGTTTGGATACAGGTTACAAAGGGCCCGGATGCTAAACTAAGGGGTTGGACTCAGCAAACACCTTTGTTCTGTAAGACTATGTGAAGATGATGAATTTATTCGCCGAACAAGAGTTGATGAGCTGATGGCATGTTTCTTGGCCTGTGTTTGGTTTTTGGGAGAGAGACAGGACCCCAAGCCTTTGCAAGCTTACGCTCTAGTGGTGGAGGAATACGATTCCATGATTGGTTGAGAGGACTGTGGCTCAGAGAGTGAGTCTGGAGGGGCATTCTCTGGGGATTGGAAGCGCAGGAAGGAGGGGTTGAGGGGTTACAGAATGAGAGAGCTGAGGCTGGAGGGCTGGGACGGACACAGAAGGCAGAGCATCCCAGTGGAACTGGAGAGGAGGGTGAATGAGGGACCAGGAGAAGTGGCGAGAAGGGAAAGGTGGGCCCTGCTTTGGAAAGCTCTGGACAAGCCAGTGCAAAAGACATTTCCAAATTCTGATCCGCCCGTGAGCGTTCTGTTGTTCCTGAATGTTCGCTTCAGTGCATAACTATCAAAACAGAGTGCCTGCCGAGTGCTTCCACATCCGAACACACTCCCAGCAGGTCTGTGAGGTCGATGCTACCATCCCCATTTCACAGACGAAAACGAGGCTCAGAGAGGAGAAGCAAGTCTTTGCAGTAAAGGGCTAATTGGTTCCAAAGCTTCCCCAAGCCCCCACCCCCCCAGCAGCATTACCCTAATTCAGATAAAGAACCTGAACGTAGAAACTAAAGAGTGATGATCACACGGGAGGGATGATTACTCAGGAGGCTTCTGAGCGTAGCACTATCTGTGATTAATTCTTAAATGATAAGCTTCAGGAATGGGGGAGGGACAGATGTATTTCTCCATTTGCAGCGAGTTAAGGAAATGCAAACCCCGACCTATTTTGATCTTTCAGTTTTCTTGTTTAGGGGGTGACCCAGCGGTTTAAAAAAGCATGCACATCCAAGTAAAACGCTCCAGTCACTTTTCGGGCTCTCTGGTTCTTGCAAAAGAGGTCCTTTCAGTCCGTCCTGCTCCGGTGTCCCCTTGCCCCCGCCCCTAATCACCGCAGCGGGCGAGCCTCCGAGGGGCTCCCAGAGCGGGCTTTTCACGCTGTTGACAAGGCTGGAGGCGCCGAAGTGGGCCCCTGGGGGGCCGCAGGGACCAGGGGCTCCGTCACAAAGGGCTCTAGTTAAAAGGAACAAGAGGTGCTGGAGAAACGCCATGGCCTTGTTTCCTGTTTGTTTGGTGTTTGTGTATTTCAAATACCAGGAAGGAGCAACAGTTTCCATTCCGGAGCCCGGAGTACGTCCAACAACGCCGAGGACCTGTAGCCCTAGGGCAGCGCGTCTTTGCGGAAGCAGGAACCCGAGGCAGATCCTATTTTCCCCACTTTTGTAATTCCCCGTCCATCCTGTGAACGGAGGCTTTTTTCCTGAAATGCTGAGGTCAGTTTCCCTACCCACCAGGCACCCAGTCGCTGCTTCCAGACCCACCTGCCCTCGGGTATCTGAATTGGGCGGCGAGGGGACAGCGAGCCCTGTCCCCGCAGCCCGGCTCAGCGCTCGCCCGGCTTCGAGGGGCGTCGGCCGACTGTTCCGCTGTCAGGGAGGCCCCTTGGCTGGAAAACAAGGAATCCATTCAGAAAACGTTATTTCCGGGCGAGTAGGCAATCCTGCAGACCTGGTCCTGGACTGAGGAGAGGGAAAAGCAGCGCAGATGCGACCCTCAGCGGTGCTCAAGCGTGAGCCTGGGAGTGGGAGGGGGAACGAAGGCCACGTCCCTTCCTCTCAGCCAGGCTCTGAACAGACTTGGTGCCAAAGCAGAGGGACAGCTTTGTTTCGTGGTCCGGGAAACGGAGAAGCCTGGTGGTTTAGTAAAAAGTGCTCTGCTTTGGAGTTCCTTAGCAATGCCTCCAAAGTCACAAGGTTCATAAACTCCAGGTAATTGTCTTATCTGCAAAATGGGGGAACAAAGCTTACTTCATGGCCAGGAGCGAGAGATTAAATGGGACAGTGACATGCACAGTGATGGATGAAGCGAATGCTAATTTCCTTCCCCTTAAGTTCAGGAGCTCTGGTGAATTAGCTGACATTTTTCTCAAAAAGTTAAATCAGCAAGCTCAGCAGAGGAGAGTTGGCAGGAGGTGAATTTCTTGTCCCCAATGGGGCAGCAGGGGGTAGGTGGCCTCATGATGGCAGAGACTGGGCTGGCAGTCAATGATCCAGCCTGGAGGCAGAGACCCAAACTAAACTACAGAAGGAAGCTGTTACCTGTAATTCAGTCTTGAAATCATAGTATTACTTAAAATATGTTTCAATTCATTTCATAGCAAAATAAAAAAAATAAAAAGTTCAGACAGTATGGAGGAACTGAAAATGCAAAGTACAATTAGCTTTCCTCCTTGTCTAGACAACTACTACACTTAAAAAAAAATTTATTTATTTATTGGCTGTGTTGGGTCTTCGTTTCTGTGCGAGGGCTTTCTCTAGTTGCGTTGAGCGGGGGCCACTCTTCATTGTGGTGCGCGGGCCTCTCACTATCGAGGCCTCTCTTGTTGCGGAGCACAGGCTCCAGACACGCAGGCTCAGTAGTTGTGGCTCACGGGCCCAGTTGCTCCGCGGCATGTGGGATCTTCCCAGACCAGGGCTCAAACCCATGTCCCCTGCATTGGCAGGCAGATTCTCAACCACTGTGCCACCAGGGAAGCCCTACACTTTTTTATTCTGGAGTTTGCCTTATGATTTTAAATGATATATATGAAAGACCAAGAAATCGGCATTTACTCTTTTTCAAATACTGCGTCTCCTAATTATTCCATTTTTTTTATATTGGCAAGATTTATAACAATAAATCTTGTTTTCTAATTACAATGAGTTGTTCTGTGTTTTATTCATAGGTTAAATCCAAAAACTGAAAACTGATAAACAGCTTTTACAACATTATTCAGTAAATTTTATGCTGTGAATTCTTAGTCATAGTAGAAGTTAATGGTGTGTTTGGAGCCTAATGGAAGCAATATAGCCACGAGTCTGCATGATACATAGGGCTTCAGTAGTTGTGGCATGAGGACTCAGTATTTGTGGCGCATGGGCTCTAGAGCACAGGCTCAGTAGTTGTGGTGCACAGGCTTAGTTGCTCTGCGGCATGTGGGATCTTCCCGGACCAGGGACTGAACCTGTGTCCTGCCTTGGCAGAGATTCTTAACCACTGTGCCACCAGGGAAGTCCCTAGCTGAAGAGAATTTGATAAGTGGAATGTACATCTAAATGATTTATTCAGAATGTAACAAAGGGGATTTCTCTGGTGGTCCAGTGGTAAAGAAACCACCTTCCAAAGCAGGGGATGCGGGTTCAATCCCTGGTCAGGGAACTAAGATCCCACATGCTGCGGGGCAACTACTGAGCCTGCGTGACTCAACTAGAGAGAGAAAACCCGCACACCACAACTAGAGAGAAGCCGGGGAGCACCGCAACGAAAGATACCACACTCCTCAACGAAGATCCTGCTGCAACAAAGACCCGATGCAGTCAAAAAAAAATAAAAGTAACAAAGATGCAGGTGAAAAATGTGAACAAAATGAGACATGGAAAAATAAAGGTTTAACACATGTCTAATAGGTGTTCCAAAAAAGGAGAATGGGTAAAGTAATATATGAAGATACAATGGCTGAGAGTATCCTAGAACTGATAAAAGACAGGCATCCTCAGATTCAAAAAGTATTACTAATCCTGAACATAACTCTACTTGGATATAACATGTTAAGTCAAAGACATTCTTGCATTTTAGTAATTATTCCTGCTTAGGAGTCTGTGGTAGTCTCAGGTGAAACTAAAGCATTCTTTACTGCTCCAAACTGACCATCCAAAGCAAAATTAGTGAGGAGAGAAATTAGGCAAAAAATGAGACAGATGGAACAATATGGTATGCCTAATAATCAGCTTTCATCCATAGATTTCTTCGGTTGTGAATTCCTTGTTTAAGAGTTTTTATTTTCTCATTCATAGAGTGATATAGCTACTGTGTCAAGCATGGAGCTTTACGTTATAAAAGTATAAAAATATCTTACCTATTAATTTTTCAGAAGAGAAGGGATAACTAATAGACAAGCCTTTCATATAAGCAAGGGTTTGACTGTCTTTCAAAAGTAACTTTAGTGAAGCAGCGATTCTGGAAGGACTTACCTCCTAGGAGAGTACAGATTATATCTGGAAGAGATTTCCAAAGTGGTTTCAGAGTAATGAAGGAGGGGGGTTAAAATATCATTTTCTATTTTGTGGTGATTTTGTCCTCAATCCCACCCTGTACACAGGTTCTAAAGTCTTCACGGTTGTTGTCTAGTTGGCCTCAAGGGAATGTGGGCAAATGAGAGCTAGCAGGTTATGCAGTCAGTTCTGACACCAAACAAAAATATTCATACAAGAGGATTCAGAGTCTTGACTCTATGAGTATATGAAGAAAATTTACTCTTTAGTTTAGGTGCTAGAGCTGATCTGAGCCTAGGTGATGTCTCAGTATTATGTATTTAGCTCTGTAACTTTCTTTCTAGTGGTTTGATGAAAGCCTTTGGATAAACTGTTACCCATAAATTCTTTCAAATGTAGATAATGTAGCAAATCTGATTGGGAAGAAAGAAGCTTCCATAATGACTGAATCATCATAGGATGATAAAAAAAAATTAACATGGAACCATCAAATCTCAACATTTACCTCAAAGGTCATGGACTCTTTGGGTAGGGGTCCAACTCCAGCCCTGAGTGGTGCTTGTGTCTGACTCAGCTGATGTCCTTTCCCCAAGAAAGGGCTTGGGGAAGCCAAGGGTGAGACTGCTAATATATTAGTAACTCGGGGAAGATCCCGAACTCCAAGCCTATAGCCACTTCCAAGGCTAAATGTGCCTTAGAGGGCTTGGGTCACACCTGTACACAAGTGTAGTGGTTGAGGAGAGATGCCCACACTCTCCCAGTGGTCCTACAGGATGCTGTAGCCACACTGGGCAGCCAGGGCCTCATCTATTTTTCTTCCTGAGCCAAACTGGTCTGAATAGAGCCCCAGACACCTTCTTACCCCCTTCTCCCTATTCAGCTTTAGGTGTCAGTCTACCAGCCCCCACTTTATAGATGAGAAAAATCTTGCCTAAATTACACAGCTAAGGAGAGATGGAGCCAGAATTCAAACTCAGGCACTTGACCCAAGGCCTGGACTCTCAGTCTCTCTCTCTCCTTTTTTTTAAATAAAAATAGAAATTTTTGTAGTCTCATTGACCCCATCTCCCTCAGCCTCCAGGAAGTGTCTGGTATAATGTAGGTGCCCAATTATGGCTGTTAAGGAATAAGTTACTATGATGTGGCAGGGGCTCTGCTGGACCCTTGACAAGTATTTCATCCATGCATCTCCCTCTGCAAAACACATGACATCATGCGTCTGCAACTTCTGGGGAAACTGAGGATCACACGGTTAAGTACCCTTCAAGGTCACACAGCTAGTGAACAACAAAGGTGAAGTTAAACGCAGTTTTTAGCGCTCTCCATGATATTTTGTTGTTTCTATAAGACACATAGCTCCTTTCTGAAGTGTGGGCTGTTCCTTATTGGTAATAGGCAACTGTTTATATACATAAATCCACCCACATGTGAAATCTGCCAATTATGCTATGGCTAGAGGGCTAGGATTTAGGGAAATACTCTACAGATGGCAAATCAGGGCTGTGTTGACACCGAGGAAGCCAGGAAGTACCAGGGATTTGTGGGAAACAGGAGGCCTTGCTGAGCTCTACTTGCAAAATAGGCAATCCTTTGGCATGATTAAAACCGAGTGAGATAACGACTCCCCCTTCCCCATGAGAATGAAGTGTAGCCAAGACTGTCCCCAGATGACGAGGCTCACCAACCACACGCAAGTCCAGATACTGCCTCTGCTACGTGCAGACTCCGCGGCTGTTCACATGAGGCTCCCCACATAGTCCAGGGACAGGAAGCTACGTGAAGCAAAGACAAGGGGGGCGTTGAGCCTCTGAATATCACTTTTAGCCGTGCCATGCCCAGGTGGACAAGAAAAACCTCATCAACTACCTGTAACAGGAGCCCCAGGTCTGAAAACGGAAGCTCCAAGAAGAATTAATCTGTGATCAAAGACAGCACACACTCCACTGCTAAGTCTGTACTTGAATGCCTTCCCCCGCATCCTGCTTTGAGAGGCATTGAGAGAAATTTACCAAACAGTGTCAGTAAGAGGGCTGGGCGGGTGAGGAGAGACAGAGATAGACAGACAGATATGCATACACAGACACAGACACAGACACACACACACGCACACACACACGCACATACAGACAGATGCAGAGAGAGAGAGGGAGAGAGCCATATCGAGGACAGGGACTAATCTTCCAACTCGTATTTTCAAATAGCCGAGAGCCCTGAGGTCCTGTGGCCTCTCTCAGCTGCAGACCTACAGTAAGAGCCAGGTACAGTTGTTCACCTCACGGCAAGACATGCAGCCAGGTACAAGATGAGGCCCAGCCCAGACTTTTGGCCTTTTATCTCTGCAGACAAGCTCTGCTTTCTGCTTGGCCTGTCAGCATGGTCCTGTCCTCACTGGGGCTTGCAATCACTAGGAGAATCCACTATAGCGGCCCTTCCCCCTCTTCCTAGAAACAAGGCAGGTCCAGAACCGCTGCCCTGCAAGGAGGCCTCCGCCATCTGCAGACTCCTTCCCAAGGCTTCCCTTTCCACAAACACTGAATGTTCTGGAATGTTCCACAAACACTCCAGGAGAGGCCCCCAAGTAGGGCTGCCAAATAAAATACAGGATACCCCGTTAAATTAGAATTTCAGATAATCTGGGGAATTTTGCAATTATTATAGTTGCAATATTTAGGACATACTTATGGTAAAAAAGTATCCATGTTTATCTGAAATGCAAATTTAACAGGGCATCCTGTATGTTTATTTGCTAAATTGGCACCCCTATTGCAAGGTCTTGGTTTTGCTGAGCAGAAAAGGAAAACTAGGATGAGAAAGAGTATATATTTATCCAAATTAAAAAAATGTTTTCTGCAGCTTTTGGTTCGATGTGCATATTAAATGGGTAGCTGAGAAAGACCTGTGAGATATTTGGCCAAGACTAAACGGAATCAGCCTGGGAGCGAGTGAACCTGCCTATGTGTGTACACATAGAGAACACCTCTCTCCTTATTGGAATAAGAACTTTCCATGGCAGGAATCTGTCATGGGTTACAACCCTTTTAATGAGGACCTGCTATTTACCAGGGATTGTGCTAGGGACTGGGGATATGGGGGTGAAGTTAATCTCCCCTGGTAACCCAGCCCCTAGGCTGTTGTGTGAGATCTGAAACGGGCTCCTGCACATGGAGGTCAAGGAGAGACCAAAGAAGGGGCAGATCACTCCAGACCGGTAGGCAGCAGGTTTAATAAGCAACGGAACTTACATACCAGGCTTGTCTTGGGAGGCTACAACACAAGTGGGTCACCACACCTGCCCCCAGGAATCTTAAAAGTTTATATAGAGGCCTTAATAGGGTTCAGTCATGTACGTCGTCCAGATGGTCTCAACAACACAGGGCTCTGTCAAGTCTCTGTCATTGGAAACGATTCCCACTGTGGGAACAGTGGGCAGAGTGTACCTTCCAAGGACAGGGAGGGGTGAGGAGACTCTGCCCTGAGGGCAGTGTGAGCATTCATTGGGGGGAACTGCGGCAGAGCCAGAGCCATTCTGGATGAATGTGTAAAATTGATCCAAAAACCTCTGGACACTGTCCCAACTGATATCCTTCAATGATACCATTTCCAGGGACAGGAGGAAGCTCGAATTTGGCAGGTCTAGTATCTCAGGGCTTTGGGGTAATGAAAGTGCTTCATTCCTGGTCTTGACACTCATCAGCTGTGTGACCTCGGGAAGATTACTTAACTCTTCTGAACTGAGGTTTTTTTTTTTTTGTTAATCTGTAAAATAGGGATTTATTGTGTCACAATGTTCTCATGTAAACAGTGCCTGGCAAATTAGGGACACACACTCAAGAAAGTCTATAAGAAACTCCCTTCTCTCCTTCCACCTCCAACTTCTACTTGGAAAAATAAAGATTCCCTAAATGTGTGTGTGTGTGTGTGTGTGAGAGAGAGAGAGAGAGAGAGAGAGAGAGAGAGAGAGAAAACTATCCAGTGTAAAACAAGTGATCGTTTCTCAGTATTTTAGCAAGTTTTTCAATACTTTGCACAAGGAATTTCTTACATTAAAAAATGCCCAAGAGTAGCAGAATTAAATTATCTTGGGCAGTTAAGTGAGAAAAGAAGGACATAGATCTTCATACATTCTGTGCCCATGGAAAGCCTACTAGGAGTAAATAACAGAATCGTAAATTGAGGATTTTTACGTGTAGGATTAAGAGAAATTTGAATTTTCGGAGGCTGTAATCCCGTGCAGGTGCAATGTTAGGAGTCGGCCACAGGGCGGAGCCTGTGCCCCTCCGATGGCTTTTAAGGGGCGCCGCGGAGATGCTAGTGAACAACTTGAACGCAGAGAGCAGAGTGAGACCTGACCGTCCCAGTTCCTGGAAGGGCCCCAAACTGAAATAACACCTGCCCTAAGCCCTCCTTGATAACATTCGCTGGCCCCATTTAGCGAGGGCGAAGTGCCTAAAGGAGGCTGGGACTGAGAAAGGCATTCTCAGATCTGAAGGGTGTAGCTCAGGGGCAGGAGACCGGGCACCCTCTGCTCTGTTGGGATACGTACGGCTTTTCCTCTGGCCCCTACATATCTCTAGGAACCGAAGTGCAAGGCAAAGTCCCACAGCACGGGTCAGAAGCTGGAGGCTCCTGGAGATTCGGGGAGGAGACTGAATGAAGGTGAGAGATTCAGGGAGGAGACTGAATGAAGGTGAGATTGGGCACCTGGCTGAACAGAGATGCTGCAGATCCACCCTGAGCCACCTAAGCGAGAAGAGCCCTGGGGAGAGGCGGCGATAAAGCACACACACACACACACACACACACCACAAAATGCTTGTTTTTCCCCCTTTCTCTCCTCCCTGCCCTAATATAGGGAGGTCTTGCTCCTAGAGAAGAAAGGGGGCTGTTGGGAGAGAGCAGTCACGCCTTCCACTCCTAGGTGTCTCTGACTTGGGTCCCTTCAGCCTCAAGACCAGCCGGGACCTGGGGAGTGAAAGCTGTGCATATCGCCTGTTTGCATCTCTTATTTCAAACTATCCTGGACTTTTAACAAACACAACTACCTGACAGGTTGTGGCATTTCCCCGGTGTCACTAAGGGCAAAAAAGAGTCATTTGACGGGATGAGGTTGAACTGATGATTGGAAAAGAAATCCTCTTCAGGTTTATTTTTGAGTCGAGGCTGACCAATAAGCCTCCTGGCCTCAGTTTTCCCTTCTTTAGCCACTGCTGGGCAGTGCTCTTTCCGCCGCTGCCCGGAACTGAGGAGAGGGGCAGGGGGCAGCTCAGGGGTAAGCTGCAGTGACAGGGGGCACAGTCTGCCCTTCTAGGGATGCTCCTGCCCTAGATCGTCCCATTTCAGATTACGTTGATCAATAAATATACTCCTGCGTGTTCTCTGCAGACAGTTTCTCTTAAAAACCACATAAGTGGGTGAGAAGAATGCAGAGGACATTATAACTCTCCACAGACCCTTATTCCAAACCTTCCGGGCTCCCAGCACAAGGACGATGCTGCCAGCCCCTTCCGTCAGGCATCTTGCCTCCACTTCGGGCCTCCTGTCCTCTCTCTTGGTTGTGAAATCCCCAGAGGATGGTGGACTGTCAGCCTCAGTGATGACTAAGCTGGTGTCCTGCAGGGCGTGTGTGTGTGTTCAGTGTATGGGGTGTGTGTATGTGTATTGCGTGTGTGTGTAATTCACGCAGGAGCATCACATGTATGAGAGAGGAGAGAGCATCTCCTCCAGTCACCTCTGTACAGGGGAGAACACTGGAGCCGCAAGAGGGAGGCGATTAACCCAGGATTATCAGCAGTCCTACTAAGTGCAGTGGGGAGACTGATGGAACGGGTTTTCTGAGGACCCTCTACTCAGGGGCATGAACACAGAATAGTGCCGTTTCTTACAATCACTTTCCACAACTGGAATATGGCCAGCCCCCTTCGCCACATCCTGGGCAGATTTCACAGGCTCTGGTTATTTCCTTTGATTCAAACTAGTCCAGTCCAGTTCATGATGCCAACCTCACATGTGGTTCAGAGTTGTTCTTCCGGCCCATTTTAGGTCACTGCCATGCTCGAAGGGCATGGAGTAGGGAGTGGGGCATGGCCTCCCTCTCCTCTTTCTCTTCCTCTGTTTCTCCTGCCTGGTCTAGTCTTTAATCCAGCAGAGTGTTGGGCAGGGAGGTGGAAAGTGGGCAATGGTGTGCTGGTAAATGTTTAACAACCAGCTCCCTGGAAAAGATTCCCTGATCTGCAAAGCTTGCACATTTCCGTGGAGTAAATGCCCTCCACCCCCCCGCCCCACCCCCAAGGCTGATTTCAAGTTAGTGATGTGGAGTCACTGGAGGTTGAGTTGGGAAGAGATATGAGCTGGAGTGAGCACACCCCTGGATGAAGGATAAAGGGCTGGTCTCTACCTGAGTGGGCACAGATACAGTCTTCTCCCTGCCGACCACCACTGCTGCTCTGGCTGACACTGATGGCTCTGATAGCTTCAGGGGGCTGGGTTTTTAGTGGGCCCCCAGGCTCCCCACTGCTCAGTCCCTGCCCGTGGGAAACCTTACTCTTCCCTCCTCCTTTTCTCCTGCCACCAGTGCCCAGTTCAGGGCCTCTTGCTGATGGAGTCCCTCCCTGGGGGGGAGTAGCTGCAAGATGGCCCGGGTTGAGCTGCATCCCATAGTGTCTGCCCGATGCCTGGCCTCAGCCTCTGGGGAAACAGCACATCCCTGACACAACAAACCACAGGAAGGCGGGGAGTTTGGTCCCTTGTATTGTCCCCACCCCCGCTTTTTCTGTGAACTGTTTTTCATTGTCACAACAGTTCCGACACCAAATGTATGGGTTTTCCACTCCAAGCAATTCTCCAGTTCTCTGTAGACATCAACTGGGTCAATTCAATTCTGACACAAACTACTCTGCTTCCTTCCATCACGTGAAGACACAGTGGGAAGATGGCCATCCATGAACCAGGAAGCCGGCTCTCGCCAGACACCAAATGTGCTACCACCTTGATCATAGACTTTCCAGCTTCCAGAACTGGGAGAAATAAATTTCTGAGCTATGCAGAGAATTTTATAACTGTATGTCATTCAACATGGGTTTTTTTTTTTTTAGAGAAAGTTGGATTCCTTCACGAGAGAGGTGAGCTCTTCAACACCATAGCAGAGTTAGTAGGAGGACATGAGCAGACACTGGATCTGTGGTCCAGCCTGGACAGCCCCAGGACAGCAGTGTGGATGCTACCAGTTTCCTAAGGGTACAGATTGGTGTGCATATGTTGAGGGTCAGGGTGGGGCGGGGGCATGCAGGGGATGAACTGGTAGGAGACAGGTTACCAGATTTAGCAGAAGCAAAGTATCTACACACTATATATGTGTGTGTGTATGTGTGTGTGTGTGTGTGTGTGTGTGTGTAGAGCAGTTATAGGCTGAAGGTTTGTGTCCTCTCAAAACTCATATGTTGAGGCCCCAACTTCCAATGTGATGATAATTAGGTTTGAATTAGTTCATTAGAGTGGAACCCTTATGATGGGATTAGTATCCTCAAAAGAAGACAGAGAGCGTTCTCACCATAGCACATACCAAGGAAAGGCTGTGAGCACAGAGAAAGAAGACGGCTGTATATAGACCAGGAAGAGAGTTCTCGCTAGGAATCAAATCTGCTGACACCTAGATTATGAACTTTCCAGCTTCCAGAGCTGTGAGAAATAAATTCCTGTTCTTTAAGCCACCCAGTCTATGATATTTTATATTTATATATTATATTGATATTTTATTTATTTTATTTATTTATTTATTTATATATTATATGATATTTTATATTTATATTTTATAGCAGCTAAGTGGACGAAGATATATGTGTGTGTATATATAAAAATAGATATACACAAATATATATGTATATATATCTATATATGTATAAAACATTTAATTGGTATATATATATACCAATTACATGTTTTTAGTATAAATATCACTATGCAATATTAGGTGAATTTTCTAAAAGAATTATTCTCAGAGAATGATTTAAGGAAGCATATTAAAGAAATCAATGACATCATATGCACGTCTTAAATTTGCATGTATTCCTACTCGTATTTGAACACAAAAAAGTCTGAAAAAGTAAAATGTGTGTGAAGTACTGGACACTATATAAATGGATTAAAAATGTACACAAGTTTGGATTTACCCTAGTCCGTTTGGCAGAGGGTCAGTGGTTTTCAGCATTAGATTTTAGACGTATCACTAGATGAATTCATGGTTGGGGAAGAAAAGGAACATCCTTAGTTTTTTTTTTTTAAGAAGATTATGATGATGATTTTTTCATTTTGGTCTTCTCCGGAGCGCCAGCCCTGTTCTAGCAGCTAGTTGAGAGAATTCTCAGCAATGGTAACTGTTTGGTGATGCTTGCATATTTCATTTTATATAGAAGGAGTTGGAGGGCTGTTAGAAATGGTTCTCTGAGTGCCAGCCTGCCCTGAGGAGCCAAAGTTGGTACTTTCTGACAAGTGTGAATTCTCCAGCTGAGAGATCTGGAGATCTCTGCGATCTGGAGATCGCTGAGTGGCAGGCAGTTTTCTAGTTGGGAGTGAGCTCTGATTGGTAAAGTTTACTTCCAACACCAAGTGGGCTGGGATCACCAACACAGAGAACTAAATCCACTGGGACTGGTGTTCAGAGGATAGTTTGGACAATTTGAAAAGAGTAAACTAGGATTACAGGTTTCTCACGTGGAAACAGACTGCCCAGGTGCCTGCAGGGAGGCGATGGATGGATGGGAACGTCAGCCTCTGCACCTGCTCAGGAGAGAGATGAACTGAGGTCTGTGAGAAGCAGTCTGAATTCTAATGAGTGGCTAGACAAGGATTCCACGTTGAGGTTCTCCTGTCCTGCCAGGCCCACCCTCAGACCCCTGGCATCGCTTCCAGGGAAATGCCTGGGCCATCTGGAATGGCAAAGGGACCCGTCTCCCAAAGAAGGGGGTATGGCTAACAGCCATGTTGGAAGGAACCAGATATTATTCCCAAGTTGTGGATGAGAAAACTTAGAATTTCTCAAGGTTTTAAAGGTAGCAAGTGACATTTTAGATTCATGTCAACTTCTGTAATTATCCATACATTTTTATGGAGTCGGCTCTCCATATTTGTTTCTCAGTTGATTTTCAGATAGAATGCTCACTTCTTGAGAGCAGGGAATAAGTTCCTTCATCTTTGTGTTTTCCAAAGTCCTTAGCACAACATGCAGTGCTGAGCAAGCTCTCAGAGGACTGGCCTCAGAGCCAGGGGGTGAGTTCTAGGAGACATCAAAATATACAAGCAGGGGGCTTCCCTGGTGGCGCAGTGGTTGAGAGTCCGCCTGCCGATGCAGGGGACGCCGGTTCGTGCCCCAGTCCAGGAAGATCCCACATGCCGCGGAGCGGCTGGGCCCGTGAGCCATGGCCGCTGAGCCTACACGTCCGGAGCCTGTTGCTCCGCAACGGGAGAGGCCACAACAATGAGAGGCCCGTGTACCACAAAAGAAAAAAAAAAAAATATATATATATACAAGCAGGGATTGAGTCAATTGATACACTCATTTAGGGGAACAGCCCTGGAGAGAAGACAGAGGCTCAGGTAGGAGCTTAACTCATACTCTCATGGAAGTATCCCCCATGAAGGTGAGGCCTCATGAAGTCCAAATTGTCCCCCCGCCACACACATCAGGATTTTCCTTCTGACCCTGAACCCACATGGGGGAGGGAAGGGCATCCTCCTGTTGCTGCTTGGCCATGTGCGCACCTCTATGGTCAAGGATTGACTTACCGAGCTTTCTTGCGCTTACTTGTTATGACTCAGCGTTCTACTTCCAGTTCAGGATACAAGGTTATTGAAAATAACTCATATCATAGTTTAGTGCTCTGATGAAGGAGAAATCTGGGGCTTTCACAATCTCAGGGAACCACCGGAGCTCTCACCGTGTGTGGATACGAGAATGTACCTGTGTGTGGCTGTGAGTGTGTGTGATGCATATGTGCAACTTCCTGAGAGTATGTGTGTGCCCCATGCAGGTGTGCGCACGTGACTGTACAGGCATGTGGATGAGGGTGCATGTGGACTCAAGTTCTGTACAGCAGATTTACAGTCCTAGAAATCTACCTACTAGTTCAGAAGGTAGAATTTTCTAGACTTTTCAGTCCTAAAATGACCTAAGCCCAAACATTGATTTGGGTCTCCTGGTTGTGAAAATACCTGTGATGCAATGCTGCACCACCATGAAACTTGACATTCCAGAAGCTAAAATAAATCCTTGAATTCTTGAAGGGTCTTATGTTTTAAAAAATCTCATAAGATCTTTAGGAACTAAATAAAATAGTAACTAGGTATAATATTTTTTAACATTAAGTATTTGTTGTATCAGTTGAGATTAGAATTGGTTGCATTAATACACATATACACACATAGTCCTACAAATAAATTGTTTATTTTTCTCTCAGGTAAAAGAAGTGTAGCCCTTGACATTGATATAACAGCTCTGTGAACTGATGAGGGCCCCATATTTCAGTAGCTCACACTCCACCATCCCTAGGATGTAACTTGTTCTCTTGGATCAAAATGGCTGCTAGAACTCCAGCCATCTCATCCACAATCTAGACAGGAGTTGGAGGAAAGTAGGAAAAAGGGCATACCTACTCTTTTAAAAGAGACTCTCTGGAAACATCTTCAAAGACCACTTGGGCTTACATGTTACTGTCTAAAAGTTGGTACGGCCACTCTAGTTGCAAGAGAGGCTGGGAAATATAACGTGTTTGGTTAGGGATGTGACTGCCCTGTAGATAAAAATTGAGTGACACAGCGGCAGTCCCTATCACATTCTCTAGCGCTCGTATTTCTCAATTATATTATCCTGCTAAGTTATCGTCACTCCCTGCCTGGTGCATAAGGCAGGCGGTATCATCCCTCTGAATTGTGAGCTCTTGCAGGGAGGGACCCTGTTATCAATCATTCTGATCCTTTCTCTTCAGCTCCCTTCTGTAGCTTGGTATCTGGCATATTATTCAGCTCAAAATCCCCATTTTACAGGTGAGAAAACTGAGCCAAAGGGAGATGGGGTGCCTTACAATGCCATTTCAATTATGAGTGACAACATTTCTTGTTATACTAAGAAGAAGAGAGATCATTTTTCTATGTGATTTTTCCCTTCGGCAAGGAAAACATGAAACCAGTCAGCATGAGGTAGGTCCTTGCAGTAGGCTTCCTTCTCACATGACTTCTAGCAGTGTCCCAGCCTCTGGTGAGAATACCTCCCGCCCGTGGCTACATTCCCCTTTGTTTTCTTCTCTGTTGGCGTGAACTTCTACTGGAGCAGGCATGATGATACGTGCTTTACATATATGATTCACTTTAATTTTTTAACTCTTTGAGATAGGTGTCTGTTCTGATCACCTCCTAGTCACCATATGGGTGAAGGAGGGATTCCCCCTCCCCCACTAAATATGAGATGGCTGAACACATAACCCCTGACACTGGACTGGTGACGCTGACTGCAGGTCATTGCCCACATATACTCACAGCCCTGGGGAGGAAGACGCCACATGCCAAGCAGGGCGACACAGGGCTGCATTCAGGAGCGGTGTAAACCAGCGGGCTTTGAGGTGACAAGAAGATAAAGTGACTCTTGCTTTCCACAGGAGGATGTTATTGGTTAGTTTGAGTAGCTTTGTGAACTGGCAGGGAGGTGAAACCCATTAGGCTGAGGACCTAGTGGAGTAAAGGTGGTCCAGCTGATATAGGAGAACCAGCCAGGAGGGAAACCTTCCCCATTGGGTGGGGGCACATCTGACCGGAGCAGGGGAACTCATGGCTAAGCTTCTGCGGACGTGTGAAGTTCAACAATGTTAAGGCAGCACATGGAATCTCATAATTGGGAGGTACGGTGCAGTGTAATTATCCCCATTCTACATGGGAGGAACTGAGACCTGGGGAGGATCAAGGTGAGACAGCCAGTAGAATGCTGAGTTTAATACCAGAAGGCTTTTTCCCTCCTTGATATTGCTGTGTATCACATCATTATCCTATTTGAACCCGACTCCCACCCTCTGGGGGAGCATCTTTCCAAGGACGAGACTGAGGGTCAGAGAGAGAGGTGAAATGCTCCAAGTCACCCAGTTAGAGTTAAAACTCAGGGTGCTGAGTCCAGGGCGCTTCACCTGCTGGCACAGCTGCCTGTGGTGTTGGCCCTGAATCGGGAGGGTGGTCACAACCTGCTGGCTCCCATATCTCTGCATAGCATAGCGTAGGACATGACCTTGGGGCTGCAGATGGGAACATCAGCAGTGTTTCTATAGCTCTGAGAATTCCTTAAGGACGGGACGAGAGACTGGACTGAACTCTTCAGGTTAGGGTGTTTTTGTCTGTTTGTTTTGGTTGCTCTGTGGAGAAATAATGACTAAGACCATCAAATTCAGCATATGCATATCCAGGGGTGATATTCAAAATACTCATCAACTGCTAGAAAGACTGTCAGTTCTCACTGGGTCAGGCGTCAACCCTTAGTTGGTGGACGGTGGACATTTCTGGGGGCTCCTGGAGAAGGGGCTGGGGCAATGGGAAGGATACTCAGGAAGCTTGGGGCAGGGCTCCTTACCAACAAGTATAGAAATATTTCAGTATTTCTGTATCAGCCCCCTCTGAACTCTACGACCAGCAATCCTGGTAATCTAGTACCACCCTCAATTCTTTCCAGGTCCATAAGGTGATACGTGTGAGGCTCTTCATCCCAGTGTTTTTTATGGTGGTGGGGAATTTGGGCTATTCTGGGTACCCGTCATTGGAGAGTGGATGACATACACAGTAATAAAGTAGAGATGCACACAGACCAACAGGGATGGAGGTAAAAACCATCCCGCCGTGTGGAATGAAACACATGAGAAGATTGAGATAAAGGACAAATGACTATTTGCATGAATTTAACATGTATGCGTTCAAAACAACCATACACATTTTGCAAGGGCACATGGAAATGAAGACGATCAACAAGCTCATTAGAACGGCAGCCTATGGAGAGCGGGGTGACAATGCAATGTGGAATGGGGAATAAAGGCAAAAGAAACATTCAGTGTGTGCTAATGATGATAATATGCTATTACTGAAGAGTATAAGTAGCCTTCTGCAGCCAAGGGAAGGAAAGATAAAGGAAAGAAAGATGACTCAGTCAGTCCAGCTGACCCACACGCATAGGTCACTGGAACTGCATTTAAAGAGGAAGAGTGGATGCATGCAAGAGTGACCTGCTACTTACTGCCAGCAGAGCAGGGCACTTACTTCCCATCTCGCTCCTCCAGAAAGATCTTTTGGTTCCTTCTCTCCACCATATCTTGATAGGGCAGAACTGCCTCCAAATTATTGTGATAAGAAGCTATGATTTTTTTTTCAAAAGAAATTTTAATAGAAAAGTTCTCCTGTTCCAGCAACTGAACGGGTCACTTCCACTGACATCCCATTGGAAAGACCTCAGTCGTATGCTCTCCCCTAGTGACATGGGAAGCTTGGACATGTAGACTTTATCCTGGGCAGCAATGTATCTTGTAGGATGACCAACTGTCCTGGTTCACCTGGACAGAGGAGGTTCTTAGGACACTGGACTTTCAGTTTTAAAACTGAGACAATCCCAGGAAAACCAGGAAGAGTAGTTCACCCTACTACCTAGGTAACCATTGGAGGTACTATTACTGAGGAAGTAGAAGAGAAAAGATCATGGGGTCGTTCCTAGCAATCTCTGTCATGGAGAAACTCTCTACTCTTCTAGCTGTAAATAAAGACTAGACCCTAAGTTCCATCATACAAATGAAGGATTATTCAAACAGGTGCAGAATTCCCCCAGAGGAAAACCCACCAGGTTGACATATCCGACCTTTGGTGCCTCTGAATTTGCTTTCCTGCCCCTTCCCTGAAGTGTGAAGCCCTGTCATCCATCCATCCATCCATCCATCCAATTACCCACCTTTTTATTCTTTTTTTTTTTTTTTTTTTTGCGGTACGCGGGCCTCTCCCGTTGCAGAGCACAGGCTCCTGACACGCAGGATCAGCGGCCATGGCTCACGGGCCCAGCCACTCTGCGGCATGTGGGATCTTCCCAGACCAGGGCACGAACCCGCGTCCTCTGGATCGGCAGGCGGACTCTCAACCACTGCGCCACCAGAGAAGCCCCACCTTTTTATTCTTAAAGCAGTCACAGAACATCTGTAATGGGCCAGGCTTTGAAGGTACTGAGCTGAATAATACCACATAATATCAGCCTTCAAGGAGCTCACAGTTTAATAGAAGAGACTCATTCCACGCAGGAAACACTACTACAGGAGTATAACTGTACAAAGTATAATGAACCCAGTGGAAGGAGCAACTAAACATGATTTGTGGGTTAAGGGAAAGTGTCACAGAATGGGTGATAATGATATTGGAGGTTGAGTTGGCATTTGCCAGGGAGAGAAGGGGGCATTGTAGCAATAGAGTGTAGGTAGGGCCAAGGCTCAGAGAGCACACAGTGAGCACAGGGGAGAGAAGGAGCTAATGTGTCAGGTTGGAATGTGAGCGGAGAGTGTGTGTGTTGGGGTGGCGGAAGTGTAGGAATGCGTAAGATGGAAAGAAAATTGTGAAGAGCTTGACACTGGCTAAAATGATAAGTTTGGGCCAGATTATGAGCGATTTGGAAGTCCATCCCTTGGAGTATTTTTATGACCTGACTTCTCAGACAGAGCCTTTACTGTGCAAAAATGTATTGACAAGTGGAATGCAGTATGTGTGTGCCCAGAGCCCTTGACCATGGCACAGGTGTTCCATGGAACTCACCTTGGGAGTCCTCAGAGGATACCTCCAAGTACCTAGGAGAGTGTTCCTTTGTGCCTGGAGACTTAAGCCATATTCTGTCACAGGGTTTTTTGTTTTTGTTTTTTTTCTTTAATAATGTGTAAACGGTGTCCTTTTATCTGTAGAATTGTAAAAATTTTAGAAGTGGCAAGGACTTTGGAGATCATCTAGTCCAAACCCAAACAGAACTGGAGAGGAGATATCACTGAGATGTTCAGAGGCAGAGGTGGATTAGAATTCAAGTCTTTGAACTTGAAGATGATAAATATTTAAGGCACTTTCAAAATAAAAATAATATAACAGGGCATTTAAAGTAAGCATACAAATGATTTTGTGAATGAAGAGTGATCATTGTAGCCATAATCTGGAAGGAAAGAATTCTAGATTTGGTCTTGAGCTGCCTGGTATCCAAGCAAAGAGATCAATGTGATAGTTTATATGTTTCTTTTTACCTGATAGACGGTAACAGGGAAGTAAAGGAGGATGGTCCCCACAGGAGCAGGGGCTGAGCGGCCCGGTAACCGAGCCTTCAGCCATTCACTGCATAAACGTGCAGACCCTGCAGAAGGGCCCGGAAGTTCCGACTTCAGAGCGCTCATTGCCTGGTCGCACATAAACAATTCAATTCAATATGGCAGTTGCTATGGCAGTTGCAAAGGGAGAGGAGACACGGAACTCAGGACAGGAAGGGGGTCTTTCCAGAGGGTAGTAATTATCGGTTGAATGGCATCCCAATACAAAGGGAGTCTGTTGAATAAAGAAGGGTTTGGCGGAGGGTGTTCTAAGCAGAAGGCGGGGAAACATGGAAAAGCCTGGCGGGCTGGGGGAATTGCAAGTGTTTAATGTACTCATATTGGCTGGGTAAAGACTAGCGAATAAAAGGCAGCAACTGAATAAATGTTGACCATCATTACTGACACCCCTTCACTCTCCAACTTCCCACCAGAGATGAGAGCCTCTTCATATCCACGTGGAGACCTGTCCCCCATTTCAAAAGCAAATTAGTACTTCCCTTGCCTCCAGGGGTGACGCCCAGCTCTTTTCTGCCATTTGGACTTGAGTGAGAATGAGAGGTCAAGGACTGCTTTGGGTGGGGAGAGGGAAGGGAGTACAGGGACCTGTGGGTAAGTGGGTGAGAGAGGGAGACCCTGAAAATGAGATGTGTCCAGAGCAAGGAGAATATGGAGCCCTGGAAGACAGGCTGCACAAAGCCCACATCTGCTTGAGACGCCTCCACTGACTCTGGGAATCTTCTCTGAAACCGTGGGGGTGAGCACTGCCCTCAGCTGGTGATTAACCCCTTACAGCCCAGTGCATGGCTTGCCCAGACGCTTCCCTGTGGGCAGGGTTAGTGAAAAGAAGACGGGGTGTTGTATCATGCGGCAAAAAGACATTTTGATGGGGTGGGAGGTGGATGTGTGGAAGGAGGGAGATCAGAGCATGTCAGTCAGACAGATCCGTGCATGCACCGTGGTGATGGAGACTGAGGCCAGAGGAAGGGGCTCTAGACACAGGCGGTGAGAGTGTGGCTGTGTGTGTGTGTGTATAGGAGTGCATTCACCACTTGGCCTGGCTCAACCTTAGTAAACTTTCAAGGAACAGACACGCTTTTTATGGTCCACGCAATGCTTTTCTGTTTCTTATTTCATTGGCTTCACATGATCACCCTTTGAGGGAGAAACTTTTCTTGTAGATGAAGAAACCAGGGCTGAAAAGCTAAGTGACTTGCTTGCAGGGCTCCCCACAGCGTACAGCAGGATGAGAACCCAGTTTGTCTGACTCTCAAATCTGTGCCCCTTCTACCCCATCCCCCAAATATGCCCAGAGTGGAGGCCTGACCTTTCTGTGCTCAGCTTTCACAGATGCCAAGTGGGGGCCCTTTCCGAGCCCCCTTGTGCGCCTTTCCTCCAGTTCACATGTGCCATCCAGACCCTGTGAGAAGGACCTCACTCCAGACTCTTCTGCACTGCAGATGCCTTCTGCAGTGCTTATAGAGATCCGGAACATAGTTCATTCTCAAGTAAACAACGCCGGACTTTTGGGATAAGCTTGGCGACTTAAAAATGATTTAACAGCTAACTGCTGGAAGAGACCTGGAAGCATTCTTCTCAGGTGCTGACACAATGTAAACATATTTTTAGAATAATCTTAGATTTGATGCTAAAGGTGATGAAATGGTACATGAAAATTTACCTTTCCAGCTGCTTGCTTACAGCAGTGTAGACAAATGCTTTGGCCCCTCTTCCACAGAAGAGCGTGCAGGCTTGGGGGAGCTAAAGAACCATGGGATCAGGGTCAGAGGGCCCCCAAACACCTGTTCTCCATTCACCTGAGCCCCCCACCTCACCTTCCATGAGCCAAATGAAAATGTTGGAGGCTGAGGGAAGGCAGGTTTTCTCTCCTCCTCTGCCATTCCTGCCTGCTGCTACCCTCTCCTCTAGCCAAACCTCCCTGTACGGTGCAGGTTTGACCTTCTAGAAGCCTACCAGATATTGCTCCCTTACCTCTGACTCCCACTGTGGGCTTTGATCGAACAAAAATGATGAGAAAAACCCAAAGACACCATCGGGTACTTCGATGAGGTCAGAGAAAGTGTCTTTTACCTTTTCCATGCATCTCTTGGCCCTCATCCCCTCCCCCCGTGGGCCTGACTCAGGCTCTGGAACCTAACTATGTGTGGTCTTGCTAGGTGCTGGTCTGAGGCCAGTGATCAGAGGGTGCTGGGTTGGGGGCAGCTGGCAGACTGCCTGATGTGGGGCGGGAACCCAAGGAACAGTGGGCACCTACAGCTTGGCGCAGCTGGCTCTGAGGAATTATTGCAAGTCTGCACAACTTAAAAATCTGCAGTTTGGGGGCGGGCGGGGGAGCGCGGGGGTGGGTCCCCGAGCGAGCGTCCCATTTCTCCTCCGGGCGGTTCACTGAGCCTTCTCGCTCACTGCAGAGGGGCGGGCGATGCCTTTGGACCACACGCCGGCCTTACTGAAGTCCTGGTTCGTTCCTCAACCTCGGCAGAAGGCATCTTCCTCTGACCTTCGGGAAGGGGACCGGACTCGTCCTCCTTGCTCAGTGCATACGTCCGCCACCTCTTCTGATCTGGTAAGTCGAGGAATGGAGCGTGTGAAACAATCTGGTTCTGCACTGTGCTTGAGTCTTCAGGCAGCCGAGCTGGTGGTAAACAGGCAGGACCTGAGTCTGTTTCCTCCTTCGCACTTTGTTTTAAAACAAGTTGGGGGCCGCGATACTTACTAAGAAAATCCCGGCAAATTCGCAGGGCTTTGCTTGGGAGGAGAGGCGGTTGCCGGAGCCGCCGGGGCCGCAGAGGAGGTCATCTGTCTCCCACAGGTTCAAGGTACTCCCAGCCGCGGAGGGCTCGCAGGTGGGAGGCGCGGGGCGCGCTCCGGCATCCCCCCGGCCTGGGCGCGCAGCTCCACGGGTGACTCTGCACTTGGGTCTGGGCGGGGGCGCGCGCCCCGCGGGGCTGCCTCTCAGTCCATCCAACAGTTCGCCTGTCGCGCGGCCCGATCCCGGCAGCCAGCAACCGCCCGCGGCACAGCGCCGAGCCCTCGGCCGGGGGAGCGCCGACTGGGAGCCCGAGGCGAGGCGGCGTGCGGAGCTGGGACCAATGGGGCGGCGGCCCAGCGGCCGGCCCCGCCCCGCCCCTCCGGCGGCTCCCGGGCGCCGCGCGCCTGCCGGGCGGGACAGACAGACTGACCGACGCGGGCCGCCCGGCTCTCCTCGCCGCAGCCGCGGCGGGCGCAGGGCCGCGCGGAGACGCCTGATCCCTGCAGCGCCGGCGGGCGGCGTCGCAGAGCGGAGCCAGCCAGAGACGCCGGGACTCCTGCAGGTACCTTCTTGTGTCCCCTCCTCTCCCTGCGCTCGGGAGACTTCTCCGTGCGACCCCGCAACTTTCCCCGCCTTTTTTTGCCCAGCCCCGCCGTGGCCTAGGTCACGGGTGCACGACCCCGCAGATCTACACCCGCAGGGGGACTTCGCATCCTGCTGGGCGCCTGTCTCCGGCGCTGTCCATCCTCCAGTCCCCGGACCCGTCGTTGCTGGAGTCCTAAGGATCCGCCTGTTGCGCGGGCTGTCGGCAGCCGAGGCAGTGTCTGGGTGCCTCGGAAAGCCGCAGGGAGGGTGTCTAGAATCCGCTCTTGAGCGCGGGGTGGAGGACGGATGGAGGCGGGAGAATCGAGGAGCCGGGGAAAGGCGGCACTTCGCGGAGGGGCATCCCTGGGGCGTTTCCTTAGCCGGGAAGCCGTTCCTTCTCTTCCTCGAGAGGAGGCGCTTTCCTGACGAACGTAAGTGCTTCCCAGGCCGCCTGCTCCGCCTTCTTCCCTGTCATTCTCCCCTCCCCTTTGCCCTGCAGCGGTGCGAGGCGCCCCGCGACAGTTGCTGGGAAGAGCGCAGCCAGGGCCCTTGCTCTGGTGCCGCGCTGCGCCCAGGGACTGCCGGCGCGCTCCGGGTGCGAGCGGCTTGTGGCTTGCAGGGCCCGTGTTGAGTCTCCCGCAGACTGCGTTCGGATCAGTGGTAGCGATGGGAGTGGGAGCCTCGGGGTCGGGAACTTTCCTTTCCCGCGCCTCTCTGGGTGGCTGCCCGACTTCTGCAGGTGGATGGGCTGGCGAGCGAAGCAGACCTGCCGGCAGGGGCCGCGGCGAGGCGGGCTGGGCGCCTTTCGCATTGCAGGGATCACTCCGAACCGCCACCCGCGCCGCTTCCCCGGCTCTGCCTCTTGTCGTTTGTGCCCTTGGTGTCTCCAGCGTCTCGGCGGGGGACACTGAGCCGGTAGTCTAACTGAGGCAGCCCACGACTGGGGTGGACGGCAGCCAAGACCTACCTCCACCCGCGGAAATGGCCCTGGGGCCCTAGTCTGATGCTGGGGCGCGGTGGTGGGGTGTTTCTCCTCGCCCTCCTGGAGAGTAGCCTCTTGATTTTTGTCTTTCATGTCACCCTCCGAGAGAGGAGCAGGTGAGAAAAACCGGATGGGAAACCTTCCCCTCCCTTTTCATGTATTTGCTTAAGTGATTTGCATAAGCGCTGGCTTAGAACTGTGTAAGTTACCCCTAGTTGCTCCCCTTCCTAGACTACTTGCAAATACCTGCCCAGGTAAACAGGCAGCAAGCATTTTCCTGAGCACCTGCCCGCTTGCTAAAGTCAGATGCCCTGGTGCCTCCCTCCCCACATGTCTCAGGCTGAGAGAGGGTGGCATTGATTCTGTGGTTGAACTTGGGGTACTGGGCAGGCCTCATTCTACCTCTGTTGTAAACTGCTTGAAGGCACTGATTCACTCAGAGTATATCTACAGCCAGCCCACAGTGGCTGGGCCAGTCCTTGGTCATACCCAGAGCATGGTGAAGTTTCTGCCTCCCAGTCTATTCCGTTTTTCCTCGCCAGATTCGTTCCTTCTCCTGTTCTAATCTTAAATTAGCCATTTCAGAACTAGGAATTGTCAGTATTAGGGTAGGGAGGAGATGATACTGAAGTACTCAAGAATCCTGAAGCCAGAGCATGTTGTGAATATTTTAAGGAGACTTGCAGGACCTGTGTGGACTCAGGCTTGTGTCTGAGCCATCATTACCTGGAAAATCAGCCTGAACCAAAAAGCCATTAATGAGTACAGCAAAGCTAAGGTTTTGCTGGTTAAAGTGTGCGAGAGCAAATTGGGAGGTTGGAAGCAACCGTTGTTCTGTTCAGAAATATTAAAATATTAAAAAGCCAATGCTCTGACACTTGAGTTTGCCAGCAAAGCACTAGTTAAGGTTTTTCTTCTTCCTTATTATTATTATTTTTTTAAAGTAGGGGAAGAGTGGGCACTTCAGCCACCGCCTCTGTCTTCAGTGGATTTTGCCCTTCGCTGTAATCCTTCACAGACCCTGCCTCCCTCTGTGCTACCAGAGACCTCCATCTGCCCTGTGTCTGGCATTTGGGGCTGGGATGTGCGTCAGCTCCGAGAGACCGCAGGCATCACAAGGGTTTTCCTCCACTTCTTTTTTTTTTTCTGGCCTCTCCATGAGAGGCATGAGGGATCTTAGTTCCCCAGTTCCCCAGACCAGGGATTGGACCCAGGTCCCCTGCAGTGGAAGCGTGGAGTCTTAACCACTGGATGGCCAGGGAAGCCTTCTTTCTTTTTTTTTTTTTTTTTTCTTTTTTTATAGATGATATTTATTGTCTGGATACCATATGCCAGCTATGCTGCTTGGCACTTTTCCAGGCATTATCTCATTTAATCCGCAGGACACCCCCATTGGGAAGTGAGGTTTCCCTTCTTGGTCACAGTGTTTCAGGGGGAGCCAGCAGTAGATGGAGCCCCTGCAGGGCATTCGGAGCCTGATGGGAGACCGCAGGGTGGGGCTGAGCCTGAGGTCTCACTGGCAGGCGAGGACAGCTATCCAGGATGGGGTGAGGCAGAGGGGCAGGTGGGCGTGTTTATTGTCTCTGCTGATCAGGTGTCAGGAAGGTAGATCTGCCTGGGTGCCACTTGTGTGAAAAACCTACTAGGACTGGGGACCTGGGCTCTAGCCTGATTTCTACCTGCTTATGGCTCCTTGACTCAACATAAGTCACTTGGCTTCTCTGAGCCTCAGTCTCTTTAGCTGCAAGGATGTAGACATCTGACATTGTTGTTACCCCGTACTAGGCACTATGCTGAAAGCTCTCCACGTATTAATTCACTTCATCCTGATGACAACCCTAGGAGGTAGGCTCTTTTATTATCCCATTTTAATTTAATTTTATTGGCTTAAAACAACAGAAAAATGTTCTCTCACAGTTCTGGAGGCTGGAAGTCCCAAATCAAGGTTACCCACAGGGGTACCCTCCCTCCAGAGGTTCTGTGGGCAATCTGTTCGTTGCCTATTCTAGCTTTTGGTAGCTCCAGGCATTCCTTGGCTTATGGCTACATAACTCTGACCTCTGCCTCCGTGAATTAACCTATTGTAGATGAGAAAAAAGAGACAAATGAGTATCGTGTGCAAAGTCACATAATGAGGATGTTGTAAAGCCAGGATTCTATCCCTGGCAATCTGGCTGTGGAGCCACTGTGAGATTCTGTCCTTTTTGTTTGTCCCTATAGCCCTGATGCTGTGCCCTGCACTTAATAGGACTCAGACTGGGCTTGTTGAATGGTGACAGGGAGAGGTGGCTTGCTGTTACCAGGCGACTTTTTGGCCCCCTGTCTCCCCTTGGAAAGAAACTTGAAAACGATGCAAGAAAAATGTTCTTTTTTCTTTTGCCAAAGTTATCCTCTTTCCAATGGAATTCTGCCCAGCTAGTTGGGAAGAAAGGAGACAGATCATAAAGACTGTGGGCCAAGTCCACCATCTTTGTGTCTCACAAAGGAGGGCAGTGGATGTGGAGGGTGCTTGGAGGTGGTGGAGTTTGAATTTCATCCTGAAGCTGGCTTTTGGTTATTGCTCTTGGCTAGTCAGGGTGCTTAGCTGGAGCAGGGGAGGAGGAGAAAGTACTTTTTACTGTTGTTATTTTATTTTGCATTCAGTGACATGGTAGGTGAAACTTGGAGAGAAATCCCAATTGCGATGAGCACATCAATGACGTTTAGAATGTGCAGCCAAATGTAGAAGCTGATTTAGAAGAACTCCCATCCTTGTTTTCCTTTATCATTTCTTTAGATCACCCTTTGCAACTTTGCAACACACACACCTACCCCTTATAAAAGTAAACTATTCTTGCTAAGCTATAAGTAGTTCCTAGATTAGGTTGTAGTGTTTTTCTTTGTGGGCAACGGGGTCTTGCTGTTTCTGGAATGCTGAGGAGCCTTGCATCATGGTGGGGTTTTTTTTTTTTTTTTCAGAAGCTTTTCCAGCATATTTCTGCTTACTTTCTATTGGTCAGAATTGTGTAAGAGGCAGAGAAAGCAAGCAGCTTTTAAAATATATATATATATACATATATATATATATTTAACTTTTTATTTTATACTGGAGTATAGCTGATTAACAATGTTGTGTTGGTTTCAGGTGTACAGCAAAGTGATTCAGTTATACAGTTACATGTATCTATTCTTTTTCAAATTCTTTTCCCATTTAGGTTGCTACGTAATATTGAGCAGAGTTCCCTGTTGCACCATAGTTTGCTTGGAGTAGATACCTTATAAAATTGTCTTTAACTGCACAAGCGTTGGATGATAAAGGCCCAAGACCCCCTTTTAGGCGGTAACGTTACAGATGTTAATGTTGACAGCAGCTGGCTACAGTGTGCTTGCCGAAGTTCCCAACGAATGAAGCATCCTGCTGGGGTCCTGAGCAGATCAGCTGAGCTCAACTGAGCGCCCAGCAGATGCTCACCAATGTTGACTTAATGATTAACTTCTGTGGTCTTGTATATATCCTCTTTACATATACAATTATGCACAAGCATTTATTCAACAAGTATTTGAGTACTTACCCCATATTATGTACAAGGCTGGGGCTGGGTAGGAGACAGACGTTAAACAAATAAATGCAAACATTTGAGCAGAGGCAAATGTTCTAAAGAACTTCATCTGGGAGAGTAGCAAGGGTGGGAGGGTGCTAGTTTAGATGGGGGAGCTGGGAAGACCTTTCTGAGGAAGAGACTTCTCCTTCTGAGGGATGGAGAAGAGTTTATCATGTGAAAAGGCAGAGAAAAAGATTTCTGGGCTGCACGGTGTGAGGATTCTAAGGCAGGAGTGAGCATTGATGGTTGGAGGAGCTCCAGGAGAACTGGCCAGGGCACTGGGAGAAGGTTGGAGAGGAGGGCAAGGGCCAGATCACGCTGTGTGCTTTGAGCCAAGTTCAGGATCTTAGAGTTTATCCTGAGGGCTCTGAGAAAGAGATAATGGAATAGTGGCAAGGGAGTGTCAGCTTATGTTTCTCGAAGATCACCTGTGAAGGCTGTGAAAACGATATTAAAGAAGAAGAGATTAGAGAGGTTCCAGCGTGGCAGTTGGGAGCCTAGTTAGAGGCGTGCTGGGGATGTGGAACCTCAAGCCAGCTTGGATTGAGTGAGAACGAATGGGCGGTGAGGAAGTGGTACAGGTACAGGTTGATTATGAAACAAAACAGAGACAGGGTGAGTGCAGGGCAGGGTTTGCATTTATGTCCGTCTATGTGGAAGGCGACCGCGGCTGATGTTAGGGAGCTGAGTCCAGCTCCTCAATAAACCAACACATACCCATCTCTGTGTGTGGGGTTACGTGGTACATACTAGCACTTCTAGAATGTTAGACATTTGTCTGACTCTGTCTCCAATCGCTGGGTAAGTTTAAGCGTATCACTTGTCCTTCCCTGTTTTTTTTCCCACAGCCTGGAAATGTTATGATTAAAAAACTAGATAATCTTTCTATGAGTATTCTTCTTCCATAATGTCATTTATATGTGTTAATTTGGATTGTTTATATAAATTGAATTAGGAGAACTAGGAGTGGGTATGTGGGAACATTTGTGGCGAGATTCTAAGCACTTGGTCCTTGATGATCACCGGTAAGCTGCTTTCGAATTGGCTTAAATGGAGAGAAATCAGTGATCAGCTTGGTGGTGAGGAGATGCCAAGCCTCTCCAAGATGTATGGGGGCGAGGCCCAATGGGGAGCCTGAGGCATGGCTAGAGGCCAGTTTTCTGTGTTTCAGTGGAATCCTCCTTTACCAGGTCTTCCTCGTCACATGAGACTCTTCCTCTTTACTCACTGGTATCTTGTAAAAGGATTCAAGAGAGCAACATATGGTCCGTCATCTGGGAACCCATGTTTAGTGGAATATGTTGGCCTAAAGATCAATAAGGAACATCACAGATAGCCTGATGGAGTCTTGAAGAGGCGGTGGGTGAGTTCCCAGTGACCAATTTATAGTTGTAAGGAGAGCATAAAAAGGACCATATAATTGAAAACTACTCCAAACATTGGTTCAGAGGCCTTTTGAAGACTTCTTTCAGTAATGGTGACTTATATCCTGACAAATAATTAGTGTGTTGAGATAAAAGGATATCAGCAGACTAGCATTTTGGGCTTGAACATGTTTACATTTTTTTACTTACATTCTTCTATGAAGTGGTTTGGCTTTTCCTGAGCCCTGAGTGGCCTGCCAAAGTGAACCTAAAATCATCTCCTGTGATTTACTTAAGGTAAAGAGTTTATTTGGTTAAAGGGATGGGCGATCTCCGTGGTTAAAGATCGTGGTTTGTAGATTTGGATACGCCTGGCAAAAGCATTTCAGCACTTTTGTCACTGAGGTCAGTAACTCATACCTTCTGGGTAGTGTTTTCTTGTAGGTTTTTAAGATCCCAGTTTTCTAAGCGTGGTACCGTCCTGAGGCCACTGACATAAGACCTCTGCCCGGCCTCCACCTCTTGGTCATGAGCTGTTGCCTGGCCAAGATTTAGCCCCTAGGCTTTTTCAAGGTTGAGCCTTCTTGGTGAAGCTTGTCTCCTCTGTGCTAAATGTGTAAATAAAAAGTGTCATTATGTGACAATGTTTATCTATCTATCTATCTATCATCTATGCTGAGGTGCAAAACGATATCAATATCCCCATACATTATCATCTCCTTAAATCACAAATCCTACAGTGTAGGCTCTCCAAATAGGTAAAAATAGGAACCTTATGAAAGTTCATATGGGGCCTGAGAGCTTCACCTTTAAGCAGTTTCCACAGGCTTCTGGATCTAAATAGAAATCAAATGTCAGAATGGTGCCTCTTTTTGGCGATGAGCACTGAGTTCTCTTTTCCCAGCTCCTCCAGACTTAAAATGTGGAAGGTGCAGCACGCTTTGCCTTCTCATCTTGTGTCTTCTGTATAGCGCTTTGAAGCAGAGAGTACCCAGTAGGATGTACAGTTATATAATGTGGCCCTAAACTCCCCTGGCTTTGCTTTTTTACCAGGTGCTCCTATCACCCATATCAACAGTTGCACGCCAGCAAGCCCTGTTTTACAGTCCTTCATTTGTAAGTTAGTGTCAGCACTTCGGAAATAATTCCCACTTAAGCGTTATTAGGCATCAGGGTTAGGTTTCAGGGTGCCCCACGAATGCAGAATTAAGTCCTAAGGAGTGGGGCGGTAGATGGCTTTGAGTAGTGGACGTGCAAGACTGTGTGGTGTAGACGGGAGGGGATGGAGCTCTCTCTCCTGGGGACAGGGTCCTGCCGCACACACCCATCTTCTCAGACGCAAGCCTCGAGGAGGAAGGGCGCCCGTTGGTGTGGGCTGCTTAGCTGATTGGGCAGAATAGACAAATCCACAAAAAAGTACCGTATCGGGTAGAGAGTTTCAGTTTTGCAAGGTGAATGGTTGCACAACATCGTGAATGCATTTAATACCATTGAACTGTACACTTCAAAATGGTTGAGATGGTAAATTTTAGGTATTTTACCACAATAAAAAATTTGGAAGAAGGAGAAATTGAGATTCCAGTGCTATGAAATAACGTTTTCAAGTGTTTTTCTCTCAGGACTTTACATGCTTAAAAATTATCGAGAACCCCCCAAGAGCTTTTGTTAATGTGGGTTATATCTGTCAATATTTATATTAGAAATGAAAATAGATGCATTTCAAAGTATTTAATTATTAATTCATTAAAAATAACAGTAATCGTCTCATAACATGTTAACATAAATGGCATATTTTAATGAAAAGTAACTAGCTTTTTTTTTTTTTTTGCGGTACGCGGGCCTCTCACTGTTGTGGCCTCTCCCGTTGCGGAGCACAGGCTCACGGCCATGGCTCACGGGCGCAGCCGCTTTGCGGCATGTGGGATCTTCCCGGACCGGGGCACGAACCCACGTCCCCTGCATCGGCAGGCGGACTCTCAACCACTGCGCCGACAGGGAAGCCCAGTAACTAGCTTTTTTAAACAACAAAATTATGAGTGACATTGTTTTACACTTTTACAAATTTATTTACTGTCCGGTTTAATAGAACACAATGGAATTCTTAGAGTTTCTTCTCTATTAAGTCTGTTATGTTTTCAAACATCATACATCCTCTGGAAAACTCCATAGGACACTTGTGAGAGAATGAGAGGGAAACGGGAAGATAACATCTTAGTTTATTATGAAAATAGTTTTGACCTCATGAATACTTTAAAGGATCTTAGGAACCTCAGAGTTTCCTGACCACACTTTGAGAACTACTGCTATAGAATAAATCTCCAGCCAAGTTAATTTTTGGTTGTGTTATATGTTTTAGTCTCTTTTCCTCTAATATTATCTGAATTTGAACTTTAGCAATTCCATATATTGCTTATCTATGATTTCAAATGAAAGAACTAGGTGGCTCCTTAAAAAAAAGAACTATCGTATCACTTGTTTTTCTCAAGCATGCATTTTTATTTACTATGGAATGAGGACTTCCTTTCAACATCTCAGAAGGAAAGTCTGCACCCCTCCAGAGGCTGTACTGAAAGCTGTCCCTGGGGCTCTGTCCTACTGTCACATGTTACTGCTGCGCTCACTGGAGGGCTTGGGGGCTCTCCTTTTCTTCCTTCCTGTTCTATCCCACCTCATTCTTCATTGTATGGAGAACTTGGAAACTCAGAGAGAGGTGAGCACACATAGGACGTAGATTGGAGAAAGGAGAGGTGTGAAAATTTATTTTAATAAATTTATTTATTAAATTTATTTATTAAATTTTTATATTTTAAATATTTATTAAATTTATTTATTTAATAAAATTTATTTCAAATTGAAAACTTTCTGACTTGCATCACTGGGGATCTCATTATTTTATAAGTTTTTCATATTGATAAAGTATGAAATTAGTCATAGCGGATAGTTCTGGGCAAAGCATTAAAAAAATCCTCTCAGGATGGTTTTCAGGAGCTGGATGTGGATGTTGGTGAAGCATACAAACATTTTTCCTCCCTTCCAAATAATGGATTAGGTGTTCTATAAACCATCATATTTATTAGGTGCTATATGAGCCATCATATTTAAAATTTAAGGGAAACTTCTTTTTGCGCCCCATGAAATAAATCGTCACTGTGGCAACTTACTACAGCAACAGACATTTGGCTGCTTCAGAGTTTTGTTGTAAGTGTGCTGAGGATTTATGATTTGGCAAAATCTGTGACTCCTAGCAGCAATAAATACTTTCCTACAATCCTTTGGAAATATCATAATGTGTCAGGTGTGCAGACTAGGCAGAAACAATAGCTCGGTCAGGCGTTCTCATCCTGTTGTCCTGGAGTCTCCAGGAAGGACTGTATGATGTGAAGACCCCTTCCAAACAGCCTTGTCCACTCTTTTGAGCAGGAAAATCCTTGTCTTTACTCTCATGCAGAGCATTAATTTAGTTATGCTTCCACCAAACATCTCTCCCACTTCTCTGCTGTATATCAGATGCTGATACCACTGTGTATTGGTGATATTGCTTACAAATATGGTTCGGTTCTGCAAGCATGGAGGGTGGTGCCTATGTAGCGTGAGATGTGTACGTGGGCGCGTGTGTACGTGCGCACACGTGTAGTACATCAAAGGGGAGTGTCCTGGAAGAGGTGACATTGGAGCTGATTTCTTGAAGACAGAACTGGAACTAACTGGAAAAGAAGGGAACAGGGAACACCTTCAATGAGAAGGAGAGTGAGCCGTAAGGTTGGGGATGGGAAAGAATCTGATGGGGCTTAGGCAGAGGGGTTGGAAGTAGATTGGGGGACGCAGCCGTCAGAGAGGCAGGCAGGGATGTTCTTGCTTTGACATCAGTGGAGGAGTTTGAACTCTATCCCAAACACACTGGGGAGCCACTGAAGCTTTACCTAAACGACACGTTCTGACTTGTAGTTTAGAAAAGTCTCTCTGGCTGCCTGCGGAGGCGGAAGGGGTGTCAGTGAGAAGGGGGGGCAAGATGCTGTCACTGACTCGTCTACTAGTGGGATTTGGCTGCATTAGAGCGGGGCCTCTATCACCCAGGTAGTTAGTTTGACCTGTTCCTTAGACTTCTACATTCTTTATCTTTATATTTTAAGGTCAAGAATAGAGACTTCTCTGGGAAGGTTGAATGGAATTTTTGGCCACACATCTGCTTCCACTTCCTGCAGCCCCATAATTTCCTTTGGGTAATTATTCCTCCCCGTTTGAACGTTGTCTTGGTGGGATGGTAAGTGTTAAGGATTTCCCCGAGGTTCCTTCTGCCCCAGTCCAGCCATTGGGTGGGCAGGTGACGTTGCCCAGCCTATCAGGCGCTCTGTCAGTGGAGGGACTGGAGGATGGAAGAGTCCACTGGCGTGTTCCTTGTTCTGCCTAACCAGACATCTTCTTCTATCAGTTAGTTATTTCTGTTTCCATGTCCTTCAGAAGTGCCCTGGCTCCCGTCTGTTGCCAGGTGTGGTTTTTCAGACTTCTCTTTGGTCCTGAGAGCTTCAGATAGCCTCTGACTGACGCACACTGGATTTGCTAGTGAGCCCCCTGGTTCTTGTTTGTATCCAAAGGGCCTCCGGTGACGTGGGAAGTGTCCGAAGGCCTTACTTCACACCAGAGCATGAAGACTAATCTCATGGCCTTTTCTACTGGTTTTGAAAGGGGAACAGGGCAAACACAGGATAGTGTTTGCTGAAAGGGAATGAGGGAAGTAGTGAAAGGGACATAGGAGACGAAGGCCCTGCCAGTGAACGTTGCGGGCCTCCGACTGTTGCCGTAGGTGATCCTGACTGCAGGTGTGTCTACCTGGGTGTGTGTGTGTGCGTGTGTGTGTGAAAATAGCATCAAAGAGATGGGGCAATCGCTGTGTATTTAGAATTTCAGTTCTTACTCAGACGACACTCAGGGCTCTGGCAATATTTATGTAGTACTTATATAAATAAAGTATTGGGTACTGCTCGAAATGTGATATACATAATAACTCATTTGTTTCTTATCATAATACCTCGAGGTAGGTATTATCATTTTATCTTATATTACTTGTTCATCTATCTATTTATCTATCTATCTATCTAATCTATGTATCTATCAACAGATGAAGAAGCATCAATGAGAGATTTTAATAATTTACCTAAGTCATAGAACTAGAAAGTGGCAGAATTGGAATTCAAGTCAGGTCAGGCTAAGTACAGAGTCTGTGCTCTTGCCTATGAATGTGAACCTTAACTTTAGATACTATCTACAGTCAGGAAGACTGACTGTACATACTTTGTTGAGAAAAGTGCACAAAAAAATTGTGACCCTTGTATTGAACACCTGTGCTCTATACAATGACCTTTGAAGATGTTTTGTAGCTTTTCATAGAAAGAACATGAGATGATAAAGGTTACGTGTATTCTTCCCACACTTATCTAGGGATATAGGATAAAAGTGAAGTTTGCTGTAAGTACATGAGCCTGGTGTGTGAGGACAGACAGCCAACAGGAGCAGAGTATGACCAGCTCACCCACACGGGCCTCGCTCGGGGAGCCGGGCTTGGGCCCAGGGCTTGCCATCTCCCATGTGGACTTAGCCATTCTGAACCTCACTTTCCTCATCCGTAAATGATGGATTATAATAATGCCTGCCTCTCTGGGTGGATCTGGGGATGAAAGAAGATCATTCATTCATCCATTGTTTCTTGCTGGGCATCAACGATGCAAAAATTAAGAAAAAATAGGCCCTGCCTTTGAAGAGCTCACAGGGTCATGGTGGAGCCTTCGAGGAATTGTTCTACTGCAGCTCAGCAAGTTATATACTCAGATGGAGACAGATACTGGCGGATGGGGGATGGGGGGACCTGGTTCTGGGGTAGGGAGAGGTCAGGGGTCAGGGCTTGGTTTTGAAGAATATGACAGAGAATATGAGTCTTGAAGGGCATTCTGAGCAAACAAGTGAGAAGTTAGGGGCACTTGTGGAGAATTTCAAGTAATTCTTTACAGTTCTAGAGTTTGAGTTGGGTTGTGACAGGTGAGGATAATAGATGAGGAATGATAATAATACTGACAGCTAACATTTAATTGAGCATTAACTATGTACCAAGCACAGAGAGCTTTATTTGTATTATCTCATTTTTAGGCCTTGTCACTGCCCGATGTGCTATGTGCTATTTTGTAGCCATGTTTCACAAATGAGGAAGTTGAGGCTCAGAGAACTTAAATGACTTGCCCAAGTCACATGGTTAGTGAGTGGCGGAGCTGGGATTGAGACTCAAGCCGTCTGGATCCAGAGTTTATCCTGAAGGCCAAGGGAGCCATCAAGCACATTAAGGTTGTGCATTTTAGAAGGTAACTTTAGCTTGGATTGAAGAATGAATTTGAGAGTAGGGAATGGGGACAGGCCTAAGGCAGGGAGGACGGTCAGAAGTCTGTGGAATAAACCATGGAAAAATACCAAGCGTCTGAATGAAAGCAGAGGCAGGAGAGAGAGAGGGGAAGGAAAGGGACTTGAGAGATATTTGGGAGCAGAGGATGAAAGGAAAGTGTGGACGTGTTTATTTCAAGGTCCCATTAGGACAGTTGAATGGATACATCCAGTAGCCAGTTCCATGAGTCCACAATGTAGGAGGAAGCTTAGGGCTGGAGATCCACACCTGACCTCTGGAGTTGGGTGAAATTTTCAGGGAGAAGAACTGCGGGATGAGGAAGTACCCACGGGGTGGGGAGGTGACACAGACTTGAGACCTACAGATTGTATCCAGGCTACAGATCTGTTTGATTTGGCTTTACAGTATTAAAACATTAACAACAAAGTTGATAACAGTGAAAAAGTTGGGAAAGTTCCCATAAAAATAAGATTTGTGGGCATTCTTGACAGTGTGGGGCAGTCTGGCCACCTGATGCTCACAGCTAAGGGATAGCGGTCCTTTTTTGGCAGGGCTGGTGCTCTCCAGCTTGTCACGATGGCCAGGTGACCTCCTTTCTCATTTTGGGCACCTGCTGAGCCCCTGCAGGTATTTTATTTTGTGACCTCAGATTTAAGATTTGGGAAGAGGAAGCAGAGTTTCATAGGAAACCAAGAATAAGTGGCCAGACAAGCGACGTCCGTGAACGGCAGGGGTGGCGAGGTCAGCAGTGACAGATGCCTCGGACAAGTGAGTCACGCACAGCCGGGTTTGGTCACCAGAAGATGCCTTTAGCATCTAGTGCGGCGTTCTAGTGCGGCGTTAGGGTAGGTATTGTAGCAGAAGAAGGAAGGATGAGTGTAAAAAATGTTTTCAAGCAGCTGTGTTGCAAAGAGGAATTTGGGGTTGGGAGATTTTATTTTGTGTTATTTTTTGATATGTGAATGCCTTCAGCACATCTATATAAGGACGTATGTGATATAAAATAGTACTTTCTTCATTTACCCTTGACTTACATTTTATAACTACAAGGAATCCAGTCTTGGCTTTGGTTGTTTAGCAGATTATCCTACAAGAAAAAGGTTGTTCTTATTAAAACTACCTGCTCCCAGGGTATAGGATGGCGTGAGGTGCTTTATATGCCTATGAAGACGGCCCTGTGAACTTCTGATTTTACCAGCATTCAATGCAGTTTTGCTATTCTGATATGTAAGCAGCAGTGCCTTTAGAGGGGTAATTCTACATTTTAGCAACAGCAAGTTAAGTCAAGCCGTGGCCATGTGGTGATTTATAACCTGCATTTACTTATGCCTTTGTAAGCTGTCCATTTCCTTTTTTATCATTTGCCAGGTGGAATCTGTGTGATGATCGTATCAACCAGCATCCCTTCTATTTCAGTCTGGGTTTGTGTGCTTTTATTGGTTTTATGCCATATGCCAATTTTTCCATTTACTTTTTTTGTATTTGTTATGCTATAGCTTGATCTAACTTATTGTGTGTGTGTGTGTGTGTGTGTGTGTGTGTGTGTGTGTGAGTGTGTGTGTTGGAACTATCTTGTCTTTGATGTAAAACTCTTTTTATTAAGGAAAAAAATGTATCTCCCTTCTGCAGTGGCTGATAAATAAGCTACTTTTCCTCTGTGGTGGCCACAATTTCAAACTCACATCTGCTATGATTTTTCTTTTCTCCCAGTAGTGCAGTGGGCAAGAAAGACTTTAAAATTCGACATGGGATGGAAGCAGCCAGTAGCCAAGCTATGTGATAAATGTAAACCAACTAATTGATTATCAGTCAACTCAACATGTAATTTTTAAGACTCTCATATGTGTCATGTAAAGTTCAAGGCACTGGGGGATACAGTGACGCATAAGGCAAAAGTTTCTGCTTTCATGGAGCTCATATCCAAGTGGGGAAACAAACTATAAATAAAATAAAGAAACAAAGCATATGTCTCTACGTGTATTTTAGGGATTAACAAATGCTAAGGGGAAAAAATAAAGTAAGGAAGGGGGCTTGGAGTTTCATCGAGGGATATTTTAGATAGGGTAACCAAGGAAGGCATCACTGAGAAGCTATCATTTGACTAAAGACCTGAGAGAAGTGAGGAAGGAGCCATGCAATCACCTGGAGACAGAACGTTCTAGGCACAGAGATCAGCCAGTGCAAAGGCCCTGAGGCAGGAATGTGCCTCACTTGGCATGATTAAGGACTGTTACAGGGACCAGTATGGGAATGAAAGAGAGTGAGAGGAGTAGAAGATGAAATCAGATGTCAGGCGGGGGAGGGGAGATTTTACTCTGAGTAACATGGAAGCCACTGCTGGCTTGAACACAGGAGCAAAGTGAAGTGACTTACATTTTGACAGGATCTCCAGCTAAGGCATTGTCAACTCTTTTTGTGCCACAGACCCCTTTGGTAGTCTGGGAAGCCTATGGACCACTTTTCAGAATAGCATTTTTAAATGCAAAAAAAAAAGTCACAAGATAAAAAAGAATCCAATTGTATGCAAATACAGTTATCAAAATACTAAAACCAGTTTATGACTTAGCAATACAGGTATATGTTCTTCTTTATTAACTCATTAAAGATGATCTAGCCATTTCAGATCACTGCAGTTCCTGGTGCACTGCTCTACCTGGTGGCAGCCTCTAATTTTTCAGATGTTCTAGAACAGTGATAACTCCAAGAGGGTTTTTTTTTTTTTTTTTTTTTTAATTTTTCTGACTGGTTCCTTGTGGCTGAATAGTTCAGGACACCTGGGGTGTGGTCCCTCAGTTTCAGCAGATTCTCTGTATGGCCACATGCAATCCATTTCCCTTCCACAGAGACATCTCTCACTTGGGTAACTCCTGGCTCACAAAGGTGTGGACGGTACAGGCAGAATTCTTCGTATTGTAAGAAGAAAGAATCTATTTAAATATGCCCAGGGAATTCCCTGGCAGCCCAGTGGTTAGGACTCTGAGCTTCCACTGCAGGGGGCCTGGGTTTGATCCCTGGTTGGAGAACTAAGATCCCACAAGCCACATGGCATGGCCAAGAAAAAAAAAGTTAAATAAATAAATAAATAAATAGCCCATGTCATAGGGCTGTATCTTGGCCAAACGCACCCATTTTCCGCTCTCCGTACCTACCACAAGCTTTTTAGCCTCCATGTCTTTGCACGTGTTCTTTCCTCTGCTTGGAGAACAGCCTTACGCTTACCTGTCTCCTTTACCTGTTCACATCTGACCTGACTCTCGAGGCTCAGCTCTGATACACCTGGTTATGTAGTTGTCCTTCCTTCCCTATCTGAGGAGGACCCTTTACTTCCTCTGAACTGCAGCACCTTTTTGGTACCTCCCCTAGTGTTCATGTTCTGCCTTGGGTTGCAGTTGTTGATTTACCTGTTTACCGTCCTCCAAGCTCTTCTAAGCTGCTGTAAGCTCTGAGGGCAAGAGCCATGTTCTGTTTTGTTCTCCATAGTTCCCAGGACAGGGCCTGCCTTAAAGCAGACGGGAATGAACAGCAGAAGCTTATGATTCCTACAAATGACTCCACAGCACGTCAGCAGAGGGTTCTCTTTCACTCAGATCTGGAAGTTCACTCAACGTCTACCCCACTCCCTCTCCTCCCTTCCCAAATACTGACCAAGGCTGCTTATGACCTTTTATGTTCTCAAGTAGAAACAACTCTTTTCCTAAGTGTTTTGTAATACTTGTAAAGAAATTTGCACAATGTTGGAGGTATAGAGTAGAAGGAAAAAAATCACCCAAATTCCGTCATCCAGAGAGAATACATTTCACATTTTGGTGTATATTCTTATAGATTTTCTTTTTTCATTTTAAATTTATTTATTTATGTATTTATGGCTGTGTTGGGTCTTTGTTTCTGTGCGAGGGCTTTCTCTAGTTGCGGCAAGCGGGGGCTACTCTTCATCGCGGTGCGCGGGCCTCTCACTGTCGCGGCCTCTCTTGTTGCGGAGCACAGGCTCCGGACGCGCAGGCTCAGCGGCCATGGCTCACGGGCCTAGTCGCTCCACGGCATGTGGGATCCTCTCAGACCAGGGCTTGAACCCGTGTCCCCTGCATTGGCAGGCGGACTCTCAACCACTGCGCCACCAGGGAAGCCCCTTTTTTTTTCATTTTATAAAGTCAGACATAGTTTATAAAGATCAGAATCATGACACTATTGTATTATAATTATTTTCTTCTTTTCCTTAGCATATTGTGACTATCTATTCATGAATCTATGGGCAGTGGAGCACAGTGGATAAGGGAAGAGCTTTAGAGCATTATTGTTTGAGTTCAAACCATGAAACTATCACTGAAGAGCTGTTGACCCTGGAGAGTTAGTTAACTTCTCTATTTACCAGTTTCTCTGTCTGTAAAATGAATCCAATAAAAATATTACTTGTACCAGTGTTGTGAGATTAAGTGGGTTCAGGCATGCAAACACTTAGAGCGGGGCCTGACTTGGTATGCGGAGCTGTTATTATCATGTGAGTGTTTTTAATGGCCACAGAGTATTCCATTGCATGGCTACCTCCTAATCTATTTAACCATTCCCTTACTGATGGACTTTTAGGTTGCCTTTGACTTTTTACTCTTATGAATAATTAATGATGCAGTGAACATCCTTATATCTACATCTTTGGACACATGTCTGATTTCTTTCCTCAGGATACATTCCAAAATGTGAAACTGTGGGATTTTGTGACACACATTACTAGTGTCCTCCAGAAGGTTTCCTTTAACCGACTGCTACTGCTACTGTCATTGCATGATAGGTTTTCTTTCCCTGCACCTCCCAGAACTGTTTGCTTTCAGTTGCTTATTTTATCACTGTGTTAGTGGAGATGTCTGATGCATCAGCCATTGAAAACGTGGGGGACAGACAAGCTCAAGCACAGAGTCTAAAGCCCCCGGGGGAGCCGATTTGCCTGCTTCCTGGCTGCAGGCTGAGCCTCTGTTTTTGGTCAGCCACAAAGCAGGGGGACTCCTGCAAGGTGGAGGGAACCAGGGTATTCCTTCCCGGGACCAGTGGAATGGCGGCAGTCCCGGAGGACCACGCAAACGTCGGTGGCTGTGTGGTTCTGCTTTTTCTTCTGAGGTGCTCACCCTTCCACGGGGCTTTCTTTCTGTGCATTGTCTTTGGAGGTGACTCAGCAGCAGCTACTCCCTGCCTCTGTTCCCCAGGGGAGGTTGTCTAGGAATAGAACCCGAGAAGAGGCCAGTGGTGTTTAGTTACCTGTGCTTCCAGCCCTTGGGATTTCTGGGGATCGTGTTGCATTCACTCATTCTGGATGGCCAAGAGAAATAGAATTTAGATTAACCTTTCAAATGTCATTTAGAGGCCTTGCTTTAGAAAGCACTTACTTGTTTGCTCTCCGAAGACCAGAACCCCTATCAATTTATTTTTAATTCCTGAATATGTTAGACCCTGGGAAGTTATCATTTTCTTCTTGGGACAGAGCAAAATAAAGGGAAAAAACATCTTTGTTAATTCAAGGATTTTTCATATTAACTTAAGGGACTTCTTGAAATTTGATAGTTTGGAAAAACTAAGTCGTTTGGAGATATTCTTAGTAATCTACTTTCTGAATCAACTAGACAGTGTTGTGTTATTCTGATTGCTTTGGATTATAGGATTTAAATATATACATAATTTACTGGCACATTAAATTCCATTATGGTGGCCCGATGGCAATATTTTAATTTTATTTAAGCAAAACCCTGGACCACACTTCTCACTAGTGCAGCAAGGTAGAGGTGAGGTCAAATTTCACCTTTTCTTATTATTTGTATTATCTCATTACTCTTTGATTGTGTTGAAAATTGGTCTGTGGATGATGAATAGGGGCGAGACTACAAAACTGATAGATATTTGTATCTTTTCCTGGAATGTCAATGAGTTTCCGCAAGATTGACAGATTTGGTTAGGAGTGGGTGTGGCCAGCCGGAGCACCATGCCCCACAGGAAGTAGAGCATGTGCCCTACACATCTCTGTACATGTGCCCCACACATCTTTGAAACTATATTAGTGCACGGGCCCTGTGTGTTTTTCTGGTACCAAAAACATTAGCAAACATGAGACAGGCTCTCAGAGAAAATCACTAACCTTTACTCCCGACTCACGTTGTGTGAAGCATGCTTTGAGTTTCAACAAAAGGTTAACCTCGCTTTTATCTTTCCTCATTTGCAAAGTTTTGCTTGTCTGACACCAGACATGCCAGGACTGAATTCTAAAAGAATAAGTGTTTGGGAGAAATTTCCCCAGCCCTTCTCAGCCGCTGAAGTATTAGTACTATCTGTCATTCTGACCTTTCTGAACTTCCAGATCCCAGATAGGTGTCTGAGGTTTTTTCACTCTGCCCGTTGAGTGAGAACCTAGCAGTGGTTCTAGCAGTGGTGGTGAACCGCCGGTGAACCTAGCAGTGGTTCACCACTGGGGATGATTTTGTTCTCGAGGGGACATTTGGCAATATCTAGAGACATTTTGGTTGTCACACCATGGGGGGGTGAGAGGAGGTGTACTGCTGTCATCTAGTGGGTAGAGTAGAGGCCAGAGATGCTGCTCAACAGTGCATAGGACGGCCCCCAGGAAAAATAATTATCTGGCCTCAAAATATCTATAGCGCTGAGGCCGGGGATCCCTGCTGTAGAAGTTTGCAAGGTCAGGATGTCTCCAGAGGAGCCAGCTGGTTGCCAGGAGGGTGCGTCATGGTGTCATTTACCTGGTAACCTTATCACGGATTGGGGTCAGCTCTCTCTCAGACTTGCAACTTCAGAAACTCACTTTCAGATGTCTCAGAGCTGATTAAACTCTAGGAGGCTGACTTGAATAGAAACCCCCAGGAAGGTGAGTAAATAACCTTCTTTTTGCCTTATTAAATTCCACTAATAAATAGAACTGGTGGACAGAGTGGACGCTTGTGTTGGCTGCATAGCTTATATGCTGTCCGTTGGCAAGGAGCCTGGGAAAGGAAATTGCTAGCAGGTGCCTCAGGGAGCCTGGAATCAGAACAAGGGGAGATTTGGGGGTATCTAGTGATACCTGAAACTCTGAGGTCTTAAACCTCCACTCAAGATGTATCACATCAGTGTTGGAGATGCTGAGTCTTCAGGATAAGACTCTTCTCCTTTAGGAAGTGCTGGAATGGGTCTTGGCAACCCATCTTGATCTTTGACACTTTTCCTCCTCTGTTTCCATTGCTGACCCACTGCCTTTCATTATCCATATTGATTCTTTTAATTAATTTACTTTTTAGTCTTGTTGGCTTGGGGGAGAGGAATTGGTTCAATAAAAACGTGTCAAGCATCATTGGGTAACATCATTTGAAGACTGATATTAGGACTCTATCCCTAAATGGAGGCTTCTCAGTCTACTGGGTGGCACTGGGGTGACGACATTTCAGAAGAATGTGAGCAGGGCCATGACAGGTGCTCTCAGGATTCTCTGCAAGTACAGAGGACACAGACCTAGGCTGCAGTGTCCCTTGGAGTGTCTGCTTTGAGCTCTCCGGCACTGATTTTAGAGTTTAATTTTGGGAGAGCGACCTTATCCCTGTGATTGTGAGCTCTGGGAGAGGGACTGAGGACATTATTATCACTCCTGTGTACTGTCTGCTTGTTGGTTTGCTTTTCCTCGTTCTGTTCCAAGATTGGATGTCAGGCCTCAGGATGATGAAAGGGTCCGATATGCCACTTAATCTTCACCTTTCCCCTCTCAGTATTGGAGGCAGTCATCTTGTTCATTTTTGAAGGCTGTAGTCAACCCACCAAGAAATACAGCCAGGCTAGAGGGGAGTCCAAGGATGCCGCAGAGGGTCTCCCTTTGTCCTATGACGGGAGGAATTATGCAGAGGCTAGCAGTACTCGAGTGAGCATGATGTGTTTGGCCAGGATCCTGCTGAATCATTGAGCACAGTCAGAAACCTGCTTAAGTGCTAAATCACAGACAGTTGCACACTGATACGGACGATAGGAGCACAGAGAAACAGAACCATTTGGTGGGATTGTCAAGCAGGAAGGAGAGAACGTGTTGGATGTACACATTTTTCTTCCCCCCAGACCTGCTGGTTTGGGCCACGTTCTGCCACCTCTACCAATCCTTTCTTAACTTTCCCCAACAACTAAAAGAGGACCTTGATTTTCTACAGTAATTGAAATCAGGCAGACCTACCTGAACTTGACTCCTGTCTCTGGCACTCATGAGGTGTGGAACTTTGGGCAGACAGCTTCTCTGAGCCTCAATGTCCCATCTATAAAATGGGAATGTCAGCACTTACCCCTTACGGTGGTTGAGGAGGGAGGTGATGTGTGTGAAACACTCGGGAAGGTTCCTGGTGTGTTGTAGGGACTCGGAAAATGCTAGTTACCATTTTACGTGGCGAGGTCACACCTAGTATGTGAATGCCCTAAGCAGGGAGTAAACTGACATAAATTCACGTAGAGAGGTACTGACTAATTTTACATGTTTTCCAAAAATCCAGTTTTTTGGACAGAAATCATGGTGACGGGAAATGAGGGAAGGCACAAGAAGTCTGAGTTTTGGGGGAAGGAGAGAGAAAAAGACAGCCTGGGATGTTATTCGTGCATCAGACATTCATGCCCACTGGGCATCAGTTTTTTTAAAAAAGATATATTTGGCTAACCTCACAGTCTGTCCCTGGGCCAGCCCCGTCCTTCTGGGTAATGAGCCAGTGCCCAGCAGTGCTGGGGTTTCTTAGAAGTGCTGAATAGCCTAAGGACTTTGTTAATTTTTGTCTTCAGTAATTAATATAGTCATATCAAAGCTGCTTGCAGTTAATTAATTATCTCCTAGCCAGATTAATCTTACCTTTCTTTAAAATGTGCTACATTTGGAAAGACGTCTGCTAGGGAAAGGAAGCCTATATATATGTGCTGTATCCTTTAAAAAAGGCACAACATTTCTGCATTTCAAGTGAAACACAAACGTCTGGGGCTAACCCTTTGAGGTGCTGCTGGGAGTCTGTGGAGGAGAAAGAAGAGGAAGGGGGAGGAGGGTGTTAGCTCCTGAATTGATCTTATTTATCCCTGTTGAGATTTCTCTCCCTCTTTTGCCACGTGTCCCATCTCAGAAGTTCAGTTTGGGTAATGCTGCAGTTTTCTCCGGATCCTTCCTCATTATCATCTCTATTAGAGCTGGAAATTCACTGAAGGGTTGCTCTGGCCACTGTTGGGACCGGCTTGGAAACCGTTCCTGCTTTGCTCCCTCTCAAGGCCCCCTGGGTGTCGGTAGGCCACCTCCACTTGTTTGTTGTTTGGTTTGGGGTCTGTGGGCTCCCGGGGTAGGGTTGAGGGCAGGCACTGCGTCTTGTGATCCCAGTGCCCTGGATAAGACTGGGCAGAGCTTCAAGTATAATGAAAGTTTGTAATAACTGACATAGCTGGAGGCACTGCCTTCAGTTCTTTCTGCAGCTCAGAATCAATCTTTTCTTCTTTATCTTCTCCTCCTCCCCTTTGAACCTAGCATTGATTGGAAAACGTGAAAATCAATGGATAGATGCTTGGATACTAGTATAAATCTATGGGAATGCGCCACCATGAGGCAAGGCTTACCTTGTTGGGAATTGAAGGGTTTTTTTTTACTTTCTTTAACTTTTTTCAGAGCGAAAAATTGAAATTTGTCCTTATATTTGTTTTGATACAAACTTAATTCTCCCCCATACATCACACACACACACACACACACACACACACACAACTAGAAAACTTTGATCTAACACCTGTAGTCATTTCTGGTCTGTGAAATATGACAATGGCCAAATGAAGCAAAATGGAATTTGGCCAGCCTTCGAAACCTATTGATTTCAAATTAGAGCGGCAGTATTCATTCTGTCAGCACAGTTACACTCAGAACTTGGTCTCTAATGTGGATTAAAGGTACTCATTTAGAGGTTTATAAGTATATCCTTGATGAATTAGCTAATATTATGAATTAGCTAAAATAATGCTCCTAGAAGAAGCTGCGTGGGAGGTGACTGCAGTCCTAATTCTAGTGCCTCGTTTTATCCTTGGATATTTTCTCGGCCTTGGGGTCAGTGGAGATGTCCCACGTGTCCACTCCAGTCAAGATCTGAGAGTCCTGGGGCCTGAAAGTGGTTGTGAATCCTTTCCTGATGTCTCTGTAGCCACGTGTCCAGTGGGAGTGACGGGTCCCTGAGAGTTAGATGGGGCTCTAAGATATGGGTCTAATCAGTAAAACACCCAGAACAATGAGTCTGAGATAAAACTTCTTGTATGTGTTTTCCCCTTGGAGTTACAACTTGATGCATGCTTTCTTCTGCAGGTGAGAGTGATTTCCCAGCGACTGCCTTGGCCAGTAGAACCAGAGAACAGGATTCTTCTCTTCTTTTTGGCCACTAAATGCCTCTGTGCACCACACTTTCCAGTGAAGGAGGAAGGGCGGAGCTTCTTGGATGACGATGGACATTCCACCGGGCAGGATGAGGGCAGAGTGTGTGACATCAACACCACAAGGGTAAGCGCTGCCTCTCTGACGTTTTCTCTGACACCATTACTTATCAGAGGAAGGGGAGAACAAACCTTACAGTGCAGTGACAGAAATGAAAGTCAGACATCAGGGAGACTCTTCCGACTGTAAAATCCACTGGGCAGTTGGGGCAGATGACTGAGGGAGGAAGGGAGAGTGCCAGCCTGGAAGGATGGGGCTGCAGTTGTCCTGGGGGACATGGCAGGTCAACTATGGAAGATTCTGTCGTCTTTGTGGCTCACCCCCTTTTGTTGTTTGTAGTTCAGACTTGAGGGAATGACACTACTGTTATTGTGACAAGGTTCTATTTGTGTCCATTTGAGTCAGTCTGGCTTGAAATCGGTGCGTAGACCTGGGGTTGGTAAGAATCTCACTCAGGTCACAGATTGAGGACTTATTGGCAGTGCCTGGCCCGGGGGTACATTTTTGTTTGAGCCACATAATGTTAAAAACTTTTTGGATCAATTCTAATTACAGTTGAGATATACCACGTAAAAAGCAGGGTTTCTGGGTTTTCCGGGAACACTGTAAGATACACCTAGACTGGCCCTCTGTTCCCACAAGGGACTCTGGTGCTGAGTAGCCTTTGCCACTTAGACAAGCATGGGTGGTTCACCACAGTCCCCAGCCTGACCACTTCACTTGTGTAACTTGTTTGGCCACTGGAAGCATTTCATTTCGCCATGCCTGATCTAGACCCTTCTGCTGGCTCTTTCACAAAAACAGTGATAGTTTTTGCTAATTCTTCCAGATAAAAGTGTCTTTCGCTAGACGGTGGACAGCAATTAGCATAAGGGGCTGTGGAGATGACGAGACCTGGTCCCCTCTGCAGAAGAGCTTGGAGTCTAGTGACAACCGTGGTCAGACTTGTGGAGGATAGAGAACTGTAAAAACACTATAATTCCTTGTGGTAGGGGCTCAAATAAAAATGCACCTGCAGGGCTGTGGGAAAAGGTGAGCAGAGCCGGCAAGCAGGGGCAGGGGTGAACTATTAATTTGGCGTAGGTGCGTTCAAATGCTCCAGTACTCCCTCTTCTGGACACCAGAATGTCACTCTGACAGCCGTTTGTATGTGCATCCCTCCATGTCACATGACTCAGGTGGAGCTGTGACTCAGATGGAGCTACTGCAGAGTTAAGGCTCCCCTCTTGGGGCAAAGTCCACATTTTTCCTGTTTCTGGTTGAAAATCTTTCACCTGGGGTTCTTTGCTTTTTACAGATAGGAGAGATTTCTGGCTTTTTGTCTCACTGAATCAGCCCTCCGAGCAGCCTTCCTGCTTGGAGATGGGCTGCGTGGATCACAGGGCTCCCTGGATTTTCCAGAGGGGATTGGCCACACTAAATAGAGTCCAGAGGGAATAAGTACCACTCTAATATGACTGGTCCAGGTGGAGGGGGCAAGAGAGGGAAGGGAGTAAGTAGGGGCAGGAAAGGGGAGGTAGGGATACTGTTACCTTAATGTCTTATTTTTGGAATAAGGTTTTACATGTATCTTACGCTTTGTGTTTTCAAAAGACGTTTGCATTTGTTATTGTATCATCAAGGTGTGTACATCATCTTTTGTCGATCAGGAATCTCCCACCCAAGGTCATGTAGCTGGGGAGTGGCAGTTCAAGCACAAGTTTTCAGAGTCTTGACGTTTTTCTCTATTCTTTCGTTGCTTCTATAGTTCAGCACAGATAAGGGGACCTGGTGGGTTCATTTCTTTCAATTCAACATTTAAAAGTTGGGTTTAGGTGATGAATGTTCTGAATTAGGGCGACCTGGGACCTATGCCACTGGTGTGTTGTCAGCTGCACTTAATGCTGTTGGAACATGTCAGATGTGGAATAGACCAGGAGGGCGTTTCCTTGCCGTTTATTCGGCCAGTGGGAATCACACTTTATATCCAGGCTTCCTCACTGGGCTGGGAAGAACCGTTTGGAAGGCTACTGGGGGGATTGGCTCCATGTAGAAGGCTCAGGAGGCCCAGGAAATGCTGATCCCTGGAAACAAAGACTTAAATCCAGCAAGCTCTTTGAAGTTTTGTGTGTCCTGTACTCTGGCTCTGGACATGTCCTCCTAAATGTCTCATAAACAGCTGTTTCTTTCTCAGGATTGTGCTATTTTAGCTGCTGTAAAAACGCTCTGATTCACAAAGGCCTGAATCAAGGACCACTAGCATTTCCATTTCCAAATTCACAGTCAGGGTGGACCGTGCAATGCCACTGACATTTCATTATACTCTCTGCTCCTCTGTGGCCCCACATTGACTTCTGATTTTCTTTTCCTTACACGTTACCCACCCCAGTGCACGGGGAGCTTGCTGTAGGAGAAAATCATCACCAGGGAAGGTTCCTGGTGAGAGGATGCTCAATACTTGGGTGTGGATTGAATTTAGATTTTCAAGTCTGTTTACATTTGTTTAGTTTTACTTGGAATATTCTCATATGGCATGGCCAGAAATACAATTTAGTATGACCTACCCTTTTTAAAAACATAAATTATTTTTCTTTTAAATTTAATAGAATGAAATACAGCTCTTTCAGAAGAATGTTCCAAAAAGATGGCAGCATTAATGCAGAAAAATGCCCCCCGCCCTTTTTTTTGGATTTCATGATAGGACTAATGTAGATTTTGGACAAGTGGGAAGGAAAAAAGAATCAAGGTTTTCTGTTTACTTTTATGGAATTGATTTTAAAAAGTGGTTCTGCCCAATAAAGCAAGTACAAGTGGCTTGTATTTGTTTTGCTTTTGTTACTTTTCTGAGCAAATCAAGTGCATTATCAAAGCCACTCACGCACATGTGTGCATGTATATGTCTCACCCTTGAAAAGACACAGTTTTGAGAGTATTTTTAAAGTGATTTTGAAAGCATGGGGCAAAGAGAGCGGTAAGAGGTTAATGGCTTTGGAAAGGCTTTATGGGTGCCACTTGGAGAGAAGTGGATCAATGTGGGTTTTCTTTTAAGCTGCCAGAGAATATCTTGGATTTTTGACATCTGTTCTTTCTTTTCAGTCTTACAAATACCAAGAGGAACAAGGTGGCCACATACCGTATATGGTGTTCTCACCATGAGTGATTTGGGTTGATAGTAGGCAGGAGGATTGATACAATGAACCGAAAATAGCATTTGATTTTTCTACCTTGTGGCCAGATGCCTTTGGGACCCACAGATGTGCCTCATTTGAGACCACATGTGTACTTGGCATGCTAGTACCAAATCTCCTACCAAAGAATCTAGCATTCATTAATGAGGATGACTGATAAAATATGTAAAATTGAAGATCAACCAGTCCCTCCTTCCTCCCACTTAAAAAAAATTAAATACTCATATTTGAGGCATACTGGAAAGAGTTTGCCCTGTAAAAGCTGTATAATGTTGGCTAAACTATGAGCCTCAGATTTCCCTGTTTGCAACATGGGGTATAGGATCTACCCCTTAGGACTGTGGGAGAATTAAATGAAATGATTCAGTCATTCAGGGATACTTACACTGAGGTACTGCTTGAGATTCTGGTAGTTAAAAGGTGCACAATAGTGTATATGAAAGCATTTACCACAGCGCATGGCTCAAAAAGGTGCTTAGTAAATTTTTCTTAAAACATTGTTGATGGTGAATTTTAATATGTACAAAAATAGAATAATGCATTAACCTCCTCTGTACCCATCACTCAGCTGCAACGATTGTCGTAATTATTAATTCACGGCCATCTTGTATGACAGTGCCTCCACCCTGTCCCCCGCAACCCCACATCAATGGATTATTTTGAAATGAATCCTAAATGTAGTATAATTTTATCCATAGATCTTAGTGTATATTTCCAAAAGATAAAGATTCTTTTTGAGAGCATAATTACAATACAATTAGCGCATTGAAAAACTGACAGTTATTATTTTATGTCACCAAGTGTCTAGTTTAGCATTCAAATGTCCCTGATTTTCATATGTATTTTTTTTTTTTTTCCGGTACGCGGGCCTCTTACTGCCGCGGCCTTTCCCGTTGCGGAGCACAGGCTCCAGACGCGCAGGCTCCGCGGCCATGGCTCACGGGCCCAGCCGCTCCGCGGCATGTGGGATCTTCCCGGACCGGGGCACGAACCCGTGTCCCCTGCATCGGCAGGCGGACTCCCAACCACTGCGCCACCAGGGAAGCCCTTCATATGTATTTTTAAAAGCATTTGGCTAGCTCAAGTCAGTATCCATACAGAGCCACATGCTGGATTATTTGATATGTCATGTGTTTGATCCATGTCATTTGTCCTGTATAATTTCCCACAGTCTGGTTTTTGCTGATTGCATCCCTATAGTGTCTTTGAACATGTTGCTCTGAAGTCTCTATTTTACTTCAACTGTTAGATCTAGAGGTTAGATCAAATTCAGGTCTGACGTTTTGGGGGCTGGTATAGTTCAGAATTGTGTATATATTTCCATCAGGAGGCACATCCTATCTTGTTGTCTCTTATTGTTACACCAGGCCTTGATCAACGGGTTCAGGTATTGGTCCTCTGATCTACCAGCTATGAAGCTCCCCATCAGCTTTTTATCTGGGTTTTAGCAGCCATTTATGATCATTGCCCAGATCTGTTATTTCATTATGAGTTGCAAAATGGTGAGATTTTAATTCTATCATTCTTTCACTGTTTTCCAAAACGGCTACCCAGAATGCTTGAGGGTTCCAATTTCTCCACATCCTCACGAACAGTTATTGTATTATAACACAATACAATATTGTATTATTACTACTTTTTGATTATAACCATCCTAGTAGTGTGAAGTGGTATTTCATTGTGATTTTGATTTGTATTTTCCTAATGACTAATGATATTGAGCATCTTTTCATGTACATTTTTTTTTTTGCGGTACGCGGGCCTCTCACTGTTGCGGCCTCACCCGCTGCGGAGCACAGGCTCTGGACGCGCAGACCCAGCAGCCACGGCCCACGGGCCCAGCCGCTCCGCGGCATGTGGGATCTTCCCCGACCAGGGCACGAACCCGTGTCCCCTGCATCGGCAGGCGGACTCTCAACCACTGCGCCACCAGGGAAGCCCATCTTTTCATGTACTTTTTGGTCATTTATATATCTTTGGAGAAATGTCTAGAAAATCCTTTGCCCATTTGTCTTTTTACTGTTGAGTTGTAAGAGGTTTTTTTTTTAAATCCTATTCTGGATACTAGACCCCTATCAGATATATGATTTGCAAATATTTTCTCCTATTTTGTGGGCAGTTTTGCTAGATATGTCCAAATTCCCCTTCATAAGATTCCCTTTCATTTGTATTCCCAGTCTGTGAAAGTGTTTGCTTCCCCATATACTTGATAATAGAGTATGTAGTCCAATTTTTGGATTTTTTTTTTCCATTTTGGTATTGGATATGATACTGCACCGTAAGTTTAATGTGCATTTATCTTACTATGAGCAAGGTAGAACATTTTTTTTTTCCTGTTTTAAGACCCAATTGCATTTTTTTCTGTGAACTGTCTGTTCATACCTGGTCCGTTTTTCTATATTGTTGTTCTCTTTTTTCTTCTCTGTCTACAGCTTTTTACATGCTAGGTATATTAACCACTTGTCTGTGATGTAAGTGGCAAATAATTTTCCCGTATTCTCTTTTTTTTTTTTTTCCGTATTCTCTTTTTTAACATTACTTATGGCATGTTTTTCCATACCAAAAATTTTACTTTTATGTAATCAAAAATTTTTTGGTTTTTTTTTCTATATTTTTAGTCACAATTAGAGACATTTGTCTCACTTATAGAGGAATTGACCCATGTTTTTATTTAGTGTGTGCACAGTTAAATATAAATATATATATATATATATGGTTCACACTAAGTGTGGGTGTATGTGTATATAATATACATCCCTTTATATGTACATTTACATATAACTTCATATATAAAATATGTACTATATATAAATATATATTGAATATATATAGATATACCTTTGATGCAGCAACTATTTTCTGAATGGGAGTAAATGATGGCTGTTAAATAAATGCTGGCCTGAATATAGGAATCTTGTAAATAGTGATGTTCAGTATCTGCTTTTCTTATGCCACTTTGGATGTGTGAGCCAGCACGCTGTAGAGCAGAGGGGTTGGCCTAAGGAGCCCCGGCTTGGGTTTTGCTCTAACCCTTAATAGCTGCATGATGCCCATTCATCTCTTCTGATCCTGCTTCCTCATCTGCAAAATCCCAAAGTAATAGTGAGGAGCAAAGGATATAAGGATTATTTGTAATTGGCCAGGGACTAGCTGTATGTAAGGGAACCTTGCTACAGTCTGTAAAGGTGGGCGTCTTCTTTTTGCCTGCCCTCCATAGGCTGCTATGGGCCAGACACAGCCAAAGAAATCAACACTGTACTCTGGCCGCCGTGACGCAGAGAATCTCATCTTGCCCTCTGAGCTGAAGCATTTGATCTGATCCAGAGATGCTTTCCTTTTTCTTTCTTCTGAAAGACCCACAACAAGAGATCCCTGGTTTTATGATGTGTGTTGCTTCTGTGAGTAGACTTTGAGGAATGAGTGGACCTCAGAACGGGCTCTCTTTTACTGGCATGGAGTCAATACAAAGCAAGGAGGACAGAGCAAGAAGACGGATATTATGGTTGATAACATTGTTCTTTGGAGAAGTGACTGTGAAACGGTTAGGAAGTGGACGGCACAGTCTCTGATTGAGACTGACTTGAGCAGGTAGTATCATGAGGGCAGACAGTGGCTTTCTACCGTGGTGGGTTTCCAGGAGAGCCAAGGAGATAAAAAATAATCCACCAGGAGATAATGTCCATTCAAGCCTTAACACTAGCTTAGCTAAAACTAGTTCCTTGGAACATTTTACTACCCTACTTGCCACGAGCATAAGCCTGCTTTCAGAGGTTCCATAAATATTTGGACCAAGCCGTAAGCTCTGATTTAAGCCCTTCAGAGAAGATCTCTAACTAAAAATAGAAAGCAGAGGCAGAAAAAAATCAAGTCTTTTAAAGAGGTCAGCGAATCTATGAAGCTTCTTGCCGTGCCAGGCTGAGGTCTCTGGGTTCATGGGAACACATTCAGTGCTGGTGAGTCCAGAGCAAACGGCCATGTATTCCTTATGACACTAGGCTTCCTCCTAGGGTGGATGGCAGAGGGCTGTGTTTTCAGGCTGTGTCCTCTGGGGTGTCCTTTTCAGAGGAGGAATCTCTCGTCTCGCCGACAGATTGGGCTTTCCATAAACATAAGGGCAAGAAATTCCTACTTGACCTTTGTGTTTCCTCTAATGATGTCACCCACTAATGCAGAGTAGAAAACACATCCTCCTTTTGACTTTCCACTTCCTTATCTTTTCCTTCCAGTCAACCACCAAGTCCTGTCAATTCCACTTCATAAACTTTTGAATTTGTCACTTTATATACACCACTGCTGTATGAGTTTGGGTCCTCTCACCTATTCTATTGAAGCCCTACCTCCTTGACTCCAGCCATTCCCACCAGCAGTCTTCCCTCCTGCTGTCCGTGGGGTCTTTCCAAGTTACAGCCACAAATATAGCCACGCCCACTTATTGATTAAGATGATTTAGTGGTCTTACCTACAGGATCAACTCCAGACTCTTTAGGTTGATACACAAGTCTTTTTACAGTCTGGCTTGTGCCCACCTTTTGATACCCTCGGTTGGGAATGTCCTTTTCCCTCTTTGCTCAGCTCTGCTTAAACCTTTAACATTTGGCCTGAATAGAACCTCTGCCATGAAGCTTCTCCAGACAGAGGTCATTGTTCTTCTCTCAATAAAGCCAAAGATGCTTGACTCATTTCTGTTATAACACTTCCCACATTGGGTTATTAGATTATAATAAGGAAAAAAATAGGAAGGGATGGGGGGGATGTGTGTAGTGGAAATAGCATGGGCTTGGGGGTTAATCCAACTTGGGTTTAAATCATGGCTCTACTCAACTTCTCTGAGTATCTGTTTTCCTATACACCTACCTTATAGTACTGGAAGGATTAAAAGACGTAATAAAAACAAAACATCTACTAGTACTCTGTTGGAACTTAGTATATGACAGTTTCCTACCTTTCTTTTATTTGCATCATTGGCTCTGAGGAAGCGTCATTCTATTGGATGATGGTCAAAATCTATTATTTTTCTCTCTGAGAAATGGTTCTGGTACATCTTGGTTAGCGTCAAGAATAAAATAGCCTGTGCGTGCTGGGCCGGTATAGACTTGGGTGTCATAGATTGGGAGCGTGTGGGAAACTGTGAAGGGAGGGAGGAGGTGGCAGAGGAGCCTGTTCGTGTCAGGAAACTGATAGTGCAGTTAACTTGAAAAGGTTCCCTAAGTCAGTTTCTTCCCTTGTGGATGTACCTGAAATCCCATCCCATGAAGTGTAACTATATCTTTTAAGATACTTAGGGACAGGGAGATAATTATATCCTTTTGATTGTCCACATCGAAACGTGGGGAATAGGGCTTTTTCTAAACAGAGTGAAACCCTGGAGCGTAAGAGGAAACCTACATCTTTTGTAAGAGCTGAGCTGAGCCCCCAGGGATGTGTGGGTTGTGGACGAGGTGCAGAGCAGAGGACAGAGCTGTTCCCGAGGGTGCACGACCAAGCCCTAGGGGCCAGGAGAGATGAGCTACAAGCCGGGCAGCAAGTAGCCTGTCACGTCTGAATTGAGCATTTCCAAATGAGGAAGCCTCGTGGTTGAGACTGGAGATGCTGTATTGTGTAAGTGATCCCAAATGCATTGCTTTTTGGGCAGTGGGAGGTAATGTTGGATGACTAAAAAGTAGAGAAATAGGAATTGGGGTTCATAAAATTTATATGGCAGTCTTTTTCCAAAAAATGGATATATAAACCCATTTTTTTAAAAAACGAAAACCAAAAACCTGTTTTGTGTCGATTCTCTTCTAATCAAAAAGGGGATAGCGTATTCTTTTTTTTTTTTCCTGTTTCCTGTTTTGCTTTTAATGTAGCCCATCATCCTGGAAAGGGCAGTTTAAAAATAAGCTTGGCACGGCTGGCTGCATGGGACAGGGCTAAATGCCGTCTTATGTTCCTTCCAGGTCCAGCGTGAACTCCATCTCCCTTCCCAGTCAGCTCTCCGCCGCCTGTATCCACCATGGTGTTTGGTGAGATTTTCCATCGCCCTGGACAAGACAAGGAACTTGTCAACTTGAACGTGGGGGGCTTTAAACAGTCCATCGACCAGAGCACCCTCCTGCGCTTTCCTCACACCAGACTCGGGAAGCTGCTCAGCTGTCACTCGGAAGAGGCCATCCTGGAACTGTGTGATGACTACAGCGTGGCCGATAAAGAGTACTATTTTGATCGGAACCCCTCCCTGTTCAGATACGTTTTGAACTTTTATTACACGGGGAAGCTGCACGTCATGGAGGAGCTGTGCGTGTTCTCGTTCTGCCAGGAGATCGAGTACTGGGGCATCAACGAGCTCTTCCTCGATTCCTGCTGCAGTAATCGCTACCACGAGCTCAAGGAGGAAAACCACGAGAAGGACTGGGACCAGAAAAGCAACGATGTGAGTACTGACTCCTCGTTCGAAGAGTCGTCTCTGTTCGAGAAGGAGCTGGAGAAGTTTGACAAGCTGCGATTCGGTCAGCTCCGGAAGAAGATCTGGATTCGCACGGAAAACCCAGCCTACTGCCTGTCGGCCAAGCTCATCGCCATCTCCTCCCTGAGCGTGGTGCTGGCCTCCATCGTGGCCATGTGCGTCCACAGCATGTCGGAGTTCCAGAACGAGGACGGGGAGGTGGACGACCCCGTGCTGGAAGGCGTCGAGATCGCGTGCATCGCGTGGTTCACCGTCGAGCTGGCCGTCCGGCTGGTTGCTGCTCCCTGTCAAAAGAAATTCTGGAAAAACCCCCTGAACATAATCGACTTCATCTCCATTATTCCCTTTTATGCCACGTTGGCTGTAGACACCAAGAAGGAAGAGAGTGAGGACATTGAAAACATGGGCAAGGTGGTCCAGATCCTCAGGCTCATGAGGATTTTCCGCATCCTCAAGCTGGCCCGGCACTCGGTAGGACTCCGGTCTCTCGGTGCCACACTGAGGCATAGCTACCACGAAGTTGGGCTGCTACTTCTCTTCCTATCGGTGGGCATTTCCATCTTTTCCGTGCTTATCTACTCTGTGGAGAAAGATGACCACACGTCCAGCCTCACCAGCATCCCTGTCTGCTGGTGGTGGGCCACCATCAGCATGACGACCGTGGGCTACGGAGACACCCACCCAGTCACCTTGGCTGGGAAGCTTATCGCCAGCACGTGCATCATCTGTGGCATCTTGGTGGTGGCCCTTCCCATCACCATTATCTTCAACAAGTTTTCCAAGTACTACCAGAAGCAAAAGGACATTGAAGTGGACCAGTGTAGTGAGGACCCACCAGAGAAGTGTCACGAGCTCCCTTACTTTAACATTAGGGACATTTATGCGCAGCGGATGCATGCCTTCCTCACCAGTCTCTCTTCTGTGGGCATCGTGGTGAGTGACCCCGAAGCCACAGACGCCTCGAGCATTGACGAGAACGAGGATGTTTATAACACGGCCTCCTTGGAGAATTGCACGGCGAAATGAGCAGGGGCGTTCGTGCCTGTGCCTCGTGTCCCTTTTACCGACGTTAGGTTAGCACAGCTTTATAAACCTCAGTGGGTTTGTTAAAATCATTTAATTCTCAGGGTGTACTTTTCAGCCATAGTTGGACATTTCACTGCTCTGAAATGATAGAAACGTCTTTATTTTTTTCAGAGAGGCGGATTAAATGCCTTGCTCTGAAATTTATTCTTTATAAGAGAGAGTTGTGATATGGTTTTTGAAAAACAAAAGGTAGATGGTATTGGGTGGGATCTCTTGCTACGGCTTACGTATCGTTCTGTGTTTATCATTTACTCACATTGAGCTAACTGTCAATTACTGACAAGTAGAATCAAAGGCCCAGCTGACTGAAGATTACAAGCATGTAAGATCCGCAAAATGAGACAATGCATGTCCATCCATGTTCACGTTCTAAACATGGACATTAGGAGCCTAATAAACTGCCTACTTCAGTATGGAGAATGTCTTGGTCGTATGTTTTTATGTCAAGTCAGTCTATTTCAGTATATTCACAATTGGCTTGGGAGGGAAAAGCTCTTTTTGGCACACATTAAGAGCCCTTTCTGTGTGTTTCTGAATTTTGGATATACATCAACGGTGGGCTAGTTCTTTTGTTCAGTAGACTTGGTAGTGGTTGGCGAGTGGGAGGATCACGTTCATGATTAAACCACACTGTCCAGTGTAACCCGATTATGCGTGTACATGTTTAGGACATACTCAAATTGGCATAGGTGCATGAAACATGTGCCCTTACAGATATGTTTCCAGTATATATTTTCTAATTTCTACTGCTCAGATCAAACCTCATCACCTGAAAATTACGCAGAGCAGAGTAAACTTACACGCTCACAGGCAGAGATACATTCAGTGAATGGAAGAAAGGAGAAATGCTGTACAAACACAGATGTGATTCACTATGGCCAGAGGAGCGAGACTTAAATCACTGAACGAAGCTATGCCAGCAGCTGTGAAATGAGCCAACATTTAAAAATAGCCTGAGAGGCAGTCATGTCCGCCTCTTATGTTTCTACCCCTCATAACGAAAGACACACGTACTCATATCCAGAGCAGTGACAGCAATTCTATCCCAGGTGGAGAGAATTTAGCTAAAATCTTAATTTTGGAGTTGTATGGCGACTCTAACTCATGCTGTCAGACTGGGTTCTTTCCATGAGATCTTCTGAATGGAAGAGCCACGTGGATTTACGATCCAACTTTTTATGTTTGCAGATGGGTTTTGTTGAAAGAAGGACATTCTCTGTAGGTTATCTGATGAAGGTAACCTTTTGACTCATCACTCCTTCTAATGTTTTCTTGACTTCTGAGTTGGATACCACTGAACACGGTTTATAGTTATTTTTCAATCTGGAGGTTTATTACGTGCATGTGTATCATCCCCTGCCCATTGAAAAAAATGTTTCTTTTTCCCCAAGTGCCTTGATGTTGGCATAAATACAGTTTTGAAGCATGGCAGTAGAACTTGGAACCCAGTTTTATTTAAGATTTCCCAAATAGTCATAAAGTAATTGAAGACTGCTTATATAGTAATAGTAATAGCAATAGTAATAACAATAGTAGTGGTAATAACAGCAACAGCAATAATAATAGTAAGCTACTATGTAAGGGCTTTACCTATATAATCTCATTTATTCCTTACAACATCCCTAGCCGCAAGGCTTTATTACTGTCTCCATTTAAAAATGAGGACACAGGACTTCCCTGGTAGCGCAGTGGTTAAGAATCTGCCTGCCAATGCAGGGGACACGGGTTCGAGCCCTGGTCCGGGAAGATTCCACATGCCGTGGAGCAACTAAGCCTGCCGTGTGCGCCACAACTACTGAGCCTGCGCTCTAGAGCCGGTGAGCCACAACTACTGAGCCCACATGCCATAACTACTGAAGCCCGCGCGCTTAGAGCCTGTGCTCCGCAACGAGAGAGGCCACCACAATGAGAAGCCTGTGCACCGCAACGAAGAGTAGCCCCTGCTCGCTGCAACTAGAGAAAGCCCGCGCGCAGCAACGAAGACCCAACGCAGCCAAAAATAAATAAATTAAATAAATAAATTAAAAGAAAAAAATGAGGACACAAGGTCACAGGAAAATGGCTTAAGTTCACACAGGGAGTAAGAGTTGGGCTTAGAGCCCCAGGAGCCGGACTCTAGAGCCTTTGCCTTGAACACGGCACTGCCTCCTGCTCTCCTGGGTTCAGGAGTGGATTTAAGGATGCGTCAGGGCCACGTTCATCTGAAGAGAGAAAAAGCAATAAACTCCGTCCGACGTTGATTTTTCCAGGAAGTGAGTGGAAAGGGGAAATGCTGACTTATGTACCGTCCCTCTCCTGACTCACAAAGCAGACACATTTGTTGACAGGGCAGAGTTTTCTAGAGCTGGAACAGGCTCTGAGGGCCCTTCCCTGCCCCCGAGTGGTAGAAGCAGCGGGAAACCTGTGGTTCTACAAGAATCCAGGAATGTCTCTCAGCTTGTGGGTCCTTAAGAAGAGCTTCCAAACCTGGATGCTTGTATACTCTGAGCTCTTGCAAGGTCGCAGCTGTACGGGACTTGTGTTTCCACCGGTACTGCGTGTTAATTCGTGGAGGTAGCTCGCCAGACCGCCTGAGCGCCTGCAGAGTGAGTGGAGCTGGTGGCTCCCCTCTGGGCTTGGCCAGCTGGAACTCCTTCCCCCAGGGCCTCACCTCAGTCCCTGTCATGCTCTTCAGTCAAAACTCATGCCACACCATTAGGCCTCTGTAGCAATAGAGCTGCAGTGCCTTCTGTGTCTATGCCTCTCAGCTTTCCCGCGCTGCACGCAGGTCACCTCTTGGTCATTCCCACGTGGTGAGATGGCGGGGTCCTTCTTGTGAGGGGCGCTGAGTCAGTGGCTGAACACCTGCTGCACAGGGATGCTGGCAGTGGAGTGGGCGCAGAGGGCAGAGGAAGCCAGGCAACCTGACCTACTGGGCACTGCCTCTACGTGAGTTGATCAGTCCCAGGCGCCGGGGTGCATTCGTTCCAGTGGGAACAGGCCACTTCGCAGAGTTTTGTCTTTTAATTCTTTCAAACTCCTTGTTCCTACTCTGTGACCGACGTGTGCCTACTCTTCAGGGTCCACAGTTATCATTTCATAAGAAACTTATTTTATCTCTTCCTCGACTCACTTCCTCTCCTCCCCACGTTATTTGGAAGCAACTGTCAGTCATATCATTGAATCCATAAGTATTTCAGTATCTTTAAAAGAATAAACTTTTTCTAAACACAATTGCAAAGCCATTAGTAAAACTAAAAGTTAACAGTAATTTCTCAATTCTATCAACGATCCAGTCTTAGAAGGTATGGCAGAGCCATGACTTTCCAGTTACCTGGCATCTCTATACACCTGGTTCAGGTAAGAATTTCTACAAATCATGAGTTAAAGAGTCGCAGGAAAGCAGGGAACCTCAAGAAGTAATTGAAATGATTTCTGCTTAGACCTTCAAATTACCTGAGACACATAACTGTTTGCTCCAGATTTAAAAATCTCTAGAGGCTCAGAGAACACACCTTACAGCTGACATTTAACCTAAATGTTGTCAACAGCAGTTTAAAATTCATTTGTCCTTGTTTCACACTCCCTGAGGGTGGACCCAACTACGACTGTCCTTGAATAAGGAACGTTTGTGTCCTTCGAGCTGTTCAGTCTCTGTTCTGAGCTCTCTTCTCCTGTTATAAAGAATCCCCGTTTTGAAAACTTTACTCAGTTTTTTTTTCCAGGAAGATAAGAGAAGAAGATAAAATATTTATTAGGTGTTACTCAATTTAACCAACATCCAAATAAACGTAGATATTTTAGTAGCGCTTAAACAACTTTCCCAAGAGTAACAGCTTCCTGTGGCCGTTGTGATAACTTGCCGCAAACTTGGTGGCTTAAAATAACGGAAGTTCATTCTCCCAGTTCTGGAGGCCACAAGTCTGAACTGGGTCTGAGGGGCTAAAACTGTTGGCAGGGCTGGTTCCTTCTGGAGGTTCCCGGCATGGTTCCGTTCTGTGCATCTCCCAGCTTCTGATGGCTGCCTGCCTGCCTTAGCTTGTGGATGCATCACTCCAGTCTCTGCCAATGCGGTCACATCGCCTTCTTTTCTGTGTCGCATTTCTCCCTGCCTCCCTCTTATAAGGACACTTGTGATTCCATTTAGGATGCACTCAGATAACTCAGGGTAATCTCCCCATGTCAAGATCTTCAATTTAATCACAGCTGTGAAGTACCCTTGCCCTGTAAGGTAACAGTTCCAGGTTCCAGGAATGAGAAGCTGGATATCCTGGATATCTTTGGGGGCCAATATTCAGCCAACTACACCAAAGTTACACTGTTACTAAGAAACCTTAATTTTAATGGTATGTGAATATAATGCATCTTATTAGTTGGGAGAAAGGAACGTTGGATAAGAACATGGGTTTTGGTGCCAGACAAACTTGAGTTCTAATCCTAGCTTGGTCTGTAATCATAGACAAGCTCTTCAACCTCTCTGAGTCTTGGTCTTCTGATCTGTGCATGGGGTTGACACCAACCTTCTCATAGAGATAGTGTAAGGATTAAACTGGCTAGTCAATATAAACGATCTGGTACAGTGCCTGGCATATAATATGCACTCCGTAAATGGTCTTCCATGTTATTTTAGTGCAAGACTTCTTTTGATTTATCTCAAGTGGTACCCAGGCAGGACCTGGTATTTTCTGTCTGATTGCAGTACATTAATGAAATCAAACACAATTTGACTGTAAGACATTCACAGGTGTCAGTAGAAAAATTAAAAAGTATTATGGTGTGAAAAGACACCAAAGCTAATTTAAAATTAAGAAATATAAATCTAAGATAGAAGAATCACATTTAATGTTGGGTCAACTTTTAAGCGGATCGTAAGGGTTTTGGAAAACAGAAAATGTCACCGAGATGCAACGGCTTTGAAGATGGAAGACGGCATCGGACCTGGAGCCAGAATACCTTTTGTTTGCCTCCAGATCTGCCTATTTCTTTCTGAATGGGCTTGGAGAAGCCGCTTCACCTCTCTAAGCCTCAGTGTCTTAACGTATGAAAAGGGAACAACAAGATCATGGTTGTGAGGATGTAAAAATGCTTCATGCCTGTTCTACAAACACTGCACAGTAAGAAGCTATCATGAGGCCCTTTTATAAGAAATATAGAGAAGCAACTACATGGGTATCAGTGATGGACTTTACTGCATCACTAAAAAAAAAAATCAATGAACATGGTTCCTGAAGCTCTGTGCAGCTGGAACGAGGCTTTCTTTCCAAATGAATCCTGCCGGCTACCAACATGAGTATACATTCTACTGAGAAGTACCATGGTGCTGCAAGGCCAGATGTATGAAACACACGACGAGCTCGTTTTCCAGTAGCAATTATCTGATGAAATTGCGCCTTGTCTGCAGCAGGCGAACCGGATCTATTCCCGTTGGAGTAGGGAGCACGTGCTCTGGTATTTATAAACGGTAAAAGATGTTTGTCAGCACGCACAGCACATACATTCAAGCCTGAGTGCTGGCAAGAAATAGGCTCATTGTTTCTGAAGAGCTATTGATGGATTCATAAATTCTGTCAACAAAGCTATTCCTGCAAGGGATTCTCTCCACGGATGGTGATGACTCCAGCACGTGCAGTTCTGATTGTGGACTGAATTGAGTGCAAGGCCCCGGGTCAGACACTCGGCCCATTCTTCCCTGGGTCAATCCCAACAGATTCCAGATGTAAGGGAAGAGTCGTGGTGTACAGCCCTTGATGTCACAGTCCCTGATGGATCGGGGGAGGTCAGCACACTCACAATCCTCATCTTCATCCTTCCCATTGCCCAGCAAGAGAAAGCTTTTCAGAGCCATCTCAGATAGAATTCACTGCCATGCTGGGGGGTGGGACCTGCAAAGGCCAGGACATTTGAATCCTTTCCAGGTTCTCAAGGGGGTTGGCTATGTTAGGATGGGGGCAAGAGTGGTCCACATTTGCTGTACCTTTTGCCGCCAGGCTAACCTGACTGCCTAGCCCATGGATGTGAGCTGCCAGTTCACGGCCATCGACCCAGGCGCTCTTGTTCACAGCAATAGATTCAAGCCCTCTTCACTGGTCCCTTCTAGCTTCCTATGGCTCTGGGTGTGATCTGGCTCCTGACTCTCAGCTTTTGTTCATCATCTGCCCTTGGATCATGGCAAACGATTTCTCTGTTCCTCACTTCAGTCTGCCCTCATCCCCTCAGTCTATTTGTCTCCTCATTTCAGACCATTTTCAATGTGAACCTACCCCAGCCGGCCTCTCAGGAAAACCCCAAGCCCCGGTCAGCCAGGGATCAGCCCAACCTGCTGAAAGCCCTGCAGGGAGAAACCTGGACATTTCCGGCTGTTGGAATCCATGAGCTCAGCTGACTGACGTAGGCCTGATCAGACTTCACTCCGGGCTTCATAGCAAGAGTTATCCACTAACATCAGGGTCAAATCTAAGATAATGCATGATGTATAATAGGATTTTAAATGGGCCATCCTTCCCTTGCACATTCCTGGGACCTCCAGTATAACTGTCCCCTCTCCTAACCAGCCTGCCCCAGCTGCTCCTGGTGGCCAAGAGGCATTGCAGAGTTGAGTCGTTATTTGCGGCAGCTTCCCAAGTTGATAGAAGAGGACCCTAGAGCCCTTATTCTGGCTGATTGCCTTCAAGAACCCAGATTATTTATTATGATTTTGCCAGATGTCCAATTTCATTTTTTCAATAAAAGTTTATTAAGGGCTCTACTAATAAATATATATATTTATATCTAATATTATATTTAATATATATATATACATATATATGTATATATATATTCTGATATACTGGTGCAAAGGACACAGCTCCTGCTTACAGGAAGCTCATGGTGTGGTGGAATGGGCATCTGGGGCTGAGGTGTCCGAGGCAGAGCAGGAAGAGAGCACAAGACTTGGGAGTACAGACCTTGTTCAGGGACGGGCTTCATCACTTACTTCTCTGTGATCGTGGTCAGGTTATTTAACCTCTCTGAAGCCTCTGTTTTCTCAACTAGTCAAAGGGGGCTAATTCAGCCTATTTCACAAAGTTGAGATAATGCACATTAAAGACACATAGTAGGTGCTCAATAAACATTACTTTCCTCTTCTTTCCATTAACCAATATTGCACTCTTGGCTAAGCTTTCATTATATAAGAGGAATTGAAGCCTTGACATGTGTTTAGCGAATCTGAATAGTGAGGACAGTGGGCAGATGATTCAGACTTACCGCGTGTCCTTGCTCTTCAGCTCACCCTTTGCCTGATAGACTTGCGTTGGTTCATTAGAATGATATTATATGCCCTGTTGCTCTGAGGTCAAGAGCAGCCTCTTCCACCGCTGTCTGATTGCTGGTACCGACCTTTTCCTCTTCCCCTGATGGTCGTATGCCTCCTGAGTCAGGAGACTCCTGAACTGTGGGCGCTTCCTTGAGCGGTTACGGACTTGCTGACATTTGTGGATCCAGTATTGCCTGGTCAATGAGGGATTCTAAAAGCAACACGGGCCCAAAATAACTGCCTCATGAATGTGGTATTTGAGGGATGATAATCATCACCATGGTCCACAAAAATTTTGGCAAAGGTTTCCATCCTTCCCTGAGTACCAGACTTCTGCAATGGAACTGCATAGGTCAGTCCTGGGACAGGCATCCTTCATTTCTGATGGTTAAATGTTTCAGTCCACGTCAGGAAATCGTCTGCAGTCAGCAGATCTAATAAAGCTGGTGTTTTTAAAGTGATTTTGGTGCCATTAGAATGTGTTGCTGCATTTGAAATGGCAGCTGTACAGTAATAATGTGACATGCACACTTGGCATTTGTTTAAGTGCTTGATATAAATTCACTCATTTAATCCTTACAAGGACTCCATGAATTAAGGTACTGCTGTTACCCTCATTTTACCACTAAGAAAAATGGGGTTATAAAACCTGCCCAAAGTCACCCAGCTGGTAATTCGGAAGCTAGAATTTGAAACAAGGCAGCTGGTTTGACCTCAGAATTCATGCTCTCAACCACTACAATATACTGGCTCAATACTAATTTAAGTCACATGACTACATGTTATTTAGAAATTCGATTGTTGAGGTTTTCTGTGTTGGTTTTTTTTTTCCCCCAGCACGTGGGCCTCTCACTGCTATGGCCTCTCCCGTTGCGGAGCACAGGCTCCGGACGCACAGGCTCAGCGGCCATGGCTCACGGGCCCAGCCGCTCCGCGGCATGTGGGATCTTCCCGGACCGAGGCACGAACCCGTGTCCCCTGCATCGGCAGGCGGACTCTCAACCACTGCGCCACCAGGGCAGCCCAGATTGATGAGATTTTGACTATCTCAAAAGGCCGAGTGAATGCTGGAAATGTGTGTTCCTTATCTTGTTATGGCTGTTTTTGTTAAGGCCAGAACTATGGAGTCAGAACTTCACCCTCGGACAGTGAGTACGACTGAGGGATTGAGAACAATAGTGACATGATCAGAGAGAGACAAGTCAGGGGGTGGATTCGGGTGATTAAAGAAAACTTCCTGGAGAAGGGAGATCTTGTGCCTGTGTGTTGCTGGTAAAGACAACAGGGATTAACCATTATTCAAAGAATCTGAGTAACCTGTGGCCATATCGCCAATTTTCCTCAATACAAAGAAAATCCAACTCATTTTTCTTTACTCTCCATTGTGGGTGTAGAAAAGCAAAGGTCTTGCCATTTTTCACTAGGATATTGACCAAAATTCTGACCTCTACATCAGCCTATAAAAATGGCCAAATCTTTATCCTCTTCTGCCGCTTTCTTTTTGTCACTTTAGTTTCCCTCTCCTGAGCCAAGCTTCTAAAAAACTGCCTACAGTTCCAGCCTTCTCTTCCTTTCTCCACAATTCCTACAATCTGGGTCCTTCCGCCATCACGCTCCCGGCACTGCCCCCGCCAAAGTTATTCCAGTGCATACTCTGAGTCCACACTGTGCTGGGCCTCTCAGCCACACTGGACAGCTTCGGTCCCTCCCTCCTGGAAACGGTCCTTGCGTCTTTGACCCTCTACTCTCTGGATTTTTGTAATCTTCTGAATGGTCTCTCTCTGTCTCATTTACGGCTTGCTCACACTCTGCCTAGTACTTAAAGATGTGTTCTGGGCAAGCTCCCTCTGGCCCAGTGCTCTCCTTTTCATGTGCGTTCTTCCTCGTGTGACCCCATCCACTCACAAGGCAAAGACAGACCTTTACATTTTAGCACTTACTCATTCCCCTGAGCTTCAGACTGACAGAGAAATGACCACTGGGTTCTCCCACCAAGTCCCCAGCTGAACTCATCATCTTCCTGAGATGATGACCTTCTGTCTGTTTCAGGGAATGGCAGCACCATACACCCAGTGACCTCAGCCCGAGGCCTGGAGGTCGCCCCCTGGACCTGCCCACGTGAGTTCCTCCCTCCCCCGCTTCCTCCCTTCCTCCTTTCCTTCCTTCCTTCCTTCAAGTCTTAATGCTAGTTAGCGGAAAAACAAAAGTAAGCATAAAACAAAGTCCCAGCCTCCACTTTCATGAACTTATACTTTAATCAAAATAAAACTTATATTTTAATCAAAGAACTATAAAAACAAAAGGAACACTGCGTTTGTGATAAATATTGGTTTGGAAACATAAAGCAAGAAGCTTCCCCAAAGGAAGTGAGGTTTCAGTTGATATTGGTGGGAGAATATATACTAACCAGTTAAAGGGCGGAGGACAGGTTCTCAGCAGAGGGAATAGGATGTGCAAAGGCCCTGGTGAGAGGAAGCCAGGGCCCTGAAGGAACAGAAACAAGTCCGGAGAGGCTGCCACAGGGAACAGGGGAGCATGAGTGAGGCTGGGCGGGGGCAGGGCTGACCATGCAGGGCCTGTGGGGTCACCTGAGGGGTTCCGGTCTTCGTCCTACAAGTACGTGAGAAGTTGCTTAAGGGTTAAAGCAGAGCGGTGATGTGATCCTTTTTAAATTTTGTCTTCAAGTGTGGAGGATGGAGAAGAGAGGAGAGAGCATGGGAGGGAGGTGCTGGTTAAGAGGCGTGAGATGACGGTAGCTTGTTAGTATCCCCCCCCAAACAGAGAGCTGTAGGTCACTTTACACAAAGTCTGTCACTTTTGGTTGGAAATAACTCAGTTCACCTCTCTGAATAACTTGAATCCTCCTGAAGAAGCTGCTTTGCTGCCACACGAGCCCAGTTTCCAGCGATTCCTCCATGGGCGCTGAAGCCCCGTCAGTCGGACGCGAGCCAGGAGGCTGAGGTCACCCTGTCGGCAGTGTCCTCAGATCTCTGTCCAGAGCGATCAGCAGTGCCTACCCCACAGTGGACACAGAAGGCCCCCCAGACAGCACCAGTGCCTCGGGGAGTGGCGGCGGCCTCCCCACTCCTGGGCCTTGGGTGGCCTCTGCGTGAGGCAGCTGCCCCCTTGTGCTGAGGCTTTGATACCGGTGGCCCAGTGGGGCGTCACATGCAGCCTGGGTTAAATGAGGCCGCTTTTAACTGCCAGCTGGACTAGGGTTTTTCAATGAATTAATTTTTTTATCATTAAACTTTATTTTTTTAAAAAATTACTTACTTTATTTATTTTTGGCTGCATTGGGCCTTCGTTGCTGTGCGCGGGCTTTCTCTAGTTGTGGCGAGCGGGGGCTACTCCTCTTTGTGGTGCGTGGACTTCTCATTGCGGTGGCTTCTCTTGTTGAGGAGCATGGGCTCTAGGCGCACGGGCTTCAGTACTTGTGGCTTGCAGGCTCTAGAGCGCAGGCTCAGTAGTTGTGGCGCACGGGCTTAGTTGCTCCGCGGCATGTGGGATCTTCCCGGACCAGGGCTCGAACCCGCGTCCCCTGCATTGGCAGGTGGATTCTTAACCACTGTGCCACCAGGGAAGCCCTATCATGAAACTTCAGAACTGAAATAGGGGATGGAACTGGCATCGGAGTATGAAATGCAGCTTGAATTTTCCCTTAGGGACACCTTCCTCCCAGTCACATGGGTGTTTATTGAATGAAGTTACAATCTATCTGCCAAAGTTTTAGGAAGCATCATTTTGCAAGGACATCAGGACAACAAGTCAGGATTTGGAGGGGCCACTGGAGTGTATAGGTGATGGGGGGCATCCCACAGGAGGGGGGACACTGGGGATGCACTTGGTAATGAGGGCGCTCTGTGGACAGAAAGAGGTGCGGTAGCCGCCCTGTATTATCAAATTTGCAGGAAGAGGAATATGTTCAAGAAAGATTTTAAAGAAATTCTGCTGTGTGTTTTATGGGAGCAACAGTCTTCTGAGTTCCTTCAAAAGCCTTCACTAAAGTTCTATGTTATTCTTCGAGGTCTTTGCAGTTAGATTTGTGTCTTATTTCATGGGTCCAGAGGCAGAGGCACACCTCCAGGGAGCCCAGACATTCTGGTTTACAAATAAACAAAGGAGCACGTCTGGACTACTGCACTCAGCTGTGTTTCTGGCAGGATCTTGGTGTTGGCACTAAGCTTCACCAGTGTCACGGGCTATTGGTGGAACCGTCAGTACGGGGACTTTAAACAAATATGTACATTGGCTCATCCTGGGCTCTCAAAACTTCAAAGCTCAAAGCTCAAAAACTCAAAGCTGTCAGAATTTACAACTGGAAGACTGTAAATCGTTTAGCATTGTACAGATGGGGGCACAGAGGCTCACAAAAGGATATTGCATGATATTAGGTAACTTCTCAAGAGCTGGAACGTTCCTGGGATAGGAGCTTCTTTCTTCCTTGCTTCTTTTCCCCAGTTCTCTCACATACTCAGGCTTAGTAGTCAAAGTGGACTTGAATTAGAAACTCCCTGTGTCCATGAAGACTCTTTTGGTTGCAAACAACAAAAAAAGTCTCTAGATAACTTAAGCATAAGGGGGGATTCATTAGAAAACTCGAGGGAGACTCATTGATCCGTAGGAAGAACAGAACATCAAGCCATGGGAGGACAGGACCAGGGCGGTTGCAGGGTCACCAAGGACGCCTCCCTGGAGGCCTCACCGACTGACTCCAGCTGCTGGGTTTTTGGACTCAGAATAATCATGTGGTTCTTTACAAATGTTTTTTTTCCCCTCTTCTTTAACCATCTCAACTGAAATCACTTGAAAGGATCAAACTTGCTCAACTGATTCTTGTTTGTTCAAAATAATCAGAACTTTTGTTGATGACGAAGATAATTTTTGTCACTTTCTGTTCAAGTCTTTGGATAAATGCTTGGGCAAGATAGGTGTTAGCAAGTGTGGGGGCAGCTGGAGGAACCTAACCCAGCTTGGCAGTAGAGGCTGCACTTACGCTAAATGCACGGATGGATGTGTGGTAACTAGGCTGGCTGGATGGGCATTGGTAAAGATGGGAGAGTGCTCTAGGCTGAGAAAACTTGGGTCAAAGGTGACCCTGGAGCAAAGGGAGTGTGTTGGGTGGAGACAAGAATTGTGGACACCGAGGCAAGTGCAAGGGGGCAGAACCAGGTCACAAATGACCTGGGCTGAAGAGCTCAGAGTTGATCCTGTGTCTCGTGAGGCCTCTCTGAGGTGGCATTAAGGAGGGAATAATCTTGGGAAGTGTGTATTCTAGAAAGATTTCTTTGGCAGCCCTGTGGAGGATGGGCTGAGTGATAGCGAGGGCAGTAAGAAGACATGAAAAACAGGAAGTGAGGACTTAGAAATGGGATATGCAACAGTCTTACTCAACATTTCTGCAATAGGCTAGTGATATTAGGAACACAAAGAATACGCTGACAGTTTTCAGCTGTACAGCGGGGTCTCATTATGACAAAGTCTCATCTATTAGATTGACTCACAGCCCAGACTTGCAGTGGCCTTAGAGCGAGGCCCTGCATACACCTGCCCTCGGGTAAGCGGCCCTCAGTTAACCGTGGAGGTGACATGGGATCTGGCATAGCTTATTGTTCAGAGTGGTTTTCTTTTATATTTTTATTCGAGTCTTTTTCTTTGGGAATTGGCCATGTGGAAGGACTACTCTCCGGTCACGTGACTGGTTAGAGCTCAATCCCAAGAGAATTGAGGAGCTGCGGCACGTGGGCCCTTGTCTGTGACTGTGTCACAGTCACGTGCTGCGTGGCTCTCTAGGCAGGGCCATGGTTCACAGGTAGGGGCTGTGCTGATTTTCTGCTGTGGTTCTGGGGTCAGCAGGGCCAGCATGTGACCCAGTGTGCGGCCATATCAGCCCCCTAGAAGAGCAGAGACTTCTCCACGGCTGGGCAGGTGTGCGGGGAGGCGGCACAGGGCTGCCACCCTTCCTCTGCCCCCTGGGGCCTGTGCCTTGGCTGCTGTGCCCCTGCACTTTCACATAAGCCTCATTCTTTGCCTGTCTACCTCCACTTTCTGCTCAGCCAATGCATGTTCTTTATACCATCATATTCTCCCGGTCTTTCCAACCATGTCATTTTATTTTTAATTACATTAAAAGTTGTTTAATTGTGGTAAAACACGCGTTTTACCACATAAGTAAAACTTACCATCTTACCCATTTCTAAATGAGCATCAGGAGTATTCAGTATCTTTCACATAGTGGTGCACCGATCTCCAGAACTCTTTTCATCTTGCAAAACCCCCTAAACAATACCTCTCCATTGTCGCCTCCCCCAGCCCTCGGCTGCCATCATTCTACTTTCGGTTTCCATGAATCTGACCACTCTACGGACTTCATATAACTGGATTCCTACAGCATTTTTGCTTTTGTGATTGGCTTATTTCATGTAACATATCTTCAAGGTCCATTCACGTCGTAGCGTGTAACAGGATTTCCTTCCTTTTTAAGGCTGAATAATATTTCATTATTTGTATAGACCACATTTTGTTTATTCCTTCATCTGCTGGTGGACACTTGGGTTGCTTTTGGCTCTGAGAATACTGCTGCTAAATACATGGGTGTACAAAGCTTATCCTTCTTTGTGTAAAGTCCCATCTCCTGAGCCCCCCCTTGCGTTTCTTCCGTCTAGAGAGCAATGACATGGCAGGTTTTTCTGCTCTCTGCCGAGCCATTATCCATCCAGGTGGCCCAAAGGAGTTTCTGTTCTCCAAGGACATTCCATATTGTTTCAGTTGGGCTATTTAACCCTTGTCCCTCAACCACCACATTTTTTAAGGAGTATCTTTGTAAATTTTTTTTTTGGAAGTTTCGCCTCCCAATCTCTTTTCCGTTGTTTGCTTCTGAGGGGACAGGACAGGAGTGTCCGTGTGGGAGGGGAAGATACTCCCTAAGGGTGTCTCCCAAGGAAAACAGTCTAAGCAAGAGGAGAGTGCACTACAGATGGGGGAGAGGCAGATCCTTCCCTTGGCGGGATCATTAGGTACAAGGATGACGTGAGCTGGAAGTCCTGGTGCCCATTGTTGCCACCACGTGGGGAGAACTTGACAAACTGTTGTGCCCTGCAGACCCAGGAACGAGCATGGGTTCTGCCAGGATGACATGTCACTTGGATGTGAAGGAAGAAGGGACAGGAGAGGGGAGCATGTGGTGTGGGACCCACATGCATGAGACGGGGGAGAGGAATCAATGCCTTCAGGGATTTCTGGGAAGCTAATTGGGTGGTGAGATGTGTAAAAAACCCTGACTTGGTGCCCCCTTTTAAAGAACTACATTTTCAAAAAATGCTCTTAAGATCTGATTTATGTTTCCTTTGCATGTGACTCCATGCAGAGACTGGGTTGCATGAGGCTCCCCAGGATTTAGTCAAGTTTAAATGTTGGTCTTCGGTCAATACTTCCTTAGTTTGTGTTTTGCTGTGCTTTTTCCCCCCCATTTTACTCTTAGATTTAGACAGAAGGTAGTTTATGATTTCATACCTAAATTGTCATCTTGCTCTAGGACCCAGGAAAAGTAAAACAGGTTCTTTCGAAAAACACAAAAAAGAGGAAGGCAATTGTGTTCTTTATACAGGAATTCAAGCTTTGAAAGGGAAAAAGTTTCCTTGAATAATGCTTTCCTGAGGTCACTGGAAATACGATTTCACCCAATTTTTCCTATATTACACTTAATAAGCACACTAATATTTTTAAATGATAAAATTAGTATTTATTTTATCATTTATCATTTTATCATTAGTATTTTATCATAGGAAATAGTATTTCCTATGTTATATTTTTATAAGCAGTTGGCTTGAGGAATATTTCCTTACTCTTGGCCTGGTATTTGAGATCACATGCATCAAATGTCATTAGAGAAAAACTGTTTTAATTGGCAGAGATGCCTTGGAAGATTTGGAAGGATTTAGGATGCAGACCAGGGACGAACCTGAGAGTTCTTGCCTTTTGCTGCATCCTTGCCTGCTGCCCGCTGCACCATGCTTCCTCTCTCTGTGCGATGCTCCCATCAGAAGAGTCACAGTCATTTTTCTTACCCTCTTGAAAGAGGTATCTGTGGGTCACACTTTAGTATTCACTTATCTGGATCCTACCATGAATTCCAATTAATATTTCCTCTGAGATCTAAGACAATCCCTTTACTAGCTTCCTGGCCCCCATTTCTAACCATCATTTTAAGTTGTTTGTTTAATTTCAGGGCTGACTGATCACCAGAAATGTTGTTTCCACTAAAGCAAGTAATTTCAAGCTTACGACATTTAAGAATGATCGAATTCTTCCATTCAGAGAAATCTCTCTAGGTCACGAATATGAGATTAGGAGAAGGCAACTTTAGAAAAGTTGACTATAAAGCTACGTGTTTGCAGGCGTGAGGCCGTGCTGTGGAGGATTTTAGGCAGGGATGTGAATGCTTTCTCACCTGGTGGTGTAAATCTGACGTCATCCCCTCCTTTCGTAGGACAGTAATACATTTTCAGTTCCAGTTAGTATCTTTGGTGGAACCCTGAGATCTATTAGTGCCTAATAATTGATGGAGGTTTTTCCCATGTGGATTTCATCCCTATATCAGGTAGAGTGATAAAGGGTGGTAAACTTTCATCACTTCATTATTCTCCCTGGCCTCATACTAGTACTACTGGTTTCTCTAGACTATTGTAGGCAACTCGTCAGTCACCTGTCATACCTCTGCTTTGATTCCTTCCTCCTGCAAATGCAAGAATCTCTTGGTATTAGAGATTTTCCTGATTAACAAACTTATATTGAGCGGCACAGTTTTTGCACATTTCTTTCTCCAATTCCTTTGGTGGCAAAGATTGTCTTTCTTCTGGGGGAACCCATTCCCGTGCTCTCTGAAGAGGCTAATGTTTCCACTTGGCAGCCACAGGAGTGGGCAATGCCCCAGGCCTTTCAGGTACAAATGGGAGGGGGGCGAGCTCCTCTCCTTCGTAGGATCGTTATTTATAAGGATGATGTGAGCTGAAACTGTTGGTTCCCATCATTGCTACCACAAGGGGAAATTGCATGAGAAGTCAGAACAGAAACACAAAGCTGAGGGATGGAAAGACAGAGATGCTCTTGACGACATTCTCGATCCTCTTCCTTTTGACACACCTCAGTCAGCTCTCTCCCTTCCACCTACCTGGGGCTACAGCCCATCTTGTGTGTACACCAGCTTAAGCTGGGTTTTTGTCATTTGCAAACAAAGTATCCTAAGTGAGGCAACTGCCAGCCATTTCATCCTATTTATTAAGTTTCATTGCTTATTTCTTTTACTTCTCTGGCATCCTCGGGCACCAGCTGGTCCAGTGATCTGCACAGAGTGGACGATGGATGGACACCCACTTTTCATGAAGGGCAGAAGGCAGGTGGTTTTCAGCGAGATGGAAGGTCTCCTACTAAGGTTGCCAGATAAAATAGAGGATGCCCTGTTAAATGTGAATTTCAGATAACTAATCCTTCTTCTAGTGTAATTATGTCCCACGTGGCACTTGAATTTCAGACCAAACCCAAATAATTTTAGTATAAGTAGGTTGCATACAATGCGTGGGACACACTTATGCCAAAAATTTCATTGCTTATCTGAAATTCAAATTTGAGTATCCTGTATTTTACCTGGCAATACTAGTCTCACCAAGTAACCATACTTTAAGGACGTGCTTAAAATAATATTACGAGGTTTCTAAATTTAAGAGAGCATCCTACATGAATATCATTCATACCTACAACGTAGAATTTAAACTTAACTGGGCATCCTGTATTTTTATTTGCTGAATATGTTCCCTACTTCAGTTATCTTCCTGATTTGATGATACAGCACCTAAATTCTAGTATCCAAGAGCCATCTTGGTTTTCTACTCCACAGTCAAAGAAGCAATGTTTGGGTTCAAACCTCTTCAATGGGCACCCATCTCTCTCAGGTATCTGAAGGCAAGGGTTGTTACTATTTATTTTTTTAAATTAATTTTATGGAAATATAGTTGGTTTACAATTTTGTATTAATTTCTGCTGTACAGCAAAGTGGTTCAGTTATACATATATACACATTCTTTTTCATATTCTTTTCCATTGTGTTTTATCACAGGATATTGAATATAGTTCCCTGTGCTATACAGTAGGAACTTGTTGTTTATCAATTCTACATATAATAGTTTGCATCTGCTAATCCCAACCTCCCAATCTATCCCTCTCCCATATCCCCTCCCCCTTGGCAGCCACAAGGGGTGTTACTGTTAATGAAGAACTCTTCCATGGCCCGTGTTGGGAGGGGAGAGTTAAGTCAGGAGAACTAACATTTACCAAGGTTCTCTTACTTGTTAAACTTTGGGGAAAAGCTTTGTACCCCTTGACTCATTTAATCTTTGTGACAGCCACGTGAAATAGAGAGATTCTCTCTATCCCCATTTTAAAAATAAGGAAACTGAGACTCAGGCAGGTGAAGTAATTTGCCCCAAAACTCATAGCTTGAAAGTAGTACAAGGTTCAGCTGACCCCAAGCCCATGCTCTTTCTGTAGGTTCAGTTTCTTGGGAAAAGAGCAACTCCTGGTATCTTTTAGCAGAGTAGGACATCCCCAGGGCTGGGGATGTCACCGTCCCTCTGCTGGCATTGAGACCAGAGCCAGCAGAGGCGCAATGACTGCTAACGTCCAACTTTTGACCAGAGAATCTGAGACCTTTACTCTCTGGCCACACCCAGCTTGAATGGGTGCATAGTTCCATACCTTTCCTTGATATAGCAGCAGAAGCGAAGCAGATGGACCTGAGACATATGAGAAATGTTCCAACGTACTCATAATTAGAGAAATAAAACATCTCAAGACACCATTTCTTACCTATCAGGTTTGCAGAGATTAAAAAGGTTAATCAACTGGTTGGCAAATCTGTGGGGCAACAGTTACGATTAGACGTTGCTGGGGGGAATGCAGACTGGTACAAATCATCTGGAGGGGAATTTGGTAAGACTTGACAGAACTATAAATGCGCTTACCTTTTGACACAGCATTCCAGTTTCTACGAATCTGCCCTGAAGACATATCTCAACAATATGAAAATACATATGCACCAGTTTCTTCATGGCAGCCTTGTCTGCAACTGTTAAATATCGGTCTGTAGTTTAGTTAATAACATTGCGCCAGTGTTAATTTCCTGGGTTTATAATTCTATAATTTTGCTCTGGTTATGTAAGATGTTAACATTAGGGCAAGCTGGGTGAAGGGTACTTTTCTGTAGTACTTTTACAAGTCTAAAATTACAGCAAAATAAAAGGTTAAAACTACAACAAGGAAGCAGATTTCTCATCACTTTATGTGGGGCATGAGGTCAGGACTGGACCAGAGGTGAAGGGTCAGAGCTGCCCAACTGCCTCATCCTCAGGTCCATTACATCCTGGAGAAGCGGGTCGGGCTGACCTTGCAGGCAGGAGGTCATGAGGAAGAGAGTGGAGGGGTGCAGATGGCCATCAACCATATCCTTGCTGAGAGTCTGAGGGTCAGCACACTCTGGTGGGAGAAAAATAGAGGACAGCATACCTGCCCGGACCGCTGCTATCTAATGTTCAGATTAAGTCTCTGAAGGATGTCCTTGGAAACAGTTCCATTATTTTAAAGTCTCATCTCACCTGTGTGAGAGATTTACTGTCCTTTCCCAGTCACTGGTTGTTTGTACCCTATATTCAAATACCTTGAACTATTAAGATGATTCATAGCCCTCTCTTTATGTGGCATTTTCAGTCCTACAAAGAGAAAAGCTATGAATTGCTTAAGATGGGGAATCAGTTCTCTCTCCTGAATGACTTGCTCAGAAATGCAGTGCTCGGGCTTCCCTGGTGGCGCAGTGGTTAAGAATCCACCTGCCAATGCAGGGGAGACAGGTTCAGGCCACATGCCGCAGAACAACTAAGCCCGTGCGCCACAGCTACTGAGCCTGCGCTCTAGAGCCCACAAGCCATAACTACTGAGCCCTCATGCCATAACTACTGAACCCTGTGCGCCTAGAGCACATGCTCCGCAACAAGAGAAGCCACTGCAATGAGAAGCCCGCGCACCACAACGAAGAGTAGCCCTGCTCGCCACAACTAGAGAAAGCCTGCATGCAGCAACAAAGACCCCACGCAGCCAAAAATAAATGAATAAATTAAAAAAAAAGTTTTTTTAAAAAAATGCAGTGCTCTTATTTTTAAAAGATGGTAAAGTTGACATATGAATCAGTGTCCTTAAGATGACTTGGGTGTCTCCTAACATTTTTTTATTATTTCTAATTTATGCTTCATAGTAAAATAGAGATTAGCTGCTTTTTATTTGCTCTTCTAAGTTATTTTGCCAGAGTTGGGCTTTGGACTTCAGCGATACTTCACCAAAATATTAAACCCTTAATCCTGTGGAGATAAGGTGAATTAATAGGTGTATGGGGAATGTTTTAACTATGCAGCTTCCCTAAATCCGTGTTTACTCTGCTGCCAGCTTCCCGGGGTCAATACCGAGGCAGGGCAAGCCCAGCCCAGTCGTGAGTCCTTAATTTCAGGGTGGGGTACACGTCCACGGGACACCCTACCTTAAGCACCTGCCTAAACCAGGTACCATGCTGAGGCTTATACAGCATTTAATCACCCCAGTAACCCTGTTAAGGCTCAGAGAGGTTAAGTGCTTTCCCAAAGGTCACAAGGCTAACACATAGTGGAACTGGGGTTTGAATCTGTCTGACCCCAAGAGCTCTTTTTAGTAAGCACACTACCCAGTAGAGGGAGACCAACGTGGCTGATTCGACCACCTACCCGAGGCCTGGCTCTGCCCATGTTTATGGGGAAAAATAATGGGGTGCCCTCTGTCAGCCCAGGCACCTCATCTAGACGTTGGAGCATCGGTCCATTGTACCCACTCAAGGTTCATAATATTTTCCCAGCATCAAAGTCATTTTGAAAGAAGCCTCATTTGCCAGTTAAGATTGGCCTACATAGGAGGTCTCAGAGCACACCCAGCCTTACCACCTTCTGACACTAGAGCCTGAGGACCCTGGCATACCTGCGTGGGTGATGCCAAGGACCCTTTCCTTTCTTTTCAAGGGAAGGTTCCATCTGTGTTTCGAAAAGAGCATAGGCTTGCAGTCACACCAGAGTGTGACTACTGTCTCACCACTGTGTTTCCTTGGATAAATGAGTTCACCTCTCCAGATTTGTCTTCTTTTCTATAAAGCAGGGACAGCAATACTTTTCACAGAATTACTGTCCGAATTTAAGGACACACGAGAGAAAGCAGCTACTACGTTGCAGGCGTTGAGTAAATGTTCATTATTTTGACAAGCACTACAAATTCACAATGTAGCATTTCTCCCATATATTCCCTCCCCAGTGCCTGGTCTATTTCCAACGAAGAGGAATAAAGTTGCAAAGCATGCTGCCTCTCAGAATTACTTTATTTCTAGAGGACGGAAACTCTGCCAAGGAGGAAAATGGGAGTTATTCCAGGCTTTTGGGCAGGTTTTATTTGTACGCACAAGCAAGCAAGTCAAATTCTTTGTTCTGAAGATGAATTTCATTCTAATGGTGCCAATGAATCTTTCAAAAATTTCATAATTGCCATTCCAGCATGTTCCAAACTGAAAGATAACAAAAGAATTAGGTGGCCAGTTCAGATTGGACTTGGAGACGGATGCATCTGCATATGCATTTGAAAATGCTTCAGCTGCTCCCTGAGTTATCTCAGTCCACGGAGATGTGCAGCTGAGCTAGATCGTGGAGTCAGCAACAGCAGCCCCGTCCTGGCCAGCCTGCCAGCGGTACTGAGGAAGGCTATCGCATGGGGTATAAATTGAGACATAAGAAGAAAAGACGATCCAGAGGCTACAGTGGGATAAGTTCATGAGAGCTAGAGTTTATCAGCATATGCAAACAAAGATCTAGTAAATGTTTTGGCACTTATTCAAACAGAGAAAAATGGTGGGAGAATTTAATTATTATATGGTGCCAGGCGGTAATTGCATCCTATGACCTCCAGGGCATATATGTTCTAGAGTTACCCAGATAAAGTATGATTGATGATGGAGGTGAAATGATCAACCTAAAAATACTGTTTCTGCTGCCTATAATGACAGAATGATCTGCTCCACCTTCTTCTGGTTAACTCCTATTCATCCTTCAAAACCCAGCTCGCTGTCAACAACTGCAGGGAAATTTTCCTAAACATCCTTTGACTGCGCAGAATGTATTAGGTATCCCTCCACTGTGTCCCCATTTCACTCCATGAGACCTCTGCTATGGCCCTGATCTGTCTATCCAATGAGTAAGGATTCCTCATGTGACCTAAAGTCTTGAATCACTTCTCTCCAGCACACTTGGGAATAATGTCTATTTCCAAGTTTGTTCACATTCAGCTGCTTCTTTGTGGTCACTGTCTTCTACAGCCACTTTCTGCTTCACCCTTTGGACCTCTTGGATCTCTTTTCTCCCTCCATACCTTGCCATCACCAGCATGTTGGTCCCAACGTGTAAGATGTTCTTCTCTTTATTACCCCATCCTTTTATATCTCCCAACACCATCAATATAAAGCTTCAATGTAGTAGATTTTACTAAACATTTGAGATAATGAGAACAAGACAAGAAATATTAAATAAAGCTGGATGTTAAATATCACTGTTTCCATCACCTAAGAGGAAAAGAAAAAGGTAGATTCCTTTGTAGAGATCCCCTTATGACATACCACAGGTTTTGCCTCACTTTTTCTGTTGTTTTTTTCCTTGTCAGAGAGAAAGCACTTCTTCAACCCTTTAGAGTAAAATTATCTTCCTGTTTGAAGTAAATCACCGTCCCCTGCTCACAGAAGTTGGCTTCCTCCAAGACTCTATCTTATAGATCTCTTCTGGCTTAGTTCAGGCTGCTACAATAAAATACTATACTAGGTGGCTTAAACGTCAAACATTTATTTCTCATCGTTCTGGAGGCTGAGAAGTCCAAGATCAAGGTGCCGGCAGATCCAGTGTCCGGTTAGAGCCCTCTTCCTGGTTTGCTGGCAGCCATCTTTTTGTTGTGTCTTCCTAAGGCAAAGAATGCAAACTCTGGTCTTTTTGCAAGGACACTAATCCCAACATGGGGGTTCCACCCTCATGACCTCATCTAAACTTAATTAGATCCCAAGCCCTCACCTCCTAATACCACTGGGGTTTAGGGCTTCAACATATAATTTTTTGAAGGCTGCAAAATGCAGTCCATAACTTTCTCTTATGCAGGACACCCGTGGGGCAAAATGATTTGTAGCTGTTCATTTCCTGGATTTGGCCGTGTGAGAAAGGAAAGGTCTTGGCAAACCAGGTCTGCTTTGAGGTCACTATTAGTGTGAGATGAAGATGTGGGTTTGCTCTTCCCGTGGCCTCCCAACCAGCTGAGGACAGCTCATGGACACAAATCCATATTTGGGTGCGCACTCACACCTCCCCCAAGGACACATGTAAATGCTTGCAGGCAGTTCAAACTAACTCCAGGTTTAGGATGAGAACAGTTTTCCTGAAGGCGATATAATTTGTAATCCTTTCCCTTACCCACAATGCAGGCAGCTCTCTCCCTTTTTCTGCCCATCCTCTTGCTTTCAGGTTCATGTACAGGAAACCTTCTGTGCATAAGAAGTGGAAATCCATTACAGGGTCTTTCTGAACAGCAGAGACATCTGCTTCTTTTTCAGCCTCTGGCTACAAAATAAACTCTCTACCTCTGTGTCACTCCTTTGCCTCTGTTAATCCATTATTGACTGTTGCCTGAAGAATGAGACTTCCTTAGAATCAAAGTATTTATTCTCTTTCCCCAACTCTCCCTGCCCCTTAACTTCTCCTTTCTCCACCCCAGCATCTTTTTCTGTCAGTGAGCTACTGGAGTCCTTGCTCTTCTGAGCCCAGATTTTATGGGTCTCGGGTCTCACCAGGTAAGTGGCCAGGTGGGTGAGGCCATTGATTGCAGGGACACTTTCGCCCATGGAGATGTGGTTGCATTGAGATACAGTGACTTTGGTTCCAAGTAGGCTCTAAGTATCTCTGATCCTTTAGGCAAAAAAGATTTATATTTGAGTGATTAATGCTGGGAAGTTTCAGGCATGTATTGTGTGACCAGGTAATTGAAAAATGACTTCCTGTTCTCAGCTGGCTGCTGCTAACCACAGACAAATGACGATGCATTTGACAAACTTCTTGCGAGTTGTGTGTCTCAGCTCAGCTCTAAATATTTAAAGCAGTCTATTCTCTATTCAGCATGCCCTGAAGTGAGCTTCTGAATGCAGCATATTTTGTTCCCTGTTAAAACTACCCAAGCTTTTTAAAGTGTTGAATAAAAGAATAGACAGTAGTAGGTCTGGGCTGTATCTGGCTGTTGGAACAAGTAGGCTTAGTTACCTGTTAATCCTCTGAGGAGTAGCCAGTAGGAACATTGCTCATTTTTCCATTTCTCCCAGGAATTCTTTTATAAAGTTTGAACAAGGCTGCAAAGTCTCCTCTTCCTGTTATTCATAGGAAAACTTACATTTGCAAAGGTGCTTGGTGCCATTGTGACAGAGGCCAAAAGTTTGCTTAAAAGGATGACAGTGGATAAATGTCAGAAGCCCAGTTTCCTGATTGGTGGTCCTACTCTCTTTACGGGAAGAGCGTCCACTGAAAGTCCTCTGCTGTTGCTGATGTCATATGGTTGGAACTTAATGAATGCTTTTCTAGTGTGTGATCAAGGCTAGGTGAATGGCACCTAGGAAACTACATTATAAAGTTCTCTGAGTCCACAGAGCTTACAGTCTGCCATAAGAAGACCTAGGTTTCTATCCCAATGCTGTCACTTTTCTAATCCAATGACCTTAACTCAGGACCTCAATTCCTTTATCTGCAAATGGCAATGATTCTAGTTACCATTTGTGAGTAGTAAGTAAAATGATGCATGACAAAAATTGATATAAATATATTTTCATTTAGTCTTAATAATGTAAGTGATAAATGAAGAGAATTTTTTGCTCTGTTATTAAGACAATCTGATATTTTTATGTTTATGTTTTATGTTTATATTTTTATGTTTAAGAGATAAGGAATTATTTGATATTTGAGGAACACTAACAGAAATAAAGTGACTATATTCTGGGTATGTAACATGAACACACAGTGTTTCTAGCCAGCGAGGGTGGGAATGAGGGCAAGAGCTTTGATTAAAAGATAAATAAGTACAAGTCTTTAAAACATTTTTTTATTATTTAAAAATTTTGTATTGGAGTATAGTTTTTTTTTTCACATCTTTATTGGAGTATAATTGCTTTACAATGGTGTGTTAGTTTCTGCTTTATAACAAAGTGAATCAGCTATACATATACATATATCCCCATATCCCCTCCCTCTTGCGTCTCCCTCCCACCCTCCCTATCCCACCCCCTAGGTGGTCACAAAGTGCCGAGCTGATCTCCCTGTGCTATGCGGTGCTTCCCCCTAGCTATCTATTTTTCGTTTGGTAGTGTATATATGTCCATGCCCCTCTCTCACTTTGTCACAGCTTGCCCTTCCCCCTCCCCATATCCTCAAGTCCATTCTCTAGTAGGTCTGTGTCTTTATTCCTGTCTTACTGCTAGGTTCTTCATGACATTTTTTTTTCTTAAATTCCATATATATATGTGTTAGCATGCGGTATTTGTCTTTCTCTTTCTGACTTACTTCACTCTGTATGACAGACTCTAGGTCTATCCACCTCATTACAAATAGCTCAATTTCGTTTCTTTTTATGGCTGAGTAATATTCCATTGTATATATGTGCCACATCTTCTTTATCCATTCATCCAATGATGGACACTTAGGTTGTTTCCATCTCTGTGCTATTGTAAATAGAGCTGCAATGAACATTGTGGTACATGACTCTTTTTGAGTTATGGTTTTCTCAGGGTATATGCCCAGTAGTGGGATTGGAGTATAGTTGATTTACAATGTTGTGTTATTTTCTGCTGTACAGCGAAGTGAATCAGTTATACATATACATATCTCCACCCTTTTTTAGATTCTTTTTCCATATAGGTCGTTACAAAGTACTGGGTAGAGTTCTCAGTAGGTCCTTATTAGTCATCTATTTTACTTACATACAGTAGCATGGCTACAAGTCTTAAGCAGTTTAAGTTACATTGATATCTTCGATATCTTCTCTTCAGAATTCCTACAGTACTTGCTTTTTCTGCTATTCAGTGAGCACTTAGTCAAGTCAGGACATGTGATTGAAGGCAGTGAGAGAGTTCACACTTTTCCCCTGCCAAAGAGAATTTGTAATTGGCAGCCACATGCACCATGTATCTCCTAGTCCATTCCCGAAAAGTTATTCTTCACACTAAACATTTATTGTAGAAAACAGAGAGGGAAGGCAGGAAGAGGAGAAAGAGAGCAAAAGGGGATGGAGAGGAAGATTTTTCAAGGGGTATTTACACATGAGAAGTTCTTGAGACAGGTGACTATAGAAATGTTGTGGAGAAGAGAAAGAAATATGCTAGTTATAAGACAAGTAAAGAGTGGAATTACTTTAAGAATCCTTTTTGCAGGTTGACCTCCACATGGCATTCTTTACAGACTTGTCCCTGTGGCTCACAGCTTTAATAGGGTTACAGATGAAAAGCACCGTGAGATATTTCATGTGAAGATTTTTCTCCATCCAACCAAATAGTCTCATCTTTTTTTATCACCTCCCAATCGACTCTCGCCTAGTTTATCCTCCACTACCATCCACCAGAATAATTTCTGTGAAACACAAATGTGATTATATCAATCCTTTGTTTCAAACCCTCCCTAACGAGATGGACAAGATGTCCTCTGTTAGTCAAGGCACATCCATCCATCCATGAGGTTTTTGCCCACGTGACTGCTCTGGATGGTGTTTCCAACTTCCTCATGTAGGTGGTCTTCTGTAACCCAGTAAACAACACAGATTCTCCCTCAAGGGGTTAAGAGGGAGATTTCTCAGCAGGAGATGAGAGCAGGGATGCCCTCTTGGATGACCTGATAATCTCCGCCCAAGCCCACAAGTGATGCCAGCCAAAACAGCAAAGGCAGCAGCCACGTTCCTTATGAAATCCAGCCATCAACTGGAAGCACCAGTGATCTAGCGCAGAGCAGGGGTGCGGTGGGAGTGTCTGCCCTGATCCAGAGCCCTGTTTCATCACTGCCATTGTTTGAAATTTCCAGGATAGGATAGTACTTGGTTTTATTATTGTTTTGAAATTCTCTACAACAGAGCACCCACCGATTGCCTTTGCAGACTGCTCCCCCAAGGCAAACCGCCCCCCTCCCCACTTCCTCTCCACCACAGGACAGCACCACCCCCCCCCCTTTTCTTTTTCTATAGATCGAAGAGCGAGTGCATCACAGGCTTGAGTTGACTGATGCGGAAGTGCCTGGTGACCATTGGAATGGCAGCCTCTCAGGACTGCAGAAATCACAATTTGAAGGTCAGACACTATAGGTTCATGCAGAGTAAGACCAGTGGAGCAATTCCATCTCTTGGACTTTGGAGATGGGGTGGTGGCCCCAGAAAGACGAGACATCACGGCAGAGAAAGAAGCACTGAGGCTGTTTGCACAGGTGCAGTTTGGACATTAGCTTTGGCTGGCGTATCTGCATTCACTTTCTGAGCTGGAGACTGTTTTCTAAGTACTTACAGCCAGTAAATACTATTCCTTTCAAGGGGACTGTGTTGAATTGTTTTGCTCCTGAATTTGTTATACTTTAAAGGTGCTTTATAAATTGGGTTTTTTTCAAGTGTCGCTGTTTTAGTTACTCTAAACCCGGACGAATTTTGATTTAAATTAAAAACTCTCAGCTTGCTTAAAAGGGGCAGATATTTGCTATTGTGACTTGTTGCCAGCAAAGCCTTAAAGAATAAGCGCTGAATCTTATGGCACAGAGAGGAGGGAACGGGTCAAATACTAAAACTAATGTTATCAGCAGTCGGACAGAAATGAGAAAGGGAGGGCCTGGCTTGGAGGGGAGGCCGGAGCTTTTGATAGAGATCCTTCCTGGGCCACATAACGGGCATAGTTTCCCACCACCTGCAAGATAAGCCCGTGCTCCTAAATGTGGCAGATACAGGCTTGGAACCCTGCCTAACTCCTCCACGCCATCTTTCTACGTTGTCCGTTGCATGTATTCTATCTCTGTGCTCCAGGCACCCAAAGCAGCTAGTCCCTGACTGTGACATACTCTTTCATGCCTCTGTGCCTTTATAGGTACTGTTTCTCCTCCCTGGAAAGCCCAGTTTTCTTCTTTCTCCATCTTCCTATATTCATCTTCAAGAATTAGCAAATTATCTCCCCTGGACAGCTCTCTGATTCCATTCCCAGTCACATCCCAAGCAGAAGTAATTGTTTCCTCATCTGTGATGTTGTTCTGGCATGGGAATGCCAAGTTTGGCTCATGCCTCCATCACTTAATGCTGTGTGACCTTGGACAAGTTACTTAATCTCTCTGTGCGTCAAATTCCTCAACTGTATCATGGGGATAATAACAATAATAATACTATGCCTTATAAAATTAAAATGAGGATGAAGCTCTTAGGAAGTTTCCTAGAATCACATAATAACTTAACCTCTTAATTATCTTTATTGTAATTTATTACTACCATTATCATCATGTATATACCTCCTTTGTGCTTTTATTCACACCAATTTTATTCACATGCTTATTATTGTTGATGTCAGTCTGCCTTAATCTCATCTATCCTTACTCCTCAGCGTTTAACACAGTACTTGGCATTAACAGGTGTCCAGGAAATAGGTTTGAATTTTACAGTACTTATTGGCATTTATGTCTTCTTCTCCTTATCAGATTATAAGCTCCTTAAAGTGTCTTTTCTGCTTTATCGCAATCTTCAGGGATGCTAGTCCAGTACCCTACACATAATCAGCACTCAAAATCTACTGAAGAAACCAGTGAATTAATGAAGAGTGTGTACAAATGACTATTTAGATATTGGCTTCTAGCTAGCAGGCAGACCAGTGGTGTCATAGGACACTGACTCCCAGCTTGTCATGTGGGATCAGCTAGAGAACTGAAAGCAAACAGTTTGGTCCACTTGGTTTTTTTGTTTCATAAACTTCTGTTGAATTTAAAAGGTAGTCAGGATGTAGTTAAAGATGAGGGTCTATCTTCTGAACCCGAAACCAGTGTATGGAAGAGGCATGGGGTAGATTAGAGATTTGTAGATGGACTAACTTAAATCAAATATCCTTTGTAAATCTGACAGAAAGCTTCTCTACGCCATAGTTTTAAAAGTCTGCATTTCCACAAAATTGGATCTTATAATCAAACTTTCTGTGTTTCTTCAAACTATCTAATGGAGGTGTTTTGATTGGATGTTCCATTATGTTACATTGTCAGGTTAGAAATAAAGTCATAATTTTCTTCAACTAGGAACCAGACTGAGTGGAACACTTGCAACCAGATTCTAAGAACAGGACATCAGTATTTCCATGGAAGTGTTTAAAATGGGTTGTTTCTTAGCCCAAGAATGTGATGTGTTTTTGATCCATCTCACAGCATCTTCTATTAATAACTTTCTGAACTTTGGATTGATTATTTAATAGCTCTTACTATTAAATACTATTCCTGTAAAGGGACACTTGTTAGGCTGTTTGAGGTCTGAATTTATGTTTTGTTTAAAGAGTGCCATTTAAGGTTAAGATTAAGAGATTTCGGGGGAATGGTTTAAGTTAAAAAATGAGAAAGTTACTTGAGTCTAAACGTAACCTTTTAAGATTTTCCCAGGGAACTGAAACACATAGGAAAAAATGTGGAGCCATTATAAATGGAATGTAAGACTCTACTTTTCTTCTTTAAGCCTCTGGAAATGAAAAATGTAAATAGAAATATAAATGAGGGAAGGATTTTGAAAGTTCTTCATCAAGCAGTCAAGTTGTTGCCTGAAATGGCAAGGGAAGTAGAGCAATGCCTCTTGAAGAAGCCTCAACCGGGCCCATCTGCCCGAGAACCCCGAGCATGACTTCCAGAACCCATCCCTAAGATAGTTCATTTGCCGTCTCTGCTTTTGTGCCTGCCACTGCCTCTAGTAGCTTCCATGCTTCCAAGCTGTCGGCAGCACGCCTCTACTAGTTCAATCTGTCAATCTCCATCTTCCATCCTCTTGCTGGTATATTACGGAATACAGACTTGCCTAGAAATAGAAGAAAGTCACACATCCCGCAGCCCTCACCCCAAATTTTGCCTTTAAAAACTCTTCCTCAAAAACCTTCTGGGAGTTTGGGGGCTTTGAGCGTGAGTCACATTCTCCTTGCTTGGCCCTGTAATAAACCATTCTCTGCTCAAAAAAAAAAAAAAAAACTCACCTAAAAGAGAGAACACAATCATTTACTTACTAAGAAACTTTTTTTTTTTTTTTTTGAGAACCACAATGTTATGCCTAGCACTGTGATAAATGCTGGAAGTTCAAGGATGATGTGGCTTGGGTGCCCATAGACCAGTTTCCTTTTCTTCCTGGGCCCACAGGTATTTTTCAGTTCACTTGCAGTCATGTGAGACCACGTGACTAGATTCTGTTCAATGGATTTCAGCAAAAGTAATGGAAGCAACTTCCAGGCCTGGCTCCTAAACTATCTTGCATGATATTATTCTCTCTCCCTCTTATATCATCTCTAGCTGAATGCAGAAGATCCAGGAAAGGACCCCAAGGCCCACGGAGTCAGCTCCATTGCTAGACCACAAAGTCTGGGTACCTGAATCACCACGTGGAGGACAGCAACCTGGGATAACTGTCTGCCTAGAAATATCCTGCATCGGACTTTGCGTGATCAAGAAATGAACATTAATGTTGTTAAGCTACTGAGATTTCAGAGTTCAGTTAATGGAGTAATACAATATAATTATATAGTAGTATAATACAATAATATATTATACTCTCTGACTAATAGAGATGAGTAAGATACAGATCTTGTCTTCAAGGAGTTAACATTTTGGTTGGGAGAAGCATATAAATTATTCTAAAACAATGTGATCAGTGTAGCAAATGAGATGCATAACATACAATGGAAGTAGCACGAGGAGAAAGATGGGGATGATGATGGTGATAGAAAGACTTTCTGAAGGAAACCCATCATTGTGTATTTCTTGCAAGTGTAGGCATGGTTGGGGAGGGTGGCTGTAGGCTGAGAGAAGGGGAGAATGAGAGGCAGGTCGGTGTTGCAGGAGCAGAAAAGATGAGCCTGAGCGTAGTGACACACGGGGCTGGAGAGAGAAGCAGATGTCAGAACTTAGAGGGTCTTACCTGTCACACTGGTCACCTGGACTTTCTGAGATCAGTACTATTCAACGTGCTGATCTGCGATGTTATAAGAAGCCCGTGGCAGCATGTGTATCAGCACTCTGCTTCTTTCATGGAAAATGTCTCGCTATGAAAAAAAAATAAGTCAGCTGAACTAAGTAGCAAGATCAGTGATGTGACTGATAATCATTTTGGCACAAGCTTCTTATTTCGTCATGTCCAGAAAACTGTTCCCGTGTCTGAGGAACACACTTGGAGTGGCCCCGTATTAGGCAAATTATTCTGTTTGCTGTGGACAACTGATGTGAAGGGTGTATACTCATGGCAGGGTGACCACTTAGGGGGAATGGGGGAATAATTCCAGAGGAAATTGACAAAGACCTAAATTAGAGGAGTGGAGGTATTGATGGACAAAAGAGAATGGATTTTAGAAATATTTAGTGCAAGATCAGGGTGTGGTATGACTGTAAAAGAATTTTTAAAAAATGAGTCAAGTTTTTTTTTTTTTTACATCTTTATTGGAGTATAATTGTTTTACAATGGCGTGTTAGTTTCTGCTGTATAACAAACTGAATCAGCTATATGTATACATATATCCCCATATCTCCTCCCTCTTGTGTCTCCCTCCCACCCTCCCTATCCCACCCCTCTAGGTGGTCACAAAGCACCGAGCTGATCTCCCTGTGCCATGCGGCTGCTTCCTACTAGCTATCTATTTTACATTTGGTAGTGTATATATGTCCACGCCACTCTCTCACTTCGTCCCAGCTTACCCTTCCCCCTCCCCGTGTCCTCAAGTCCATTCTCTACGTCTGCGTCTTTATTCCTGTCCTGCCCCTAGGTTCACCAGAACCTTTTTATTTCTTTTTTTAGATTCCATATACATGTGTTAGCATATGGTAATTGTTTTTCTCTTTCTCACTTACTTCACACCGTATGACCGACTCTAGGTCCATCCATCTTACTACAAATAAAAAACTAAAAATAGAACTACCATATGACCCAGCAATCCCACCACTGGGCATATACCCTGAGAAAACCATAATTCAAAAAGAGTCATGTACCACAATTTTCATTGCAGCACTATTTACAATGGCCAGGACATGGAAGCAACCTAATGTCCATTGACAGAGGATAAAGAAGATGTGGCACATATATACAATGGAATATTACTCAGCCATAAAAAGTCCTAAGTTTTTTGATCAAGTGTCTGGGTGGATAGTAGAGCCATCAGCTGAAGAAGAGTCCATACATGGACTTAGTGGGGTCCATTAACATCCAGTGCTGTGGAAAGTGAAGTGGATAGGAAACGCCCAGGTAGATATGTTGAAAGACCAGTTGGAGACGATTGTCTAGAGCTTGGGGGAAGAGCTCTGGGGTGAAGGTTCAAATTTGGAAGTCATTATCATAGGAGGTATGGAAAATGGGAGTGTAACTCTACAGAGTGAGAAAGTCAGTGGCCCAGGATGAAACCCTGGGGAACACCCAAATTAAGGAGACAAAGATCTCCTGAGACAGACTGGACCTTCCAGAGGAGTGAGAGGTGCTGGGAGCCCAGAGGGCAGAGTGTTTTTCGATGTTCTGAGCCAACAAGAGCAGCAGGGAGGACCAGTAAAATATCGATGCAAATGTCTCCACTGGAACTGAATCAGGATGTCTTTGGTGAAATCTGGGCTACAGCAGTGCCCACCAGTAGCAGACACAGTAGCAGAATTATAAGGGATTCTAAAACCATCAAGAGATCTAGGCAAGTTCCTTTTCCTCTCAAGTCCTGTTTCCACCTCTGAAAGAGGAGAAGTCAGACTAAGTGAGATGCTTTCAGTTCTAACCTTCTTAATAATAGATACCATTTTGAACACCAAATATACGGTAGTCACATAATTTTGATAAAATTGTGCGAGATGCTGGCATGCCACTTCTCCTGAGGCTCAGAGAGCTTAAGGATCACGCTGAGGTTCATACGCTCAATGAATTTCCGAACTGAGAATTAAGAATTATGTTTGTCTGACAACAAAACCTGTGTTCTTTTCACTATCCTGCACTGTACGATGATTGTGAGGAGAGATGAGGCACCAGGCCGAATGTGAATTGAATTTGGTAGTAGATCGTGTATTAGAGCCATCCTTGCTATATTTTCACAGACAATATTCTCTAATAAAAGGCAGAATGTTCCTTTTGAGGAACATAAACGAAATTCACTGCAAGGGCTTTGCATTAAGCTGATGTTAGGTATATAAAAAAGACCAGGTTGATCAGCAAGTGACAGGGAAATTGGGGAACTTTTATATAGACAGAAAAAAAATCAATACTAGCATAATAGTTTACAGACGCAATGCATTTTTCAGTTAAAAATCTCTGAAGACAAGCTTAGTAGTTGATCGGTATAGAAACCCTTGAGGGCATGATTCTCATTCAGTGCAGGTAGGTATTATCTGAAGCCAATTATCTGATATAAAAGAATAGCTCATGCCTTCTCAAGGTGTCTTTCTTTGAGTCTGTTTTAGGAATGATTGCTTTTAAAGTTAGCTAGTATACCAAGGGGAATTTCTATATCTATCCAAAGAGAAAAAGGAGAAGAATATTTTGAATATGACACATTTAAAGAACCAATGGTGTCATCGGGCTTTAGAAAACTGGGCAAAGAGGCATGCCAAGGTTTTCAGAAGCTTTCTGATTTAGCTATTCAGAATTTTCTATATACTCTTTCTGGTGCAAACACTCTCTGTCCAGAAGGCTTGCAATTTCTTCTTATGCCCTCAAGTAGTCCTTCAGAGATAGTCTATGTAATAAAGTGTTTTAGAGATTATTAAGTCTGAATATTCCATTTTAAAGTCAAAGAAATGGAACACAGATAGGGGAGGGGTCTTGCCCAAGGTCACAGTTAGAGTAGAGCTGTGACTAAAGCACCAGACATCCTAGCCTTTGGTGCAGCGCAATTTCTGCCACACTGAGTCTGGGATGTAAGCTCAGTGCTAAACAGGCCTCTAGCTTAGTTGTTGTTACATCCACCATAGGACCTCAAAAGGTACGTGGCACACGGAGTGTTGGCTGTGTAACTATGGTAAAGAACAAAGTGCTTCTGTTTTAACTTCCTAGCAACACAGAAAAGATTCTCTTGTGGGTTTCCCCATCTGTTGTGTTCTAATTCCACCAGGCTACCTGTCCTATAGCCTACTTAGCCCCATCCCCAGCTCATACTTGTCTGAGGATCTGGGAGTAGCCAAGCCCCAAGGTGGCAGGAAGGTGAAGAGACTGGAGGCTCTGTCTCAGGCAAGCTGGCTTGAGTCCAGCTCTGACCTGGCTTGGATTACTGCTGGGTTCTTACTCTACCTTGATTCAGTCATTGAAGTTATTTGTAACAACCCAAGGTCTCAGTCTCTGCCTTGATTTCTTGCTCATTATCTCTTAGACGAATCTAGGCTTTAGTGTAGTAACAGACAAGCCCCCAGATCTCAGTGGTTCAATACATAAAGGTTCATTTCTCACTCATGAATCTGGTAGCTCTCTGGGACAATTCCTTTTTAAACCATAACTTAAGGACTTCAGTTTTTTGTATCTGGCAGCTGTACCATGTGGAAAACATGGCATCCAGGTCAGCTGGTGGAGGACGAGTGAGCTGGAAGGCTGTGTACTATCTCTTCATTGCTTTAGCTTGGAAATGACACACATCACTTCTGCTCAACGCTGATTGGTCAGAACTAGTTACCTGGCCTTCTCTGACTGCAGGGGCTTTGGAAATTTAGGAAAGCACATAGGCTTTGGTAAGTCACAAAGATCTCTGTCAGAATCAGGCAAATGAGAGATCACTGAGGTTTTCATCTTTCTTTTTCTTTCCTTCCTTAAAAAAAAAACCAAAAACCCCCCAAACTTGCGATAAGCGGACTTTGCACAATGGAATGTTCTTTGTGGCTTAGCAAGACATAAACAGCGCTATTGGTAGGTCTAGGAAACATATACAGTGGGGCCGTAGGCTCTTGAGAACTTTGCCAGCCCCAGCGACTGCTCTGAGTTTAGGTCACATGAGTTGTCTCACTGAGTAATAAAATGTGGGGTGGACTTGGCTGGGCGGAACCCCAGTTGACTGATTATTCAGTTCAGACAGAACTAAAGGAAAACAGTTGCCCAGCGGCCTTTCAGTTCTGCTCCTTTCCTGTTATTTCTTCAGCCATTTAGAGTCTAAGGTCTGGATAGAGCTGGGCCAAAGTTTGTCAGGATTCGAGACAGATAAATCATTTGCAGACCAGCAAGGGCCTCACAGCTTTACTAGGAAAGGGAGAATTGGAAGCTTGGATTGGGGTGTATCGATGTGTCCTTTTAGTGGCCGAGAGTGCTTTCATTTTAACCCGCACTGAGGCCAAGCACAATCGTAGAATCACACATTCTTTTTTTTTTTTAACATCTTTATTGGTGTATAATTGCTTTACAATGGTGTCTTACTTTCTGCTTTATAAAAAAGTGAATCAGCTATACATATAGATATATCCCTTTATCCCCTCCCTCTTACGTCTCCCTCCCACCTTCCCTATCTCACCCCTCTAGGTGGTCACAAAGCACCGAGCTGATCTCCCTGTGCTATGCGGCTGCTTCCCACTAGCTATCCATTTTACATTTGGTAGTGTACATATGTCAACGCCACTCTCTCACTTCGTCCCAGCTTACCCATCCCCCTCCCCAAGTTCTCAAGTCCATTCTCTACATCTACATCTTTATTCCTGTCCTGCCCCTAAGTTCTTCAGAACCTTTCTTTTTTTTTAGATTCCATATATATGTGTTAGCATGTGGTATTTGTTTTTCTCTTTCTGACTTACTTCACTCTGTATGACAGACTCTAGGTCCATCCATCTCACTACAAATAACTCAGTTTCGTTTCTTTTTATGGATGAGTAATATTCCATTGTATATATGTGTCACATCTTCTTTATCCATTCATCTGTCGATGGACACTTAGGTTGCTTCCATGTCCCAGCTATTGTAAATAAAAAATATTGTAAAAAAAAAAAAGAGCTGCAATGAACATTGTGATACATGACTCTTTTTGAATTATGGTTTTCTCAGGGTATATGCCCAGTAGTGGGATTGCTGGGTCATATGGTAGTTCTGTTTTTAGTTTTTTAAGGCACCTCCATACTGTTCTCCATAGAGGCTGTATCAATTTACATTCCCACCAGCAGTGCAAGAGGGTTCCCTTTTCTCCACACCCTCTCCAGCATTTATTGTTTGTAGATTTTTTGATGATGGCCATTCTGACCACTGTGAGGTGATACCTCATTGTAGCTTTGATTTGCATTTCTCTAATGATTAGTGATGTTGAGCATCCTTTCATGTGTTTGTTGGCAATCTGTATGTCTTCTTTGGAGAAATGCAAATTTAGGTTTTCTGCCCATTTTTGGATTGGGTTGTTTGGTTTTTTGAGCTGCACGAGCTGCTTGTAAATTTTGGAGATTAATCCTTTGTCAGTTGCTTCGTTTGCAAATATTTTTCTCCCATTCTGAGGGTTGTCTTTTCATCTTGTTTATGGTTTCCTTTGCTGTGCAAAAGCTTTTAAGTTTCATTAAGTCCCATTTGTTTATATTTGTTTATATTTCCATTTCTCTAGGAGGTGAGTCAAAAAGGATCTTGCTGTGATTTATGTCATAGAGTGTTCTGCCTATGTTTTCCTCTAAAGGTTTTATAGTGTCTGACCTTACATTTAGGTCTTTAATCCATTTTGAGTTTATTTTTTAGAATCACACATTCTTTACCTTCAGTGAGTAAATGCTCTCCTAGTCGTTTGGTGGGAAGAACCTAAGGATTCCCAGCAGACAAAACACATATCAACTGGAAGCGATATGGGACACTGTGATGGGATTTGCATGGCATGATGCTCTGCCTTAATGTTTCCTACCAGTTTCTGCTCTTGTTAGGATCATCTATTGAAAGAGGGCTTTGATTTTTATTTTTTTTTTAATTTTTAAAATTTATTTAATTTATTTATTTTTGGCTGCGTTGGGTCCCCGTTGCGGTGCACGGGCTTCTCACTGAGATTGCCTCTCCCCCTGCGGAGCACAGGCTCTAGGCACGCGGGCTTCAGTAGTCGTGGCGCACGGGCCCAGCTGCCCCGCAGCATGTGGGATCCTCCTGGACCAGGGCTCGAACCCGTGTCCTCTGCATCGGCAGGTGGATTCCCAACCACTGAGCCACCAGGGAAGCCCTGATTTTTACTTTTAATTAAAGTTGGAGACTTTAAGTTACACCTGAGAAAAGAAAGGGGAGAAAACTAATTGTAAGTCATTCTCTCTTCTCTAACGCTTCTCAGCCCCACATCTCATGTTATCAAATCCTCACGATCATGCTTTCTGATGATTCTACAATCTGCTTCATACTTGATAACTGATTGCCTTTGGCTTACGTTAAAGCTCCATTATGTCCCATCTAGAATAGCATCCTAACTGGTCTTGCTAGTAAAAGTAAGACAGAGTAGTATGTCAAAACTCAAATATAACCATATCACAAGACGTGTAAAATATTTCAATGGTTTTTGATTGTCTACGGAATAAATTTCCATTCCCCCTCTTTCAGTGCATAAGGCTTGTCACGATGTGGCTGCTGGTTTTCCTGTTGTCTCTCACCTCTCCACACTGCCAACCTGTGGGGAATAACTGGTAGGTACCAGATTGTCTTATACCCGTTTGTGCCTTTGCTCCTTCCTATATGTTGCTACCCAGAATGCTGCTCTCTTCTTCATCTAGCAAACTCTTGAATCTTTCAGGATTCAGCCCAGACAGCATCTCCCTTAGGGAAAATTTCTAGATCCCCTCAGTTGGGTTAGACACCCTCTATCTGGGTTCTGACAGCATTTATCACACTGAATTGTAATATTTAATGTGCTCAGAATGTCCACATAGATTCTCAACCCCTTGAAGGCAGAAACCATACCTTATTTAACGTTGTCTCTATATGTTTTCTTACTCTCCATTATGTTCTATTGATCTTTATGTCTATATTTATGCCATATCACACTGCCTTAATAACTGTAGCTTATAATAAGTCTTGAAATCAGGTAGTGTAAGAGCTACAACTTTATTCTTCTTTTCAAAGTTGATATGGCCATGTATACCCTTTACATTACTCTATAAATTTAGAATCAGCTTTTCAATTGCAACAAACAAGACTTTCTGGATATTTTGATTGGGATTGTATTTAATCTACAGGTCAATATGAGGAGAACTGACATCTTAATGACAGTATTGAATCTTCTGACCCAGAAATGTGTTATATCTCTCCATTTATTTAGGCTAGTTTTCATTCTTTCAGTAATATTTTGTAGTTAACAGTGCACAGGTCTTACACATCTTTTGTTACTTAAAAAAAAGCTGACAGGCAAAAACTCAAATTTAGGAAATGTAAATTGGGAGGGGATTCTTTGCTTTCCAGATGGAGTCAACAGAAGTCTTCTTAAATACCCGCAAACCCTGCATTGGAAAAAATACATCACAGCGTAGGTACTCAAAAACACTGCTGATAACTGAATGTCTGTTGGATTTAGAGAATTTGCATTCATAAGCAAACCCAAAGTCTATAGGGAGTAAAGGATGCCAGTATCCCATTTACCTTACTCCTCAGTGGTGCTTGCTTGGGTTACTTGCAGGTAAAAAACTTGCATTCCTTAAACCCAGGAGTCTGTGTCAGGCAGACTCAGCATCCGGGAGAGCAAGGATATATTTGGTCACAGTGATAAGGGCCTGGGTTTTCCTGGGCCTGTGAGTTCCCATCAGCCTGATGGTTCTTAGAAAAGATGCATCCCTCCCACACACAGCCAGACTGTGTGCATGTGGGATGAGGGCTGGCTCCACAAGTCAGGCATAATTTATGGGCAACTACAGGAAGCAGAAAGTCTTAAGGCTAGACTGAAAGTGCAGATGGGGAAGTATCCTCCTCAGGGCTATGCCAACACCTGCCAGACTGTGGGAAGTTCACAGTCATGTTCCTGTTCATCTTGCATCTGCTCAGAATTGAACCTTGCTAAAGTTCAGTTTTGCCTGATGCCCATTCCAGCTCTAAAGCCTCTCATGGCTCCCTCTTACCCACTGAACAGTTCAAATTTCTCTTTATGACATTTAAATCGCTTTATAATCAGCCTCCAAATACCTAGAAGACCTTATATCCTATGTATTCCATACATTTTTCCTGATCTCTAGTTGTAATATGAAATTCTCTACAAATAGCAAAATTGTGTCTTACTTTTGCTACTGTAGTTTCACTGTACAGTAGGACCTCATTCTCCTAGTTGATATATTATTTTACTTTCTGAGAGATTTCTGCAATTTCACCTCCCAATCATTTTCTTGAAATTTTCATTTCTACTGTTCACCCAATCCATTCAGCCCAGGTGGCTGGAATAATGTTCCCAAAATTACAGCTTTGCTCATAAGCCTGAAGAAAAAGTTCAGTGCTTTTCTAAAACCAAAAGATAAGGCAGAACTTATTGGCTTGGTATCAAGACTCTTGGAAATCTAAACAACACCTCCCAAACTCCCTTCCCAAACCCCCAAACAACCGAAGAAACAAAAAGATTCTTTAAAATCCACTCTCCCCTGCCTTAACTTACATTAGTTACTGGGTTTCTTCCCCTTCAGTCTTTCTCTTGTACTTAGGCATTTCTTGTTCTCATCTGTACGTCAGATTTTGTTGCTGATTGTGTGTGTGTGTGACTGTGTCTATATCCCTACTAGACTGTGAGTTCCCTACGGCCAGTACCTCTTTGGCTCATCCTATAGCCTCTTTAGGACCAAATACCACTTCTTCCAACAGTAGATGCCCAATTAATATTTGCTGGTGATGAAGAAGAAAGAAATGGAGCAGAGCAGAGGATGCTCCGTGTGGGTGTTGCATCAGAGAAATACATAGACCTACCAGAAGCCTACAACCTGGCTGGTGGCGATAAGAATAAATGAGTGCTCTTTCACTTCCATTTAACAGATATATGTGGATCACCTCAAGGTTAGATATTAAAATATACTATTAAATACTAATCCCAGAGGAAGAAATGCAAATTCGTGCTCAACTAATGTCTGCTGGTAGGATATGAAACTTGGACCACCTTTCCATGATTTAATGAGCTCTAAAAGAGGACATCACATTCTTCCACCTGCTGCCCCAGCCTTGTTGTCACAACTATGAAATGGCCAGACTTCATCAGCAGTTAAAATGAAGACTTGCATGTGCCCAGTCAGCAGAGGAAAGATCACTGAAGGTCAGGAATAGAATAAAAGGGAAAAGCATCACTTTATGCCCATTGAAGAAATTTTCAACCAACAGGCATCCCTGAGTGAGACTTTCCGTGTTCAGAGGGCTTTCACTGCCTTTATACACACCTGCTTTATGCTGTATGCCATGCAGAAGCCATGGGCACACAGATGAAACAGACACAAGGAGCTACAGGACACATGGACAGCCATTTAAAAAGGTCCCTCACATTTATGTACAACTTTACAATTTTCCTTTAAATAAATTTGTGTCTATTGTTATAAAGTTATATCACAAAATGTTAATTAAAAGAAATAAAGGGGGGAAAGTGGCGGGGGGCTGGGGGTGGTGGTGGGATGAATTGGGAGATTGGGATTGACATGTATACACTGATGTGTATAAAATAGATAACTAATAAGAACCTGCTGTATAAAAAAATAAATTAAATAAAATTCAAAAAAAAAAAGAAAAACATACCCATATTCCTACACACAAAGATAATTGTTCAAATTGTGCTAAATTTTTCATCCTTTTATCTATGCCTGCGTACTTTTCAGTAGTTGAGAACATACCCTATGTTCTCTTCGTCCGTTTACTTTGTAACACAAGCATTTCCCCATGTTAATACATAGCTGCTTTATAGTTTTCATTCAATCTTTAAAAATTAACGTATATCTTACACACAGTTATATCCACTCTTCTGTGAGTTTGATGAATGTGTACATTTGGGTAGCCACCATCACGATAAGATATAGAACAGTTTCATCATCTCCCCAGATTTCCCCGTGACTTTGGAGTCAGTCACCCCAACCCCCAGATCCTGGCAACTACTGATCTGTTTTCTGTTCCTACAGTTTTGTTAGATAGATTTATACACTATGTAGGCTTTTGCAGCTGGCTTCTTATACTCAGCATAATGCATTCGAGATTCATACATGTTGTTCTGTGTACAACTAGTTTGTTCATTTTTATTACTGAGTATTATTTCATTGTATGGCTGGACCATACTTTATCAATTCCCTAGTTGTTTATTTTTATAGGACTTCTAGTTTTTTAATTGTTGAGGTTGGATAGTTTTTCATATATTTTGGATGAAGTGTCTTTTTATCAGAATTGTAACTTGCAAGTGTTTCCTCAACCTTTGTGTGAGTTTTTTCACTCTCTTAAAAGTGTCTTTTGAAGAACATAAATTCTTAATTTTTATGAAGTCCAATTAATCAATTTTCCTTTCATGCATTGTGCTTTTGATGGTGTATTGTTGGAGGAAGCCATTGAGAGAATGTGACTGCTGATTGGCCCTAAAGAAAGCTGGACCTGAGTAATAGGAGCCTCCACACCCCCTCCCCTGTCCTTGGAGGGTACTTTCCACCCACCATTCCCACACTAGGAGCTGTTTCAAGGACGCAGCCTTGAGAGACCAATGTGTCGTTGAGTCCATCTGGATGGTATATGTGACCGAACCCTGTTAAGGCATCTCTATAAACTTTTAAGATTCTGGTGGGCGGGTGCAGGGATCTACTCATCTTGTAGCTGCCGAAGACGAGCCTGGTATGTAAGCTCCCTTGCTTACTTAACCTACCGCTGACCAGTCTGGAGTTGGGGCTTTCCTTGTCCTTCGTGTACAAAGGCCAGTTTGTATGTATACTATATATCTAATAACTCTTTACTTAATCCAAAGTCACAAATATTTTCCCCGGAAGTTTTTAAATTTTATGGCTTTTAGGTTTATGCTCCATTTTAAGTTAAGTTTTTGTGTACATTGTGAGGTAGGAATCGTGGGTACATTTTCTTTTTTTTTTTTGCATGCAGATAGCCAATTGTTCCAAGTAGCATTTGGTGAAAGGACAATTCTTTTTTCATTGAATAGCCTTTATGTCTTTGTTGCAGATAAATTGATCATATATGTTGTCTTCATGTTGGACCACCTATTTTGTTTCATTTATCTGTATATCTATGTTTATACCAATACCTCACTGTCTTGATTCCTGTAGCTTTATGGTAAGTCTGGAAATCAGATATTGTGAGACCTGCAACTCTCGTTTTAAAAAAAATAATGTTTGATTATTTTGTTTCCCTTTTCTTTCCATATGCATTTTAGAATCAGCATGTTGATTTCTACAAAAAAAAATCCTGTTGGATTTTGATTGGAATTGCATTGAATATATATATCAATTTTGGAGAGATTGACATCTTAACAATACTGACTTTCAATCTATGTGCATGGCATATCTCTCCATTTAATTTTATCCTCTTGGTTTTGTTTGTGTTTTGTAGCTTTCAGCATATGGATCTTCAACGTATTGTTAGATTTATAACTAAATTTTTCATGATTTTGATGTTAATATAAACGGTAGTTTAAAAACAATTTCATATTGTTCATTGCTGGTATAAAGAAATACAACTGATTTTGTATTTTGACTTTACATCCTGTGACCTGACTAGCTCCAGTAGTTTCTTTTTGGATACGTTGGGGTCTTCTAGGGAGATAATCATGTTGTCTGTGATTAGAAACATTTTTATTTCTTCTTTTCCAAACTTTTCTTCTTTTCTTGCCTTATTTCACTAATTAGGACCTCAAGTATGGTGATGAATAGGATTAATGAGAGCATTATATCCTTGTCTTGTTCCTAATCTTAGGGGGAAAGGATTCAGCTTTTCAATATTGTGTGATGTTATTTCTAAGGTTTTTGTGGATGCCTTTATCAGATTGAGGAGTTTCTGTTCTATTCCTACTTTTCTGAGAATTTTTATCATGAATGGATATTGAATTTAATCAAGGCTTTTCTACATCTACTGAAATGATGATATACTGATTCCTCTTTAGTCTACCCCTATGGTGAATACTGATTGATTTTTGAAAGTTAAGCCAGGTTGAATACCTTGATTATGATGTATCATTCTTTTCATGTATTTTAAGATTATATTTGCTGGAAGTTTGTTGAGGGTATTTATGTTCATGTTCATGAGGGATATTTGTCTGTAGTCTTATTTTCTTGTAATATCTTTGTCTGGTTTTGGTATCAGGTTAATGCTTGGTGAATAAAATGTGTTGGGTATTGTCCCCTTTAATAATTTTAGAAGAGTTTGTATAGAACTGGCATTATTTCTTCCTTAAATATTTAGTAGAATTCACAAGTGAAGCCGCCTAGGCCAGGAGGTTTTTTATTTCCTTTCCTTTTTAAAAAAATCATGAATTCAATTTCTTTAAGAAGCATAGTACTAATTAGGTTTTCTTGCTCTCCTTTTTCTTTTTGAGAGAGCTTTGGCAATTTGCATCTTTCAAAGAATTTGTCCACAACATCAAAATTGTTGAGATTATGGGCATAGAGTTATTTGTAGTATTCTCTTATTATGTTGTAATTGCTAATGTTTGTTAAGTCTGTAATGATGTTTCCTCTTTCATTTCTAAATGAAATTTTTGTCTTCTTTTTCTCACTCAGTGTGGCTAGAGGTCCATCAATTTTTTTGGTTTCATCAAACCACTGGCTACGTGTTTCCTAGTTTTTGTCTATTTATCTGTTCTCAATGTCACTAATTTCTGCTCTTATTTCCTTTCTTCTGCTTGCTTGGATTTTTTTTGCTTTCTTTTCTAGATCCTTTAGGTAAAATCTTAGATAACAGATTTGAGACATTTTTCCTTTTCTAACACACACCTTTAATGCCATAAATTTCCCTAAAAGCACTGCTTTTAATACGTTCCCCAAATTTTGCTACATTCTGTCTCCATTTTTACTCTTAAAATATTCATCTGAGTGCCTCTAGTCACAAGACCATGTGAGTCAGAAAATCTAGGGGTGGGGCCTGGGCATTGCTTTGTTTTAATAGCTCCCCCGGTGATTTTAATGTTTACCTAAGATTGAGAATCCCTGCTCTAACCTTATTGAAAATGATTCCCAAGCTCTTGTGTGTAAATGCTCATCCGGATGCTCGTTGAAAAATGCATATTCTTGTACTCGCTCCTAGAGATTTTGGTTCAGCCAGTATACACAATGATCAATGGAAACCAAATTTTTAAAAAAGTCGTCGGTGTGGATGCTGATGCATGTGAGGTTCAGTTTACACCTTGAGAAAGTCTGCATTAAAGAATCCATAAAATAAGAAATGAGTCCCTGCTGTGGTAGCAGCCGTATGCATTTTCAAGAGGTAAAAACATAACTTGAATACTGTTGGCACCCTTGGAGAGGGTGCCCTCCTTCTACGCCCTGCTGTCACAGAACAAGTCTATGATGGCAACAGAGTCTCCCTTGCTGGGAATACCTGGTATGGCTTCATTACTGAAACAGTTGCCCTTATCACCACTTTCCAAGGCCAAATAGAATTATCTTCATAGATTTCAGGTCTCTGCTCATACAGTTGCTCTGTCTAAATGCCTCCCTTTTCAACTAGCTGGTTCCTACTCATCCCTGCCACTTCATCTAGGAAGATTTCTCTGACCTCCCACACTAGAAGGCTCTAGACTCCAAACTTCTCCAGTCTAGCTCAGGTGCCTCTCCTCAGGGTCCTCATAGCTTTTCTGCATATTAGTCTCAAAGGTTAACCATCTACTTCTCATCTGTATCCCCCACTAAATTCTTGAGGAAAAGTCTAGTTTCCAGGGTTTAACCTGGAGTGTGGCCCGTAACAGATCCTCAGGAATATGTGCTGAGCTGATCTAAACTGAACATGCTTCAACTAGAGGGCATCCCACCATTCTGCCCTCCTATTGGTTTCAGTCTGGGATGCGGTCAGGGCAGTGACTTCCCATGTGTTCTAGATGGATAATCCCTGCATCTGGAACTGAATCAGTGTATGTGTGGGTGGAGGGGCTGGAGGAAGCTCAGCTGGCTCTGCAAGTCTCTTGCCCAGGGTCTGGCAAATAATAACTGCTGAGAAATATTGTTTGATTGAATGAAATAAGGGAACAAAGAAGGAGAAAGCCAAAGGATAGTCATAGTGAGGATGCAGAGGTCCTACAAAGTCCTGAATCATGAAAGAAAAACCTCATGTAACTTATTGTTTATTAAATCCTAATCATTGAAAAATCCAAACCCACTTCCAGGCTTTCTAAGTAGAAGAGACCTATAGTTAGAGAAGGACTTACTTTGGTTTCCCCAGAAAATAAGATAAATGAGAATATTTTTCTAAATATTCCAGTTAATGGGCTAATGTAATGAGTGTCGATAGGTCAAATAATGTAGTTGCGTAAACAAGTGTTTAAACTTCTGCCAGCAAAGATGTTTAATCTCCCTGAAGGAAACTTAGTTTTTAGGCCCTTTAGGAACATCTATTTACAAGTAATCAAGTTGATAAACGTATTATTTCTCAGTGTACAATCCCAACCCAGGGCACTTATTTATCACAGCATGTAGTATTTTGCTGTAGGCACTTGTAAATAATAAAATTGCTTTCCTTTGAAAAATAATGGAAATCCTTGCCCATTCCTCATGGTTATTCAGAGTAGAGATAGCTTTTCTAATACAGAAATAAGTGCATGAGTTATTTTTTAGTTTGAAGAATGAAATGATGTTCTTTTCAGTGTGGTATCAGTTAAAGAGTAAGTATTATGGTTTTCTCTTTGTGAGCTGCAAGGAGGAGGAGCCAGTTAAGCTCTGAAGGCAATGGAAAGAGGAAAGTTGAGGGTGGTTGAGGTAGTTGGCTGGAGAGTACTAAGTGGAACTAGTTGATGAGGACTTCATTCATTTAATCGGGAAATATTTATTAAGTATCTTCTATGTGTCAGCCACTGTTTTAGAAGCTGAATGATGATGCAGGAGGATTTCACAAAACAGATTATGGTGAGATAGAAAGGGCTCTGAACAAGGAAATCTGGTTTTAGTTCTGTGAATGCCCAGGGAAATTTCTTGCTCTCTCTGGGCTCTCGTTCCTATGTATATAAAATTGGGAGGGGGATGAGATGGGACCACATGATCCCCAAGGTTCCATCGATCTCTGTCATTTAAGATACCACCAGGAGACTGAAAAATGTGTCAGCAATGTCAATGTGGGAGTTCAATATGTTAGGGTTCAATATGAGAATAGGCTGAGGAAACTGCTTACGTGGCTGGCATAGAGGATAGAGAGCTTCATAATTCTTTTTGATGAGGGTGTGGGAAATTGGGTGGAAGGTGAGTGGAAGGAGTATGAGAAAATCATAGGCAAGGACTGGACTTATTTCTCCATGTCTTTATACTACCATAGGGATGGGCTGCAGTCAAATGACCACAAAGACTATAAAGTGAGGCTTAATGTTGTCCTTATGGTGTAAGAAAAAGAAGTTTCGTGACAGTCCTGGGTTTGTTGCTTTTATATACCTCATTCACTACTTAGCTCTTTGAAGTCTCACTCTGTCATTTCCTATCTTTGTGATGCTGGACAGTGTCTAAGAGATTCAGATTGAGGTTGATGCACACATTATACAAGATAAAACATACAAGATGCTGAAAGTAATGCTTAATACTGAGTAAGTTCTAGAATGTCAGTTTGTTTTCTTTCTAGTATAATAGCACAATGATCTGGGATCTTCTATTGTAGAGCCAAACTGTGAACATATTCCTTTAGAGTTATTCTTTCATAAAGATAATGATGACTTTTATGTTCACCTCCTTGGACTGCAGTATGTGTTCTCTTCCACAATTATTTCCAATTATAGGCTTGTAAGTATTTTCTCCCTACGCCCAATTACTCTTTTTGTCACTGTATCATCCACCTGCTGTAAAATTTTTCTTTCTAAAGTAGTTTTGATCATATCATTCCCCTGATGAGAATTCTACAATGGCTCCCCATTGCCTATAGAATGAAGTCCCAAGCCCTGAGCTTGTGTTCTAAGCTCACCATGATCCAGACCCAGCACTGCTTTTCATCCTCGTCTCTCGTCATATCACTCCATGAGCAGTACCCTCGATCCCAGTGGTTCCCAAACCTAAGTGTGTTTCAGAATCACCTGGAGGGCTTGTTAAAACGCATGTTTCTGGGCCTCATGCCGAGTGTTTCCGATTCGGTGAGTCTGGGATGGAGTCTTGAAATTCTGCCTTTCTAACAAATTCCCAGGTGATTCTGATGCTGCTTGTCTGGGGACCACACTTTAAGAACAATTGTTTTGACCACACAAAGTGCTGGTTCTTTTGGTATATATCAGGTAAGTACTTTTGAAACAGAGCAGGACTCTATGGTCCTTCCCCCCAATCCATATCCTCAGCCTGCCTTTTGTCTGTAGAAAAACTTTAGCCAAAGAATAAGTTTAATCAGAGAAGTGAGAAAATGCAGAAGCAAAGGAAGGAAGTCAAATAGGACAAAATAATAATAGTTTAGTCATTAAACAAAGTCAAGGACATTTAGTTTCTCTTCAAGGGCTATAGATAATATTCTGAGCCATATCCCTGGAGCTCTTTTGTAGCTACTGAAACCCCGACCAGGTGGAAGACGTTAATTACATGATAACCAGAACTAAGCCATGACATAAGCTGCCACAATTGTGAGAACTGGCCTCAAAGAAATGGGAACAAATCGACCCTGGAACAGAAGACTAGCTGCACTTAAAACAATCAAGATGATGGTGACCAGACCATGGCATGACCAATTTCAAGATGCCTGTCAGAGCTGACTGTGCTGCTTCTGCACGTAGCCCCCTCCCTCTGCCTATAAAAGCTCTTTGATTGTCAGTGGGGGGAATCGGCCTTTGGACATGAGTCTGCCCTCTCCCCCTTGGCTGCCGGCCTCCGGAATAAAGCAAACTTTCCTTTTCACCTACCTTGCATCTCGAGTATCGGCTTTAGAGCGGCGAGAAGCTGGACACCGCTTTTGGTAACACTTCTACATCTCAGCGTTCTTTCCTCAGGCTCCTGCTATTGGTAGGGTTCCACTCATTTCTCAGGTTAATTTTACTTTTTTAAGGAAGCTTGTCTTGTTACTCAGAATTAGGGAGGGAGGCACTCTCTCATGGGTACTTCCTCAACATGCTGCTTATGCTTCTATTTCAGTATTTATTTCTTTCCACACTGTACCAGAGCTACTTGTGGGTTTGCCCTCTCTTTCATTCAATCGTCAGTCCCTTGAGGTAAGGGACCAGATTTCATTAATCTTTGAATTCTCAAAAGGCTTAAGTTTTATCATGGTGCTTAGGAGGAAACCCCAGTAAATTATACATGCTTTTTTCCCCTTCCTCTTCTTGTTGCAGCCTTCAAGGAAGATAGCAATCGCAAGGGTAGCAGCCACTCCTCCTTTTGAGGTTGAAGAATTTGCAGCATTTAAGTGTCAAAACTAATGGATTCCATCAGCAATGTTATAGAGAGATTCACCAAGGTTATAAGGGAACCAGCCTAAAATATTGCTCTAGGATAGGTTTCAGAGGCTAGCTGTGTCATAAAGTTGCTAAACCCCATTATAGTAAGTCAAGCTGTTGTGGTGAACACTATCTAAAGTCTACTCTGATCCCAGAAGCAATTTCTTCTCTGTGGATAGCACTTTCCCATACTGAACATGAAAAAAAAAAAAAAAAAAGCAGGGGAATAAGTAATGAAGGTAGAGTAAGTACACAGTCTGGAAAAAGTTTTGCTCAAAGTAAATTTCAGGAAATGTAAAATAATCAATCTCCTTAAATACCCTGTCAGTTTCCAAAGAGCTCAGAGTGAACCCAGTTAGTTCTCTCATATGACTCCCTGCTAGCTGCTAGTGAGGAAGGTACTTCTTAGCCTCCCCCTGGTCCTCCTCTTCCCCTGCCTTCCCCTGAGGACCAGGTCCTGTTCCTGGTTCTCCTGGTTTGCCTGCCTCACTCTATCTTTGCGGGATTCCAGCTGACTCTGTGACTCCTTCTGTCACCTTTAGGTGATGACTACATCCAACCTAGATCTTTCTCCTGAGTCTCTCACCCTTGGAGCCAACAGTTACTCTTAACTCCCCTTGACGGTTCCACAATGATCTCAGACTCAATATGCCTCTAAATTAATTCATAATTTTCCTGGTACCTGGCCATTTGCAGGGCATTGATTGCAAAGAGCACAGGATTGGTTTAACCACTTTGGAGACTGTTCAATCATTTCTATAAAAACTGAACAAATGCATAGTGTATGGTCCAAAATTTCCACTCCTAGGTAGATTGCTGACAGAAATGCTTACATACGTTCACCAAGAGATATACACAAGTTTGTTTATAGCAGCAGTCTTTGCAATATCTCCAAACTGGAAACCATCCAAGTGGTCTGCTGACTATAGAATGATTATGTAAATTTGGTTTAATCATATGATGAAATAATATAAAACAACAACAATGAACAAACTGTAGAATAAACAAGCTACGTGGAACACTATGGATGTCTCATTCAAACATATTGTTGAATAGAAGAAGGCCGAGACAGAAGAATACATCCTGAATGCTTCATTGTATTGTATTGTATTGTATGGCCACGCCACGTGGCATGTGGGATCTTAGTTACCTGACCAGGGTTTGAACCCAGGCCCTTGGCAGTGAGAATGCAGAGTCCTAACCACAGGACCGCTAGGGAATTCCAATGCTACCATTTAATATATAAAGCTCAGAAGCAGGCAAAATAAATTTATGCTGTGAGAAGTCAGGACAGTGAATACCCTTGGGAGAATGCGATGGGAAGGAAGCATGAAGGGGCTTTAGGTGCGCCGGCAAAGTTCTTCTCCTTGATCTCGATGCTGATTTACATAGTGGGGTCCAGTTTGTGAAAATTCCTTGAGCGGTACACTCAAGAGCTGTGCTTCAATGTATATGATACTTTAATAAAAGTTATGAAAGAAAAGAAAAAGAAAAGGATAAGAGCCATTACACTCAGTCTCCTTTCAGCTGAGCTTTCAGGTCTCAGTTATGGTTTCTGTCTTATCTCTAATTCTGGCATTTTGCAGCTTATATTTCCCGTTTGTTAGCTGAACACAGAGCAAATAACCCCAATAAAATGAGAAAATACACTATAAGAGGGCAGACTGTGTGCAAGGTCTAGTCAAAGTGATGCTTCTAAACATCCAGTTGGCTGTCCTGACCTCCACAGTTGCCCCTTCTCACTGCATATAGCATGAGATACAGATGAAAGGTAATTTTTTTTCAGTATATGCAAAACCAATGTTTGTAGCACCATTTGTTGAAAAGTCTACCTTTTCCTCACTCACTTGCCTTTGTCGAAATCAGTTGTCTATATATGTATGGGTTAATTTCTATACTCTCTATGCTGTTTTACTAATCTGTTTATTCTTAAACCAATACCACATTGTTCTGATAATTATAAGACCTCTTTGGAGGTCTGCCTTGTGATCTCCAGCTACATAGGACTCTCCAGACTTCCAGCTCTGTATTTTTTTCTCAAAGAAATAGTTTAGCTCCTCCAGAGATCACCCTCTTTCACAGCAGCCTAGAATTTTCCTCCAGATCTTAAACTGAGCTGTTGTAGGGTTTTATTTGTTTCTTTCCTCTGTCTCAAGGATCACTCTCCTGCATTGCCTGAAACTTGTCTGAAAATTGTTGTTTCCTATACCTTGTCCATTTAAAAAAATTTCTTCAAATGGGAAGGGAAATCTTATCTCATTATTCTTTTGGCCAGAAGCACACGTTTGTATTGATTTTTTAGGTGCACATCTTTTTGTTCTTTTTTACTGGTTACTTTATATATTACAACATAAATCTTTAAGTTATCAGGTTAACCTTCAAGCAAAATCATACTGTTTAGTAAACATTAAAGAACTTGGAACCCACACTTAGATGCAGGGAAATGCTTCTTCAAAGGCACATTTATCTTGGAACCCATACAAAGAAGTTCCATTGCCAAAATGTCAAGAAGTTCTTATTACCTGACAGGAGACCCTGGGGAGAATACCTATCTATATCTATATCTATATCTATATCTATATCTATATCTATATCTATATCTATATCTATCTGTATATAAAAAACACAATGTGAGAAATATCTTGTAGAACTTATTATTGGAAAATATTTTATTTCCACTAAGTTGCTAATCTGCTTTCTCCATCCCCACTATGAAAGCTCTATAATTCACCCTGCTTATCTTTGCCTTGACTCCCAAGAAGCTCAGTATCAAATCATACAGAGAGCTTACCAGCCTGCCAAGTACTGTCTCTCTCTGTCTTTCTCTGTCTCTGTCTCTCTCACACACACACTGTACACTGACATATGTATATATATATTGTATTATATACATAAGCATATATTGAAATATAAATGTGCATATGCATATGTGTATACATATAAAGAGACAGAACACACTCCATTTAATCAATAGCAACCGCTGATTACGTATTTGCTCCAATCCTAACTTCCTCATTCTATATTAATGTTTTTGGGCATCTGTGTTACAAGACATCTTCAACCTTTATAGAGAAGGATTGGGATGTAAATAAATATAAAATGTTATATGCACTGTATGTCAAATAATAATTTAGTAATATTTGAAAAAGTTTAGAAAGATAGAAGAAAATTATATTTATTTATAGGATAAGGGGTTGGAGGAGATAGTAGAGAAGGGAGGCTAATGATTCATAAGAGAGAGCATAGTTGATGAAGGTTGGCTCTGGGAAAAAAATATATGGTCCTACTAACAACTATGTGAATTATGGCAAGTAAATTAATTTTTTTGAGGTTTATGTTTACACCTCTGAAAATGGGGCTAATAATACCTATCTCATAGGTTTGTGGTAAGAATCAAAGAGATAATGTAGACAAAGTGATTCATAATTCTGAAGTACCACTCACATGTAGTTTGCTAGTGTGTCCAGGAAGAGACACAGTGGAAAGGTCAGCAGCTCCTCCGGTTGCCCCATCTCCCCTATGCTGTCCATGATTTCAGTCAGGCACCTCAGCTTGGTGTCATGGTCAGAACTGGTAGAAGACGGCCTTGTTGGGAGGCCACAAGTCCCCATTCTCCATACAGGGGCGCTCCAGTGATGGGCTCCCAGAGACTGAGATTTTTTTCCCTTTTCTACATCCCTAGAGGAGATACTATCATCTTGCCCCTGCCATCTTGTCCTACTCCCAAGTGCAATTCTTGTTCAGCCAGAGTTTATGCCCCAGAATCCCTGATTGACCTCCTATGCTCACAGTGGTTTTCTTTGTAGAGTCAATGCATTGCTAGTCACCTGTCTTCATTTCCAAAGTCCCACCTGTCAGACCTCACTGATCCATCTTTGTGGAGGTGGGGGATGCGGAATCTTGGGTGAACAAGGCGGCCTAACTTAGCAGAAATTTGAAGTATTGTCTATTTTTTGAAGAGTTCAGTTTCATTTCTTTCAAATATGCAAACTACCTAGGACAAATTGAATAGCATTGTCCTTAAGGACCTTGCTTTGGTGACTAGCCAAATAAGATGCATAATTAGCACACCAATTGTGGTTAGGAAAAGTTAAGGGGCTTAAATACCTCCTCCCCCTCCCTCAGCTTGTTTACATCATTAATTTAATCAACTGACGCTTTTTTCAAAGAATGTAAGGTGAACATTAAACCTCTAAGTTAAATTACATTCAGTGGTCATGTAGTAAAATTCCAGACGCATGGTTCCTTATAACAGTAGCATACGCTTGTTCTTTGGAGGTTACAAAATACTTTATAATAATCTCATTTTGTCTTGCCAACAACCCTATGAGGTCAACTGGACAGTTTTCTTATCTTTATTTCACAGATGAGGAAATGACATCTACAATGCATTAGGTTACTTACCTATCTAAGGCTGCTAGAGGTCAGTCAGCTCATTCATACTTTTCTGATTCTTCAGAGATTTACTCTATTTCTGTTGCTGTAGTAGAGGAACCAAAGCAAAACAAATACTGCTGCGCATGCCAGGTGGGTGATTTCATTTGTTTTTTCATTCACTCATTTTTATTCCCAGAGACGGCTACTATGCCCAGAACATAATAAATATCTAAGTAGAATGCTCACTGTGTGAATGGAAAGGAGGATGGATGGAAGAATTTACTATATGTGGTGCAGTAAAAACATCTCCCCTGTTTTCACATTGTCACTGACCCCACTGCTGTGCTATACCTGCGCTCTCTCCAGTAGGTCAAGTAACAAGGGAAACAACCTCCCCATATCAGTTCTTCCTCCTTCGGGCACCCAGGGAGAGTGCCAGATGACTGTGTGAGGAATTGATGACTTGTAAGTGATCAGATGGTCATTCCTTTCTCCCTGCCCCCCAGATCCTCACATCTGCCTCACTTTTCTAATGAATTCTGTTCTTCTGTTAACCTCCTGGGCTATCTTTTCTCTCTGTCTCTTTCTCTGTGTATGTGTGTCTCCCTCTAGGTTTCTTTCTTTCCTTTCCTCTTCGTCTTTTGCTCTTCCTACTCTTCTATTGCCCCTCCCTTTCTCTTTCTCTCTTTCTGTGTTTCTTTTTTTTTTTTTGTCCAGTGGGAACTTATTCAAAAGTTGAGTGGTATAACTAAGGCTAGGTATTTCCACAAAATGATGACCCAGGATTGGTTCACTTGAGGATTAAGACATGCCATGTGTACTTTAGACAACGATCCACCTTCCAGGTGAAATAGTCATATTATTGTTCAAATATTTGGGAGCTGAGTTTTCTAGATGATTGGCTTAATTCTGTACTGTATGTATTATTGAGAATTACTTTCCTTATTGCATTATTCTTCTGTACTAAGGAGACTTCTAAGGAGTATCAGATAACCCAACGATACATCAGTGTTTCTCTTTTGCTGAAAGTGAATGAGATTTCTGAGAGATGCCTTAATTAAAGTTATTAGGAGGTGGCTCTGTACTCAGTATAAGATTCTGTAACAGTCTCCCTGCTTCTGCTGAGTGTCAGGCCCAGTGTGTTTCACAGACTCTTAACTGGCTTCTAAGCTTCTAATTCTTCAGCCTCCCCTTTCCCCTCTCCCCCCGCCACCCCTGCAAACCCCAGCCGCAGGAGTGATTTTCCTAAAAAATCAGATTTTGTGAATCTCCTACTTAAAATGTCAGTTGGTTCTTTGTCAACAATGAGGTACTGTTCACACTCCTTTTGATGCTGTGCAAGGTCCTTCATGACTTAGCTTGGTTGATCTCTTTAGACCTGATGAAACACTCCTCCCTCTCTCCCTCTCTCCCTCCCTCCCTCACCTTCCATAGTCCTGGAACATGCCATGCCTTTCCCAATGCACCTTTTGGTTAATTGTTTTTACATGGATGCTCTTCCTTTTTCTGGAATGCTCCACCCTCTCTATATGCCCTTCCTCTACTTCACCTTGTGATGGAGAAGGAGAGGAGGGAATATATTTGGAGGATATTTCCCAGGTTCTAAATTCATCTCCTCCATGAAGCTTTGATATATTTTGTCATTCAAAGCGAATCTCTCCATCTCCTTGGTGTATTCCTGCGTTATGGCCCGGCAAATTCTGTCTTGTATTGCAATTATTTTTTTTTTTTAGCATGTGTTTATCTCCCTCCTGGCCTGAGTTTATATCTTTTTTTTTTTTTTTTTTTTTTGCGGTACGCGGGCCTCTCACTGTTGTGGCCTTTCCTGTTGTGGAGCACAGGCTCCGGACGCGCAGGCTCAGCGGCCATGGCTCACGGGCCCAGCCGCTCCGTGACATGTGGGATCCTCCCAGACCAGAGCACAAACCCGAGTCCGTTGCACCAGCAGGCGGACAAGAATAATGTTTTTAAACACATAAAATATTAGGCTGACCAAGAAAAATTATACTGAAGTATAATCCTATCTCTAGATCCCTTTGGGACTCATGCACTGCAGCTTAAAAATTCTGAGAGTGTCTCAAAAATTTTAAATCCAAAATGGGGACTTAAGAGTCAGAGACCCCCTATACTCTCACTTTCCCGATGGGGAAAATGTGATCTCAAAGACAGGTCCCCAAAACTCGTCCATAATCACACAGAGAGTTTTGTTCGTGGGTGTTTACAAGAATATATACTTCTATTTACTCTGATTCCAGCCACAAACAACCCTTGGAATTGTTTGTACTTTGGTTCTTGTTTCTAGCTCATAACACTGTAGACTTGTTGGGTTGAATGCTATTTGGAGTGATTTACTGGTGGATCATTTCAACCCAAAATGGAGATCACAAATGGAGACTTCCGAAATGTTCAGTATACCCCACCAAAGTACATTTGCTCCATCAGGGTTATCCTAGTATTAATTATTCATGGACAGAGACTGACAAATAAATTCTAATTGCAGATAAGTGCTATTATTGTCGATTGTATAATTTATGATTCCATTTGTTAAACTAAGACAATGGGAATGGATGAAAGACATTAAGTGGTCCCAAATTAAAGGTAATTTGGCTTCAGAAGCTTGTATGTATGTGGGTGTAACTTGAAGTGTCATCTTTTCTGAGATCCCCTCCCTTCACTGGTGATAAATACACCAGGTAAGCTGTGTTCCATTGGACCCTGTGTCTGGCTGGAGATGCATCAGTCTGGGCTTTCTGGAGACCTGTGGTCCAGTCCATGATCGTCTCTTGCCTGTGGGAGGCTCAGAAGCTGCTGTCTTTCTCTATGGCTTGGGGGGTCTGTCTTCTGGGACTTGGCTGCATGAGAGCCTCTGTGTCAGCCACTTCCTGGGTGTGAAAGAACCACAGGATCACAGGGGCCATTGGGGTGGAAAAGACCAGGAGCTTTGCAATCAGACAGGTCTCTTTCCAAGTCCTACTTCGGCCATTTTCCAGCTGAATGACCTTGGGCAGTTTCCTTACCCTCTTTGACCTTTCATTTTTTAACATGGAAAATGTGGCTATAGAAAGACTTTAAGATAGCATGCAGAAACCCAAGGAATGTAATGGTTATGACTATTGTTAATGTTATTATCTCAGAGACGGAGGGGGTCACCTAGCCCAAACTCTCCATTTTCATATGCAAAAATTAAGGCCCATGGATATTATGTTCCGTTTCTAAGGTCACAGGTAAGACTCAGAAAGACTGGGGCTTGAGAAAATAAAGTCTATTTTTGTCTATTTTTCAATTTTTCAGTTATAAATATGGCTAATTCTAGTTCTTTTGGTGCAACCGTGGAGAGAAAAAGCCATCACAACCAAGAAATGATCTTCTCTTACAAGTGGAGTCTGCCTAGGACATTCATAGCCTGGCTCACCAGCTGCAGAGCTCTGTGTGTCTGCTACCACACACTTCTCTTTGTCCCCATGAAAACATTTTAATGGGCCAAGAAATCTCTGGGAAATTTAACTGGGAGATATTTATGGCCTCTCCTGCCCCTGCTGGTGACTTTCTCAAGTGCCCGGGATGTCTCAATTGCACCAGGCAGCTCACATGAGTCTGCTTATCTTGAGTGAGATGGCTTTCATCTGCAGATGGCTTTCACACAAGTGGACACTGCCCCACGTCTCACATGGTTCCCACAATCTTCTTTCCTACCCATTTGGCCCTTTCTGGCCTCACCTTCTCTGGACCTCACTGACCGCCTTGATCTCTTTTCCACCATATTCTCCACCTCTCATGCCTACCCCATTGTTTGGCCCAGGGAGGCATCTCTAATTTGGAGGTGGGTCAGAGTGGTGAGCACAGAGACCCATGCTCCTTATCACGATGTTTATGCTAGATTATGCCTTGCTCCAAATCCTTGTAGGCTTTTGGAAAGTGACATCTAGAGTGCCTGATGTTCTTTTGGAGGCCCTGTCACCTCCCTTCCTAGGTATACCGAGCACTGAGTGGTCCGGCCCCTTCATTATTATCACCAGCAGCACAGAAGCAAAACAATCATTATTGATAATAGCTGTCATTTAGAGGATACTCATCACGTGACTGCTGTAGCTGCTCTTTCTATCACGATCTACTTTAATCATCAGAGTAACAATGTGAGATGAGTATTTCTAACCTCATCTTACAAGATAAGAAGCTGTGCTAAATCATACAGCTAGTGGGTGAGAGGTGAGACCGAAACTGTGAATACAAAAGTCTGGCTCTTTCGCTTGCACCAAAATAGCTTTCGATTGAACATGAGAGAGAGATTTATGAAATAGAGGTGACACTAGCCTAACACAAGACCCTCTAGGTTGCTCTTTCTTTACTGGTTGAATCAAAATGGTCTAAGCATGTGCAGGAAGTCTGTGTGCTTAGGAACCTGATATTGGGTCAATTCATGGAATGTCTAGAACTTAATCCAGCAACATTTTTGTAACATATGAGCAGCCTGAGGTGGCATAGGTGTGAATGTTGTAGTGCTAGTGAACTTGAAAAGATCAGATCTTTGAAACTGGGAAGCTACTAGGATAAAATATCTAGAGCATCCTTCATGAGTGTATTAAAAGAGATGACATCAAAGGTGCTTTCAGATTCTGGCATTCTGCAATTCTAAATCCTACAGATACTCACTATTATGCTAAATTTTAATTAAAAAGACAATGAGATCTAATGAGTACTGAAGACAATGTGAAGTAGAACTTGGGGTGGGGGTGAAGTGGGAGGGCGGAGAGTACCATGAACAACAAACACTGACTCGGGAATAAAGATATTTTGGAGATTTTGTCCAGAAGGAAGAGGCATGAGTTCATGTACAATGGAGAGAGACCAGAAGTGAACAAGTGGGCTAAAACTAAAATGAGGAGAATTAGTAAGGTTAAGGGCAACTTTTCTGTGGTGAAGGGTTGAGAACAACTTATGGGATCTTAATTTTTTTAGCATATATGGGAAGCACCCTCCCCCTTCTTTCCTGGGGCAACTGACACCCTGTCAGAGCAGAAGATAAGAAGTGGAAGGCTGACAGTCCCATCGGGGACTACTGAGCGTCCGGAGGGCTGCAGGTATTGAACAGCAGTGGTGTCAGTGGGGGTGGGTGGGCTAGAACAATGCCCTCCTGCTGCAGAAGCACTACACTCCCCAGACCCCACCAGGGCCACCCCTCATGGGTCCAGTTTGGGGATGCTCTGGGCACTCTTCTTTAAGACTTTGCCTCTTACTGAAGCTCAGGGCTTTATCTTCCAAGCAGATACCTACAGAACATTCACACTGTTCAACAAAAGATTTTAAAATGTAATGTAAAAGAGTGATGGTGGCAGGGATGAATAGTGCTGCAGAGGAGGTATAAAATCTCCACTCCTATCAAGGGAGGCAAAATAAAATCCTATGAGGTGAGAACACAGCAGCCCTGGAAGAATCAAAGAAATTCCATCTTCCATTAGAAGGAGAGCCAGCTTCAACTCTGCCTCCTATATGACTTTTATTTTAAGCTAAATTATTTTTTTCCTGCTTCCCCCCAATGCCAAGCCCATTGGTAGATCCCAGTACATCCCTTGCTGGTCACAAGACAGAACCATCGAGCACAGGGGACTCCCACTCACAGGTTGGTTGACTTGGCACAGTGACAGAAAAGGAGAGGGTGTGGAAGGCAGAGTAATCTCTCCTGAAGATGGTCATACCATAACCCCTGGAACCTGTGAATATGTTACTTTACATGGCAAAAGGGATGCAAATGTGATTAAGGTTAAAGAGCCAGAGAGGGGAAGAGTATCCCGGATTATCCAGAGGTGCCTAATCTAATCACATGGGTCATAAAACTGAAGAACCTTTTCAGATTTCAGAGAACCAGAGAGACGGCAGCATGAGAAGGATTCGACCTACCATTGCTGGCTTGGAAGAGGAAGCCAAGGAATTCAGGCAGCCTTTAGAAGCTGGAAAAGGCAAGGAAACTTCTAGAAAGTTTCCCTGTCAAAACCTTGATTTTAGCCCATTAAGACCGTATCAGAATTCTGAAGTACAGAGTTATAAGGTACATTTGCATTGTTTAAGCTACTAAGTTGGTAGCCATTTGTTACAACATCATTGAAAATAAATGCAATGTGGAAGCAGAAACTATGTCTAATTAATTCATCTTTTTATTCCCGATTCTCTGTAGAATAAGAACATGTATGCACTCAGTAAATGTTTTCAGAAAGAAACAAAGGAAGGAAGGAAGGAAAGAAGGAAGGAAGGAAGGAAGGAAGGAAGGGAGAAAGAAAGAAGGAGAAAGAATTTGAGTTTGACCAAGAGTATTTGTTATAAGACTCAATGGCATTCATTCATTCAAAATCTATTTTGAGTCTCCATGCACCCAACACTGTACCAGATACTAGTGGGGAAGCAGGGAGGGGTACACATTTAGGACACTACCTCAAGGAGCTTCCAATCTAGCACACATATGAGTCAGAGAACAATCAGGTAGTAAGCTTTGGGTGCCGTAGGCCTCAGAGGAGGAGGAGGAGGGAGAGAGGGCTGCAGTGCATGCCTGGAGGTTCCTTCCTATGTGGGCTTCTCCAGAAGCTAGCTGATAACATAACAGTTGGATTCCCTCAGAGAGAGTAAGACAGAGAGAGAGAGAGAGCCAAGGAGAGAAGGGGAGAGAAAGGGTCACAGTTTTTGTATCCTAATCTTGGGAGTGACATTCCTTTACCTTTGCTGCATTAATTCTTTAGAAGTGAGTCACTAGGTCGAGCCCACACTCCCGGAAATGAATACTAGGAGGAAGCAGAGGTTGCCTACCACAGCTGGGCAGCCACATTAGCATCTCTTTCCTCCATATAGCAGAAGAGAGGACTCTCTGAAGGCCGAAGGCTACGGGAGTAGATGGAGCCCATCCTCATTTGTCTGGGAACCACCACCTCTACCAAAGCCTACACACTGTGTCACAGTCCCTGTGGGACATTCAGGAAGATACTAACTAGTGATGATTTTGCCAAGGCTGATAATCTACATTGGGCAAAATCTCATAGCCTCTTAGTCTGGGAACTGCCTAGGAAGCTGTATTCAAGGCTGGGGGTAGAAGAGGTAGGGCTACACATTTTCTTGGGCTATTGATATTATACAGGAAAGAATACTAGCTAAAGAATAAGAGAACTTGTACTTGAATTCACATGATAGGTGTGACTTTAAGCAGGTTACTTAACCTCTCTGAGTCTGTTTCCTCATCAGTAAAATTAGCATCTACCTGTAGTGTGGTAACTCAGGCACTTTGAGCACACTTCCCATGTCTAGGGAATTCCCCCCAGTTCCTAATTCCTGAAGAAACTCATTATCCCAGCTTCCCTTGCAGCTCTGGGGCAGGCATGTGACTAAGGTTCTGCCAATCCCAGCTTCCCTTGCAGCCCTGGGGCAGGCATGTGACACAGGTTCTGCCAATCAAATGGTTGGTGAGAGATGCTGAATACAAAGTGCACTCATGAGAAAATGGGCAACAAGAGAAATTAATTTTCTGGAGACTGTGGTGGCAGTGGCCTTGGCTGTCAGAGGCCACGTCGTTCTTGTCCTACCCCAGCATCAGGAGTTCAGGTCATGTGGGTTGGGGTGTGTTAGGTGCCTGTTCCCCAGGGAGTCTGCGTGGGGTCACTGCTGGAGCATTCCTGCAGTATGGTTTGGGTGTGGTTCCCAGGTGCCAAGCTCCAGATTAACTTCTGACATGCCTGGTGATTCAGTGAGGTACCTAATATCATAAATTAAGTTCCACTTCTGTTTAAACCACCTAGAATGCACTCTTTTAGCAACTGAGAGCACTGACTGATCTACTACCTCTCAGGGTATCATGTGGGTAAAATGAGATAATATATGTAAAGTACCTCACACAGGACTTTTTATACAGTAGACACTAAGCCATGATAGCTCCTAATACTTATTTCATTACTATGTCTTTCTGTCAATATCACTTGGGTACCTCATGAGTGAAAGTCAAATCTCAACTACGTGCTTATACTGTAGACTAGGGATCTTAACCCTGGGTGGTTTTGCCCCCAAGGGGTGTTGGAAATGCCTGGAGACATTTTTGGTTGCCACACTGGGGATGGAGTGCTACCGGCATTTAGTGGGTAGGGATGTGAAACATCCTATTCAAGGACAGCCTTTCTAGCAAAGAATTATCTACTCCATCATCTAGTCAACAGTGCTGAGGCTGAGAAACCGTTCTGTAGACTCAGAAGTACAAAAGGATGAAACCTGGCCACCACTCTCCACTCTGTCAGTAACAGCCTACAGGCAGACCTCATTTTATTGCACTTTGCTTTACTGTGTTTCACAGATTATTGCAGTTTTTACAAATTGAAGGTTTTGGCAACCCTGCTGTCAAACAAGTCTATGGGCGCCATTTTTCCAACAGCCATTGCTCACTTTGTGCCTCTGGGTCACATTTTGGTAATTCTCACAACATCTCAAACATTTTTATTATTATTATATTTGCTATGATGATCTGTGGTCAGTGATATTTGATGTTACTACTGCCCAAAATTACAACTTGCTGAAGGCTCAGATGTTGGTTAGCATGTTTTAGCATTCAAATGCTTCTTAGTTGAGATATGTACATTGTTATTTTAGACATAATTCTAATGCACACTTGATAGACTACTGTATAGTGTAAACATAATTTTTTATGGACTGGGAAACCAAAAAATTTGTGTGACTCACTTTATCTCAATATTCACTTTATTGTGGTAGTCTGGAACTGAACCCACAGTATCTGCAAGGTATGCCTGTACTAAGTTTCACCAGGACTGGTTCCAGCATGGAAAACCTCCAGAAGCAGGAGCATCAGAGTGCAAATTTATTTACACAATTTCACATCCCTGGAAAGCACTACGAATGCTGTGAGAACAGGAAATGGATTGGTACAAGTTTTCATAAATATATTCCCAGTGCCTTGGATTAAGAAATTAGAAAAAAAAATTAACAAACATCTCAATTTCTGCTTGGTTGGCCAGCAAAGTTGGGAGGATGCTGTTTTAATTTCTGGGGTTTTCTGTGACAGGGAATCTTGGTATTTTCCTCATAGACTGTAAATCTATACATTATACCCACATACAGCAGAGTCTTTCTGCAGTTATGAGCACTTTTTAGTGTAGAGAAAATTGAAACATAAAACATCAAATAGCCTATTTCTTTTAACCACAGATATAAGCTGAATACATTGCTATATTGTTCTTCAACTTCATAATGACTTTAGCTCATTCCAAATGGAAAATGTGTCCAAAAGAAGAAGACAACTGTACTGTGGTACCAGTTATGGGCTTCTGACCCTGACTGAGTTTCTTTCCCTCTCTGGGATTCACCTTTCCCCTCTGAAAGGGTGGACTACATGACCTCAAAGGTGCTTCATGATTTCTGGGATTCTTAGCATTTGCCAAGCTCCCAGGGCCTCCCTAGAGGGATGTAGTCTTATGAATTCATTGGAGCATTGAATGAGCCAGCCTCAAATTCAGCTTCAAAGGCCGTAACATTTTGTCTGGACTTAGCCAAGGCCACGTCCTCCTGGTAGGGGGAAGGTGATGTGGGACAAACTGGTTATTTTTTATTTCAGGTGCTCAACTGTGAAAAGAAGAGCTTCTGGAAAATATCGGTGCAATCTTGCATCCTGATTTTATCTTTCCAATTGAATTCTCATACCCTCAGCAAGGTTTCTGCCTTGTCAGCCTAGATTCTTCTATCTCAGTCTGATTTTTAAGTCCTCTAATAGATCACAATCTCCTTGAGAGGAGAAATGGTGTCTGATTCATCTCTGTGTGTTCCCACGTATAGGACCTTGTATTTATATATATATATATATGTATATATATATATAAAATTTAAGAACAATAGTTATATTTTATTATTTTATATTTTATTTACATGTTTTTAAAAAACATTTTTATTAAAGCATAAAATATATAAGAGTGCACAAGTCATAGGAGTACTATTGGATGAATATTCACAAAGTTTCTATCCCTAAGCAACCACTAATATACTTTCTGTCCAAATATATTTGACAATTATGGACATTTCATATAAATGGAATCATATAATATGTGATCTTGTATGACTAACTTCTTCCACTTAGCATAATGTCTTCAAGGTTCATCCACATTGTAGCATGTATCATTACTTTATTCCTTTTTATTGCTGAATAATAATTAATTGTATGACTATACCACATTTTGTTTATCCATTCATCAGTGGGTAGACATTTGGGTTGTTTCTACTTTTTGGCTACTATGAATAAAGCTGCTATTACACATTCATATAGAAGTTTTGTTGGGTCTTATGTTTTTAAATCTCTTGGGTATATACCTAGGAGTGGAATTGCTGGATTTTATGATAACTCTATGTTTAGCTTTTTGAAGAATGGTCAAACTGTTTGTCAAATTAACTGTACCATTTTACATTCCCAGCTGCAAAGTATAAGAGTTCCAGTTTCTCTACATCTTCACCACACTTATTTACTATCTGTCTTTTTCATTACAGCCATCTGTATGCAATGAATTATGTCTTACCCCAAATTCACATGTTGAATTCCTAACCCTCAGTACCTCAAAATGTGAGTGTATTTGGAGATAGAGTTTTTAAAGAGGTAATTGAGTAAAAATGAGGTCATAAAGGTATGTCCTAATCCAATATGACTGGTGTCCTAATAAATAAATAAATAAATTTGGACAGAGAGACATACAGAGGAAAAACCATGTGAGGACAGAGAGAAAAGATGGCCATTTACAAGCGAAGGAGAGTGGTCTCAGAAGAAACCGACCCTGTTGACACCTAGATGTCAGACTTCTAGTCTCTAGAATTGTGAGAAAATAAATTTCTGTTGTATAAGCCACCCAGTCTGTGGTACATTGTTATGGTAGACTTAGCAGACTAATATATACCATCCTAATGGATGTGTTTCACTGTGGTTTTGATGTGCATTTTCCTTAATGACTGACACCTTTTCCTGAGCTTTTTGGCCATTTATGTATATCTTCTTTGAAGACATGTTTATTTGGAACTTTTACTCATTTTTAAATTGGAATGTCTGTCTTTTTAATATTGAGTTTTAATAGTTTATATATTTTAGACACAAGTCTCTTATCAGAGCTATGATTTGCAAAAATATTCTCCCATTCTGTGGATTTTTTTTTCACTTTCTTGATGGTATAGTTTGCAGGACAGAAGTTTTAAATTTTGATGTAGTTTAAAATACCAAATTTTTTCTCTTTTTATTTATAATTTTGGTTTTGCTTCAAAGAAATCAATGGTCAATTTCACAAAGATTTACTCTTATGTTGTTTTCCAAGAGTTTTATAGTTTTAGCCCTTACATTTAGGTCTATAATCCACTCTGAGTTATCCCAGAATTATTTGTCAAACTTTGGTTTATTTTTGGAAGTGAAATCAATTTTGTATTCCTATGATTATAACTTTGTGTGTGTGTGTTGTGTGTTGCTGGATTTGGATTGCTAATATTCTGTTTAGAATTTCCATTTTATGTTTTTAAGTGAGATGTCTATAATTTCCTTATTAGTTTTTGGTATTGAGGATATATCGGCCTCATGAAATAAACTGAAAATTGTTCTCTCTTGCATTAACCTCTGAAAAAATTTGTGTAAGATTGTTTTTATTTATTTCCTCTTAAGTGTTTGGAAAAATTCACCAATAGACCAAACTTGTCCAGAAATTTTCCTTTAAGATATTTTTTAGAAATTTTTAAGATTACAGACTCAATTTTTAAATAGTGTAGGATCATTGAGATTTTCTATTTCTTCATATATCAGTGTGACAAATTGTATTTTTCTAGGAATTTGTCCATTTCTTCTAAATTTTCAAATTTTTTGCATAAAATTATTTAAAATATATTTTTATTTTCCTTTTAATTTCTGCACAAACTATAATGCTTTGCTTTTTCATTCCCATATCTGTAATTTGTATCTTCTCTTTCTTTTTCTTGACCAATCTTGCCAAGGGTTTATCTATTTTATTAGTCTTTTTTATTTAAAAAAACATATTTTAGTTTTATTTGTTCTATTTTTGTTTTGTTTTATATTTTATTAATTCTGCTATTATCTTTATTATTTTTCTTTTCTGTTATCTTTAGATTTAGTTTTTTGTCCTTTTTCTAACTTCTGGAGAGAGATACTTATTTACATCACTGATTTTTAATTTTTTTAATTTTTAATTTTTTCAATATATATAATTTAGGCTATTCATTTTGGCATTCCCACAAGTTTTTACATTTTGTGGGTTTTATTGTCATATAATTCAAAATAATTTTATAATTCTTTTGTGATTTATTCTTTGACTCATGTATTTAGAAGTATATCACTTAATTTCAAACATTTAGGGGTTTTCTCTATACTTTGTTATTGGTTTACACCTAAATTTTCTAATTGTGATGAGATAACATACACTAAATGATTTGAATCTTTGCAATTGTTGGTGCTTGCTTTGTGCCCTAGCAAATGGACAATTTTAGTAGATTACATTAGCATTTGCAACAAATGTGCATATTGCAGGTACTGGGGACAGAGTTCTTTCAATTAGGTCATAAATGTTAATTACATTGTTTAAATCTTCTCTCTCTCTATATATATTTTTGCTGTACGCGGGCCTTTCACTGTTGTGGCCTCTCCCGTTGCGGAGCACAGGCTCCGGACGCGCAGGCAGCGGCCATGGCTCACGGGCCCAGCCGCTTTGCGGCATGTGGGATCTTCCCGAACCGGGGCACGAACCCGTGTCCCCTGCATTGGCAGGCGGACTCTCAACCACTGTGCCACCAGGGAAGCCCCTAAATCGTCTATATTTTGACTGATTTCTCTGCCTGTTAATCTCCTTAACACTCATTTTTTAATTTCTGTAATTTATTAAAAATATCACCATTTGTGGTTTAAACCTCTGTTATTTTGTTTAAAATTCTATTTGTTTTATTTTTTAAACTACTCTTATATTGAGGGTTTTTTGTTTTATTTTGTTTTTTTTTGTGTGTTTTGTGTAGTTGTACCTAATCTTAATTGCTGCAAAGTTGTAACAAGAAGAGTGTTGAGAAATGTGATACATCTATTAAGCACAATTATAAACAATTTTTGCTTACCCCCTGGAGCTATGAGCCTTGAGATCCTTGAATGTGATGAACAGTAGTGATACTAAGATGAGTTTTTACTGGGTTTTGCCTTGTTCTTCTGACCTCCTAGAAAGTACCATAGAAACTGAAATATACTTTACTATCACTATTCTTTTGGAAACTTCCATCTTCACAGCATTATCCTCTTCATCAGATTTTTGGAACACAATTACTAATTTCTAAAGGGAAGGCTTACCTTTAATTTGTAGGTAGAGGAGAAAATAAGATCATGTTATATTACTGATCATTTTCCCCAAGTCAAAAATTTGAACACATTGTCTGGCAAAGGATCACTTTCCTGATTTGTGAATTGGTTAACTTGAAAACTCTCATGAAGATATCAACTGAAACGCACTTAGAAATCATTTTAACAAATCATTACTATGGTCAGAAAACAGTTAACATGGAAATAGATATAAAACACAGGGACGTGATGTTTGAATACTGGAGATAAGTTTGTCCCAGAAAATTGAGGCCATCTGGCTGTTGTAAGTATGTAAACTGCCCTCTACAAAACATGTTGTCAGAATAAAAATATACCCCAGTTTGCACCACAGCATTTTGATATATAAGCATGTGGTCTGGAACATAATGTCATGTGTAAGTTCACAGAGAAAAAGATAATAAACTAAAGGAGCTATCTGAACATTAGTTATGTCTAGTAGTAACAGAAAACACTATTGCTGTTAAATTAGTTGGGACAAAATCCACTTCTGCAGAACTGAATCCTTTACTTTCCTCCAGTGGCATCACATTATAGTAAAAAGAGGATTGAATTAGTGCCTAAGAGGTCACGGTTCCAATTCAGATTCGACTAGTCACCTGCTCTATGATCTTGAGCAAATCACTTCCCCTCTAGGTATTAGTTCCATCTATAAAATCCAGGAGTTGCTGTAAACAGAAGTTCAGGCCAAGTTAAGTGAGAATCTACACATTAAAGAGATAGCACAGATGAGAAAGGGAGTCCCTAGGACTAAAATTGTCGAGTATCTTTGAGAACATTTTCCCAGCAGTATGTTTCATTCCAGTGTTATCAGTTTAGTTGAAAAGGGATGACATTTTAAACATGGTTTGTTGTATTTTAATCAAATTGTTGGCCTCCAAAAATGAGCTATGTTTATTCCTGTGACAAAGTGAAGGATCTTGGCCTGCTATCAAGTGGTCACTGGTCTGGGCTCCTACTCTCATTCCCATAGCCCCTCCTAATCACATCTCCCATTGTCGCCAGATATTTATCAGACTGTTTTAGGATAGAGCAGCCCCTCACAACACATTCCGTTTTTCCCATGCTTCTCCTGTTTTGCTCCATGGGTGCTGGGGATACAGGGTTTCAACAGGGTTCTTGAGTCTCACAAGAACACATCTGTGCTATCCTGGCAAGGTACGAGTACACGATCTTCCATAGCTGGGTTTGGGGGAGCAGAATTCCAAAGGCTGCAGTAGATGGTAACAGCTTCTATAGGAGGGAAAAGAAGCTGGTGCCTACAACCTCTGCCAAAGGAAGAGTTGAGAACTGGAGAGTCAAACTGCAGCGGAAAAGTGCTTTGGAGAATGTATGGTAGGAAATCTATGTGTGGTTCCTAGGCATAAGAGCCGAGGATGGAAGACTTTGGAGAAGGGATACTGGAAACCTCTACCTCTCTTTTGTATCCACTCGGAGACCATTACTTCCTCACTTGTAGGTAGACACTGCTTTTTTAGGTCTAACGTCTGTATCATAGCTTCCTCTCTATTCCATGTCCTGCCATCATCTTCAGGGACTTCACCACCCATGTGAGTGACAACCAATGCTTTGGTGTTACGGTTCTTCCACCCCCTCCACTTTGTGGCTGTATCTTCCTCTTTTCCTTCAGCACATATTCCTCAGTGTCACTTGGGACCACCCCATGTTAGAGACCTGGTCACAGTCCTGTTTCCTCCCAGATCTCTGACCTGCTCCTTCTCACACTCTCTTCTGTTTCCCAGAGACCTCCAGTTTCCGATTCTCCTACTTCATCCAGTCTATCAGCTCCCTCTTGTCCTATTCCCTTATCTATAGAAACCCAGCCTTTCCTAAGTTGCTGAACACTTGAGCAACTCTATCATGAGGACACTCAATTCATAAGTAGGTGTCATCATTTTACTGTCTCATCTGAAGAATCCCCTCACCATCTGCACACTTTCCCTTTGTTTTCATCAGGAAAGGGGAGATGGCCTGTGTGATATCCCTCAACTTTTTATTCCCCATCCATACACTTTATCCATGGTGTCTTTTATCTTTACCTTCTTTAATTCCACCTGTTAGTTTAGGCATTCCTTAAAATTAGAAAGAAAGGGAGAAAAGAAATAATAGGAAAGAAAGGAAAAAGAATTAAGGAAGAAAGAAAGGAAGACAGAAAGAAGGAAAAGAAACGTTTTTGATTCCAAATTCAACTGCGACCTTTTTCTTCTCATCTAATTCACCCCAACAAAATTATGTTCACTGATCCCACTTCCACCGTCATTCATTCAATTCATTTATTCACATAGCACTCATGGAGCACTGACAAGTGTCAGGCACTGTGCACAGTGCTGGGAATTCAGAGTTGACTAAGCCGTGGTGCTTCTCCCTAAGTATCTTACATAGTTTCAGTCCAGTGTCCAGTCAAACACAATTATTATAATAGGACGTGCTTGATGCGATGGCAGAGATCAGCATTGTAGGGTGAACAAGTCACAACGGTGTGAGAGTAAGGGCAGGTGTTGACCTTTAACAGTGAGGACAGCTTGAATGAAGAGCGGTTTCGTGCTGTCAGACCATCAGTGCAATGTAGGCAGTGTTAACACACAAGGCTGATGAATCAGGGTGACGGTGACAGATCAGGGAAGACGTTGGGAACCAAGCAAGCATATTCACATTTTATATCACTCCCTGAAAGACAGAGAGGTGAGTAACAGTTTGCAATACATCCTGTAGACAGGGAAGAGTACTGGACCCATTAGGGAGTTTTTGCTCCCCTGCTTTTCCACGAGCCTAGTTGACTTTCCCATTGACTCCACAGGCATGAAAACAGCAGGACTGTGTGTGGGACTGAGGCAGACAAAGTGGGGGAAGGAACATGGAGCTGGTCAGCTGGGCTCGGACACTGACAGGCAGAGCAGCTGCATCCCATCCAGCCTCTGTTTGGAGACAGATACAACATTGACGTTTGGCTTGCTAAGGTCAAGATGAGACATTCCAGGAAAACGGCCAGGGTGGCTGCATGTAGTTGGACCTGAGTCCTATTAATTTTGAGCAAAAATGCTTCCCACTCTCCCCTCCCCTCCCCTCTCCTCCCCTTCCTTCTCCTCTCCTCCTCTTCTCCTTACCCAGGAGAGATGGATCAGAGGAAATGGCTGAGCTGATCAGGGGCATGCAGACAGGAGCCTCTCATCCTGTCAGGGGCCATACTCTCTGGTCTTAAATGAGACAGCCTGGCAGCCTTATGGTCACAAGATTTGCCAAGTGGATGGGTCTTTGGGTGAATTAAAAAATACACCTTTTCTAAGCTTTAGGTGAACAGCTCCTGGTCTTAATTTCACCCCCGCCCTCTGGTGGGCATCCTTGTGCAGGGCAGAGTCTGAGTCACTGAAGCAGACCTGTGGCCTCTGGTTTTGTTTCCAGTTGAGAAATGCCTATCACAGTGGTAGAGCTGGGAACCCCCTCCCTCCAGCCCGAGTCTACTCCCTCTTTGTCATTGCCTGAGCGCTTCCTTTCTGCAAGGCTTGGGTATTCGCAGTCATGCTCTGGTGTACCTATGCCTACGACAAAGGGCTGAGAATTTGGCTGTTAATTCAGTGCATTTTTCTTTTTTTTTCTTTGGTTTTGTTTTGCTGTTGGCTAGGGCAGGAGTGATGACTGACACTTTTTTCTTCTGCTTAGAGGAGTTTATAAAATTCCATTTGTTATTATCTCACAGGATGAGGGCTGGGAAGAAGGAAAGCATTTGCCAGCCAGTGTGGGGAAATTTTCTACAGACTGTTGTTAGGATTCTGTTCCCTTGGAAGATAATTAAAAGTTATGCTGCTTATGCTTAGGGTTCTACTCCAGGTCTGTTTGGGTTTAAAATGTACAATAAATTAAAGAAAGCTTTACAGTGGTTCCTAAGATCTGATCAGAGGAATCTCTCCCTTTGTAGTATGACTAGAAGCAAACTGTCTCCTGAAGTAAGGAAAAGCAGTTGAGCCAGTACTGATTAGATCCTACTCTTTTGACTGAGAAGTGCAAGAAAATAATCTAGCGAGAGACAAGGAAGCAGGATCAGGGGATGGGGTCAGGCACATGATGAGAGGCAAGTCAGGGTCCCTCTTATTCATGTGACAATGGCGGGCACAAGTGGACCCCTCATGGCTCCACTCGGGGAATCAGCAGCCTAAAATATGGGGGGAGGGCTCCACGGCAGGCATCAAATCACAGTTCAGGGAGTCATAAATATCACCTCCATCTTAAACACATGAGGGGAAAAGTGCTCAGGCCTCAAAGGGCTCTCCAACCTAGGATCCAGGATAGGAGAACGAGACAATGGGCAACTGGTACCACTTCTCTCTGTACATGGTATCCAATTATTGCTCTTGTCTTCAAAAAAATTTTAAGTGCCTTTTGTTTAGATTACTCAATTTTACTGAGCCACGAGGAGAGGCTGGAGGATTTGGACACGCTGGTCTTTGGATCCTTAAGCTGGGAACAATGCCATTTTACTAGACAAAATGGGGTATACACCAGAGCCACTCTTTGTTTTCCTGCTCCCTGATAACTAGAAATGTATATGCTCCCCATACAAAAGAAAGCACATCTCAGTATGATGCCTGTGGTTAATAGTGATGGTGGTGATGATGTGGCTTGAGGAAAATATAAAAAATAGAGTCTGTTAAGCTTTAGATGTATGAAGTACTAAGATCCCTTGTTTAAGCCTTTAGCAACTTGACAGATACACCCTGCAGTATGTATGGGCCGTGTCATAGATCTGTCGAATGAGAATTCATGGGAATCATTCATCTAAGCCTGGGAATGTCTGAAAAGGCTAATCCTCACCACTCTAAGAAATGTTCAGAGACTTTCAGGGTCAAAGTTCTCATTGAGATGAAATGCTGTATTGTCGTCATTCAGTTTTCTGCAGTAGCCGTATTCTGGCTGTTTGTAGGAAGAGGGATATAATTTATGACTTGGGTCAGATGCCTGATTTTGTGCAGCACATGGTGGGGCTACACATAATACGTGGGCAACATGTTCTTATTTGTCGATATAGTTCTCTTTGGAGTGGAAGGAAATAAATTGTTTTGAAATGGATGCCACGTGTGGGAATTCCTGGTGCAATCTGCTATCTGAATGTTTTCATGACAGGTTGGAACCATTTAGTTTTGTCCATAAAGGTTTCTGAAAAAGTAACATCGAGGTAGACATATCACATATTATATTTGTATAACATGTTGCTTGATAGCTTATACACATATTATTTTATATGATTTAATTCATACAATCCCATGAAATAATTGTTATTAACTCCATGTTATAGATGAAGAAATCAGGGAGATGAAGGGGTTAACCCAAGCAACAGAATCAGGATCAATTTTCTTTTAAACTTCTTATCTTGTGCTCTCTCTGCCTCATTGCTATTAGGAGACCTTGGCTCTAGTTCAAGAGAAGCCATTGCTCAGCTAAATGGCCCTAAGTAAATTACTTTGCCTCGCTGGTCTGGGATTCCTAATCTATGGAATCGGGTAACCAATACCTTTGAACAATCTTAGACCCACAGAAGTAGCCAAAGAAAGTCTAAAGTAGAAAAGGCATTAGCGTCCCTCTTTCCTTGCCAGAAAGAAACAAAGTCTAGAGCTTCTCTATGACCGATTTTCTTCTGTCTGCTAACATCATTCTGTAAAGTTACCCACAATCCCTCTCGTGCTTTCAATCATCCCTGACCATGACCCCTTAGTGAGATAGAATATATCTTGGACTCCTAGTCTGGGAGTTTTGCTATCTATATTAAAATCTGTCTTCCTTTTTTCCTCTGGGCTTATTTCTGCAGTTTGGATTGACCTCTGAACTCATTCCCCTGCTACATGGCCTCAGTCTTCAGTCAGATCTCTGGCCTTTATCCAGTCCTAAGGGTCTACCTGGATAATTGATTTTAGAGTCTACCAGTATGACCTGTTCTCTCACTATTCTTACCCACTGTTCTGGTCCTGATAGACACCTGGCTCATTCAGCCAATTGTTGGCAGCACAGCCATTGGTATTTACAAACTTTAGACTTTCTGCTCCGTCGGTGAGTGCAAAGAGCTCTATCTATCTCCCTCTAAAATGGTTCTTCCCATTTGAGGAAGCCCAGGTATCTCCATCATAAATGTTACTAGTTAGAAGCCATTATGTCCGACATGAATAGCTTACTCTATTTATTTTCTCCAGCTGTCCCAGCATGCAGTCAGAACTCATGGAGCAAATGCCTTCTCTTCCCAGTCTCAGGGATAAGGGAGTCTGCATGGAGGTGCCACAGATGGCAAGGGAGGTCCAGGGAAGTGATAGTGGGGAAACTGATTTGTACACATTCCAGTGAGAATCTCTTCCCTTCTGTGAATGGCTATTTTGGAACCTGTTTCCGGGCAACAAAAGCATGTTCTGTTAACTATCATCTTGTCCACCAGCCAAACTGCCTACAAGCAAGCAACCCAGCTAAGTAGCCTCAAGAAAGGGGGCAGGTTTGAGCCTAGACATTGATATTTTTCCATGTGCAGAAATTGAAAGGAAGGTCTGTTGATGACGTTGCAATAAACTTGTGCGTGATTTTTCCTGGTGAAAAAAAAGGTATATCTCCTGTTTATCTCTCAAATGTTAACAGTGGACCCACACAGCAGTGTAAACTGAAGAAACTTGGACGTCCTCCCCTATCTCAGAGCTCTCCATATTTGTAAGAGCCTGAAAATCTGCCAACTATTCAGACGGATGAGCCCAGAGAAACAGATGTGATCCTGGCCACTTATCCTTCTGGACAGGAGCATTCTGGGAAGATAGAGACCTGGATTCTAGTACTGGCCTTGTAAGACTGAGTCAGTCCCTAATTCTTTTGGGAATCTTGGTTTCCTTATCTGAGGAAAATGGTGGGTGAAGGAATTCAACAAGGAGATATTTAGGGCTTCCTCCTGCTTTAAATTTTTGCAATTCTGTGTTTCCCTCTTTCCTTTTCCTGAAAGTATAACTGTCTGTATTCAGAGATCAATTCTCTACCCCTGACTTCTTTCTGCCAGGTGAGCTGGGCAGTGTCTCTCCCCACCTGGGCACCTACTAAATAAATAGATCGTTGACCAGATCCACCTGGCATCAGATATTTTCAGAAATAATAATGCAGCTTCTCTGGGTTGCAAAAAGGGAGCTATTAAGACCAACCACACTGCTTGGAAAGACTCGCTCAGGAATCTCCAAGATAACATTATAACTAGGTTTGCTGAGCATCTAAATTAAATTATTTTACTAATTATGGATGTCTGACATTTCACTTCTAAGTGAACTGTAGAAGGTTGAATTGAAGTGAAGTTTGCTCTTTCTCTTCTCTAAGGAATTATTATATGTTTTTCAGCCAGGAGGGATGGACCACACTGTTCCATCATCTCTTCTGTCTGCTTAGGTGATCCCCTCGTTGTCTCCAGGAATCGCTTGGAATGAATCAGCTCTCAGCTCCTGCAGGGTCTATTTATAGAAGAGTGGGCAGCGTTAAGGATGTTAATAATGGATGGTGACACCGAGGGTCTGGCGACAGTGGGAAGCCATTACCACCTTCAGTCTGTGGGGATGAAAGGAGAGACAGGCTCCTGCAATGCCACAAGAGCTAAAACCACAGATGGGGCCACCTGACAGGAGCTGTGGCTGTAGGGATGACAGCCACACCCAAACTGTGACCCAGCAGGGATGGAGCAAGGAAATAAATACCCCCACCTCCCTCTGTTCCTCTGACAGCCTGCTGGTGCACTGTCCCCATGGCTGAACCCAACAGGAAGCCAGAGGCCAGGGGTTCCAGAGAATGCATCCATAGAGGTTGGCCTCCTGAGCACAGAGCTGGGTGAACAGGATGGAAAATGGGCCTGAGGTTGCAAACAGAACCTATATCAGCATCGTCCCTTTTGCTTTTAAAACTTTGCTTCTCATTTTATCTACTTAGACATTTGAAACTTTGCTCTAACCAAGATTTCTGAAAACTAATAAAAATGAAGTATAAAGACGGTTCTAGTTCTCTTTCCTTTTTAAAAAAGCTTGCATGGCTTCCTGCAGAAATGTTTTTTTCAGTAGTCATATCTTAAAGAGGTCCTTGTTGGATACATCAAGGAAAGAGAAGTATATAGCTATTGCTAGAGTTTTAGACAAATTTCTACCTGCCCACTGAGAATATTCTCTTTTAACGACGATTTATTATGCCTACTATAGTGTTTGACTGGAATTAGATTTTATAAAATGCCTTAAGCTTCTTGGAGGAATGTTTCCCCTTGAATGCAAAGTCCCGTGTATGCAATGGACCAATAACATGCAGCATCTATTATTTCAGAACATATACTTGTTGTTACAATTACATATCTCAGATATTTCTATCTCAGAATTCTCTCTGGCCAAAAAGCTGTAAAATCATTCAACTGGATATGTATTGGGAATGACTACCTGCTATAAAGGAGAAAACACTCTTGGCTGTAGTATATTTTCTCCTGATATATTCTCTCTCCTTTCTCACTCTTTCTCCACATCTCCTACCTCACTCCTTCTCTCTTCCTCTCCTTTCTAGACAGAATGACAAACTTCTGACAACAAAAACATTAGTGCATTCAAGCATCCGAGATATACGCATGTTAATACTTTGGGGACTACCCCATAAATTTAATGTCACCAGGAGCAAATCCATTTTCAAATTGGTGATTTTGATAGCTTCACACCATTAGATTTCTTCAATTTGTTTACAAGTTTGTTATGGTTTTTGTTGTCGTTGTGCTTTTGTTTTACTTTGCTTTCCTCACTTTTTTCTTTTTCTCTATGACCATCTTTCTTTCTCTGGATGTTTCATGTTTGTATCGTGTCCCCAGTCCTTTCACTTCCAGTGCAAAACCAGGTCTTAAAAATGACACTTTGAGGATTTATCTCATTAAATTATTGGGAACATTGCACATGCAATCCCCAAACTAGTGGCTATCCAAGTCAAGAGAAATTCCTGAATCTAAGGGATTGGGAGGACAAGAGAACAGTCTCATGACCAGAAAACGGGTGTGCAGATCAAAACCCCTGCCAGCAGTGTACAAAAGTGCTCGTTTTACCACGTCCTTGTTAGCATTTAAAAACAGCTTTTAATTTCAAAATAAATATGAACAAAGGCATTTCAATGAAAATTGTCTTAGTTCAGGAATAAATTGGGTGCAATAAGTTGAAGGAAGTCTTAAAGTACTTAGATGGTTTAATATGAACTGGAGAAAATTGATGTTCTGTGTCCATTCCTTTTCCTCTCCCAAAGCAAGTACAACAGTTAGGTACTAAAATGTATTGCATTCCTTTTAGAAATTTTGGAAAGATCTTAAACTTTATGGGCTTACCAAAGTCTACACATAGAAGCTCGTTACTTCGCCTTCTGGACTGTGGGAGTTTGATGTAGGAGGTTTCTGCCCACTGGAACTTAAGTAGTTTTTGTTTCTATGATATATATCCTGGAGTTCTTTGCAACTTTGAGACAGTGAATAGTTTCAAGTTATGATACTAACAATAGATGGCAATATATACAGCTTCTGAGTCTCTTAGAGGGAAGTGATAAATACTTTTATTCCCCAACTATAAAACATCCCAGCTGCTTGGTCACTGAATGTTACTGTGTTTTCAAAACCCATTATATCTCATCGGTAGAATCTATCCCAGTTGTTACTTCTGAATAATGACTGACCTAGTGGTATTGAGTTACTATAAACCACATTCTCTTTACCTGCTCTGGAACTAAGTACTCATCAGCTAAGATATATACATATACATATAAAATTTACAGCAGGATATTTAGGTGAGAGATAGGGGCAGTAGGGGATAAGACTGGAGATATTAAAGACTTTAAAAATGTAGTAGCAAAAGGTATGTGATTCAGAATTCTACAGTTCATTGACCTAAAGGCAAAAAATCATTTCTCAGCTGATTCTTTTCTTTCTTTTTATTTTTTTTTTGGCCACACAGGGCTTGTAGGATCTTAGTTCCCCAACCAGGGATTGAACCAGGGCCCCCTGCCGTGGAAGTGTGGAGTCCTAATTACTGGACTGCCAGGGAATTCCCAGATTCTTTGTGTTTTTGATCAACAGATTTCATTTCTACTCCCTGCCCACTATTATCCCCTCTACCACCTCACATACGTCTGTTTTGTCCATAGTTACCCTATTTAGGTACAAATAGAAAAATGATGTTCATATTGCTTTAGTTACGGTTGTGGCGAATGGAACGCTTTCAATAAATTCCATTTTCCTGCATCTTCTTTTAGGTTGCAGCCTAAGATCGGTTTGCGTCTGCACTCTTCTTGTTTGACAAGGTGGATTACTTTCTCCCAGAATCTTATCAGATGGTATCTGTTAGGCTTCAGAACCTAGGCTGTTCTTTTAAAAGCATTACAGATGAACTCGTGGGAATGTGGAAAAGGGCCCAAGGGTTTCTGAAAGGAACGCCGACATAAACAAACACTGTCAGATGAAACTGCACAGGACCATTTGTATCTGAATCCTCACTACCAAACTTGACTGTTTTTTTTTTTTTTGCTTGTCTTTGAATCCCAGGCTCTTGCATGGATTCTCCTTCTTCTTGAATTTTCCCTGTGGAATGATGTCACCTCCAATATGATATCCTAAGATCCTACCCTACATCGTAATGGGCTCTCCTGACTCCCCATCCATCCAGCCTGTCCAGTGCCTTTATCTTTGTCTCACTGAGCCTGGACTTCGTAATACAGGACAGTCAGCCCTGTCCAGTCCACATCAAGTGATTCTCCTTTGTTCCCGGTTTTCTGTTTACCTTTGATTCTGGCGTTCAGAGGCGGTGTGGGGAAGCTTCGTGCTGGATCTCTTTTCTATTTCCTTGGAAGCATCTCTTTCAGAATTAATTTCTATTCTGATTTCATAACCAAACTGACACTTCCATGGATACTCTCTGTCTCATATCCATATCATTTACTGAGTCACAATTCTATATTTCATTAATATCCTGGCATAAAATCATTTTTAGCTAATTTCTGATGTTATATTGGTCTTTAGAATCACTGATAGCCCATTAGCCACCAACTTTTATCATACTCATTTGTGTCTTTTATTGATTAAAATTTGTAGTTTTAAGTATCATTAATTCATTTTTACTTCTATGTGCTTACGTTTTAATTTTATCTATGATCCAAGAAGTTGCATCCAGGACAAGAAAAACTCAGTTCTTTCCAGAATTCCACCACCTCTATGTTACACAGTTGCTGGGAAACCATCTCTGGGAGGCAAGTTGAGGAAAGCCACCCATCTCATCTGACAAGTGTTGCCCATCGAGGGGTGGACATGACAGATATGGTCTTTGAGATTTAAGATGGTCATTTATTTTGGGTGGGAGCCAATCTCAGAGGTTGTGTCTTGGAGATGTGCCAAAGCGTACGCTAGAATCACAAGTCCACTCCAAGTAATGGCATAAGGAAGAAAAGGAGTCAAAGCAAAGACCTAGAACATCCTTGTCTGCTAAAGTGTTGCTTGGGAAAGTCCTTGCCGACTTAACTCTGATAGGCCACACGTTAGACACTCTGACAGCACCACATACCTTTCAACCATTGCTCTCACGTTACAGTGAGTAATATGTATTATTGGTAGAATTAATTGTTTATTATCCATCTCATTCTCCAGAGAGAAAGCTCCAGGAGGGCAGACCCCACGTCTCTTCTTCACCACTTTATCCCTAGAGCCTAGAACAGTAATTAGAAATATATTAGGAACTCATTGCATATCTATTGAATGACCGAATGATTGAAAGAAGGAAAGTGGTTCGTTTTTAGAGTACATGCATGCATTTGTTCCCCACTCCCCTGTCTAATGAGGAAGGATTTCCACCAACTGGTCCTGATCTTTTGCTCTGGGCATTAGTCCTCTTCAAAGAGGTCAAGTAAGTTCCCTGGTTAAGAAGAGGCAGTGATTGGCATATGTTCCTTGATTTGGTAGAGATAATGTATTAAAAGTATTAAGCAAATGGAGTCTACTCTCCTGCTCTCCTTCCCTTAAGAAGTGCGTGGCTGTGATCCTGATTGAGCATGTCTTCTCTGTAGCCTCAGTGTTTCTCACCAGTGTACTGTTCTAAGACCTAACTGCAGGACAGGAAGTTCATTGCTGTCACATTTCTAAGCTATACCACCTGAAATAATTTTTGACACAAAGTAAGATAACATTTTGATCCTCATCTACGTGGCTCCTTTTTTTCCCCCTTTCTTAATTGGTTTTGAACATGGGCAAGAAACAAGGATCTCATTTTTGGGGCTAAACTAAAACCCCAATAGCTCTATGCATAGAAAGACTCCAGGAAAAATCAATATAGACACATCCTAAGACTGAAAAGTTTTGACTCCAAAGAGGGAAAAATGAGATTCAAGAGTGGAAATGGAAGAATGAAGCTTTGGAAACAAAAGATTTTTCCTGGAGCCTGAGAGTTGGTGAGCCTCCTGGATTGTGTGCAAAATGTTCTGTGTAGAGGATCCAAAGGTTGCCTCAGATTAAAAAAAACGTCGTTGAGTGTCTATTTTAAGCAGCCCTACATAGACCTTGAGCTTATCATCTGATGTACAGAAATTTGGCCCCATCTTCCTATCTTCCTCTTTACCTGAAATGGACCGTTCCCCTCATCACACCCTTCAAAGCTCAGCTTGAGTCCAGCCCATCTTCCCAGGAAGTCTGCCTTTACCTTCCCAGCCTGCAGGGATCTCCTCCTCCTCTGCCCTCCTGGTTCCCCACAGATGGTCTTTATCGCCTATTCTCTTCAATTAAAGTGTGAGCTCCTGAGAGAAGGGGTCAGGTTGTTCAATGGTAGCTCTGCATCACCCGAACCGCCTGGCATACAGCAATCAAATGAATCAATTTCTGAATCCCAATCATACTTCTATATCCAATCTGTTACTAATGCGAACTCTGGAAGAGATTCATTAGATGTATATTTCAGTGGAAGAGAGAAGCTCAGAGACAGTGAGTTATTTTGCTCAAAGTAAAAAAACTAGGAAACAGCAGAGCCAGGATTCAAACGTAGGTCTCCTGACTCTGAGTTCAGTGCTTCTCCCACTCCACTATGCAGCTTCCCAGAGAAAGTATTGACCTGAACTTACTACATTAGAATTCTTCTCCATAGAAGAAATGTCTTTGTTTAGAAACACTCCTGAATGGACGGGCCTGATTTCGAATCCTCTTGTGTACGGAGGGAGGAGAGGGATGAGACCAAGAGGAAACTTGACTTTCCTGCATAAAAGACAGGAGAATTTTGAGTTAGGTGTGGCCCCCAAAAAAGGATGACTGTATTTTGCAAGAGATAGGCATCAGACATAAATATGACTAGTGAAAAATTCCCTAAAGAAGGCTTGACAGAAATATTTTTGAAGAATAAGAAGGTTTAATTTTTCTGTCGTCTTTTCTCTTACTCTCAGTCCAGCTGTTTAGTAAAATTTCATTGCCCACAACTATCTCAAGCATCTGCTTTCGGAGGAATCAGGGAAAAGTGGTGTTGTTACATTTTGAGTCAGTGGGCCAGAGAAGAGAGAGTGGCTGAAGTGGCGGAGGGCAGGGAGTACACAAGAAGTCAGTGGGGAGAAGCTTCAGAAGGACAAGGAAATTGGATAAAGAGGTAGCGTGAGATATCCGCCCTAGGAATTCACCAGTGTCTTGGGGAGAGCCCTGAACCTCCCCAAGATAAGGGCTAGGAGTTAAAGCCAATTTTATTTTATTTTGTTTATTTTATTTTATTATTATTATTCTTTTGCGGTACGCAGGCCTCTCACTGTTGTGGCCTCTCCCGTTGCGGAGCACAGGCTCCGGACACGCAGGCTCAGCGGCCATGGCTCATGGGCTCAGCTGCTCCGTGGCATGTGGGATCTTCCCGGATCAGGGCATAAACCTGGGTCCCCTGCATCGGCAGGTGGACTCTCAACCACTGCGCCAGCAGGGAAGCCCCTAAAGCCAATTTTATTTAGACCTTCAAAGTCAAGGTGACGCCGTTGGACATTTGGGTACCAGTAGATTGACAGTAGCCCTCTCTACATTTTCAGAATGACGAACAGGTGGATGGTAGAGAGAGAATGGTGTTTTATGAGAAAAAAAAAAGAATCTTTCAGTTTCCCAAAGTCCTACATTTTGGGTGAAAGAAGGTGTTAGACAGCTGAAAATTTTCCTGGTGATGACAGTTGAGTCATCTGCTGGAGAGCAAACTTGATGGCATTTAAAATGCATGGGTTTTGTCTCCAGAGCAGGCGTTTGGAAGCTCCATATATGCCTTTTGGCAAACTCCGGGCTTCAGTCTCCTGTGAAGAAATGTCCTGGGTACAAAAGATAGGTGACAATGCACTCCTTGTAATGTCTAAAGCAAAATCCTATTATCTTCTAATTTGGCTGTTCATGTGAATAACAGAGATGGGAAGGGGGCAGGAAGTGGGTAGGCGATAGCCAAACACAGTTTCTGCCCACTGCCGGCCAGCTGAACCTGCGGAGTGACTCTGCAGGTGACTCCTTGTCTTTCTCAGCCAACCAGGATCACTGAATTTAGGTCCTGCAGTGGCTGACGAGGGCCCAGGGAAGCCAAGAGCCAGAATTCCATTAATTGTAGTGGGAGGGATTCTTGGTGCCTGTCTGTGCCCTCATTCCCAGAAGCTGAAGTTGCGGGTCCAGGTGATTTGCATGGCAAAGTATCTAGCACATCTGAGGGACATTGCAGTGGAGATCAAATCACGGAGTTAAGTCTAAGTCAAGGGTGGAAGCACGGCTCTTCCCCCAGGGATTGATGTCACCACACCAGCACGTTCTCATTCCCTTTGGAACTAATAATGCTGCTGCTTCCACACTGCCATCAGCACTTTCCTCTCACTACAACCAGCTACCAGGGCTCACTGGAGGCCAGGCACTGTGTCTAAGGGCTTTACACACCATCTCATTTAATGCTCATCAAAAATGCATGGGGCTGGCACTGTCATCACTCCAGTTTGACATATAAGAAAACTGAGACAGACATTTAAGTGACTCATTTCCCATCTGAGTGGATTGTTCAGGAAAAGAAAAGAAAATTAACACGAAATTTGAGAGGAGATATTCGGTAATGGCTAAGAGTAAGGGCTTTCTCAAATCTGACTTGGAAGCCGGGCTCTGCAACTTACTGGCTGTGTGAGCATAGGCAAGTTGTCAACTTCTCTGAGGCTCCGTTTTTCCACCCACAAAATGAGGGTGATAATAGTACCAATTCTAGGCCTATTACAGTGAAAGTGATCAAGAAATGTTATCTAATCTTCTTGCTATTATTAAATAATGGTTCTGTTTTTTTCTGCTCACAAATCAAAAAGGCTTGCCATAAGACTCACAGGGTTAGTCTTTCAGGTAATGATTCCCTTTAAAGAGTCTCTCAGTATTTGAGCAGGAAGCTGCTCTGAAAGAGCACTCTTTTCCCAGGTTTAGGAGGTGGTGGTAAAGGGCCAAATGGTCTGGCCTCAGTCCCACTAAGTTCCACCATTTTAATCTCTGCTTTTATGAACCGTGTTGTCACTCCATAGCACAGCTGAAACTGCTGGGCTTTACAAAAAGAACATTAATAAGATTGTATCAATTATCTATGGCTGTAGAACCAAATACCTCAAACTTAGGACTAAAATAAAAATGATTTATTATTGATCAGGATTTTGTGGTTCTTCTGGGTTTACTCCTATGATTCTAGATGATGAATGGAATGGATAGTCCAAGGTGACCTGACACATACGTCTGGGAATTGGTGTTGTCTGTCAGCCTGAGTACCTTGGTCCTCCCCTACGTGGTCTTTCTAGACCAATTTTCTTACAGCATGGCTGCCTCAAAGAGTTCCAAGAGGATAGGCCTCAGTGCATAAGCACTTATCGAGCTTCTTTTTGAGTCATGTTTGTTCATAGCCCATTGGCCAAAGCAAGTCACATACATGGCCAACCTCCGCGTCATGTGGGAGGGGACTTAGACTCCCTCCCAACCCCCTGCCCTGCTGCTTGATAGGAGAAGTGGCAAAGAATTTATGACCATTTTTAATCCATCACAATTACAAACATAAAAACTAAAGGGAAGGCACCTGGGAGATACAAGAAAAATAAAAAGAATCCAACTTGCAAAGTATGGATTTCTGGTATTCCTTGGTTCCAAGAGCTTTCATGTGGTATCTTAGTTCCCTGACCAGGGCTTGAACCTGCATCTCCAGCATTGTAAGGCGAATTCTTTGCCACTGGACCACCAGAGAAGTCCCTGCTTCCTTCTTAAAGCTCTTTCATGGAGCCATTTTCAAGCCTATTTCTAAGTATTCATTAGGCTTCAGGCACAGTGCTCACCACTTTGCAGTTTATGCTGACTTCTCACAACAATTGTATCAGAACCATTATCTTCATTTTACAGGTAAGGAAAATAGGTTTTGGAGAGGTTTTATAAGTTGCTTAATACGATATATTAATTTTCTATGGTTTCCATAACAAATTACTGCCAACTTAATGGCTTAAACAACACAAATTTATCATCCTACAGTTTAGTAGCTCGTAAGTCTGAAACAGGTCTCTTGGGCTAAAATCAGGATGCTGACAGCACTGTGTTCCTTCCTGGTGGCTCTGTATGAGAGTCTGTTTTCTTGCCTTTTCTAGTTTCTAGAGGCCCTCCACACTCCTTTGCTCATAAGACCCTTCCTCAATCTTCAGAGCCAACAACAATGGGCTGGATCCTCATACTGAGTCGCCCTGACACTTCATCTATCATCTTATCTCTCTCTCGCTACAGCCAGGAAAGGTTTTTTAAGGACTCATGTGATTAGGTTAGCCCACCTTGGTAATGTAGGGTAATCTCCCCATGCTCCTGGTTTGCAAACCAGTTGCAAATTCCCTTTGCCATGTAAGGTAACATATTCACAGGCTAGGGCATGATCATATTTGGGAAGGGGTCATCGGTCTTCATACCACAGTCTACTCTCTGATCCCCAAAGATATACATCTCTCCCACATGTAAAATACATTTTTCCTGTCTCAAAGTCCCCCAGTGTCTCAACCCATTACATGAGAGAGGCTAGTACATGGCAGGGCTAGATCTCTGGTTCCAATGCCCTCTTAACTGCTGCCCCAATGCACTTGCTGCCTTTTTGCTTTAACATGGGGAGTGCGATTTCTTTACTGATTTGCATGAGCTCTTCAAGTTATAGAAAGTTAAACCATAAGCTCTGTGAAAGGCAGAAAAACTATGTTTTGTAAATCATTCCATCTCAATGCCTATTACATAGTAAGCACTCAAAGATTTGCAAAGCGAATGAATGTTGAAGAAAACAAGTATCTAAGTAAACTAATGACATAAGCAGTGGATGGAGGCAAGCAAATTCGTTACAAAAATATACTTTTCATGTTCCAAAAACCCTTGTATTCTTCTCGATGTTTTTCAGAGCCCCTTGAAACAGGTTACAAACTTCACCAGAGTCCAGGTTGCCCTTCCAGGTAAATTATCAAACTGCGTGTGCTTCTTCTGGATTTTAATTACCAGTAAATGTCGTTTCAGGCATGGTGATTCCTGTCAAGATGGACTCCCAGCCCATGGATTCTGTTTTAGTTTTAAATATAACCATTAAACTTCTAGATTACCAAATATTTGTTATTCCTGGTACACTCAGGTGCATTCTGGGTGTAAACATCTTAATTGTTTTTGTAGATAGAACGGTCTCCCGTAGTTTTTTCTAACATCCCCCTCCATGATGACTATTCCAATGGAACGTAAGGGACAACAGCATCATTTTCCCAACAAAGGTATTTTAAAAATAATTTGGCTTAGCGTAACCGTAGCCAGGTCTGAGAGTGGGAATAAGGACTAACTGTAAATGGGCACAAGGGATTTTATTGCAGCATTGGAAATGTTCTAGAATTGGATTTCGCTGATGGTTGCACAACTGAGTAATTTCTCTAAAAAATACTGAACGGCACCCTTAAAATGAGTACTATGGTACATAAATTACACCTCAATAAAGCCGTTAAAAATAATTAGCTTATCATCCACTCAGAAGCACTGTTTTGTGTTAAATGTAATCTTTTTTTTACAAAGGCAGTCTCTAAGTACATCCTTTGTAATAACACTTAAGCTTCTTCAACTCTTTCTTGGCCTATTAATAAGCAGAGCCGAGCATGATCACCCTTAGTTGCTCCGGAAGAAAACACGTCATGCTTGTTCGCCTTGTTCTTCCCAAACGATTTAAGAACAAGCAGATACTCATTCTTAATCTTTACAAAATCCTGATATTTGGTTGAATTTATCTTACATTTATAGGAGGAATTGTTTTGATGTGATTCAAAACCATGCATTTTTTTATGTCCTACAATTCTTTAGAAGTAGTCATTTGAACCCCTACTCCATCAGTGTACTGCTAAAGAGACGAGTCTGTTTCCCATGACAAAGCTTAATATGTTGGTGTATACACAGTAGGCAGGCAAACAAAAGGAGAAAACTAAATACTTATCAGCTTCTTATAATTTGTGGACTTAAATGTCAATTGCATAAGTACATTTCTGGATAAATATACATAACATCAAAAATAGAAACATGTACACTGTTGCAAATATAATGATTCTTTAAAGAATTACTGGGTTTAAAGCAAGAAAACTTCATTTGGAAATTGTATAAATAACTCACATGCTTGATGGCGGATTCCTTGTTCCTTAGACAAAAACTTGGACTGGCCGTCTCACTGTTAGTATATGATACAATTTTAGAGTCTCCAGGCTTGGTTCCTATGTGAACCAGGGAGGGAAGCTCTGAACTGTGACCTCATTCCTTGTTCCTTGTTCCCTAGTCCAGTATTGCTTCCCCATGAGGATCATTGACATAATTGGTGGTGATTGTAAAAGTTCAGATTCCAAACCTACTGAGTCAGAATCTTCAAGGTGGTGTTCCAGGAATCTATATTTTTAACAAGAGCTACACGTAATTATTATTATTTTTAACATCTTTATTGGAGTATAACTGCTTTACAATGGTGTGTTAGTTTCTGCTATAACAAAGTGAATCAGCTATATGTACACATATATCCCCATATCTCCTCCCTCTTGCGTCTCCCTCCCACCCTCCCTAACCCACCCCTCTAGGTGGACACAAAGCACCGAGCTGATTTCCCTGTGCTACATGGCTGCTTCCCACTAGCTATCTATTTTACATTTGGTAGTGTATATATGCCCATGCCACTCTCACTTCGTCCCAGCTTACCCTTCCCCCTCCCTGTGTCCTCAACTCCATTCTCTACATCTGTCTTTATTCCTGTCCTGCCCCTAGGTTCTTCAGAACTTTTTTTTTTTTTTTTAGATTCCATATATCTGTGTTAGCATATGGTATTTGTTTTTCTCTTTCTGACTTATTTCACTCTGTATGACAGTCTCTAGGTCCATTCACCTCACTACAAATAACTCAATTTTGTTTCTTTTATGGCTGAGTAATATTCCATTGTATAGATGTGCCACATCTGCTTTATCTATTCATTTGTCGATGGACACTTAGGTTGCTTCCATGTCCTGGCTATTGTAAATAGTGCTGCAATGAACATTGGGGTGCATGTGTCTTTCAGAATTATGGTTTTCTCTGGGTATATGCCCAGTAGTGGGATTGCTGGGTCGTATGGTAGTTCTATTTTTAGTTTTTTAAGGAACTTCCAAACTGTTCTCCATAGTGTCTGTATCAATTTACATTCCCAGCAACAGTGCAAGAGGGTTCCCTTTTCTCCACACCCTCTCCAGCACTTAATGTTTGTAGAGTTTTTGATGATGGCCATTCTGACTGGTGTGAGGTGATACCTCATTGTAGTTTTGGTTTGCATTTCTCTAATGATTAGTGATGTTGAGCATCCTTTCATGTATTTGTTGGCCATCTGTATATCTTCTTTGGAGAAATGTCTATTTAGGTCTTCTGCCCATTTTTGGGTTGGGTTGTTTGTTTTTTGATATTGAGCTGCATGAGCTGCTTGTATATTTTGGAGATTAATCCTCTGTCAGTTGCTTCCTTTGAAAATATCCCCTGTCAGTTTCTTTGTTGGCAAATATTTTCTCCCATTCTGAATGTTGTCTTTTCATCTTGTTTATGGTTTCCTTTGCTGTGCAAAAGCTTTTAAGTTTCACTAGGTCCCATTTGTTTATTTTTATTTTTATTTCCATTTCTCCAGGAGGTGGGTCAAAAAGCATCTTGCTGTGATTTATGTTATAGAGTGTTCTGCCTATGTTTTCCTCTCAGAGTTTGATAGTGTCTGGCCTTACATTTAGGTCTTTAATACATTTTGAGTTTATTTTTGTGTATGGTGCTAGGGAGTGTTCTAATTTCATTCTTTTACATGTAGTTGTCCAGTTTTCCCAGCACCACTCATTGAAGAGACTGTCTTTTCTCCATTGTATATTCTTGCCTCCTTTACCAAAAAGAAGTTGACCATATGTGCATGGGTTTATCTCTGGGCTTTCTATCCTGTTCCATTGATTTATAGTTCTGTTTTTGTGCCAGTACCATACTGTCTTGATTACTGGAGCTTTGTAGTATAGTCTGAAGTCAGGGAGCCTGATTCCTCCAGCTCCCTTTCTCTTTTTCAAGATTGCCTTGGCTATTCAGGGTCTTTTGTGTTTCCATACAAATTGTGAAATGTTTTGTTCTAGTTCTGTGAAAAATGCTGTTGGTAGCTTGATAGGGATTGCATGGAATCTGTAGATTGCTTTGGGTAGTATAGTCATTTTCACAATGTTGATTCTTCCAGTCCAAGAACATGGTATATCTCTCCATCTGTTTGTATCATCTTTAATTTCTTTCATCAGTGTCTTATAGTTTTCTGAATACAGGTCTTTTGTCTCCTTAGGTAGGTTTAATCCTAGGTATTTTATTCCTTTTGTTGCAATGCTAAATAGGAGTGTTTCCTTAATTTTTCTTTCAGATTTTTCATCATTAGTGTATAGGAATGCAAGAGATTTCTGTGCATTAATTTTGTATCCTTCTACTTTACCAAATTCATTGATAATTTCCAGTAGTTTTCCGGTAGTGTCTTTAAGATTCTCTGTGTATAGTATCAGTCATCTGCAAACAGTGACAGCTCTACTTCTTCTTTTCCGATTTGGATTCCTTTTATTTCTTTTTCTTCTCTGATCACTGTGGCTAAAACTTCCAAAACTATGTTGAATAATAGTGGTGAGGGTGGGCAACCTTGTCTTCTTCCTGATCTTAGTGGAAATTGTTTCAGTTTTTCACCATTGAGAATGATATTGGCTATGGGTTTGTCATATATGGCCTTTATTATGTTGAGGTAAGTTCCCTCTATGCCTACTTTCTGGAGGGTTTTTATCATAAATGGGTGTTGAATTTTGTTGAAAGCTTTCTCTGCATCTATTGAGATGATCATATGGTTTCTCTCCTTCAATCTGTTAATATGGTTTATCATGTTGATTTATTTGCATATATTGAAGAATACTTGCATTCCTGGGTTAAACCCCACTCGATAATGGTGTATGATCCTTTTAATGTTCTGTCGGAATCTGTTTGCTAGTATTTTGTTGAGGATTTTTGCATCTATGTTCATCAGTGATATTGGCCTGTAGTTTTCTTTTCTTGTGACATCTATGTCTGGTTTTGGAATCAGCGTGATGTTGGCCTCGTAGAATGAGTTTGGGAGTGTTCCTCTCTCTGCTATATTTTGGAAGAGTTTGAGAAGGATAGGTGTTAGCTCTGGTCCTAGGCTTTTGTTTGTTGGAAGATTTTTAATCACAGTTTCAATTTCAGTGCTTGTGATTAGCCTGTTCATATTTTCTATTTCTTCCTGGTTCAGTCTCGGAAGGTTGTGTTTTTCTAAGAATTTGTCCATTTCTTCCACGTTGTCCATTTTATTGGCATATAATTGCTTGTAGTAATCTCTCATGATCCTCTGTATTTCTGCAATGTCAGTTGTTACTTCTCCCTTTTCATTTCTAATTCTATTGATTTGAGTCTTCTCCCCTTTTTTTCCTGATGAGTCTGGCTAATGGTTTATCAATTTTGTTTATCTTCTCAAAGAACCAGCTTTTAGTTTTATTGATCTTTGCTATTGTTTCCTTCACTTCTTTTTCATTTATTTCTGATCTGATCTTTATGATTTCTTTCCTTCTGCTAACTTTGGGGTTTTTTTGTTCTCCTTTCTCTAATTGCTTTAGGTATAAGGTTAGGTTGTTTATTTGAGATGTTTCTTGTTTCTTGAGGTAGGATTGTATGGCTATAAACTTCCCTCTTAGAACTGCTTTTGCTACATCCCATAGGTTTTGGGTCATCATGTTTTCATTATCAATTGTTTCTAGGTATTTTTTGATTTCCCCTTTGATTTCTTCAGTGATCTCTTGGTTATATAGTAGTGTATTGTTTAGCCTCCATGTGTTTGTATTTTTTACAGATTTTTTCCTCTGTAATTGATATCTAGCCTCATAGCACTGTGGTTGGAAAAGATACTTGAAATGATTTCAATATTCTTAAATTTACCAAGACTTGATTTGTGACCCAAGATATGATCTATCCTGGAGAATGTTCCATGAGCACTTGAGAAGAAAGTGTATTCTGTTGTTTTTGGAGGGAATGTCCTATAAATATCAATTAAGTCCCTCTTGTTTAATGTATCATTTAAAGCTTGTGTTTCCTTATTTATTTTCATTTTGGATGATCTGTCCATTGGTGAAAGTGGGGTGTTAAAGTTCCGTACTATGATTGTGTTACTGTCGATTTCCCCTTTTATGGCTGTTAGCATTTGCCTTATGTATTGAGGTGCTCCTATGTTGGGTGCATAAATATTTAAAATTGTTACATCTTCCTCTTGGATTGATCCCTTGATCATTATGTAGTGTCCTTCTTTGTCTCTTGTAATAGTCTTTATTTTAAAGTCTATTTTGTCTGATATGAGAATTGCTACTCCAGCTTTCTTTTGATTTCTATTTACATGGAATATATTTTTTCATCCTCTCACTTTCAGTCTGTATGTGTCCCTAGGTCTGAAGTGGGTCTCTTGTAGACAGCATATATACGGGTCTTGTTTTCATAACATTCAGCCAGTCTATGTCTTTTGGTTGGAGCATTTAATCCATTTACATTTAAGATAGTTATCGATATGTATGTTCCTATTACCATTTTCTTAATTGTTTTGGGTTTTGTTATTGTAGGTCTTTTCCTTCTCTTGTGTTTCCTGCCTAGAGAAGTTCCTTTAGCATTTTTGTAAATCTGATTTTGTAGTGCTGAATTCTCTTAGCTTTTGCTTGTCTGTAAAGATTTTAATTTCTCTGTCGAATCTGAATGAGATCCTTGCTGGGTAGAGTAATCTTGGTTGTAGGTTTTTCACTTTTATCACTTTAAATATGTCCTGCCACTCCCTTTTGGCTTGCAGAGTGTCTGCTGAAAGATCAGCTGTTAACCTTATGGGGATTCCCTTGTATGTTATTTGTTGTTTTTCCCTTGCTGCTTTTAATGTTTTTTCTTTGTATTTAATTTTTGATAGTTTGATTAATATGTCTTGGCATGTTTCTCCTTGGATTTATCCTGTATGGGACTCTCTGCACTTCCTGGACTTGATTGACTATTTCCTTTCCCATATTAGGGAAATTTTCAACTATAATCTCTTCAAATATTTTCTCATTCCATTTTTTCTTTTTCCTTCTTCTGGGACCCCTATAATTCAAATGTTGGTGCATTTCATGTTGTCCCAGAGGTCTCTGAGACTGTCCTCAATTCTTTTCATTCTTTTTTCTTTATTCTGCTCTGTGGTTGTTATTTCCCCTATTTTATCTTCCAGATCACTTATCCATTCTTCTGCCTCAGTTATTCTGCTATTGATTCCTTCTAAAGAATTTCTAATTTCATTTACTGTGTTGTTCATCATTGTTTGTTTGCTCTTTAGTTCTTCAAGATCCCTGTTAAACATTTCTTATATTTTCACCATTCTATTTCCAAAATTTTGGATTGTCTTTGCTATTGCTACTCTGAATTATTTTTCACATAGACTACCTATTTCTTTTTCATTTGTTTGGTCTGTTAGGTTTTTACCTTGCTCCTTCATCTGCTGTGTATTTCTCTGTCTTCTCATTTTGCTTAACTTACTATATTTGGGGTCTCCTTTTTGCAGGCTGCAGGTTCACAGTTCTCGTTGTTTTTTGTGTCTGCCCCCAGTGGGTAAGGTTGGTTCAGTGGCTTGTGTAGGCTTCCTGGTGGAGGGGATTGGTGCCTGTGTTCTGGTGGATGAGGCTGGATCTTGTCTTTCTGGTGGGCAGGATCGTGTCTGGTGGTGCATTTTGGGGTGTCTGTTAACTTACTATGATTTTAGGCAGCCTCTCTGCTAATGGGTGGGGTTGTGTTCCTGTCTTGCTAGTTGTTTGGTATAGGATGTCCAGCACTGTAGCTTGCTGGTCATTGAGTGGAGCTGGGTCTTAGTGTTGAGATGGAGATTTCTGGGAGAGCTTTTGCCATTTGATATTACTTGGGGCTGGGAGGTCTCCGGTGGACCAATGTGCTGAACTCAGCTCTCCCACCTCAGAGGCTCAGGCCTTACACCCGGATGGAGCACCAAGACCCTGTCAGCCACACAGCTCAAAAGAAAAGGGAGAAAAGAAAAGAAAGAAAGAAAGAAAGAAAATTAAAAAAATAAAGTTATTAAAATAAAAAATAAATGAAATATTATTAAAATAAGAAAATAAAAAAGTAATAAAAAAAGAAAGAAAGAAAGAAGAGAGCAACCAAACCAAAAAACATATCTACCAATGATAACAAGTGCTAAAAAGTATACAAAACAAACAAAAAAAAACAGACAGACAGAACTGTAGGACAAATGGTAAAAGCAAAGCTATACAGACAAGATCACACAAAGAAGCATACATATACACACTCACCGAAAGAGAAAAAGGAAAAAAAAAAATATATATATATATAAAAAGGAAGAGAGCAACCCAATCAATAAACAAATCTACCAATGATAATAAACTCTAGATACTAAACTTAGATAATCATAAAACCAGAAACAAATTAGATGCAGAAAGCAAACCCCAAGTCTACTGTTGCTCCCAAAGTCTACCACCTCAATTTTGGGATGATTTGTTATCTATTCAGCTATTCCACAGTTGCAGGGTACATAAAGTTGATTGTGGAGATTTAACCTGCTGCTCCTGAGGCTGCTGGGAGAGATTTCCCTTTCTCTTCTTTGTTCACACAGCTCCTGGGGTTCAGCTTTGGATTTGGCCCTGCCTCGGCATGTAGCTCGCCTGAGGGCATCTGCTCCCGCCCAGAATGGATGGGGTTAAAGCAGTGGCTGATTAGGGGGCTCTGGCTCACTCAGGCCGTGGGGGAGGGAGTGGTATGGAATTCGGGGTGAGCCTGCGGTGGCAGAGGCCTGCATGACGCTGCAACAGCCTGAGGTGCACCGTGTGTTCTCCTGGGGAAGTTGTCCCTGGATCACGGAACCCTGGCAGTGGCCAGGGCAGAGGGAAAGTGTGGATAGTGACCTGTGCTTGCACACAGGCTTCTTGGCGGCTGCAGCAGCAGACTTAGTGTTTCATGCCCGTCTCTGGTGTCCGTGCCCATCTCGGGAGCTCATTTAGGCAGTGCTCTGACCCCCTTCTCCTCACGCACCCTGAAACAATGGTCTCTTGCCTCGTAGGCAGGTCCAGACTTTTTCCCAGACTCCCTCCCAGCTAGCTGTGGCGCACTAGCCTCCTTCAGGCTGTGTTCATGCAGCCAACCCCAGTCCTCTCCCTGGGATCTGACCTCCGAAGCCCGAGCCTCAGCTCCCAGCCCCCACCCGCCCCAGTGGGTGAGTGGGCAAGCCTGTCAGGCTGGTGAGTGCTGGTCGGCACCAATCCTCTATGCAGGTATCTCTCCGCTTTGCCCTACCCAGGTACGTGGGGAGTTTCTTGCCTTTGGGGAAGTCTGAGGTCTTCTACCAGTATTCAGTAGGTGTTCTGTAGGAGTTGCTCCACTTGTAAATATATTTCTGATGTATTTGTGGGGAGGAAGGTGATCTCCACGTCTTACTCCTCTGCCATCTTGAAGGTCCCTCTGCTACACGTAATTATAATGCATGTTAATATCTGAAACATTTCATCTGAGGTCTTGCCCATATTTGGAAGATTCAGTGTGGACTCTTCAGATTCATAAACATTCTAAGAAAAGGTGTTTCAGAACAGTGTTTCTTAAGCTTTAATGTGTATATGGATCACCTGGCGATCTTGTTCAGATGCCAACTCTGATTTTGTAGGTCTGGAGAGGAGCCTGCTGTTTCTGCATCCTAACAAGCCCCGGTGATGCTGATGCTACTGGTCCATGGACCAGACTTTGACTAATGGGCCTTCAGAGTATATCTATGCCATGCGAGAGGATGAGAACACCTCCTAGGGGACAGAGCACAGTGGCTACAACAAAGACCATTCTGTGCAGATACCATTCCAGTTGCAGTGGGGAGGAAGTATACTTCTGGGGACCTGGGCTAGATGTAGGGGTCTGATGGGAGATCTTCTCTTGGGCTATGGAGAGTGGAGTCAAGGAAGGGATGAAAATCCCTGTGGAGAGGGCAGGAGGGGGAGAAGCTGGGAATAGAGTCCTGTGCAAGTTCACCTGGTCATAAATATAAGGCATAGAGAAATAAAGCTTATAAACAATGGAAATAGAGACTGAAGATGGAGAACAAAGTCAACATGTCTGGAAAGGAGGGCAGGAGGCAGAACCCCAGGGGTTTCCTGAAGGCTGAGGGGTAGCTGCAGGGGAGCTACCTGCAATTTATATGGAATGCCTGCAATTTCACTGTGGGTGGGGAGGAAGCCACTCTAGATTCAACAACTTCAGCTCAATCCTGGATGCATAATATGTATTTTTTTATGGCGTCATAATTTTTAATGATCTATCTTAATTATATGAAGCAGTAGTTCCCAAACTAAAATATGCTTAAGAATCTCCCAGACAAAGCTTGTTAGAATGAGGTTGCTGGACTCCACGGTCTGAGATTCTGACTCCAGTAGGTCTGGGGTGGGATCCAGGAATCTGGACTTGCACCAAGCACACCAAGTATTTATGATGCAGTTGGTGTGTGGAGCACACTTTCAGAAAAAGGGACCCGCAACAACAAAATCATCAACATGATTGTTTGGCCCTTCACTGGTTGAAATTCAGAGCATCATCTGTCTTGCAGGAAGACTGAACTGTAATATTGGCTATCTGGAATAATACAGAGTATAAATGAAAGGAAGGGAAGGGAAAGGAAAGGGAAGGGAAGGAAAGGAATAGTATTAATTGTGTCATTACTGGGCAGTGCTATCTCGGTCAGTTCTTCCTCTAGTACCTTAGTTTATCTGTAAGAATGCCCCTATGTAATAATAGCTACTAGGGGTGTGTGTGTGTGATTTTATAATTTTACAGTTAGCAATTTCTTTTTTATATTGTCTCATTTACCCTTCAGAACAACCTAGTAGGATAGGTATTGTTATTTGCCCTCATTTAAAAGACTCAGACTCAGACTCAGAGAGACTAAGGAATTTGTAGCAGATCACACAAAAGATGGGATCTGACTCCAGACCTTACACTCTGACCACCTTATCATGCTGTCCTACTGATACTGGCTTGGGAGGGTCAGTAAGCCACTTCCTTCTCTTCCTTTCACAGCATACGTTAATGTGGGTTTTGTCCTCAAGGCTGGTTTTTCTGTGCAAAAGAAAGCAGTAACCCTGGTTTCAGATATTAATATTTAATTTTTTATAGTTACAAATTCAAAAACCTAGTTCTTCCTTAACTTTCTAAGTTCATTTACAGTTATTATTATACTATTTATATACTTAGCATATTTAACATCCAGTTTGAGTTGTAACAACTTAATTAAGTTCCCTTTATATTTCAAGCTGTATTTATGGATTTAATATATCTGGTTTCATTTAGAAGTACACCAGTTGTCTGACTTATAAATAAAACCTTCCTAAGTACTTAAATAGCTTATAAATCTAATAAATTAAGCTTACAATTATGGTGAATTTGGATTATCTTAAATACTCCAATACTGTGAATATAAACTTGGAAAATTTTCAGTTTTAAAAGGTCTAAATTAATTATTCAATTGTGCATTTTAAATTGAAATTGCAAGCCTCATCGGTAAGAAAACAGGCCAATTTTTTTAAAAAGTTACAGAATCCTTCCTAAATATAAAAATGTTAAAAATGTCATTTTTAAATACATTTGCATACTTAGTTCTAAGTCATCTTGGTTTAAAGATGTTTATCCACTAATTTAACAATTATCCGAAGGGAATTTGGGAGATACCTTTCCCAGCAGTAAGGTCGAACAACAAAAGATTTTGACCCCAAAACTGCCCGGATTTTTTATTAGCAACAATATCCAGTCCTGGGCTCTATTTATATGTGTAACAAGCCCTCCAAAATTTAAAGGAGTCAGTCACACAACCCTCCTTTTTTACAAAGATTCTTGTTTTAATTCCTCTGGCCACTCAGGTAAATCTTCATCTCCGCCCAGATGAGATTTTTGCATTTTTGGCTCTCAAGGCATTTAAGCATCTTCTAGTCTAATTCAAAAGATCTTCAAGTGTGACTCAATTTAATTATTTTTATTTTTTCTTAGTTTTCAAGGACAATGTTTTTCTAGATATTAAAATTATTTCTGATTGAATTTTGTATTTTGTTGTTGTTGTTGTTTTGGCTTTGTCTGATAGGCAATCCCAAATTTCACAATCAGTGTCCAGGGGGTTGGATACCAATCAGTAAAGGGATAGGAATCAGATAGGTGGAGATGTGAATATCACCTTTATTACTGGGGAAGCTGGATTGAGGGATGAAGCCTGCAGCTGCAACCATGCTTCTTCCCAATTTCCCTCTCCACACGTTTCCCAGTCAAGACCTTGGGACACCCCATCAGAGGGAGAGCCTGAAAAGCAGAAGCTTGCTCAACTCGCTACGAGATAAATCAGAGTTTCACAGCCTCAAGAGAAGGAACGAGAACAAGCCCACAAATGGGTATTGTCTTAAATACTAACTCTACACAGGCTACAAACACGCTACTCACCAAAGAGATACATGTTCCTCCAGAAGAGGAAGAACTTTACTCTAGATAGGAATGCCATTCATAGAAATAAAAGGACAGGGCATTAAGGGGTCCTTCTAAAAGTTCTGAGCAGTAAATAGAAAAAATAGGTATTACACTGCTTTGAAAATTAGAAAGTTCTACTCAACTGTAAGTTACATTGATTATTGTGTCTAAAAGGCTCTGAATGTTGGAATAGTGTCAGGGGAATTATTCAGGTTGAATTCTTTACTGGAAAGAGATATTTACTATTCCCTATGCCTTGAGTGACAATTTCAATATACTGGATAAACAGAATAGGCCAGGAGAGATAACGTGAATGGATGGGGAATCCTATTTAATGTAATAGCGGCAAATATGAAGTATCTGGATGATCCACAACCTTTCTGCTCCAATAGTGTGGCTAATTGAGAGTTGACTGTGGAAATTTTTATGCTTTTTAATCTCCAGGATTGTCATAAATCTGTGGGAAGCATGGCTCATGCTTTTTGCCTGACTCACTGTTAACTGTAAGGGGTTGATGGAGAACTGAGTGAGGGTGGTTTTCTTTAAGATTCCAGATCTCAAGTCCATTGCAAAATGTCAGCATTGTAACTCTGTGGCAAGTCTACAGCCAGCCCTTGACTTGGCCTTGTCTCCTTGGAGGGAGAGATGGTGGACTCTCTTCCAACTCTACCTTGTCGCACGGAGGACTGTACCCCGATGTCCTTTTAAGAAGGAGAAATGTGGACAGACACAGAGATCGGAGTGCACAGAGAAAAGACCATGTGAGGACACAGTGAGAAGGTGCCCATCTACACGTCAAGGAGAGAGGACTTAGAAGAAACCAACCTTGAAGCACCTTGAACTTGGGCTTCTAGCCTCCAGAACTGTGAGAAAGTAAGTTTCTGTTGTTTAAGTCTCCCAGTCTATGTTGTGCATTACGGCACATCTAGCAAACTAATACACTCATCCTTAGCACTCAATCAATACTATGCTTCCACTCCCTTAACCTAACTTTATTTTCCTGCATAGTGCTTATTCTGTGACAATATATTGTATATTTGTTTTCATTTTCATTTATTTCCTGTCCCTGAACTTCTATGTAAGCACCATGAAGACTGGGACTTGGCCATGCTCTTTGTTGTAATGACTAGCACAGTGCCTGACACACAGCAGGTGCTTAATACTGATTAACAAATAAATGGATGGAATACGTCGTTAAGATTCCTTGTCTCCCTGATCTTTCTCCATTTATCCATATTCCATCTCTGTGAAGCCTTCCTTGACTCCTGTAGACCCTCCTGTCTTTCCGGAAACCTCACTACCTCCACGTCTTCCATTGAGAACTCTGACACTGGACCCACACTTTTGGGCTTTGATCATTCATCACTTTTTGACTGTTCAGTGATGCTGCTTCATCTTGTGTTTACTATTTTCTTCCAGCAAAGGAATGTTAACCTGAAAAGGAGTTTTGCACTTGGCCCTAAATGCTGTGTATCTCTATACTTATGGCTAAAGTGTATATTTTCAGCCGTATCCCTGGCTCTTGAATTGCACAGTCTGCCCGATCCTTATCCTGCTGAGTGAGCCTGAGGGGAGAGCTCAGACAAATGCAGCTAATGTTTGTCCAGCCCAGGAGACACAGAACAGGAGAAAGCACTAATCAATAACTTTGCCTATCTTTGCTGAAAACTTGCAACATCAATATTCTAAAGACTGTGTTCATTCTACTAGTTGAGTGGTGATGCCACACTCAGAATTGGGTCCATCTGCAGGCCTCGCCAGATTAAGACGATGTGCATGACTGGGTTATTATTTGTAATGGAAGCATGGGCAGAGGCCAAGAATTTGTGCAAACTCTCCAGACTCTGCTCTCCCCAAACTGCTTCTATGCCTTGTCTCCCACTGTTCTCTGTGAAACTTCTGTTTCACTTCCAGCAGAATGCTTACTGCTTCCTGGGTACACCCTTGACGTTCCCATCACTTGCAGATGCCTTCCCATCTCTGATTCTTTCCTCCCTGGTTATAAGATAAGCAGTTGGGTGATAACAGATATTATCTTTGCTTTGATAATAGGCTGTACTCTCCCACCCCTCATTTTTTATTTATTTATTTATTTATTTTTTTGCGGTACGCAGGCCTCTCACTGTTGTGGCTCCGGACGCGCAGGCTCAGCGGCCATAGCTCACGGGCCCACCTGCTCCGCGGCATGTGAGATCTTCCCGGACCGGGGCACGAACCCGTGTCCCCTGCATCGGCAGGCAGACTCTCAACCACTGCGCCACCACGGAAGCCCCCACCCCTCATTTTTATCTAAAGATGCGACCCATCCTTCATGACTGTTCTTAGGTAATAACAAAAAGTAGCTAACAGTTAATAAGCAGTTACTGTGTACCAGGAGCTATCCTTAGTTTTTAACATGGGATAAAGTATTTGATTCTCATAACGATACTATGATATAGGTACAAATATTATCTCTAGTTTCTGTATGAGAGAACAGGAACAGGGATGCCATTTCCACTTCTGCAAGAAACCTCTCCTGATCTCTCTTATATGATCTAATTGCTTTTGTCATGACACTTCAACAGCTCATCTGTCACTTTGCTTATCTGGTCTTGTAGAGTAGTTCTAGGTATATTTGTCCGACTCATGCCGCTGGTCAATGAGCTCCTTAAGAGCAAAGGCCATGTCTTAATAATCCTTTTATCCATTATATGAATTCTTGCTATAGACACAAATACTTAAGAACTGTTTCTTACGTTGGCTTGATTTGACTTCTTGGCCCTCAAAGTCCTAGGTTTGCTGTTGAGAGTGTCCCAGGACTCAGATCTACTGGTGCATAGGAGGGGTACCAACCTAATTTCAACCAACTCTTTGGCCATGGTTTTGGGGGATTTGCATACTTTCACCCAGGACCAGGGCTCCTTCTCAAGGACAGATCCAACCAGCAGCTCAGGTGTCATTGTCTCTCTTTGGTGATGGAGGAGACTTGGGATGGTTTTAGAGATGCAGTGGCGATGGAACCCATCTGGAAAATTGGGCTCCTCCCATCTGCTGGGCTCTAGGCTGGAGGTTTTAAACACATCTCTCTAAAACTTTAACATGAATTTCACTCATATGTCAAGTCTAGCCCTCCTCTCTAGGAAGATTCATCTTCCTTCGGCTCTTCCTCTGATCTCTTCCAATACCAATAAGTGTGCCATTCACAGGGCATGAAACACAGATTGCCTTGTGTGGCAATTAGCTTTTCATGGGTATGTATGTGTCGTCTCTTGAACATGACTGAGAACTCCCAGAGACCAGAAGTGGAGCCTTGTACTTCCTTCAAGTTCCATGTCTCGGTGCAGAGCTCAGAAAGCTACCTTTGTGATGGATCCACTAATCGTCCAACACATGCTCCCAGGCACTGTGTAAATCAGGTAGGTACTATGGGATCATGTGATTGAGCAGATAATGAAATAAGCCAGGGCGCCCCACAAGTATATCTATGATAAATGAAGAGAATTTCAGGGAAGTGTTTGGAGTCTAATATCATACCTTAATGGCCACTACAGAAATTGTCCATAAATTACAAATTGAGGTTTTAGATATGTCCAGAACCCTGCTCACTTTTCCCAACTAATGACATGCAGAGTCAAGGTTTGAATTCAGGTCTTTTAAAACTCCTTCTGCTTTTCACACTTGTTATACTTACATGTAATTGTTAAAGGATTGTGGAATTGAAAACCAGCCCTGAGCTCACTGACAGGGGTAGAGAATTGAGCATTCCCAGAGCTCTGTCTTCTCTCCTTAACGGTTCTTTCCTCAGAATACATCTGAACCAGTTTCTCATTTCTTTTAGTCCTTGGCTTTGTCAATGTGCAAAGCCATTTAAAATTAATTAAATTGATTCTTATCTTCAAACCGCTCCTGGATAATGCATTTGTAGTTGCCAAAGGAGCTTCCCCAAAGGCATGTTAATGATATATTAGTTTTCCATTGTCCTTTTTTTTTCTTTTGATCCTATATTCTAGGCCTTCCATTTCCAAGAACAGTCATCGTGGCTCTTATTATCATGACATAGAAGGAAGAAAATATTCCATCCTCCCAGAGAGATGGAGTCCCCATTAGGCTCTAGTGACAATGGTGCAGGCTTTGCTGTTTGTCTGAGAGCTTCTCTGAGACAATGGTGGGACTTTGGTTCTTGGATGTGCTGAATTCACAGTCAGAAGTTATGACTGTTGACACACTATCTTCCATGGTGATTGATGGGAGCCTGGGTTACTGCAGTTAAGCAAGATGAAAAGGAAATGACAAATCCCGAAAAGCTTGGGAACACAATTTTATTTTATTTTGTGCCAAAGTGCCTTCACATCATTATGTGAAACAACAAGGAGTGTTGCGACCATCAAGCCAGCAGTGTTTGCAACCACCCCTAGCTGTGCACCCTGAGGGGATACTGGCCCTGGATAGTTAAGGTGCAGATCAAAGGAATGATTTCAATAAGTCCAGACTCTTGCATCTTCCCATACATAGAAAAGCTCTAGATTCATTAACTAAAAGATGTCTGGTTTTCTTTAGTTAACAATAATCTTTGATGCTCTGACGACCTGGTTTTTGTTGCAAAACTCCTATCTATCCTGACTCCTCCCCGACCTCTTCAGAGCAGTCCCTCAGAGGGATCTGAGAGGCTGTATTCCGGGCCTAAGTCCTCAGAAAGTTCACTGAATAAAGCATAATTCTCAACTTTTAGGTGGTACCTTTTTTTTTTTCAGTCAACAGTTTTGGCAACCAGCAAAGGGACCCAGAGCAGACTTCTCTCTTTTGCCTGAACTCTACGAGAATCGAGCCTGGTACCAGCAGAGACCTCTTGGGTCCGTCCACCTCCTTGGAGAGTCCAGAGGAAGTTGGGGGAGTCTCTCCTGGTTCTTGAATCTTCCATTATTGGCCAATGAGCCTAAGTTTTATTCAGTGGTGTTAAACTCCTCTCTGGAGGAGTGGGTTATCTTTGAAACTTGGTTTCAAGAAGAGGTACCTGGGTTTTCCTCAGTTGAAAGACACTGGGGACATTTTTGATCAGTTTAGGCATTGAGTGGGTTATCCTCAGTTAAAAGACTGGGAAGAGACTATGCTCAGTTGAAAGACACTGAGTAAGGTTGGACTGGGTAATTAGGTGGAAGGCTGGCCTGTCATTTTTCCTTGAATTGGCTACCTTAACAGAGTTTGTCGAAATAAAAGTGAAGATACCTTGTGAGAACTTTCAGCTCTGAAGAAGGGACATCTCCCAGCCAGTAACAGCTTTCTTAGGCACCAAGAGATTTGCAGGAGTGGTGGAGGCAAGTCCTCGTACTCTGCAGCAATCCCAGTAGGGAAATCTGCTCATTTTAATTAAAAGGTTGCTCTGCCGGGGACACGCCTAAGAACTGGCCACTCCATGATCTGAGCACCCGTGGTGGCCTTATACTACCAGAGGGAGAACCCAAGACACATAAGAGGGCTAAGAACGACTCTAGGGTAAAACCTAGAGAAGTTTTATCCTAGAGGAGTTAAGCTCACGAGCAGCACGTTGGCCCACTACGCGATCGTCACTAGCAATTTTATTTTGACAAACTAACCTTGGAATGGGGAATAAAGCTTTCAAGACAAAAAAAAAAAAAAAAGGAACGACAGACTGCCAGCCTCCAGCTAACACCCCAGCCAGGTTCATGTACAATATTTGAATAATTATACTTGCAAATACTTGATTGGGGCAACTATACTAAAGGAGATCTCAACCTAAAATGACCAAATTAGGGCTCTTTCAATATTCCAAAACTAATTTTTTGTGAACACAGTTAGAAAAAGCAGCCCTGATAGAACATCTTTTCAGAATTCTGACCTTATGGAAGCAAAAGCCCTTCTAGGAGGGACTTGCATTTCTCTTCCTGTGCCTTTGAGATGTAGATGTTCTACCTGATCTTCCGGTGTAGTGTGGGTGTTTGTGTTTGTGCATGTGTGTGTGTGTGCGTGCGCGCGCGCGCGCGTGTGTGTGTGTGTGTGTGTGTGTGTGTGTGTGTGTGTGCGCTTTGAGAACCTGGTCTCTGCCATCCGGAAGCTACACTTATGCTGCATGTTTGGCAGCAGTCGAATAGACTGGGATTTTGCGCAGTCTTTTGTCTCCCCATGCCAACTCTCAGTGGCTTTTTGCCTCTTTAACCTTCGCTGTGCCAGCCTGTACAGCAAAGGCCTTTACTTTCTTAGACTATTTTGGGGAGTAAACTCTCTGGATGTTGTTTAGGTGGCATCCTTCGCCTCTTGTGTCTTATTGGTTTGAGTCACTATTATACCTCATTAATGACCAGATGATGGATCCTTTAAATCTAGACAGAACTCTGACTGTTTTATCTTCTAAATACAAATTAAATCCACTTTCTCTCCCCCAGCCACACCCTTACTCAAGCCACCACAATCTCATCTGGGACTCTGTACACTGACTTTACGGATCACCTACCATCTACTCTTACTTACAGTCCCCAATGTATTCTCCATCCTGCAGCCAGAGTTATAAAGGTGTCAGAGAAGGTGGGGTTGGCAGATTGGGGGGCTGGGCTGGGTGAAGAGATGCAAAGACATGCTGTATGGGTGACGTCTTGGAGGAGGTTACTCCAGGGCTTCCCTGCCCTGAGAATTCACATGCTTCTTTCTTCCTTAGTGCTTGTTTGGCAAAGGGGTTTTAATTAGCACAAAGAGGCAGGCTGGAGCTCCTTACCCCCAGGCAGTGATTCTGTTCCAGAAGGAGAAGAGAGCCAGCGAGTGTGTGCCCAGAAATGCTAGAGCTATCAGGGAAATGCTGAGAGTGAGGGTTGAAGGGCATCCAGCAGTTTACCTGGTCCAAACAAACAAAAGAAAAGTGGATTGTGTGATTCCATTTAGCATGAAAACAGTGGTTCCTTACATATTTTTGTGAAAGTTTCCTGTGAGTGATCCAGCCTATACACTGGCACATATATCCTTGTTTTCCAGATGCTACATGTGAGCCATATTGTAGAACAGAAGCCCTTCAATTTTTAAAGTTCGTTTAAATTTTTATTTTTAAAATTTTAATTTTATATTGGAGTATAGTTGATTAACAATGATGTGTTAGTTACAGGTGTACAACAAAGTGATTCATTTATACCCATACAAGTAACCGTTCTTTTTCAAATTCTTTTCCCATTTAGGTTATTACAGAATATTGAGCTGAGTTCCCTGTGCTATACAGTAGGTCCTTGTTGGTTATCTATTTTATTTTATTATAATTTATTTTTATAAATTTATTTATTTATTTATTTTTGGCTGCATTGGGTCTTCATTGCTGTGTGCCGGCTTTCTCTAGTTGCAGTGGGCAGGGGTTACTCTTCATTGCGGTGCGCAGGCTTCTCATTGCGGTGGCTTCTCGTTGCGGAGCATGGGTTCTAAGCACTCAGGCTTCAGCAGTTGTGACGAACGGGCTTAGCTGTTCCGCCGCATGTGGGATCTTCTTGGACCAGAGCTCAAACCCGTGTCCTCTGCATTGGCAGGCGGATTCTTAACCACTGTGTCACCAGGGAAGTCCTGGTTATATATCTTAAATATAGCAGTGTGTACATGTCAATCCCAAACTCGCAATCTATCCTTTCCCCAACTCCCCTGGTAACTATAAGTTTGTTCTCTAAGTCTGTGAATGTTTCTGTATTGTAAATAAGTTCATTTGTATCATTTTTTTTAGATTCCGCATAAGCAATATCGTATGATATTTGTCTTTCTCTGTCTGACTTTCTTCACTTAGTGTGATAATCTCCAGGTCCATCCATGTTGCTGCAAATGGCATTATTTCATTCCTTTTAATGGAGAAGCCCTCACATTTTAAGTGTGCATCAGAATCACATACAGAACTTCTTAAAACAGTTCCTGAGCCTACCACCAGGAATTCTGATTTTGAGAACCCAGAATGAGTTGAGGAATCTGCATTTTTATTTTGCTTTAAAAAATTATTATAATTTTTAAAAATTGTAGTAAAATACACATAGCATAAAATTTGTCATCTTAACCATTTTAAGTGTACAGTACAGTGACATTAAGTACATTCACATTGCATGCAACCATTACTACCATCCATCTTCAGAACTCTTCATCTTGCATAACTTAGTACTGTACCTATTGTATTCAATAAAAAATGAATAAACAGAAACCTCATTTAAATAGAGTTGGGAGACCAGAAGGGGGAGCTCTCAATCCCTGCAACCAAAGCAGAGCCCAACAAGGAGGAAGAGAGACTCCTCTTCTTTCCTGGCAAATACTGCCAATGAAAAGCCCTGGACTCTGTTTGCTAGAGCCCTCCCACTTTCCTTCTCCCCTTCTATAAAAGGATTCACCTTCCTTTGCTGCGCAGGGACTTGCACATGGCTCTTCACTGCTGCAGACCCCCAGTTTCAACTCTCTTCTCATCCGAATAAACCCATTTTGGCTGGAGAAATATCTAACAGTGTATTTCAGGTCAACACCACTAAATACTAAATCCCCTTTTTCCTCTCCCCCAAGTGTCTGGCCACCACCACTCTACTTTCTGTCTGTACCTCATATAAGTGGCATCATATGTATTTGTCTTTTTGTGACTGGCTTATTTCACTTAACATAATATCCTCAAGTCTAATCCATGCTGTAGCATGTGTCAGGATTTCCTTTCTTTTCAAGGCTGAATAATATTCCATTGCTTGTATATATCACATTTAAAAAGATTTTATTGGAGTGTAGTTGATTTACAGTGTTGTGTTAATTTCAGGTGTACAGTAATGTCAATCTATTATACACATACATATATCCACTCTTTTTTAGATTCTTTTCCCATAAAGGCCATTACAGAATATTGAGTAGAGTTCCCTGTGCTATACAGTAGGTCCTTATTAGTTATCTATTTTATATATAGTAGTGTGTATATATCACACACTACTAATGAATGTTTATCCATTCATCTGTTGATGGACCCTTGGGTAACTTCTGATATTTGGCTATTGTGAATAGTGCTGTCATCATGGGTGTATAAATATCTCTTTGAGACTCTGCTTTTAATTCTTTTGGCGGTCTGCATTGTTTACCAGCTTCCCAGATGACTTCAGTGCAGATGGTGCCCAGCCTACACTTTGAGAATACGGATGTGAGGAAAGCACCAGCTAAGTGTGGATGCAAATGCTGGCGCACACCGATTGCTGTGTCCCTCGGCAGTGATCTGTCCCAGCATTCCTCAAAAGGACCTGTTTGAACCAGAGCATTTAGTGTTATGTCTCGAAATGAAAATGCCGGAAGCTAAATTTTAATCTAGAGGCTAAGCTTTTGAAGGTAATATTCATCAAAGAGCTGTGAAAAGTACATTGTTGGCAGAATCAAGGTTATCTCCCTTACTAGACAAGGAAAAAGGTATTCTTTTACTAACCAAAGATGCTCCTAGCCTGTGCCAGACGTAGTTAAGCATTTTCATATGTGTCTTTCATTGATCCTCACCACAGCTCTGTTATAAGGGTGTTTATTATTAATTCTCCCATTTTCCAGTGTGGAAATTGAAGCTGAGAGAATGCATATGACTTGTACAATGTCACCTAACTGTACAATGTCAATGTCCTTGACTAGGCTCCTGACTCAGTGCACTCTGCACAATACTAGAACATAAATGGAATTGGAAACAATGTGCCTTTGAACCTTAGTGCTCAGGAATTCATAGCTGGAGAAGAAAGTACATGGGCTTGATCTTTGGTGGGAGTTCCTGCTGCTGAAGACAGGGCCAGTACTGGGCACACCTGACTAAGGTAGAAACGAGAGCTGCTGGGATGGCCACACATGCAGGCGAGGCCTAGGTGGATGCCCCAGGCAGAAGCAATGAGAAGGATGGAGAAGCAGCTGGATCCTCCCCAAAAGGGAGGGCGTGAAGGCTTCCTGGGTGGGCAAGGGCCTTCTGGTCTGATCACCAAGGCTTGGCCAGTGTAGCCGAGTGGAGGTGCTGGTAGGAGGGGCTTGGGGCAGGCTACAGTGTACGGTGCCCTCTGCATTTGCCCTTATTCTGTCCCGCCCCTCTTTCCCTGACTTATTCCCTCTGTTATTCCTTGAGAGAGAGAATGGGGGATGTCCTGCTCACCTTCTCTGGCCTGGAAAATCACACCTCATTTTGGGCCTGTCTCATACTGGGGGCAACCACAGGGCAGTAGCTTGAACTGGCTGCTGGAAACCCATCATTTTTCAATGGCAAAATCCTTTTTGCCTCCGCTGAAGCCTCGTTCTGCCTGAGATGCCAAACCATGAAAATCTCCAACCTCTTCTGTACTATGAAAAGACTTAGAAAGTCATCGAAGTCCATAGGCTGAAAATTTCAGGAAGGTCCTGGTGAACTCCCTCTACATGTGAGCTGCACTGGTTACCTGACAAATGAGGAGGAGACAGGCTGTCCCAGCAAGAAATCTTCACCCCTGCCCAACTCCCCAGTAGATCCTGTGCTAGGAAGAGGCAGGGAAGCTTCCAGATAGAAAGGCTCTGTTGGCGTGTGGGAAATTTCCTGTCTTCCCAGGGTACTTTTCCTCAGCATGTGTGCTTCCCAGGGATCCTGGATGCAGGGGAGGTGTCTCCTCTGATCTGTCACTTTGGGACAGTAAGGAAGGAAATGTCTGGGCTATATTTTTAGAAATAACTTATGCTTTAAAAAATGAAAAGTTGGGGCTTCCCTGGTGGCACAGTGGTTAGGAGTCCACCTGCCAATGCAGGGGACAGAGGTTGAAGCCCTGGTCCGGGAAGATCCCACATGCCGCGGAGCAACTAAGTCCATGCGCACAACTACTGAGCCTGCGCTCTAGAGCCCACGAGCCACAACTACTGAGCCCACGTGACACAACTACTGAAGCCCACGTGCCTAGAGCCCGTGCTCCGCAACAAGAGAAGCCACCGCAGTGAGAAGACCGCGCACCGCAGCAAAGAGCAGCCCCTGCTCACCGCAACTAGAGAAAGCCCACGCGCAGCAACGAAGACCCAGTGCAGCCAAAAATAAATAAATAAACAAACAAGTAAATAAATATTTTTAAAAATGAAAAATTCAAATTCATGTATGAGGATTCATCCTCCTCACCAGGTTTAGAGGTTTAGCTGTTGTAAATAAAATGTTGCTCAGAACTCCAAAGTTCAGGCCTTTTCTTCCTGAGGGTCCTCTTCCCTTAAGGACTGCTATGCCCCCTGTGGCAGAGCAGGTGGTGTCTGGAATCCTAAGGCACCAGTGTAGACACAAGAGTTCCCCCTGGCTCTTGCTAGCATTCCAGAGAGGGGCTAGGACTCTCCAAAGCCTGCACTGAACCGAAGGGAAAACTTTAGGGAGACAGACACAAGTGGCATGGAGCATAAAGCAATAGGAATCACACAACTGGGGGTTTTGAACTTGACCATGGCTGGCAGATGCAGCCCCTGAACGTGCATATCCTCTTTATCCCACTGTCTGTGTGGGCCAGTTTCCAGGCTCTTGTTTAGAATGGCTGGCCTCACTCTTAGACTTCAGAAGGCCAGCAGACACAGCCCTGTCTGATGCCTCAAAGTCTTCATGGTCAAGGCCAAGAGAATTTTCTAGCCCTTCTTGCCCTTTCCTTCAGCTATTGTCGGACATGGTAACTGTCTCGGTGAATAATTCCACCTTTTATGTGAGACCCCAAGCACCAACATCTAGTGTGTTGCCTGGTCTCTGATACAAGGTAAAAATGTCTTAACCCTACAATGACCCTGCAAATCTCTATCATCATTGCACATGCATTGGGACCACAGTGAACTTCTGACGTGACACCACACCAGAACCTTTGTCAGTGCAGACTAACAACACATCAGTTTTCCTTTATCTGCGTGTGTTCTGTGTCACCTTTAAACCACTAGCTGGCTAACAGAGTAAATGAATTAGAGTGAGTGACCTCTTTAGATCTGTTTAGATGGAAGTTTGTGTGAGTTTTGGTTACAATGGTTCTTTTATTTTTAGGAGGAATGAGAGACGCATGCCTTCTTGCAGATCAAGGTCGCATTTTCCTGCCCTCATCAGAAAGTAGGGCAGATGTAAGCACAATTAGTCAGTTCCCTAGACAGGAGACTTTGGGACTCTGAGAATCCGATTTTCAGCAAGAGCCAGCTCCTCAGTCCCCATGTCCAAACAGAACCTATGCAAAGGCTGTGATAAGCTCTTAATTAAGTCTGTTCAAATAGGGTGCTGGTACTTAACGCTGAACAGGACTGTGGGGGATGGAAGATGAACCAAGTGCAGAGTCAACAGTCTGGATTCTCTTCAGGTAACCTTGGGGAAAATGTTCACCTCTTTGAGCCCCAGGTCTGCCATCTGTTTTCCTTATAAATATGCAAAAAAATACCAGTCTACTAAAAAGCATGCTGCTTTGTAGTTTCAAGCACTTCCTACAAAATACTTTAAACTAGTTCACACTAAAGTGTTAGTGACTCATCGGTTCATCTTTCTTCCTGTTTTTAAAGGGATCTGAAGTATCCTGATCTCTTGTAGTTTATGGAATTGGGTGCTAGGCTTGGCACTCTGTAGATATAATCTCATTTAAGGCTCATAATAATCCTCTAAAGCAGCGGTCTCGGTCTTTGTATGCAATCAGAATCAGCTGGAGAATTTGTGAATGCAGATCCCTGGGCCACAACTCCAGGGTTCCTGATTTGGTAGGTCTGGGGCAGGACCTGAGAATCTGCATTTCTAACTAGGTGGTGCTCGTCCTGCTGGTCGAGGACCACACATTGAAAACCACTGCCGTGAGGCATGTATACTATTATCTTAATCTCACCGATGGGGACGCTGGGACATAGAGAACAAACTCAATCTTTTCCTTTATATTTTGAACATTTTTTTTCCTTTTTTAAAAATCCCATCCACCACAAGATCATAATGGAATTCTCTGACACTGTCTTCTAAATCTTTTATTTTGGCTTTCCCTTTATAATTAAATGTTTAGTTAACTTGGAATTGATTCTGCATATACTGTGAGGTAGGGATCCGATTTCATTAATTTTTCCATGTAGATAACTAAATACCCCAGCATCTATTATTGAACAATCTTTCACTTGTCCACAGATCTGCATTCTAAGTTTTTCATAAAATAAGTTTGTGATCTGTTTTTTTCCTATACCAATACCAATTTTTTCAAAATTTCTATAGCACTTCCTTCTTCTACCTTTCCCTTCCCTTCCCTCTCCTCCCCTCCCGTCCCCTCCCCTCCTTCTCTATTTTCCCCTCTTTTCTTCTTCCTCCACCTCTGCCTTCTTCTCAACAAGTTTCCTTATCTAGGAAGGCAAATCATTGTCCTTGTCCTTCTCCAAGGATGTTTGGATCTTCCTCTTTGCTCTTTCTTATTCATTTTAGAGTCATTTTTTAATTAGTTTATTTATTTATTTATTTTTGCTGTGTTGGGTCTTCGTTTCTATGCGAGGGCATTCTCTAGTTGCGGCAAGCGGGGACCACTCTTCATCGCGATGCGCGTCTAGAGTCATTTTTTTTCAAGTCCCATACACAACTTTGTATGGATGTTAACTGCAATTGCATTGCATTTTTACATATATCTGGGGAGATTTGGCAAGTTTACAATATTGTCTTCTTCTCCAAGGATGCTGTGTGTATATCCCTTAATTATCTTTCACTGTTTCTTAAATCTTTCAACCAAATTTTATCATATTCTCCATAAGTCCCCTGCACATCTTTTGTTAGATTTATTTCTAAATATTATCAGGGTTTTCAATTGCTATTGCTGCTATTATAAAGGTACGTTATTTTAAATGAAAATTTCTAGATGTTTACTGTTGGCATATAAAAATATAATCAATTTTATACTGAATTTGTATCTTGTAAATTTGCCGAACTCTCCAAACCATTCCAATAATGAATCATAGATTATCTTGCATTTCCAATATAAAAAATTATACTACCTACAAATAATATATTTTGTCTCTTCCCCCCCCATTTTTATATCTCTTCTTTCTTTTTGTTTTTCACTTGTTTTTGTTAAGGTGCTAACTAGGCCTCCAGTACAACGTTGAATAGGAGAGTTCACAGAGTTTTTTCCTCGTCTCACTCCTTTTCCTCTTATCAGAGTTCTGATGGGAAGGAGTTATTTCCCTTGAACTCTCTGCTAATGAAACCTCTCCCTCTTACAATCTTAGGACATGTGATCACGTGGGTTTGTAAAGTTACTGGCTGACCACACCAGCCAATGTAGGCTTTTACTTCTGAAGTCATGGCAGGTCTATTTCATTTAACTTAAATGCAGGTTTAAATTTGAATAATTGGAAAACATCTTTCATGGAAGATGACAGTATTATTGGAATTAGTAACTCTACTGTATGTGTGCGTAACACTTATATAGTAAAACACTTTCTGTGGGACCCCAAGGTTCCTAACCTAGAAACATTGCATATCCCGCCCTCGCAGGACTCCTTGGAGTAGCAGGGATCAAAGCACAACACTTCTGATAGTTTCTTAAAAAAAACAAAAAACAAAAGAAAAACCTATCAGGAAAAGACTGACTTAATAGAGTAGCAGTGCTAAAGGTCTCACATCATCCTTAATTCTACGGTGGCCCACGTCCTCCATAGAATTCACAGGCACTGGAGGTAAAAACGGAAGGAGTAAGGGGGCAGGGTTGATTTTCACAGCTTGACGTGTGCGTCCTCCGTGGCTGAGTCCGGCCCAGCCATGCGCTGCCTCTGCAACCTGACAAATGTTTACTTGCTTCTAAGTCACACAGTAATGTTGCTCAACTTTTTCTTGGATGCCATCAACATGCTCCTAGGTCAGTGCCTCTCAAAATGTTCATTTATTGGTCTACAATGAGATAAGTACAGAAAGTGAGAGCAAGCATTTAGAACTTTTTTAAAAAACAAATTTATTTATTTATGGCTGCGCAGCCATTGCTGCTCGCGGGCTTTCTCTAGTTGCGGCGAGCGGGGTCTGCTCTTCGTTGCAGTGCGCGGGCTTGTCATTGCGGTGGCTTCTCTTGTTGTGGAGCATGGGCTCTAGGCACGCAGGTTTCAGTAGTTGTGACGCGCGGGCTCTAGAGCGCAGGCTCAGTAGTTGCAGCGCACAGGCTTAGTTGCTCTGCGGCATGTGGGATCTTCCCCGACCAGGGCTCGAACCCGTGTCCCCTGCATTGGCAGGCGGTTTCTTAACCCCTGCACCACCAGGGAAGTCCCTAGAACTTTTTATAGCAAACTGATATCGTTCTGGCATTTTTACTGTATTTATCAAAAGTATCAGTCCACAGTGGACTAGACATTTTAAAATAAAATTTCCTTTATTGCAGAGGATGTCCCTGACATTTAACCCATGGTTTTGTTGGAAGATTTAAGGAGAAAATACCATCCTAATCTTTTACTTGATTTATTTATTATTTTATTATTCCCTCTGCCTATAGCACTGACAAGAATTTCTTCTTGAACCTGAAGGCTCAGCTTAATATCGTTTTCACCGGCACCTTCTCTGACTACCCCTTCCAAGTCGGATTTAACTGCTGCTTTCCTGGTGCTCCCACACTCCTTATCACTTTATTTCTTGTTGTTCCATTCTTCTTTGTTTTATAGATAGTTGTCTGGGTGCCTGTCTTCACTCCACGTTAGCCTGTGAGCCCCCGAGGGCAAGGTTCACGTTTTGTTTCTGCTAGTTATCACTCGCCTCTCCATCTTGAACACTGTGATTCTGTCCTTTTCGCATCTGTCTGTGCAAGACACACGGAAGGTACTAAGCAAATCTTTGCACAGTAGATTCCCTACACGCATCTACTTACCCAATAAATAATTGGGGATGCTGCCTCTGTCAGGAACTGCTCTACAAGCCGGTAAATAAGTGACTAAGACCTATTCAGTTTCTGTTTTCATACAGCTTACATTCTAGTAGGTAGGAATGCATGAATGATAAGGTCAGTGTCCAGGGAATATTTGAGGAAGTACAAGGCTCCGTGAGTAGCTAATGCACCTCTCCAGCTTTATCCTCTCTAGACAGCTTTCCCTTGGCTTGGCAAGACACATCAACCAAGGACAGTCAGTCTGGCTTTGAAGGAATCAGACAGAGGGGCTGCCCTGAAAGTGCTTCAGGAATAGGCGCCAGGATCATTCATTTCAGAGCCCAGTCCTGATGTAAGAAATACTGCCTCTGGTAATCTTGTCACACGGACGGTGCTTCATGGGGACTCCCTTATCCTTGCGTCTCAGCCTCACTGTGGGAACTTACAGGTTGTGTTGCCGAAAAGGATCATTTAAAACCCAACATGGGGGGACAGGATAGGAACAATTGCTTCCTCCTAAAAACCAGGGCCTCTGTTTTGGATTTAATTCTGTCACTGCCAAGTGTAGAGTCCAAGATACCTAAAAGAGAGCTGTTATTTCAAACTGTTTCAAAGCAATGGACTAAATTTGTCTGAGCAGCAAATTCTGTAATCAAAAGCAGTGGTTTTCAGACTTCAGTTTTTCTGAGGAAGAGCACCCTTCATTGGAACAAAATCTTATGTGAAAGCTAAAGTTACAAATAGCATTAATGTATTCATTCCAAAGGTATTACTTGAGCCCTGCCAAATAGCAGACTAGTACTAGGCACTTGTTTTTCACTAGTAGTAAACAAAAGAGAAAAAAGGCTGGTTTTCAGAAAGTTTACATCCAAATGTGAGGAGAAGACCATCATAACAACAATAACAGAGAAGGGTCACATGCCATGGAGAAAATAAAGGTGGGGAATGGACTTAGAGAATTGCCAGGATTAGTGCCACATGTAGGGTGGTTAGGAAAGGCCTCTTTGATGAGTAAGCATTTGAAGAGACCTAGAGCAAGTGAGGGAAGGAGCCTTCAGGATATGAGGGGGAAGAGCATTTTAAGCAAGAGGGCAAGTGCAAAGGTCCTGAGGTAGGTGTGTGCATGCCGAGTTCCAGGAATAGCAGGAAGCTAATGAGGCCCGCGGACAGAGGGAATAAGGGGCAAATGAGTCTGCAGAGGTAGTGTGGAGTAGGAAGAATGGGCAGATTATGATTAAAAGCCATGGCTTTATTTTTTTCTGAATCCTGAGTGCGATGCAAAGCTGTTGAAGAATTTTGAGCGAGGAGAGACATACCTTGGCTTACATTTTAAATCGTGCCTCAGGAAGCAGCACAGCTATGTATCTGTAGTAACTGGCAGGAAAGCAGAGTATATGGGTACAAAAGGAGATGTAATGAGGCGAGCTTGTGAAACATCTCTTCCGATTGCTTCTCTTTCCTCAGTGAATTAAGAAGCAGACTAATCAGCCTAGAGTTAGTATGGGGGAGGGATTGTTAGAAGCATCAGAAAAAAGGGGAAGGCAGAAAATAGCTTTTCAGCAGGATGGGAGAGTGAATGAACTAGAAAAATGGAATTTCCAGGCAGCACAAAGTCCTGGTCATGAATCTATCATTTGTGATCCTGAATTTCAAGGGAGACCAGTCAGAAGAGCTGTGTATTATTCTCCAGCCACAGTTCAGGTTTAGTTGATTCTCCCTTCATCCATCTGCCATAGCATGGTACCAGGGGGAAGGGGACAGAGGACCTGGCTTCCCCTCAGTTACAGCAGGAAAAGTTGGACTGAATGAAGAGGAAGGGACAAGGGAGAAATTATAATGATGAACCAGAGTATCTAATTTTGGGTGTGAAGGGAAAGGAAACTGAGAAAGGGAAAGATCAAAATACTTTAAGTCCTGATGGGGGTCACAGAACTGTGGAGATAGATATTAGAGGAGTATTTAGGAAAGCATACACAGAAGGACCAGAGTTAGAGTGTCTGAAATTACGTTGGGGGAGGGGCTGGTGCCTTTAGTGTTACAAGGACGAATATAAGGCCATGGGAAGGGGCTAAGGGGGAGGAGGGCAGATCATAGGAGGAGACAACGTCAATCACCGAAAGACCCAAGAAGGACCTTCTATGTGGACACTGAAGCCGCCAAGAATCAGGACAGGAGTACACAGTGTTGGAGAGGAGAGCCAGAAGAAGAGCTATGTGGGAGTCTATAGATGACTGAGGCAGGGTGGTGAGTAAGACAGTCTTACCACAGAAGCTTCTAAGCCAGATGAGGGCAGTTTGATGAGGGTGGAGACAGAGGCAATGGTCAGCATGGAAAACCAAATCAATCCTCACTTCTTTTCCTAAGTAGCCACTGAGGTACCACCAGGAAACATTCCGGGTTTACACAGAGGACTGGCATATTTCAGATTGAAGGAGCAGCAAAACTTTGAAGTAAGGGCTTTAAATAAGCATTTTGGACAAAGGTAATGTCTTACAAATTCCTTGTGCCCATTGGTTTGTGTTTCCCTGTCCTCCGGAATACCCTAGTCTGTCCTTTGTCTACCTAGCACTCCGAGCACCCAACCACCGCAGCCATTTACACACAGCTTTAAATAAACACCCACTCCTGCTAAGGGGTTGACACATCTTCCTGCTTACTCTCTACCTGCTGCTATTACGTCTTCTTTGGAGCCCCCATCTTTGCCTCTGTGTTCCAGCCCCTGTTACCAATCTTGGGACCCTTGATTTGGGGACTTGTTTATATTCCTTCTTTGGCTAACTGGACCCAGTCTCTTCCTCCCCTGCTGAAATGGATCAGGACCCTATGGTCCTCCCCCACCCCACAATGTCCTCAGCCTGCCTTTTGTCTGTGGAAAAATCTTAGCCAAAGAATAAGTTTAATTAGAGAAGTGAGAAAATGCAGGAACAAAGGAAAGAAGTCAAGTAGGACATAATAATAATGGTTTAGTCATTAAACAAAGTGAAGGACCTTTAGTTCCTCAAGGGCTATAGATAAGATTCTGAGCCATATCCTTTGAGTTGTTTTGTAGATACTGAAACCCCGACCAGGTGGAAGAAGTTAACTACGTGATGACCAGACTGTAGCCATAACCTAAGCTGCCACAATTCCAAGAACTGGGCTCAAAGAAATGGAAACAAACTGACCCTGGAACTGAAGATTAATTGTACTTAAAACAATCAAGATGATGGTGACCAGATCATGGCATGACCAATTTCAAGATGCCTGTCAGAGCTGACTGTGCTGTTTCTGCACGTAGCCCCCTCCCTCTACCTATAAAAGCTCTTGCCCCCTGATTGTCAGTGAGTGGGGGGGAGTTGGTCTTCAGACATGAGTCGGCCTCCCCCCTCCTCCGCTGCCATGCCAACAGTTGCCCGCCTCCGAAATAAAGCAAACTTTCTTTTCCACCAACCTCGCCTCTTGAGTATTGGCTTTAGAGCAGTGAGCAGCCGGACCCCACTTTCAGCAACGCTCTCAACTCTGAATGCTCACCTGGTCTTTATGACACTCACAGTTTTGGCTTCGTCCATCAGCCATAAGCATCTTATTGGGAGGAAGGAAGGTGATGGTGCCTGTTGCCCTGCAGAGTAATATGGTGATGTTCTAGATGGGGCAAAAGACTGGATAACTGAAACCTGCAATAAAAAACAAAGAAAACATGAGTATCAACTTGAAGAGGAACCACTGCTACCATATCCAGATTACTGTTTTTCCTTCCAACTAATTTTGACAAGTAGTATCTCTGTTATAACAATCAGGCCGGTTGTACTTCATCTCTCCACCCACACCCTAGTCACACACCAAGGGAGAGAAATTTGGAGACAGTACCTCCTCCTCTCACCACCTTTCAAATTCTTCCTTCTAAGATCCTAATCAGGCTCTGGGTCCTTCAGAAAGCCTTTCAGAAAATTCTTTCCTTTCTCTAAACACCGACTTGCGGCTTGCGTGGGGCCACATGATTGAATGGGCTTCTCTGATTTGTTGATTGTCTCCGGGGGGGGGGTGGGGGGGGGCTTCCGACTGCCTCAGATACAGTACAAGCTCCCAGAGGAGGAGCTAGCATCTAGGAGCACCCAGTGCCTCATTGATACTTGATTTGCTGGTCTTTTCTCTTTCCCCACTGCATGGCTGATGCCCAGATGCTGTACAGGAAGCCTCATGAGCAGGGCAGTTTATCCTCTGCTGAGGCAGGAGGTGGTTGGAATCACAGCTGCTGGAGAAGCCCGCCTGGTTTAAGTTCTTTGCTCCACTTCTTACACACCATGGTGCCCCCGTCTTGTACCTAATCTCCTTGTGTAGAGTTTTTCTCACCTGTAAAATGGGGGTGATGATAGAACCCACCTAATAGGTGCTAGTAAGGATTAGATTAACAATACATGTATCAATAACACGCTTAGAGTAGTGTCTGTAATAAAATAAACACTCAACATACACCTGATACTGTGATTATTTGCTCCTTTTTTCCCCTGTGATCTCTAATTTACTTCCCTCAGCAGGTCAGAAGGCTTGTAAGCTTTCCCATTTGCACTGGTAAAATTCCATGTTGCTGTCGTGCATACCCCTAACATAGATTCAAACTGTTCATAGCTCAGTCACGCCCCTGGCTTCACTGTTGGGATTTCGATCGTCCCTTGGATGTCCTGGGCAATGGTTATGATGATAGCACGCCTTACAGTTTATAAAGTGGTTTCATAGCTCTATTCCCTGATCCTCTCTCAGCATCAGGACTGCCACATACAGTTGTGGAAGTTGTGTACTGCTCAACTCCAGCAGGACCCATTCACATTGTAGCCTAGGCGAATGGCGCCCCCTAGTGCTCTGCACTGCACTGCTTTTCACTGCCGTATGGTGCTGAACCTGCTCACAGTTGCCCTGTGAGGTTAGTGTTATTATTCTCATTTTGAAAATAAGAACATTGGGGCCCAAAAGAATTTTTTTTTAAATCTAAAATACAAAGAAAGAGGCTTTACAATAAGTTTTGCGCCTGCTTCTCATAGTCTGTGTATTTCGTCAGTTGCTGCGAAATTACCCTGGAGAGACGCAAACAATCAATTTCAAACTGTTTGCCTTTATTGCATCTTCTTCTCCACCACCACACTGAGAAATGGAAAATCCAATAACTAACAAACAGCATGGTAAAGTCCTTTCCCTTTGTTGAAAGGATTTAATCATTGGGGTGAACTCCACAAATATTTGTGCAGTGGATGAGGGAGTGAGTCAGCTAATGAAGTGCTTCCTTGTGCCAAGGCTTCTTGGAGCTTCCCGCATGGTTTTGGGGTGATAGGGTGGCTCTGACCTGAGAGGGTCTGTCTGCTGGAAGGAATGCTCAGCCCCTGTGCTCACCAGGCTCCTAAGAATGAACACACACATCGATGATGACTATTGCCTGGGCAGCCTGTCCGTGGTCCCAGGTTCCATCTCTGTCTGTTTGTCAGGACTCAATGTGACATTGACTGAGACTCAGGCAATCCACCAGGTATCCATTTTCCATGAAAAAGGCTGTCAGTGTTATTGACAGAGGCTATTTTCAGTACCCACAGCTTTGAACCATCCTCCCCTCCTCTTGCAGTTTGCCTTTGAGTGGGGTCCACCGGGCTCTTGGCAGTAGGAACCATCTGTCATCTTTCCCTGGATGTGGCCTGCAGCATGACTCCTTCCCACCCAGCTCTCATAGTGTCTGCCCCTGGGGCACTCTGTAGTCCATGACTTTTGTCAAACACTAATTGCTTGGGGAGGGGGAAACCAGCTTTTTAGCAAAGCCTTAAAGCTATCTCCAGAGTCCATAGTCTGATCCCAATCCACAATCTGACCCCTCTTCCCAGCCTCTCTCTCTTCACTCCCGCATAAACTCCTATTGCACTAGCCTGGTGCTAACTCTCAGTCTTCCCCCCTCTGCTCTCCTCCTGCTGTTTGCTCTGCTAGGTATGCCCAGGTTTCTCTGCCTGAGCAGAGTTCTCATCGCCTCTTTCTCTCACGTTTGGTTTGGTCAGCACCAACTGCTCCTTCCTTTTTATGTTGACGTCATTCCAATTTAGAAAATATCTCTTTTCTAAATATTCCACTCTGCCACCTATTAGAGTCATCTTCTGTGCCTCATCTTTTCATCCGTCTTACGTAAGTTGCTAAAAGTCACGCTCTGTGTTTGCCTTCCTTCTCCACTAGACTGCAAGTTTCTTGAGGGCAAGAGTCATTATGTATCTACCTCTGACCAGGGCTGCTCCATGGCTGGCCAAATTCAATTGAATTTCTAAACAATCTAAATGAAGCTCTCCCCTTGGTGACAGGTGAGGTTAACTGCGTGCGTTTATGGGATGGCTGTTGCCAGGAGACAGGAGGCAATCACTTTCAACATTGCTCTTTGGAAATGAAGCTGGAGGCAGCTGGATGCCGGAGAAGCCCTTTCTGGCAATTAGACTGGCAAGTAACCAGATCCAGCAATGGCAGATGGGAGGTCTTATCAGCTCTTACCCTGTGTCTCTGTCTGGCTTTATTCCCAGATAATGCCTGAGCAGAGGCGATACTGGGAAGCCCATAATTTCAGAGTGTGATCTCCAATTCAGGACAGAGTGGGAGGGAAGCCAAATATCCTACCAGCTCCTGCAATGAGTTAGTGCTGCAGATTGAGTAGGATTCCAGTGACCTACAGGGTACAGACAGGGACAAGGCAGATTCTGCCTGCTATGGAAGGTTCCACAAGTTCTGCCATTACTTTGGTAATCATTTCATCCAGTGATGTGGCTCTCATACAGTTGCTTTGCAACCTTTGTCTTGAAAAAGGCTGAGTAAAATCCAACTTGGTTCAGGTCCTCTAGTTTTCCTACTCTTGGCCCTCTCTCTTCCCTGTAGGTGTCAGAATCCTCATTCTCTCTCTTTATTCCAGGCAAATGCTTCCAGGCCCCTCGATTACAAACAGGGATTTAAAAAAGCCCTCCCAGGGGGTTGGTACTTTGAATTCTAGGCATCAGCCATCAGAAAAAGGAATACAAGGACAGGGTAGCTTGACTTTTCTGGTGCCCTTGAAATCACACCACGGACTGGCCTCTTCTTTCAGCTAATATATATGTAGATATCTACCACAGTTCTTGGCACATTATGAAGGGTCAGTAAATGTTTGTTGAATTTAACTCATAAGCTGTATGAAAACAAACCTGATCAGTAAGCTTTTGTGAAAAATCTACTGTTATTATAGTTTTATCAAGAATAAAGAAGCAGGGCTTCCCTGGTGGCACAGCGGTTGGGAGTCCGCCTGCCGATGCAGGGGACGCGGGTTCATGCCCCGGTCCAGGAAGATCCCACATGCCGCGGAGTGGCTGGGCCCGTGAGCCATGGCCTCTGAGCCTGCGCGTCCGGAGCCTGTGCTCCGCAACGGGAGAGGCCACAAGAGTGAGAGGCCCGTGTACCACACACACACACACACACACACACACACAAAAGAATAAAAAAGCAACAGGAAAATAAGTGCTCCCTGGCTCAATGTCTAGACCAACTGGGAAGTCAAGACAGATAGAGAGGAAGGAATAATGGTAATAATATTAACAACAGTACTAGTAGTAATGGTAACTCCCATTGTTTGAACAGCTACTATGTGCCAGGGACTTGACATACTTTTTCACTTTGTTTCTCACATTTATTTCTCACAACAATCCTGTGAGGTTATTATGATGCCCATCTTACAAATGAAGGAAATGAAACTCAGAATTTGAATAACTTTTCCAAAGACATACAAATAATAAATGACGGAGCCAAGATGGCAAGTACGGTCTGTTTGAGAAAAGCTAATATTCTTTCTATGACCCCATGTTGTTGCAGTGACCATGGCAAAGCTAAGACGGAGGGAAGAAGAGAGAAACAGATTCCATACATGTGTGTCTAAAGGATTTGGAGAAAAGGGGCTTGCTTCAGAGTAAGGGTGACCCAAGGGGACATTGTGGAGGGGTTGGCTTTATATAAGAAACAGGCTTTGTCCTGAAGATTTATTTGCAATTCTGGTTATCCTTAGACTACATCCTTCCAATGATGAATAGTCAGGGAACTGTGTTCAAAAGTCATTTGAAATAATACATCAGGAGCTCTGTAGGAAGAGCCTTGGGATCTGCCTAAACATAAAAGTGGCACACTGCCAGGTCTCCGTTAATGTTGACTACATGGCAGGATAGAGAAATATGTCAGAAGGAAATCAAAAGGAATATCAGAAGGAAATTAAAAGGGGACATGAACTCCAGGCAGAAAGCATGGCAAGTGCAAAGGCTCTGAGGTCGAAAAGAGCCTGGAGGGTTTGAGGAACTGAAAAGCTGGAGCTAGAGCATAGGCCTGAGAGGTAGGCAGGGACTAGATCAGGGGCGGCCTGTCACCCAGGAGAAGGGGTATTTGTGTGTTATTCTGATTGCAGCAAGAAACAACTGGAAGGTCTGAGCAAAGGGATGACATAGTTTGTGTTTAAAGATCACTCTTGTTGACCGAATGTCTACTTCAATCTGATTCTGAGTTTAGTAGCATTTACCGGGCATGTATTTTGTGCCAATCACCATACTAGGTATATATATGTATATATATATATATACACACACACACCATCTATCTATCTATCTATCTATCTATCTATCTATCTATCTATCATCTATCTACCCATCCATCCATTTATCTATCCATCCATCCATTTATCTATCTATCTATCTATCCATCCATCCTTCTACCATCTTCACTCTCTAGCCCACTATTCGAGGTGCATATTATTACTCCCACTTTGAAATGGAGAAGCCACAGAACAGAGAGGAACTCAGGCCAAGTCACAAAACTGTGGGTTGAGATTAGAGCCAGGGTTTGAACCAGGATTGGCTCAATGTTTTTTACTCTTTCCACTTTGCCATGCTATATCATCCATAAAATTATGGAGTTTATGAAGTTTTGGTGAATAAAATTACCTCAAGAGTGAAAAAGCCAAGACACTTCTGCACCAGCTTTCATTTATGCAAACAGTTTTCTGACCAGAGCTGCCCTGGCTTCGGCTGTGCTGCTCCTGAGGGCCTGGTCTTGCCACCCTGTGGAAGCTGCAGGCAGAGGTGTTCCAGGTCCCTCAGGAAGACTTGCAGGCAGGCTTCACAGAGCATTGCCTTATACCTGCATTATGGGCCTCCCACCCAGAGGTGCTCTGTGGTGCAAGATGCTGCAGGATCCACTTGACATCGGGGCTTGAACAACCCGGATATAGGAAGTGTTAACATTCCATGGGTGAACTCGTATGGGATTGAACAATTACCTTGTAGGGGCCTCTAACTGTAAAGGCTGCTTCGTAAGGCACTTCCTTATGTTTTCTCCCCCTTGACTTTCCCCTCTCTTCTGCTCCCTGGGACGGTACCTCTTCAATAAACTGTCGGTGCAGGAGCTGTTGCCTCAGACTCTGTCGTCTAAGACAACTTTTCTCTACAGCTCTTCCCTTTCTTCCACGATTTTTCTCTCATTCTGTTCTCAAGGCTGGATCTTTTTCTAGGTGGACAGCTGGTTGTGGCTTGCTAGGTCCAAAAACACCCTTCCACCTAACGTTACTCTGAGTCTTAAGTTCTAGTCTCATAACTGGTGGTTGTGGGTTTATAGAACCCTTTGCCAGGGAAGTTGGAATGTACTAGACAATGAAAGACATGATGTCGTAACATCTGTTAACCAAATAGCTGAACTTTTAGAAGCACTGAACACAAGGCACCATTTGTAGCCTTGTGGAGAAGAAGGAAGAAATGAGTATTGATTGTTCATCTGTTATGTGCAATATTCCTTCATATGTTTATTCACCAAGTGTTCCTCTACTGCCTTCCGTATGCTGGCCACTGTCTTAGGGGAGTCCTGGGGATCCCAGCTGAAGGAGGAAGCCCTTGCCTTCAAAGAGCTTTTGGTTTAATGAATGTTGGGCTCTGTGCTGGGCAGTTTTATTGAAGATTGGTCATTTGTTAAGTGCTTTCATATCCATCATTTCATTGGACTCTGAAGACCAAGTTGTATGGAGGATTGTATCTCCAACTGGTGAGAAAACTGAGGTTTAGTGAAATTACGTGACACTTAGGTATGAACTTAGATCTTCTGACCCTAATTCCACAGCTTTTCCTAACCCACCTAGCTGACTCTTGACTGTACACAACTGCTAGGGTGGCTTTCCTCACTTCAGACTTTATCCTCTGGTTGCTTACATGTCACTCTGTGCATCCCTGAAGTTGCCAGAGAAACATGGGTAGTTTGTATGTGCAGCTTCTGTTAGAAGTGCACAGCCTGCAGCAGGAAGTGTTCTTGAGGTCCTCACTTGTCCTGGTCACATGGTTTGTTAGAAAGAAAAGGGACATTGTGTTACAATGTCATAAATACAAACCCAAGTGTTCAAAAATCTCTACACCTGAAAAATACCTTTGCAAAGTTAAAATTGAGTATTGGGTACCCAGTCCCAAGAAAGAAAACATTAAAGAAAACATTAACATATGATTTCCTCTAGCAAAGAGTATGGGAATTAGAGGGCATTAGGAAACATTCCAGAAGGTTGTGCAGGGTCACCTCATTCTGAAGGAGGGCAGAAGCTTCTGAAATTTTCCCCAAAGCCAAAACAACTTCGCTCCATCACTCACTAATGACTGCCTAATCTTTAAAAATTACTCCCCAGATAAAAAAAAATATTTAAGCAAGTCTTTCATAAGATAACCAAATAAGATTTTAAAAAATCTGTCAAATAGAAACTTAACCTCAAATACAAAAGCCAAAGCATTAACCAGATCCACAATTCTGTGGTATTGTAATACTGGTATCGAGCAAAAATGAGTCATTGAATCACTTCAGCAAAGTTTACTCAGGGAGAAAATTCATTTATTTATAAAAAGCAAGTTAATTCACCATCCCAGGGACCTGTTGTTCCTTGCCACTTATGAAATCAGGGCTCCCTTATTAAGCCAGAGTACTCTTCCTGGGCAATACTGAAGAATATTGCAGATTTTTATTGCCTCTGGGGTATGTCTGTGCACAGATGGCCTTGAAAATAAAACAGTATTTTGGAGTGAATTCAGTCTTTTTTTTTCTAACCCAACTCCCGTGAATGGAAGCAACACCATGTTCTTTAGCTTTGAGGAGCCCCTCAAGGTAAATGGGACAAACAAATCTTTATGCACTCATCCTTTACGTTTATACTGACAACCTATAAACACATGTTTATGCAAACTCCCCAACGAGTTATGGATTGTGACAACCTCTAGAAATAAATCCTAGACTGCACAGATTTTAACTTCACTACTGCTGCATCTTTCTGAGATATGGCCCTTGGCTCAGCCCCTACTCAAAGGTCTATGCAGTCTGAATGCCAGAATTTTGCATCTTCTGTGGCCTAAGGCAGTGTGGAGGCTACATTGTCCTCCAACTTACACCTCCTTCCTCAGAAAGTGCGGCTCGAAATGGTTCTGAAGAAGGTCATCGGAAAGCATCAGCTTTCTAAGCTGACTTTCATTAACTTCTAGGGGTTTTCACCCTGGAGGCATCCAAAGTATTGCGTGGGAGAGGTGGTACTAAATTCCCTCAAATTTATTCTGGGGTAAATTGGTGAAAAATTTTATGCATGTCATTTCCAGGTTCAGAAATCTTCAATAGCTTCTTACATTCAAACGATTAAAAGCTAGGTTCTCTAACCTGGCAACCAAATCTCCTTTCACCTGGAGTCATTCATTCATCAGATATTTATTGAGGACTTACTAACTAAGCATTGTGCTCTGGGGCACCAGCATCCCTGGCTTCGTAGACCTGACGTCTATGGGAGACAAACAATCACACAGCTAAGTATTTCATTATAACAGTCCTAAGTGTCATGATGGAGAAGTACAGGGCACCGTGAGAGCTTCTCAGTGAGGAGCCAGACCTGGGTTGGGGAGTCTGAAGAACCTAAAGAACCAGGAAGCAGTTGAGGTTGAAGACCAAGGACAAAGAGCTCCAGGGCAAGAGAGACAGGGAAGCCTGGGTCATGCTGGGCCTTCAAGAAACTTCTATGTGAAGAATCTGGGTCCTTGTCATGGGAGAAATTAGAAGCCACTGTGGGATTTCAAGCAGGGGGATGATAGGATTAATCTTGTTTTTAAACATATCACTTTGGTTGCAGTTTTGAAGTGGTTGGGAGATAGAGCATTGGGGGCTAAGGAACCAGCCAAGAGCCTGCCACAGTGACCAAGAAGGAAATGGGAGGGCATTTTGGATAAAGATGATAATGTTGGAGAAGGTGAAAAGTGAATGAAGTTGTCTAGTGGGATTTCTTTTGTGCTTAAGATCATTGCTATTCTTTCCCCTGTTCTAGGGTAACTACCTAAGGTCAGTAGGAAATGATACAGACTTTGGAGGCAGGAGTCCTAGAATACACTCTAATTCTGCAACTCACTAGCCTATCACAGAATAGGCCATAAATAATACTTGCTAAATGATGAATAAATGGAAGAATTATTTAATAGAAGAATTGTCATAAAAATGAAGAGAAACAAAAAATTAAAAAGTTTAAAAAGTGTTTAATACACAGCTAACATTCAGGAATGTCAGTTTCTTTACTTTACTTCAATAAACATTCTTTGGGCCCCCAAAATGTGCTATGTGCAAGGCGCTGAATTTCTATGATGGCAATGGGAAGCCAGTACAATTAATTGGTGTGATTTTCCCCAAGAACAGATAAAACGGTGATGAAGGAAGAGGAAGTTAATTATGTTAATCAATTCAATAGTTGTCCTTTGCCTTGGCCTTTTGAATCAGATACAGTGAATTACTATTATCTTTGAGGAAATTTGAGTTTGTCTGTGTTCAGATTTATATTTCACTCTTGACAAAACATCATTTCCTGGTTCTATGAAAATAAAACTAAAGCGCTTTCTTCAACATTGACTCGTTCTTAAAAATATCATTTAGACAAATATCAACTTTCTCTTTCAAAATGTATGACTGCTTCTGTTCCACTTGGGATCAACACTCCTACAGAATCTATGAGTGATTCAGGCAGAAATGTTTTCACTAATTTCATATTTAGCTCATTGACTTCCTAAAAGAACAGCACTGTCAGAAGAACTCAAAATTCAACTTTATACAATCTAGGAGCATATCGTGCCTGAATTTATAGAATAAATGCAAATTGTTTATCAAACTTTTATTGAGTACCTGGTACATGCCAGGCCCTGTGCTAAGGGCTGTGGAAGATCCAAAGATAAGCAAGAAATTTCCCTCATGTACTAGAAACCCACAGTCCATTAAGACATAAAGATAAGCCCATGAATGTTTGTTATGTAAGAAAGGTAAGTTCCAGTGAAATCTCATAGAGAAGTGGGAGCATGGAGGTGGAAAACGTACTCTCTGTGTACCTTCACAAAGCAGAAATAGAAAGATGTCATCCAGGTGGGTTTTACCGGAAATAAAAAAAGCTAAATCACAACGACAACTTTCTTAATAGACAGAGGGAGTGAATGATAAATTTAGCTTATCAATTTTCCCCTTAAATCATATCTAGCAGTTAGGAGTTTGGGGTTGTAAGTGACAGAAAATTTAATTCGAACTAGCTTAAGCAAAAGAGAAAGTTTATGACTAATGTAAATGAAAACTCCAGTGGTGGACCTGGCTCAAGCCATTGTCCTCAAAGGTGTATGGTTCTGATGTGTGCTGTGTTACCCCATTCTCAGGGAGGCTTTTCTTCCATGATCAGACGTTGGCTGCATCCAGCCAGGCCTTGAATCCTTCTCCCTCCAGCTTCAAGTAAATGAGAACCTATTCCCCAGAAACTCCAGAAGTTTTTGGGGTCTCATATGGTCTGATTGTTTGTTTTAACCAGCTCTAAACCAATCACTATGATCAGGAGAAGTCAGTATACTGATTGGCTGTGGCCAATAAAGATTTACCTTGGAGCTTGGAGTGGGTTCAACTCCAACCATACTGCATAACTGAGAAGAAGGCAAAATTCAAGTGCACTTTACCAAAAGAAGGGTAAAGGAGTTTGGGTGGCAAAAAGTATACCATATGGAACTAGGCAGATCAATTAATAAAGGGTATATTAGAAGTGGTGATTAGAACAAAAAAGTGATAATTTTTTCCAAATTGCTTTAGAGCTAAAACATGACTGGCGCACTCTGATGTTGCTCCTAATCTTTGGTTTTCAAAAATTATGCATCTTCTCCGTATGTCAATTTATTAGACATTTGCTGAGGCCTCACGTAGCTAGAACTGCGTTAGATGTTTGCGGCATAATGACATTGTCTTTACTCCTAACAGCTTGCCATCCCTGAAATAAACAGGAATGACAGAATCAGAAAACTTCATGGTTTCTGCTTTTCTCTTTTTAAAGTATTTTCAGACAATATGAATGTTATATTATTAATAAATTGGAAAAGAGACTCAATAAACCAATAAAGAAATTGTTTTGCTATTGGACTACGTTTGTTGACTCTGATATATGAGCTCTTCAGCATATCAAGACAATGTCTATCTTTAATCCAGCTGCCAAAGTGACCCTCTTAAAATGTGGATATAATCAGGGATTCGCTTATTTGATCAATTCCAAATTCTTAAGCATAGTTCTCAACTGTGGCCTCATTCTCTACCAGTTCTTGTTCAAACACTTGATATTTCAGATCTAGTGAATTCCTCAGGCCCCATATATGCTTACTATATCATGCTGTTTCTTCTGTCCTATTTTCCACATACTTACAGATCAAATGTCACCTCTTCTGTGCAGCCTTCCTATAAATGTCCTGCACAGATTCAGAAGTTGTCTTCTGTGATCTTCCATAGCATTGTATAAAATTTATGTCTTTGTTGAGCACTCATACATTGCATTGTAGTGGATTTTTCTTTGCCCATCTCCCACACCTTGGGACTATGAGGACCTTGGGAGGAAGCAGTGTCATTTATTTCTGTATCTCCAAGACCAGCTCAATATAGGGCACTTAGGCATTCATTGAGGGTTAAAGAAATGTGAACCAAGGGTAGCCTGAAGATGTTGCAACAAGAGCCATTTCCAACTATCATTTTCCAGCAGAAATCTATTTACTTAATTATTCATCTGGAACATGTGTTTAAATGAATTTTTACCTATATAGGATTATTTTCAGAGTGGTTCAACCGTTGTAAAAATCAGCTTGCTGGATCATTTATCAGAATCACTTTAAGAAGCAGAAGCACCAGGGTAAAGCAGGAACAAAACTAGAAGGGCTTAAGAAGATCTGAATGTCTGTCCTGCCTCCACAGCTAACATGCTTCATGACCTTACTGTTAATCACTAGGCGTCTCAGTTTTCTCATCTGTAAAATGGAACCTGAGAAGTTCATCTGAGCTAGAGCTCCTCACTCTATACCATAGATAGACTCAAGGGAACTATAGGGTTGTAAGGAACTGTAAGATTATCTTTTCCAACTTTCTTTCCAGATACAGAAATTCGCTGATCACCTTTCTCAGGAGGTGGCATCTGGCATCTGACTGAGCTCTCCAGAAAGAGGGCATTCATTTCCTGTAAGCCCCAACACTCCATTGCTGGACAATGCTCATGTTAGAAAGTTCTCTACACTGAGCCAAAGTCAGCTTCTTCTCTGTGACTTTACTCACTGATCTTGATCAGCCCTCTGGAGTCACGAGAATGTCAATTCCATTTGAGTCCATGACAGCCCTTCAATCATTGAGAGATAGCTGTCACAGCTTCCCGGCGTCTCACCTTCAGATTAAAAAGCCTGAGCTTATTCAAGCATCCTTTACAGGTCTCGGATGCTGATCCCCTCACCTTTCTGACCACCATCCTTAGAACGTGCTCCGTTGCACCTCCGGAAGAGAACAAAATGCACAGAAGTATCTGATCCAGACGGATCCAGGAAGCCATGGTTCCCTTTGAGCTGGGCATTGTATTTCTTCCCTCATGGCTTAATGCTCAACAATTTTAGGTTTCTTCAGCCTCAGAATCCTGTTGGCTCATGTTGTGCTTGTGGTCAGTCGATATTTGAAATATTTCATAATTTAAAATGAAAATAACTTTAAAAATCCTCTGTCAATCTAAGTCACCCCTTCTTGTACTTAGACAATTCATTTTTTAACCCTAAATGGAGGGGTCTACATTTATCTATATTGTTCTCAATCCTCAAGTACCACAACCCTCCCATGAATTATTTTACAAAGCAGTGACCACAGGTAACGATTACGGGCTGAGGTATTGAACCAGGGTCTCCCCTGGTGCTCCTGTTCTTCCTGCCTCATCTACTTGGTGGGCTGACACCTGGCTTGAAAACCTACACAGACTCTCTTCTTTGCCTGCTTCCTTTCTCCTCACAGCAGTGGACCTTGCACTCTTCAAAACCCTTCTTTTTGGGAGTACCTACGTCTACAAGTAAGAAATAACTCTCATAACCAGCCTCAGCCTGCAAATCTACTACTGCCCTAGGAAGATCCTAGTCCCTCTTCATAGGAGGTGCATTATGGATTCTGGAACATGGAAGCTGCTCAACATATGCTGATTAAAGATTGGACTTGGGCTTCCCTGGTGGCGCAGTGGTTGAGAGTCCGCCTGCCGATGCAGGGGACACAGGTTCGTGCCCCAGTCCGGGAAGATCCCACATGTCGCGGAGCGGCTGGGCCCGTGAGCCATGGCTGCTGAGCCTGCATGTCCGGAGCCTGTGCTCTGCAACGGGAGAGGCCACAACAGTGAGAGGCCCGCGTACCGCAAAAAAAAAAAAAAAAAGATAGGACTTAATGGGATGACTCTAACAGAGAAAAGGAAGTGAATCACAAATAGATAAATGAGGCTAACACACTTTAAGTACCCAAAACATCTGAGAGCAATATGATTTCTAGTTGAAGAGAACTTGAGGAAAGAGGCTTTAGAGAAAAGATATGCTACTTAGAGTTAAGTAAGGATAACACATGATGAATTTGGTTTCAAATGTGAAACTGCTAAAATAAGCTGTGTAAGAAAGGATCACATTAAGAATTTTAGAAAGAAAAACACCTCTTTTGATGTGGTCAGACTCCCTGATTTGATATATCAAGTCCAGCGGAGCAAGTATAATGTTTGAGAAGGTATCATTTTTGGTTGGAAAGTCTTGGGTGGAGTTCAGGTTCTCCTTACTCCACACCCCAGACTTTTCAGAGTTACTTAAGGCTGAAGAGGTGAACTCAATCCTGCGTTTAGACAACTCTAACTGTCTTAGATTCTCCTCAAGAAGTAGCACCACATAGTTGTTGTTATGGACATAACATTTGTGTCTCCCCAAATTCTTATGTTGAATTCCTAACCACCAAAGTAATAGAATTAGGATGTGGGGCTTTTGGGAGGTCATGAGGTCATGAGTGTGGAACCCTCATGAATGGGATTTGTGCCCTTATTAGAGACCCCACCATGTGAGGATACAAGGAGAAGACAACCATCTTCAAACCAGGAAGAGGGCTCTCATCAGAACCCAGACATGCTGGCAACCTGATCTCAGACTTTTAGCCTCCAGAGCAGTGAGAAGTAAATTACTGTTGTTGATAAGCCACCCAATCTATGACATAATTTCTTATAGCAGCCAGAACAGACTAAGACTGTTGTGTTGGATTTGAGTAGCCCACCCTACTCATTTAGTGTTGTAGCTCTCAGAGAATACTGAGTATTCTTGTCCTCAAAGGCTGTCATACTCTCACTTATATTGTTTTAACCGTAACGGGGATATGCCAGCCAAACCTAGAATTAGAAAAGAATGATGTTTCTAGCTCCTTCCCTCCTTTCTTTTTCCACACGGATTTGCTAAGTACTCACAAAAGCTCAGAAACTATACTTGGCCCTGGGACAAAGAGGAGGAATTAAATAGAACTTCAGAATGATTTTAATGCATAGTAAATATAGTTGCAAAATTATATGCCAGGTAACAACTGAGAGCATCCATCTGGTCAAGGAAGGTGGGAGAGGCACAGGTGGAAGCAGGAATCATCTGAGGAGAGTTTCAAATTCTGAGCATGAACATAATTAAGAGCTATAGGCAACATATAACTGTGCTCCAAATTCCCCATTACTTCTGGAATATACTGTCACTAAGTATGCTATTTTCTCAAAAGCATCTCACTCCTGGACATTGAAATAACTATGTGGTTCATGAATATAATGTCTCAAAGAATTATTTAATATTTTGTCAACAAAAAAAGTAATAATTCTATGCTTTAAAGAATGAGTAGAAGATATAGTGACAGAAAGATTTTTAAAATTCCACCCAAATGGATAAAAACTCCACAAAAAAAAGAGTATATTTAGATAGCAAAATCATTTAGGAGCAAGTTGTCGAATATTAAATGAGGCCGAGAGAAGAACACTTTTGCCATATTTTTTGAAACTTGAAAATAGAGCTTCATATGCTTCATGGAGCTTAAGCTATTTGAATAAAAGTGAAATACCTCTAGGCTAGAAATTATATAGCTGTAGTCTTTTTTATTTCATTAGGACTACAACTCGGATGAAAAGGAAGAGATTCAGATGGCGTAGTTTTTTGGTCTGTGTTTCCTGCTGGGTCAGATGCTGAGAGGAAAACCAAGAGAAGAGAACGTGGAGGAGATTAGTTTGAGGAAAAAAGTAAAACTGGAAGGAGTATGTGACAAGACGTCTTCTCCTGGAGATTAGCAGTTACATTCTTCTCTCTGTCTCTCTTTCTCTCTCTCATTCTCCCCCACCTCCAAAAAGAGCAAGTAACTTCCTCAAGGGCAGGATTTAAATTATACAACTTTTTTAAAACAACGTCAATTTAGCTTAAGTCTGTTTGGTATAGCTTAAAAATGTTGATTTGCTAGGACTTTAATGATAACACTGCTGAAATATTTTTGTAATACTAGGAGATCACATTCTACATAGATTGGGTATGAAGCTAAATTTCATTGTTTTTGACAATTTTTAAGCTCCAGAGACTCAAGGTCATTTGTCAAATAGCCTCATATCTCTTTTTACAAAAATTCATCACAAAACTCTAGCTAATTGAGAATGGTTTAAAAAATGTATAACCTTAAATATCATGTTAATAACATTTTCTTTAGGTCTTTCACTGAATATGTTTTAGTTTATTGCTTCATATAATTAAAAAAAAAACCCTTTAATAACAAATCTAAATATTCTCAGAAAAAGTCTAAATGCTTTTAGAGGGAAAATGAACAAAAATGAGTTAGACCTCAAATTGAAAGGTCAAAAGAAATAGACTTGGTGAAAATATTTATCCATATTAAGCTAGTCATTGTTTCCATTTGGAGAAATAAATTGAGAAACGCCTAAAATATTTTCTGGGAGTTTCATGAATTCTTGATGTCTTATCAACATTCAATTTACTTACAGAGTTGTGCCTCTGACTCATTTGGAAAGACCTTGCAGCTGTTTGCAGAGTCGGCCAGTGTCAGGAAGACTGCCAGAGCTCTGCCCTGGATGTCCCAGCAGGGGTCATGGCTCTGTCCTCACCACTCTATAAAGTAGACCCACACCTGAGGTGGATTAGGAGTCAAATGGACTTGAGAAGAAGGTTCTAGAAACCCAGGTTTTAATCCCAGTTTTGCACCCAACATCCTTCAGGTGCTCCATCCTGGAGGACTCTGGAGGTGTCCCTCCTGTCTTTAATCCTTAGTCTTCTTAAAAGTTCTCATTCCTTAACTCATCCTTATTCATTCCTTGACATTTTATAATCTGGCTGCCTTTTCTCCACCCTATTGCCCAGTTTACTGAAAAGCTGGCCCTACTTTTCTATTTCTCAAAACCAATAGTCTTTACTCTGTCTTCAGACTCCACGTTCCTTTGCATTGTCATCCATTGGTCAATTCTTCCTTGTCTCTTCCTCCTCCCAGGGCATCTAGGAAATGGTACCGTCCTTAATCTCTGTCTACCTCCCGTGTCCCTTTCTTCCTCTTCCTAACCCCTAAGGCAGGTGGTTACTGGAGCTTTTGTTCTCAGCTTCCTTTCTTCTCTCTGGCTTCTTCCTCTTCAATCTCCTCTACTTTCACAAGTATTGAGTATTGATTACAAATGATTCTAAAGTATATCTCTCCAGGACCAGCTCTCTCTTGACTATTGTATATCTCCACATGGATGTCCCACTGATAGCTAAACACAACAGGTCCCAAACTGAATTATTACTCTCCTTTCCAAACTCGCTCTTCCTCTTGACAAGTTTTTATCAATAACACCGTCATGAAACTACATATGTATTTTAAATTCTTCATGTTTCTCTTTTAATAGTATCACCGTGCCTGTCTTTTCTTTTATAATTGGTTTCGGACTATAATACCCTACCTTTTATTTCATTTAATTCATTCATGTTTTTTAGGAAAGCAAATATAATCTTTGATCTACAGTCAAAGGGCCACTTGCAAATTGCTTGGAGAGCAAACATTACATTTCAAATACTTAGTCTTACATGGTCCTTCTACAACAACTTATTTACCTTTTGCACATGCTGTATAGGGTTGCAATTACTTCATGTGTTCTGATATAGTTTGCATAGGAAAATGAAGCAATGCAATAATGAAATGCTATTAAAATACCATACTTTCCTTAAGTTAATTGCTGAGACTTGTTAATATGGATATAACTAAGAAACATTTTGCATTCTTTGTACACAGATATTATATAAACCTGTATAATACATAATACATGTATTTTATCATATCTATCTGTACCCAATTTGCAAATCCATAGAGATATTCAAAACCCTACCTCTATGCACAAGTGAAGGTTATGCTATAAGTTTTAATAGTTTTGAATTGTATTTAAAGACAGAAGGATATATAAATATGCTAGCTATTGCTCTTAATTGCCTTCAAAGTTAATGCCAAACTTTTTACCCTGACTATGGTAATTCCCACCTAAATTTTAATCATGCTTTGATTTTTCTCCATTTGTAATGCCCTCCTTCACATCTCTACCTATCAAAACCTGACCCTTTTGAACATCTGCTCAAATATCACTTTCCCGTAATCTTATTACCAATCTCTCCATTTTATCTTACCATTGCACTTTATTTTGAGCATTTTAACACAGAAATAACATCCTGTCTAATATTACAAATATTTACCATTCTTTATTCTCCCATGTTAGAATAAAATTTCCTTTAAGGTAAGGGCCTTATGTTAACTTCTATTTTCTCCCCAAAACACCAAACAGGAACATAGCAAGTATTCAGTGAAAAGGCATTTACTTAATAAATTAAAGCATGGTTATATTCTGCATTTTTAAGCATCATTGCATTTCAGTTTCTTGAAAAATAAGCATAATACCTGCCATGTGTTAAGGGTGCCTGTTTTTTGGAAGAAAAAGTAAGTTATCAGGCCATGAATAGATTTGTGTAAGGGTCTCCAGTCATATTACAAAATCATGTGTTTGAATTCCAGAATGTTATCATGTTCATCATTCTGTCTTTGTGTAAGGCCTTTCTTGCACACACATAAAAGTTGGATTGGAATAATTTAACTAAGTATTCCCTGACAAGGAGTTCTGTTTTGGATGTATACTGCATCCTTCATGATTTGCCATAAATCTATGAGCTCTCATTATAATCCCAAATGAGAAAGCTGCTGGTTCTCTGGAAAACATGTCTGAAATCTTGAGCACAGTACAACTCATTTGTGTTTTAAAGAATATTTGCTAGAAAGCATAGCCTTACGAGAAGTGAGCAGAACTCACAATATTCTTCACTTTTGTGTCAAATGAGGATTCTTGCAATGAAGATAATAGAATTGAATAAAGTATATTCTTGGCAAAATGGCAAATATGTCATTCTTCCAAATTACTATAGCAATAAGCCATTGCTAACATCTTCTTGGTTCAAATTTTCCATTGTGAATCTTTACATTGATCCATTCACTCATTCATTTATTCGTTCATTCACACTTTCATTCATGCAAAAACATTCACTAACCATGGACCAGGCATGAGCGTTAGAGTGACAACTAAGACACAGATCCTGTCCTTCTGGAGCACACAGCCTCATGGGGAAGACGGACAATACAGGAACATAAGTGCAATGTTAGGAGGAAACTCAAGTGAGGAGGAAGATGACTGAACTCAGCTTGTGAGAGTCAAGGACAACTTCCTGAAGAAGGGATGCCTGCTCTTGCTTACTATTAAAATAGGGATTTTGATGGAAACCCTAGCAGTTGTCCTCAGAATTGCAGCTATCTTCTTGCCTTCTATAAGCATTTGTGAATGATTTTGTTATACAGATTCCTGCATGGACAAAGGTTAAGCTTGTTTGTTTTGCATAGGATGATATATTGGACTCCCACCATGTCGCTCCAGCCTGTTTTCAGGGAATATTGTAGGTGGGTAATTCTCAAAATAGCTACATATCGGCATCATCTAGTGGGGATTAAAATGTCCAGGCTCCACCCCTAGAAAGGCTGATTAATGGTTCTGGGGCAGGGGTGGCATTTTTTAGAAGCTGCCTCACATAATTCTAACGTGCATTGAAAGCTCTGGAGAGAATGTTAGAATGGTCCTGATGAGAGGGCCCTTAGAAATCATCCAATGCAACTCCTACTTCATAGATGTTCTGGGTACTTAAAGTAGCCACCGAAGACACTCCCTTGCATCCAGGACTGTGTTGAATGGTGGGGATTCAGATTAAGTGGTATGAGTGTCCAGTGAGACTGGGAAGGCACAGCAAAGACCCATGAAACATTTTTAGAATAAGACACTAAGCAATAAATGAGACTCAGGAAAAAAGATACATAAGAATTCAGAAAAAAATGTCAAGCTTTAGAGAAGGAAGAGACAGCTTCTTGGAAGAAGGAAAGCAGAAGGTGAACCTTGGAGCACTCTTTATGCAAAGTTTTGAGCATTTGCTTATTAGCAAAATTAACTGATCAGGAGAAAACATTGCATTTTTCTAAGTGACTTCTCTGCACAGTTGCAGGCTACACGATGCCACCAATTGGTTGAAACTGGGATTGTAAATATTCTCCAAGTGGAGCTAAGTGTAGAAGGGATTTTGAAAGCAAAGGAGAATGTGAGGACCTATATTGCCTAAGCTGGAGTTTGCACCAGTTTAATATTAGTATTTGGAATAAAGGGAAAAAAACCTCCGCTTAATTACTGCATAAGCAGATTTAAAGTACCTGGCATATTTTACTGAGCAGAGATACAGATGTGTATAAAGCAGCTGCAATGCATTTTTCTCCCCTGGATAGAATATCCAAGGATAGAATACCAATTGTTAGTGAAGTTTCTGGGGAATATGTTAATTTGTTATCTTAGCAAATTTTCAGCCTAAATTCATTTCCTTTCATTTCTCCTGTCTTTCAACAACAACCTGCTCTGATTGTATTAGAAAGGCAGAACTGAAAAGCTATTGATTGCTGAGTGGTTGGTTTTAGAATATTTCTTGCAAGATATCAGGATTGGCCTTGGTTTTAGATATTAGCATTTAGGCTACTTGAAAAACCATAAAAACGTTCTTGAACATGGCAGAAAATTCAAAATATGACACCTTGAGAAGATATTGTGTGCTTTTTACGTGTGTGTGTACACACGTGCGCTAAACACTGTGTCCAAAATTATGGTCTCATTATATTATTATTATTGTCAGAGATTTATACATTCCCAATGCGGATCTTAAGCAATACCTCTGCAGTGTATATAAACATATTGGAAATTTAGCCTTGAAGGGACATTTATAATTCTCATTCAATGACAACTACTACAGTACCATTAATTTCTTCATGCCCAAATCCTTAATTCCCCACCCCCCCCTTCTTCCACTCTGAACCTATTCCACCAAAGCAGGGGAATGCAGCTACACAGAAACTGAAGCATAGATTTTGAATGTTTGGGTACATTTAACATTTAGATTTTCAATCTCCTGATGAGCAAAGTCATTGAAATTCTGACCTCGTAGTGGCAAATGGGCATGATACACACTTGAAATCTACATGTGAGGTTATCTCATGAACTATTCTACTTGAGAATAAATGGAAAAAAACACAGATGTATTTCAAACTCAAATATGATGCTGATATCCAAAAAGAGCAAACATAGCATAGAAGTAAAAAGCACTAGAAGAAAATGATTAAGATTTGGAAAGGTTACAGGACATGTATCTAAGCTTTTTGTTGGTATCTACACTCTTCTCTTTTTCTATTAGTTGACTGTAAGTATATCAGTATTATGGACTTTATTTTTTTCCTTATTTTGGCATTTTCTTGGAAAACTGATCTTAAAAGTTATTTTTGTTTTGTTTCATTTTAGAGGCAAACATTAAACCTCAGTGCAAAGGAATTTTCTCTTGGTCATGCCTGAATGGTTCAACATTATTGCTTATTATTTCTGTATTTTCCTATGCTTCAATACTTCAATTGTATGACTCTATTTTAGAGGAAAGTACTACCACCTTTTTGCCCAGTGGGAGTGGAGAGAGCTGCAGCTCTGGAGTCAGGCAGGCAGACCTGGAACAAAATCCCAGGTATTTCATGGAGGAGACGCCTAAAGCTGTCAGGACCCCTCCACTCTCTAGACATCAGCTTCAAGAACCATACGAGAGATAGTCCCCTACTTGCAGAGTTCCTCTGAGGTTAAAGATTACATTTGTAAAATGCTTGGTAGAGAGAGATAATGGTAGTTAAAAAAACCCTTAAAATCCATACTTGAGAAAATATCAACTCGGTTCCTTTAAATTTGTGTTCAGTAAACATCGCTGAGGGATAACCTCAGAACTTTGTCCATATCTCAGAACATTTGCAGTTTCTTCTTCTGACTGTAGTTATTTGGGTCTTTGTCTTATTATCTACTCTGACTGCGAGCCTCCCACAGGCGAAGCCTGTGACTTCACCATCTTAGCATCCTTTACAGCATGGCTTCCTGGTTTTCCAATGTGTCTTCTGCCAAACGCTGGTCCCAAAACATGTTTCTCAGCGGAAAACTGTTCCATGATCTAATAAGTTTGGGAAATATTGCATACATGTTATACTCCCCACCGCCTCCCGAGAGCTTTTCCACTTGTATTAACTCATTGAATGTGCTGAAAAGCCCTACAAAAAAGAAATCCTAATTCTGTTTAACTCAGTGTTTCTCAATCTTATTAGACTATGGAGAACCACTTCTGCTTTTTAACAGCATCTGTTAATTTTGGGGATCAAACTTCTCTCGAGTTGGCCAGTGCAGTGTCTGTAGAGCAGGCAGACAGTAAATATGCATAACCTTATGTTTCATGTATTGATATTATGTTTCGTATATTACATTTTATATAAAATCTTCCCATTCCTGAAGAATTATAACAGCAATATACTTCTGTCCATATTAAATAGGTCTGATTTTTTTCATTAGTTCAAGAACCCCTGGGCTTCTGGAAAGAAAATTGAGTTCCATATGCCAAATGTGCCAACTTAAATTAAAGTGTTAATTAAAACAATAGCAACAATTGTAAAGACAGTGGCAACTTCTGTTCTTTTAAAAGTGAATTGTGTTGGATGAAGCTAACTTTGAAAAGTGAGATTCCATTTGGTGATATAAGGAACTATAAAAGTTAAGCAAAATATCCAACTCTCAGCTCATAATTGTTAGAGTAGCATCTGCTCCTTCACTTAGGGGAACAATAACAGATAAAGGTATCGCCATAAATGAGTATTCCAGAAAGCAGAGACAGGATGCCAAACACTAAAACTTAAAAAAAAAAAACCTCAACTATGATAAAAATCTTTCCTAAGAATATTACACACTTCTCATCCTTATTATTACCTCATAGTGAATATAATCTGACCCATTCTTGATGACATAGGAACAATGCCATATCACTCTCCTGGCCAAAACACAAGTATGTTCCTTCTCAAGAATGTGCAATGAGGTGCTGAGAGCTTCTTTCTTCCTTCTCTAAATGTTCCTACACTGCAGCTCTTATTTATTGCTATCAGCATCTTACTCTGTTGCCAAGTTGAATTTCTCAGAAGCTCTCCACTCCTTGATGTCTTTGCCCCACCAACTGGACCTTGTCCCCAACTGACTTCTACTCTGAAGATAACAGAGACATCAAACAGTTTGTTAAATCAGTAGCTGTTTTTAGCAAGCATTTGTAAATAAATAAGTTTATGTGAGCGTCTGAAAAATGGCTTCATATCAATTTTTATTAACACATTAACTTAAGGTAACACTAAAACACCATTCTGTGGTGAGTTTGGGGTTCCATAAAAACTTTGTTGCTTTGTGATAGCTGTGTTCCCATCTCTAATTCATGCCCTTATGACTTGATTCAGTCAACAGTTAATTGGTGTTCATCTGTGTCAGACCTTGGGACATATGCCAGGTGTTGGTGGTTTCTGAGGACTAACAGGTAGCACTTCTCCCTTGCTACCAAATTCTTAAGTGACAGAAGTTGAGTCAGGGCTCAAAACGTGAGCTTTGTTGTTGGTAAGCCTAGGTTGGAGAGTAGAGTTTAGATCTACAGCCCTAATCTGACTTCTGCCTCAGCCCTTCCCCGACTGAATTTACCCTCTCAGCCTAGGAACTGCAGCCCCTCCCATGCCTCCACATAGGTAGCTACTCATCAATTTGTGGGATTTTAGGCTAAAATAATAATAATTACCAATTACTGGGCAGGTGCTGTGAACTCAGCGTGGTGCTAGGTTTTACATACACCATATCTAATTCTCATAGCCTGTGACGTATTTTTACAGAGGAAGAAATGAAGGCTGCGAGAGAAGTAATTCGTTCAAGCTCTGAAAATGAGTCAAATATAGGGTTGGAATTTAAGTGCAATTTTACGTGGTTCTGACACTTGTGTTTTTAGCTCTCAGAGAGTTATCTAAGTTCCAAACTCAGGTTTCTCCACTGCAGTCCCCTTCGCATGGACCACACCCAAGATGTCATTATTGTCCCCTTCTACTCTTCAAGAGAAGAGTAGAAGTCCTATGCATACTTAATCCTCTGGTTCACTTAATGCAGCCATGAAGTTCCAGTTGCCAATTTTACAAAGACTCACATAACTTAACAGAGTCCCTCTCAGCACCCGTTTGACTATTCAGAGACCATGATGGTGGCATAAGAAAAAATGTAATTGGTAGAGGGAAAAACCACATCAACGCAACCACTAAACAAATAGAACACATTACAGATTGCATATCAAATGTACATCCTACGAATGACCTTCACTGAAAGGCTCTAGGATGCAGAAGTGGGGAAGATGAGTATCGAGAAGTATTTCTTTCCTAGGAGAGAGAACCCGTTGGTAATTATTAAGTTATTCCCTGAGTACCCTGATTTTCTATGGAAGTGCCTTTCTCATTTCCGTAGCTACCATTACCATCTCTTGATTTTCTCTTTCTCTCTTGTTTTTGAGCCCTAAGACACCAGCATGCTCCAGATGCCTCTTTACTTACGTCCCAACTCTTGGTTAGCACTCCCTCTCGTGGCAGCTCAATGAATCTCCCATAATTATCTTTCGTTAGTGAGACCTAGCTGTAGGATGAAAATCATAGAAGAATTTTCACTTACGCACTTAATTTTCATATCGTCTTTATTTCTATAATTTTAATGATAAGAAAATGACTATAAAGTCAATCTAAAATTATTTATCAGCTATTTCAATTTTTACAATTATTAAAACCAATTTCCCGTTGGATACATTAATGTGTATGTTTAAAACATTCCCTTAGGTTAAATTTTAAGTAGTTAGAATTTTGAAGACAGAGTATTTCATTTGTTATGGTAGATATTGTGTCCTCCCAAATTCATATGTTGAAGTCCCAGACCCCAGTACTTCATAGTGTAACAGTATTTGGATACAGGATATTCAAAGAGGTTGACTAAAAAAATATATCCACAACGTGAGAGTTGAGAGTTAAGTTTTATTTGGGGCAAAATGAGGACTGCAGCCTGGGAAGACAGCATTTCAGATAACTCTAGAAACTGCTCGGAGGCGTTGGGAGGAACCAGGATATAGAGGAGTTTTGTAACAAAGGACAGGTAGTCGGAATGTCAAAAAGATTATTGTTATTAAAGAAAAACAGATATCTCAAGTTAAGGAATTTAGAGGTTATCTATGCATGGGAGGATGCAGGAGTCTGGGTTCATTGAAATCATCCCTTTGATCTGCACCTCAGTTATCTGGGGCCAGCATCCTGGTACATCCTGAGTTTCCTCAGGGCTCACTGTGGGGAGTGGCTGCAGTCTGATGGCTACTAGATGGCGGGCATTCTTTTCAGCCCGGAGTTCCTCGGCCTCACGCTGGAGGGCTGCAATTGTTGATGACTATGACATCCTTTGTTTATTGATATGGCAGGAAATATTCCATTTCTCAAAGAGGTAATTAAATTAAAATGAGACTATTAGGGTGGATCCTAATCCAATATTAGTGGTGTCCTTTATAAGAAAAGGAAGAGATGACAGGTATGCGCAAGCACAGAGGGACTACCACGGGATGAAGCAGCAGGAGGGTGGCCATCTGAGGAGAGAAGCCTCAGGAGAAACCAAACCTGCCTACACCTTGATCTTGAAAAGGTTCCCTTTTTCCTCTGGCATTGCTATGCTAGTTGGAAGCAAAATTAGAATTGACCCTGAGAATTTTTGCCATCCCTTGGGGGATCCTTCCTGAGAACGAAGCTAGTTTAATGAAAGCTGAACTGAGGAACATATTTCTGTGACATAATCTGAGCACCCAGGTTCAGTAACGTGTACGTCTTCCCTTGGAGTTTTTCCATTTCAAGAGCCCCTAGATTCTTCTATTGAAAGAAATCAGTTGCCCTTGAATTTGACACCAAACCCCCAAATGTCTTTATTAATACAATTCGAACAGATTCTGTAAACTGTAATTCATTCTAGCTAATTTTATTTCTATTTAGTTGCTGCAGATCCCAGAGGTGAAGCACAAACATTTTTGGTTTTGCAGGCATGCTCACTGATAAACAGGGATGGCGCTGCTACGTAGCTTTAGGCTAGCTGGATGCCTATGAGGCATTTCAGATTAACATGACCAAAGCAGGATTCCCAACTGCCATCCCAAACTGACTCCTTCCTCTAGTATCTGGATAAATGACATTTGCATTCACCTAGCTGCTCAAGTACCACTTGAGGGTCATTATTTCTTTTTTCTTTATCCTTATGCTTCACATCTCATCTACTAGCAAATCTTTTTCAGCTCATCTCCAAAGCATATTCCAAATCCTTCTTCCTTCAAGTCATCCTCATCTCTTGCTTGCCCACCTGGAAAATCAAAGTGTTCTTTCTGCTGTCACGGTGTGGTGTGCACAGAACAATCCCAGTGGTCTCTTAATATACGCATCAGGGCAGAGGTGACTCCCTGCCCAGAATCCTCCAACAGCTTCTCTGCCTTAAAGATAAAATCTAGATTCTTTACCACATTTGCAATGTCTCACATGATGTGACACCTGGTTATGTCTCCAAACTCATCTTAAAACACTTCCTCTCCTGCCCGTTATGTGCATCAAAATGCTACCTGGTTCTTGAGGGCTTATTCAAAAGTTGTTGTGACACGTCAAAAGCAATATTTAAAAGAATGCAGGGCTTCCCTGGTGGCGCAGTGGTTGAGAGTCCGCCTGCCAATGGGACACATGTTCGTGCCCTGGTCCGGGAAGAGCCCACATGCTGCAGAGCGGCTGGGCCCGTGAGCCATGGCCGCTGAGCCTGCGCGTCTGGAGCCTGTGCAAAAAAAAAAAGAATGCATAACTGCTCCGCATGGTCTATTAGTTACCTGATGTCAATTCCACTGGAGATTTCCAGAGAGCAAGGATGATTTGTACAACCTTTCACAGATCCCTGAGATCCTCTATTTTATTTCAATGGATACTAAACAATATCTGTAGTGAGACACGAGCACCTTATTAGAGTCATTGTTCAGAGATGCACAATGAAGCTGATGATAATGTACATCAAAGTGATAATGATTAGTAAACGGCCACTGTACCGAAACTGGAACTAAAGCCTATTATGTCTGGTTCACTGACTTTTCTTCTGTCACTTTCTTTTATTTTTCTTGTCAAACTTTACTTTTTATGTTCTATAAATAAAGATTTTTATTTTTAAAAAGTATATGCATTTATCCTTCAAGCCTCTTGAGTCTCTTGGCTAAATAATGCATTTTTAACCTTTAACATTCTTCTGTTACTTTCTGGCAATAATTAGATTGGGGCCGGAATGACTCTATCCCTAAAATCTCTTATCAGAGTAAAAAATGTCAAAACATTACATAAGGAATTTCTTTCAAGAGCTGCATGAACCAAGTGTATGCTGACAATGTTCCTTAATGCACAGACATGCCTGGCCTGTGTAGGCAGAAAGTGGCCTGCTCTGCACAGGGGGGCAAACGTGTAAGGAATTCTGCACCACTTAAATATTTACACAGAAGGCTTCAATAAAGGAATGTGTAAAAATCCGAACAAGTCAACCATCCTTCTTATTACAATGAAAAATGAATTGTGCAATGGTTTCTTAGGAATGCGCTTGCGTGGGGATTGATGGATGCAAACCAGCTATGTGTTCCTCATACATTTCCTCATACACACTTGGAGACTTATTGCTTCAAGGCTCAAGGCTCATTTAAGAAGAACAATGGCAAAAGGCAGGCAGGAGAGGGGAGGTGCTCCAGGAAGAACTCGCCATCCAGATTCTCCTTGTCTTTCCTGACTTGTACCTGCCCGTTCTGGAAGGAGACCCCGTTTAAACATATATTTGTTTAAATATTTACATAGTTAGTAAATAAATAAATCCTTATAAAACCCGGCCAGACCGAGTGCACACGGGTGAGCAAAATGCCTGCAGCCGGCCACTTAGAAAAGCAAACCGTTCACCTCAGAGGTTGATAAAAGTGAGCCATAAATTCTCAGTGTACAATTGTTTCTTTTTTCTTTGCCATTGAAAAGCCCTAAACAAATGAAAATATTTTGACATCTTGTATACCAACTTTACGGTGGCTATAAGTCTTAATCACCTGAGTCAGTGACATGGGGAAGAATGGGGCCTGAAAAGGCTAAACTGGAAGGCCATAAACTAACCGCGCTTCTGGGGAGACCTGTCTTTAGGAGGAAAAAAGCCGTCCACTCCCTCGCTGCCGAACAAGGCAGAAAGGCAGGCAGCCCCAGGACACACACAGAGGTACCGGGAGGTTGCATACCAGCGAGGATGGAGGGGTCCCGGCTGGTGCTTCCCCCTGTAGGGTCATGCTGGGAAAATGATGAGGGAGGCGGCAAGAGGCTGTCACCAGGTTATAAATCACTGGTCTAAGGCACTCTGAGTTATTCCTCTCGGTACCTGCCTGTTCCCTCTTTATTGACACAGTAGGAAGGCTAGATAGGATGCTCTGGTTGGCAAGGATCTTACAAACTATCCGAGAGGCTCCTGCTAAGCTGGTGCTGGGAGAGGTCAGTAAGGGCGTCAGTCTCCCTTGACCTCACCTTTACTGATCTCCATTTTTCTTCCAGTCAGATTTCAATATAGGTTATTTCACTATATTTTGAAGACTGCATGGAACAATGAAAAACACATGCACTGTACAATTTTGGATTTAAGTTCTGACTCCATCCCTTATTAACTCTTTACTAACTCTCAAGTGAACAGGGACAGGCTGTTTGAACTCTCTGAATTTTAGCTTCTAATCTATAAAATTTCTGTTTCAGACGGTTTATTAACTATTCATTAAACATTAATTGAATGCCTACTATGTGTCAGAAACCATGTCCTAGGTTACAGGTGTGGCAGGAGATAGATGGTCCCAGGTTAGACATTTACAACTGGCCTCCCGTTTACATTTCATGAGGCAGAAAATAGAGGGCTTCAGGCTGGACACTTACAACTAGCCTCCCTGTTTGCATTTCCTGAGACAGGAGATAGGTGGGCTCCAGGTTAGGCATTTACAATCAGTCTCCTGTTTACTCTCTGAAATGGAAGCAATGACAGAGACAGGGTAAGTAGCCAAGCTTTGTCTCTTATGGATGCCTTAAGATAACAGTCGTGGCAAGAATAAAGGGGGCAAAATCTCGTTTGAGTAAAGGATCAAGGGATCTCCGCTTCGCCCTCGTTGGGGCAAGGGAGACACTGAACATGCTCAGAAAGTTTTCTTGGGGGTCAAAAGTCAGAGGACAACGCCTGGCCATAATGAGTCTTTCTTCCCCCAGAATCCTTTGTGTTGAGATCCATCTTGGCCGAGAGGTGTGTGAGCACCTGAGGGGAGGGTCCTTAGACAAATTAGCCAGGGGGGACAAAACAAGATGATCGGCTGGAAAGAAGACAGAGACCAGGAAAAAGGCACACCTCTCTCTCTGAGTTCTCCCGCGCATCTTTCCGCACGTACTTCGCTTTCCCAATAACCTTTTTACTTTTCTCTTTACCTTCTGCCTCCTCCCCTGAATTCATTCTTGACAAGGCAGGCAAGAGCTGGGGATCCAGGTGCTAGCCGCTGGCCCCTGTGGTCTAGTGGTTAGGACTCCCGCTTCAGGAGCTAAGATCTTGCTTCCAGCTACCGTTTGCTCTTGCTTCTGCAAGTCGCCGCTCACTGCTGTGTGTGTCCAAAATCACTGGGAGCCAACGTTCTCATAGCGTTTACGGACTAGTAAGGGAGAGAGACATTAATCAAATAATTAATCAAATAATCTATGGCTGTGCACTGCACACCTCCAGGGGGAGCCATTCACATTGTAGTCCATATGAATGGTGTTCTGTGGAGTTGGGCAGTATATAACCTGTATGACAGCACATGATAAACACTCTGAAAGAAAGGAACTGGATCTATTAGAGAATATCAAAAGGATAATTAATTTAGACTCATGAGTTGGAAAATACTTCTGCAAGGAAGTACTACTTAAGCTGAGATGCAAAGTAAGTAGTAGTTTCGTGTCTAGAACTAGGCTGGACGTGTTGCAGCATCTACAATATACTTTCATTATCTGTGCATTCCTTCTCCTGTAAGCATCTCTGCTGGGTCTTAGTCCTCTTCTTTGGGGTGTCACCAGGTAGATTCCTGAGCGAGGCAGTCTCAAAACCTGGGAATGGCCTGCAACAGGAGGCAAGTTATCAGAGAAGGAACTCAAGCACAAAATAAATTCCACTTTTTGATATCAGGATGGATTCTGAGCCATGGTTGAGTTAAAATTCAGACCTAGTGGCTCCAGTTTGGAATAGAGGCTACAGATAAAGGATGATACACAGCAAGGCCCGGTGCTGGTGACATTGTTATTGTTACTAATGATATTTCCGGGCCTGGGTTTTTCCTGCTGATGCTCTCAACCGAGGCTGTGGGGAGCAGCTTCATGAAATGGACACTAAGATTCACAGCCCACCTGGTGCTCTCCGCTGACCTCTACTGTGGGTCTCAGAGCATGGGAAGGGGCCAAGGCAGGAGAGGATGAGAGGATGAGGGGATGAGGGGAGGGAGGGCCACACCTGTAGCAGTGATCACAGTGGGAACTGAGCTTCAAGGAGAAGGGTCTTGTAGCTAAGGCTTGCTGATGAAAGATTACCTTCCCAAGGCTGCAGTAAAGACCTTTAACAGAGAGCCCCAGGCTTGGGCGGGAGGGATGTCTCATCTCCCACTGCTACCTTTGTGAGTTATTGGCGATCTCAGCTTCTCCCTCTTCCCTGGGTAGGTCATCAATTTCCCACGTCATGCCTTTGCTCATATTATGACTTCAAGTTCAATCCTGGGTGCACACCTTTTATTGGCCCCTCCAGGTTCACTCTAAACTTCTGAAACCTGCATGGACTACATTGAATGGGTTCGCTTGCCCTTTGGCTTCCTGATGGGTTCAGCCAATAAGGACACCCCCCTTCAGGAGATTAGAGGGAGGAGAGCTAGGTCAGACTATGCATTTCTGGCCCTCTTCATGCAATGTCACCTCACACTGGCTGTGTCCCTTGACTAGCGGTCACTGTTCCTTTCCAGATGTCCAACAATATATGAGTGTCTCTTTCTGAGTTTTAGTAATTACACATTCTTTCCAGCTAGGGATTGGAAAGAATGCAGCCTCTACCAGTCGTGGGTTATTACACTTTCCCCTGGATTACTGTGGTTGCTCTCACCCATACCTTCAGAAATAGCCCCTTTGAAATAAACTCTCCTGAAATTACCCCATTTTGAGAGTGTCATCTGCTTCCTGTTGGGAGTCTAACTGATAAACATGCCCTTCCACTTCCTCCCCTACTGATGAACTGCAACAAGAGTTTCAAGCTCTAACTCAAATGCTACCTTCTTTCTAGACCACTTCCTACCACTGCATCTCAACACCACACACAGAACTATTCAGCCAACACTCTGACATCCCACAATACCTACGCTCTCTGTATGGTTCTTATCAGATTCTACGGGAGTTATTTGTTGCATGTCTGTTTTATCCCTCCCCATCTACCCCAGACTGTGAGTTCTTCAGGGCAGGAGGAACTTCCTGTTCCTTTTGTGAGTGCACTAGGGCCAACCATGGGAAGCTGGCAAGGGTCAGCGTAACTTTTTATAGAGCGCATCATCTTCCTAGAATTGCTGCTGGTGACATTTATTCTCTACAAGACCCTGTGTGTGGGATTTTCTAACCCAGTTGAGACTCTTAACATGTTCATATCTACATAATCAGGGAGGCAGAGGAGGTGAGCTTGTTTGCTGGGACTTGAGGAAAATTTCTTCCCCAATTTGCATTATGATTAGTGAACCCAACCAAGTCATGTCATAACAATGGCTGTGTATTAAGAACCTACTGTGTGCTAGGAACTGCGTTCACCCTAGTAGGATGCCATGACTTTTAGATCAGAGTTTTAGAAAGTTTACAAAGAGCTTTTCAGAAAACGTGAGCGGAGGAAAAACACAGGTTCCTCTTATTTTAAAGCTTACATTCAATACTTGCTATTCCTTCACAGCCTTGGGCAATAATGCCAACTCAAGAAGTTACAGAATCTCCCCTCCTTCCTCCTTCACTTTCTTTCTTTATTCTTCCTGGTAGCAGATGTCTCTAGCCCCAAATGCCAAAGTTTTAGAGTAAAAAAAGTCTTCTTCTTCCTCAGAATTTTCTCATGACAAGCAAAGATGTAGGAGGCCAACTATGACTCATACTAAGTTTCTAAATAGTGATTTAAGTTAGTTGTGATTGGGAATCCAGGACTTGTACGATTCTCCATAATATTAAAGGCACCCAGCGAAATAGGGTAGCAGTTCAAGGCCCAGCACTTCTTGGTTACTTCTGTCTTTCATCATCTTTTCCTGTTCTTTAGGCATCCCAGTGGAGACTGACCAATCTGCACAGTTGGAATCCTCTTGGTGACAGTACATGTCCCAAGGAACCTTGGTACTGCTCAGGCCACTATATCCGTGGACTCGGTGTAATCGGTTCAACGACAGGACTGCGAGCTTCCAGAGCAGAAGCACAAGTGTGTGCTGACTCTTCACCCACAGAAGTACAGTGAGTGTCTTCATTTATCTTCTCTGCGTGTTTCTTTGTAAATTCCATTCATCTCTCCTCTTTGGATTTATTGATTAAAAATGCTCTCAGTAGAGCAGTTTGACGTCCGAGTGAAGATGCTCTTGGTGAGGCATTTTTCTTTTTGGGGTAGTTGTAGTAGAAAATCCTTTTATGCTTGAAAACCTTTCTATTGCTGTTTTCACTGTGAATGTAAAGTGGGAGCTGACAGAATGTGCGAACCTCTCTGTTCCATGCGACTTCATCTGCATTGCTCCTGGTCCCTGCACAGTTTTGGATTCCACAAACTCAGTGAAGCAGCTGCAAGCTGGGCGGTCCAGGCACAGTAGCAGGGAGCCCAGGGACGCCTTGCCCTCCTTGCCAAAGGGTGCCTGCTTTGCACGCGGTGACTCCAAGAATTGAAAATGCCAGGTACAAACACTTTCAGGTGCTACAGGGATGCAGAACAGACTCACATCCCTAAATCCCTTTCTTTAGCACTTATCTCCATAGCAGTCCCACTCCAAGCTAAGTTAGATATGTGAATATTGTTAATGGATTTGAAAATCATTTGTTATGAGTCTACTGTGTGCCTGGCACCATGATAAGCACTGCAGAATTCATGATTATTGTCCTCAAGAAGGTCAAATCTAGTGGGGAGACAGATGCACACGCCAAGTAGCACAGGGCGCAACAGGAACAAAGATGAAGGAGAGTCTTCTGTATCTGGGTTTAAGAGATGCTCCAGTTCAAATTCTGCCCACTGATGGCAGGACCACTGAGAGATCAAGGTAGATGCGGGCATCAACTGATTAGCTTAGTGAAAAGGCATCCACCTTTTAGTCCGATGATATTGTCCTCTGAGGCTGACAAAATGAAAAGCCCCCAGAAACTTCCTAAGAAAGTGTAGTTTGGGGTCTGCTTGAAGACAAATATCTTAAATGGTGGCTGTCTGCATCTGAGTTTCAAGGAGGAAGCAGTGGGGTTCACGGGATTCTGGAGGGCAGGGACTGTGTTTTCTGTATTCATGGAACCCAGTGTGGAGCCTGGCATGGAGTAGAAACTCAGTAACTTAATGAATTACTTAATGGCTTAATGAGTTAGGAGTTGAGTGATCTGTGTTCTAGCTGGGTGGCTTTTGATCTATCACTTTTTTCCTCATTTTGGTTTCCTCATCTATGAAACGTGGGTTCATGTTTGAAGAGTTCCAAGAACTCCCCCTGCTTTGATATTTTCTCAGTGAATAAAATAACACAAAATAAAACAAAAAATCCACCCTGTCAGGAAGAAAAGGGACCCAGGGTGACTGACTGCACCCAGGAGGGGAAGAGCAGCTTTCTGAAGGGTGTGTGGCTTCAGTTCAAGCAGCAAACTGAAATCAAATAAGGTCTAAGGCCAATGCATTTCATAGTGGAGAGCTTGAGGTTGAACAGTTCAGAGATAAAATATTCAAGGTTAAAGATACATTTCCATTAAGGGGATCTATATCCCTGTTCCACTCAAGAGAACTTTTTTTTTCAGTGCTTTTTGTTTATGGATTTCTTTGGAACACTAAAACTTTAGGAAGAAAAAGGGTGAAAGAAACTTCTCCTTGGAAGAAAGTGAGGTCAGAAGCCCTGATATAATTTATGAAATTCATTGTTATAGTTGATTGAAAGTGGTCAAGGATGGAACTGTTATGTTTCATCCCTATTTCATCTAATATTAGACAGAAGAAATACGTCGTGGCAGTATATAAGCCACCTGGGAAAAGGTAGGACTACCCACAGTCACTCATTTCCTAACCATGCCTCTGGTTCAATGTGAAGGACAACTCAGTTGAGATGGGGGACCTTGGAAACTCTAAATGCAGGTTTCAGTGCTACTTTCCATTGTTCCTCCTTTAAATATCTTACCTAAAATTCAGTCCAGAGTTTTTGCTTGAATCTTTGCTGACACCCAAGGAGCTCTAGAAGAGGAGGAGTGCCGTATCTTAGAGGCTATTTTCCTTTGTCTAGATTCAGGCATGTAGGGACATAAATTTGAGCTCTATCTCAAATTAGGTGATGATTGTAGTGAGAAAAAGAGAGGCAGGACACTGGAAAAAGTAAAAACAAAAATCACTAATTAGGACTTTTGCAGAGGTTGTACTGGATGGTTACCAATCTAGGAGATATAGTCATAAAAATGTATTTTTTAGGGACAGAAAACATCATCCCTGGAGAGGGAAATTGTTAGATAAGGCAGAGAAGAGCTTTGGGAGCAATGAGAGTTCAGGACAGAATTTTAATCATGGAGGAGCATGAAGGTCAAGGCAGAAGTCTAGCCCTTACATGCATTGATTTGGAGCAGAATAAAGAAGATGGTTGAAAAAGCTGAATAAGTGAGCTATTTCCGTTGTACTTCATAGCAAATACCATTGCACTTGACTCTGTATCCCTTCCCTGCCTGCCTCCAGTATTGATCCCAGAATCCAGGCCAGGCTGAAGTGGAAACCAATCAGCTTCAACTTCTAAGGGTTTGAGGTCAAGGATCCTAACAGACCATTGCAATACCAGTACATTTAGGAAAGTCTTAATTCCAAACACTTCTAGTTTTGGAGGTTTTCAGAAATTTGAGCATTTTGAAATTCTTTAGAAAGGGGTGGGAGAAGTCAGTGGTAAGTATGAGTCCACTGAGAGTGCTGCTTCTGGAAGAGTTAGCTGCTTAGCGTTCATGATATTAATGGATATGTCACCTGCTATATTCACCAATATGAAACTTTCACCTGTGCAGGACCCTCCCTCTCTCCCCAATTACCTTAAAAGTGTCACAGCTTGCAGGCTGTGGTCCATTCTTTGCTGGAAGTTTGGGGAAACGTGGGACCTCCAGCGTAGCTCTCAGGGTCTGCAACAGTTAAATCCATTTCAAGTTCAAGTGAAATAACTCCTTAGGATGGAAGGAAGGTTTTAGTTCTCAGATCAGATAGTCATTAGCTAAGCTATTGTCCATCTGCTAACTTCAAAATTATGACTTCTTTTGGGAAATGAAAATAAAAAACAAGAATTTAAAAAAGAGACCAGAATGAGTTCCATGTGCTGCCAACCATAAAAGATATTATTTGAATTTATGAATAATGAATAGAAGGGCTTTCACTTGGACTCAATTTTCTTGGCTGTTACCAAACTTCCCTATGAAACAAATATCCTTTAACTTATATGCTGGTTACCTCTTAGGACACATTGAGTAATACAACAGGAATGCTAGGTGGTGTCAGAAATCATTTTTAGTGTGAAATGAGTCTTAAAATTCATTACTTCTTGAGTTTCTTACCCTTATAAAAGTTTCCAAGTTTAGAGAGAAATACTGAATTTCTTCCCACAGGAGAATATGTACTGATTCAGACAAGCTAAATTAACACATGGGTGAGAAAGTCCCCTATCTAATTTTCCACACTGGGATTTTACATAGGGTGGTAAGGGAGGTGAGGTGGATTAGGAAGTGAGAGCCTAAGCCTGGTTCTGGTGATACTTTTAATAGCTGTTAGATCTTAGGCAAGTCTTCCAAGCCTTAGACAAGTCTTCTCTCCTCATTTACAATGTTATAAAACCTATTTATAGAATAGTTTTGAAAATTCGTACCTCAGTTTCTAGCCTATATACTTAGATTCATAAATATGTGTCTTTATACTTGAAAATTTGAGCAACATTTAAAAACATATTTTAAACTTGATTATGCTTAATTGTGCTCCTTATGTTTGGGAGAGGGACCATTTTGAAGAAAACGATGCTGCTCATCTTGAATTCTTCTCTGGTGATATTCTTCCTGGGAGCACCACCCACTTTATTGACAATGCCTCATTATTCCTCACAAAAGATGGTGTCTCCTGTAATTGCCTTTCTCTCAAATGTCTCCTAGAAGAAATGAAATTGAAACCATTTGTGAGAAATGAAAGAATTCAAAGAATTTTCAAGATCAGATTGAAATCAAGGTCTTTCAGTTGGCAGAAAAGAAAAAAAAACCCACTTCACCAGGGTCTGTTGAGAAGCAGAATCTATGTTTACCTTCCTCTAAGGGACATGTATTTGATGAACCAAGATGTGCCATGGACGCACTTCAAGGACTCTCTTGAAACTGAACCCAGGCACATTTCAAATGTTGGTTTCTGACTTATGCATATTATTAGAGTCTGAGAATGATGAGGAAGCAGGGTTCTTACTTGCGAAATGAAATGCTGTTAAATCCATGTAGTAAAAGATGTCACATAAATTTATATGGGAGAGGGTTAAAATGGGAATTGCAATCATTTAGGCATGAGCAATATATTTTGTTTATTATCCCCACACTTCTCAAAGGAATTTAAGAGAATTATATCATCTTCAAGACTGAGGGCAAGAATTATTGAATCACACTTGGGAATGACATGTGATCTAATCCAATGTTCCTCTAAATATCAACCCTAAAAGGAGGTTATCCCACTTCAGCATGAACATACACAATGACTGCATATCCATCCCATTTCTAGGCAGCTTCTAAGTTAGAAACCTCTTACATTGAGCCAAAATTTGTCTCAGTATAACTTCCGTCCACTGGTCTTAAATTCTACCTCACCAAAATACAATTTTTTTTCATGCAAATTAGAACCTGTCAAGAATTTGAAGCTAGCTCCTTTATTCTTTCTTTGTAAGCCTTCTTTGGAGAAATCTGAAAGGAAATTACATGTTGTTTTCTCCAATGCTTTAGATATGTTTGGTACATGTTTGCAGACGTCTGAAAGTCTGTTTCATCCTGTGGAATGAAACTTCTACCTTACTTTTTGTCCTGATGAGGGTAGGCTCTTAGAACTGCACAAATTGAGTGAATAGAGATATTGAGGTGACTCAGCCATGAATATAAAAGTAGAATTGATCTTTTCTCCTGCTTATTCACTTTCTAATGGCAATATATATAATGTCAGCTTTCTGGTATCTCCCTAGTGCCTATTATTAGAACGACCATGAAGGTTGCAACCCCAGAAATGGACTCCAGGTTTTCGCTGACACCTGAAGTGCAGTCAATTTTGAGCTTTACGTTACTTTCTTAGTTGATAGCAATTGGAAGTGCCAGTGGAGCAGTTGAGGATCCCGTTGGTCGACTTGGACTGATCAATTCTAAAGTAGCCAGGGCGTGACTTTGCTGTTGGCCTTCTAGTTTCTGAGTAAAAAATAAAAATGTTCTTAAAAAAGACACTGATTGGAGAGGCTGGGATCAGAGACTTAAGGTTGGTGTGTTGCTCAAGAGCAGACCACCAGTCTCAGTGTTGCCTTGTTTCACCTCACTTTTGGGGGTTGGATATATGTCCTGTGACAACTGTGCAGAGGACCTAATTGCTTCCACATTGTGTGTGTTTGATGCATTTACAGTATTCCTATTGTAATATTTCTGGTGGGATAAACTTCCTCCTATTTAAGTGATGAGTGATTGGGATACTTTTTTCACATTCAGATATTTTTGTAAAAAGAAAAAGTTAACCCAAGATCTAGAAGGGGCAGAAAAGCAGGATTTTAAATTCAGGACATAATCTCCTAACTTTGAAGTAGAACATAGGAGAGGAAGCCAATGCTTTCTTTTTTTTTTTTTTTTTTTTTCTTTGCTGTACGTGGGCCTCTCACTGTTGTGGCCTCTCCCGTTGCGGAGCACAGGCTCTGGACGCACAGGCTCAGTGGCCATGGCTCACGGGCCCAGCTGCTCTGTGGCATGTGGGATCTTCCCGGACCGGGGCACGAACCCGTGTCCCCTGCATTGGCAGGCGGACTCTCAACCACTGTGCCACCAGGAAAGCCCTTTTTTTTTTTTGTTAATAATCAGCTTTATTGAGTTGTAGTTTATACACCAATATATAATGTACCCATTTTATGTATACACTTATATGAGTTTTATAAAATGTATACATCAGTGTAACCCCTGCCATAATGAAGAAATAGAATATTACTATCATGTTAGAAAGTTTCTTCTAAACAGACAATTCTGATGCTCCCAATCCTTGGTCCAAACTTAGTGACCCCTAAATGGCTTTCTGTCAATTTTACATTAAATTTGTCTTTCTAGAATTTTATATAAATAAAATCACAAAGTGACGCATTTCACAAAGAATTCAAAAGAATTCATAAATTCTTTGCTGTCCGGCTTCTTTCACTCAACACAATGTTTTTGAGAGTCATCCACTTTTTTATCCGTAATGAAATTGCATCAGTAATAATAATAGTAATAATAATAAAAACCTCTCAACAAACAAAAGTGCAAGATGAGAAGCTTCAAAGGTGAGTTCCACCAAACATGCAAAGAAGAGTTAACATTCACTCTCCTCAAACTCTTCAAAAAAATTGAAAAACCATTGAGCTAATAAATGAATTCAGTAAAGTTGCACAGAAAAAAATTAATAAACAGAAATCTATTGTGTTTCCATACACTAACATTGAACTATCAGAAAGAGAAATTAATAAAACAATTCCATTTATAATTGCAATCAAAAGAATAAAATACCTAGGAATAAATCTAACCAAGGAGGTAAGAAAACTATACTTGAAAAGCTGTAAGACATGAAAAAAATTGAAGTGACACAAGCAAATGGAAAGATATACCATACTCTTGGACAGAAAGAATTAATATTGTTAAAATGACCGTACTGCCCAAGGCAATCTACAGATTCAATGCATTCCCTGTCAAAATACAAATGGAATTTTTTCATAGAACTAGCACAAACAATTCTCAAATTTGCACAGAAACATAAAAGACCCTGAATAGCTGAAACAGTCTTGAGAAAGAAGAACAAAGCTGGAGGTATCACACTCACTGATTTCAAACCATATTACAAAGCTACAGTAATCAAAACAATTATGGTACTGGAACAAAAACAGACATATAGAACAATGGAACAGAATAGAGAGTCCAGAAATAAACCCACATTTATAAGGTCAATTAATCTACAACAAAGGAGGCAAGAATATACAATGGGGAAAAGACAGCCTCTTCAATAAATGGCGTTGGGAAAACTGGAAGGCTATATGCAAAAGAACCAAACTGGACAACTTTCTCACACTATATACAAAAATAAACTCAAAATGGATTACAGACTTTAATGTAAGACTTGAAACCGTAAAAATTCTAGAAGAAAATGGAGTACATTCTTTGACATTGGTGTTAGCAATACCTGTCCCCAGGCAAGGGAAACAAAAGCAAAAATAAACAAACGGGACTACATCACATTGAAAAGCTTTTACACAGCAAAGGACACTATCGAAAAATACTGTATGTTTTCACTTATATGTGGAATCTAAAAAACAAAACAAATGAACAAACATAACAAAACAGAAACTGACTCATAGATACAGGGAACAGACAGGTGGTTGCCAAAGGGGAAGGAGGTGAAGGAATGAGTGAAATAGGTTAGGGAGATTAAGAGGTACAAACTTCCAGTTGTAAAATAAATGAGTCAATGGGGGTGAAATGTACAGCATGGGGAATATAGCCAACTGTATTATAATGTCTGTATGTATGGTGACGTGGTAACTAGACTTATTGTGGTGATCATTTTGTAATGTATAGAAATATTGAATCCCTATGTTGTACACATGGAACTAACATAGTGTTGTAGGTAAATTATAATTCAAAAAAAACAAATATAAAATAAAAGGCCTTGTGTATATATATATGTGTTCATTTGCCTTGGGTAAACACCTGGGAATGGAATTACTGGGTGTTAGGGTAAATGTTATGTTTTACTTTATAAGAAATTTCAATTGTTTTCCAACTGTAGTGTTCTACATTACCACAAGCAGTGTATGGAAGTTCCAATTTCTCCACATCTTTGTCAGCACTGGTACAGTTAGTTCTTTTAATTTTAGCACTCAAATGTGGTGTAGAGGCATTTCATTGTGGTTTACATTCCTTTACTGACTAATGTTAATATTTTTGGTATATATTGGCTATTTGCATACTTTTTATGAAGTATAAATGTAAATATTTTCTCTATTTTTTGTTGAGTGTTTGTCATATAATTAAATTTTATATGCTTTTATGTATTATGGTCATAAGTTCTATGTTGTTATAGATGCAACATTATCTATCTCTCTATCTATCTATATCATTTTCAACCAGTTAATGGACTATCTTTCCATTTTTCAAAAGGAGTCTTTTAAAAACCAGAAATTTTAAACTTCTTTTTTATGTTCTATTGAAGATATCTTTGGAAAGGCCCGTAAAGTTACAAATAGTATAATATACATATAAATATGCAAGTTTAACTTATAGCAATTCACCTTTAAGTAATATTATACCATTTCATTTAAAATGTAAGAACTTTAAGCATCATGCTTTCATTTCTCCACTCCTATCCTGTGCTTTTGTTTCCATACATTTTACTTCTACAAATATTACAAATTTCACAGTACATTTTTATTATTTTAAAATCATTTATCTCTTAAGAAATAAAACATCTTCATTTATATTTACATACATACTTACACTTTCTGGCACTTTTCATTCCTTTAAATAGACCCAAGTTTCTTTATGGTATCATTTTCTTTCTATGTGAAGAATTTCCATTAATATTTCTTTGGAGTAGAACTTTTCTGGAAACAAATTATCTCAGGTTTTGTTTAAAAGTCTTTACTTTGCCTTCATTTTGCATGGTATTTTCACAATGAATAGAATCCTAGTTCTGCTAGTAAGGTATGACTTTTGCCAGTCTCTCTTGAACGTCCCAGGTGACCAGTGAGGACTTTCATACCTGCCTGGTCAAAGATAGAATAGCTTCTCACCTTGTGCATCAATCATTTGGAAATTGCTCAGCTTGTAGCTCTTCCATCATGCTTTCCTTGACTGTGTGCAGTGTAGACCTGCGTAAGCACAACTCGGTATTCTACAGACTCAAGCAGCCTTCTGTTAGATTTTTGGAATTCTTTTTCCATAGCATACTACTCTCTAAACTCTTTCCTGCACTTTCCAGCTGCCTCATATTCCCTAGACCCTAACGTAATCTTTGTCTCCTCAACTCAGAAAGATGGCCTTGCTCGGCTTGGAGTCCCCCTCTCTGCACTGTGGTCCAGAATATGCTTCTAGACAGAAATCTGGGGTGATCGTAGGGTTTGCCTTGCTATCTTCACTTTGTGGTTCATAGAAGGGTCTGTATTCAAAATTATATTATGACTCTGTTAGGGTCTGGAATGACACTCCTGCCATATACAACTAAGAAACTGGAAAAAAATATTTTAAAAATTGTTTACCAACATTGGAAAATAGGTACCAGAGGACTGTGAGGCCAGAGAGAAGCGAAATGATACTCTTGCCACTACATTGTAATATTTTCCCAGAACTCTTTTTCTCATCATTTTTCTGTATACATTCATCAAATCTGTAAGGAGTGGGAAAAAAACAAGGTTCCGTTCCTTAACTTTCTCTCCTTCTCGAGGGCTTGTGTGCTCATTTTTTGGGTCAATACTTTATATTGAAAAATTTCAATAGACTAATAGTTAAAATTCAAATTTTGAAACCTGAAGATTGAAGATTCATACTGTATTTAAAGTATAGCATGCAATAAATAGAGTTGGGAAAAGTCAGCAATGTCAAAATGAGGGATTCTTTGGGCTAGTTATTAGATTTCACACTCTTCTCAGAGTGCCTTTGGTGAATTTATCCATTATTTTTCTTCTGTCTTTGAATCTGTCATAACATATAAATAAGCATTCTTATTGTTTTTTAATCCTGAAGGACAGCAGTTTTAAAAATAATATTCCACTGAAAGTCTAAGATTGAATAACTGCTTATAAAAAAGTTAAAAAGTAAATACTATTTTTTGAGGGTACCATTTCCCTGTTTATTTCAGGCATTTAAATTATTTTGATTCTACATGCCTGATAAACATTAGAAATGGGAAGGGCAATACATCATAAACTTCTGAAGAAGTAAAGGAAATTAGGTCTCTGTGAACATACCAGAGCTTCTTGGTTACTCTACTTCTCCACCATAGGTTTTGGAAGAAACGACCATTTGAGTTTTTTCACTTCCCTTTATCACGGTGTGGTTAACATAATCAAGTTACCCATCAATTCTCAACTCTGTGGATTTCTAGAGATTGTTTTAACCCAAAGAAAAAAAGTTCACATGGGACGTGTAACTGGGTAGCAGGGTGGAAGACCATATGGTGTGACTCAATGATCTGTGGTTTCCCTAAATATGCAAGGCTATTTCAAATCCCTTATTTACAGTAGTATCCCCTCTCCAAAACAAACATAATACAGTGTTTTCTCTTCTTGGAATGTCCTCCTCTCCTCTGTCCATCAGGAAAATGTCACACACTACTTAAATCTCATCTTAAATTCTTCTTTATGAAATCTTCTCCTCCTTTATCAAGACAGTATATTTGCCACGTTTCCCATGCTTCCTATGAATTCAATACAACAGCAGTCTTACTGTATGTGGTTATTTATTTGCATGCTCATCTGCACACTAGATTTTGATTTCCTTGAGTCCAGGGCCATATGATACAGATCTCTTTAATCCTGAGGGCCTGTCAAAATTCAGATTCTAATGCTTAGGTTTCCATCTATTCTTTCTACCTATGTAGGGTCATTCTTAAAAGTGTCTGTCATTTCCTTCTATTCCCTTGTCACCTGTGGGTCTTAAATTACCAGGGAGTCCTCTCAGCTTATGGTATTGATATTTTGGAGAGCAGAGCTAACCCTCTGTTCTGGATTAAGAAGAAAAAGTGGCCTCAAATTATTTTGTGTTTGCATTAGATTACTAATTTACATTTGAAATGTCATCAGTTGAGTTGTTGAGACTAAATGCAAAGCATTTATTTCTGCAGAGTCACAATAAGTCTTCCCATGTTAGGGAAATCATGGAGAATATGATACTTTGTTCATTTTAGATTTTCTTTGGTTCGAGTTGCAGTATCTTAAATGTTGAAGGAGATTATTGAGAGGATATAACCACCAGTTGACCCAAGAGCTTGACAATTGACCTTGGCAATCAGAGGCTCCTTACCCCCTCCCCTGTCCTTGCAATGTACTTTCTGCACACTGTTCCCACAGTGGGAGACATTTACAAAGACACCCAGGACTCCTGGTTGAAGTCTAATGTTCTTTCTTCTTCATGACAATGCCCTTCCTGACCCCTTACTGTGGCCAAAATGTGGGCTGCTGCCCACTCCTCTCTTTATCTGGGTGGGAAGTAGGGAGAAACAGGAGTCTGCCTAGGTGATGCATGGGGTAATAGAGTGAGAGCTCTTAGAATGGTAAAACAAGAAGGGATCTAAGAGGTTTACTCCCTGCCTCAATTTACACATGGAGAAACTGAGACCCAGAAAGGGGAGGGACTTTCTAGAAATCAACAACCTCACAACAACAATCTTAGTGTTTTTTTTAACCTTTCTGGATTGCAACAAAGTCCAAGTATTTATGGATTTGTCCGTTCTGCCTTGTCTGGCCTCATATGCCAAGGGCAATATTTGGCACAGAAGGAAAGTAAAGCCAAATTACGGCTGTCTGCTGCAGCTGGCACAGTTAGAATGTTAATATACACTTAATGGTGGTATTATGACTCCCCATTTACAGCAGGCTTGCTTCTCCTGCCTGTCACTAATGAAATGTATTACTCTGGTTCATCATGGATAGAATGGGTCAGCAAATACTGTAGTACTTTGAAGGGGATAAAGCAGTGTTCAAAGGCTTTGTATGAAATGTCATTGGTCTTATTAGTATTGATATCTTGGTTCTTAAAAGTCTCAGCATTGCATAGCTTCACAATCAGAATTATTCTCTGAAGTATCATTGCTGTTCATCAGTCAGAAAACTAGCTTTTGATGGGGAAGGGATGGGAGGAGGTCTGATCCTGTAGGACAGGTTCTGTTGGAAAAATTGTAGTACTGTACTCCTACACAGGACCTTAACGATATCTAATCCACCTCCCTGAATTTTCAGATAAGGAAATTAAGGCCTAGAGAAAGGAAGTGACTTGCTCTAGGTCCCATGACCAGACGGTGACAGAAAAGGGACCAAGTCCCTTGATTTGGAAGACAATATATAGAACTTACATATAATTTGTTTTTGTTCTTTAGAATTCAAGGGAAAAAAGTAGAGTTCAGGTAACATATTACCTATAAGTTTATATACAGATAAATAAGTCCATGAGCAGAAAAACAAAAGTAAGCAAAGAAAGAAAATGCTGTCTGGTGAATACCTTTCAAGCAAAATGTAAACTAGATTGTCAGCTCCTTGAAAGCAGGCATTTCTACCCTTATAATACTGAGCTGAGCACTTAGAACATATGTGATTGTTTAATCAACTACAATAGTTCTAAGATGAGCTAAGTCATTTCATTTCTTAGGTAATGTTGTTTGGTTACTGGGGCAAGTGCAGAGAGAGAGGGCATTGTCTGCCTGCTTTTCTGTATCAGGGCTCCAGGTCATGGGATTGCGGTTGGTGACCAATTTCTGCTGCTCCAAGCTGAGAGGTCAGATCTTCAGGCATACAGCTCATTTCACTGACATGTAATTCCTGTAAAGGGTGAAGTGAGCTTTGCTGGGCCTTGGTTATATTTTATGCATTGGGTATTTCTTACCACTGAGCCAGTTGCCCGGCCAGGGGCAGTGATTCAGCCAATGCTAAAAGTTTCTAAGTCCAAGTCAGGGCCCAAACATAAAGCATGGTTACTTTGGAGATGCGGCAGAAGATCCCAGCCCTCCAGAGGTTCTATGGTTTGCTGAAAGTGCCTGTGGGAGGGGACCCCTTCCATGCAAAGACTTCAAGGGACACCTTTAACCGGGAGGAAAGATTTCTGGTGTTGCTAGTGCAAAGCTGGGCTCCCCTGTGGGTCTCTCCCTTTACACCTCACAGATATGGGCTTGATCCCGTCTGTGTCCCCAGGTTAGTGCAAAGTCAGAAGACAGTCTGTTCCAAAGACAGACCCTGCCAAAGAAGCATATTCTCTGTGTTGTTTCTGTTCATCACCCCTACCAGTTCAATAATAATTTAGCAGAAATAACATTAATAAGAACAACACATAACAGTAATAAAAAGAATTAACTGACTATGATTTTCAGTTACTTTACAAATATTATCTTATCTATAATGTATACAACCTTCAGAGAAAAGTATTATTCAACCCATTTCAAAAATGTGGGCATTGAAACTCAGAACAGTAAACCAGTGCTCAGGGTTACATAAGCTACTAAGATTATGTACTTGATACAACTTCTCTGCGACTCCGAAGTCAATGTTCTTTCTATAGCATCGCTTATTTGCACATTTCTTTGCAGTTTAAAACCAGATTCTCTTCTACTATAGCTCTTTTGACTTTTGAATCAACCCTGTGACCTAGTTCTTTTGCTCCTCATTTTACACACTAGGAAACTGCCCAAATTTATATTTCTAGGAAGTGGCAGAGCTGGGATTTAAATCTAGGTCTTTCTGGTATTAGAAAAAAAATGGATGGGTTTTGAAATAGCTTGATATTGTAATGACCTGGGATTCCAGGAATACCTACCTGCAACGTGCTTGGATCACAGCCATCTCTCCTCATGGGTTCCTGAGAGAGACAAACTCACAGGGAGTTATGGAAAAAAGAAGTGAAGAGCACAGTATTATTAGCCAGGATTTGGCACAAAAACCCAAGCAGAGAATTCTGACAAACCCATCTGAACTCTGCAGAACACTCTTTCTTGAGGTACTTGGGCCTCAGCCCACAGCAGACCCCAAGGCCAGCTGCTCTGTTTCATTGCGGTGTTCAACATGCATCTTGAATTTTGTCCCAATGTAGTCCTTTGAATGGAAAGAGCAGCAAAAGAGAATCACAGAGCCACAACCAGCTCTGACTTTTAATGCACACTGACCTGCAATTATTAGAGTAACTTCTACCAGGGTGGGAAGAGGAACAGAGGAAGAAAATGGAGAAACCAAGTTTTTTCCCTTCGTTCATATCTGTCTTTGAAGGGCAGCTGCCGTATTGTCCCTTCCTACTTCAAATGCCCCCAGACTGTTGGACCGGAACCCTTGCCTGCCTTTCCTCTTTAAATTAGGCCTTTCCCTCATTTGTCAGATTTCCAGGACTCCTCAATTTCTCCTACTCATCTGTTTGGTTTTTGTCACATTTTCAGAATACCAGAAATCTCAGCTCCCACCCCCCAGGCTTGGTTGTTGATCTTTTTGTTTCTTTCAGGGCCACCATTCTTTATTATTAATAAGTAACACAAAATATACAGCCATTCATCCATCTGATTGTTTAGTCCTAAAGTGAAAACGTAAAATTGACTAACTTCTAGGTATCTAATTTTGCTAGTATGAGAGTGACACAGTATATTGTTAGAATCAAATAAAGAATATTTATTGGAGAAATAGCTGGGTGTGGCATTAATCTCAATATCAGGATCAATATTGAAGTGGTCTCAGGAAGTTATTATATAATGGATGTAAGTGACCACACGTCTTCGACTCAGACCAGACTCTAGCATCAGCCATATATCTGTGTTTATGCCAAATGTAAATGAAATGATGTGGTGGTCAGGTTCTGTTGTAATTCAGCTCTGCTAACTAGACATGTGTAAGATGAATATTTAACTAGGCCATTAAGCAGTGGCTTGATGTCCCGTGAGTGTTGATGAGGAAGCAGATGAATTCTCGCATGGGAGTCAAGCTGTCTGAATTTTCAGCTTGGACTTGCCACTAACTAACATGGTGAGACTGAGATAATTCCCCTTGCTTGGTCTCAGCCTTCCAAAGGCAAGATAAGAGGAGGGCACTCTTAAGCATTGTAGATCTAGAATGTTGTGGTATAGGGGTTACTTGCAAAAGGAGAAGCAGCATATTACCTGAAAAGCCCTTATCCTCCTTATCTGTAAAAGTCTGATTTCAGTTCCTTTTCAAGATCTAGCTTAGATAGCATCTCCTCGATGGAGTCTGTCCTCATTCCACTGATAAAGTAACTTCTCCCTTCAACCCCCAGTGCATTTCAATGAGTGTAGTTTGTGCAGCTTAACACTGCATGCTTTGAATTATTATTATTTGTGACTACATTCTGGTATTCTATTAAGTCTTCTGTAGAAATCCTTAATAGCAGGGTAGACCTAAATGTAAAACACAAAACTGGAAAACTCCTAGAGGATAGCATGGGAGAAGATCTAGATGACCTTGGATATGGCAATGACTTTATAGATACAACACCAAAGGCACAATCCATGGAAGCAATAATTGATTAACTGGACTTCATTAAAATAAAAACCTCTGCTCTGCAAAATACAGTATCAAGAGAATGAGAAGGGAAGTCTCAGACTGGGAGAAAATAATTGCAAAAAACATATCTAAAAAAGAACTGTTATCCAAAATACACAAAGAACTCTTCAAACACAACGGTAATAAAATTAACATCTCAATTAAAAAATGACAGAAGACCTGACAGATACCTTATCAAAGAAGATATACAAATGACAAGTAAGTACATGAAAAGATGCTGCATGTCATACTTCCTTAGAGAAATGCAAATTAAAACAATGAGATCCCATTACCACTTTTAGAGTGGCCAAAATTTGCAACACTTACAAACACCAAATGCTGGCAAGGATGCAGACAACAGGAATTCCAGTTCATTGCTGGTGAGAATGCAAAGCTGTACAGCCACTTAGAAAAACAACGCGGTACTTTCTTACTTCTCTTCTTTGGCCTGTTGATGTGATTGATCTTCAGCGATGGAACCAGTTTTGCATACCAGGGACAAATCCCACTTGGTTGTGGTGTATAATTCTTTTCATATATTGTTGGATTTGATTTGCTAATATTTTTCTTGTAGATTTTTGCATCTCACCATTTACTGATTGCATCAATCGTCCTGTAATTCAGGTTAAGTCAAACATATTCTATCGTTGAGTCCCATGAAAATATCACAGCATTTTTATAGAGAGAGTACAAGATGATGAAAAAGAATTAATATTCAATGATTATCCCTACAAAGTAAATTACTTAATTTAATTGTCATAGGTAATGTGGAAGTGGGTGTTGCTATTTCCATCCTTCAGATGAGAAAATAATTTTCCCTGCATTTAACCATCAATGCATTTTATCTGTATACAGCATAAGTTGTGGAAAGTAATTAAACTCAGCATCCAAACTCACCAGTAAGCAGATGAGACAAGACCCGAACCCAAATCTATATGATTACAAAGTGCACGTTCTTTCCACTATAGCATATGGAGGGCAGCTTACTTTAGGCTGATGAGTTCCATTATCCTTGGAAGTAATACTGAGGTAGGAGAAAGCCATGAGGATTTAAAATTCTTCACACAATAGATGTAAGGCTCTGGGAGCTTTGGGTCATCTTGAGAATCTCAGGGCTTCCTAGAAGGAGGCTGCATAAGAACAATGTCTTCCACCCCAGCCCACTCCCCATCCAGAGACAAGAACTTGTGATATGGCAATCCCTGGTCCAGAGGTCCAGTCATAAACACAACCTCTCATGTGGCTTCAAGGATACCCCTTTTCTTCTAACTGAACTCTGAGGATGTATCTTATTATTTCAAAAATGAACCATGGACACTCACTAGTCTCATCATGTGTCTGTAGGAGTCCAAGGTCCCTGTGCATAAGGCTGATTATCTAACTCAGCTTCCTTTCTTAGATATGAGTAGATACTAGCCCAGCCACAGCGGGGCCACAATGTCCAGCTAAGCTCTTGTCAGTCCTCTTTACGTGGCTTGGTTCCCATTCAATCCCCCTTGGCTACTACTCAGAGCCATGTTGTGAATGGAAAGCTTTCCCAGAATCATGGGCAAACACAATCCAACTCTGAAGCACCTGCCCAAAGTCTAGATTTCCTGCTGCTGTTTTCAGCCTGCCTGAGCTAGAAAAGAATGGATATTGTGACCACCTCTCTTCCCACAATCCCAGCTCTCCTCTGAACCTCCCAGCTGCCCTTTCCAAACCAGCAATTATAGTAAGTTCTTCCTTAGTTCTAGTGCTCTCCACCTTCATGAAACTCCATCTTGCATCAACCCTACATCAGGATATTACAAATGCCTATGCAGAATGTACTGTGAAGTCCAGTTCTATGATACAGCCTCTCCTGTTCAGAACTGCAAAGAACCAACCATGATGGAGCTGTCCTGAAAAGAGGTCAGTCAGTATTATGATGACTTCTCTATTAATCATTCAATGCAGCTGTTTCAGGCTTGGGAAGGCTGGGATTTCTGCTAAGCTCAGATATGCTGTATTTAAATGATTGCATAAACAGTTTTGATTGATGATGACTACTCACTAATCCTACAACGTGGCTAGACCCGTGCAACCTCCAGAGCACTTCAGCACCACTGCCAAGTTGGTCCAGGCTGACCCTAAGACCAGAAAGTCCTTTGCTGTGAGTAACTCATGCACCTGTACAAACATGGTTTCAGATCTATTTGTTTCTTTAATCCAGTTGGATTCTACTGGGACATGCTTTCATTCTTATACTTCTATGATTTATGATTGTAACGATAAGCCTTCTGTAACCCTGAAGCTTAAAGGGCTTCAGCACCCTGGCCTGGGGAAGTCATTAGGTTTAGTGGAAACAGAGTTGGTCATAGCATTAGAAACTTCATGCTGGGGGCTTCCCTGGTGGCGCAGTGGTTGAGAGTCCGTCTGCTGATGCAGGGGACACGGGTTCATGCCCCGGTCCGGGAAGATCCCACATGCCGTGGAGCTGCTAGGCCCGTGAGCCATGGCCGCTGAGCCTGCGTGTCCAGAGCCTGTGCTCCGCAACGGGAGAGGCCACAACAGCGCCAAAAAAAAAAAAGGAAACTTTATCCTGTAGTCATGTGGCAGCCAAATAATAAAGTTAGTCTATTCCTCCTCTCTTCCCCTACCTCTGTCCATATTCTCTTTGGCAAATTGATGAACACATAACTGATTGAATTAAAGCTAATTTTAATTCTAAAGCCATTAGGAAATAAGATCCTGGGGGGAATTTTAAGTAATTTCATTTCAGCTGATTAAGATGTTTAGATATAATGCATCACATTTAATGTTTGGAAACACTGTCAAAGTCAAAAGCATACTAAGTACACTGTGTTTTACAAGCTAACAAACTGGTGGTGGTATCTATATAAAACTTTTGTTAACTCAGTAAAAAATCCTTGGAAGCTTTCTTGATTCCCTAGTCATAAGAGAAAGGTCTGGAGTCTCTAGGCATCTGTGAAATGAACTCCCATCCATCAAAGATATGTTTGCATTTGGTTACTTTTACATTTTGCTCAACTGAGTTAGACCTAGATTTGTTCCTGAGCCTGTTCTTGTCCCCATTTTGATTTTAGACTTATTTAATGATTTAGAGTCCCTACATTTCAAGAATGATCTAGACAGGTATGCAGAGTTCATTATCAGCCGATCCCACGTGACACGGAGTAAAGAGGGCCTCAAGGAAGATCTTAAGTTCTGTGCAAAAATAATGTCATGTCCAGAGATACATAATCAGGCACTCTACAAATCACCACTAGCTACTCTTTACGTTCCAAGCCTATACAAAGAAGATCAGATCAATGTTGCTGTCCTCAGGGTGCTTACAGTCTTTTGTGAGATACAACATAAAGACAGCTAACATTTCTTAAGTTCTTCCTATGTGTTAGACAGTTCTCTAGGTGCTGGACATGGGCTATGTCATTTAATCCTGACAATTGTCCTAAGGATAGGCACTATGATTACTCCTGGTTTAAAGATTAGAAAGCTGAGTATGTAAAGTCGTTAAGTAACTTGCCCAAGATAATACATCTAGGATGTTTTTGAACTGGGGTTTGAACCAAGTTACTGGAACTGTAGGGCTTTTGCATATACCACCGTCAGATCCTGCTTTATGGAAGCATGATGTGTAATTTTATATGAATGAGGTTTGTGCAATGTTCTTTGGGATAACAAAGGAGACAATATCTGCCTTTGACCAGAGGGCTAGGGGAACTGGTGGAAAGAGTTCGCTTGTGTATCAGTTAAGTCAAAGTTCCATGAATGCTGGCCATGATGGAGAGGAGGCAAGGAGGAATGTCCAGACTCGGAGCCACAGCGGGTAGCATTGGGAATCTAGGGGAGGCTCTGTGCAGAGCCCCAACTCCCCCTTCCTAAAATGCTTCCTCTTTACTGGGGACATTCTTCCAACCTGTCACCTTTAAGGTAGCGTTTTTGTCACCAGAGTGCAGTGTAATGGACAGAGGATTTGCTGCCAGAAAGATACAAGTTCAAATCTCCACTCCATAATTTGCTAGTTTTATTATCTTGAGCATATTTCTCCAAATCTCTGAGTTTTAACTTTATCATGTGTAACGTAAGGATGTTAATACTTAACTTACAAGCCTGTTGTGAGCATAAAAGACTAGAGGAAGAAATGGCTAAGATATGACCTGCCAGACTTAGTACCTGCGGGGTAATGTGTGCCCAGTCAGTGGCCGTTTCTCCCTTTTAAACTCTGCTCTTAGGAAAAGTTTTTACATCACTCTTTTGCACATGAGTACAGTCACATTCCAAACTAGATTTTCTTTCTCGAAAGGGCAGCTGAACACCAGGGCTGACCTTTCAGTGGCTTCTTCCCTTCAAGAGATTTCAAATGTCAGAGATCTTACGAAGGATGTTTTCTTGGGGAATGTTCTGGTGCTGTGAAATTCAACTGCAGAGCAGGCAATTTTTCTGTTAATTACTCAAGGCTCAGAGGGTCTTCTAATCTGTGAGATAGTCCTAAACACTAAGGGGCAAAGGAATGGAAGAGCTGAGTCCCAAGAGATGTCCTGAAGGAAAACGAAACCCAACAGCTCTGCAATACCTCTGAGCTGTAATGAAAATGTGAGGGTCTGTGGTCATCTCAACTCTAATGTGAAGTTTCCACCTCTCCGGACAGAGATGCAAGGCACAGTGTCGTTCTACAAAACTGCTCTGAAGTTGCAACATTTCTAAAGACCTCTTTCCCGTCAGCAAGTGAGCAGTTTTGTTGGTAATCAATAAGTGCATTTAGAGAATCAGTAGTGAGGGACCCATCCCGTAGGCTGCTTACCATAATGCCATTCGCAGATCTTTGCCAAGCATATGGAAAGCATTTTGATCATCATTCCAGTTACTTGAACAGGTCTATTTAGTGTTAAATTCTTCTACTTCCCCCAAACACCCAAACACTTTTGGGATGTTGAATCCCAAAGATCATCAGATGTAATTCATCCAACTAACATCTTTCCTTTCAATTTATGTTTTCTTTCACCATCTCCTGCACTGTCTCCTCCTACTCATATTCCACCCTCTTCCTCTTTTTTCTTCTTGTTTTGAGAAAGGATTAGTGTGGTTGAAAGCCATTTTTGTTTCCTCAGGTGCTAAATAAATTCTTTTTCCTTAAAAATACTTTTATTCTAAGAATACTCACTAAGCACCTTGTGGGTGCTTCCCAAGATTGCAGATTTGTGCATCATCTGTTCTGAAAGAGCTTGCAGCCACGAAGGAAGTGAAAATTACTAATAAAATAAAAGGGGAAAAGAGATACAGGGAGATCAACAGAGTGTCAGTAATTTTTGCTGGACAAGGCACTATTTGAGCTGGACCTTGAATATTTACTGAAACTAATGAAACGGACACTTTGTGGTCAAGATACCCAGGAGGCATGGGTAATTAGAAATCATCCCTTCTGTCCAACATAGAGTGTCCAAGTTGTCTCAAGCCCCAGGTGCATAAAGGGAAACAGTGAGAAATAAGGATGGAAGAGGAAGATTTGTGCTGATAGATCCACAGTACTTTAAAAAAAGGATGAGCAACAGGGACCTCTCCTGCCCACCTGACCATGGGTCTGTTCTCCAAGCCAGTCTCTCTATCAGGTGCTCCCTTTGATGTGACCTGTTGAGGGACAGATCCACTGGGATGCAGTAACCATATAGGACTGCTCAGTGTCAAAGGATTACTGGGGAAAACATCCAGAAGGAGAAATAGTAGAAGGCATGGTATGGGGTGAGAGCCAGGTTGATGCCATATTTTGCCCCCCCCCCCCACCTCCTATGTGATCCCTCAGCCCCAACCTGTTGCAGTTTTACCCTGGCCGCTAAAGAGAGGTCTATTTTGTGATAGACGAAAGCTGTGATTAGGAAGAGCAGAACTATGGTGATCTCTGAATGTTTTCTTAAGACAACAACAACAACAACCAAAGGTCAACTTGATCATTGTCAGAACATGAATTTCCAATTAATAATCTGAAATTAAAAACACTGGAAACATTCTATGTCTTTTGAATGGTGTTTTGCATTCAAGCTACAGTAACACATCTTTTCCCAGTTAAAAAACCTTTTTGACAGATTGATTGTTTATATTGATTAAATACATCAAATATCAAAGCTAAAATTTATGGGTAGAACTCAATGCATCATAGCAAAATCACCATTTCCATACACTAAAGTGTATTGGGGCGATGTTTTCTTTGTTTTTTTTTTTGTGGTACGCGGGCCTCTCACTGTTGTGGCCTCTCCCGTTGCAGAGCACAGGCTCTGGACACGCAGGCTCAGCGGCCGTGGCTCACGGGCCCAGCCGCTCTGCGGCACGTGGGATCTTCCCAGACCGGGGCACGAACCCGCGTCCCCTGCCTCGGCAGGCGGACTCTCAACCACTGCGCCACCAGGGAAGCCCCCTCTTTCTTTTTTTCTCATGGTTGTAGTATTTGATTTCACTGAGAATATTTTTATACTTTCCTCAAAGTTTTCTTCTAGTCTTGGCATTTTCTGGGGGGTCTTCTAAATAACTTTCATTTTGTTTGTTGGTTTTGTTCTCTGCTTTCATGTTGAAAGTATTTTTCTTAATACATAGTGGTCCCTGGCTGTTACTCTCATATAAGAATGAAATACAATATACTAAAATATAGGTCAAATGGCATTTATTTTCTTCTCAATATTTTTCATATATGGTTTAATTAACATATTTAACATAATTAACATTAATACCTATTAACATAGGTATTTTTATGTGTCCATTTATATAAATACATTTTTGTATATGTACCAATGTAAAAGTTTATAGAAAAAATATATACATGGTTGGAGCAGAATAAAGAATCACATCCAACATGTGATAAATTAATATGTGACAAAAGTAATTTAATGGGGAAAAAAGATGGATGGTTAAATAAATTGTAGTGGTAAAACTGGCTATCTGGAAAAAAATTAAAATGGATCCTTAAATTGTACCATGTCATATCCACCACATGGCTTAAATACCTAAACATAAAAAATTTAAAATCCAAGGATAAAAGATACTTCCTAATTAACATTTCTAACCCAGAAGTGATGAGTAGTCATCTGTTGGATTAAAAATTTAAAACTTTTGTATAGCAAAACAAAATCATCAGATAAAGGACAGATTAAGAAAATGAACTTTTAAAATAGACAAGCTAAAGACAAACGAATGATAGGAAAATGGATGAAGGGTAAAAGAAATAATTTGCAAATCCAAATTTCCCCCTCACCCAAAAAAGAAAAAATGCTCAAATTCACTAGCAGTTACGGAAATACAAATTAAAATGGCGATGTATCACTTTTACCTATAAGTCTAGAAACATTAAGATGAACTATATCACCTGATATGGGATGAGATGTGAGGAAAATATCACATATTGCTGGAAGAAATATTGAGTGTTACAGACTTATTAGAAGGCAATATGAATATTTATTAAAATTAAAAAAAATACATACATCTACCTAGCAATCCCAATTCCAATTTCAATTCTGGGACTCTAGTCTTTAGAAATAAATATATAGGGTATACATATATTCAAGAAGGTTTATTTTCAGCGTTTTTTTATACTAGCCCCAAATTGGAAGCAAAATGATTGGCCATTGATTGTGGAATGGCTTAAACTATCTGTAGTGCAAGCATACTATGAACTATAATATGACCATTAAAAATAATGAATTAGATCTATATCAGATGACTTTTATAATTTCCACAAGATGACTATTGAGTAATAAAAGGGGCATATATACAAGTGTGGCTAATTTGATTCCATTTTTAGAAAACATTTAATTTTTTAAAGTTCCATTTATGGATATTATGTGTAGTTCTCTAACAGATTGTATTAGTATTGAGAAAAACATGGACAGACATAATCTAAGGTTATAGTCATATGATGGATATGAAGCTCAGTCTCAAGATCTGACACTTCTAACCCCACTTAGATTTCACAGTCATATTATGCATGGATTTGTGGAGTCCTGGCTGGTTGGTGGGTTGATCTATGTATGTAAGTATGTATCTATCTTTCTATATCTATCTATCTATCTATCTATCTACCTATCTATCTATTTCTATATTTTCCAGCCTTTCGAGGTGTTGGCAATGAGAGGGTTTTCTAGGCTCTCCAATCTTTCACATTGTCAGAAATAGAAGTCTCCCTGGGCTCTTCTTTACTAATAACGTTTGTAGACATGGACCTTGATAGCTGGATCAGTGATTTAGGATCAGTGATTCAATGTAGCCATAGCTAAATCTCTCCTAACACCTTGCAACTAAGACTAGGGATGGGAAACCAAGGCCTGAGCTGTCATGTTGACAAGAGTGTATTTCTCCCACAAGACCAACACAAGAATATGTTGAAAAGCAGTCAAGCTTTTGGGGTCAGGCACATCTGGGTTTGATTTCTGACTTCCCACTTTTTTCAAGAGTGTGAATTTCTCAGATTATTTCACTTCCCTGAGCTTGTAACTTAATCTATAAAATGCGTATAATCATGCCTATCTATTATTCTTATGACAATTATTCCCAACTGAAAATATAAAGTATTTATCACTATGTCAGCACAAAGTAGCCCCTCAAAATGGTAACTGGGAAGTATGGGTCTGTCCTTTGGCATATCCCCAAGATGGTCTATTCTAAATATAGGTGAGAAGTAAAGTTGTGAAATGAGGTGGGTGTCCATACTTTCCTGATGAAGAAGGAATATTTTGGGTCTACATTTTTAAGTATTTGTCTATTTTTAGTTTATTTCTTTTTAAAAATATTTTATTGGAGTAGAGTTGATTTACATTGTTGTGTTACTTTCTGCTCTAGAGCAGAGTGACTCAGTTATACCTATACATACATCCACTCTTTTTTAGGTTCTTTTCCCATATATTCACAATAGCCAGGACATGGAAGCAACCTAAATGTCCACTGACAGACAAATGGATAGTGAAGGTATGGTATATCTATATATAAAATGGAATATTACTCAGCCATAAAAAAGAATGAAATAATGTCATTTGCAGCAACATGGAGCTATATTTTGAGATTAGATTCATTTATTAGATTTATGTAGAAGAGTCTTTCAGCAATCCTCGGCTCCTCATGAAATCTTGGGTAGGAATTTGTGCAATGTTTGTTGCAACCAATCTTTAAAGCCTCTGACTTACATTGCTCCTGGATTGACGGACATGTTGCCTATCTAATGGCCTCATCACTGGGTTACGATCCTCAAACAAGTATGACAATTGGCAATAGCCTTTTTCGTGTGGCTTAATATGGAAAAATAAATGGTTTTCTGCCTCTCTTTTGAAATATGACTATGGAAATGAGTATACTTGCTACATTTCTGGGATAGATATTCTCAAAACCTGAGCTGCAGTGATGTGGATAAATAACTTAGAGGTGTAATAACGTCTTTCATATCAAAGAATCCGAAGTGACTTTCTAAGGATATTTCAAGGTGGTTTATCTACATCAAAGTGACAAAAGAAATAAAGTGTTCTAACAGTAGGCTGACGTAGAAATCACCATTCTCTTTGCTATACCTTTCGGAGGAAAAGAGTTCTGGATTAAGCATAAACAAGTGAATTGGATAATGCTTTCCTCGGGAAGTTGCCTTTCATCGTTCACTTTACTTAAAAATTATTTTTCCCCAAACAAAGGAATTTTTCAGGTGGAAAGATAATATTTATGAAATACAGGGTAAGGTAATAACCCATTCTTGTGCTGCTTAGAAGGTGATTAAAAACAATCAAAATATAATTACATTTTGGTCTTACAGGTTGCAATATTATGCGTGTGTTGACCTGTGAGTAATTTCCTCTTCTTGGCCATTATGTTGAATTAGTAGAATCCCCACACCCAACCCAGAATTATTAAAAATAATAATTACTGAGAAACCAGTTTATGCTGAGTCCTGGAGACTGGAATGGATGAGACCTAGTCCCTTCTCTGAAGGAGGTTACTGAGAAGGGCAAGGAGCCTAATGAACAACTCAGAGCTGGAAGAGACTAACCTTAGAGAAGGGAAATGGTTGAGGCTTCATGGCGTGGTGGTATTTAAGCTAATCCTAAAGAGTAACTAAGGCAAGGGCAAGGGGAACTTTATTTTAAGAAGGAACATCAGGCATAAATGCAAAGGGGGCTATGAGACCTTAGTGAGCTTAGGAATATGAGACCAAGTTTAGTTCAATTTGCTTAGAATTGGGGGAGATATAGCTCAAAGACAACGTGAAAATAGACAACCCTAAACGACAAGCTTAGAATTTAGGAGCCAGCAGCAATGTGACATGATCAGATCTGTGTTTTGGAAAGACCCTTATAGCACTGTGGTAGACTGCTTGGAGGATTTTCAAGGGATTTAAATAAGATTTAAACACTGCAAAGCACTGTACAGACATTGGGTGTAAATATTATATTATCATCAATGTTTTGTGTGGTGAGAGAGATCAGAGATGAGAAACTTCTTGAATTCTTCTCCCTGGCAGGGGATGGGGCTTACTAGTAAACCCCACAGAACTGGAAAGGAGACCACACAGGGCTGTTACCCAGAGGAGGATTGTTGGGTCACGTCCAAAGGCTTTCCTGAGCTGACTTTGTATAACACACCATAGATGGATGAGCAAAACCAAAGGCACCCTGGAAGCAAACCAGGAGTTGAGACTTAGGACCAACACATGTCAGTGAGTAAATCACAGAGATTTCTGCAAGAAATAGCATCCAAACTGGCAAAAGCAAGAGAAGGTAGACAAATCCCAGAGGGGAGAGTCTGACAACAGGATTGCTATTATTATTATTTTTTTAATCCCCATATATGTTTCTTGAGCACTTCTTTAAATGGGTGGGGTCCAAATAGGCAGACCAGGGGAGAGATGATGAAGGCTTGAGCCACCAGCAGCACCATGGAGGACGAGGAGGAGAGAAGAAATTCCAGAGATATTAAGGAGAGTCAATAGCTGACTAGATATGAGTGAGGAGTTGATACTTCTGAGTCTTTTTACCCTGAACAATTTGGACAAACAGGAAACCTAGAATTAGGAATTGAGTCATATATTCAGCTTGGAAGATGCTGAATATCTGGAAGAAACTGTCTAGGTAGGAACTGGACATATGGGGTTGAATCTCAGGGGAAAGTTTAATGCTAAGTATAGAGAAGAGAAAAGAATGCCTCAAACCCTGTGACCACAGTCTCTAGTGTCTTCCTCCATGTCAATCATGCACTAAGCTCCACAGCTGTGCTATGGGCTATGATCCAATAGATCGACTCTTGGGGCTCAAGAAAAAGGGAACATGGAACAGAGGGAATAAGAAAGGAAGAGCATGAGTAATCGCCTGCAGATGTGCACACAATTCCACATCAAAGAGGCTGTTTTGATAGAGACAGACATGTACAAGTTCAGGTGCAGCAGGGCTCTTGCGGTATTTCTTACTGTGGGTAAGAAATCAGAAAAATTGTCCTTATAATCTCTTGTGTTTGGAGATTCTGCCAGTCTGCGGTTCTCTGAACAGATGCAAACCACTGATCAGCAATGATTCCACCAAGCCCTGTGCAGGAGAGGGGCAGTGCCCCCTCAAATTACACAGACCACCTCTGGGATGGTCATTCAGACAAAAAACATACTGGAATACAACAAAGTTTCAAACCACTTGTTTAACTGGACTTAGCCAGAGAATTGAGGCAAACTGGAAATTAAGACTTTAACACCTTCCTACAGGGGAAAGGCCATCAGCATAATGGCGATAGGATTTTGTACGCTGTTTACTTCACAGAGCTGTTGTGAGGATCAATTTTCAAAATATATGTGGGAAGTTCTTGAATGTGGGAAGAAGCTAAGGAAAATTATGTTTATTATTCATTGTGATGGTGTAGATAAAATCTGGCAAGAACTTGTTTGCTAAACCAATATTTCTTTGCTTCCCACAGCTATGTACTTATATTTAAAGAAGGAATCTAACCAAGAAGAGTAAGAACAAGAAAAAAATTAATTTTTAAATAGGCAAAATTTACCTTAAAACTCAGCCCCTACACTGGACAATTTATCAAAAATAGCTGTTGTGATTGAAGGTAGAGGAGAAAGTGTTTGGGCTCCATCCTCAAATTTTAAGCTGCATTGATGTCGATGGGTATGAGTGTGTGTGTGTGTGTGTCTGTGTGTGTGTGTGTCTGTCTATGTATCTGTGTGTGTGTGTGTGTCTGTGTGTGTGTGTCTGTCTATGTATCTGTGTGTGTGTGTGTGTGTGTGTGTGTGTGTGTGTGTGGAGGGGGTCACAGAGGAGTTGGTTATAATGAAGTTGGATGGCCTCCCATTTTAACTCAACAGGAAGAAATGGGTATGGCTGAGTGGAATTAGGGAAGGAGGACAAGCTGCCATGTCGAGCTCTGGAAGACCCAAACATTTATAAACTCAAGTTCCAGAGGATTAGATCTGAACTTCTGACCTAGGGTGGACAAACCCCTTTTCCTAATGTTAGTGCTGTTTTTGAGATAGAACTGAGTTTCCACAAGAGGGTTTAAAATGATTTGAGCTAGGAAACACACACACACACACACACACACACACACACACACACAAAACATGTCTGTATTATTTTCTTGGGTTCTGTTTGTCCTGGCTTGACCAGATGCTCTGTAATGATTTCAGAAAACAAACTTATCACATTCCAAATGCTACCAAGTACTGTAATGCTTCTGCTTGGATGTGTGTTGTGAGTGAGGGCAGCGGCATTGGGGAAATCAAGACAAATTCAGATAGAGCTAGATTATTGTTAGTGATATGCTTTTACCCTCCTAGAGGAATGGTGAATTAATGGAAAATTGAGACTTATTTCAGCAACTAACAGACGGTTTCCTGGATGTTGGTTGGACACTTCAGAATGTGTATGTCAAACCTTGATGCAGCATATTCTGCCCAATCCCCAATCCCATCCCTGCTCTAGTTAACGCATGGCCAGTTCCAATGAATGGAATGAAGGTCCACCACGGTGTTTGTCAGTTCAGGTAATTAAGAGATAACTAATTACAAGGGTAGGGTCTGAGGAGCTTGGGGAATGAGCAAGGTCACATAACACCTTATATTATAGGAGAAACCATACATGAACTTGGAACTATTCCTTTTACTCTATCCCTAATGTCAAGACCTCACTTTATCTTGGGTGGGAAAAACGATGATGGTTATACCTTAGACTCTCTTTCTTTATTCTCTTTTCCTACTCAAGATCCTTATATATACTACCAGAATAACCTTCCTGAAGCTTAGCTCTGTTTCACACATCACACTGGTCTAAAAAAATAATCGATTCCTTAGTGTTCAGAAAAAATCCAAACTCTTTTGCCTTGAATTAAAGACCTTTTCTCTCTCTGTCCCCTGTCCCCTACCCCATGTCTGGGTCCAGTCTTTCTTCACCACTTTGCTTCTTCCTATTTTAATCTGTGGCCCTTTGTTTTAAGCAATCTAAGGTGATTGTTCTTCAACTAGCCCTATCTATAGCTTTCTCTCTCTCACAAAGTTCTTTCAGCCTTGAATGCTCTTCTTTTCTCCTTGAGACCACAACCAACCCATCTTTCAAGACCCTGCTCACCTTTGGGTCTTCCAAAGCTTCCATGATTTTCTCAGTTTGTAAGCTGGAAATGATTTTCCCTCACTGAACTGCTACCACACTCCTTCCCTGTAATGTAGCTGTGCATTATTTTCCCTACTAGACTGTAAGCTCCTTGAAGACTAGTACCATGTCCAACTTATCTTTGTATTATCAAATTCTGTTTTCCATATAGTAGGAACTTCATAAATATTTGCTGAGTGAATGTAAGAGAGACCATCTTGGTGAAGTCTATGACCATGGATAACTTTAAGGTTAGAGATCGGGTAAGTGCCTGAAAGAACCATTGTGCTATGGATTAGTCTAAAGTTGCATTGTCCAGAATGGTACCCACTACCCATATATTGCTACTTAATTTTAAATTAAGATTAAATAAGATTTAAAAAATTAGTTCCTCAGTGTCACTAGCACATTTGAAGTGCTCAGGAACCACATGTGCTACTAGCATATGGACATTTTCATCTCACAGAGAGTTCCGTTAGACAATACTGGTCTGCTGCATGGTAATTCCATGTATCCAAATCTTAGTTTTTGAGCTAACAGCCTTGCTTTTATCTGTCTCAATCTCTATGTTTGCTTTTCCTGACCAGCCCGGTCTGTGATGCTGGTATGTCATTTGCTCTGTTCAGGTATTTAAACTGCCACTCCTAGATAAGAAAAGTCTCCCACTCATTGTTTGTATCTACTAATTTTGTCAGGTTATTTAGTTAGTTTATTCTTTGTTTATAAACACTTTTATTGAAGTATAATTTCCATGCCTTTGAACTTACCCAGTTTTAATGTAGAATTCAATGGTTTTTAGTACATTTACAGAGTTGTGCAACATTTACCACAATCTAATTTTAGAACATTCCATCACCCTAGAAAGATCCATTGTGCCCTCATGTAGTCACTCCTCATTCATAAGCCAGTCCCAGAGAACCACTAACCTATTATCTATATTTACAGATTGTCTTGTCTTGTCATTTCATATAAATGATGGTGTGTAATATGTAGTCTCTGGTGTCTGTCTTCTTTAAATCAACATACGGTTTATGAGATTCATCCATGTTTGTATCATGTATTAATACTTCATTTCTCTTTCTTGCTAAATAATATTTTATTGTATGGATATACCACGTTTGTCTTTCCATTTATCTCTTGATGCACGTTTCGGTTCTTTCCACTTTGGGTCATTGTGAATAACGCTACAATGATTCTTTGAATAGCATGTCTAGACATATTTTTAATTCTCTTGGATATATATTTAAGTGGAAATTTTGGGTCATATGGTAAACCTATGATTACCATTTTAAGAAACTGATACACTGTTTTTCAAAGAGGCTGCACAGTTTTACATTTCCACCAGCAGTATATGGTGTTTTAATTTCCTGACATTTTCCCATTTTATTACCAACACTTATTATTGTCTGTTTTTTTATTATAGTTGCCTAGTAAAATGACATCTTATTATTTAAATTTGTATTTCTCTAATAACTAGTGATGTTGAGAATCTCTTATGTGTTAAGTGACCATTTATATACCTTCTTTGGTAATATGTCTATTCAAATATTTTGCCTTATTAAAACTTAGGTCATTTGTCTTTTTATTTTTATTTATTTATTTTTTATTGAAGTAGAGTTGATTTACAATGTTGTGCCCATCTCTGCTGTACAACAAAGTGGCTCAGTTTTACACATATACATTCTTTGGTCATTTGTCTTTTTAGTATGGAGTTGTGAGAGTTCTTTACATGCAAGTCCCTTATCAGGTATATCATTTGTAAATATTTTCTCCCAGTCTTTGGTCTGTATCTTCACTTCCTTGATGGTATGTTTTGAATTTCAAAAGCTTCAAATTTTTATGTGGTTCAATTTATACCAAATTTATTTTTGCTCTTGGGATAGAAAATTATGTGGGTAGAACATCAAAATATAAAAATTGACCTCTTTCCCCATTTTAAATGCATTTCACTTATTCAAATTAAATTGTTCAATAAAAGTCAAACTTATTGGCTTTGTTGGACATATCAGTTTCATTAATATTTAAGAAACAACTTGGGTACAGTATGTCTACAGGGTAAGGTTCACCCAACCACCCCCCCAATACATATATATATATATCCGTCCTGAAAGTAATTTCCATGTACCCCTCTCTCTGCACACTATCACTTCCTTTATAAATCTCAAGTCAGGCAATATCACCACATGTCCCTCTGTCCTCAAATTTACTCTTTTCTCTGGTTATTCACTCCATGTTTGAAATGGGAAGGAATTTGTCTCATCTTTTTTGTTTCTATCTAAAACACTTTTATATTTTGCATTATTTACAAAGTGGCCTCAACTTCCCTGTGGGTTATATCACCTGTGATTACTCTATACCAACATTTTCTCAGACGTTACAGTGGGTGAAATAGTTTTAGTTTAAAAGATCACTTTGGTCAAAAATTATGAATATGTTATTGTCTAGCTATAAGATATATTTTATTGAATGAAAACTTTCTTCATTCAATTCAGCTAATTGTTAAGTAGATATTCCCCATCTCACAGATAAAGAACTTAAAGCATGTAAATATTAAGTAACTTATTAGCTCTTCAACCATGGCAAGAGGTTGTGGTGACTCCAAAATCTACATTCTTCAGTACCAATTGTTCTTAAATCGATTTGGAGCCTTTGAAGAAAAAAAATGTTTATCTCATAATAGGTTTATTTTTTAGTTAATATCCCAGTTTTTCCTAAAAATCTGGGAATTCAGATCACGATTCCAAGGGTACTGTGATCTTATCTGAAAAATATGAAAAGTATTTTCCATAGCAATTAAAAGTGATATACAAAGGTGCTTTCTGATTATCATTATTTAGCAATTGTACAATTTTATAAAGTAAGTGGCACAATCTTGAAATGCTAGTCTCATTGTGGAATTCTTTATCATTTGTGATTTTGTTGTAATGAGAGTGAAAAAATAGATGCTGACAGTGTTAATAGACTTATTTTTAGAATCCCTAATAGATTAACACTGATGCCCTCATCAATCTGAGTGTCCTTGGCATTTATGGTTCTCACTGATAGGTGGTATTTATAACTGTCTTAACAAGAAATTCCAGCCAAGTCAGCTTTCACGTCATAAGTACAGGAAATTATTCATGTTGAATATGTTGTAAGTGGAGCATAATTTAAAATATATAAATTGAATATATCTTCATTTGCTCATCATTTCATTCTTAATATTAAATAAAACAACTATGACACAGATATTGAACTATGGATAAGGAATATCTGCCCTTAAAACACCATTTATAAGACAAGGTAAGGATTTATCCTTTTAATCCAAAGAACTTTCCCCAAAGAGGGCCCTTCAATTAGTTTCTTTTTACTGAGTATAGTGTGTCTTCCTTTACTATCTCCTTCAGTGGCCATCAGCACTAGTGAGTTATGGGTAAGTACTTTCTCAATTCAAATAACGGTCTAGAACTTTAACAGTGATCTACGGACCCACACAGGGAAACTTGCCTCTCTCCTTTAACAAGGCAAAGTAGGAGAAATAATGTGTACCAAATCCTCAGGCTAAACCTGCTGGAATTTTCCAAGTTCTTGTGGCTTCTTTTCAATATTTTGATGTTGCCCTTTGAAAGCTGGTTCCAAACACATTTATCTCAAAGTTTTCTTTTAAAATCACAGCTATCAAAAAAATCTACAAATTTCCTCAACAGGGTTGACCATCAAAGTTTTTGGAAACTAGAATAATTAAACAAAAATGAATTTTAAAAAATTTTCTTGGCTTTAGAGTCAACTTCTCTTAATAAGTCTTGTGTATTTACTCGAAGTCCCCAGGCTGATTACATTTTTCGCTGTATAAAGGGTGGTATTTCATATTTGTTCAACTAGTTACCATGAATAGGTAGTTAATTTAATGGAATAAATTTTTTTGGTCTAATGAACATATAACTCTATACTTTAGAATGTGGTGATATTATGACAAATACAATTGTCTTCCTAAGACACAATCTTGATTATAATTCCCCCCATTTCCACATCCATTAAGTCATTAGTGAAATTCCCCAAATATTTTCAGCTCTCCCTCATTCTAGGTAGAGAGGTAGAGTTGCTTTTCTTGGCCCCATGTGGTTGGATAGGGCCCTATAACTATTTCTGGCCAACGAGATGAAAGCAGGAGTAATGTGTGCCCTTTCTGGGCTGAAATTTTACTTGCCAGTGCAAGAACCTCAAGAGCTCCCTGTGTCCCCTAGCATGATGACCGGCAATGTTTGAGATGGTGACTGATTCTTAGACCAAGACCTTGGGTGGCTTCAATGAGCAGAAGCTTCCCTGTCAAACCATGGGGGACATGTAGCGTGAGCATGAAATAAACCTTTGTTGTTATAAGTTACTAAAATTTGGGGCTGCTTTGTTACAGAAGCATAACCAAGCCTATTCTGACTGGTACATTTCTCTACTCCCCACAACTTACTGAAACACATTCACTGGGTACAGGATAAAGAATGCACTCTATGGCATTCAAGACTCTCTTAAATATGGGTTCATTCTACTTTTTCTTTTCTTAGGAAGATTCATACACTTTGATTTCCAGTAAAACTGGACTCTATGAGCTGCCTTTTAATCTCTAAGACTGAGTCTTTTGTGAGGGCCTCATTGCTTTTCTATTGTATGTGAATTTTCTCTTTTTGAATTTCCAGAAGTATATCTTGTTTTCATTGTCTGTGGCACCTCTTTACTCTGTTCTTTATTTTGCTTATTTAAGAGCTTGTCTTTATAGATAATTAAAGAGAATTCTCTTTATAGATAATGAATAATAATGAGTTTAATGTCAGGCCTGTGACTTACTCATATCTATATTTCTTATAGAAATGAGCTCAGTTTTTAGAGTATAGGAGGTAGTCAATGAACATTAATTGTATTGGATTATTTTCTGCTTAAAAGTATAACAATAAAAATAGTTATTTCTATTTTTAATACTTTTTGATTTTGTCTTTCCTCAATCAAAACGATTCATAATGAAATGATTATAAACTGATAGAAAGAAGTAGAGAACATCTATGAATTGGTTCTTCACCTAGATTTTTTTTTCTGATTCATCTTGATCTATCTATCTGTCTGTCTATCCATCCATCTTGTTATCTCATTCACCTATCTGCTACTTTAGGAAGGTATTATATTTACAGGGGTAAACATGTATATTGGGATTTATAAGCAATGGTCCCCTGCTGCATCTTGATCCGTCCCCAAATGTACTTCTCAGAAATAAATACTTTAAAGTATTTCTATTTTGAGTTCTCTTGAAGTTTCTGTCATATTTTAAAATAATATGTGTATGTAGTCATTAATTATTATATTAACTTTAGACATTAACTATTAACTGCCTGACCGGGATTTTATTCATTGCAGTCTTCTGAGACCCCTCATTCCTATATATTTACATCAATATTTTTAGTTTTTCTATTGGTTACTATTGTATTTTAATATTTTAAAAATTCTGTTTCTTGTTTCATCACTTGTTGATGGTATCTCTCGACTGCTTACTTGGTGAAATGAAGATGTTGTCTCTTCACCTTTAAACTATTCAACCTTTAGATTCTTATCTATAATGTTAATTAAGTCTTTTGTGCTTTGTCCAGAGGGTCATTCTAAAAGTTTAAAATCAATAAAGTGCATTTATTTTATTGACAAAGTAAAAGTGTTCACTGCAGAGTCTGCGTACCGTGACTTAATTTCTTTCTTATACAAGAGTTTGTAATCTTCCCCCTGTTGTTTCCAAAGACCTTTAAAATAAAAGTCTAGTATTGTCTGCCTTTATGACAATGTTATGTTTTCTAACATCTCAATAATACTCTCTAATCTAGGAACTCCCCTCTTTGCAAGAGGTTTACTTCTGATATTATTCTATGCTAGACTGTACTGATTCCTTTTTAGATCTGTCTTATCTCTTACTGCTCTCCTAGGTCAGATCCTGAACCTCTTTCTTAAATCTCATTGTTTCTCTTTCTTCGTTTATCTCCTCATTTTACTGGAGCATTATGTTTAAGTGACTTCCTAATAAAGAATTTGTGAGAAGCAAATTTTCTTAATCTTTTCATATCTAAAAATGTCTTTTTTTCTAAGCTTACTATTGATTTATACATTGTCCGGATCCAGTTCTAGGTTGACTCTCAGTTTCCTTTAAGGACTCAAAAGGAATTGCTGTTGCTGGAGATAATTCAGAAGCCAGCACGATGATTCTTTTTCTTATGTAAGCTATTTGTTTTTCTTTCCGTGAACACCCTCCCACACCAAGAACAACACACACAAAGTTTCAGAATCTTCTCTTTATTTTTAATGTTCTTAAATTCTACAAGCATATCTGAGTATAAATTTTGTTTTTAAACTTTTGCTTAGTACTTGGTGGGCCCCTTTAATTTGTTTCCTTCATTTCTGCATGTTCTAATTTATTAATATTTGTAAATTTCCTCTCACGCATTTTCTCTGTTCTTTATTTCTCGAATACTGGTGTTCTTAATTCAAACTTTGTTGTCTTTGACTTTTTTTTTTTCCTAATCATTTGTTCTTCATTTGAGATTTCTTGGCTTTATACGTATATGCTTCTATGGAATATATTTTACTTGGCAAACACTTTATTTTTTAAATTAAAAAATGTTCTTCTTCTTTCATTGATTCTTTTATTACAGCAATTTGTCATTACTTTCTTATTTTATAGATACAGTGGCTTATGAAATTTATGTGCAGTGCTGCTGTACCATGCCACCCAGATCCCTCTCCAATATGGAAGCACTCATCCCTTCCCCCACTCCCTGCACTCAGACTGTTGTTTGCTGAATGTGAGTGGGGGAAGGGTAGGGTAGCGTTGGGGTGTATAAAGAGCTGGCCTCTTGCTTCAAGTCTATAAATATCTAAGCACCCTGGGGATTGCCTGAGTTGTCTGTTGCAACTGAATCGTATGTCAACCTCTTCTTCTGCCCAATCCTGTTTTCCACACCCCGTTATTGCTTTCATTTGGGAGCATGAAAATCTCTCTCTGAGTCTGTTTCCCATGGAGCCAGGCCTAAGACATTGTGTGAGGATACTAATTTGAAGTATTCTTTAAAAAAAAATTCTTCTGTGTTCTGAATTATATTTGTTTCCCTCAGAGTAATTTATCTGTTAATCACATGTATGTGTGTGTGTGGTGTATTTACAGTCTGAAGCACTATTATACATACCATACTTCTCCCTAGGTGGTTTTGTTCATTATTTTTACCAAAAAAAAATATCTTTTTTTTTGCTTTGGGGTGAACATCTGCCTGTTTTTTATTCTCTGCTTAAAGGGTTTGGAAAGGTGGGATCAACTTCTGAGAACTTCAATTCACCACTCTTTTCAGCCCCTTTTCCTCCCTTGCTCTCTGTTTCCATGCCCACATCTTTCTCACAGTTCTCCCCGCAGGGCATCTGGTCTTTTTTTTTTTTTTTGAAGAACTCTGTCTTTATTTTACTTTATTTATTTATTTTTTAACATCTTTATTGAAGTATAATTGCGTTACAATGGTGTGTTAGTTTCTGCTTTATAACAAAGTGGGGCAACTGGTCTTTGCTAACGAAGTCTCTGCAGGTCTCCAAGCCATGGCTTGTGTTGCTCCATTTTGACAGTCAGTATGCTTACCATGCTTTCTGTGTTCCAGAAATGTATTAAAATATCTCCTTTGTCAATGCTCCCTCCATTCTTTCAGTTGTAGCGTTGTTATATCTTTTTGCTTCTTTACATCCTGTTAGTGTAACCCTAAGAGGAAGAGTATGCTCTGTGTTCTCTCTTCAACCTAGAGTCTTCTGACTTAGATGTGACTTTTAGTAGAATAATTATGCTGCTGGCTGTCCTTCAGGGAGTTCAATTTCAACTTAGTGTTCAGTGATGTTCATTCTCGTCTCCCCATTACCCAAGGTTTCCCCCCAAGACTGAACCTGCATCATTAATGGAGATCTATTTCTCTGGTTTCTTTTAACCCTTACAACCATCCATGATAAATATGACTATACTCATGTTACAGATGAGGCAAAGGAGATTCAGAGATTGATGAGTTTTTCCCTTAATTTATCAGTCCATCAATAGTAGAGGAAGAATTTGACCTTAAATCCTAATTTGGCCTCTCTTAAAAAAATTCTCTCTTTTTTTTCCCCCTTTTTTGCCTAAGGGCCATGCCTGGATGGCTGTTTTTTCCTTGATGTTGTTGTTCTGCCCTTTTTCTTGTTTCTGAGTCTCAGCTATTACAATTCAATGTTGGTTTATTCGTAGGTGGTGACATACAACTCCAATGTCCAGTCCAATTTCCTTCGTGTTACACTGATGATTGATCTAAATTTTTCCTTTGAGTTTTAGCAAAGGAGCCACCATCAGAGTGCTGTTTTACTTTATTCTCACTTTCAAAGATCCCTACAAACTATTAAAACTAAGTTTTACTTCATTTTCACCTTATAAAATTCCAGACATGTAAAATATATGAAGCTAAACAAGGGGAGAGAGTACCAAGAAGGTTTTGTAGATCAGTCACCCTAATAACCCCAAAGTGAAAGAAGTAACAAGATGCATGGGAGCTTAGCACTAGGCCAGAGTGAGTCCCTATTGTACTGAAACTCAATAGAGGCTTTCATTTCAGTATCCTAAGTAAGCAATTACTGAAAGAAGTCATGCATTCATTAGTGATATTCCTTCCTTCCTTCATTCAAGCCTTCTACAAGTATTTATTGAATGACAACCAAGTGCTCAATAGTATTCTGGGCATAGGGGGTGTGGCAGTAAACCCCAAGGACAAGATACATACCTTTAAAGTAATACATATCTTTAATGTAATTTAGGTAGTGATAAGAGAAATGAAGAAAATAAAACAAGGGAATGGACTGTTAATTACAGGAGGAGGGGAATGTGGTGGGCAGATTCTCTCATGACCCTTCAATGATCTGCCTCAAGACCTTACTTTCCAGGTATTCGAAGCTTTTGTAATATTCTCTTCTTGAATGTGGGCTGTTTTAGTAACTTGCTTTGCATCAGAGAAATTAACAAAGGTGATGGGATATCACTTCCACAATTAGGTTAAAAAACTGTGACCTCTGCTTGCTAGCAGTTCCTCTCTGTTGCTTTGAAGAGGTAAGCTGCTACATTAGTGAGGGCCATATGGCGAGGAACAAAAGGCAACCTCTGAACAAATAAGAACTGAGGCCCTCAGTCCAACAACCCTCACAACATGAATTCTGCCAACAACCTGAATGAGATTGGAAGCAGATCCTTTCCTGGAACTTTCGGATGAGACCCTGGCCCTGACCAGCAATCTGATTGCAGAGAAACTCTGAAGCACTGGTTCCATCTAAACACGCCCAGATTCCTGACCCACAGAAACTGTAAGGTAATAAATGTGTGTTGTTTTAACCGCCAAATCTGTGGTAATATTGTAATATAGCAGTGACATTATTGTTATTTATATGCTTAAAACTTATAGCGGTCTCTTTTAAGTTGATTACAAGAGTGTTTGCCTTATTTGGCACTCATTTGTACTGGAATATAATCTGGTTTGCAGCCTCTTTGTGATAATCATTGATTTTTACCTTCTGAATTGGCATTGGATCATTTGGATCCCCTTTTAAAAAATCGTTATCTAATTCATTTGTGCAAAATTATGCCGGTTGCTAAGAGAACCAGCTTTAATGAGGCCTTTTTCAGTTTCCACATGTTAGCTGTAATACCTTGTCATATACCATCTTTTCTTTATGGCATTTAAGACTTATTGGGGATCTTGCTCTGTAGAAAATTCCATGATTATAGAAATAGTAAAAGTGCTCATGTATCAAAAATCATACAGGGTCTATTCTATTAGAGCCCTATGGGAGCTCATGTGAGGGGCTGTGTGTGCAGCCTGTGGCTGACAGCTACTGGTTGGATTATACTTACTGCCATCTAAACATTTTTGGTACTATTTCCTACAATGAGTTCAACATAACTTGCTGCCTGATAGCTTCCAGGCTCAACTCCTAGCAGAAAATCTTCAGTGGAAACAGCTGGGCCTGCATCTGCTCTATCACTTAAGAAGAGATCCCTCTGCAGAGCTGGCCTGCAGAAGAATGGGAAAAAGCCTTCCAGGAGGATGAGAAGGGTGGTGGACAAGGGCAATAGAACCATATACACCATGGGAATGAGGAAAGAGAGAGACAGGCCAGCAAAGGGTCAGTTCAGCCAAATGCTCTCCCTTTTATTACTAGCTCAAGTCTTCTCTCCTTGGGGCCCATCAGAAACTTATCTCCTGACATCCCTTGTGCCTCCACTTTGGTCACAGCTGTGTTGCTGACCTGGGTAAAGCATCTGACCCCAGAGAGCAGCTATAGAAGGACATACAAGGCTTGTAGTCTCTTAATGGAATGACATATGATCCATACTGTCCTGGTCCCCAGGTCTCCAACCAGTATTTGCCAAGCTTACATTTTCGGTTAACAAAAACCTATCAATCAAAATGCTGTCTTTATTATCATCCCTCCTCTAGTCACTGGGAAGCAAGGATAGAGTTTCAAAGCAAGTTGCTTCCCAGTCTGCACGCAGCAAGAAAACTCCAGAATTGGCTGCTGCCTTTGGAAACTTTGTTGGTGTCATAGGATGGAACACAGAAGATACCCTCTTACCAGTGCAAAGGGCATGATGTTCTTGCCATCTTGGATATTCAGCAAATGGCAAGTGTATGTTTGCATGGTGTGTCTGTGGAAGTGTGTGTGCATGAGTGTGATGAGGCTCTGAAATAGTCCTACGGGCTGCCACTCCTAGAGTGTCAAAGACCACCTTATGACAATGTGTGACCTTCATGAGGGTTTAATTTTAAGTAGAGGCAGCTTCAGAAGGTAGATCATTTCTCTTCCCTTAGATTCTCCTATGTGAAGTACACAAGCTCATCTTTGTAGGTAGAAGATTAGATGATAGATAGATAGAGAGATAGATAGATTAGATAGATAGATAGACATATCACAATGTTCCAGCAATAATGTTTTTATCTCTATAGTTTCTGAAAATATATGCTTTCCCCAAATCTTAAAAGCCTCAGTTTTAAAAATAATAGGCATCAGATGAGTGGAACCAGTAATGATTTAGAAGTTAAAATACCCATGTGTGTGTGTGTGTGTGTGTGTGTGTGTGTGTGAGAGAGAGAGAGACAGATAGACTCTTGACTCCATCGGTGACCAGTGGTGTGACATTGACCTGGTCACAATTGCTCCAAACTTTAATTTTTTATCTGTTCAATAATAACATTAATAACACCAGCCCTATGATACTATACAAATTTTCCTCATTTGCTTCATCTGTAAAATGAGAACAATAATACCTTCTCAAAGGGATTCGTAAGAATTAAAAGAGATGCTCCATGTGAGATGCTCCATGCGAGGTAATTCATAAGAATTCAAAGAGATGCACCCATTAGAACAATGCCTGGCGTGTAGGAAGGACTCAGTAAATACTAGCTATTAGTATAACCTCACAGTATTATAATACTTGAAGTCTTTAATACTTAAAATCATCTTAAGTCATCTTAAAGATGAAGTGTCAGTGAGTCATCTGCTGTAAGTTGTTATATGATGCAAGCATGGTGGTAATTGGGCATATTTATTGTTTTTGGTGATAAACAATTTAATATCTTCCTGGTTAACTATTTTTGGGGAAAAAAGTTTCCTTACTTATATCATGTACAAACATAAATTCATGTTGGATCAAATATTAAAATATAAAAAATGAAAACATGAAAGAATTGGAAGAAAATACAAATATGTGTGTTTTATTGGACATTGAGATCATCTTCAGAAACATGACCAAGATAAAAACTATAAAATAAAAATCCATTCAATTATACTACATGAAAATTGAAAACAAACAAACAAAAAACACCCTGTCTATGAGAGAGGATACCATAATAAAGTGCAAGACTACAGTTGACCCTTTAACAACAGGGGTTTGAACTGTGTGGGTCCACTTATATGTGGGTTTTTTCAATAAATATAGTACCTGTATTTTCATTTTACAGATCTTTAAGCGTGGAGAAAATTTGCATGCGATTAGAGATCACAATATGTGTATAAAGGAACTAGAGTTTGAGTCTTGATTCTATTCAGACTGTTTCAGCTTCCTGCCCTTGGGTGAGTCATTTATCAATTCCTTTGTTTTTGAGGCAGAGATAGCAGTACATAGATTGTTGACTACATGGGGGTTTGGTGCCCCTAACCTTCTTGTTGTTCAAGGGCCAACTGTAGTTTCAAACAGGGAAATTTTTCTGAAAGTATAGAATGGATGAAGGGATAATGTCCAGAGTGTATAAAATCTAATTACAGATCAATTAAGGAAAAATGAAAACTCAAATAGAAACTGAGCAAAGGATACAACATATATTTTATATTAGTAGAAATACAAAGGTCAATAATCAGAGTTTTAATCAGAATATGGGAAAACAGGCATTGTGCATACTGACAGTATGAATGTACGTGATTATATCTTTCTAGAGGACAATTTGGCAGTATATATTAGAATTAAACATTTCCATCCTCTTTGATTAAAAAAATCCACTTTTAGGAAATTTTTCTTACCAAATTATTTGTACAAGTTAGCAAAGATATAGTGTAGTCATAATGGTCATTGTAGTATTGGATTTTAGTGACAGAATTACAATCATTCTACACACTTAATAGCTGCATTATAGTATTGGTTACACAGGTCAGCCCTGTTCAATGTGTGAGGAGACAAAGGGTATAAAGAGGTCCTTGAAAAGGTTGTTTCCTTCTCTGTTCTAGTTGCAATAATGCGGCCTCTGTTGCCCTAGTCCTGATGGGGATATATGAGCCTTGGTCTTCATTTGGGATGTTGGGACCCTCTGAGCCCAATCTGACTCTCTGAGCAATAGTTCTCAGGGCTGGGCTTCTCATTACAATCCTGTGGGTAAATATGCTGATTCCTAGGTTCTACCACTAGGTATTCTTACTTAATTAGTTTGGGTTCAGGCACTGATTATTTTTTAAATGTCCCTAGCTAGTGGAATGATTCATTTCACTACACAGCTTAGGCCAAGCCTTGAGGCAGGAGGCATCTACTGGATGAGAAGTATTATTATTCCTTCCATCCTTATTTCCATGTATAAAGCAGCCATGGTCATCTTCACCCTGCCCAAATCCTTTCACCTCCTCAAGGGGGTACATATACCCTCCAGTACAAGAAGCTGAAATCATAAGGCTGATCCAGCAGTGAATCCGCATGTGTGTGAACAGAAGTATGTAAACTTCACTTGGACAGAATATTTCAGAAGGAAACCAGGGCATTCATTAAGAGGTTTCTGAGGAGGCAACATCATCACAGAGGAAAGAAGGTGATTTATTTTGTAGAGTTGCTTTGTCATTTTTTTTTTATCAGCATAAAAAGCAGTTAGAACAAATTGACAAATTGGTAGGGGCAAAAGATAAAGAAAACCAGAACAGAAATACCAGGAAGATTTGGTCCTTGGTAAAAATATACAGTATACAGTACAAACATACATAGTACAGATATATATATATATATATATATATATACACACACACACACAAATACAAAACACATCCTCTAGGGAGGAAGTGACAACACTATTTTTTTCTAATCATTTCCCAATGGTTCTGTTGGTGAGAGATCTGGAAAACAATTCTAGTCCTTATGCAGCTAACATGCAGTGTGACCATAAGAGTTACTGTTTTTGAACCTTTTTTTTTTTTCACGTTTAAATTGGGGATAAAGTGAACTAAGTATTTTCCAAAATCTCTTTCTATTTAAAAAAGCAATATTCAGGGCTTCCCTGGTGGCGCAATGGTTGAGAGTCCGCCTGCCGATGCAGGGGACTCGGGTTCGTGCCCCGGTTCGGGAAGATCCCACATGCCGTGGAGCGGCTGGGCCCATGAGCCATGGCCGCTGAGCCTGCACGTCTGGAGCCTGTGCTCCGCAACGGGAGAGGCCACAACAGTGAGAGGCCCGCGTACCGAAAAAAAAAAAAAAAAAAGCAATATTCATACAGCCTGGGATAGCACTACAAAATTGGAACTTAATTTGCATGTGAATTTAGGGCCCTAAGCGTTGTTGAGGACTATTACCTGCATTCTCTGAAAATGGCACCTTCACACCTTCCAGAGGGGAAAAACAGAGAAGCAGGACGTCAAGTGGGACCTGAGGCTGCCACCAAGTGTTCAGGGTGACCTGAGTTCAAACGTATCCACCTAAGTGTGGAGGGTTCCTATGGTCAAGCTGTAGGGGACCTGCTTGGGGCAGGGGCTTAGACTTGGGGTCATCCTGGATGAGAATCAATGGGTTCTAAAGGTCTAAATGAAGCCTCCATCACATCAACTAGCTGGGAAGCACATGAACACAATGAACATAGACTAGTAGGAGTAGAGGCACTGCCAAACCTGGTCCAATTAGAGTGGCACTAATTCCCCAGAGTCAGAGCTAAAATGATCTTGATCATGACTGGAAAACCAGGCAGTGTTATTATGTACTAAACCTCTGATTTCAGATTCATTTAATTTCATAGGCAGCAAAGCAGAAATATAAAATAGCTTCACTCTGGAAAAACTACAGAACACATCTTTTGTTTTCCATAAATCTCTAAAGTATTGCCGTGAAACCTGACCCTTCTTGGCTTCCGGAGGCAGCTTGACTTTATCTTTCAGAAACTGGAAATTCTAGGACAAAAGGTCCATTGGATCTAAGAGCTCATTTAGAAAGTCTTACCATGCTATCTAAAAATACCTAAAAGTTAGTCATTTCAAAATAACCTGGCTGACAAGTTGGGTATGGAAAAAATGCAAAGGGCTTCAGTGTTCCTCTCCCACTTTCCAGCGTTTCACACTTGCTTCCTGGGTGGCATCGCTAGAACCGTTTACATCAGTATGGCATTGTGGTTGATAAGACAGACTCTGAGAACAGATTGCCTGTTTGAGTTCCAATCTGCCATTTTCTAGCTGTATAACCAGGGGCAAGTTACGTCACCACTCTGAGCCTCTGTTTTCCCTTACTTAAACCCGGGGGCGGCGGGCGGGGGGGGGTGTAATTGTACCTATTTCATAGAATGTGTTGAGGATTAAATAAAAGGCCCTTTGAATAGTGCCTAACACGTAGCTCTCAGTAATGGTTAACTCTTGAAAGAGTAAAAATTTGTCTAAGATGAAAAGAGTGAAGATTAACTCAGGCTATTAATGGGGCTGGGAATTCAGACCCAGAAAAAGCCAAAGTTAACAGAAAACTCTGTTTCTCCCCAGGTCCTACGGTAGCTATAAAATCCCATACAACCCCCTCTTTGAGTAGTTATGGCTTTCTTACCTGTGATTCCCCCAGACCTGCTTTGCTATTCCCATATATTACGGGGGGATATTCAGTTGTGAAATCACTTTGGTCTCATGAGCGAATTCCTAATTAATCCCTGCTTTTCCTAATGTAGAAAAAGAAAAAGCGGTTGAGCCAGAAATGATCGCTGCTTCTTTTCAATTTTTCTCCAAGTCCTTCATCAGGAACCCAAACATTACAAAAGATGTTTCCCTCCTTCCTCTTTTCAAGTAGCATTGCCTGGTTCCTCTGAGCTGCCCTCCTTCACTGCACTGAATCAGTAAATCTGATCCAGCAGAGACAGATTTGTGCCTAGTGGTCTTTGCTTGATAAGACTTTGGTTCTATTGTTATTGTAGCGGAAATAGTAATAGTAGGTGTAAGATGGTCAGAGGCCCAGAGATGCCATTGTATATATTCCAGAGACATTTTATTGATTTATTGTTTACTTAAGTCTAAGACAGATTTTGTGTGTATGGTAGGGAGGAGCTGGGATGGAGAATTGGGAATTTTTATTAATGGACATGGCTTACTTGTTACTTTGTAAAACGTATGCACTGACAAAGAAGAAATCAGCCATTTGTGGTTTGATAACAGGTGAAGAAGTTCACTGGAGAGAACAAACTCCCTGCAGGGAGAATGAGAACCACTGAAAAGGTGGATTTTTTTTTTTTTTTTTTAAGGGAAGGGGCGTAGAGGTGAAAAATGGCTTCATATCAAGCGAAAGGTAGAGTTTCCGCCCTGGGCTCAGTCTTGGGGAATAGAGATGGAGTCAGAGCCATGATCTTTGCCATGAGTGTCTCATGGGGTCCTGGGGAGGGGTCCACGCCACAGAAAGCCTCCATGACTGTGAGAAAATGTCAACCACCTGACCTTTGAATGGAGATGTTGGCAGCTTTCCCCCAAAAGTAATATTGACAGTCTGCCTAGAAAAATCAATGTTCCCATCTTGATGTGGAACATTTCGTTTCAATAGAGAGAGAAAAAAAGGAGGAGTGGGAATGAAGAGGTGGTATACAATTTGTGAGTCCTACCACTTTTGGAAGAAACACACTATACTACATTCTATAGATATAAATGTCATAGCATTTGGGAAGAGAGAAAGCAATAGGGTAAGAAGCCAGGAAAGGCTTTGGGAAGAGACAAATCCCAAAATGATCCTTGAAAGATGGGTAGATTGGGGAAGGCATTCTAAACTGGGGAAGAGTATAAAGAAGAATGGCATGAGACTGGCTTGTAACAGCACCGTTTCTCTAATCAGTGATTAACTCTCTTTGAAAAAGATGGGAAAACAACTTAAGTGAAGTTTTGGCCAATTCTTTAAAAAGTCCAGGTCTACCTTCATTTTTGAATCTAAAACAGATTTCCAGTAGGAATTTTCTGTGATGGAAATATTTTACATCTCTACTGTCCAATATGGTAACTACATGGCTAGTGAACCCTTGACGTATGGTTAGCGTGCTAAGGAACTAAATGGTAAATTTAATTAATTCAAATTTAAGTTTATACAGGTACATATGGCTGGTGGTTACTGTATTGGACAGCACAGAAAGGATTGGTCGACTTCTAAATTCTTTGACAGAATGATGCTTTTGCATACTAACGACGTTCTTCTCACTGAAAGCAGAGTCCAGGAATAGGTCATCTTTGTAAATCATGCTTACCCTTTTCACTAGGAACTAAAGACAACGCAAGCTACCAAGTTCAGAACTTCTTTGGGTTGAACATTTCTAAGGTCTAGCTTCTGCTATACCTGAAGGTAATTCTTGGGTAAAACAGAGAAGTAAACAAAAAACCGAAACCAATCAACCGAACAAAACACACTTAGGCACAGTGATTGAGTTGCTCCCATGGTATCAGTTGATACTGGTAATCATTTGGGCACTTATTTCTGTTTTTGAGTCTGAATTCATTTTAGCAACTGTATGATTTATGACATGCTAGGTTTTCAGGCTATCCAATATTCAGTCATTGAAATGATTATTAAAAGGAGTATTCAAGATATGTTTTTGAAGAATCTTAATCCTCTCATAAGCTTGACTAAGTTCTTATGTTCTGTTTTGTTTTAAACTGGAACACATTTGATTTTTCCACATTTGTTGAGTTGCCTAGTTTTGGGGGTATCAACTGAATCAGATCTTGTGTTTGGGGGGCCATTCGAAGGACCAGCCTGGCATGGTAGTGTAAGAGCCCTTATGATTTGATATTGTAAACAGTCAAGATTGGCCTGGTTTGGAAACCCATCCTCCTCTGCCCACTCTTCTCTAAGCTACAGGCTGCAATTATGCAATCTTGTTCCCTCCTCTGTGTTAGACTGTATTTTAATTTCAACCCAGAACACCAAGAAAAGTACGAGCAGAAGGACCCACGTTTTAGCTTTCCACCAGGCCTAGTTTTTCAAGCTAGGTTGCAATAAATATATTGGACTGAAGATAATTCTTCTCCATACCTGGAGAATAACTTGCTTCTGATTTTTTTCTGAAAAGCTCTTATTCTGAATGGTATGTTATGCCAAAATGAGCCATGATTGACTATAATCTGTATTCCCTGGGAATTAAATAAGGCAGAGTCTTAGCTGGCAGAATAAGGCACTTGGCCGAAGATACTCTTAAGGACTCTACAGTATTGATAACTATAGAAAACCAGAAGATTTTTCAGTTGCTAAGTATATTAATAAAAGCCAGGAATTATCTTTGCTGTTAGCAAAAACAGAGTTTATAAAATTTTTATAATTTTATAGTTTATAAAAATTTCTGTTTTGTGCTCTTAATAAAAGGAGATCTTCTACAGCAAAGGTTTTTGTCTGGTTGTTTTATTGTTAAAGCTGTTTAGTCTTATACAGAAAGTAAAGAGATATATTAGAAATGACTTCCCCTTAAGAAATCTTTAATCTGTTTGGGGATGACAGCTTATAGTGATGTTTCCTAGTTCTGCTTTCACATTCCGTTCTGTGACTTTTCATCAAATTTTATTTTAATGAGTGTCCTTTTTCCTTGAGTTAGATTTCCCAGAGCTGTATACCTATTTTTTATTTGTTATTTTTCAAAAAGCAAGTTCTGTTTTTTAAAATAAACTTTAAAATTTATTAATTTTACCTTAATTTTTTAAAATTTCTGTTTCCCTTATGACTTCCCTTATTTTTTAAATTTATGGTGGTGGTGGTAGGAATTATGGCTTCTTAAATTTAACACGTAGCCTCTTTCTGCCTTCTTTTCTTTCCTCCTCCTCTTCCTCTCTCCCTCCCTCCCTCCTTTATTCCTCTCATTCTTTCACTCTTTCTAATAATATGTTTACCTGGAGTATAGCTTAAGTTCTAGCCCATAAATTTAGAAGAATAGTATTCTTCTCTTTATTTTTTCTAAATTGTTTACTATTGTATATTGAATGTCCCCTTTGACCTAATAATAATTTATAATAATTTATAGGAATATTTAACTATTTCTCAGCACTTGGATTTTTTATTGAAAATTTGTTTGATGGCATTGTTAAAATGTGGTCTCTACAATGTCTGTCTTTAGGAGTATTGAGGTCTCTTCCTAGTTAGTATTCAATCAATTTTTATAAATATTCCATAGACATTTGAAAAGGTTGTGTATTTTTGTAAAGTACAGCATTCAATAGGTACCTATTGATTAAACCTTATTATGTACTTCAAATTATTGATGACCATGACACTCACTGTGAGTTGGTAGATAAATTCTTCCTCGATATATATATTTTAGTTAACGTTTTCTTAAAATTCTAGAAAGCTACTTTATATATCTCAATACTATGCTATTTCTCACACATTTATGATTCATATCACTGTTGTAAATGGAGCCAGTAGTTTGTACTAGTTTACTCTCTTTGCTCTATTGCTTTATATCGTAAATTCTATTGAAACTTATTTACCACTACTGTTTTCCTTATCCTTGCTTTTGCACATCTATACTTGAATTTTAGCTTTCTTTCATGAATTTTGTATGGTTTATAAGCAATGTGATTTTTAATTAAATGTGACATATTTGAGTTTTAAATAGAGTTTACACTACTTAAATTAGCATAATTACTGCCATGTTTGGTCTTGTTTCAGTGATTTTGCCCTTGCTTTCTGATTTTGAGGTTTTCATTCTAGTTCTTATTTTTCTTGATAATTTGATCATTTTGTTTGTTTTTAGTTATTTCAGTAATTTGAATGGTAGAATAATATTTCAAACTCAAAAAGATCCCCAAAAATCTGGAAATTAATGAAGTTTGTAACCAGGAAAATGAATGTTATTTTTACTTTTAATTCTAATTCCCTTTTCTTTGATTCCAGGATTTTATAATTTTGGATCCAGATTATTGTTCATGAAGTAAAAATACATATGATATAAATATATAAATATATGATAAGCACACACACAGGCAGTCCTCTCTTTGCATGGTAGTGTGGGACTGTAAAAATGTCTATGTAAGCTGAAACTCTGCAAAATGATCTTAATAATCAATGAGAAAAATTATGATTCTTCCATGACCTTTAAAAATTTTGCCAAACATAAATAACTCTCTTATAGTTGGTTATAAATGTATAGGGAAATGAAAAAAAGCTAGATTAATATTTATTTATTACTTGGTAATTTTTTAAAATAACAGTTTTCTTGAGATATAATTCACACACTATAGCATTCACTCCTTTAAAATGTATAATTTAGTACTTTTTAATCTCTTCAGAGAGTTGTGCAATCATCACCACTATTTAATTTCAGGACATTTCATCACTGCAAAAAGAACCCCACACCCACTAGCAGTTGCTCCTTCTTCCTTCCTTCTCTCAACAAATGGCAACCACTGCTGTACTTTCTGTCTGTATAGACTTGCCTACTCTGAACATTTCTTATAAATGGAATCATGCAATATGTGGTCTTTTGTGACTGGCTTCTTTCACATAGCATGTTTTCAAGGGTCATCCATATTATAGCATGCATCAGTACTTAATTCCTTTTTATCGCTATTGTATAGAGGTACTACATTCTGTTTATCCATTTATCAGTTGATGGGCATTTGGGTTGGTTCTATTTTTTTGGCTATTAGGAGTAATGCTGCAATAATTAGTGTACATGTTTTTTTGTGGGCCTATGTTTTCAATTCTCTTGGGTATATATATAGGATTGAAATTGCTGGGTCACATGGTAACTCCATATTTAACATTTTGAGGAACTTTCTTCCAAACTGTGTGCACCGTTGTGTAATCCTACTGGGACTGAATGAGAGTCCCGATTTCTCCACATCCTCACCAACACTTGTTGTTAAGGACAGCAATTATGTGCTTACTAATTTTCTGCCTGCTGGATCTGTCTTTTCTTGATAGAGGGGTGTTGAAGTCTCCAGCTATAATAGCAGTTTCATCTATTTCTCTTTGTAGTCCTACAGTTTTTGCCTCATAACTTTGATGCTCTGTTTTCTGGTGCATATTCATTAAGGATCGTTATGTCTTCTTGGAGAATTGACCCGTTTATCAGTATGTAATGCCTCTCTTTTTCCTTGGTAACTTTCCTTGCCCTAAATTCTTCTCTGTCCAAAATCATATAGCTACTCTAACATTGTTTTGATTAGTGTTAACATGGCATATCTTTCTCCATTCATTTACTTTTAGTCTATATGTATCTTCATATTTAAAGTAGGTTTCTTGTAGAAAACATAGAGTTGGGTCTTTTTGATCCACTGTCTTTTAATTGGTGCATTTAGACTCTTGCTGTTTAAAATGATTATTGATATATAGTTAGATTAATATCAACCACATTTGTTACTGTCTTCTTTTGTTGCCTTTGTTCTGTGTTTCCCACTCACTTTCTGCCTTTTGTGGTTTCAATGACTCCATTTTCTCTTCTTTCTTAGCATATTCGCTATACTTATTATTTTACTTTTTTTATTGATTACCCTAGAGTTTGAAATATACAAGTAATACAGGTTCACTTTAAAATAACACTGTATTACTTCATGGTAGAGCAAGTATCTTATAGTAAAATAATCTTAATTCCTCCCTCTTGTCCCTTGTATAATTGCTGTCATTCATTTCATTCATACATCATATATGTGTGTATATATATATATACATATATATATACACACACACACACACGTATATATAACTCATAACTGAGTGCATTGTTGCCATTATTTTGAACAAACTATTATTTGTTAGACAAGTCAAGAATACAGAAAGATAGACATTTTAATTTTACTTTCACCTATTCCTTCTCAGGTGCTCTTCCTTGTTAAATGTAGATCTTAGTTTCTGACCTATATATTTTTTCCTTCAACTGAAATAACTTTGAAATAACTTCTTTAAATATTTGTTGCAAGGCAGGTGCCCTGACAACAAATCTCCTCAATTTTTTTTTTTTTTTGTCTTAGAAAATCTGTATTTTTTCTCTGGCTTTTTTCAGGGTTTTTTTTTTTTTCTTTGTCATTTAGTTTCTGTAGTTTGAAAATGATATACCTAGGTATAGTTTTTTTGTGTGTTTGTTTTTGCATTTATCCTGCTTGGTGTTCTCTGAGGTTTGGTATGTGATATTAATTTGGGGGAATTCTCAGTGATCATTGCTTTAAACATTTCTTCTGTTCCTTTCTCTCTTTCTTCTAGTATTCCATTAAGCACATGTCACACCTTTTGTAGTTGTCCCACCATTCTTAGATATTCTGTCCTGCTTTTTTTCCCCAGTCTTTTTTCTCTTTGTTTTCAGTCTTGGAAGTTTCTTTTGAGAGATCCTCAAGCTCAGAGATTCTTTCTTTAGCCATGTCCGATTTACTATTAAGTCCATTAAAGGCATTCTTCACTTATGTTACAGTATTTTTGATCTCTAGAACTTCTGTTTGGTTCTTTCTGAGAATTTCCATCTCTCTGCTTACATTGCTCATATGTTTTGCAGTTTACTTTATCCATTAGAGCCCTTAGTATATTAATCACTGTCTGAGACTGGTTCTGATGCTTACTTCAAGCTATGATTTCTTGCCTTTTTATATACCCTGCAATTTTTTTCTTGAGAGACAGACATGATGTATTGGATAAAAGGAATTGCTGTAAATAGGCCTTTAGATATGCTAGTAAGATGTTGGGGGAGGGGAAGTATTCTATATTCCTAGATTAGGCTTCGGTTTTTCAGTGAGGTTACTACACCTCTAGACTGTGGACTTTACATGTACTTCTTGGTTCTCTCCCCTCATTCCTCCTTCAGTGGGACGAGATGGCTAGAGTGGGCTGGGGTGGGATATTTCTCTTCTCCAAGTGAATGCCAAAGCTAGCTAGAGTTAACTATTTCCCTTCTTCTAGGGCAATTAAACTCTGATAAAACTCCAGCAGATTTGGCTCTGGTTAATTAGTTTCTCCAGAGGGCACACTTTATTAGGATGAACAGAATGCTGTGGGATATTTCAAAATGGTTCTTTTCCTCTCCTCCTATGGGAAACATGAGGGGATTTTCCCTGGCAATCACTTTGAGAACCTGCTAGAGCTCTAGAAGATAGAACTCACAAAGTTGTTGGAACTCCCCATTATTGGGTCCCTCTGGAGTTTTTATCTCTCAGGCTTGCCCACACTGAGCCCCCATCAATTCATCGATTATAGTTCAGGTTTCCCTATCCTGTCAGTGGTTTTGTGGAGGTTTTTTCTCGTGGGTTTCTGAGACAGTACGTTGTGATTCTCTGTGTTTGCTTGTCTATCTCTCTAAGTTTGGGAGCAGCAGTTTGCTCTATGACCTCACTTCCCTTAGAGATTTAGAAGAGTTGTTGATTTTTGTTTGTTAAGCTTTTACTTGTTAGGATGGAGTGGAAACTTCCAAACTTCTTATGTGCTGGACCAGAAACTGGAAGTCTGCATCATATTTTTGAAATGACATAATTCAAAATATTCTACATTTCACAAAAAAAGAAACTCATCCTTCTCCAGGTTAATTTTGTTCAGATGAAAGGTTATTAATAGAAATATATATTAGATTGCATTTTTTCAGGATAGATTGAAGGACCTGGAGACTCGTCAATGCATACAGTGATCATAACATGTTCTTTCCTCCAGGACAAACATTGGTCAGATCCTTATGAAATAGTTACGTATGGTATGCTCTGATAGAAAATTTTCCTTTCCTTTATTCTGATATCATGGGTTACTGTGACATGAATTATTAACATCAATAAGTCGTTTACTTTCCCCTCATGCCTGCCTGCGGTCTAATTTATAAGCTACAGGATAGAAATTGAATCTTCAATGAAGATGGGCATTTTATGAATCTTGTGGAAAGAACTCTGCTAGGTACTCTTAACTATTTATACTTAGAAGAATAATCTTGGGTGGAAGGTCCTAACTAACATCACTTAGGCAATTGTCACACAGCACCAGGGGACAAATTATATTTTCAGGCCTATTTATAGTGTAGAAGCAGGTGACTTTATGAAAGCAGACTGCTAACTAAAGTTCCAGTCAAACAAGAATTAATTATGCAGAACCAAATGAACTAATGAAGGCAAATTGTGGTTGTTTGTCCTGGAATATTATCAGTAGGTGTTATTCTTCATGCTCTATGTATTTTTTTATGGGAATCTGAGGAAGTTCTTTATATTTCTTTTTGATTTATCTTTAGTCATCAAATTAGTAGTCTAAGCTTCTATAACAGAAATAAAAACACCCTTTAAATGATGTTGTGTTCTTCCTGACCAGAAAGAATTCATCAGCAAATATTTTTACTGTGTTTCTTTACTTTCACTGGCAAAATAATTATGGTCAAATATTCAGTGAGAATCTTATTTGGCAATCAGGGCTATAACTGGAGAGTTCTGTCTGAGCATAAATCTAATTCAACCAGGTATGACAAACCCGCTGTCAGGAATAAGTTTGTATTTCATGTTTAAATCCAATGCCCACAAGATCCTTCTAGGAATCTGTGGCCAGCCTTTCTGTGATCAAGAATGACCTTTGAGATTATTTACTAATGACCTTTGAGATTATTTACTATCACTAAGGTTAAAAGAAAATTATTCAGGACTTAGAAGTAAATTAAAAGGATTATTGTATATCCTTTAAAAATGCTGGGCATTGTCTAACAGACCCATTCAAGGATTGTTTAGTTTCCTGGGGGTATATTTTTTGTTTGACTTCCTATATATGATTAATTAGGGCCACAATTTTATGAAGTTGCACATTGACTTGTAGATTCCTATCCTGTAGAGATGCAAATATTTCTGTCTATTAGGAAGATCAGTCCAAACATTGAAGTTTCATTGCTTGGTAGAACATTAATCAGTTATGTTTCTTAGAACTGCAATCACTGTTCAACATTTTTTTCAGACACTATATATATTCAGTTTCTCGAACTCTCCCATGAACCAGATTTATTGTTTTGCTGCAACCATTAAATAGCTGACCTGTGTTTATTCTATAATTTTATAAAAATTTTAACTTTTTAAAAATATATATTTGACACTATTATCTCTATTTAGCTATTACCATGAAAAGTCTAAGGGTCTTTTAATATTTTTCTGTCTAAATGGAAGACCCTGTTCAATAGCATGTAGCCTTTGTTAAGATAAAGGAACATTTTCTTCTATTATATTTTTGTTTTTCTTTTATGCCTTTTCAGTTTCTAATACACTTGTTAGTCATAATTTTGATCTCAGCATACTGTACTGTCTATTTATCATCTCTTCTCCCATGATGGTCATTTTTGCTTTTTGATCTGCATTCTTGGAAACCATTTACACTTTTGCATCTATAAAATTTTCAATTTTAAGCAATATGGATTTTACTTTACACAATTCTCAATTCAAATTTCAATTCCATATTTGTGTTTTTAACCTAATTTTTTGTTTCTTTCTCAGTCTCAGCTTTCAGCCCATTCAACCCCTTATGATCTCTAAACCATGTTTCATAGAAGCTATGTTTCTTTTTATTTTATTGAGATGAAGAATATAACTTATGACATGTTCTATTTATTATAGAAAACTTTTTTTTTTTTCCTGAGGTTGACTTTTCCTCTCAACTTTCAGGGTATTTCTCACCTTTTCTTATGTTACAGAATGTTTTTATATTCTCTGGACTGGCAATATTTCTTTGTTTTCTCATCTATCAATGAGGGGATATCTCTCAAGACCCAATGTTTGCCAATTTGAAAGAGGCATAGGTTTCCTTTGGCCTTCTGTCTGTACTTGGATGCTTGCAGCTACTAGAATAGCTCTAAGTCCTGTTCTTTAATTAATGTGCAAAGCCCTTAGCGAAATTTTAGTGTCTGACCATTACTCATCTTCTGCAGCTCTGATAGACTGCCTACATGGCTTAATTTTCTTACTCTGGAAAATAATCTTTATCTCCAGGGCAGTAATTTCCAAATCTGACTGCTCATCAGAATCCCTTGAAAAGTTTTAAAAATATGTAGCTACTCAGATCACATGTTATCTTTCCTGGAATTTAATCTCCAGAGATAGGACTTGGAATTCATATTTCTTAAAAGCTTCCCAGGTCATTGTAATGCAGCTGGTGGACAGCCCCCTAGTTAAGAATAGCTAAATGTATCTGAGACAATTTATAGCTCTGCTTTAACCTACAACTCTTGATCTCACATCAAGAGTTCACCTATAGCTCTCTACCATCCATGACCACACAAGATACTTTTTCTTCCACCACAAACCTTGCTGCCCCGTAGAGTTGCAAATCTGCAAGTGAATGCCAAGTTCTAATAGATTGGGAGGAGACCTATATTTTAAATTCTGGTTTTTAAAATAAGGACCTATGCTATAGGGGATGAGCTATCTGACTTTCAGTTTCATAGAAGCTAGGCCAATAAGGGAAGTTTGAATTACCATCATGTCTATTTACTAGCTGGCCAAACGGGACTGTTTCAGAACATGGGTTTTCCTCAGTTATGTTTTGACTCGATATACCAGACCTTCTCCCGAGATGCTAGGGTCTGTCTCTTTTCCCTAGAAGGTGAACTTCCGGACAGTATTAACGGTTTCTTTCTGACCCTGTATTCCGATCCTGTATCACCATCATAGTGCCTGACACACAGCAGACATTAACAAATATGTGCTAATACCTGAATAAATGGGTATAGTGGTTGGTTGCCTACTATCCTCAATATTCAAAGTTGCAACTGTCTACAGTGGGTATTTTAATGGGAAATTGAGAAAGGCACCATATCAGGGTCTGCAAAGTGATAGGTCATTTCAACCTAGAAGTGCTGTATTTAATTATCTCCTCAAAAAAATAGGAAAACCGACTTGGAGTGTGTACTTTAGTTGGAATGGAGGGAGAGGGAAAATGCCCAGAAAACTGCTCTTTTTATGTGTCACAGAGGTTGAAAATGATCTTATTTTAATGACATATTAAGTTTCAAACATTAACAGTGTTGTGTTTTTTTTGTTAATAAATTTGATCTTACAACTTTGTATTTTATGCCATGTTGTAAAGATACAAAACCATAACACCAAATTTGTCCTAACCTCCAACGTACTTTTTATGGAAACAAATTTGGATTAATACCATGGAAAGAGATTTCTTTCTTCCTAGGCTCAGACAGGGTAATTAGTTTTAGTAATAAAATTAAAGGGGAGGGGCTTCCCTGGTGGCGCAGTGGTTGAGAGTCCGCCTGCCGATGCAGGGGACACGGGTTTGTGCCCCGGGCCGGGAAGATCCCACATGCCGCGGAGCGGCTGGGCCCGTGAGCCATGGCCGCTGAGCCTGCGCGTCTGGAGCCTGTGCTCCGCAGTGGGAGAGGCCACAACAATGAGAGGCCCGTGTACCGCAAAAAAAAAAAAAAAAAAAAAAAAATGATTGACAAGATCTTTGCTATTGGTACAGCTTTCTGAAAGAAGCTGGCACCAAAGTGGCCAGTGGTTGTCCTCCTGTGAATGGGATCCAGCTTGGACTCTGAGTACACGAGCTCTATCTGCTCTGAGTTTCCCCATTTTATACAAAAGCTTATTAGGCATAAAGCTAGTGATGTCTACTCCATCTCCAACTCCCAGAAGCGCCAAGAATAAAAGCAAATCAGACATTTCAGCGAAAGCATGGACCCTATAGATTTGATGCAGGTTGGAGGTAACAAATCTTCAAATTGTCTTTAGAGACCAATTCAAATAATCATTTTTTTAAAAAGTTTCCTTCCCATGCTGAGGGAAAAAAATGCAATCCACAGTGGATTGAGGCAGCAGAAATATTATCTAAGTTCTGTTTCCAAGTAGTGCACCCCTAGGGAGAAAGGGATTCTCTTTCATTCACTCATTCAGTTCACAATTACTAAGGAACTACTAACTATAGAGCCTGGAACTTTTCTAGGGCAGAGACTATAACAAAGAATAAGACAAAACAAGGTCCTTGCCCTCATGAAGGACCTGTCTGGGAGAGACAGACCTGTAAATAGATACCTAGGAGAACTGCACTGTTTTTCTCTGAAGAAAAATGTCAGTTAAGGCCATAGAGCATAATGAGGCTGCTGTTTAGATGGTCCTAAGGGACACCCTCTCTGAAGAGGAGACATTTAAACAGAGACTTGTATCACTGGAGTTGATTCAAGAGCCAGATCCCTGCTTTCCCCTCCTCTTTAAGAAGTTATTTATTAAGACAGTTGATCCACATTCATCCAAAGAAAGATCTTTCTTTCAGACTATAAAACTCTGGGAGCTACATTTATTTTCCTTAATTTGGGTGTTTTAAATAGTGTGGTCACCTGCTTACTTATTAACAGAGATCAAATAATAATTATTATCAATCCAGTTATTATTTTCCCTTACAAGTACAATTTTCCCCACTAAATCTGTTTAATTGTACATTCTTTTGGCTAGAAAATGGATTTTCATCAATCTTTTCAAGGATTACTGGTAATCATGCTCGGACCTAAGTAGAAAGATGCAGTGTGATATTCAGGAAATAATGTGGTCACTCGGGTCTGTATTTTACTCTTGGTCGTGCCATTTGAAGCACAGTTTTTCTCATCTGTAAAACTGGTAGGATAGCTACCTTCCAAACACGTGGTCACTGTATGTTAATACTGTTCCACCTACTGCACAATCTGAAATTCCTGCAGTTATATTTCTCCATTGGTGACCTGAGTCCCTCTTCCATTTCAGAGGACAATTTGGCATGGCTAGTAAAGGTCTTAATCATTCCACATCAACAAGACATGGAGGAGACTTCATCTTTGCTGGAATAGTTTTTATGTCTCATGTTGCAATGTAAGCTGTGATTCTCAGACTTCCCAGGTGGATTTCTCCAACAGCCCATATTTAATCAAAACTACAAGATGTGTTACACTGAGAAGCTAAGAGATTGGTCAGGGTCACTCAGCTGCTTTATAGTAAAGATGCAACGAGCATCACCTTTTTCCAACTACATTGAATATTTTTCTTGTATCTTAGAATCTACACTTGATCGAAACTCTCAAGGCCAAAAATAGCCTTGGAAAGATGGTATAAATTACTAGATGGATAATTTTTGCTTTAACAGATTTGGTCAGTACCAAAACCTATTGGAGGAAGGACAATTCTTTCACTTTAGAGAAGCATAAAAAACACATACTTGTCAATAACCAATGATGGAGAATTCAGCCTTGCTGAAATTAACTTTCTTTTATGATCCACTTTTGAACATGATGTAACAGGTCCAACCTTGGAATGAAAACATAGGGAGTGAAAACATACTCTTGCCTTTTCAATCTGATTTTAGGCACTGATTTTTCTCTTTAGTCTTCAGAAAACCATAAACAGTCTCATAGAAACCCTGATGTTGGGGATGGGGAAAAAGGGAGAACTACATGATTTCTATATTTTAATATTATTGTTTTGACTCATTTTTGATTGAGGAAACTACCTTTTCTCTTGTCAGACAATACAAATCTCTAGAAATACACCTCCCCTGATACACACAGTGGTTGGAGGTCTCCTGTGGGGAACATCTGTGGCTCTAGCTCTGGGCCACTTCTCAGCTCACTGCCAAACTGCCCATCAGGAAACCTGACACTGCACATTCCAACCTGCCTCACCATCATAAAATCATACTTTTTTTTTTTGCTCTGGGGACCTTTGAAGAAAAGATACCTATTTTTGCTTTGCTTTTCTTATAAAAATATAAATGCTTTGATAAGCATTTTCTCCTGATGTATCAAAAGACACTTCCATCCATTGATTTTCAGAATGTCCTCACTCTTATTTTTTCATGGTCCTGAGAGAACAAGTGACTGGTCCAGTGTTTCACAGTGAGTTAGAGGTGGAGTTAAGATTGAATCTCGAGGCTCCTTGACAATTATTTTCAATTTTCCCCCTAGTGTACTTTATTACTTCTTTACACAACCTCTAGGTTCAAAAGCCCTTTCGACAACTTCTAGATCACCACCTTATTTCGTTAAGAGTGTCAGAAGTTACAGTTTTCTTCTGGAAATGTATACAGAAATAGCATGAAAAATTCTTATATTTCTCTTGGAATATACCACATTTTTTTTTTTAATTTTCTTTGGAAAGTCACAAAATGCTCTAAATTTATGAAGTGATCACAGTAATGATTTGTTTTTCTTTTCTTTGTCTCCTTGGGTCATAACAATAACTTTTGTAATTTAAAACTATGAAAAATTCACTTGTATATTGTTGGATGTCTCCGGTGCTGTCATTCCCCTGAGATTATCTGCCATGTGGCTTTCTCATGTTGTCCCCTTGCAGACATGCTGACCACTGGTGCGAGGTGTTTCAAAGGCTGACGTTTACTGCTCTTAGCATGCTGATGTACATTCTTAGGGAAGAGAAGGATGAAAATCTTGAAGTTGTATTGTCAGACTCTGAAGTAATCATTATTCTTGGGCAATTGAGAGAGAAACACTGTCATATCGGTTGTGTTTGGATATCATGTCAACCAAACAACTGCCTCAAGTTTTGCTTTTCAGTACAGTGCTTTAATGTCATCTATGAACAGCCTGGGTATTCAGTCTTTATCTATTAAGGTGATAGATACTACCAGGTGACACAGCAGAGTACAAGTTTTCCAAGTTGTAGTTTGAGCCTTTATCTAGTATATTAATTATAAATATCAAAAGGCATAATCAAATTGATTTTAGAAGGTAATACAGGGCAGAGGTTAGAGCATAGATTGGATTAGATCTGTATATTGTATTTTTTTTTTAAACCATTTTTATCATCACCCCGCTAAGGACCTCCCCACCTTTTTAAGGACAACTTCATATTTGCTGCTTTTATTTTTTATCTACTCTGCCAGTCTCTGCTTTTTAATTGGTATTATTTATACCATTTATACTTAACTTACTACATCAGGGCTTAAGTCAGCCATTTTAATTTTTGTTTTCTTTTTGTTCCTATGTTTCTTATTCCTCCACTTTTTATTTGTTTGCTTAGTATTTTGTTTTCCTGTGGGTTACTTGAACGTTTTTTAGGATTCTGTTTTGCTTTGTTTGTAGTGCTTTTGAGTACATTGCTTTGTAGAGTTTACTTAGTGGTTGATCTTCCTCATATTACAATATACATATTGTTGTATTACAGTCTATTAACATCAGCATTATAGCATGGAAACCTCATTTCCATCTAGATCCTTTTACCATCACCACTATTGAAATATCATCAACTTGAATTTCAGATGGTATTGTGGACTGAATATTTGTGAACCCCTCCCCAACCCCAAGTTCACATGTGAAACCCTAACCCCCATGTGGCTGTGTTTCGAGATAGAGCCTATAAGGAAGTAATTAATGTTAAATGAAGCCATAAGGTTAGGGCCCTGATCCAATAGGATGAAGAGGCATGAGAGAGCTTTCTTTCTCTTTTTCTCTCCCCTCTCCCACCCCTCCCCAGCAGGCAAGCACCAAGGAAAGGCCATGTGAGGACATAAAAAGAAGGTGGCTGTCTATAAGCTAGGAAGAGAGTCCTCATCAGAAGTCCTGCCAGAAACTTGATTTTGGACTTTCCAGCTTCCAGAACTGTGAGAAAATAAACTTCTATTGTTTAAGTCACTCAGTCTATGGTATTTTATATGGCAGCCCAAGCTGACTAATGCAGATGGTGTTATAACTTTTGCTTCAGTCCTCAAATAAGATTCAGAAAACTCATCAGGAGAATAATCTATTATGTTTAGTCATATTTTGGTTATTTTCATTTTTTTCCCTTCTTGATGCTCTAAGATTCCTTCACTTATCATTTCCTTTCTGCTTGAAGAATTTCCTTTAGCCTTTCTTTAAGTGTATATCTGTTAAGTAACAAAGTCTCAGAGTTTTCTTTCACATGAGAACATTTTTATTCCCTTCTCAGTACTGAAGAATAGCTTTGCAAGATATGGAGTTTGCAGTTAATAGTTCTTTTCTTTCAGGACTAGAAAAATACTGTGCCACTTCTCTTTGTCCTCCGTTGTTTCAGATGAGAACTCTGTAATTCAAATTGGTATTTCTCTAAAGATAATACCTTGTTTCTACCTGGCTGCTTTCAAGATACTGTCTTTGTTTCCAGTGTTTAGAATTGAATTATGCTGTGTCATGTTGTGGATTTCTTTAAGTTTACCCTACTTGAAATTCTATTAGCTTTTTAAATCTGTGTATATATCTATATCTATATCTATCTATCTATCTACCTATCTATCTATGTCTTTCTCCAAATATGGGAAGTTATCAACCATTATTTCTTCTAATATGGGACTCTAATGATATGAATTTAGATTGTTTGTTATTGACTAGATTAGCTAGATCTGAGTTAAAATTCTGTTTAAGCCACTTAGTAGCTAAATTATCTAGGTAAAATATTTCAGATTGATTGATTGATTTCTATAAAATAAGACATGAGGCCAGTCTGTATTGGACCTCTGTTGCTTTAATCAGCAAACACTGCCACCACCACCACCACCCCCCGCCCAGTGGGACTTTATACACATAGACACACATTGTTTTCTTTGGGGAACTTCTCTTTCCTCATTGTATTTGGTGGGGCTGCCAATCATAATCACCACAACCCTTACCACACTCCACAAAGATTGAATTGTGTTCACCCTAGGAAGTAAACTGAATGAGACATCAGCATTACCATGTTCAGCCCAGTAACTGGACCAATGCCTCATCCATAAGACTAATTATTATTTATTGCATGTGCAAATAATGACTCAAATCCCAATAACATTTTTTTCCCAGAGCAGTGAGGTGACAAAATACTTAAAGATTTGTAGTGCAGGTCAGCAACTGGCTCTGGAATTCACTGCATTAGCAATCTAATTGTTCTGTCTCTTTATTGCTTGCTCCACATTTCTCCCTCTCCCTTTGGCTACATCTATCTTATTCTGCATGTCTTTATCTAGACCACCTCGGTATTTTTCTCCTTAAGTCCCTAAGCTTCTTTATTTCTCCATTCTCTCTCTTATGATCTCTGCTCCCCTGACTTTTTTTTTTTTTATTATTTTGTACCTATTTTGATTCCTACTTCTGTATTTTATTCCTTCTTACCTTCCCCATTTTATTTATTATTTATTTATTTATTTATTTTGTAACCAGCTTCCATTCCCTTTATTTTTCTCATATAAAACTATGTGGTGGTCACAGCTGGAGCTTGGGTCCTCTGCAAGGAAGCTCTGGTGTGGGTCTTTACAAGATGGTCAGTGAATTCCTGCTATGGAGACTTGGTGAACAGCATCTGTTTCCAGAGATTAGGGGTGAGAGAGCTGTAGGTCTTGGAAATGGCATCAAAGGTGGCCTTGGCAAAGTTGCCCAGGGTGGCAGTGCAGCCCCTGACAGAGGTGTAGCAATCGTCAGTACTGGCCATCAGCAGCAGCTTCTTCGGCACAGGGGCTGAGTTGATGCCAGTGCCCCTGGGGCAGGGATGAGACTCACCGGGCCAGAGCCACAGAGAGCCAGTCATCTTGCAATGAACAGCATTGGGCTTGCCGATCTTGTTACCCCAGTAACCTCGCTGCATGGGGACGATGGAGAGCTTGGCCAGAATCATGGCCCCACAGGTGGCAGTGGCTACCTCTCTGGAGCACCTGACACCCAAATGATGTCCATTGTAATTCTCAGTGGCGACAAGTGCCTAGAACCTGGTCCCGCTGGCCAGCACGGGTCTGCTTTTGCACAGGCATTATCTACAAAACCTTGTCCTTGAGGGATGCCCCCAGCAAAAAGTCAATGATCTCAGATTCCTTGATGGGCAGAGAGAAGAGACAGATCTCCTCCAGGGACCTGATCTTCATGTCCTCAACCAAGCGACCCAGCTTGGTGACAGGGAGCCTCTCATTGTCCTTGGCCCCAGCCCCGGGATGACGTAAACTACCTCAGCCTCCTCTCCCGGGGCCCCCTCGGCCTCCGAGCCCTCCAGCAGCACCTGTATCATCTGCTATTTGGTGTTTTTATGGAGAAGAATCTTACTTCCCCACTTTAATCTTTTTGCTTCTTACCCGTCTTTCCAGATCATTTTCTCTATTCAGTATCAGATCACAATGGGACTCTAAGTTACGTGTATTTATTTAGTATTTACTGTTTATTCAGTATTTATTTGCTATCTCTTGGAATAAAGATTTATCTTCCTTTTTCTAACTGAAAGAAAGTCATTTAATGTATTAAAATGAATATATGTAATTTAAAATATTCTATACAATCTAATTAAATATTTAATATATTTAAGTATCAAAGTTAAATACATTTATGTAGGGAAGATAATATAAGTTTTTATTCACCTCCAGCTCATGATTAATTTTGCTTTTCTTGTGGATTAAAGGCTGTTAATAGGAAAAAAAAATCCTCATCCCTCTTGTAAACATGGGTCTCTGATGTCTTTTATTAAGTTAGTGCTAAAGCCACAAACAGCGAATGTGACAAGCAGGTCTGATGACAGCAATGTTAATTAATCTCCATAAGCTGGACCATCTGGTTTTTGGAAACTGAACAGGAAACACACAGCCCTAGCTCAGCATCTAGAGTATTCATTGGCTGGTGAGTATTGACTATGCATATTAGTCAGTCAGAAATGTCCAAAAGGAAGAGCACACCATGGCCAGTGATCTGGCTGAGTGGACAGACCTATTCTTTGGTTAGAGAATGATTCTTTATTCAGCTCATTCTCCAGACCTCAATTCTGCTCCAGTCAATTCTGCTCTGCTATAGAGCTGGTCCCAATAGAAAAGAAAGAGGGAGGTAACAGTCCCTGTGTCTCTGCCTGAGAGATGGCAGGAAGCATGGCTACACTCATACTTCCTGGCCACTAGCTCTGCAGCTCAAGCTGTTCTCTTTTGCTATATGTCTTCTCTAAGGCTTTCCTCTGCTAACCTATCCCAAGTGGTGCTTAGTGCTCTGTTCTCCATCTCTACATCATAGGCTCAGCAGAAGAATTTATTTTCTTATTGTGAATCAATACAATAATCTCTCCTGGTGGAGGATTTTCAACCTTGAACCTTAGCTGTCATTGGGAATGAACATTGGAAATGAATCTGTTCCCTGGGGTCCTGACATACTCAAAGCTCTCAATTTCTGCTCCCACCTCCACTCCCATGTCCTTGATAATATGTGCCAGGACCCAAAAACATTTAATTGGAGAGCTTAGTTGAGTATTTTTCTCCTCCTTAGATTACCCTATAAATATTGAAATTGAACAAGATCTTTCAAAGTACTAAGTGACATTTTGTTGGTGTACACATGGGATGAATACATTTACATCTATTAGATAATTATTTATCAAGCTAATTGGCCCCAAACCATCAACTTTTTATTTTTATTTTTTAAGGTAAAGCCTAAAGGGAAGAGGTATTTTTTTCATACTTGGGTTCTCCTGGGGCATCTTGCAAAACTGGATTCACAGACTGCAAATGTGCTTCGCGTGCTTTCTCAGTGAGGAAGGGAAAACTGAGATCTCTAGCATTAAACAATCATTTTATTCCACAAAACCTGTGTGTGAATTATTGACATTCCATTCCCATGTTTACTCAATTAATGAAGCCAATTAGTGCACATTGTGCTTTGTAGTAGCATCAGCAGGAACTAAATGAGCCTTTGGGGATGTTTATGGACTTAGTTGATTTCAGGAAAAAGGTTGACTGATAGAAGCAGCTGCTAGTGGGAAACAGTTTGCTCCCAAATAGAAATGAACCATAAGATTGAACAGATGTTGTTCTGTCTTCTTAGTGCCTGGATTATGGTGCAATGTTATCAATTAATTTCCTACCAGGAAAGTCTAAAATATAGTCAAAGGAAACTGTCAGAGGCCAGCCACAGCGTTCTACAGCAGCAGGGCAGTGTTTATTCTCCAGGAAGTTTGTAGTCATTGGCTTCCCAGTTGTCTCACTAATCAGTTAAAAAACAAACAATAAAATGACCAAGAATTTTAAAAAAATTGACTTAGAAATAATATATAAACTTAGAGAATGAGTTGAAATCCCTTTGAATACATTTTATAATATTCCAGTTAATTATGGTAATGAGATGTGGTAGTTAATTTTATGCATCAACTTGACTGAGCTAAGGGATACCCAGATGGCTGGTAATCAGTTTTTCTGGATGTGTCTTTGAGGGTGTTTCTGGAAGAAATTAGCAGTTGAATCAATAGACTGAGTAAAGCAGATGACCCTTACCAAAGCAGGTGGGCATTGTCCAATTTATTGAGGACCTGAATAGAACAGAAAGGTGGAGGAAGGACAAATTTGCTCTTTGCTTGAACTGGGACATCCATCTCTCCTGCTCTCAGACATCAGCACTCTTGGTTCCCAGACCTTTGGACCTGGACAGAATTATACCACAGATTTTCCTGGGTCTCTAGTTTGTAGATGGCATCTTGGGACTTCTCAGCCTCCATCATTGTGTGAGTCAGTTCCTATAATTTATCTCCTCTTTATCTATCTATTTATCTATCTATCTATCTATCTATCTACCTATCATCTATCTATCTATCTATCTATCATCTCCTATTTCTCTGGAGAACTGTGACTTATACATAAGGAAAACAAAGAAAAGGGGTAGAGAACAGGACCTCTTATTTCCAGAGGGTAGACTTCCCAGCTGCAGTCTTTCTGGAAGAAATCTATTCTATAGCTCTCTCCACATTATAATGCAGGGGATCTGCAACAGGTGTCAGACAAAAGTAGGTTTCCATCAGGTATGCCCCCACATAGGTTGTGTGACCTTGGGTAATTTATCAGTACCTTGTGTGAGTTATCAATACCTTGGGTAAGTTAATAAAGCATGTTATATCTTGGTTTCTCCTCTATAAAATGAAGATACATATACTTGCTTCACAGGGTTAAATAAAATAACGTGATAATTTTTGTTGTAATGCACATTTTCTATATTAGGTATCATAGATTATATATACAATCAATTTATTAATTTGCAAGGAGATGAAGGAAGTGAAAAAAGGACTTTAAATGAATAGGTTGGCTGTAAAGATGCTTTCTGATTTTAGAAACATGTTAATGTGAAAAAGAAAAAAACTTGCACCCTAGATTTAAGAAAATGTCATAGTATATGCTAAAGAAATATTTACTTTTCTTCTTCTCATGTATTAAGAAAGCAGATATCAGAGAGCAGCTCACCAAACATTCAGGGAGACTGGAACTTCTTGATACCTATTTATAATATACTTTATTTCTAGTATGAGTATATAAAATCCAATGTACAAGAATCAAAGAATCCTAGTTTGAGACATGTGAGCATCTCATGTGGCCTTTATTTCTTATGTTAGGCTCACAAATAAAACAAGATGGCTTCTGTTTCGTAATCCACACTTAATTAGTCCTTTTTTTGGTGGGACCAATAAAGAGCGGGGTGCAAAGATTGTATTTGTTTTACTACTGAAAGAGCATTTCTAGCACAATGAATAAATCACAAACCCAAGACACTTTACTCTGTATAATTATCGTGAAGCCTAGTTTTATTTTCACCGAAGTGAGGCGTGAGGTTTTGTATGCGCTTGTGTTGTTTTTAATTTTGGCAGGAGATGGGGCAGTAGAGAAAGCTGTGAGGGAAAAGTGTTGCTGTCTTGTAAAATTATTTTTACATAGCTGTGCTAATTTATTTCACTCATACCCATTGATTGTAGACAAAGAAATCAGCCAGATCAGAGATCAGACTTGGAAACACTGGCGACAGATAGAAATATTGGATTTTTTGAAGATAGAGAAAGGGGAAATGATATATTTATGTACTAATAAATATTTGATATAATATATATAATATATATCAATATAGTTATATATTAGTATAATATATATAATAGTATATGTCATGTGTGTGTATATTTACACACATACTGAAGGAAAAAAGAGATACAACTGATAGACAGTACAAAAATATTCCCTTTGGGAAGCCTAAAAACGTGACCCTGCAAGGGGTTATTCTTACCCCCTTCTCTTCCTCTACCTATGTGTCTCTATGAATCATGGTTCAGGGGTGCTCGACATGCTGCTTGAATCTGAGCCACGTGGAACCACTTGCCTCAAGCACGTCTCTCCATCATAGGGCTGGTACTGCTTCTGTGTCCCTCTTTTGTAATCCAGGTCTTCTGTCTTCAATTTCAGAGTTCCTGGTCAATTTAAAGTATCTCTTCTTTCCAAATGGTTAGAGAAGCCTCTGCCACAACTTTTGAAAACAAGATTTTAATTCTCTTTATCATCAACATATAAGTGTAACTGCTAAAACCTGCCATTTTATTGAATACTTGCTAAGTTCTAGGCAGTCACCTTAGTTAATTGCCTAATTTAGTTCTCACCCCAGTCTTATGAGACAGATATTGTTATGGCCATTTCAGTTGAGCACACTGAGATTAACTGAGTGATGTAAGAGCCAAGATGGTCGGTCAATGAACATTATTTTTGCTTGGTGAAGCCTGAGGGAGCTGGTAGACAGATCGTTAGGGATGGTTTAATTCATTGTTCATTTTACAGAGCAGGAAAAATGAGTCTCAGAGGCAGAAAGTGATTGCCCAAGGTCTCACTGGCGTGTATATCAGAGCTGAGAACCAAACTCAGGACTTGCGACTTTAGCACCCCATCTTTTCTGTGGAGCCAGGCTGCTTCATGGAACAGAATGACAGCAGGCTGATTGAAGTATGGCCGGTTGTGGGTCCCCAAACTGCTAACGTTGTGCCAGTGTTAACGAGGCTCCCTGGAATCTGGACCAAGAAGAGGAGAACGGATTTGGGGAGACCCTCATCTTCTTTCCGGATTACAGAGCCTTGTCACTCAGGCCCCATCACCCCCTTTGGCCCCTCTGTCCGAGAGATGCCTGACGATACTTCCCAGAGTAAGACGATTAGTTTAGCTACAGGCTAAGAAATAGGGTCGTTGTAAAAGCACATTAAAGGAAGGAGCTAGAAAGAAGAAGCACTTGAGAACAGGGACACAGTCTCCTCTTCAGCTCCAGTCACACCTTTTACCTTCCACAGCCCAACAGCCACCCCTTTTGCCTACCTTAACTTTAGACACCAAATGAAGATGCAAAGGCTTTATCTGTACCTCACCATGGTTCCTCTTGGATCTAGGGGGGGGGAATATGTTATTTATATGTTTTCCTAATTGAGAGAGGAAGAGAGAGAGAAGGAGAGAGAGAGAGACCCATCTGCTGCATATACTGACCTTTTCTGTCTTGATCCTTTGCCTAGTTACACTGTGTTCCTGGGACCCTTCCTCACTGTGGCCACTCCACAACTGGCCCATTTCCTCTCAATACACAGCTCGTGCTCAACTTGATTCCCTTTCAACCAACTGACCCTACTGATGTATTTAATTTTGCAGAAGGACACATATCGAATAACTCTTGTCAGTAGTTGCTGAATGTATATTCAACATTTTCTCCTTTTATAGATTATATTATTTGCGCTCTCAAATCCTTTGTATGGCATATAAGGATTTGCAGGTGTCATGGGAGAGAAGAAATAGCTCAGCTTCCATATCTTTTTGGATTTTTTTCACTTGAAACTGGTAGATTTATAAGAACAAATATCAGTTACCAAATAAATAAAAATATGTAATTACTAGTAAAACAGACAGCAGATGGGCTTTACAATGCATTCACTTTACTTTGCAGTTCTACAGAACATGTGGTGCTTCCATGGGCACTGATTCTTATCAAGGAGTTAGGATCTGACCACTGTGAAGCAGTACATCATTCTTAGTAGGAGTTGTCACAGCCTTGCCAGTGATGGAAGGTCAGTAATCACCAGTTACAGAAAAGGCACTAATGTGTAAGCACTTATACGAGAGTCAATTATCATAAAGGGAACTAGAGGAATAGGCTGGAGAGATGCAGGAAGATTTTTCAGGTTGGCTCCTGGAGTTCATATTTCTTACAGTTAACTGTAAATAATCTCACCACTGAGGATCTCACTTAAGTGATGCTATTTTTTTCTTTTAGGGAAGATGTATTATTATAATTAACATACCCTCATAGAAACCTAGATGAGTACACTTAAAACGGGTCACTGATTCTGACTTTCTTGATTTAATGTCATTTCTCATTTTAAAACAAAGAATGTGCACACTAATTTGCTATTTCCCCTCACCATCTGTTACCACGAGCTCATAGACAAACATAGCTATAAATCATAGTTACTAAAATTTTACTCTTCTTGTCTCATGGGATGTACTCATTAATAGGGTGTGTATATGTTTGTGTTTATAAATTCACATTATCTTTACTTTCTGTGTGTTTCCTTTAGATAGGAGTAAGCTTTGCAGACATTAATTACAAGATCAAACCTTAGAGGAGAGTGACTTTGCACTTCTAAGATAGTTAACAATCTTTAACCATCACCAGTCATTTTTTAAGCAGCTTCTCTGTGGGTTGGATGAAAGTGGATTCATTTACCTGACTTTGCTTTCCTCTTTTTGGTGGCTGATTAGTCATTACAGGTCGGTCTTTGAATAGAGTCCAAATTGGTACATCTGGATCTGTTTAGTGACTCTACCGAGGAGCTCAGGCATCAGCTGATTTGTCTTGTTAGCACGTAAATGTCTTTGTTATCAGTCTCTCCATAATGCTTCTGACCACGTGTTTGCATTATGTGGTACAATGCAAAAACAAAACAAATGAACAAAATAGAAAAAATTGTTTCCAGACCATTCTCTCAAGGAAAATAACTAAGTTTTACTAAGATATCACATAGATGGAGCGTCAAAGAAATAAACTTTGTAAACATATCATAATGACCTGAACCCAAACCAATAACTTAAAAATCAAAGCAGGATAGATCATTCAAATCATTTGTTCCAAAATGATTTATATCGTGCTAATTACCTTTAGTCTCTCTTTCTAGTTTGGCTATCAGCAACAGTACTGTGTGCTCGATTTGGAGAACCATAGAATTCAGCATGGATAATAACTTTATTTTACTTGCTGAAGAGGAGTGATAAGCCCTGTCCATTTGCCATAGAGTCGTTTGCTCACTTTCTTTCTAAATTCTGCGTGGTCAAAGGAATTTTTTTTCTCTCACACCTGTAACATTCCACTATCACCTTGGCCGTGTTGTAGTATTAAAAAATTTAAATCCCTCTGGTGAATAGCCAACTGTGCCCTTTCTTTTTATGGAAGATGTATTCTACTTCCAATTTTACATGGGCTGCTGCAGCCTCCAGTGTAAATAAGTACCTGTCTTCTAAAATGTCACTAATAAACTCCCGGTCATTTGGTGTTTGAGAAAGATGTCACACAAGAAATCACCTTCATGTTTCCACAAAAATCATCAAATGAAAACCTAGATCAAATTAACTAATGAATTTTATTACATTCCTATATTAAAGTAAAATGCATATGTGTGTGATGAATTAAACTGTTGAGTCCAGAGCCATTTTGTTTTTTCACTTTGGGAAGATGGCTATGATATTAATCTTTGTTTTTCTGAATACAGACAAGGCTAAGGAAGGCAGATATTAGGCCAGAAAATTAGGCCTTTTAGTGTCAATAAAGAAGTCCTATATTGGAGTCCAGAGATCTAGGTTTTAGCCCTATCCCGGCCTTTTGTTATCTGTATGACCTTGAACAAATCATCCTTTCTGAGCCCTTATTTACTTGTCCATAACTTAGAGATATCAATACCTGCTCTATTTCCTTGGTTTTTCATGTGAGGTAATGTTATTAGAATCTGTGAACTACTACACAAATATGAGGTGCAATTATTTTAAAGTTGAACTAGAGTATTTTTGATCAAAGGCTAAGCCAATAATGAAGTCACTGTGCCAAAATATTCCTTTGTCAATGGGTTCTACCATCTGTTCGTATTTTTATTAACCATGCCACTTTAAGAATAACAACAGAAGATAAGAATTATTTGAGGCACACCTTTTGCTGACTCTGAGGTTGGTTGCTGGTAGCAAATAAAAATAAGGGCTCTTAATCACTGTCTCATAAGTGTCAAGCATTGTCCCTGGGGCTTCACACACATTTGTTTTTCACCAAGTCTCTGCAAGCAACTCCCCTTATGCAGTTAACAGATATGCAGATAAGTCAATGAAGGCTCAGAGATGATGTCTTGCTCAGGTCATAGAGTTGGCTCCAAGCAGAGTCAGAATTCGTACCTGGACAGGACAGCACTCCTGTTAATGTTTCAAGCATTCGACAACATCCGTAACAACAGAATTCTGCTGCTAAACTACCAAAAATTGCTAGATCCTAGGAGAGATCTACCAACAGGCCACCATCTCGAGGGTGAAGAAAGGTGTCTTTTTCTAGGAGAATGGCTGTTGGCAGCTGTGAGAAATGATAGTTTTCCTTCATGTTTTCTTAACTTTTATTTGAGCTTTGTTTCTCAAGAGTCAATATCATCTAGACATTTCCCTTTTGGGCCCATGCCTCCACTTACATTTTAGTTTTAGGGAAATTGATCCCATTATGTATTCAAAGGAGGAGTTCATATTTCTATGATAACTAATTATTTTGCACAAAGTTGTCTATTTAGACTCAGTTCTTAGCAATTCATTGCCACAAGTAACGATAGAAGTAGACTGCACATAAAGGCAAACTTGCTGTCAGCATAATGTATACTGGGTATGATTTCTAACTCACATATTATTACAATTGTAAGGTGACTTGAGCACCATCTAGGCAACTTCCTTTTTGTTTGTTTGTTTGTTTGTTAGTTTGTTTTAGGTTGGGAGAAAGAGACCCAAAGGAAGTGACCTGCCTATGGTCACATCACACAGTCTATTATAAACTTTCCAGAGGTACTAAGATTTTTAAACAAATTATCTTTTGCATGTTCTCATGCTCTTATTTCCTTTGCTTTAACAGAAACTTCCAGCATAGAGCAGTGTTCTACTTACTACATAGTGAATAATAACAACTTCAATCCCCATCTACCATTGGTTATAAACTGGGGGTCCTATACTAACACCTCTCACAACACATAAGCATTTTTAATTCCTAGAGGACCACCAAAGGCTCCTCCATGGACTTCTTGTGCTCGTGATAAAGACTTCATATATTAGTTTAAGCTGATTTTCCCCCTCACATCTACCCACTATAGTTTAAGGCTAATTGGTGCTGCTTTTGAAAAGTGTGCTTCTGTGAGACTCATGAAGCCTTGAGATGACGGTGCAAGTCTATAGACAACAGAATTTGATTTACCCAAAACATTTTAGGACCCTCAGATATATTAAACACTGTACTTTCTTCAAAATATTTTGTCTTCTACATCAATATTAAGTTCAGCTTTTCCTCAGTATTCTATTTTACAGACGATCGTGTGTAGAATGAGAATGACGTTTAAGAACAGAATTTCTGTGTATAATTTAAGAAATTAATTATCAATATATGGAATAAAAAATTAAGAATGCATGCAATTTTTTCCTGTTTTCTTATCTGCCTCATCAGAATGACTGTCCCCTGATGTATACACAGTCTTTTAAAGCTATGGTATTGGAAGTAAGGATAGGTGTCCATGTGACACACATGGAAATTCTGCAGTTAGAAACAATCAACTCATAAATGTAAGCAGAGTGCCATGCTAGGAAGAGAAAGAAGAAAACAATTTTTTTTTTCTTTTTTTTGCGGTACGCGGGCCTCTCACTGTTGTGGCCTCTCCCGTTGTGGAGCAAAGTCTCCGGATGCGCAGGCTCAGCAGCTATGGCTCACGGGCCCAGCCGCTCCGTGGCATGTGGGATCCTCCCGGACCGGGGCATGAACCCCCGTCCCCTGAATCAGCAGGCGGACTCTCAACCACTGTGCCGCCAGGGAAGCCCAGAAGAAAACAATTTTAACATGAGCATCCTGGTCTTTCTAAAATATAATTTATTGCTCAAATGCACCATTTTCAATTAAAAACGGAATTATTATAATTTTCCCTTTGTTTCCATTATTGTTTCTCTTTCCTTGAGTGACTCATTATAATTCTTTATCACTTCTGTTTATCTCTTCATGAATAAAATAGTAAGACATTTGAAATGTATTAATATATTAGGATATTTTTCATTTCATTCTATGTAGTGTTTGAAGTTTGGATATATATGTATATATACATATGCCTGTATATGTATATCCATACACATATTGGAGATTATCTATCTATCTGTCATCTGTCTATCTATCTATCTATATCTCTATCTACCTGTCTATGCTTCAGTGTGTTAGAAGTAAAAAGCAAACAGAGACTTCTTGGCAAATACAGAGAGATTTTGTGACAAATATTCAAGGAAGGAAAAAAATATATTCACCCCAGATATCAGTTAAGAACTAGACACCCATTCAACACTGACACTGAAAACTTGGAAAGGCATAGAACTCATGGGAAAACTTAAAAACACTTTGAAGCATCTAAAAGAAACAAAATCATGTTGTATGGGCAAATTTAGTCAAATCCAGGGAAGAGAAAAGAAATACGTAGGTCCTGGTCTTTCTGCAATAGAATTTGTTGCTTAATTGTGCATTTTTCCATTTTACAAAGTGAAATCATTATAATATTTCTTTTGTTGTAGCAGTTTCAATGAATGGCATGGCTTAGACCCAAGAAATTTATTGAGGAATTTGGATAGAACATTTGATGATTATATTTGTGTCCAGACCTGCACATGTTAGAATCAAAAGGGACAGAGAGGACATGCATCCAATCTCCCTCTTTAGATGTGAATCCTTCTCTGGCATTCCTAGCCTGTGGCATATATGATGACAGACATGCTTCCCCTTGTCTGTACTGAAAATTCTTTCTTTGGAACTCTAATTCATTCATTCAGCCAACACTGAGTCCCTACTATATGCCAGGCATGTTTGTACACTGGAACATATACAACGGAAAAAGTAAGACGACACCTCTGTCCTGGAGACGATCACAGTCTAGTGAAAGAGATAGAAATATAAATAGCTTATTAGAATATCAGGTAATAAGTACATGGTAGGAAAATCTTAAAAATTCTGAAGGAATTCAGAAGAGAGAGTGATAGACACTGGACTAAAGAATTAACATATGAAAATTGTTTTGATTCATTACAAATTTCTATTAAGTTCCCTATTCTCTGTCTCTGTCTGTCTCTCTTTCTCTCTCACACATATGGTAAAATTATGTGGCCCTTTTTAAATCTTCACAGTCATAATTTCATGTCTCATTTTTCTGCATCTGCCTTTCTCGTGTTCTTATCAATAAACCTAGAAATGAATTTTACCAAAAACATGTTCAGATGACCTAATGAAGCATGAATTGAGTTTGTGTGCCTCCAAAGGACATAATAATGACTTCTGGGTAAGATTATAGGGCTCAGTGAAAAGAAATATTTCCTAATAATCGGAGATCTTCATCAATGTAATGGGCTGCTGTGGTGACTAGTAAGTTCTCCATTCTCAGAACTTAAGTAATTGTATATTTCTATTGATGCGGAATCTTATTCTATTGACTTCTGAGTTGACAAAGTTATGGAATTGTGAGTTGGGTTCATAAGAAAACTTTTAAATATGTACATTTAATGATCTTAATTTTCTGTTCTCTCTTTAGTTACAATTCTACAATTCCTGTTATTGATGATAATGTTCGAAATTCAGGACCAAGGACAGCAATTTCCATCCAGGATAACAGGGATGATGGTTTGATACCAAATAGCAACAATAACAAAAATCTTACTAGCAAACATATTATATAATATATCCATTTGATCAATAAATGTAATTTCTGAGTTGAAAAGGAGGAAAATTAACAGTTATTGAGCAAACCACCATATTACCTCTTTTAATCCTCCCAACAAATGTGTGTGATAAATATTGTTATTCATAGATATTTACGACATGTTATGTATAAGTATGTATAAACACATATATGTATAATATGTTTACAAGCTGTCAAGATATGTTTATGAATGAGGGAAGTGAAGGCTTAAAACAACTTTCTTGAGGTTACATTATTAGTAAGAGATTCAGACCCATTTATGATTTCAAATCTCATTGCCTTTCTACCCATAGGAGAGGAAATATGCAAAAAAAGGGAAAAGTTGCATCTGCATAGCCAAAAATAATCATGCAATTTGACCAAATTCAAAGAGAAGGAAAGTGCATTTTTTATAGGGAATGGAGGAGAGACATTACCGAGGAAAGTAGGTTATTACCAGCTATATTTAGGTGTTTAAAACACTTGGCTTTATAACATGTATATTTGCATGTATGTTAAACATTTTATTTTCTCAAAATGACCCTGATCCAGTTTAGATACACTTCTTCAGTGGGCTCTTCCCCCCAGATTTCTTTGCCTGTGGAAAACCCCACTCATCCTTCAAAGTCTCAGACACAGCTTTGTTTGTGGTTGGCAATCAAGGATTATTACTGATTTAAATAGAATCATCAAAAATTAAAATTTTATAGAATTCTAGTACTATTGATGAAGACTCAGCTTTTGGATTATCCAATTTTATAAATTACAACAGATCTCTTCAATATTAAAAAGATAGCCATCTTTAAAAAATATACTGAATACTAACTCTGTGTGGTCCTTCTTGTGACTCATCACTGACACTGTGCCACTTGTGGTTAAGTATGTTACCTTTCTGAGTCACACAATAGAAATTTAGTTAATTAGTTATTATACAATACACTTAGCTACTTGTCTTTCCAACTAAACTGTTGTTGCAGGCATCATTGTTCTTGTTTTACATCTGGCAGTATACCCAGAAGGTACTAAGATATCTTATGTTATTTGATTTAAATGAATTGAATTTAATTTTTTTCATGTGTGGAGCATGAATAACAATCATTTCTCTGCATACTGCGCACTTTGTCCTGTGGTGAATCATTGCATGTGAAGGTTTTTTAGAGGAAAACTCCCATAAAGCATTATGCAAAAAGAGAGGTTTAGGTCAGTTTATCTCCAAAGAAGCAGATCTGACTTACATGGCCTAAATGTGACTTCAAGAAACAGAGGGAAAATAAATCCATTGTAAGTTGAATAGCATAACCAGAATACCTATTCCAGAATCTGAATGTTGAAAGCTCACATGCAACAAGAATTTCCCTGAAGCAATATTAGAGAAAGAAATTCCCATCTATTTCTCTATTAATCAACAAGTGACTACAGTTGATTTGTAAATATGGAAAATAGATTCCCTCATTTAGAATCAAGACTGTCATCTTTCTAAGTTATACACTGATGTATCACAGGGCCTCGATACTTTGATCCACATTGTTGTTTGAGCTTCACAAAAGCTTAGAGATTCAAGCAAGAACACATCCCACTTTCTTGGAAGACTGAGACCCAGTAAGATGAATTGACATGCCAATATCAGAGAGCTTCTTGGTATCAGCCAAGATAAAAAATCAGGTGGCTTAATTCTGAGCCTCCATCATGATTCCTTCCCCCTGTAGTGCCATGGACATGAGAGGATACTGAAAGGTCCAGCTCAAGTCACATAGACCCTCAAGATCAATCAGAGCCCATCTCTGGTATCCACGTTTGACTTCACATCACTGATCTATAGCTAAAGATGTATAATCATGTTCTCTGTCTCCTGAGTTTCTGTTTGGTGTCTTGGTTTACTTCCAGAAAAGCACACAAAATAGATAATCAGCCAATAAGGGAATATGTTCTTCCAACCCCAGGGGCAGCTGTTCAATTTGAAGTTAAACTGTCTTTCAGCAAGGTCACTGGCATATGATTATCACTCTAAAAGCTTTTAAAGATCTTTATTCTCAGGACGCTTCTTAACTGGAATGTTTGGTATTCTGCATCTTTGAGAAATGTATATTTTATGTGGGTTGGGTTGGGATATTTATGAAAGCCATTTTGAAAATATTTTCCTACGGAGGTCTCTAGCCATTATAGTCTGCATTCTGGCATTTTTTCTTCTTTCCTTAAAGTCTTAAAGTGATTATGCCAGTATCAGCAATAAAGTTCCTTCCCTATCCCTCCCCACAAAATAGCAGATGGTGAATAAATATTTTAAATACTTTTACATTCTGTGACTCATTTTCAGGCTAAGTATAGCTTTACCCAGATGTTCACAATTCTGATCTAGAATAAAGGGCAAGTGGTATTTATCAAGCCATTCACTGTCTTCTAACCACCAGTTCTTGCATATGACCGTGGCATGAATAAAAACTATTAAATAACATTGTTAAAATATACAAAATAGTTTATTTGCATGCACTCATTGCAGGTATTGGTTGATGTGTGATCTAGATGTAAAAAACGATATCTTGCATACCACTGGTTTATCAGTATTTTAAAAAACAGATATTTTTAATAGACCTATTCAGAAATATACTTATAAAACTCAGAGAATGTATAAAACAAAAGCCATCTGCTTTGTAGCAGTTAAGATTGTATCACTTTTGTGAGAATCAATAAATACATTTATTGAGGTATGGCTATGATTTTTCTTACTCCTTCTTATTTCTTAGTAGTGTCATATGCACGAAGGAATTCTGATGTTTCATAATGTTTTTTAATACATAAATATGTAATACCAAATATATGTAAAGGAGTATTCTAGGTTCCTCATAAGCAGGTATCAATAGTATAGAATGTATTTAATTTTATAAATAATTCAATATGCAGATGTAATTACGCCCAATGTTTATAATGTGTTATGTGATTCAGTTACTGCCATCTTACTTTAATTACAAAATCGTAACGAATTATGTGTTAGAAGCTGAGTGCTCATTGGTATTCTATGTTCCAGGACCAGCACAAGTAGAATAAGATTCAGTGCTTACTTTTGAGGTACTTCTCATTTCTATGGGGTGATTAGACAAAGAACAGATCAATGCCCTTTGGCATTTCAGGCCTTATACCAAACGGAGCACATGTAAGGGGGCTTTCACCTTCTAAGCCTACAGGACCCTGCTCCTGGCCCAGGGAAGCCTCTTTATCATCAGCCAACATAGAGGGAAGGTTGAGGGAGAGCAGCCTTGCTCCTGAGGTGGGTCAGCTAACAGGAAAACCAACAATCTGTCCTGGACTATTTGGCCACCAGACTTCATTGACCCTCTTGGAAGGCCATGATGACTGACTGGGTAATATTATCCAGTCTGATTATCTAGACTGGATAATAGAAGTCTGAAAGTTGGGGTGAGGGAAGGGGAACATGGTAGTTGTCTTCAAATAATGGCAGAGCCGTCTTGGACAAAAGGGTTGCTCTCAGTGGCACAAAGGGCCTGAACTAGGGCCAGTGATTAAAAAGAGCTGGGAAATCTTGTTTCTGCTTCATGTAACGAAGAACTTTCTGATAATCGGAGTTGCTGACTTTGGAAATGACTCTAGTGTGATGTGGCGAGCTTCATCTCTGGAAGAGGGATGATCACTCACTGGGACAATGTGAAGGCCATATGGGTGTCAGTAGAGCCCCAAGACATTCTTAACCTACATGGGCTGTGTGTTCTGCAACTTTTTGGCTTGTATTTTCAGAACTACAGGGCCTGAGTGGTAAACTACTGAACCTCAAATCTAATTTCTCACCTATTATTCGTATCCGATTTTATTCACCTTCAAGTCTACCTTTTAAAAGCAGCACTTGCATTAAGCAATGTAAAAACATTTCTGGAACTGAGTTTTCTTCTTAAACCTATTTGTCCAGTCTCCCTTTGGTGAACAACCTTGTTTCTTCAGGCTTTTCAATATTCAGCCTTTGTTTTGACTCCGTGCATTTTACAATGTTCTAATCATTATTTCTTTGCTACTTTTAAATTACCCCCAATCCCAGGACTTTGCTAGATAGAAGAGATTGAAAAACATTTTTTTATTGAAAAGTTATATTCTCTAAACTTCAATGACTTTGTAAAGCAGATTTCATCAGAAGTGGGACTTACACATTTTTAGTAAATACGAATGCTCACTCTTTCTCGCGGCTGCTTAGAATTTTACTGATTACACTTTGGAAATGCATAATTGTGTAATTAATCTTGAGGATGTCAGAATGCGTACTTTTAAAAGTAATTTTCTTAGGGAAATAATACATATCTCATTATTTTTTTTACTGTAACTGATATTCATGGTCTCTTCATTTATAGGTATAAACCCTGCCAGAGATGGTCAATATCAGTGCCATGTATTATTAAAGTGAATTAATTTTTCAAACACATCTTCCATTCAATTTCTCATTAAACGCGGCATTGTAAATTCTGCTGTCAAGGAATACAAATAACATGATTATACAATACTTGCATTATACGGAGTCCTCTTGGCTAGGATGGTTACCTACCATAAACACTGATTCATTCTTTATGGAAAAGAACTTTAAAACACAGTTGTTAAAACTGACAAAGAGCCAGGTGCAATCCAAACCTTTGATGCTCTTATAGCTTTTACCAGTAAAGAGTTTGTAATCATTGCATACAGGGAGGAACCCGAAGATAGATACATATTTACTTAACCTATAGCTTTTGAAAAAATGTACCATTTATTCAAGGACCACCAACCTTGGCATTACACAAATGTAAGCAAATAAATGGATGAATTAATGAATCAGAATGAGTAAGAGGGCCTTCCGTGGTGGCGCAGTGGTTAAGAATCTGCCTGCTAATGCAGGGAACACGGGTTCGAGCCCTGGTGCGGGAAGATCCCACATGCAGCGGAGCAACGCGAAGCCCGTGCGCCACCACTACTGAGCCTGTGCTCTAGAGCCTGCGTGCCACAACTACTGAAGCCTGTGCGCCTAGAGCCCGTGGTCCGCAACAAAAGAAGCCACCGCAATGAGAAGCCCACGCACCGCAACGAAGAGTAGCCCCCGCTCCACGCAACTAGAAGAAGCCCACACAAGCCACAAATACACAACGCAGCCAAGAATAAAAACAAATTAAATAAATAAATTTTAAAAAAAAAGAATGAGTAAGGGAAGAGTGATATATACCAGCACTGACATGGGTAAACTGCAAGAAAAAGATGCATGTAGACATGGGATTGTTATGCTTCTCATGTACTCTCACCACATAGACAATGATCTGCCGTCTATACTTAAGGATACTGCTCTGTATGAAGGCATTCAGATTCTCAATGATAAAAGAGGTTTAATGGAAATCGTGAGGTATTAGCCCTAAATAAATGCCAGGCATTAGTCTATGTAAAGTTGAGTAAGACAGGATCTTGCTGTTAAGGAGTTCAGGATCTTATGATAGGCACGTAACTGAGCATAATAATTTCAGTACAATGTTCTTACAAGTGCCAGCAAAATGCTTTATCCAGCTAAGGAAGACATCACCTCACTCTGCAGAGTATGACAGGTTACTAGGGGGAGATTCCCAGAGGAAGGGAGATGTGAGCGTTGCCTTGACACATAGAGAGGGCTGTGTCAGTAGGAGGAGGGAAAGGCACTCACTCGGTCAGAACTGAGAGACCGGTCGGTTCAGAGGCATGAGGTTGGAATGGGCCTGGCATTTGCAAGGATTAGTATTAAGCTCCATAAGTCTGGAACAAAGGGTTGGTGGGCGTCATGGTCCTACCCTGGATGCCGTTCTGTAAGCAGTGGAATATGCCTAGAGATTATGATGTGAGGAGAGCTTAATGAGACTGCTTTCTGGAAGGCAAACTGGAGGGTAGAATGGAGGATGAAAGCACTAGAGGAAAGAATCCTTTTAGTATATTGCCCGGAAAATGGAAGTAAGGGGGCTGATTTGAAAGAGGTATCCAAAATTGAATTCAATAGAATATTGTGACTAATAGATTTGAGGGATAAAGGAGGAAAAGTGAAAAGCTAATTTTGGACTTTAGATAGATTATTAGGTCATTAATAAAATCCAGAAATGTAGAGGGAGCAAGACTGGTGAGTGGTGGTGTTTTAGATGATACCTTTAGTTTGGGGCATGTTGCAGTTGAATATCTTATGACATTCAGGCAGAGATATTGAGCTGAAATTACAGAGTTCCTATATATCCCGTCCCCACACGTGCACAGCCTCCCCATTAACAACATCACCCACTAGAGTGGTACATTTGTTATGACTGAAGAACCTACATTGATACATTATCACAAAACACTTTACATGAGGGCTACTCTTGGCGTTTTACAGCCTGTAGATTTTGAAAAACCTGCAAAGACATGTATTCACCATTATAGTCTCACACAGAATAGATTCACTGCCCTGAAAATCCTCTGTGCTCTGTCTATTCATCCCTCCCTTCCCCAACCCTGGCAACCACTGATCTTTATGGTTTTTCCCTTTCTGCAATGCCGTATAGTTGGAATCATATAGTATGCAGCCTTTATAGATTGGCTTCTTTCACTCAGTAATATGCACTTAAGATTCTTCCTTGTCTTTTCATGTCTTAATAGCTCATTTCTTTTTAGCACTGGGTAATATTCCATTGTCTGGATGTACCACAGTTTATCCATTCACCTCCTGAGTAGTGTGTTGGTCACTACCAACTTTTAGCAATTCTGAATAAAGCTGCTGTAAACATCTGTAGGCAGGTTTTTGTGTAGACATAAGTTTTCAACTCATTTGGATAAATATAAAGGAGCATGACTTCTGGATCATGTGGTAAGAGTATGTTTTTGTAAGTTTTGTAACTTCAAAATGGCCAGACTGTCTTCCAAAGTGGTTATAACGTTTAGCATTCCCACCAGCAATGGATGAAAGTTCCTTTTGCTCCACAGCGTTGTTAGCTTTTGGTGTTGTCAGAGTTTTGGGATTTGGTCCATTCTAATATGTGTGTTGTTGTATCTCATTGTTTTAACTTGCAATTCTCTAATGATATACGACGTTGAGCATCTTCTCATACTCTTATTTGTTGTCTATCTTTTTTGGTGAGGTTTCTGTTCAGATCTTTCGTCCAATGTTTTAACTGGATTGTTCATTTTCTTATTGTTGAGGTTTATGAGTTCTTTGTATATTTGGGGTACTAGTCCTTTATCAGATATGTCTTTTAAATATTTCCTCTCAGTCTGTCTTATCTTCTTATTTTCTTTAACAAGGAGTTTTCCTATATCTGATAAAATGGGTAGAATATTCTTAATGACCTACCACAACATAGTTAAACTTTTAATTTTGAAATGATTTTAGACTTAGAGAAAAGTTAGTGCAGAGAGTAGTTCAGAGATATCATGTGTACCCTTTTCCTAGCTTCACTTAATGTTACCATCATATATAAGCAAGATGCATTCATAAAAACTAAGAAATTAATATTGGCACAATGATATTAACTAAACTACAGACTTCATCAGATGCCTTTTCCTCTTCTAGGAACCAGGGATTCCATGTTGCATATGATCACCAGGTCTCCACATTCTCCACCAATTCACCAGTTTCTTAGCCTTATTTTTCATGATCTTGGCACTTTTGAAGAGTACTCATCAGGTATTTTGTAGAATGTCTTTCAATTGTGTTTGTCTGATATTTACTCCTGATTTTACTGGAGTTGTGATTTTAGGGAAGAACACTACGGTGGTGAGGTGCCCTTCTCATCATATTATACCACATCAGGAAGTACATGATATCAACTTATTACTGGTGATGGTAACTGATTACTCGCTTAAGATGGTACATGGCAGGTTTCACAGTAACTGTAACTACAGTAACTGTAAATTTGTTACTTTTCCCTTTTTATGCTCTATTCATTAGGTACAAGCCACTAAGTCCTGCCCCCAACAAGGGAGAAAAATTAAGCCCCACTCACCATGATTTTTTGAAGCTCTAAATACTAAAGTTTAGTACAGTTGTTAATAATAATACTAACAATAATTACAGTGATTCCACTTATTGTTTTTATTATTACTATTACTTCTTTTCAGTGAAGATCTAGCAGAAGTTATTGGTCATTAAGAAAGCACTATAGAGAAGAAACATCTTAAAGAATTGAGGAACTCAGACCAAGATATACTCTTCTGCCAGTTGCTTGAAGCTTCCTAGAAAGAACCTTTCCTTGGACATTTGTCAGTATTTTGTAGACTACATCAATTATGGGATATTCTACAAAAGATGATTTTGTATTCAGTTATGTGAACTCAATCCAAAGCTAGACATTTTGGCTGTGTCGACGACTTTTTAAAATCGCCAGTCAGAAGTCAAAATGTTTGCTGAAGGGTTACCCTAGATTACATACCTGGAGCAGCACATTAGCTGGGAGATGCCAAAGCCTAGTAATAAATGAATGCAAACAAATAAAACCAACCCTCTGGTGAGCATTGCTTACATTAACTGGATTCTGCTTCGAATGTTTATTCACTTCCACAAGGTTACTATATGTTCATAGAATAAATATTTTATGATCCGTGGCATATGTTCAGACCAAGAATTAGAGTAATAAAAACTTAATTTCAAGCTGGATGTAAATATAACTATGCACAAGTCTCTAAAAAGAATAAACATCCATATGGCTTTTAGGCAGTATATATGATTTATAATGTTAAATATCTGAAATGTCCTGTATTTATAGGTTCTGGCTTTTTTTCCCCTAGTCTCTCCTTCCCTTCCTTCCTTAACAATATTTACCATAGTGTGATATGCTGGAATTCCTTCTAAATAAACCTGAATATGCTGTGTTTGGTGGAAAGGGACAAATTTCACCTATGACTCATGACTCCTCTACTCACAAGGATCAATGGGAGAAGCAGTAGGAAAGATGCTGTGGGAAAGCCTATGGAGCTGGGACAGCACTCAGCTGCTTTTTTTTTTTAAAGACTTTTTATTTTTAATTAATTAATTAATTCATTTATTTTTGGCTGTGTTGGGTCTTCATTGCTGTGCTCGGGTTTTCTCTAGTTGTGGTGAGCAGGATTTTGAAATTCAATAACTTTGGCTGAGTAGTGGCTTCTCAATTTGCAAACTGCATGAAGATTAAAAATGAAACAAAATAAGAGGTGGTCCTGGACTTAGAAGGATAAGCTGGGTTATCAGCTGGGGAAGGAATAGAACATGCAAGGGTATGAGGTATGAAAATACTGGCAAGTGCCTGTAGAGGGAAATGGTGGGAGATAAATAAAAAATTAGGTTATTTCCAGGTTTGGAAGAATGCTACATGCCATGTTAGCTGTAGGGCATGGGAGGTCATTAGGGGTTTCTGAGTAGACTAAGGTCTGATCACATTTATGGTTTTGGACAGTCATCTTGGGGAAATGTGAGGCTAGATCGGAAGAGGCAAGACTCAAGGCAAGGAGACCTGTCTGAAGGCTGTTTCAATAGTCCTATGAGGGAGAGTGCACAGAGGAATGGAAAGGACATTTGTGAGGTCAAATCAACAGAGCTTCCCATTACTTCCTGGATGTAGTAGAGTGACAGTAGGTTGCAGAGTTATGGGAAACAAGAGAGACAATGAAGGGGAAGAATAATTAAAACTGATGATGAAGACGATGTGAGGTAGAAGAAGAAGGAAAGTTCTAAGACCTCCTGGTCTCTGACTGGAGCAACAGGAGTGTGAATTTGAGTGGAAAGTGTGAGTGGAAAATAGGAAAATTTGTGAGTTTGGAGAGAAAGATGAAAAAACAAAAATCAGTTGCAAATGAAGTGTTTAAATTTTTGCCATTTATAAGAAGTTTGGAAGGGTTTTTGCTCTTTCCTCATTCATCTGTGGGAGGAAGAGGCAGGTCCAGATCGTCTCTTAGGACCTTTCTGGTTTTACTATTCACATCCCGTGTTTTACAGAGAGGTCCTCTGAACTCACATTGTTCTCTGAGGCACTCAGGGACTACAAGAAATTTCTGTTCCTGTTAGGTGATTTCAACCTCAGTTACAAGCTCTCGCAAGTGTTTGTTGGGGCCAGAGATTTTCGTACATTGGAAAAAAAATGCTATATGAGGGGAAAACAACCTCTCACTTTGGAAAGTGTAATGATAAAAATTGAACATTTCCAGCTAACAGCTTTTTATGGGCTATGAATAAGTAAACACAGGGTGAAATGGGAGAGAAAAAACATGCTCTTCACTGGAGAAATATTTGTTTATTGAGCCAGTCGGTACTACCCCAATTTAGCCTTCAGAAGGGCAAAGATGGATGTGTTCACCTCTAGAGTCAAGTCTGACACAGACCTGCTGTGATCCAGATTACATCTCTGGATCTTTCATTCATTTCCGCGTTCACATATGAACATTTATTGAATATCTACATTATGCTGGACTCACTGCTAGGTCCTAAGACACAGATATGCACAGCTTATAACTTTTAAAAATTCCCAGTTTAGTGGGTCAAATAGGCTTATGTGCAATTAATTAAAATGTCATTTTATAGGTCTGATATTGGAGACACCAGTGTTTACTTCATTTCCTCAGCTCTTGCTTCCCGACGTTATCATATATATGAGGAAGCACTTCTGTTTCATGGGGATTTTCCTGGGCTAGAGAACAATACGAAATATCTGAAATATTTTGTACACCCACAATGCGTTTGTCTTTGTGATCCTGCAGCTAACTAATCCTTTTACAGCTGAGCGACTGAGACAGACATAGGCAAGATGACTTTCCTCAGATCACAATGGTAAGTTGAAAAACCTTGGTATGGCTTTGGTGTCTGACTCCGAAGTCCAAGTATTTTTCTCCTTTGCTGCATGGCTTGAAGATGTGCTCTGGGAATCCTGCTCTATCCAGCCCAGGGAGCAGGTGTGGGTTCAGGACTCCAACATGGATGAAGAGCTGCACAGACATCTGTTTATCCCTTGGCTTCAACCGTGCCGTTTCTTGTCCACTGGTAAACTAGACATCCATAGTCACGACAGTGCCACTCCACGCAAAGTAATCCTAACTGGGCAGTGTGTGTGTCAGGACTGTGTCGCTGGATGACTTGGCTCCCTGAAGACTTTTCCAGGATCAGGGACCTAAGAAAATTCAACCCGAAGGGATCACCAAGCCAAAGGAGACACTGAGGAGCAGCTTCCCTGCTTTTGCTAACCGTTCCTGTCAATCTGGGTACCTTGTGATAGAGCAGCACATCTCTCTGTGCCCTGACTGGAGATGCTTCATTGGCACAGGCTCCTAAAGGAGCCGCTGGGAATGGAGAGAACCTGGATGTAGAGTACTTCCACAGTAACACTGGGAACTCAATATAATTTTGATTCAGTACCCCCTCCTGTGTCAGAGTCTTCTCCCTCCACTGCCAGTCCCCCACTCCATCCGCCACTGCCTCCTATGGGTCAGTGGCTTTGTGTTCTCTTTTCCTCTTGTCTCAAAACTCTTCATAGAGGCTTCTGCATAGTATCTTGTGGCATGGTTCAATGGAAAGAGCATGGTCTTTGAGGTGGGCAGGCCTGCACTTGTAGTGTGACTTAAGCAGGGAGGTGAATCTCTCTGAGCCTCATTTCCTCGCCTGTTAAAATGGGGTCAGGACCTCTATCTTGAGGAATAGGGTGTTATTTAGTAAGATTAGGTTGATAAGTCACCTGGCACAGTCCTGTGATATTATTGTTTGGTCTATAGACGGCAATTCTTCCAGCAAATATTGCTATTTATTATAAATCTGTAAGCAATTGCACATTATATATTCAAATTTACTTTCCATCTTTGTAAAGAATGTTTTATTCTCAGTAAGGACAATTTTCATCACCATGAAAAGGTCCAAGAACAGTCACTGTGGACCAGGTGTCCCTTCCTCTTGTTCCTGAAATACACAGATACTCAAGGAGGTGCTTGATTTTTCCCAGACCAGTGCCCTTCCAGTGAAATACCTGCGGCTCATCTCCTGAGTAGCCTAAGAGCAATGCTGGACTCTTAAGCTATTTCTTTTTCTACTCTTCACCTCTGCTTCCCCTCAGTAGCAAAATTATTGCTTGTTGTCTCATTCTCTCTCTTTTTAAAATTGAAGTAGAGTTGATTTATAATATTATATTAGTTTCAGGTGTACAGCATAGTGATTCAATGTTTTTATAGATTATACTCCGTTTAAAGTTATTATAAATTAATGCTCTTTTCCCCTGTGCTGTACAATATATCCTTGTAGCTTATGTATTTCATACATAATAGTTTGTATATCTTAATTCCACAGGCCTATCTTGACCCTCCTCCCTTCCCTCTCCTCACTTGTAACAACTGTTTTGTTCTCTATACCTGTGAGTCTCTTTCTGTTTTCTTATATACATTTGTTTGCTTTTTTTTTTTTTAGATTCCACATATAAGTGAGGATGCAGAGAAAAGGGGACATTTGTACCCTGTTGGTGAGAATGTAAATTGGTGCAGCCACTATGGAAAACAGTAAGGAAGATTCTCAAAAAACTAAAAATAGAACTACTATATGATCTAGCAATTCCACCCCTGGGCAGACATCCAAAGAAAATAAAAACATTAATTTGAAAATATACGTGCACCCCAATGTTCATAGCAGCATTATTTACAATAGCCAAGATATGGAAGCAACCTAAATGTCCATCAGCAGATGAATAAAAATGCATATAAAGAAGATGTGAGATCTATATGTATATATCTACACACACATGTGCACGCACGCACACACACACACACACACAAGAATATTACTCAGCCATAAAAAATGAAATTCTGCCCTTTGCAACAATGTGGATGGACCTACAGAGTATTAAACTTAGTGAAATAAGTCAGACAGAGAAAGACAAATACTCTATGCCTGGTTCTATTCTGATGGGCAGCCCTCTAGTGGTCATAGGTGGAGAGTGGGGACGCTGAGAAAAGTTCCCTTTAAAAACTTCATCACAACCATGTGATATTAAAGATGGTGTGGTTTCTGGAGTATTGAGTGATTTGAAGGGAAACATACAAAAACCATCATCTTCATTCATACAATAAGCACTTCTTGGGAATCTTTTAGTGCCAGGCACTAAGCTAGGGACTGGGATAGAGAAGCAAGTCAAATATGGTCCTGCCCCTGAGAAGCTCATAGTCTTTTGCAGGCGGTAGATAAGTAAAAGGACATTTGCAATACATTGTAGTAAATGTTAGGATAAAGTCATGCATAGCGTGTCTGAATGTTCAGAAGATGACATTCTATTCGACTCCCCCCAAAGAGGCAAGACCTATGCCAAGTCAGGTGGGCATTGGCCAGGCTGTCACAAGGGCTTTCCAGGAAGAAGAATAGCACTGAGAAACATATGAAGCCAAGACGTGTGTCTGGGGCTCAAGGTCCATGTTGATGCGTGACAAGAACTGATGTTAGAGGCAAGCAAAGCTAGTTTTCACAGAATCATGTTCGTCATGATGAGGAGTTTGGATTTTATTCTGAATATTATAGGATGCTGTTGAAGGATCTTAATTCATTTATTTATTCCCTACTTCATTCCTTCATTTAGCAACATTTTTTGAGCACCTACTAGGTAGAATAGACAGAGTAGAAGTTAATAGCAAGAACTCTGGATTCAAACTGCTTGGGTTCAAATCCTGTTCCTGCTAGTTGCATGTGCTCTGGCAACCTCTCATTGCCCACTTTCCTCATTAATAAATTGGGGATAATAACAGCATCCACTTGACAGGATTATTGCAAAGATTAATTTAAGGTAACAAATGTAAAACATTTAGAACAATTCCAGACTCATGGTAAACATTCACTAACTGTTAGGTATAATTACATGTCTGATAGGTTCTAGTGAAAGCACAGAGAGAGACATCCCTGCTCTCCACGAGCCTAGAATCCATGGAAAATGGAGACACAGCTGGGAGAGCAGATCTAACCGATTTACGTGCCGTAATTGGAGTGCCATGATAAAGAAGCACACGGGAGAGGGCTTAGACTTGGGGTGACCAGAAGAGGCTTTTGAAATAAGTATATTTCAGTTGGACCCAAGAATGAGTAGAATAACTGGACAAGAGGAGCAGAAAAAACTCCCAGAGCAAGTCGTGGTCGGATATGTTTTTGGAATGTTTTTTCTGGCAGCATGTGTGAGCTAGACCAGAAGGGGAGGATTCCACACTCAGGGAGGACCATCCAGAAGCTCTCCTTTGGGGGCTGCCTGCAGCTCACGGAGTAGTAAGGCCAGCGGTTGTTATCCCATTTCACAAATGAAAATGACAAACTCCAGTGGCATTGTGTGGTGCCCAGTAAGCAACTGAACCAGGTTAGATGCTCCCTCTCTTCATTACTTTCCCACTGGTTCTCAAGTCCCCCAAAGAGATTTTACTCCCACATGTCTTACAGTAGAATCCCACAGACTCACACAATCAGGGGGGCATTGATGACTATGCACAGAAAGACCCTGATGCTTGAATTATTTTCCTTCACGTGCCACGTGCATGTGATCATGCTTTACATAACACCTCAAGCAAGCATATTATGTGCATTTAAGTTCTAAAATCTCACAGCCTCAAACAGCAGAATGAACCCCATTGTTGGCCAAAGGACTATAGCATTTTAGAAATAGAGACTGACTCTTGCCCTTAATTATGCCTTTGAAGATTTCTCTTCTCCCTAGACAAAAAGTTTTCTGCGTGGACTTCCATAAAGTCGTGTTTGACATTATGACCTTGATAGTTAGGTAAAGGCTGAGGCTAGCATAAGTGCCCAATAAAAGCCAAGAAGGTCAGTGAGCTACATTGCAAACATGCCCCTGGAGTTAACAAGTTAATGTAAATCAAAGCCACAATGTCTGCATGTTTATAAAGGTCTCTACAGAAATAGTCTAGACTCAGTCTTAGGACTCCTAGTCTGCTGTCCTTTCTACCATATTTTTCTGCCTTAATCTACAAACTATCACACAAGGCTATCTGCACCGTCAGCCCAATGAGGGGTGGACATGCCATTTTTGTGTCTCTCCTATTGTCAAGCACAGTTGATATTTAGAACTCTCTTGGTTAATTTGTTTAAAAACATAGAAACTGCCTTTTGGCAACAAAGATGACGAAAACATATTTGTTTTGAGTCATCAGGAAATGTTAATTTTCTCACATTTATGATGTTTCCCTTAAAGGTATGAGCTACTCAAGAGTTAAAGTGATTAAATTTGAATTTGCATTCCAGTGTCTGGAAATATTTCATAGACTCTCCCAGAAACCATAAAATAATTTAATTTTTCTCAATTCTGGCTAGTTTGGTTAGAATTTATAAATTAGTAATGCTCCTAAGAAACCAATAACCTCCCAAAGGAAATAGAAGTTAGACTTTAAAATGTCATCATTAAAAAATAATAATTTTCCTACTGACATCTGGACTATAGCCCAGTGAAGCTGATGAGTTACTTGCCCTGCCAGTTTCACAGTGTGATTACAAGTTATAGAAGAATAAGGTGAATAAAATCCTCTCAGCACAGCCCGAACTGTTGTGCTTTGTGTCATGGCTCTCAATAAACCAATATGCCATTGGACAGGTCTATTAGCAAAGTGGTCAATAATAATTGCTCACATGCCCAGCTTGTTTTGGTCTGTAAAGTTATCAGCTATATGTGGGGAGGGAAAAGGAGTTGGCTAAGAGTACAGACCTTCTGGTTAAACAGCCTAGGATCAAAGTCAACCCAGCCACTCACTTAGCCAGGAAAACATAGGTAAGTAATGTGTTTTCTCTCAGCCTCAGTTTACTTACTTGTAAAATGATGATGATGATGGCTGTTATATAGATTAACTGAGATACATTTAACTATTTAGTTTCTGGAACAGAGGATGCACTCAACAAATGCTAGCTGTTATACAAATACAATCTTAAATTGTGTGAGTATGAGAGCTATTGTAGCTTAGGTCTCCCACTTCACAGATGAGGAAATTGAGGCATAGGAAAGGGAAGCCACTTATTTAATGTAACAGAACAAATTGATGCTCAGTGGCAACTCTGCTGACTGATTCTTATGATAGAACTATTTTTACTTTGTGAGATTTCCCTCCACTTCTTCAGAATAGGAATACAGAGTAAAGAAAAAACCAGTTAATATGAGAGTCTTTGATCTTTAGATTTTGGGAAAATTTTTCGAAAAATGAATCTAATTGTTTTTTAAAATTACCATCTGCTATTCCAGATAGGTGAGTTAAAAAATTAAATGAATTGTCAAGCTTATTGCTTTGGAACTCACCAAAAGTGTATTTCAATTAATCTTGTTCTATTTAAGGCCCTGGAGCAACAAGCTTTTTTGTGCTGTTTCTGTTGAACCGTCTGCCAGCTTGAAAATTGATCCTGTTCCGTGTAGGGACCTTTGCTCCTGCAGGTGGAGCGCCCTCCTGTGGGGTGAAATGTAAACTGTGCCATACTTGGCAGGGGCGGCAATGCTGTCTGGTGACTGGCTCCAGCTAACAGTTCCTTTGTCAGCAATCCATCAGTGCCAGTCTGTCTCTTTGGCGTCTGAATAGCATCTGTGCTGAGGACCGGCTTCCTCACAGAGCAGAAATCAGCATGTGGCAGCTCTGGCTTAGGGTAAGAATATTCAGGCTTTTGAAATTTTCTATCTATATTGTATATTCCTCTCTGCATACAAATTCCCTGGTGTTTATCTAGCTTAAGCTTTCAGAAACTTCTCTAGTTTCTGTCTTGTCAAGCTGTTCATCTTTCAGATGGATGTAGGTATTTATCTTAGAAATCGTCCCAAGTTGGTGGAGGCGAAAATACCACGTGGTAGAGGAAAAAACACTGGAATTCAAGAGATAAGCCTGAATTTCCATCTTTGATTAATGAGAGAATTTAATAAACATTTATCAAACACCTGAGATGAGTCAGGCAACTCTCTGTAAAGGGAGATACAAAAATGAACGTAAAACAGTCCTTGACCTCAGGAAGTTCACAACTCAGTGACGGCAACAGGAATATAAATAGTGATAAAGACGAAAGCAGTGATGGAGCCCATGGTCCTCTGGGAACCTGAGGTGGAACGTCTGACTCAGAGTGGATGAGAAGCAAAGGGAAGGATTCCTGGGGAAGGTGGTGCCTGAACTGGTTTCTGAACGGTGAGTAGAAGTTTCCTTGACAAACCGAAGATGCGGAGGCGCAGCGTAACAGAGCAAGAGAAAATAGAACAAAAACAGAAATATCGGAAACGCCGTTCAATATTTCTCAAGCCCAGAGTATATGCGGTGTGGGGAAAGAGGAAGTTAGAGCATGAGGCCCTTGTTTGTCACGTCAGGAAGCTTGGGCTTTGTCTAGAAGGTAAATTGAGATCCCCCAATCAATAGTGAACAGAGGAGTGTCATGATCATATTTATATTTTAGAAAGATTCCTAGTATCAGTGTGGGGAATTGATTATAGAGTGAGCATGGTGGTAGGAAGAATATTTAGGATATTATTATCTTCAGGGCCTGAACTTAAGCAGAACAATAGTGATAAAAGTAAGTATAGGAACTTCCCTGGTGGCGCAGTGGTTGAGAACCCGCCTGCGAATGCAGGCGACACAGGTTCGAGCCCTGGTCCGGGAAGATCCCACGTGCCGCGGAGCAACTAAGCCCGTGGGCTACAACTACTGAGCCTGCGCTCAAGCCTGCCCGTGAGCCACAACTACTGAAGCCCGCACACCTAGAGCCCGTGCTCCACAACAAGAGAAGCCCACCAATGAGAAGCCCGCGCACCGCAACGAAGAGTAGACCCCACTCACCGCAACTAGAGAAAGCCCACGTGCAGCAACGAAGACCCAACACAGCCAAAAATAAAATAAATAAATAAAATTTTTTAAAAAGTAAGCATAATAATTCAAAGGTATTTAGTTGATAGAATCATTGGCATTAGATTACCTATTGCTTAAAGAGAGTGAGAGAGAGGAAAAAGACAGGGAAGCCTTCAGGGGCCGGATATACAACAAGGTGGATGGTGGTTCTGGGTCCTGAATAGGAAACAGATAAGGAGAAGAAGAAGGAAGCAGGGGAGGGGGAAGACTTGAAGGTGATGAAAGAAGAGGAAGAGGAGGCATGAGTTTGGGGAGAAACAGTGAGCTCAATTTTAGACCTGATGAATTTGATAAGTGTGAGGTGATATCTAGCAGGCATTTGGGGTATGAGAGGCCTGGGGGGGAGAGAACTATTTGAGAGTCATTGACATGGAAGTGACGAATAAGAAGGAAGTCGGGCAGAGAGAGTAGAGGGAGAGGGAAGAAAGATGCTGACAAGCCTGGGCTGTTTACACTTGGGTGTCAAGGATGATGAAGGCCCTGGAAACTATTTAGCACAAAGAAATTTTGAAATAAGTGAGGTTTCCATTTAAGAAAAGAAGAATCAGGATGATTATTAAAACATCCAAATAATTATTTAAAAAAACATCTGGATGCTTTCACAGAATGAGGTAGAGGCTTTTGTCACGGATCCGAAACCAGGTGGCTGCGGAGAAATTGCAAACTTTGGCCCCATATATGGAAACACTTTTTGAACAGTTTTATCGAGACATCGTTGATGTACAAAGGGCTGCACATGTTTAGTGTATACACTTTGGTGAGTATGAATGTGTGCAATCACTTGTGACAGTATCACCAAGATTAAGGTAAGAGACAGTTCCAATACCTCCCAAAGTTCCCTTGTGTCTCTTTGCTTTTGTTCGTGTGGTAAGAATACTGAACGTGAGATCTATTCTTTTAATAAATGTTGAGGTGCAGAACACCGTCAAGTTAGCTGTAGGTACTCTGTTGTCCAGCAGCAATCTAAAACTTACTCATCTAACGTAGCTGGAGCCTTATACCCAGCGAACAACAGCTCCCATCTCCTCCACCTCCCAGCTGCTGGCAGCCACTGTGGTTTTCTCTGCCTCTCTCAGTTTGCTGGGACAGATACCTCATATAAGTGGAGTCATGCAGCCCTGTCCTACTGTTACTGGCTTATTTCACACTCTTTGATGAATTCAAAGCGGTCCCACAAAACTACCTTGTGCAGTAATGAACTCTCCACTAATAGAATCATTTGCACAGAGAAGGATGACTGTCTACCATGGAAGAGGGAGAGCAGCGAATCCTTGACTTTCCCACTTCCAAACCATTTCAGGATATTCAATAAAAAGCACAAGTTCCCAAAGCACCACTCTACAGCTACTGGACCAGGAACCTTCATGTATGTACTTTTTGAATCATTTTCCCTGGTGGCATTTATATTCCCAGATTACCACCAATTCACGGAACACTAAATCACTATTGTAAATTACTATTTGAAGACGTTCTTGCATTTTGGGTGTGTATTTGTATGTGTGCACATGTGAGTGAGCCATGAAAAATCAATTCCAAATTGTCTTCTAACCCTTCCAAAGAAAAACAATATTTTTTTTGGTTTGTTTTTTGCGGTACGCGGGCCTCTCACTGCTGTGGCCTCTCCCATTGCGGAGCACAGGCTCCGGACGCGCAGGCTCAGCGGCCATGGCTCATGGGCCCAGCCGCTCTGCGGCATGTGGGATCCTCCCGGACCGGGGCATGAACCCGCGTCCCCTGCACCGGCAGGCGGACCCCCAACCACCGCGCCACCAGGGAAGCCAGAAAAACAATATTTTATCCTGAGTTTTAAACTTGCTTCCTTTGTATTCTCACACAGTGAATATACAATTTTTTTAAGTTAAGCAATGGCATACCCTGACTACACCAAAGTGGGTACACCATGCTTCTAAGGCCTATTTGAGGGTAAGATTCCTAAGATGGATACCCTCACGTCTCTGGAGGTGCTGTCCCTCTGCATCCTGTGATTTATAGATAATTAAACATCTGTTTCCATGTTAACTGTCCCTACCCAGGGAGACCATGGGACTCAAATTCCTCTTCTGAAGTCTTCACCTTTCTCCATGTGGCTTCTCTAGCCAAGATCCTCTTACACCACAGCATCTTCTCCAAAAAGATCATTTCATATTGAAGTCCCTTTTCTGGGCTTCTAAAGTTGTGTTTACTATAGCACAGGGCTCATACCTTAACTTGTGTCTTCTCTTGTCATCTAAAGCACAACCTCCTGAAGGAAATAAAGACTCTCAACCATCTTCTTCTGCAGTACTCACAACTTCTGACACGGAACCAAATTCAGAGTAACCGATAGGAATTACTTATTAGCTGATTCCCAAGACTAGTATACCAGCAAATAATATATTGAAGCAGGTTTCCTCTCTTCTAAAATTGATAGAACATACTATTACTCCTTGATCTTGCAAACTTAAGGATGTTTGCCTGAATTTCCAATGGGAGATTGGGCCCGACAAAATAAATTGGAAATCACATATAAAAATGAATCATCTATATTTTTATTGAATACACATTTTCATGTTAAACATCTTTAATACTTTACATGCATCCATGCTAGCTTTAGAAATCAAACATGGTTTATGTATTCAATTTAAAATCTTTCACTGAAATCGCTTTTTAATTTTCCTTTTAATCATTTAAATATTTAAAGATGTTGCCTTTGTTCTCCAAACTTCTTTTTATCATATTGGGTACGTCTACATAGGGAGTTTTGAGACAATGGGCATTTTTATTAACAGGCTATTCCAAAACAAATGCACTTTTCAACCAGGCAAATGGATTTTCTAACCTTTAGTTTTGCTTTTGAATTCCATCAAGGGTGTAAGTGAGTCCTGTGTTAATATGTGCATGAGGAATCCTTGCTATTACTACAATAGATAGTGATTCAAAATTGCCTTCTGTAATATGAGTGGGGCTTCTATGTCAGATGCTTGCTTTTGCTCAACCCACCTCCATTGTCTGGCATTCACCCCTCTAATAAGTGATTAAATTAATGTGTAAGAATTCACTATATGTATGTTGGGCTCTGGAGGTGTATCAATGGAATCTGTCAAGTAGCTTCACTTCTATCCTGTTGAGGAGTCTAAGTTGGCTTGGCATGGACTTCAAACAGACTTGGGTTCTAAATTCATCTCTTTCATTTATTAGTTTTGTGACTTGAGCAGTTTATTTCTTTGAGATTCAATTTCCTCGTCTAAAATAATGTTTATTCTGCAGGGTTGATGTGCAGATCAGGGATAATATGTGTCTGGCTCATAGAGGGTCCTTGGTAAATGGTCACTCTTGGGAATGTCTATTTCCCATGAGAATGAGAACCCTGAAGTAAAGAGATGCTGTGTGGACACCAAGAGGAACCTCAAGTTATCCTTCATCTATCTCCTTTTCTTGTTTTTAAGCAGAAGTGCCTATCTTGTACGCAAGGGAACAGCTCTGTAGCCCCCTGTGTGCCTATAGCATATATTGGTGTTCTGAAAGCAAAGGATGCTGATTTACCTGTGAACAATGAGTGAGATAACCACACTGTTTTACTAATGTGGATTCACTTTTGCTTCCAACAAAGAAGATCCTGTGCAAAGACACACCCTGGGCTGTGGATGTTGCTGTGGCCTCTTTCCAGCCCATGGATAGACCAGATACAGCCTGCACTGTTTCTACGGCCTGATCAGCTTTCTGTTTGGGGATGAGGTGGAGATGAGACATACAGGCAGATGGTGATTTCAAGGGTGCTGGGAAGGGTCCTCTGTCACATGTAAAACTACTCTGTATCCTCTTCCATTACTTGAAATAGGGAGACCATGCCTTTCCTTTCCTGGTTAGAGGGATGCAAATGGTTCCATCCAATAGGGAATTTAGCTCTACCACGTCTTGTTCCTGTTATGCCCATTGTTATTCTAAGGAGCAAAATTGTTATTTAGAAGACATTTCTTCCACCGCCTTCAGCAGCATTCCTTCTGGTGCAAATCATCTTCAATAGTCTCTTATTTTGTAAATTGACCCCATTCATTGAAGGAACATTTATTAAATGTCCACGATATCTGATCTTATTCATTCCCCACCACAATCCTCTTGGATGAGGGTCATGAGCTTTATTTTTACACATGAGAAAATGTTCACTCTAAGGTTCACTATGAGGTGGGTTTTTTTTTTGCGGTACGCGGGCCTCTCACGTTGCAGAGCACAGGCTCCGGACTTGCAGGCCCAGCGGCCATGGCTCACGGGCCCAGCTGCTCCGCAGCATGTGGGATCTTCCCGGACCAGGGCACGAACCCGCGTCCCCCGCATCGGCAGGCGGACTCTCAACCACTGCGCCACCAGGGAAGCCCCAAAGTCCATGTTCTTTACATCACATAATGATGCTATTTGCTTTAAGAGAAAATGAGATTCTCTGCATGTTCACCCCTCTGACCCAACTTTATAATGATTTGCACTATTGAAATTTAGCTAAGTGACCAGAATATCTCAAAATATAATCTTTATTTATTGTATACCTTTTAAGCTGAAGCATTGGAATTATTAATTTGACCATATGCCCAGCTTATATTTTTATTTATCAATATCCATAGAAAGTTTGGAAATATAGCATTAAGAAAGAGATCTCAGAAACATAGTGCAGTGGAAAGAGTTAAGACTTTGGAATTAAATATGCATCCATTCCAGTCTTTAGCTATTTGACCATAATCAGATTGCTTGATCCATCTAAGGCTCAAGTTCTTCATATACAAAATGGGAACAGTGGTAAATATCTCACATGGTTATTAAAAGAATTAAGCAAGGTATGAAACATAATGTCACAGGATCTGACACATTGAGACATGCATTAAATGATAAACCTTATAAAGGTCATTGCCATCCTGGTATCAATATAGTAGCTTAAACATGTGTAATGTTTATAGATAAATAACATTCAAATACTGTCCAAAATTTCCCTAATTCTCACTATGCTGGGTCTTGTCTACCACTATATTCTTAGCCCTTAGCACAGTACCCAGGATATAGTAAATACTGAGAAAATGTCAGTTATATTCAGTTGAGGATAAAGCAGTAATTTAAGAGATCTAAACTTATGACCTAGGATTTTATGAGGCTGTCACCAATTTCAAATGTATGAAAGAAAAATTGGGGACTAGAAAATCTGTAAGGTTCTTACAAATGGTAAAACCAATTCTCCTTCCTTTGATCAATTTACCTAATGGCAAGGGAAACATGATGACTTTTCAAGAGTGAATTTGAGGTCACCAACTCTGTTAATATAAAAAAACCTACCATCTGATGGATGTATAGTGAAATATGGATAATGTATGCTGCTGAAGCAGTCATCCAAGATGCTGAAGAGTGTTCTGATTCGTTACCCATCTCCAATGACGTGTGGAGAGAATGAGCTCGTTGGTCACACAGTTGAACAGAGCGCAGACCATGCTTGCCGGACAGGTCTGAACTGGGGTTTTGGTGACTCAAGCATGAATAAAGATCTATGGTATTTTCATATTTATTGTCCTCCAGTTATATTTTGTGCTCCAGGATTTTATCCTTGATTATACTTTGTAATGGACCTACGTGTACATACCATCTTTTCCTTAGTATATTGTATGTTCTTTGAGATAAGCAATTTTATATATTCCTCACACTTTTAGTGGAGTTATAATGAGACTGAAAACTTTAAAACAGGTATAATCTTTCCTATCTTATAGAATTTTTCTGAGGTCTGAATAAGCCTGAAATGTAAAACAGCCCAATGCCCGGCGGTTCAGCAAGTCAACAGTGTTGTTATTATTATTATTGCAATTATTAGTGTGCTAGCTAGATACTGAAGGTTTGACCCCTTCACTAAGTCATCCTTCTTAAAGATCTTAACAAAAGAGCAGAAATTAGGGAGGCATAAAATGAGGGTAATCATAAAGCATTATCTCCACTAATGACGTTCTCGTATTTTCTGTACTCCCGAGTACTTAAAGCCCTGGTTCTGTTTCAGCTTTAAATAAATTTAGAAATTAACAGCCCTCTGTTTGCCTCCTCCCAAAGGAATTTTTTCCTTTCTGATTTGAATCACTGAAATACTTGATAAGGAGGATGTTTTCTGGTAAATGAAGGCTCTGTTAAACAGAAGGGTAATTGCCACTCTCCTATCTTCCTCGAATCCCTCATGTGCATGAAATGTGACTGAAATGACTACCTTCTGATCAGATGTTCCCTGGAATCTAAGCTTCCTGGATTGTCTTACCTGTGCATATTTGAGACTTAGGCATGCACCAAAAGAACTTTGCCATGGAAAGCAATATATTTAGTATCAGCATGCTTGTAACTCACTTTAATTAAAATTTAACTCAACTCTAATAGAGAATGTGGTGAGGGAAATTTGTGGACCTTGGTTTATTTTAGAATCTACATATTTAAGTACTTCAGTGGAATTATCTACAGGAGATGAACATAAAAAAGAGAGTTATAAAAACAGACCTGCAACAGACCATTTTGTTGAAAAAATACATATGGAGAAATAAAAAAAAATTATGGGAGGAGAATACTTTTTCTTCTGTTACGTTTCCTCAGTTTACAGTAACTTGGTGCTCAAGTTACACAAAGGATTTTGCGAAATTTGCTTGCCGCATAGGTGTTGTAGGTGTTATTTATATCCATCACAAAGCACTCATTCCTTTCTTTCTATAGTGTTTTTGATACCATGGCAACAGGGGGTCATTCTCTAGCCCAGAATATCACGGGAGAATGCATTGCTCTTTTAATATACTGAAGTTCTCTTTAGGGACGGGTCCAGTCTCAAGAAAACCAATCCATGTTTTATCCAGACAATCTCTGTGTTATATCAGAGCACTCAGCTGTAAAGCACTCCCCCGCCTCTTTCACTAGCATCTGCCTGGGAAGCAAGGACATTTTCAAGTAACTCTTCCCTGGGGTGAGTATCTGTAAATGGAAAGGAGAAGGAAATAAAAGACTCACTGAACTCTAATGGAAAGGTTTCCTCTTACAGAACCTAGAATAGGGACTGTGGTATAAATGATTCAGCTGAAGTTAATAACCTGAGGCACTGATGTCTTTTGGAGCTGGAGTCCCTCTGGGATAAGTCTGCTCCCACCCCTCCAGAGGGTCACCCTCTGAGTGATTTCAGCTTGTTCTTTGGCACAGCCTCACACTTAATGTACATCCAGTAAAACCCCAGTGAAAAGCAGAATCTAGGAGGGGGGCGTGGGCATGCAGGAAGTTTGGTGTTTTTGATTTACTGATGGAATAATACCCTCCAAGCCTTGTTATTGAAAAAATTTTAGGTTCTGGTATACATTTCCCAAATTAAGATGTAGTAGAACATTGTTATGGACATTAATTCTCATTACATAGGACCACTGAAGGCAATGTTGGGAAGGTTTTTGCAACTCACAAACTTACTTGTCTGGCTCTCTTTCCTGGCCGCTTCCAGAGCTAAGACACCCTACTTTGCATCTATATGCTTAGCCCAGAGCAGATTCTGCTATCAATACTATTCTCTGTGATAGGTAGTTAGGGGCAGGGAGACCGGGGCAGGGTGGGGCAAGGCTTTTCCACACAGCCTAAAGGCAAAATCTGTGTTAGTTTCACCATAATTTGTTTTTCCCATGTCCAGTGTTCCATCTTGTAGCCCAGAGCCTTAATCAAGTTTGCTTAGTTGTAAAGAACAATGATCTCATGCAAACACCCCAAATTGTAAAAATAAGAGTGAATTATGTAAAAATAAGAGTGAAGTATCCAAAAACAGCATTCATCAGAAACCCCAGCAATTTCAGGGGCCTGTTACCCCCCTCACATCTTCGCCACACAGCTTTCTCTTCCTAATGGCGTCTCTGCTTCTCTTTCTGAATCTATTTAGTTCTCTTCTCTTTACTGACTAGTGTCCTCCACTCATATTTTTTGCTGCTTTATAACTTCTCCCTGAAAATGGCTGGCCTTCTTCTTTACTCTTGGCATCCTTTCTGCTTCTCATTTCACCATGAGCTAAATACTCTTCAACAGTTTCATTGTATAAATTTCTGATAATGAGCTCACTTATACTTTTTGTGTCAGGCGTCAAATTTCTAAGTAGTTGATGAACTTCCATTCCTGAGTTAGGTGTCTGTCCTTGATTCAATCAGTCATGGTTGGGTGGTAGAACAAAGGTCTGAGGTCCTAGTACTAGCCATGGTGATTCAACCCCTTTCTCTCCTTTGTCAGGGATGCCGGTGGCCAGTCCCCTTAGAAGGACCAATACATCGTCAGCAACGTGAAGCACCATGAGCCATTCAACACAGGCTTGACATACTTATTGCTGTGATTCTGGCCTCTTGAGTGTTAGTTTCCTCATCTGTAGGTAGGGTACTGACAATAGCTCAGGGCTCCTGTAAGGATTACAGATATAAGTGAGTAGGACAAGGTTTCCCATTTTTAAATCAAGGTTACAAGTAGTTATAGTAGTAGTATAATTAGTAATAACAGTTGTATAATCTCAGCAGTAATGGCTATAGTGATAACAGTAGCATTTTAGTAGTAATAGTTGTAGTATTAGAAATAAGAAATAATAGGAAGAGTAAGAATAGGTGAAAAGTATTTGTTTAGTTGTGGAGTTCTGTCCAGGAAGAGAAGCTGTGTCTTCTTTAGCCTTTGCTGAGTCCCTGCCTTAAAGACCTGGCCAGAACTTCATTTCTGGAGACCAGGTATGCAAGAAACAAAAATAAAGCTTACCAGAACTAAGAGGGGGCAGAAAATTAATTTATTTGTTTAAATAACTGAAGAGTCAGGGCATGGTCCTGGGTATAAACTTTATACCCATTGAACAGTCACTCCCCATTCCTTCTTCCCCTCAGCTCCAGGCATCTACTAATCTGCCTTCTGTTTCTATGGATTTCCTCATTCTGGATATTTCATGTAAATCATACAATATGAGACCTTTTGTGTCTGGCTTCTTTCACTTAGCATGATGTTTTCAAGGTTTGACCACGTTGTAGCATGTGTCACAGCTTCATTCCTTTTGACGACTGAATTGCATGCATGTACTACATTGTGTTTATTCATTCATTCATTTTGAAGGCTCTCATTTTATTACTCTAATTTGGATTATAGCTAGAATATCCTGCCAGGTCTGCTGCATGGCTCAACCACACGAAACAATATTCACTTTTTATTCTGTATGAATAGCACCCTACCCCCACCCCCAGAGTTACACAACACAGGGAATCTGCTTCTGAGCAGAAGCTTTATCATACCTTATCTCAAATGCATACTGATCATGCTGGCCACCTACATTCCTAAAGCCCATCTTTGATCATATCATCCCCTATTCAAAACGCTTTGATGATTCTTTTTCACTTACGTGCTAATTAAAATAACAATAGCTATAATGTATTAAATTCTGGATATATGCCAGGCATTTTTCCTATACTCTTTACGTGAATTATCTCATAATTTTCATAACAAATATATAAAGTAAGTATTCTTCTTCCCATTCTATAAGTGAGGAAACTGAGTCACAGCATAATTTAGATCTTTTCCAGGGTCACACAGCAGGAAAGTGTTGGCAGAACTCCAATGGCAGAAGGATCCTAAGGTAATTTCCTACGATCCCAACCTTTTCCTTGAGTGCTGACTGGACCTGTGGCTTATTTTTAACAAATAGAATAAAGCAAAAAGTGAAGGGATGTCATGTCCATGATCACCTCATATTGTGTAAGTCTCTGCTTAGGATACTTGAGCTAGAGACTCTCCTCGATGAAGTAATTGGTCATGTTGGAGAAGCACGTATGGCAAAGAACGCTAGACAGCCTCTAGGACCTAAGGGTGGCCTCTTTCCTCAAGTCAGCAAAAACCTGGGACCCTTAGTTATACAGCCACAAGGAAATGATTCTGCCAACAACTAAATGAATTTTAGAAGTAAATTCTTCCTCAATCAAGCTTTCAGATGAGAACACAGCCTGGAGGACACCTTGATTATAGCTCTGTGAGACCCTGCAGAGGACTCAAGTAAGTCATGCCCAGACTCCAGACCGATGGAGACTTGAGATAACAAATGTGGGCTGTTTCAAGCCACTTGGTTCATGGCAATTTATGACACAGCAATAAAAAATTAACACAGATTTTAGTACCTGCAAGTGGGGTGCTGCTGTAACAAACCCCTGAAAATGTGGAAGTGGTTTTGGAACTGGGTAGTGGGTAGAGGCTGGAGGAATGTTAATTAAGTATGATAGAAAAAGACTCAAGTAGGGCTTCCCTGGTGGCGCAGTGGTTGAGAGTCCGCCTGCCGATGCAGGAGACACGGGTTCGTGCCGCGGTCCAGGAAGATCCCACATGCCGCGGAGCAGCTGCGCCCGTGAGCCATGGGCGCTGAGCCTGCGCATCCGGAGTCTGTGCTCCGCAACGGGAGGGGCCACAGCAGTGAGAGGCCCGCGTACCGCAAAACAAAGAAAAAAAAGACTCGAGTGCTTTGAACGGACTGTTAGTAGAAATGTACACTTGGAGAACACTGCTGGTTAGGACTCAGAAGAAATGAGAAGCATGATTTTGGAAACTGGAGGAAGAAGCATACTTGTTTTGCAGTGGGAGAAAGCATAGCAAAATTGTCTTTTTAATTTATGTATATGCAGAACTTGTAAGCGATGAACCTGGATATACAGCTTAGGAGACTTACGACTCTTGCAAGTTTATCTTGAACTATTGAACTAAATTTTCCACAGTGAGGTTCCTTTCATCTACCAACCCAGTGTGTTCCAGACACATGCAAAACTTTCAGGTTCCTGAATTGCATCTGCACATCCCTGCCTCTGCACCTTGGAATATTTTTATTTATTTTTTCCCCTTAGAATTCTCTTCCCTTTCCCCATAATTCCCCATCCTTCAAAGTACAGTGCAAATGCTCTCTCAATACCAAATCGTCTGGCTGGAATTATTTTTAACTGTTCTGTATGATTTGGTCTCAGTAACTCTGCTGGGGGTCAGAGTTCAATGCTTACATGTTGATTGTGCCTGCTAGATCATAACCTTCTTTTGTGTGTGTGCCTTTCTTTTTAAAAAAATTTAAACTGCTTTATTGAAGTATAATTACATACATATTTTAAAATTAATTTTTATTGGAGTATAGTTTATTACAATATTGTGTTAGTTTCAGGTGTATAACAAAGTCAATCAGTTATACATATACATACACTCTTTTTCAGATTCTTTTCCAATATAGGTCATTACAGAGTATTGAGTAGAGTTCCCCGTGCTATACAGTAAGTCCTTATTAGTTATCTTTTAATATATAGTAGTGTGTATATGTCAATCCCAATCTCCCAATTTATTCCTCCCCCACTTTCTCCCTGGTAATCATAAGTTTTTTTTCTACATCTGTGACATACATATTTGAAGTATACAATATGACAAGTTTTGACAAATGTATATATATGTGAAATCAACATCATAATGAAGATAATGAACATATCCATCACTCAAAACTTTCCTCATGTCCCTTGGTAAGGGCACCCTCCTCCGACTTCCCATCCTACCTTTCAAGGGAAATCAAAGCATGATTTTTTGCCACTAGATTAGTTTGAATTTTCCAGAATTTTATAAAAATGCAATAATATAGTCTTTATTTTTCCTCCTCAGCATGATTATTTTGAGATTCATCCATGTTGTTGTGTGTACCAATAGCTTATTCTTTTTGTTGCTGTGCAGTGTGATACTGTCTGGTTTTGTCACTGACTGTTTATGTGTTTATTGATTCATATTTGGGTTGTTTCTAGTTTTAGGTTATTACAAATGAAGCTGTTATGAATTTTCATGTACAAGTTTTTGTATGAACATATGTTTTTATTTCTTTTGAGTAATTTCCTAGGAGTGGAATGTTTACATCATATGGTAGGTGTATGTTTAATTTTTTTTTTTTTTTGCGGTTCGCGGGCCTCTCACTGCTGTGGCCTCTCCCGTTGCGGGGCACAGGCTCCAGACGCGCAGGCTCAGTGGCCATGGCTCAAGGGCCTAGCCGCTCCGCGGCATGTGGGATCTTCCCGGACCGGGGCACGAACCCGCGTCCCCTGCATTGGCAGGCGGACTCTCAACCACTGCGCCACCAGGGAAGCCCTATGTTTAATTTTTAAGAAAGTATAAGACTATTTTCCAAACTGACTGTTCCCTTTTTACATTCCTGCCATTAGTGCATGAGTACTCCATTTCCTCCATATTCTCGTCAACACTTAATCTCAGCCATTCTAATAGGTGTGAGGTAGAACCTCATTTTGGTTTTAACTTGCATTTCCCCAATGGCTAATGAAGTTGAGTATCTTTTAATGTGCTATTTTCCCATAAAGTGACCATTCAAATCTTTTGCTTACTGTTTTAATTGGGCTGTTTTCTTATTATTAAATTTTGAAAGTTCTTTATATATTCTGGGTACAAGTCCTTTGTCAGATATATGCTTTGCACATATTTTCTCAGTCTGTGGCTTGCCTATTCATCTTCTTAACAGTGTCTTTTCCAAAGCAGGTTGTTTATTTTATTTTTTAAATTTTAAGCTGTCCTTCATAGCCTATGGCCACTATCCAAAACTCCATTGCTTCATATATTATTTTGGTCTTTTGCTTGTTTCAGGAAAGAAAGTGAATTCAGTCTGCGTGTTATTGCATCTTGGTCAGAAGTAAAAGTTCTCAATCATAAGCTTGCTGAGCGTAGAGAATAGATCTTTGTTTATCTGTGTCCTCCTCCATATGTAGTAAATTATCTTGTACATAGTAAAAGTCCAAAATAAATGTTTGTTAAATAGTTGAAATTAGTTTAAAAAGTAAAAACAAATGTAAATCTCCTGTCTCAGGTTGTTTTTGTATCTATAACAGCTTTCTCTCAAAAGTAGAGTGCAGTAAAATGAAAATTCAGTTTAGTTCAAAACACAGAGCAGACTTTTATAGTTGCAGAGGATTTTATTTTTTTGCTTGTAATTAATGAATAAATATTATTATTTTACTGCATAAAAATCAATGACAAACTGAACAGCCTTCATGGAACTTTGTATTGCTAGTGATAAACAAATAGCTCTTAAATAAGTCTGAATATTCTTTATAATTTTCTTTTGTCAGCAGTTTTTTTCTAATTTATTAACTTTTCAGTATGAGAAATACAATAAGAATTTTAAACTTTTTACTCTTTAAAATTTATAAATATTCAATCATATTGACCTATTCATTGAATTGAATTGGTTTGTTGTCATATGACACTTTTAAGATCCTGGAGAGCATATTACAAACCAATCTTTTATTATTATTGGAATTAAAGACGGAAGTTTGAACTCTGACTTTTCTTTTTGTAATTTTTTTGGAAGGGATGTAATGAAATATAGGGTAATACTTAAACTGTACATTGCCTTTCAGGTAAGTCTATTCAATAAATGACATGTATTTCAAGTACTCACCATTGATCTAGCACATGGAAGATACACAAAGATGGTAGTGGTATTTATTATTGTTGTTGGCGTTGTTGTTATGCTGACTTGAGCTGCTGTAATTCTATTAAACTTAAGCACACATTTTGCTTTCACTTTGTGCTGTGACTGGGCTGGCACTGTTGATCTCACACAAGCTGTGTCCTCTTTCTGAAAACTTTGTCCCTTTCTTCTGGTTAATTTCAATACTTCCTTTAGCTTTCAGATTAAGTGTTGCTTCTGGAGGATACCTTCTCTAATCACTTAGCCTATGTCAGATTCCTTTATTTAAGCAAATAATCATGTTCTTTAACTTACTTGGTAATAGTAGATTTATTAATATGATCATCTGATTAAGAGCTCTCTTGTCCACTAAACTGCAAGCTTCAGGAGAGCACAAGTCTGTTTTTCACATACGACAGTGCTTAGCACATAGTAGATAATCACTAAATATGTTCTGATGTGAAAGTAATGAAAGTAAATAATAAAAGGTTTATGATAAAATTCCACAGCCCCCAAAAGCTGCTCACAGAAAGCAGGCTTATCTTTGTCAGTTATTTTGTGTAGCTTTTGTAAGATGACTTGCTGGGGATGATTAGCTCAACTAGCTTGAAGCCAAGATTGGAGTGCATGGGTGGCTTTGCTTAGATTTGGAGTTCTTTGCAAAATCCTCCTTAACTGGGCTTTTTGATAGCTTTTCTTCATTTCCTACTCCCTTCACTAACACTGTATTTTCCCCTTTTCTCTTTGCAGCTTTCTGGGCTTGGAAATTTGTTTGGATCAATGGACGGCTGAATGTCCAGGAAAACTGGTTGTCTCAAAATATATTACAAAGCAACAGTAATCAAAACACGATGTTACTGGCATAAAAACAGACAGGTAGACAAATGGAACAGGATAGATAACCCAGAAATAAATTGACAGATTTATAGTTAGCTGATCCTTGACAAGAGTGCCCAGAACGCAATTGGCAAAGGATAGTCTCTTCAATAAATGGTGCTGGGAAAACTGGATAGCCACATGCAGAGGGATAAAATTGGATCTTTATCTCATACTACATTCATAAATCAGTTCAGAATGGATTAAAAGCATAAATGTAAAACTTGAAAATATAAAACTGCTAGGGAAAAGTATAGGGAAAAATCTTCTTGACGCTGATTGTTTTTTAAAAGTGTGATTCCCCAAAGCACAGCAAACAAAAATAAACAGACAAGCGGGATTGCATCAAACTAAAAAGCTTCTGTGCTGCAAAAGAAATACTCAACAGAGTGGAGACAACTTACAGAATGAGAAAAAAATATTTAAAAACCATACATCTGGTAAGGAGTTAATATCTGAAATATATAATGAACTCAAGTAACTCAACAGCAAAGAATTAAAAATCCAATTTAAAAATTGGTAAAGGACCTGTTTAGACGTTTCTCAAAAGAAGACATATGAGTGGTCAACAGGTACATGACAAGGTACTCAAAGTCACTAATCATAAGCAAAATGCAAATTAAAACCATTAATCCAAAAAAAATATATGCACCCTGATGTTCATTGCAGCATTAGTTACAATAGTCAAGATATGGAAGCTACCTAAGTGCCCATCGATAGATGAATGGATAAAGAAGATGTGGTATAATATATACAATGGAATATTACTCAGCCATAAAATGAAATCTTGCCATTTGTGACAACATGAATAGATGTAGAGGGTACTGTGCTAAGAGTAATGTCAGACAGAGAAAGACAAATACTGTATGATTTCAGCTATATGTGAAATTAAAGAAAAAAATGTACAAATATAACAAAACAGAAAGAGAGTCATAGGTACAGAGGAAAAACTGGAGGTTGCCAGAGGGGAGCATGGTGAGGGGAGGAGAGAAGTAAGGGATGAAGAGTAAGAGGTACAAACTTCTAGTTACAAAATAAATGAATCATGGTATGAAATGTATAGTGTGGTAATATAGTCAAGAATTATGTAATGACTTTGTATGGTGACAGAGGGTAGCTAGACTTACTTTGGAGATCATTTTCAAATGTATAGAAATATCAGATCACTGTATTATATATGAGAAACTAACATAGTGTTGTAGGTCAATTATACTTCAAAAACAAAACAGACAAAAAAATAAAAATAAAAACTCATAGAAAAAGAGATCAGATTTATGGTTACCAGAGGTGGGGTGTAGGGAGAGGGGGAATTGGATGGAGGTAGTCAAAAGTACAAACTTCTGGTTTTAAGAGAAATAAGTACTAGTGATGTAATGCAGAACATGATAAATAGAATTAACAGTGCTCTATGTTATATATGAAAGATGTTTAGAGAATAAATCCTAAGAGTTCTCATCAGAAAAAAATACTTTGTTTTCTTTTATTTTGTATCTATATGAGATTATGAATGGTCACTAAACTTACTGTGGTCATCATTTCTTGATGTATGTAACTCAAATCTTTATGCTGTACACCTTAAACTTATACAGTGCTGTATGTCAATATATCTCAATAAAACTGGAAGAAAAAAGAAATTAAAATGTATATAAAAATATCATGTGCACTTTAAATATATACAATATTTATTTGTCAGTTATACATCAATAAAGCTGGAAAAAAAAGAAAAACTGAGGCTGGAGAGGTAGATAGTGGATACATGCCATTTAAGACTAGATTGATCATGCTGAAAGCCATTAAGAATAGTTTATGTTATAGGTGGCAGAGAGTCAATTGTAGGATGATTCAAATAATGGTTTTATTAAAAACTAGAATAATAATGATAACAACTGAGATTTAGTAAGCTTGTACAATGTGCAAAGTTTTATTCTGGAAGATTTACTTGCACATCTTCTGTAATTCAACAACATCCCTATATTCATGTAAAGCTAATTTTCGTAATTATACATATTTTACAAATGAAGAAACTGAAGTTTCAAAATATTGTAATTTTCTTAAGTCACATAGCCAGTTAATGGCAGAGCCAGGGACATGAATGCAGTGTTACACAGTCCAAAAACCAGTCACTTTAACCCCGCCCTCTAGGATGCAGTGTGACAAAAAGAGGGAATACATTTCCCTTATACTCTGATAATCTAAATATTGGCACTTCCAGGGTAGCAGTTACTTTAAACGTCTTGATTTTATTTTTATATTGTTTGGAAGAAAGTACAGATGGAAATTTCCATGGACATGTAATACAAGTCCTCACAAAATCAAGAGACAATTATGTGATGAACAGTCACATGAAGTTAATAAAAGTTTTTTGATCATTTTGGTGATCACTTAAGATGTCAGAATTGGTTATGAGCAAATAAATGTAGACATTAGACTTTGTGTTCCCTTGCCCACTTGTTCAGCAAAATCAACCATAATTTCTGAAAATTAAAAAATGGGGTCAGCATTATTTATACTAAAACAAAACTGGAAAACATCTTGAGGTCCTTTAAAAGGAATTGATTAAATAAGTTGTAGTATTGCTATGCAATGAAATAATCTACAACCATTAAAAGACTGTTGTAAACCTTTAAATGTTGGCTTTAAAAAAGTTAAAATGATATTAAGGGAAAAAGCAAATCATAACATGGATGCAAACATGTTTATACATTAGTGTTTCATACACAATGTCTGGACAGTGGCTACCTTTAGTGGGATTGAGGTTGGGAACAGGGTGAAAGAACTGTATTAATTTCGTACCATTCTCTGCTACTTAATTTGATTTTTTTTTTATAACAAGCACATATTACTTTTGTAATAACAATTTAGAAACTTTATTTTCCTTAGAGAAAAACTATGCAAGTTCCTCTATCATTTTCTGCATCCTAAGACAAAGTATAGAAAGAAGCTTAGATCTCTTTAATACCCTGCCAAAGTGTTTACAGATTTTATTAAAGACAGAAGCAATATAAATATTTACAAGCAAAACTCTTATAGCCATGTTATGGAGAAAAGACTATTTTTTGTATGACTCATATTGAATTATCTAAAGCATAAAATAAAAATGCAGGCTTTCTATACAACCCACAAAGTAATGAAAAAGCCACGGGAATGTATCTTTATTGTAATTTTGAAAAAAGTGGTATTATAGTGGGAAATGAGAATACTCTACAGCAGCGGTTTAATTTAGTTTCCTTAAGGTAGTGATAAAGTTCTTTAAGAAACTTTGTAGATGTTTTAAGTTTAAACCTCATGTAGAATTCTACTGATGTAGACATAAGGCTCTTTCAAAATGAGAAAAAAGCTTTTCCTATGTTTTTATGGTAATTCATTCTGGTTACAATTACTGAAACAGTGTTTGTGAATAACCATTTTCTTCAATTAAAAAGAATTGTTCAAAAAAAAGAATTGTTCTAAATTTGAGTGTGGCTAATTAACTAAAACTTTGGAATCTGTTTTGGAGGAAAATTTGACTCAATGCTCTTAATGTTGTTTCGGCCAAGCCATGCAGCTCGTGGGATCTTAGTTCCCTGACCAAGGATCGAACCTGGGCCCTTGGCAGTGGAAGCTCAGAGTCCTAACTACTGGACTGCCAGGGACTTCCCAATGCTGTTAATGTCTACATAGCACCTTCCATTACCCTTGGTTTACCACAATGTTGAAGGGATTCCGTTTTCTCAGATTTCATTGGAACATATGATTCTTCCTTTCAAGGATCAAATAAAAAGTTCATAGTCAATGATGACTCTAGAAAATTATGATTAAGCTTGCTTTTTTGAATAACTCAATTTATTTTAATAATACAAATAAATGAATCACGTGGCTTATTGCCTGCAATTATTTAGCTTCTTTCTTAAGATTCATCTAGGTTTCAGATGTAAAGAAAGCATTCTGTCTAGGTAAACCCTAGCCCTGGGTACACAGTCTGGCAAGCAGAGCAGAGACTGGTTTTCTGCCTTCACTCTCTTTTTCACCTTAGCACAGTAGGGCAGTGCACAGCCTGCACAATCTTACTCAGTGGCCCTGGGTTAAATAACAAGTGAAAGAGATTGCCTAAAAAGAGTAGTTAGAATGAGAAGGGTTGTCTGCTGAATGAGGGCTAAGGAAAACCAAAGTTTAAGTGGTGGGAAAAAGGAGGTGTTGCCCACAAAAAGATTTAGAAAGACCAGTCAGGGAGATTAGGGGGAAAGTGTTACGGAACTCGAGAAACACCAATATTCAAGGAAGAGTTTCAGATAGTGTCAAAAGCTGCAGAGGAGGCAAGTAAAATGAGATGGAAAAGTTCCCATTGAATTTATCAACATTATACTAACAAAAATGAATTAATTACATTAGCATTAAAACCTTTTGATCACCATTTATTACTTGTAGATTAAGAATGCTGTTAGGGTCTTAGAAGGCTAGTGTCTGAGTCATCAGTATGAATACCACTGCTTTTCTTGGACACTGGCTGTGTTGAAATGTATAGTCTAATAAAGACTTATAAACATAGACTACACAAATATTGGATGATGAAGTCTGAAAAATGGCTACCACTTATCTGGCTTCCTCTGTATGCTAGATACCCTACATGCTACCATATTTCAACCTCACAACAACCTTATGAGGTAGATATCATTTTATAAATTTTACAGATAAGGAAATGGAGATTCAGAGTTGAGTTACTTGTTCAAGAATGAATAGAGATAAGTGAGTGAATTAAGATTTTGTCCCAGGTCTGATGATTCCACCGTCCACACCTTTTCCTCTGTCACTGTGCCTGCAGAATTCTAAGCTTCTGTTTAAACACTCCTTGCCTCTGGTATTCACTCCTGCCTATCAAGCAGCTACCAGCTAACTGCAGGGGTTCATTGTTGGATGTGCACCCAGGGATCCCATGTGAACCTCAGCACGTCCCCTCCCTGAGAAGGTCATTTCGACGGTACTTTCTGAGATACCCAGCCATGGTTTGCACATTTCTGCTTTTTCCCCCACAGCCCTGTTCAATACTCCACTGCTTTGGGCACTTCTGGCCTGCTTTGTGGTTATAGCTTTCTTCTGGCTCCCTTAAAGATGTGGTTTACAGCTTTCTTTCCATTCCCCTTGTCGGTTTTACATGATTTATAAGAGGTGAGGGGAAAGGCTGCTTTCACAGTAACATTTTTAAAACCTATCCTCTCCTTGAAATTTTCTTCACTCTCCTCCGTGGCCACCTCTGTTACTTGTTGCTTCTTCTTGGTCGCCTTTCCTCGATTTTCTTCCTTTCTTTTCAATCTGTAACTGTTGGGATAGTACAGGGTTCAATCTTTAGAACTTCTCTTCTCCTTCTGTGCTCACCTCCAGTCCTAAGACTTGATCTTGCTGATGATTCCCAAATTTGATTTGTCTTCCTAACCTCTCCAAAGGAGCCTCAAATTCACATGCCCATCTGCCTACTTATCACTGTCATTTAGGTATCTACTAGGCATCTCAAATTTATCATGTCCAAAACTCAGCTCCTTTTTAAATTTCCCTGTCAGTCTTAGAGCATCACCGTTTTTACCCAGTTGTTTCCCATCACATTAAAGAAATAAATCCAAGCCACTGGTCAATAAGGTCACTCGTGATCTGGCTCTTACCTCATTGACTCATCTGCTACCCTCTACCTGACCCCTTCTGTTCCAGCAATGCCGGCCTCCTTGCTGATCCCCGAGAAACATCATGAGCTCCTGCTTCAGCCCCTTTTTCACCTGCTGTTTTGCCGTCTCGGAACACTCTTCTCCCAACATTTGTCTGACTGTCTCTCTAACTTCAGTTAAGATCACATTTTTTTCTTACAGGGGACTTCCCTCTCCATCCTATAAAAATTTGCCACTCTGATCAAACTCTAGCCTCTTAATTTACTTTATCATTTTTACAGCATGTATACTTAGTACCCAAACAGAAAAAAGGAGAAACGGGAGGAAAAAGAGAGAACAAAACCCCAGACACAGTAAAGAAGGGTAAGAGAAGAAAGGAGGGGAGATCAGAAAGTAAAATGATACATTGAGGAATGATCTAGAATAAAGAAAAAGAAAAGAGAGGAAAAACTATAGACATAGCTGATGTGGTCTCAGAGGCTGTCCCTGGGTTTTACACAGTTTGAGAAATGACTGATCTCTGAGCAAAAAACCTCCTCTGTGCTGCCATCCTGTCTTACTGTAGCACTTGCAATGTCTTCCTAGACTGTGAGCAATTTGGGGACAGTGGCTTCTTCCCTGACAGCTCTGTCTTAGCAGTGTCTGGCACACCCTCAGCTCTATAAATGTGTCTTGACTGAATGGATAAACAGAGTGCCACCAGAGGGATCAGAGAAAGGAACGTATCAACTCTGTTTAGAAAGAGGCAGGGGACGGTTGTGGAAGGCTTCTTAGAGGACACAACTTTTCAGCTGAAATTTGAAGATGAGTAAGAATTTGCTAAGTGCGCATTGGATACTTTGGAATGGAGGTGGGTTTCTAATGATAACAAACACTCATATTTTTGAGCACTACCACCATGCAGGTGCTCTTCAGAGAACTGTAGGTAAATATCCTCATGACGTCCTTACAACATACAAGGAGGTGTATTTAAGGGTGGTTGTCATTGTATAGATTAGGGAACGGTAGCAAGGTGAGGTTCCCTCGTGTGCCCAAGGTCACACAGCTGGAAAGTGGTGGAAGGAGGCTTTGAATCCCGACTGTGAGCAATGTGAGTGATATTATTTACTCTAAATAGATTAAAGCATGCCCTAGGAAAAGCAATCCACAAAGACAAAAAGAGCATTTATATAAAGCGATGTTGAGCCTTGCAGATAGTAAAATGCATGTCATAAATTATTTCTGCCTCCGTGAAGAGGCAAGTCTCTTATCAATTTAGTGAGCTTCGGAAACAATGGAATCACGTGTCATCTTATCTGATTACATGTACCTGGTTCCAGCTTTTAATGTCCCTCCCAACTCCATCCCTAAGTGCTTTTCTTCCAGGGGTCACTGAACCAAGCATAAATGGAAGATCTTTGGGGAAATATATGGAAAATAGAAGCTAAGCTACCTTTTCTAATGCTTCCAGAAACTCTTATGGAAAGAACCATTATAGAAATTTGACATTAATCACCAAGTTTCTCCCTAGGGTCACAATTGTCAAATTCTTGCAACAGCTCTCCCAGTAACTCTCACCCTAGTGGTCCAACCCACTTCCATTTCCTTCGCCCACTGCCAAACCACCATAGCCAAACCCAAGCCTTCTTGTCCACTAAAGCATAATTGCATATATGTATATTTCCATTGACCTTAGAATAGTATCTTCCCTCTCCTTCCCAAGTTAGACGTCACTGCTTTTCATGATACAGCACTAAACTCTCCAATCATTCACTGGGGTGAGGACAAGGGCATGGTCTGTGGTGACAAATAGACCTGGGTTCCAAGTTCAAATTTCCCCTAACTATGTTACCTTGGACAAGTCAACTCACTCCTCTGAGCCTCAATTTTCTCACCTGCAAAAGGAGATTATCATAAGGGTTAAATAAGACTTCTCATCTATGGGCCAACATACGGTAGAAATGCAATCAATACTAATTATCTTCATTCCTTTAAGATATGTGTGTGCAGTTTTCAGCTAACAAATCCTGTATTTAATATCGTTTTACTGAGGAACGTGATATGAAAGGGATGGTAAAGTTTAGTGCAAACCTGAGTCATGATGCTATAAATCTGGGTTTTATTTTTTTAAGTTTTATTCAAAGTATCCAAAAGGAAGAAAATTCATCAGGAGGAACTTTATCACCCATTAGTAAGGCAAAGGGGGATTATCCTACTTGCCAATGACTCTAACAATTATGCCCCAAATCATTAAATTATATTGCTGAAAGTCACAGTGAAAAGATCCTTAACTCTGAAACATAGAACACTACAAAATTCTCACAAAAAATTAAAGGGACCTATTCCCTCCTGAAAAGGCATGCGTGACTACCACATGCCTGCAAATGTGCTTTTCTGGAAGCTGCAGCTGTGCTTACTGTGGGAAGGAGACATGTCTGAATTAGAACCACTAAGAGCAGTCCTGGGGGTGGGAATATGTGGCCCCTTCGCCACCCAGACAGAACCCTAAAATGTGATGCTCCCGTTCGTGGTTTCAACAGCATACACAGTTAGGTCCTCAGCACCTCGAATTCGGTAGTCCAGAGATGACCTGGCTTGGGGAGGCTGACTCACTGTAACAGAGCTTATGAGACTGACGCATAAAACCAAAAGGACCGCTTTGTGGCATCCTGAGAAATGTGATTGTCGGTTGTAGAAGACATTTTTTTAGTCCTGGCCAGGTTAAAATTTCCCAGTAATCAAGTGAGGTAGGAAATCAGATAAAAATCAGATGGTTGCTTAGCATGGAGGAAACGAATTCTCTTAGTCAACAAATATTTATTGAGAGACTCCTATTTGACATACAGTATATTATATTCTAAAGTTACAACAGGAAAGAGTATAATAATAATAGCTGTAGTAATAATTGCAATCACAATATATAAGTATTTACTCATACAGTGCTTACTCTGCATCAGAAACTGTTATAAGTGCCTTACATATATTAGCTCTTTTGATCCTCATAATGACCTAATACGTCATGGCTATAATCATCTCCAGTTTTCAGACGAAGAACCTGGAACACAGGAGGTGAAGCTATGATTCCTGCATGTAAAGAGATTACAGTCTAGTTGACAACGTATAAAGTAAGCAGGCGATTCAATCTAATATAATAACTGCAGAGGTGAGGTAGGTGCTGGTGCTCTGGGGAGACATTTAGGGGCATCCAGGCCAGGGCTGAGGGATCAGGGAAAGTGGTACCCACGTGGAGATTGAGGAACACATGAGAGGCTGTCAGGGAAGAGAGGGAAGAAGGGGCACCGTAGAGGAAACAGGCGTTTGTGCCGTGTGGCAGGAGATTATCTCAGGAGGGGAGAGCAGATCTGAAATGACACTGCAGGACTTTGCAGGAACCAGCTTATGAGGCCTTTTGAGCCATGTCAAGGCATTTGAATTTTATACTGAATGTAATGAGAAATCATTGAAGGGTTATAAGCAGGAAAGTCACATAAAATTTATGATTTAGAAAGATCTTTCTGGCCGTAGTATATAGAACGATTGGAAGGGAGATTGGGGTGGAGTGGGCCTGGGGGCAGGGAGATGTTGGCAAGCTGCTGCATGAGAAATACTGGGACTTGCACTGTGGCCATGGCCAAGGGGAGGGTGGAAGTGGTCGCATTTGTGTCATTCGTATGGCGGAACTGATGGAAGATCAGATCAGTGAACTCAAAATGTGGAAACTTTGGCAAGTTATCAGGAAATGCCGGAGCATCGAGCTCTGAACTGTCTGTGCCTGCGCTGGGGGTTTATCTTCCTGATAGAGTAGAGATACCCACGTCCCCATCAGCCACAGGGACCCCTCTCCTAGAGGCAGCGCCTCAGTGACTTCGCTTTTGTTGTGTTTTGGAGGCTACCGTGCCTTTCTGATGAGAGGTGGATACCTTCAGTTAGCCAGGTCCTTCCCCTGGGAAGCATTCCACTTCCGCAAGGTGGTGCTGCATGACTCGGCCAATTCCCATTTTGTGTTGGTTTCACAGTGTAAGTCCCAGAAGACAAGCCTATTCTCCTTTCCAAGTTACTAGGTGTCTCCTGTACACCCACTCTCATTACCTTGGTTTCACAAAGTAACCTCCAGAACCTTCACAGTATGATCTCTGCAACAAGATGGTGAGTGGGGAAGTTGGATGGGGCAGGGGTAACCTGAAAAATGAAATAATTTCACAAGTGATACGAATGGTTAGTGGCAGGGTCAATGCTCAAATTCCAAAGCCTTTGCTCATTTTACCACTCTGTAGTATTACGTTGCTTGAGTGAAGCCTTTAGAATCATCTCCCAACACGTCCGTTGAATGAGAGCTATGCACTTCGCAAGATCACATTTCTTTGTGTAATAAGGGTTTATTATGTGTGTAAATGTATATATGTATACACACACACACCCCTAAGTAAACTCTATGACGGTGGAGACCATATTTGCATATTTGTCTCATTCATTGCTGCTCATGTCATTCTTTTCATGAACGGTAGTCCCTATTCTAAAGGAGGTCACATGATAGTCAAGCGCCATGGCTGAGGTCTGTACCGATGCTGTGGTCCCTTTGCTTGGACAGTGAACTCTTCAAGGAGAGGTGTGTGCCTTCCCATCTCATTCTCTCTGCGGTGCCAGGTTAAGGTAGGCCTCAGATTGGTGCCCCATGAGTCCACCTGACTTAATTCATCTTCCTCTCCAAGTCCATGGACTCCAAGTCCTGACCTCCCTGCTCTGAATACAGATAATCTGATATGCTCCAGGCATGTATTTTTCTTTTCTGTCTCCCTATTTGATAGGAAAAGGTTACAGGCCCTCAGCTGTCATTCATCCTATGACAACTCCCTGGCAGTCTCCTACCTGTCTGTCACCTCCCACAGCCAGTGATATTTATCAGATTGGACTCCTAAAAGGTTACAGAGACAAGTAATAGGAAATGTCTGTTTGCTTCAGCCATAGTGAGACTGTGTGTGCTGCAGTTAAAATTTGGGGATGTGCCACAATCCAGCCCACAGAGATCCTGAGTCATCTCAAAAAGCACTTCAAGCTAGAACTAAATGAAAGGGAGCCATCTATACGGGGCAGGGGTCTTCTTGGAAGGCTCCCTGGATAAGGTTCATAGACCCCAGTTCATGGTCATGTGGTCTCTCAAATGTCAGGGAGAGTAGGTACAGCATCTACCTAGAGGTCAGCATGATTGGTTCATGTCTGATACCTTCATGAGTGTTCAGCAAGGCCCTTACTCCTCTCCGCCTCTGATTCCCTTTATATTGGGTTGGCCAAGAAGTTTGTTTGGGTTTTCCCGTAAGATTTTATGGAAAAACCCAAACTTTTTGGCCAACCCAATGAAATGGGGGTGTTGTACTAGAACTCTAAAGCCTCGTCCAAGTCTGACATCTTATTTTTGCTTCCAAAGGAACTACACGTGTGATAAGAAGGAAAACAGCCCCCCTGTGGATCATTAGACCCCAATTGTGGTGAATGTAGGGAGGCTGAGAAGACAGGTTTAGGCTGAGATCCGGGGCTGGATTTAGCTGCAAGTTCTGAGAGAGTCCATCACATGGAGTGCTACGCACTAGAATATCTGGATGGAAGACTGGTTCCCCATGGCCCAAGTCCTGCAGCAGAGGATCACATGAAAGCCACATGTGACGTCTGTCTCCCAGGATGTGGGGCAGCCATTGGGTTTGGTGAGAGCTGCCAGCACAGGATGATAGATTGCTGCTCTCCTGTCCAAGGTTCTGGGGACAGTCAATCCCTCCTGTTCCGGAGTAAAGGCCAGGGCAGGGGAGGATGTGTAAAGCATTCATGAGCAGATCCTTTGGACACAGAAACCTGCCAGGCTGTGACATTTGGGATTCCAGTGTGTGTGGGGTTGGGGGGTGGTAATCAGGCCTTAACCAATCAGCTCCAAAAATGTCCTGCTGGTGGTCTTAGCCCTCTCTGGTCCCACCCCTGTGGCCCTGCTCAAAACCTCATGGTACCACAGTTAGAGACTCTTTCCTGGAACTTCATCCAAAAACGTTATCAAAATTATTATTTTTTTCAGTTTAGGGATATTAGGAACTTCATATTCCCAGAACGTAGGTTCAATTCTGTATCCCAAGTAAGATGTATTAGGGGGTCTCATAATCTCTGTCAACTCAACACCTAGATTATATTTTGGTCCAAGTGTCCCAGAAATAGGGTTGACATTTTCTTAGACCCTTATTACTACTTCCAAGCTTTTACTCCTGCACTTTGTCCAAGCCCCCTGCTTTCTGAGGTTGTTGCCCACCAGCTACATCACCCTCATCACTAACATCTACCACACAGTCATTTTCATCCTTCCTTGAGAATGTAGTCACTGGGAATTTGCTATTTGTCCCATCTGTTCTTTGTTTCATTGTTCCTCTTTTTCTGCCTTTTTTAGGTTTAGTATGTTTTATGATTTTATTTTCTTTGTTGGATATTAGCTATAACTCTTTGTTGTGTTATTTGAAAGGTTGTTTTAGGGTATAGAATACACATCTTTAACTTATAACCACATTCAAATGATATTATATCACTTATAGTATAAGAACTTTACAACAGTGTACTTTGTTTTCTCCCCTTCCGGTCTGAAGAGAAGGGCCCTGAGAGAAGGAGCTGAAAGGCTGCAGAATGGCTGACCAGTCACACCAGACAGCTCTGTCTTTGTTCAATGTTTGCTTAACTTTGAACTAAAGTAAAGCACATCTCTTTCTCAATTATCTTTTTTTAAGGGTAGATATAAAATCCTGATGGAAGAACTTACAGCATATGCTGGATCTTAGGTGTTAATCCTGGTAGTTACAGGTAGAAGGATAATAGTTAACATCCTATTCATGCTGTCTAACAGGAAGGGAAGGAATTTTCAGATCCACTCAGAGAAATTTCTCACTCAGTTTGGATTTCCCATAATGAAGCAATTGTAAGAATGCATTTGTAATTGACCACACGAAACCAGGGTGCTCTGATTTCATTTTACCTTCCCTACCTAATCAGGTATATTTTCTATCCTGGCGAAAATCACATTTCTCTGGAATGTGCTCTTAATTGCACTGTGCTGTGGGCCCTGTTAAATATTGCATGAGACAGTGTGCTGTCTTATGATGAACATCACAAACATTTGCATTTTTATGTGCACAATGAATCTCAGTTACGTGTCTCCAGTCTGTTTAAGGACTATTTCTCCCCACGTTATAGTCTATTTGGAAGTACCAACGTTACAACAATCATAACCTTGAAAGGACTGCTGGCGAATAATCATGTGGACTTAATTACAGAAAAAGACAAGTTACACCAGAGGAACCCAGGACCAAAGACTTAGGAGGGAAAAGAAGTGTTCTGTGTCCCACCTTGCTGCAGTGATGGAAGAGGGAATGGAAGAATTTGCTCTTTTTTTTTTTTTGAGAATTTTGGAAGCCTTTGCTTTTGTCCAGCAAATGTGGTAAAGTAACTGTATACTTACCTAAAGCTCTGCCATCCATCACACTGAAATGATACAGAAAATTTCAGCTATGCTACATCTAAGAAAGGTCCCTAACTTCATACTACAATCTGAAAAATATCTGTCAGATACATTTTTATTTTTATCAAATTGAGATGGATCTGAAGTTGACAAAGAATAATGCTTCTTAAGATCAAAGTTCAGTGGAAAAAAGAATAAGAATTTCTGAAGGCCCCAACGAATATCTCTGTGCTTGGTTAATAAGACTGGAGCATTAATAGGACACATATAAAGCAGGGAAGACAAATTCATAGTTTATTCCAGTTCTATAGATTAGCAGAGATAGTAGGGCAAGAAGAGAAGCTGCATGACCATACTTTAACATTGTTTTTTCTGGTCCAGCTTCCAAACAGGAGAGGTGCTATATGGACATGAACCAACTTGTCAGCAATAGGCCCAATTCAGTAGAAATTATACATCTACCCACCAAACAGTATCAGGAGATGGTTCACTGCTACACAACTTCTCACCAAAGTGGGTAACTGACTCATGGCTGTATGATGAAACCCAAAACCTAGGTGCTAGCCATCCTTGAAAGATTAAAACATATACTAAAATCAGTGAAGATACTCCTACATTTACAGAGAAACTCAGAAACAGAATTCCAGGGTTGGATATTCCCCAAGTTCTGGTAATCTCCCCTCAGATACACTTTTCACCCAACAGCAACGTTCCGCCCAGTATCTAGAGAAAGAGGTTCTAGCGACTTTTTGAATGAATATGGAAGAGAGTCAAGAATATCCATCCTGTTCTATTTTGGGGAAATAGCAGGCTGAGATGAAACAGCCTCATCAAAGATAATTAAGGAGAAATATAACAGCCTGTGGTCTGTGCACGATTCTAAAACAAATATACACATATATATTGAAAGGGACCAGAATACAATGCAATAATGCTATGAGTGGAAACAGATTTACCTTCCTGCCGTAAACAACAAGGTATTTGAAAATACCATTACTTTTAGATATGGGGAACAGGCAGTGCAGGAATGTAATCTTTAGGGAGGATTATACTTTCTGGATAATAGTCTAGGGAGGCGATCACAAGTGGAATATGCGTTCTCTCTGAGTGAATGAGACAAAAAAAAAAAAAAAAAGAAGTATTGGAGAAAGTACTGGAGAAGAGGAACATATGTAGATAAAGAATTCCAGAAGTTTACAAAGGGGTTCCCTGGAGTCTTTAGCTGAATAATAACCATTGCTTGTGTAAGCTGAAACTCCAAGTGGGATATAAAAGGTTGATTCAAAATAGAAAATCTATTAATGTGATTTGCCATATACATTAGTTTTCTATTCCTGATGTAATATATCACCACAAAGTTAATGGATTAAATAATGGGAGTTTACCATTCAGAAGGTCAGAAGCCTGATGCAGATCTCACTGGGCTAAAAGGAAGGTACTGGTGAGGCTGTATCACTCTCTGGAGGCTGCAGGGGGGAATCACTTTCCTTGCTCATTTGGGTTGTTAGCAGAACCCAGTGCCCTGTGATTGCAGAACTGAGGTCTCTGTTTTCTCGCTGGCTCTAAACCGAGTGCTGACGCAGCTTCTAGAGGCCATTGCATTCTTTGGCTCATGGCTGCCTTTCTCCATCTTCAAAGCCAGCAACAGTGGGTCGAGCCCTTCTAATACCGTATCTCTCTGACCCACTCTCTTTCATTTTTAAGAATCATGTAATTAAACTGGACCCACCCATATAATCCAGGATCGTCTCCCCATCTCAAGATCTTTAGGCTTAACCCCCCTATGCAGAGTGCTTTTTACCATGTAGGCTACCAGCCACAGGTTCCAGGGATTCGGATGTAAACAGCTTTGTGCCTGCCACATGATGTGAAGAGACCGATGGAGAAAAACTATGGAATCATTTCAATAAATGTTAAAAGAATATTTGATGATATTAAACTTTTGATCATTACTAACATCTCTTAACAAACTAGAAATAGAAGAGATATTTTTTTTAACCTGACAAATGTAGCATCATGGGAGAAATATCCACAATATATAATGGACTACTACAAATCAATAAGACTAAAAGCAGAACAATGGGGAAAGGACAATAAGTGTTTACAGAGAAAGAAACATTTTTAGTACTTAAACTATATGCTCAGTCTCTTTAGTAATCAGGGAAATCCAATTAAAACCATGATGAAACACCAACCAGATTGACAAAATTATGAAGTTACACAATTCCAAGAATTACAAAGTTGCTAAGGATACGGAACAATGGGAATATTAGCCCACCGCTTGTTGGAATGTAAATTATGTCCACCACTTTGGGAAAACAGTATGGCATTATCTAGAAAACTTGCAAACTTGTGTACTCTACAGTCCAGCTATCCTCTTTTAGATAATTGCCCTAGAGAAACTTTTCCATGTGAGGGCCAGAAAATACGCATAAGGACACACATAACACATTGCTTATAACAGTAAAACCCTGAAAACAAACCGAGTGTGTTAATAAATTATTATCTATGTGAACAAGAGAATACACTTTAGCAATGCAAATAAATTAACTATGTATCTGAATAAATCCTGCAACTGCTGGTTCCTTGTTCTCTTTGTCAATGATTCACCCTTTGATTCTCTGAGTCTTGTTTCCTTATTTGCAAAATTAGGAAGTTTGGATGAGATGATCTCAAGGAGGCTTCTAACTGTAAATGTTCACGATTCTCTTTATTTGCTTTTTTTCCTTAGAACATTAGAAAGAGTTTTATATGCATTACTCCTAGATTGTGTCCACTCTCCTAGCTCGTATTCTGAGAACATACTTTTCTTTTATGCGATTAATCTGCTTGGCTCCTTGCCAAATGGATATAGACATACTTGATCACCACTGAGCAATAAGACAAGATATATGCTTCTGATTTCTCTTCTAAGATTAATACACATTCTGTGGTACCTAAGTCGATGAGCCTTAGAGTGTGGACACCAACTGTCAATGGAGGGAAAAACCTATTATCCTTTCCTTGCCATCTGGAGGCCATCTGGAGTCACGACTCTGATTGGTCCTATTTGCTTCCTAGTGACCTTTGGCCAATAAGTGGAAGAGGAGCAAAGCTGAGCTGAACGGGAGGGTGACTGGAGGAGCTGACGGACGCGTTTAACTCATTGGCTCAGAGATTTCAGAAAATGAGGCCCTGAGGTGAGATGCTTCTCTTGTGCTTTGGGTTTATTCCAGGAGTCCGTTTTCTCAATATTTGTGGATTTTGCTTTCGTTAGTTTTTTATACTCTTCACTCCAGACTGATAGTTTAATTGATTTTAGTCTTCAGCACCGAAGTTCTCTGAAATTAAGCGCCCTAAGGCTGTGGAACTCTCTGTGTCTCTGGGATCAGAATATGGGCTTGGGTGCCCTCTGCTGTTGGATGGGGGCAACACTTTACCTGAGAAGATGGCAAAGAGCAGCCAGGACCTTCAGAGCCAGGAAAAGGCCAGGACGGGAGAGTCAGGAGGAAGAGATGGCTGCAGTTCTGGACACTGCCGTTAAGTGATGGAGTCTTGCATATTCCTATTATGGCATAAGGAGGCATTTCTGAAAACTTACAGGGACATCATGGATGTTAGATAAGGAGTTGTACTTGATATAAAGGCATATTCCCTATTAGAAAATGCAACACAATTTTTAAAATGTTATACCGATATGCTCAGTAACAGTTTTTTATAACAAAAACTGTCAGTGTCCCTCCCATTTGTCCTTGGACCACTTCTTAGATCCACTTCTGACACAAACTGCTCTTGATTAAATACCCAGAAACCACTCTGAGACAAAATGTTGCAGGCAGGTTTATTCGTGGTTATTTTCAGGAGATACACTTATAAAGAAGTGAACTAGGCGGAATTGGGCAGAAAAAGAAGGTGAACAAAAGGCAGATTATTACAACTGAGGCCTCAGCCAATCCTATGAGGAGCTCTGGAGCTGAGATAGCCTTTTAGAATGTTCCAAATGGAGGCAAGAGGGGCTGAGTCTTATGTATGTGCTTATGTGTAGTAAGATATTTATTGCTCATCTCTAACACTAAGGTTATCACCTTTTGGGGTTCCAGCTTTCTGTGGGTCTCTGATTTAATTTTCATTGAAACTATATGAGGAAGACAGTATTATTATTCCCCATTTGCATAGATAAGTAAAATGAGTCTCTCAGAAATTAAGTAACACACCGAATGCCACACGGCTAGCCAGCCATAGAACCGGGACGAGAACAATCTCCAGGAGTAATTTTATATGTATTCGATTTGGCTTACTCTGAACGACCTCACAGCTTGCTGCTCCCCTTTACAGTAGTTGTCTGCATATCCAGAATCCTGCCCTGGCAGAGATTGCTCTGAATGTTCTGCCTCTGCCCCTCATGTCACTACCCCTTCTTCTTGTTTCTCTTCCTCGCCAGTATCCCCTTCTGCAAAGATGTCCATTTCTCCAGGCTCAGCTCAGACAACACCAAACCTACGCAAGTGAAATTCAAACCTCACCTTGGAAAGAGGGCATCCTCCAACTAGAGATTACATAATTCTAAGATTCTATAATCCCCCCACCAGGAAATCCTCAGTGAGTGGATATTGTGTTATGCCACCCAGATCCCCTCCCAAGAGCCCAGGTACCTTGGTCTCAGCATCTGGAATTATCAGCTGCTGATCATTTATAATTATGACTCTCACAGGGAATGGCCCTTTGCTTGGGGAACTGCCTTATCCAAGGTCGTGCTCCTCGTAAGCGGTGGTCCGTGGCCAATGACTGGCTGATACAGGGACGTAAGACCCAGCCCTCCTGGTCTCCATTTGGAACTTTCTAAAAGGCTATCTCAGCTCCAGAGCTCCTCATAGGATTGGCTGAGGCCTCAGTTGTAATAATCTGCACTTTTGCTCACCTTCTCCTTCTGCCCGGTTCTGCCCATTTCACTTCTTTATAGGTGCCTCTCCTGAAAGTAACTCAAACAGCACAAAACAAAATGGTAGATAAAGCTCATTATAATATTAATTACCACAAATGTAAATAGACCTTACTCGTTTGAGTTAAAAGAAAATGACTTTCAGCCTATGTTTTTAAAATTCCAACTATGTGCTGTTAAAAAAAAAAAGCTGAAAATTTAAGGACAGAGTAAAACTTAAACTAAAAAGTCAGAAAAAGATAGTCCAGATACCTAATAACCTAAGGAAATCTAGTATAGTTACATTAATATCAGGCAACTGAGGACTTCAACTCTGGAGCATGTTGGTGTAATGGATTCCAGACTTGCAATCAGACAACTGAACTAAACATGTGAAACAACTATTTTCACATATTAGACAAGGGGCAGCGCAGGACCGGGGTCACTGAGAGAAGGAAAATAAATAAGGTAAAGCCTGCTGGACGCTGCCTTTCTGCGGGCAGCCACTTTCTGGCAGTCACACCAGGAGGCGGAGCCCAGGCAAAGCGCCACAGTGTCACTGAGATGAAGAGAGTTCTTTGAGGTCTGGGAGACGGAGCTGGTGGGAGTGTGCAAGGCAAAGCACAGAAAGGAAAGAACCAGAGAAAGAGATCCAGAAATCTGCATAAGGTTTCCCTTGTTTTTGTTTTGTTTTGTTTTTTGCTAAATATCAAGCCATGAACACATAGGGTCACATCCCATGAAGCAGGACAAAGAAGGGAGACACCAGGTTACTGTAAAGCTGAACAAACAACCTCACATGGCTCAGAGATGTTTGAGGTTCCACCCCTTGGTGGAACAAGTAGACAGAAGGTTCTCTCAGGAAGGCTCTAGAAGACCTGAAAAAACACTATCAATCGTCTTGTTTTTATTGATATTTATAGGATAATACACCAACAATAGTGAAATATGCATTCTTTCTAAGAGCATATGAAACATTAACCAAAGAAGATCATATTCAAGGATCAATACATTTTAAAGGGTTAAAGTCACAGGAAGTATTTCTCTGCCTTCAGTGGCTGCGTGGGGAGTTACCAGGGGTGGGAGGGTGAGGGAAAATTATGTCCTAAACTGCAGCCTCAGAGTTTTCCAGGGGTGAGTCCTGAGAGGTAGTACATGCGGTGACTAACAAGTGCCACCAGGGGGAAGTATTTGCTTATGAAACCAACAAACTGAACAATCAGTAACAGACTCAGATCCCAGATAGACTTCTGGATTATCTGGAGAAATGGAAATTGAAATATTCCAAAGAAGTATAAAGGGAAAGACGCTGTTGCTGAATCTCTCCATGGCACGGTTCCAGCTCAGCCACAGCAGGACCACAACAGTCCACCCTCCCCTGCGGTTTACCCAGGAGCTGTGACATTTCCTGGTGACTTGATCACAGATCTCCAGTAAGGGCTCAGAGGTCTAAATCATCTTCTTCATTAACATCCTAAACCTCCTTCCATCCCATCTTGTGGGCAACACCATCCAGCTGGGGTTTGAGAAATGTCAAAGGAGACAGACATAGGGTCCAACTGCTTGTTTTTGGACAGTTTTAAAAAGGAATCTGCATGACAAACTTCAGACTTTTTGGATTTAGCCTTATCTCAACTCTTAGAAAGCAGGGCAGACTGAAGTTCAAATTTCAGCTCTTCTATTTACTAACTGCATGAACTTGGATAAATGTCTTAACTCTCAGATGTCTGGTTTACTCATTTAAATATGGAACTGCTGTGAAGATTAAATCAGAACATATATGCAAAGCACCCAGCACATAGTAAGGGCCCCAGAAATGAGTTCCCTTTGTCCTTTTAGCTATTTTCTTAACCTACCAGCCTTATTTTACTGTGCCCAGCCTACTGTTAATGCTTCTGGGCATAGAAAGGATTTTAAGCTGTTTGTTCATTCCTGAAGCCACCCACGTGGCAAAGGACACTGTAATTTGCATTCTCAAATGCATTCTCAAATTTGCTTCTCAAACAGCAGATATTTCAATAACCAAGGGTCTGGAGTGTTTCCTCTACCATAGTAAGTTCTCAACTGGGGCTGTTGACTTTGCCTCCCAGAGGACACTGGGCAATGTCTAAAGACATGTTGATTGTCATAACTGGAAAGTTGTTGTTCATCTAAGGGGTAGAGACCAGAGATGCTGCTAAACATCGTACAGTGCAGAGGATGCCCAAAATAATGTGCAGGTATTGCTAAGGTTGGTAACGTGCAGCTATTGCCAAGCTTGAGAAACTCAAGTCTGCTCTACCAGGATACAGAAGTATGGTGAAGAAACTTTCAAGCCATTACAACACCACAGCACCCTCATTACATTCAAGGTTCGATTTCAATTCATCCACAGGGGCCCTTGGAGCGTCCTAAGTGAGGACCCTGTCCAAAATCTGTGGAGTGAGAGAGTGCCAATGAATGAGTAGTAAGTGTATCCTAATAAATAAATATTCCTTTTTAAGTGTTCTTTCTTGAGGCCTGTAGCCAGTGGCAGGAATCTAGTGAGGAACAGGCAGGGTTAAGGGTGAGAGTGGTAGTGGAGGTGAGGAAAGAAGGAAATTTGGTTAGAAATAATATTTCCTTTTATTTATTTATTTATTTGTTCAATATTATATAATCCCGAAGCGATGTTGGAACACCAGATGAATCTTAGCAGGTGTTTTTTTTTAAAATCCTTTTTCTTCCATCAACCTCCTGTCTTCCCAGCTGTCACCTTCCTCTGCGCCTTGCTTGCCCTCACCTGAAAGCCACGCCCTGCCCACCCTCCCCCCTGCTCCCCGATGGAAGGTTGGGTATAAGCCCTTAGCAAATCTTATTCCCACTATTAATTCATTAAGATCTTTACTGCCCCATAGCTTTTACGCAGATGAGATAGGATTTGTAAAATTCCTTCCATGTTTTTCCAAGCCTCACACTTCCACAAATTTTCTAATCAACCTGCAGAATATTCAAAGTGGGTGATGTCATTCTGATGTTTGATTATCGCATTTTTTGAAGGTGAAGGGCTAGAGGTCCATAATGGTCTGATTGATCCCGTAACTGAAAGTTAGTAAGCCACCTTCCATCAGGACACTAGTTTGGCTTTACGTCCATTTTTACTCAGTGGAGAGTTGAGTTGAAAGAAGTACATTTTTTTTTAATTTAAAATTTTATTCTGACAAAAACAAAAAAAAAAACAAAAAAAAATTTTATTCTGAAATAATTGTAAGTTCACATGCAGTTGTAAGAGGTAGTAGAGAGTGGTCCCATATATGTTTCATGCAGCTGGTGCATTTGTTTTAACATTTTGAAAACCATTGCCTGTTACCCCAGGGCAATTGGAGAACAGACCTCTTTCATTAATTGGATATTGAGAGCTGCCTGCTTTTAGAACACAGATCTCAAAGACCCGAATAGAAGAACACACTAAATTATATATATACATTGAGACTAGTATGCAAGGCCTTTATTTTAAAAAAAAAAAAAGTTGTCTTTTTTGGATGATTCAGAACATTGGATTTTCATCAAGGCATAGAAAAGTATAGAACTTTAGGATAAGAGTATGCTTAACCTGTGATGTGACACATTGTGAAACATCTTTGGAAATATTTTTGAAAATGAATGAATGAGGAAACAAATCTATGATCACGAGGGAAGGACCAGAGGACTCCAATGCCCAACTGCAAATAACCTGAACTGGGGAGCAGCCTGGGTGCTCCTCTCTGGAGAACCCAACTCATGTCAGTCAGACTTGTAGAGAGGAAACTTTATTTCATGTAGTATATAGGAAATATTTGGTTTTCAATCTACCTTAATTTCATCCAAAAGGGCCTTCTAGGAAAAACCCATAATTCAATTGTGCTAAAACCAACTAACAGTTGACTCTGAGTGGGAAATGTAACCCATATAGAATGTGTTACCCTAAATCCAAATTCATTCTTCTGAAGCCTACAGATTATAAATCAAGAATTAAACTCGGGTCAGTAAATCCAAGCAAGTGCACACCAACCTGAGAGAACAACTAAAACAGAAGTTTGCAAGGTAAACCTTCATAAGTCAAATCTCAAAATCAAAGGGGGAAGCAATGATTTTTCTTGTCCTACAGAGCAAGAGAAATGAACTCTCTAAATCCCTCTATGCAGATAAAAGTTCTGGTTTTTATGTAGCTTGATATATTTATGTATGGAGGAAGCACTGCCTGAAATTAAGCAAGAAGAATGAAATATTGTAACGACCATGCCAGAGAAGCAGCCCAGCCAGCACTTTCACCATGGGGTCATTAGCAAGAATGTTTGAGAAAAGACCCCTTTAGCATTCAGCTGCTCTTTTTAAAAAAAAAAAAATTATTTATTTATTTGGTTGTTTGGGGTCTTAGTTGCGGCACGTGGACTCCTTAGTTGTGGCTCGCAGGGCTCCTTAGTTGCAGCACGTGGGCTCCTCAGTTACGGCAGGTGGGCTCCTTAGTTGTAGCTCCAGGGCTCCTTAGTTGCTGCGTGCGAACTCTTAGTTGCGGCACACATGTGAGATCTAGTTCCCAGACCAGGGATGGAACCCGGGCCCCCTGCATTGGAAGCATGGAGTCTTATCCACCGCGCCACCAGGGAGGTTCCCATTCAGCTGCTCTTTGCCAAGAGACGGCAGGGGGGTGAAATGAGTTCAGAATCTGTCAGAGGTGTTAGTCAGAGCAGCTGCCCAGTGGTTGAGAAAAGTCTCCTGCAGCTTTGGAATGAAGCCACTATTCCTGACACATTTTACCTTCCACATCCCAAGAGTGATCTGAGTATTTGTCATGCTTTGCATAGATCCGTCCCCACATGGCTTAGGGACCCTAGAGTCCCCAGGTTTTAGTCCTTTAGAATGTTAATGTCACCTTTATAATGTAATTTTCCCTCATTTTAGAAAATTTCTTAAATCTAATTTACTGCTCTGTGTTTACACATCCCCTTATTAAGACAACCAGACCCTCAAATCATTCTGGTTTATTGATTAAATGTTAAAAACCACATGCATAGAGAGCTCTATTTTGTTTTGGTCAAAGGGCACTGGTGTAGCCAACAATATGGCTTAACTTATTTGCTTTAATTGGAATGGCATTAAAGAAAAGGCTTTGGTATTTTCATGTAATGCACAGTAGGAAGCTGGGTCCCTCACAATGCTTCCCAGGTTGCATTAACTTTCTGATTCAGAACGGACCTGTGCACAGAAGGGTTTCTAATTTAAAATAGAAAGCCTTGTGTAACAGCATTCGGGTGGACCCGTGTACCACACAGACCATGCCAGTGGAGGTAGGGTTCTTTGCTCAACTATCCCAAGGATATAGCTTACACATAACAGGTAGGAATCCTTTGCAGCGTCTGAAAACCAATTGCAACTTGTTAATGATTCTTCTTTAATAAGTGGCTTGTTTTGAGGCAAAGTATTCAACTACTGTAGGAACTTTGCCCAACTGTCTGCACTTACACCCATTCTAGAGACCTCTAAATTACCCAGAGTATATGAAGGAAATGTTTATTTGTTAAATTCATTCATTCATTCTACAAATATTTAGTGGATGCCTTCTAGTGTGTTCCAGAAGCTGGAGATATAGAAATGAATAAAACAGACAAAAAGTTGAACCCCAAATTAATTTTATCTCCTCATTGAATTACTTTGGGCTGAATGTCGCCTTAATAACCCTCTATTCTTGTACAAGGGTTAAATAGTTCTTACAATGGTTCTTAGGGTACCTTCTCATCCCAAACTCCAACAGGTCATTTTATTTAGTGAAGTTTTATCTTAGAGTTATATTAACCTATAAGTTCACATCATGGGCTGGGGATAGACACTTTATAATTCAGAAAACAGAATTTAAATGGACAAATTCCACATACACTACGATAATAGCTATATAAAAAGATGGCATTGGGCTTCCCTGGTGGCGCAGTGGTTGAGAGTCCGCCTGCCGATGCAGGGGACACGGGTTCGTGCCCCGGTCCGGGAAGATCCCACATGCTGCGGAGCGGCTGGGCCCCTGAGCCATGGCCACTGAGCCTGCGCGTCTGGAGCCTGTGCTCCGCAACGGGAGAGGCCACAACAGTGAGAGGCCCACGAACCTCCCCCCGACAAAAAAAAAGATGGCATTATGTAGACAAAGTCTTGGGAAGAATGAACAAAAAGATGAAAGTGTTAGGATGTAGCTGTGGTCTCACAGTGTGATCAGAAGCGTCTGTATCACCTGGAGATGCATTAGAAATAAATTCTCCAGCCCCACTTCAGACCTACTGTGTCAGAAACTCTGGGGGTGAAGCCCAAGCCCTGGGCTTGAACAAGTCAGCCAGGTGATTCGGATTCAGCCTAGAGTTTGAGAACCACTGGTGTAAAGAGACATTTAAGTTTCTTTTACTTACAATCCTTTTAATGGTGTAGTTCTAAGTACAATTATTTTACAAACTTGCAAGGTTCCAGAGATGAGAGAGACCCATCTATTATTTAGGGCAGATGTGCACAAGCAAAATTGAATTGGTGACTAAGCCAGCCATTTGAATATATTTTTGGTTCAGAAATTTGTTCTCCCTGAATCAGAAATGCCTGACTCATGGAGTCACTGGTCAACATTGGCCCAGGAGTCCAGACACAACTGTTCCTGTGCCTGTTGTTGGGCTAGTAAAACCCAGCCTCATCTTAGGCTGATCAAGCCGTAAGCTATGAAAAGCTTGGTCCCCTGCCCGCTTGTTGATGGAATTAGAGCACATTAGAGAGGACCACTGAAAGAATCAATCAGCTAACTAGATTTTGTACAACAATTTCCATGCACTGGGCACTCGGCCTGGTGTGGTTAGAGAAGAGGGGAGGACAAAGTGCCTCTGACCCAGAAATCACAGGGAATTTCAGACTTTTATTTGTGGACAAAAGCACTCAGCACCTCAGGCTTTGTGCAGCTGGTGTTGAATGACCAGTCAAAGGACAGGAGATTGCAGTGGGCTGGGGCCATCAGGGACAGCTTTGCAGAGCCCACACGGTTGGGGCAAGGCCGTGGTAGGAACAGACCGTGTGAATATGGTGTGGATGTAGGAAAATCCACGGCATGTTTGAGTGAGGTTCTGCATAGTTTAGTTGTTTGAGAGAAGGTTGGGATTGTTGTCTGAGCCAGATGGAAATAGATCTTGGATAATATCCCATGGATCAGACAGAACCGTTACAGGTTTTTCAGCAGGGGCGTGCTCAGATGAAGATGGAGGTTTAAGATGTCAAATTAAGAATAATGGTCCTTATTTTCCTCCTTTGCCACATTGAGCTAATCTAGCCTTCCTAAAGTGGTCATGAGTCACTCAGGCTGCGAAATGGGTTCATTTGTCAGGAAAGGGGAAAAGGTGACAACAGCTAAGCAAACAGAGAACAGCAGGCACCCCAGTCAGAACCTGGCCCCAGAGCGAGAATGCACACGTGTACCGCTTGGAGATGAAAAATGCTTTCCTTGGGCCGTCCATCATCATCACCCTCCACAGAGACAGCTCCCCCAACTAGGACACATTTCTCCAGAAGGGAGAGGCTGGGCCCTGGGGATGCAGTGTTGCCCAGGCTTCTTTGGACAGCCTCTTGTGATTGATGGCCTCGGGCTCCGTGCCTCTCCAGGAAGATCGTGCAGCGTGGCTGGGAGGTGTGGAGGCAGGGAGCCCTCGATTCTCAGCGAGCAGCAGAGGAGTGCACGTGAAGACTCCAGGTCACAGTGAAAATTTTGCTGATCTCCCTCATTTCCCTGTGAGCTCCTTGAAGGTAGAATCAGCTTCCCGACCTTGTTATCTTTAGGGTCAGCCTCAAGCCCACCGCACATCTGGCTCTCAGTTAATGTTGAACAAGTGCATGTGTCTAAGAGTTGGCACGGAGAATTTTTTCCCCTTCTCTCTGTGCTTAAATCAGAACCTTTAAGAAGCAGAAGTGTCCTCATACACTGTCCAGTCCAAACACTTGATGTGAAAGTGGGGAAACTGAGGACCAGAGAGGGTTAATGGTCTGCATAAAGTCTTCAATAATTAGTAGAGGTTATAAATTAGTATTACACTAATTTTATCTTGTCTGCTATAACACATGGACTTCAGAAGGACTTTTTCAAATGGAAGATCCAGTAAGAATTGCCTATTTCAAGCTATAGGTAAGTTCTAAGATCATCTTATTTAAATTAATACTCTCTCTCCCACTCCCCAAATCCCACCTCACAACCTGACATTCCTTACCTCCTTCCCCCCTACCTGCTCTACTCCATTTTTTTCTCTATAGTACTTATTACTATCCGATATTCCAGACATTGTATGTGTTTATATTTCTCTTGTCTGCCCCAGTCCCCAAGAATGGGATCTCCATGAGGGTGGAGGCTTTGGCCATTTTAATCAGTTTTGTCTCTACGACATAAAACATGCCTGGTACAGAGCAGACATTCAATACACGTTTGCTGAATGAATGAAGAAATTAAATTTTCTAGAATGCAAACCCTTCCTTGAGAATCTTGGTCAATTAGGATTTGTTTCTTTACATGATGTAGTGATTATACATGACATTGATTCCTAGAGAGGCAGGAGGTTCTAACCAAGAGCCCTCCAACTGCAGGTACCCAGGACGGCACCAGAACCCATGTCCGACCAGGCTCTATGCAGTGGAGCTGAACAAGTCCAAGCATGACACCGCACTCTAATTCTGTTTGTATGTCTGTCTCTCCTATTTGGCTGAGAGACCCATGAGGACAGAGCTGTGCTGTTTTCCTTGCTAGTCCCCTAGCACATAGTACAAGTCCTGGTAAATAGTGGGCCAGCAGAGCTTCTGCAGTGATAGAAATGCTAATATGGGTGCTGACTGAAATGGTAGCCACTGGCCACATGTGGTTAATAAGCACTTGAAGTGTGACCAATGCAACTTGTGAGCTGGATTCTGAATTTTTTTAATTTCCAGTAGTTTTAAGCGTGAATTGTCAGAGGTGACTAAAGGCTACTGTTGTATTGAATGGAGTGGTTTTAGATTTTCAGTACATTTACTGAATGAATAACTGCTACTGATTTAGTTGAAGAAGTCCATTGTCTATAAGGTAAAAGGTTCAGTAATCTGGACTATATGAGTGAACGACAGAAATTAGTCAAAAGTGGAAATTGTTGATTATTTAAAATAATTGCTTTTTGCCAATTCCAAGAATATATATTTGATGCCTTTCCTTCTGGCATAGTCAATGCACAGGGATCAAAATGATTTTTGTATTGTTCAATGCTATACAGTAAGGTGTTTCCCATGGCCTTATATATTCTTCCGGACTATGATTAGGAATATTGCATTTTTAGAATGTACCACCACTTATATAGTCACTCAGTTGTATATTATTAGATGTATATGTTGATTTCAGTGTTTTTGCTAATACAAGTAAGAGTGTAATATGTACTCTCCTACATAAATCTTGGTGTACACCTTTGTTTATTTTTGCTAAAATAATACAAGTGGAGCAAAGCTGTCGAAAATTTAGAAACATAGTTTTGATAATATCCTCTATAACCTCCTTTGATGGAATTATGAAATGGACCAGTCATGCAGAATCCTTAATTGATGGCTCCTGTGTGCACTGGCACTTGGAAGCCATTGCAGGCACCCTTCTTACCACTGTCCGTTCAGGATTTGTGCATCCTTTCCTCCATGCCTGGCATTGAATTCATGCTATACTGTTACAAGGAAATCTAAAACTTCACTGGCTTAAATAAGATAGAGGCATATTTCCTTCTCATATAAAACTCTGAAAATAGATGGGGAGTTGTCATCCTGTAAATGTGGCTTCTAAGGTTGCCTTAATCATAGACAGCTACCAAAATCAGAGACAGCAGAAAGGGAGAGAAAACCCAGGGTAAGAATTCCTAGGAGATGGCCTGAAAGTTGCTCCCATCACTTCTGCTTTCTTTTCACTGGCCTGGCATCAGTCTGTGACCACACCTGACAACAGGGAAGATAGTTACCAAGTCTTGTGGATCATACGACCTTAATATGATTATACCTGTTCGCTAAACCTCAAATCTGTCCACTTACCTGCATCCTTATGGCCATTGCCTTCTTTCCAGCCCCCAACATGTCTTATTTACATTAGTATAACATCTTCTACTTGGTCCTTATTCTCAATCTTTTCTTCTTCTGATCTGCGTATGTAGCCAAAGTCATCCTTTTGAAATACATATCTAATCACATCACTCTCTGCTTAAAATTTTAAAGGTGAAACAGTGACTTGGGAGAAAAGAACTTTCAAAAGCCAAACACCTTCTAATGACATCCAAGACCTTTCTTTTTGGCCCTACCCAATTCTCCAGCCTAGTAATGCTCAAATGTCTGGGGTGTAGCCACGTTGGCACATATTTGGTCTTTTAAGGGTGGAAGAAATGGGAGCTAAAAGCTAAGCCTTTGAAAGCTAACTTCTCTGGGATATGAAGTGAGAAAACACATGTGTTTTCTATCACTCCAGCGAAGTTCAGCATTTGTCCTCTCTTCAAACAAATGTGGAAACTACCTGTTTGAGGCCTATGGTTTCCCCAGGCTTCCAGAAACTCAGCTCTTTACTCTGCAGGACTTCCTGGGATTTTGGAGATTATCTGTTGGGGGACATATGTCCCATCAGAGTTCCCTCCTGAAACCAGCCCACAGAGCTGACCTGTCCTGTGACGTGTTCTCACAGAAAGTAGAGTAGGGTTTTAGGTATACTGAATTTTTTACATGCAGGCCTCTGGTATTCAAACAAAAGAAGCTTCTAAGGGGCCAATGCTGAAGATATTTCTTACTACCAACTTAAATGATTCTGGGTGAATAACTATTCCTCTCTGGGCCTCAGTTTTCCCATTGGTAAAATGAGGGTTTTCAACCAGGATGATCGTAAAGGTCTATTTCAATAATATGATGAGATTAATTCATTCATTCAATACGAGTTTTTGAGCCTCCTCTATGTGCTCAGAACTATTCTATGTGATGAGGATATTGGGTTGAAAAACATGGACAAAAAAATCTTCTCTAGTGAAGATTATATCCTAGTTTGAAGTGGAGTGGTAAGAGAGACACACATAAAGACAAACGATACGGAATTAATTAGACAGCAATGGCTGCTGTGTAGAGAATTATTACAGGATGGTGTGATAAACATGAAAGGCTGTCTCTGAGTGACATTTAGACTAAGGGGCAGCCATGACAAGATCAGGCAGAAAGTGTTCCATGCAGAGAAACCATCAAGAACACTGAGCTTGATGTGTTTAACGAAATTAAAGAGACCTAGAGGGAGAAATAAGGTTGAAAGTGGTCCTAGAGGAGGTGAAGAAGTTGGTCTGGTGCCAGCTTATGTAGGATATTTACATCAGGGTAACAGATTTATCCTTACTGCTGTTGAAAGTCCCTGGAGAACTTTAAGCTTGGGATAGAAAAATCTTTAAGTGTTGAAAATATCACTCCTGGAATTATATGGAGAATGGGTTATGAGGGATTGGAAGTAGAAGGTAAGGCTACATAGGAGGTTATTATAGTACTTCAGGAGAGAGATGGTAGGGGCATGGATTAGAATTGTAGTAGTGGATGGAGAAAAATGAAAAAATATGAAACATGCTCATGGAGTGTTTGCAGAGAATGAGAAAAGTAAAGGTCAAGGACATCAACTAGATATGGTAGCGTCATTTTCTATGACGGTAAAGACTGGGTTTAAGAGAATGAAAGAAGTTTTGTTTTTGTTTTTGGAACATGTAAACTTTGAGGTACCCATTACACCTGTAGTATAGATGTCATGTGGGCAGTTGAGAAAGGTCATTGCTGGAGATGTATCTTTGGAAGCCATTAGCAAATGTGCAGTTTTCCAAGCTGTGGACTGGATGAGATTATCTAGGGAGAGAGTTTAGACAGAGAAGAGAACAGGCCCCTTAACCTCACAGCGCTCCTTCATTTAAAGATCTAGCGGAGGAGAATAATCCAACAACAGACACTGACAAAGAGCAAAGAATGAGGTAAGAGAAAAATTAGGAAAGTGGTTTCGCTACGCAAGAGAGAGTTCAAATCTGAGTTCATTCATTCCAAATGCTTGTGAGAGGTCAACTAAGACAAAAACTGTAAAGGAACTATTGGATTTGACAACATGGAGGTCATTGGTAACTTTGTCAAAAGTGACCTCAGTGGTAGGGTGGGGCAGGATCCCAATCAGAGGAGATTAGGGATACAAAAGGAGGTGAAGGAGAAAGTGGAGGAAGCAGTGAAGCAAAACTATTGTTTGAGTTGGAGCAGAAATATGAATATATGGGGATGAAAGCAGCTTGGACTTTTTGAAGATAGGAGAAATTACAGCATGATCATAATATGATGGAAGTGATGCTGTAGGGAAAGAGAAATTGATGGTGCAAGAGAGAGAATAATTACAGAAGAAAAATCTCAGTTAGCCATGTGCAGATGAGATGAGATCCATATACAGGTCAGGGTGTTGCCCTTGGATGGGATCAGGCACATTTCTTCCAAGGTGACAGGAGGGAGACAGAGAGTATGGGCAGTAATACAGGAGGATGGAAAGTTGTGGGAAGATAAATGAGTTCCTCTCTAATAACTTCCATTTTTCAGTGAGTCATGGGGCAGGTCATCGACCCCATGGTGTGACTCAGTGAATCACGGAGGAAAAGTAGGTGGAGAAACAGGGATACTGGAGATAGAGAGTTGAGGAGAGTCTGAGAAACAGGGGGATGAAAGGGAATGGTCACATTTCTCATAATTTATTTATAAATTCAACCAACAATGTATTCAGGATCTAAAAACCTGCCAGTTTGTTTTCATATATTATATCTAATTATCCCGATCACAATCCCAAAAGGCAGATGGCACCTCTGCTTTGCAGGCTCCGCATGGTTAAATAACTAGAAGATCTTTGAAGAGAGACTCTCTTCAAAATCCTTGCTTTTTTGAAGCCTCACTACCAAATGAGGAAGCTGGCAAGGTAAGGGCTTTCAATTCATGTATCAACTCACTTCAGCAGACATTTCTGACCCCCTATTATGTGTTAGGTTTCTGACTTCCACAGTACAATTTATGTCTATACCTCCTCTGATACCTACCCTCCATCCGTCTCTAATCACTCTCCTTGAAGAATCTAGACTCTGGAAGCATAGCAGTGACTAAGGTACAGTCCCTCTTTTCAGAGAGCACAACTAAAGTAGGCAGAAACATGTGCTTTTATTGTCTTGAGCCCAGGGAGTGGTGGACGCAGCCCTGTGGAGGTCAGCAAGGGCTCCCAGAGGAGAGACATCTAAGCTCCAGGTCCTGTGAATGCTTTTGCCTCACTAACTTCCCCCTCTTCTATGCAGCCTCTATATAGAGGCTGAGCAGCAACCTTCATTGGTCTTCCCTACCAGCATCCCTACCCCACCCACGAAGGACTAACCTCCCTGGAATGCTAACCCAATCACATCCTCCAATGGAACTCCAAACCCAAATTCTTTAACTTAGCATGACATTCAAGGCCCTCCACGCTTTCACCCCTTCTCACCTCTCACATCAATTTCCTTCATCTCCACACCTCCCCTCCTGCCCACTGCTACCCTACTATCCCCTCCTACATAATCCCAACTCCAGTCAGGACTTCTTGTAATTTTTGCATCCCACCAAATTTTCTCTAGCTTTCAGCCATCTCCTTATATTACTTCTCAACCTGGAAGACCCTTTCATCACAATTCCCGTATTGCTACCTTCTCTTGGTTCTTCAGGATTCACTTTAGGTGTTACATTTTCCTTGGAAGTCTTCCCTTGCTGATATGACCCACCCTCTCCTCCCACCCCTGCAGCACACACCCTCTCTTCTCCTCTGCACTGCTGAGCTTCCACAGAACTCATTACTACCTCTGCCTAAACCTTAACGCACTGTATTACAATCATTTGCCTGTCCATCTTCCTGACTGTACTGCCAATCGTTTAATACGACAGATGTGTCTTATTATTAACTACCCATAACGGTACCCAGCCTATAGTATGAGCTGCATGTATACTTACAAAACAACGAATAAATGAACAAATAAATAAATAAACAAATAAACAAATGCTTATAGCTCTTCCAAACGTGCATTGTGTTCTTAGCTTCCATGTCTTTGAATATGCTATTCCAACTATTAAAGTACTCTTTTCCCTTCTCCATCTTTTGCCAAGTCCACTTGGCAAACTCCCATTCTTCCTGAGACCCAGAGAATTTGTGATGTACAAAGACTTCTCAGCAAAACAGGTTTCTTAGAGCAAGCATCACTTTATTATAAACTAATTATCCCAGGATCATTTGATTTGGGATCCTTGGAGAAAGTAGACTTTATTAAAGTGGTTTTGAAAACTGAGTTTCAGTCCTTTCGGGCTACTGTTGCAGAAGTTTAGATGTGCATTCCAGAAGGTCAGGGATCTTTTAAGTGTCGGTACATACTTCCCTTCCCCCACCAATCACTCCCTTGAGAATATTCTATTTTAAAAAGCATTTTTTTTTAAACAAACGTACACTTCTGGACCAATTCATCTGCAATTTGCTATACTTCATAGGGCTCAAAGCCCCCGCGTGCCTAAACTACTAGGAAAGATTTCTGGACACGTCAATAAAAGTATCTTAATGAACAACAGCTGCAAAGAACATGTCTTTAAATAAATTGATTCCAAATTTCCCTGCATGTTTCTGTGATTTTGCTTTTTAAATGGGCACCACTGACTTTAAACTTGGCTATCTAAAAAAAACTGAAGGAAAAATGTCATATATGGTTTCAAAAAAATGTCATATATGGTTTCAAAAAAATTTCATTGTCTTGCTTTTCTTCACCATTCTTTGTTGGAGGACGCTAATGTGCGTTCACACTGATTACCTCACTCCCGCTTGTAATAGCTTTTTGGAGCAAAAGAAGGCAAGTTAGATATCTTCCCCATTTTGAATGTGATACAGAACGTTTACAGAGTTGTCCAGATTGAGGACTGGGATTAGAACTCACATTCTGAGTTTCTGGATTATGATTTTGAGGATTATGTTCAGACCCTGGGCTCCATTGTCTATTAAAACAAAACCAAAAACAGCCTTCTTGTCAGCAGAGAACACGTATGATAAGAATGTCTGTCCTGTATTCTGTTGAGGCTCCATGAGCTTTGTATCTAACATAGGTATTTGGTTCAAAGTTTGTGTTCAGTTATAAAATGAAATGAGATCTAGCATTTTTCCTCCAAGGAGTAAAACTTACCAATTTATTTTATACTCAGAAAACCTTTTCTAGGGACTTCCCTGGCGGTCCAGTGGTTAAGACTCCGAGAGCTTCCACTGCAGGGGGCGCAGGTTTGATCCCTGGTCAGGGAACTAAGATCCTGCATGCCGCACAGCCAAAACAAACAAACAGAAAACTTTCCTATCAGTTACTTACCACCTGAAATCATATTTAAACTATCAATTATATTTAAACTTTATAAAGAATGAACTTGTTTTACTAATCATCAGTAAATAAAGAAGTGGCACTTAGAAGAAGACTGTGATAGATGCTTCCATTTGGGGTTTTAATAGCAGAGCAGATGGTCTTTTTCTTTTTTTTTTTTTTTTCCTTACACAGCCTCTACAGCCACATGATTTCCCTTCTCTGATCTACTGCTCTGGACATCTGGGTTTCCTGTAGATTGTGTTCAATCAGCAGTGTTGAGGTAATACATATTTCACCACCCAGCTCCCCTCTTTTATTCTTACTGAATATAAGGAGAGAGCACGGTAGATTCCTACCTCGGAAGTCCTCCTCTGTCACCTTGCACACATTGTCATTGGAAAAGCAGCTTGTGACATTGTTTAGCTAGAGCAAAGACAAATGCACAGTAGTGGGAGGTAGGATGGAGGGAGGGAAGGGTTGAATTAGGACCCAGAAATTGTTGAATAGAATAAAATGAAAAGCTGTTCCCAATTTGAAAAGTGAGTTGACGTCTGTTACTCTGGTATGCGGTAAAACATGTTTTTCATCTAAGACATAATAAAAGCTACAAGCATTTTACACTGTGCATTAAGAGCTGCATCTTTAAAGGAACATCTTTTCATAGAGAGCACATACGGGGTTCTCTATTTGATGATACTTTTGAACATTTTATTATTACAGTAGATGAAATATCCTCCAGTCATGGCAAATCCTAAATGAATTCAAAAGACACCTTTGTAGAAATGACTGTTAGGGGTATATTGACATTGCATTTTTTCATCTGTTTCTATAAATATAAAATTTATGTTCAGACTGACTGAGCCTAGACTACATCATTGGGATGGCATCAATAGAGAAGATAGCTTCCATGACATGCAAATAACCCAAAGGAACCCTAGGGTCAAGGTGGGTGAGGATTTTGAGGAGACAATAAGAGAAGGTAGGAGCAAGGAGCTCATTTTTCATATTTTTTGTGGATTAAAAAAATGTTTATGTGCTGAGCCTGAGGTCAGCTGGAAAAGGGACTTGGGGAGGCACACCATCGCAGGGCTGCACAGCTCCTGAAAAGTCCATTGACATTGTATGTTACATAAATGGTATCCCCTAGAGTTGTACAAATGTAGTGTCCCTGTCAAGAAGAATGACAACAATTTTAAACATCTGTCATGTGGAATAAGAAAGATAAGTGACTAGGAATCTTTCTTTCTTTTGTCTCTGCTGTTACTTCTTCCTTAAATTCCTTCTCCATTTCTTTCTCTGACAATTCTTTCTTCACCTGTCCCTTTTCACTCCAGTTTTATTGAGGTATAATTGGTACCTGTTCCTTTAATATTGGTGTTCTCTTGGATCCCTTAATAGACTCACTTCTTTTGTTTCCTGCATACACTTTCTGCATAACCTCATTTACATGCAGAGTTTTAACTACTACCTATATAATGATAGCTTCAGATCTTTATCTCCAGACTTGCCTCTCCAAAGAGCTTCAGTTCTGTTTAGCCACCTGCCTCCTGGATATGGAGCTCTATCTGGATATCTCCTTGGTCTTCTCTTCAATATTTCCTAAATGAAACTAATGGTCAATCTATTAACTCTGATCTTTCACCTGCACCTCCCAGTAAATTGTCCTGTCATTAGATGAGCATAGTCTAGAGCCCCAGACTAAAACTTTGAGGTCATCCTAAACTGTTTTACTGCTCTGTACTTTGAATATCTGATCACTCATCAGGCCTAGGAAATTCCTCGTGCCCAGATCCTCTTCTCCACACCCTTGGTTGCTGCCTTACTTCAGGGCTGCATTATATCTTGCACAGTCTAACTACCTGGAGGTCTCCAATTTACTGATGGTTTATACATTGAAGCACCTTACGCTTAACGGCAGGCACATCAGGGCATTCAGTCACTGCTGTTTGAGCCAATGACTAAGTTGATGATGTCTGCACTGAGTGCTGTGCTTTGATGTTTTCACAATCAAGAATATTTACCAATAATTAGATAGTATTAGTTCAACAACTGTTTATCAAGCACCTGAGTAAATATACTCCCTCTTGGCCCTCAGTGTTATATGCCTCAATGTAGAGGATGCCAAATAAATAAAAAAAAATCTTTCATGTTAATATAGAAGTCATGTGAAAAATACAAAATGAAAAGTTGTAATAATGACTAATCAAAAATAATTTGAATGAAAAATTAAAGCGTTGGTACTAATAGGGCCAAACCAATCCAGAGATAAGAGATCCTTGAGGTTTAAAGTAGCCAAAGGCAGGTTCCTGGGAGGAGGCGGGACTTAAAGAAAAGACGGGATTTTTAGAAGAGTGATAACAGGAACACAAGGGTACTTTGCAAGACGTTAGCTTGAGCAGGAACATGAAGATAAACAGGATTTATTGTTGACATCATAAGGAAAATAGGGCAGTGGAAACATGTGTGTTGAGATTATAAAACTAATGGCTTGTTCATGCTTGGGGAGAGGCAGTATGGTACACTCAGAGGGCTCTGGTGTTGGACAGATTTGGCTTCAAATCCATGCCCAGTACTTGTTAACTGGGTGACTGAAAAACCTTTCTAAACTCTCTGAGCTTTCGTCTTCTTATCTGTAAAAAGAGGGTGATCATATATATGCCATGGTATTTTGTGGGGATTAAATGTAAGGATGTAGACATCATAAGATACTTGTCGTCTAAGTCCTCTGAGCTCCAGCAAAGGCCCAGCCCAACAGGAACATTCTAGCTCCTGGGTATGGATGCTTCAAGGCCAACGGACTGGAAGCAAACGTTATTTGAAGATCAACTCTCGTTACAATAAGGTACTGACAGCTCTCATGGATTTTGAATAGAGATTACATGCTCCAGCTTCATCTTTCTCAAAACATAGAATCCTAGAATGTCAGTGGTCACCAAGTCTAGCCCTCAGGGTCTCCTTTTTCTCCTTCCAGCCATTGTAGCTTTGCGGATCGCTGCTCCACATAGTGGGTGTACAAAGTGTTCCACAGCTCCCACAAGTGTGAAAACCACTGATCTGATCAAACTCCACCATTGTATCGATAGGTAAATCAAGATCCATGTCAAATTTATTATGTTATTGCAATTGATTGTAACTGACATTTATAAATTACCTATTAGTCTGTACTCTTCAAATTAATAAAATGATTTCATGCACGTCGGTACATACATATAATGGTGTTCTGAACTGTTAAAATTATTCGTGAAAAACTCTGTTCTAATCAAAGTTGTGTTGGCAATAGTATTTTTAATGCTCTATAAGCTTTGGTTACTTAAAGAAAACCTACAGTGAGTATTCTATGAAGTAAAGAATTATTTTAAGTTGAGTAATTTACTGATCAGAATTTTGACTTTTTTTTTTTTAATTTAGATGTTTTTCTTTTTTTCCTAAAGAACCTCTCAGGAAAGAACCTTTCTGTATTTGAGTACACTTCCATCTCTATGGCAATGTGTAATTACTCAGCCAAAAGGAAAAATTTCAACCCTTTTCTTTGGAATTAAATAAACGTAAAATTTGAGATTCTTTAGCCTAAGAGGAAGAATGGTATGGTACAGAGAGAATAGGCCTGGAGTTCTAACAAGACTGCATTGAAATCCATGTTCAGTGCTTTCAAGTTTTGGCCCTGGATGAATTGTTTTTTGTATCTCAGTCTCTTCAATTTATAAGATAGCAATAATATTGTCATTCTCATGTTATTAATAGCATGAGGAATAAATGAGGCAACACATGGAACAGTGCTTTGCACAGTGCCTGGCCCTCAGCAGGCCCTCCTGCAGTGTTCCTTGTCTTGCCTTCTGAACACATGGGCCCTGCCCAAGCCCAGACTCCTGGAAGATCGTCAGTCTAGCTTAACCCAAAGCAAGCCAGATGTTCACTTACCATTGAGAACCCCCTCTGGGGAACTCACTGACAGCCTGCAGAAATGATCTGATGTTGGTGGCAAAGAGAATGGATCTCTTTAATATGCTACCTTTGTAAGTTTGCTTCTTCTTCTTAAATACGAGGGAGATCAGAAACCTGCAGATGCCAAGTGACTTTCATTGAACAGTTGTAAAACAAAGGTTAAATAGCTTTTTCTCTAGAGTCATCTTTGGCTAACAAAAAATAAAAAATCTATGAATGCAGATCTTTTCCAACATAAAAGTGGAAAAACGATGACAGTGTTTTATGTAATTGAACATTAAAAATTATGAACATTATGAAAACCATATTTTATAAGGGAAATAATAAATTGATTCCAACAGACAATTTTCTGTGTTAAACCCATGAAAAGGTAAATTTCGGAAGAGTTACGGTGTCTGACCAGGGCCTGTTACTCGTAGAAAGGATGTAATGGGCTCATGCATGAAGCTTGTGTGTTTACCTTCAACAATTTTTTTTTTTTTTTTTTTTTTTTTGCGGTACACAGGCCCCTCACTGTTGTGGCCTCTCCCGTTGCAGAGCACAGGCTCCACCTTCAGCAAATTTTTAATTCCAGAAGGAAGAACAAACCAAAGAAGAAACTCTATGGGCTAATTGGAAGGGCAGCAAAGTGTAGGCTGGCAGAGGATTGTTTCCTTTGCTATTTTAAGACTTCAGAGTCTTCATTTATTTGCATTTTTCTTTTTAGGTTATTCTTGGCATATTTCCAGGAGAAATGTACATGGAAAATATACATGAGAAAACCACATTCCGTGGGTTCCGAGGAGTCAGAAACAAAGTTTGAATTCTCTCTTTCACTGTTTTCTTTCGTAATGTTAGTACTTATAATGAGAAAACAAACGGACAAATCAACGTAAGACAACAGCAACAAACCAAAATAGGAATTCAGGTTTAAAAGACAATGTCTTTCCTTTTTGCCAACAAGCACAAAAAATCTATATTCCATCACTTATCACTGATTCATTTTAATATTTAATCTATATAGTAACTATAACAACAATAATCACTAAGATTAATTCTGTACTCTATTAGTCAGGGAATGAGCACTGCTGCATGGTGTTCTGGAATTGATTCTCACCAGCTCATGAGAACTGATAGTGTATATATTTTTACAACTGGGCACTCAGTAATGTCACATTGGTAACTTGAAACTGACCGTGGTGGGAGTACCACGGGAGTACTCACACCATGAAAACTGGCAAACACTACATATCAAGGCTTGCTTTTCAGAATGCTGGTTGATAAACATTTACCACTACTGAAAACTCAAGAGATAACAAGGTAACTATAGAAACTGATTCTTGGAAAATGGGCAAATGTTAGCAGAGATGCATAAGGGAAGAGTCATACACTTCCGAGCCTACAGATCCAGGTCATAGTATTATTCTGTCCTGTTCCACCACCACTACTACTACTAATTGCTTGTGTTTATTGAGTGCGTTTAATATGCCAAGCATGATTTTAAGTATTTTGTACCATGTATTATCTAATTTAATCCTCACAACAATTTTATGAGGTCAATTCTGTACTAAAGAGGAAACTGAGGTATCCAAAGATTATGTAACTTTCCAAAAGTTACACAGTTTATAAACGGAAGATTAATTCATATACAATATTAAACATATGGTCAGTAACTGAGTAATCTTGACTAAGCTAGTTAGCTTTTATTAAATCAGGATAAAATATCTATATTCTTTAAAGTTAGAATAAAATGAGACATGAAAAGTACCTACAACAGTGCCTGATACATCATAGGAGGATGATAGATGTATATTGTCTTCTCCCTTGTTAGAATAAATCCAGTCAGAATGAGATTTTTTCAGCAGCAGTCATTGAACATGTTACTCCTGATAAAGGTCCTGTCATTTACGTGAAAAGGACATAGAAGCAGCAGAGGGAAATCATAATAATAACTCAATGGTACAGGGAGAAGAAGAGAGCCTCAAAGCATCAACTACTGAAGCTCCCTCCAAGCTGTACACACACTGCCTCCTTCAAGCCAGCATCTCCCTACCCATGGCAGCCTGGCTCTCAGCATCAGAAGGTGCTTCCTCTCTGAGTTCTTGTCAATTTATTGCCTATCAGCTCCAGATTTACCTTCCATTGTCTCCTTGTGAAAATATGGAGAAACAAAGTTTCTCTTGCTAGCTACAGTAATATTAGGCTTGTCAGATTGCAGGATGAAGGAGTTTCCCTTCTCCGCCCACAGACTCCCACATCATGCCCAGCTCCTGCGGTCCACACATTTCCCCCATGCTGGATCCTCCAGTCCTAGGGGCCCAGAGCACGCACAGCTTCTCCAGTACCTGGCTCCTGAGCCAGTGGCCAGCAGCTATCCGCTGCCAATCACCTTCCCACGCAATCCCTTCAAGTGATTTTGTAGCCCAGTACCTCCAGCAAGTCACATTCTCTGGCATTCTAGAAAGCAGACTGGCATGCACCACAGAAACTTCTCAGCCACCCTGAAAGCCGTGACCATGCCCTCCAACAAGGACTGGCTCTCAGCCCTGGGGAATGTGGGTGGGAGGTTCTTTCTTCCCCCATTTCAGTCCTGAGGATAATGGTTGTTCCTTGTATCTACAGTTCCTGTACCCTTTAAAGTTCTCTTTATCTGCTGTTAGCCAATCCTTCATTACTTCAATCCCCTGTTTTAGCTACTAATCCTTATATTAAATTTTCCCTGTTCATATAACTGTGTGGCTTCTTTCTCATGACTGGACCCTGACTGATAAAGGCTCTCACTATTGGCCTTACACAGATGGTGTTTACAGAGGGCTTAGGACCAAATCCTAGGCCAGTAGCAAAGACTAGGCTCAAAGCAAAGCCACAAAGCAAGTTAATTGAAGACATTACTAGAAGTTTCTATGACTCCCTAGGTCCTCTGATATTTCATGTTCTTAAAGAGTGAATTGAGTTCTGTTTCTCTGGATAATTAGAATATCCTTCCCCCCGTTTATGTTTCAACACTAACTTAGCTTGAGCTTCTTCCTTGTTAGAAGGGAGGAAGTTAGTTTTACAGACCAGGAAACTTTCTAAATCAAAAACTCAGTGGCCTAAGGGTATTAGGCTGTCCTGTCTGGGTTATATAACTGCAGCTGGCCATGTCTTTTGGCCATTGAGAAAATCTGGCTTTGCATTTCAGTAAAACGTTGAAATTAAATTATTTTTAGCTAAGCTTGAAGTTGGAAAATTTTATCACACAGAGTAAGTAAATCATTGTAAAATGCTCTAAGTACCTCCTAGTTTTCATTTCTATGTCACAAAAATAATCTGTATAGGTTTCCCTGGCTCCAGCAGAAGTATACCAATGTACTGTGATTAAATCATTGGAAAATATAGGAAAAATTCCTCTTTCTGAAAACAATTTTATTGGGTCAGAGTCTCGTCATAAGAAAGCTATAGGGATTCCATATTTAGAAAAGCAAAACAAAAAAATTGAGAAATTGTTTTATTCTCTTTTTAATGTATAAATATATCATCCTGTGTAGTCTCAAGGAACGATTACCTAGAAAATACAGAAAAATTATTTTTCAGATAAAAACTTCATAGGGCTAGATAGGAAAAGGACTTAGCGTATTATTTCCAAATATGCATATCAATGTAAAGTATTGAGCCACTTCTGGAGGAGTATTATGGTAAATCAATTAGGGCAATTACCATTTGATGGTCATCTTTTCAAATTGCAAGATTGGAGGGTAATTTAAACTTTAGAAAGTTTAAATTCCAGCTTTTCTGTCATTATATAATTTGTTTCCCTCAAAAATACTTTTAATTAGAAAAATTCCAAAATTCACTATTTAACATCCAGGATTTTTCCTGTGTCTTCTTTACTCTTTCAATGCAAGACTTTCTGCTTTAGAAATTAAAAAAGGACTCTTCCAGGCCACGTTACCACTGATAAGAACATTTTTAAGCAAACACAGCCTAAATTTCAGTGTGTTATTTAGTTCAAGAGCATGGCCTTGCAAACCTCAAAAAGGCTCACAAAGTAACAGAATCTAATAATTCTAAGTTATAAAGAAACTGTTAGATCATACTATCTTCTGCTTGAGAAAAACAAAAGTGTGTAAAGCATTTCTGGAAAGATGTAAATTTAAAATAATAATTATTTTTTAAAGTTTGAATGCTAAAAGCTATTCAACACAACTCATTCCCTAATGGGTTTCTGTTACTTGAGATTTTTATAATTAGTTTCAAATATGCCATTGTACTCCATTCACAGGGTTAATATATCAAAAATAGCTTCTGTTTATTGAATATTTACTTGACAATAATGTCTTTTAGAGACCCTCAAGATGGTGGAGGAGTAAGACACGGAGATCACCTTCCTCCCCACAAATACATCAGAAATACATCTACACGTGGAACAACTCCTACAGAACACCTACTGAACACTGGCACAACACCTCAGACCTCCCAAAAGGCAAGAAACCCCCACGTACGTGGGTAGGGCAAAAGAAAAAACAGAGACAAAAGAATAGGGACTGTACCTGCACCAGTGGGAGGGAGCCGTGAAGGAGAAAACGTTTCCACACACTAGGAGCCCCTTCGCGGGCGGAGACTGCGGGTGGCGGAGGGGGGAAGCTTCAGAGCCGCGGAGGAGAGCGCAGCAACAGGGGTGCGGAGGGCAAAGCGGAGAAATTCCCGCACAGAGGACCGAGGCCGACCGGCACTCACCAGCCCGAGAGGCTTCTCTGCTCCCACGCCGGGCTGGGCGGGGCTGGGAGCTGAGGCTCGGGCTTCCGGCGGAGCGCAGGGAGAGGACTGGCGGCGGGAACACAGCCTGCAGGGGGTTAGTGCGCCACGGCTGGCCGGGAGGGAGTCCGAGAAAAAGGGTGGGGCCGCCAAAGAGGCAAGAGACCATTGTTTCGGGCTGCACGAGGAGAGGGGATACGGAGCACCGCCTAAAAGAGCTCCAGAAACGGGCGCAAGCCGCGGCTATCAGCGCGGACCTCAGAGATGGGCATGAAATGCTAAGGCTGCTGCTGCAGCCACCAAGAAGCCTGTGTGCAAGCACGGGTCACTCTCCACACCTCCCCTCCCGGGAGCCTGTGCAGCCCGCCACTGCCAGGGTCCCGGGATCCAGGGACAACTTCCCCGGGAGAACGTACGGCACGCCTCAGGCTGTTGCAACGTCACGCCGGCCTCTGCCGCCGCAGGCTTGCCCCACATCCGCACCCCTCCCTCCCCCCGGCCTGAGTGAGCCAGAGCCCCCCAATCCGCTGCTCCTTTAACCCCGTCATGTCTGAGCAAAGAACAAACGCCCTAAGGTGACCTACACGCAGAGGTGGGTCCAAATACAAAGCTGAACCCCGAGAGCTGTGCGAACAAAGAAGAGAAAGGGAAATCTCTCCCAGCCGCCTCAGGAGCAGCGGATTAAATCTCCACAGTCAACTTGATGTACCTGCATCTGTGGAATACCTGAATAGACAATGAATCATCCCAAATTGAGGAGGTGGACTTTGGGAGCAACTGTAGACTTGGGGTTTGCTTTCTGCATCTAATTTGTTTCTGGTTTTATGTTTATCTTAGTTTCATATTTAGAATTTATTATCAGTGGTAGATTTGTTTATTGATTTGGTTGCTCTCTTCCGTTTTTCTTTTATATATAGATATATATATATATTTTTCCTTTTTCTCTTTTTGTGAGTGTGTATATGTATGCTTCTTTGTGTGATTTTTGTCTGTATAGCTTTGCTTTTACCATATGTCCTCGGGTTCTGTCTGTCCGTTTTTTGGATTTTTTTTAGTATACATTTTAGCACTTGTTATCATTGGTGGATTTGTTTTTTGGTTTGATTGCTCTCTTCTTTCTTTTTTAAATTACTTTTCAATTTTTAAAATTTTATTTGTAATATATATTTTTATTTTAATAGCTTTATTTTATTTTATTTTTCTTTCTTTCTTTTTTTCTCACTTTTCTTCTGAGCCATGTGGCTGACAGGGTCTCGGTGCTCAGGCCGGGTGTCAGACCTATGTTTCTGAGGTGGGAGAGCCAATGTCAGGACATTGGTCCACCAGAAACCTCCTGGCTCCACATAATATCAAACAGTGAAAGCTACCCCAGAGATCTCCATTTTAACGTTGAGATCCAGCTCCACTCAACGACCAGCAAGCTGCAGTGCTGGACACCCTATGGCAAATAACTAGCTAGACAGGAACACAACCCCACCCATTAGCAGAGAGGCTGCCTAAAATCATAGTAAGTTCACAGACACCCTAAAATTCACCACTAGACACGGTCCTGCTCACCAGAAAGACAAGATGCAGCCTCATCCACCAGAACACAGGCACCAGTCCCCTCCACCACGAAGCCTACACAACCCATTGAACCAAATTTAGCCACTGGGGGCAGACACCAAAAACAATGGGAACTATAAACCTGCAGCCTGTGAAAAACAGACCCCAAACACAGTAAGTTAAGCAAAATGAGAAGACAGAGAAACATGCAACAGATGAAGGAGCAAGGTAAAAACCCACCAGACCAAATAAATGAAGAGGAAATAGGCAGTCTACCTGAAAAAGAATTCAGAGTAATGAGAGTAAAGATGTTCCAAAATTTTGGAAATAGAATGAAGAAACGTTTAACAAGGACCTAGAAGAGCTAAAGAGCAAATAAACAGTGATGAACAACACAATAAATGAAACTAAAAATTCTCTAGAAGGAATCAATAGCAGAATAACTGAGGCAGAAGAATGGATAAGTGACCTGGAAGATAAAATAGTGGAAATAAATACCACAGAGCAGAATAAAGAAAAAAAAAAATGAAAAGAATTGAAGACAATCTCAGAGACCTCTGGGACAATATTAAACACACCAACATTCGAATTATAGGGGTCCCAGAAGAAGAAGAGAAAAAGAAAGGGACTGAGAAAATACTTGAAGAGATTATAGTTGAAAAATTCCCTAATATGGGAAAGGAAGTTGTTAATCAAGTCCAGGAAGCGCAGAGAGTCCCATACAGGATAAATCCAAGGAGAAACATGCCAAGACACATATTAATCAAACTATCAAAAATTAAGTACAAAAAAATAATTAAAAGCAGCAAGGGAAAAATAAATAATATACAAGGGAATCCCCATAAGATTAACAGCTGATCTTTCAGCAGAAACTCTACAAGCCAGAAGGGAGTGGCAGGACATATTTAAAGTGATGAAAGGGAAAAACCTACAACCAAGATTACTCTACCCAGCAAAGATCTCATTCAGATTCAATGGAGAAATTAAAAGCTTTACAGACAAGCAAAAACTAAGAGAATACAGCACCACCAAACCAGTTTTACAACAAATGCTAAAGGAACTTCTCTAGGCAGGAAACACAAGACAAGGAAAAGACATACAATAACAAACCCAAAACAATTAAGAAAATTGTAATAAGAACATACATATGGATAACTACCTTAAATGTAAATGGATTAAGTGCTCCAACCAAAAGACATAGAGTGGCTGAGGGATACAAAAACAAGACCTGTATATATGCTGTCTACAAGAGACCCACTTCAGACCTAGGGACACATACAGACTGAAAGTGAGGGGATGGAAAATGATATTCCATGCAAATGGAAATCAAAAGAAAGCTGGAGTAACAATTCTCATATCAGACAAAATAGACTTTAAAATAAAGACTATTACAAGAGACAAAGAAGGACACTACATAATGATATAGATATCCATCAAAGAAGAAGATATAACAGTTGAAAATATTTATGCCCAAAACATAGGAGCACCTCAATACATAAGACAAATGCTAACAGCCATAAAAGAGGAAATCGAGAGTAACACAATAAAAGTAAGGGACTTTAACACCCCACTTTCACCAATGGACAGATCATCCAAAATGAAAATAAATAAGGAAACACAAGCTTTAAATGATACATTAAACAAGAGGGACTTAATTGATATTTATAGGACATTCCCTCCAAAAACAACAGAATACACTTTCTTCTCAAGTGCTCATGGAACATTCTCCAGGATAGATCATATCTTGGTAACAAATCAAGCCTTGGTAAATTTAAGAAAATTGAAATTGTATCAAGTATCTTTTCCAACCACAACGCTATGGGACTAGATATCAATTACTGGAAAAAATCTGTAAAAAATACAAACACATGGAGGCTATACAATACACAAACAAATAACCAAGAGATCACTGAAGAAATGAAAGAGGAAATCAAAAAATACCTAGAAACAAATGACAATGAAAACATGATGACCCAAAACCTATGGGATGCAGTAAAAGCAGCTCTGAGAGGGAAGTTTAGAGCAATACAATCCTATCTCAAGTAACAAGAAACATCTCAAATAAACGAAACTTACACCTAAAGCAATTAGAGAAAGAAGAACAAAAAAAACCCAAAGTTGGCAGAAGGAAAGAAATCATGAAGATCAGATCAGAAATAAATGAAAAAGAAATGAAGGAAGCAATAGCAAAGATCAATAAAACTAAAAGCTGGTTCTTTGACAAGATAAACAAAATTGATAAACCATTAGCCAGATTCATCAAGGAAAAAAGGGAGAAGACTCAAATCAATGGAATTAGAAATGAAAAAGGAGAAGTAACAACTGACACTGCAGAAATACAAAGGATCATGAGATTACTACAAGCAACTATATGCCAATAAAATGGACAACCTGGAAGAAATGGACACATTCTTAGAAAAGCACAACCTTCTGATACTGAACCAGGAAGAAATAGAAAATATAAACAGACCAATCAGAAGCACTGAAATTGAGACTGTGATTAAAAATCTTCCAACAGGGGCTTCCCTGGTGGCGCAGTGGTTGAGAGTCTGCCTGCCAATGCAGGGGACACGGGTTCGTGCCCCGGTCCGGGAAGATCCCACATGCCACGGAGCGGCTGGGCCCATGAACCATGGCCACTGAGCCTGCATGTCCGGAGCCTTTGCTCTGTGATGGGAGAGGCCACAACAGTGAGAGGCCCGCGTACTGCAAAAAAAAAAAAAATCTTCCAACAAACAAGCCCAGGACCAGATGGCTTCACAGGCGAATTCTATCAAACATTTAGAGAAGAGTTAACACCTATCCTTCTCAAGCCCTTCCAAAATGTAGCAGAAGGAGGAACTCTCCCAAACTCATTCTATGAGGCCACCATCACCCTGATACCAAAACCACACAAAGATGTCACAAAGAAAGAAAACTACAGACCAGTATCACTGATGAACATAGATGCAAAAATCCTCAACAAAATACTAGCAAACAGAATCCAACAGCACATTAAAAGGATCATATATACCATGATCAAGTGGGGTTTATCCCAGGAATGCAAGGATTCTTCAATATATGCAAATCAATCAATGTGATACACCATATTAACAAATTGAAGGAGAAAAACCATATGATCATCTCAACAGATGCAGAAAAAGCTTTTGACAAAATTCCACCCATTTATGATAAAAACCCTCCAGAAAGTAGGCTTAGAGGGAACTTACTTCAACATAGTAAAGGCCATACATGACAAACCCACAGCCAACATCATTCTCAATGGTGAAAAACAAACCATTTTCTCTAAGATCAGGAAGAAGACAAGGCTGTCCACTCTCACGACTATTTTTCAACATAGTTTTGGAAGTTTTAGCCACAGCAATCAGAGAATAAATAGAAATAAGAGGAATCCAAAGCGAAAAAGAAGTAAATCTGTCACTGCAGATGACATGATAATACACATAGAGAATCCTAAAGATGCTACCAGAAAACTACTAGAGCTTATCAATGAATTTGGTAAAGTAGAAGGATACAAAATTAATGCACAGAAATCTCTTGCATTACTATACACTAATGATGAAAAATCTGAAAGAGAAATTAAGGAAGCACTCCCATTTACCACTGCAACAAAAGGAATAAAATACCTAGGAATAAACCTACCTTAGGGGACAAAAGACCTGTATGCAGAAAACTATAAGACATTGATGAAAGAAATTAAAGATGATACCAACAGATGGAGAGATGTATCATGTTCTTGGATTGGAAGGATCAACATTGTGAGAATGACTATACTACCCAAAGCAATGTACAGATTCAATGCAATCCCTATCAAGCTACCAATGGCATTTTTCACAGAACTAGAACAAAAAATTCACAATTTGTATGGAAACACAAAAGACCCTGAATAGCCAAGGCAATCTTGATGAAGAAAAATGGAGCTGGAGGAATCAGGCTCCTGGACTTCAGACTATACTACAAAACTACAGTAATCAAGGCAGTATGGTACTGGCACAAAAACAGAAACATAGATCAATGGAACAGGATAGAAAGCCCAGAGATAAACCCATGCACATATGGTCACCTCATTTTTGATAAAGGAGGCAGGAATATACAATAGAGAAAAGACAGACTCTACAATAAGTGGTGCTGGGAAAACTGGACAGCTACATGTAAAAGAAGGAAATTAGAACACTCCTTAACACCATACACAAAAATAAAGTCCAAATGGGTTAAAGATCTAAATGTAAGGCCAGACACTATAAAACTCTTAGAGGAAAACATAGGCAGAACACACTATGACATAAATCACAGCAAGATACTTTTTGACCCACTTCCTAGAGAAATGGAAATAAAAACAAAAATAAATAAATGGGACCTAATGAAACTTAAAAGCTTTTGCACAGCAAAGGAAACCATAAACAAGACGAAAAGGCAATCCTCAGAATGGGAGATAATATTTGCAAATGGAGCAACTGACAGAGGATTAATCTCCAAAATTTACAAACTGCTCATGCAGCTCAATATCAAAAAAACAAACAACCCAACCCAAAAATGGGCAGAAGATCTAAAGAGACATTTCTCCAAAGAAGATATACAGATTGCCAGCAAACACATGAAAGAATGCTCAGCATCACTAATCATTAGAGAAATGCAAATCAAAACTACAATTAGGTATCATCTCACACCAGTCAGAATTGCCATCATCAAAAAATCTACAAACAATAAATGCTGGTGAGGGTGTGGAGAAAAGGGAACACTCTTGCACTGTTCGTGGGAATATAAATTGATACAGCCACTATGGAGGTTATTTATAAAACTAAAAATAGACCACCATACGACCCAGCAACCCCACTACTGGACATATACCCTGAGAAAACCATAATTCAGAAAGAGTCATGTACCACAATGTTCATTGCAGCGCTATTTACAATAGCCAGGACATGGAAGCAACCTGTGTCCATTGACAGATGAATGGATAAAGATGTGGCACATATATACAATGGAATATTACTCGCCCATAGAAAGAAATGAAAGTGAGTTATTTGTAGTGAGGTGGATGGATCTAGAGTCTGTCATACAGAGTGAAGTAAGTCAAAAAGGGAAAAACAAATACCGTATGCTAACACATATATATGGAATCTAAAAAAAAAAAAAAAAAAAAGGTTCTGAAGAACCTAGGAGCAGGACAGGAAAAAAGACGGAGACCTAGAGAATGGACTTGAGGATACGGGGAGGTGGAAGGGTAAGCTGGGACGAAGTGAGAGAGTAGCATGGACATATATACACTACCAAATGTAAAATAGGTAGCTAGTGGGAAGCAGCCGCATAACACAGGGAGATCAGCTCGGTGCTTTGTGACCACCTAGAGGGGTGGGATAGGGAGGGTGGGAGGTAGGGAGACGCAAGAGGGAAGAGATATGGCGATATATGTATATGTATAGCTGATTCACTTTGTTATAAAGCAGAAACTAACACACCATTGTAAAGCAATTATACTCCAATAAAGATGTTAAAAAAAAAAAGTCTTTTACGCCTATTATCACACTAAATGCAATTTCTATTTTACTGGCTTAGAAGCTGATATCCCAGATAGGTTAAGAAATTTCCCCAAAAGCATGTCATTTGTAAGTGGTAAAAATCGAATTTGACCCAGAAATTCCTAAAAAATATTATGCACGTTTCCATTATTCCACATTGCTTTTCCTTGGTTTCAAGGTTAATATGGATCTTTTAGGAACATAGTGAGTGACTTGGAACTATGGAGGATTTTGCTTGTTTTTAAAAATGGTATTTAAATTCCAATGCAATGAAATTAGAAAAGAAAGAGTTTTAATTACTCCCACCTCCCTCTTTTTTAGCTGCTTCTTCAGTTAGCTTGCCCAGTTTGGTAATCATACAAATATCTCATCCATACGAGGAAAATTTAGCAAATTCTCTCTCTCTCTTTTTTTTAAAGAGCATTTCCAGTTCATCATTTAAAAAACTTAATGTGTGTTTTCTTTTCAAGTCAAAAAATATCCCTATTTCAAGATGTATTAACTTTTCTAATGTAGCTTTGAGCCCTTCTTGAAACAGTCACTTCCTGGAAACCTGAAGAAATGTTAATGCAACTTCCAAATGGATCTCACCCTAAGAGGGAGGGAGGGAGTAACTTTGGCACTGGGAGAATTTGGCTCAGCAGATTTCAGCAGAGTCCCAGTTCAGGAAGTCAATTCCTTGGAAAGATGAAACATCCGAACATGTAAATTACTAGTTCAGTTACAACTCTATGTGTTACATGTGTGGAAATGCAAAAACCCATTTGTTCAACGGATTTATCATGAGCTGCCACATTGGACAGTATGAAAGCTTAGATATCCTTACATAAACATGAGTCACCTTTTATAAAATACAATTTTCCATATAAGCAGCTATTGATGAATGTGGAGTCGAAGACGTTTTCTCTTTGGCTGTCGTAAAATTTTCTACAAATGATAAGAAAGAACATATTTAAATGCAATAAGTTCAAGAGGATAGCTTGTCACTGTTGGGGGTGGTGGTTGGGGGGAGGGAAGCCAAAGGGTCCCAACATCTCTGACTCCCAGATCCTAATGAGAGCACGTTAGCCAAAAACCTTTCACCCTCTGAAGTGAGTCATGGGTCTCGAGAGCTGCCTTCTGTTTAGGAAAAGAGAGGCACTGCTTCCTCCTAATGTCTTCTGAGGTTGGCGCTGCTTAAGTGTCTTTTATCTTAGAATTTGGAGGGTTTTGGGGGGGTTGGGGGTTTTTTTCTGTTTTTTTTTTCTTTTTTCGATAATTAGAATGCAAAGTGGCTGCTTTTGGGGGGATGTCAACTTGGTGGAGCTTATTCCAGGTGACTCATGTTTCTGTCTCTCTCAAAACACATGATTCGCTGTGTTAGTGAAATTAAGAAAGATGAGAAAAGTCTTACTCTTTTCCAAAATTTTTATTACATAGTCCATTATGCGACCAAAGACATCCAGCAAATACCACCCCAGTTGCAACTTTAACCAAAAGAACCCCAGCCCCACCCTAATGTCTGTCCCCATCCCCCTAATTGCTCTTTGCCTCCCCCAAGTTTTACCCACCTTCTTCTTTGTTGCCTCTCTATTTAGGCTGTATTTGCATTTGAACGTACTAGCTTGTAATTATTTGTCCATTTGTCTGCCCTCCTCTTTAACTGGACTATGAGAACTCCAAAGACATGGACTTTGTCTTAATGCGTTTTTATAAATCCAGTCCCTAGTACTGGGACTGCCACAGAGATGGTGCTTAGAATTAATTAACTAATTACGCATTTATCAATAAAGACAGGATAATTTATGATACTAATTTGATGATTCTAGACTTCCAGTTGCTAATTCTGGATTTTGTTTGGGTAGCATATTTATAATAAAGATTATCTTTAGGCTAAATGTGATTACCTTTTTAAATATTATCATTTTCCTATTCTAATAAAATTTGACTCATTATAAACATTATGGCAACATATAATAAGATTTTTAAAATAGAGAAAAAAAGTCATGTAATTCAACACCCTAAAAGCATTTCTGCCAGTATCCTTGTGGAATACATCCCTGCATTGTGTCCTACGACTATTTCTATTGAATTATTACAGATACAAACAATTATAACCATGATTGAATTAATGATGGGAAAAATGCTGAACAGTAACTGATAACATTGCCAAAAATGCCCTTTACTGTATGGAAAATAACAGTTAAATGTAGACCTTAACTGATGTGTGTACTTGATGTATATAGAAACATCTCAGTTTTTTTCAAGTGTTGTATTTTTCTCATTATAAAAGAAATTCATCATTGGAGAATATGAAAAATTAGTATAAAAGAATATACTAAAAAAAGACACATAGACTTGAGTAACCAGGTAAACAGAGACAATTACTATTATTATTGGATATATTTTCTTCCATACATTACATATTTTAAACAAAAATTAGAATTATATTGCCTATAAAACAATTTTTTTGTCAATTAGCATTAAATACTGAAGTTTTTATCATGAACTGAAGAGCTTTAAGAAAAATTATAGTTTCATACTCTTCATTTATTTATAGATATCACTGGTAATTTAACCACCTTCCTAGTTTAGAATTTTTGGTCAGATCTGATTTTTATTGTATGTAATTAGTTTTGCAGTACATTTATTATTCTATATAAATTCTTGAATGGATTTGTGATTATTTTCATTAATTGGATACTTGAGAAGACTTTCAGTGTCTATCACTAAATTGAATTTCAAGAAAATGGAGAAAGGCCTACATTCTCACCAGCAGTGAAAGCATTTCTTTCTCTTGTCCCTTTACCGATATTAAACATTATGATATATAGTTTGTTTAAAGATTTTTCAGGTTTACAGGTATAAAAATATACATAATATTTTCTTCCAAAATCTTTCATAACTACGGTTGCGAATAGACTCTTGGTTCCCATATTGTTTATTTGTATCTTTTCTATTTTTTTCCCTAAAAATTAGTTTACTAAAAATGCATAACATGACAACAAAAAAACATGTATGCACACTAGAAAATGCATTCATAAAAAGAAAACATCTTCCTTTTTTATCAGCCACCACTGTTTCCTCTTCCCAAAAGTAATCACTATTAACAATTTCTCAAATATCCTTCCAGAAAAAGAAAAAGAATATATCTGCATATATAAGGAGATCGCTTTTTAAAAAGTACATAAATATGTGCTTATGATACAAACTGTTCTACATTTTGTTTGATTCATATAATGTCTTGGGCATCTTTTCACATCAACACATACATAAATATGCCCCACCGTTTTTAATAGTTACCAGGAATATCATAAATTTAAAAAACTTAATGGACAAGAGTGGTAGCTTACTGCTTTAAAATTTATATTACTTTGATTGTGATTAAATATTATTTTTCAGATACTTATTTCCCATTTGTATTTCATTGCTTCATGACCTTTATCCGTTATCTATCTGGTGCAAGTGACTTTAAAATCCATTGTGGACAAATTGTCTCACAGAGATTCTGGGAGGATACCTTGCCGGCCTTCTAATCCCAACTCCAGCCTGATTTCTTCTACTATCCTGAACAGCTCTCAGAGGGGCAGCCAGGCAAGACCCTGGAGGCTGTGAGTCATAAGACTGCAGTGGTTCTCTTTACTCTCTGAATCTGGGGACTGCACGCAAAATCTCAGCCATGGGGTCTGAAAGAGGTAGCTCTTTGGAGATAAATATGCCTAATCTCTCTATGACCCCCAGGATGCTAAGGAAATTCTGAGCAGTTGCACAGGATCCTCTCTACTTCCAAGGCAAGAAGAGCTTAAAGATACCAAGGTACAAAAAGTCTTCCCTTGGGTATCTCCACAGAGAGCAGGCAATCTGCCTGATTCTCCACAACTAGTCCAAAGTTTCAGAGACAGATGTTTTTAATGTTTTTTGATACCAGATTCTCTTCCCTGTCTGGGCACATGGAGGTCTGGATTTCTCCGCCCCCTTGCAGTTGCATGGAGCCATGTGACCATTTCTAACCAATTAAATGTATGCTTAATGTTTGAATTACCTTTGCATAATTCTCTATTTCCCTTTCACTCTACAGTGGCAAATCTTGTAGCCTTGTCTTAAAGGAGGGACCCTTAAAGAGAATGGAGCCTCTGTTATTCTTGTTTTTTCTTTCTAGAGTATCTCAACTTTATTTTTTCCTGTTTTATTGAGAAAAAATTGACGTACATCACTGCATGAGTTGAAGGCATACATCATGGTGGTTTGATTTACCTATATTGTGAAATGATTACCACAATAGATTCAGCTAACTTCCATCTTCTCATATAGGTTCAGTAAAAAGAAAAGAAGAAAAGAAAAAAGGAAAATTTCTCCTTGTGATGAAAGGAGAAATCTCTTAGGATTTTCTCTGTTAATAATTTTTCCTATATGTAGTACGGTAGGTTTAGCTGTAGCCATCATGTTGTACATTACATTCCTGGTACTCATTTATCTTATAACTGGAAGTTTGTACCCTTTGACCACCTTCCTCCAATTCTTCCTCTCCCCTACCTTTCACCTCTAGTAACCACAAGTCTTATCTCTTTTTTCATGAATTTGTTTTTTCTTTTTTTGGTTTTTATAGAGTTCATATATAAGTGAGATCATACTGTATTTGTCTTTCTCTGTTTGACTATTTCACTTAGCATAATGCCCTCAAGGTCCATCCATGTTGTTGCAAATTACAGGATTTCCTTTTTTATGGCCAAATAATATTCCATTGTATATATATACTACAACTTCTTTATCCATTCATCCATCAATGGACACTTGGGTTGTTTCCATCTTGGCTATTGTAAATAATGCTGCTATGAACATGAGGGTGCACATACATTTCTGAATTAATGTTTTTGTTTCCTTTGAATATATTCCCAGAAGTGGAAATTCTGGATCACATGATTGTCCTATTTTTAATTTTTTAGTATTCTCCACACTGTTTTTCCATAGTGGCTGTACCAGTTTGCAATCCCACCAATAGTGCACAAGTGTTCCCTTTTCCTCACATCTACACTAGCATTTGTTATTTCTTTTTTTTTTTGATGATGACCATTCTAACAGGTATGAGAGGATATCTCATTGTAGTTTTAATTTGCATTTCCCTAATGACTAGTAAGGTTGAACATCTTTTCATGTACCTGTAAGCATTTTATATATCTTCTTTGGAAGGTATATTCAGGTCCTGTACCCATTTTTTAATTGGGTTATTTGGGTTTTTGAGGGGGTTGCTTGTTTTTTTTTTGCTTTTGAGTTGTATAAATTTTTTTTATACGTTGTGGATATTAACCTTTTATCAGATATATGGTATGCAAATATTTTTCCCAATCTGTCAGTTTTCTTTTCATTTTGTTTATGGTTTCACCTCTGTTATACTTGTTCCTGAACCAGTGTAAGAAGCAGAGCCCTTCACTAAATCGTATTAGACATATGATATCAAAGAAAAATATACTGGCATTTTTGCTGTAGCATAATTTAGTCTATACTGATTAATAGAATAACCTAGTTAGAAGCCAAAAGGAAGCTTAACAACCAAAAAGAGTAACAATAGCTCAGAAAGATATGTTGGATAAAATAAATAATAATTTGAAAAATGGTAAAGAACCTAAGGTGATTAAAATTTTTTAAAATGTTGTAGAATGTCTTGAAAGCATAAACATAGTGGTTGTTGAAGACTGATTTTATGAAGTGGAGAAATATCTCAAATAGAAAGCAAAAATACAGAGAGAATGAAAATCATGAAGAAAAAGATATGAATTTTGAAAACTAAATTCAAGAGAACTAATGTGTGATTATTAGAAATCCCAGAAGGTAATAAAAGATGGATAGAAGAAAATAATAATTAAACAAAAAATGGAAAATTTTTAAAGTAAAAAAAGAAACAAAACAAACAAAAACAGGTAAGTTACAGACTAAAAAGATGGAGGGAAAAACATACACCTTCACAAATAACAAGGTATATTTTGGCAAAACTGTTGAATTCCAAAACAATGATAGTTCCTCAGAAAAATAAAAATAACATTACTGTATGATCCAGCAATTCTACTTCTGGGTATATACTCAAAGAATTGAAAGCAGCATCTCAAAGAGATATTTGTACACCCATGTTCATAGCAGCATTATTCACAAGCACCAAAATGTGGAAGCAACCCAAGTTTCCAACTATGAATGAATGGAAAAGCAAACATGGTATATGCATGCAGTGGAATATTATTCACCCTTAAAAAGGAAGGAGATTTTGACACATTACAACATTAATGAACCTTGAGAACATGAAATAAGCCAGTCACAAAAAGACAAATACTAATGCTTTCACTTATATGAGGTATTTAGAATAATCAAAATCACAGAGACAAGAAGTAACATGGTGATTTCCAGGGACTAGCAGGAGGGGGAAAAGGGGAATTATTGTTTGATGGGTATAGGCTTTTGATTTTATAATATGAAAATAGCTTGCAGATGGATGATGGCTATGGTTATACAACACTGTAACCATACACTTAATGCCACTAAACTGTACACTTAGAAATAGTGATAGTAAATTGTATGTTTTATATGTACATATTTTATCACAATAAATAGAATGAAATGAAAAAAAAAACTCAGCCCGTATTTAGTACTATTTATATAAAATGCATGTATATGTACAACATTTTAGAAAACAATAGAAGTTCCATATTACCTGTAGGAGTGATTTGTAGGAATATCTATAATTTATTGACAAGAAGACAAAGTAATTTGCTGACTAATATGTATGGTATAATTATATTTTAATAAAAAGCAACCAGGAACACTTTAATACATCTGTAAATATGAGGGTGGTAGAGGAATGATTTCTGTTGTCTTTGTATACATACAGTATCATTTGTTTCAACACCACCAATTACTCTTATAATATGAAAAACTAAATATAGAAAATGCAAAAAGTATAATTTTAGTAAAGCCACATTATATGGTAAGGGCTGTAAACCACTGTCTTTCACATTTGGTGAATGTATTTTCCCAGTTTGAATTATGCCTTTTAATTGTGTGTTAGTATAGAAGTAATTTAAGATAATAACATATAACATATTATATGTTACTACGTTATTATTATATATTATTGATATTAAGATTATTATAATCTTTATTTATATATTGTTGATACTTACATTGTATATACTTATTATATATATTATTTTAAAGTATATATACATATTTAATTTTAAAATATTTCGAATATATATATCTCCTTGGTATTCTGTGTCATTTATGGATTTATCCCCATTTATGGAAGGCTTGCTGTAGTAGAGGCAGAATACAAATATGGTAGACAAATGCTACACAATAAAGATCAGTAGTTGTTTCATCAAAAAAATGTATAATTTAGGGAGGGCTCACACACACATGTATGGTTTTTTTTTGCATGAACTATTCCCATATTGTCTGTGATATTGGTTTTGTTTTTGTTTTTCTGTTTTTTTTGGGGGGGGGTTTGGTTTCTTTAAAATGGAACAAGTAATTAAAGACACACGTACAGTGACTTAAGTGAAGAACCCCTGTAATTACCCCTTTCATGGTCGACTGATTGCAATTATAACCCAGATTTGTTCTCCTTTTTTTTAATATTTATGCCTTTGGGTAGTGCTCTTATACTGACAACAGGCCTGGACCATATGATTTGTTTGGCTAATGGTACAATAAGTAGCAAACTTGCAAACAGTCTTGAAAGGCACTTGTGCATGAGGGCTTATTGCCTTGCTGTTTTTGGAAACTTGCAACCTCAACTAAAAGCTTGGGCTAGACTGTGAAGGATAAGAGACCATGTGGAGAGAAGCCCCCATTACCTAAACTGTCCACAGGCAACCCACTAGCTGATTGTAGACACATAAACAAGCCCACCCAAGATCAGCCAAACCTGACCCAGCCAGGGGAATTTCTACTTAGTCCAACCCAAATTTTTGACTTGCAGAATAATTAAGTAAATAAATGGTTGTTGTTTTAAGGCATAAAAACTGTTGTTGGTTTGTGCCACGGGAAACATACACCCAACACATACACCTACACACAATCTTTTTTTGTGTGTGTGTCTGTGTTACGTGGGCCTCTCACTGTTGTGGCCTCTCCCGTTGCGGAGCACAGGCTCTGGATGCGCAGGCTCAGCGGCCACGGCTCACGGGCCCAGCCACTCCACGGCACGTGGGATCTTCCCGGACCGGGGCACGAACCCGTGTCCCCTGCATAGGCAGGTGGACTCTCAACCACTGCGCCACCAGGGAAGCCCCACACAATCTTTTATATTTGCCTTGACCATACCCAATGCAACCGTTTTTTTATAGTATAACTCCTTTATCTAGTTTTCATAAAAACAATAACTTTCTTTTTTCATTCATATTTCATCACATTATATAACATTTAATTATATTTTATAAATATAATGGCAAGTATGACTACTATATGCAGGTTTGAGAAGAAAAACAGCTGATTGCTGGTAATTGTAGAACTCAACGTATTGATAGAACAGAAGTGTATGGGTAAAACTACAGAGTGACCTACAGTCATGCCCATTCATCATGTTGTTGGCATTAAGTAAGTGAATTTATCCTGGGCTCTGACAACACTGTAGGAGGCCTATTAGGCTGGGACAGCATCTCCTGTCTGCCTTCACTGTACTGTTAACTTTTTAAAATCTTAACATCACTGTCACTCCTGCTTCAGCCAGGAAATGAGTTTTCTTAATGACTTTAAGATGATCAGCATTCCCACTCATCATTTATGTAAAATTACATATGCATTTATAAATGCAAATATGTTTAAAATATTAAAATTTTGAGAGATACATAATTATATTCTAAAACATTTATCACCATGGTTCATTATGTTGTTATTACTCATGATAGGAATATACTTGCATTCAATCTTGCCAGTTATTCTTAATATATACTGAAATAAAACCATTCATAATCCAAACAGTACACAGAGTCAACCCAAGAAATGCTGTTCAAGTAACTTTATTAATAAGAACAAGTGTCTCAAAGGTGCTATAACAAACAATACCCCAAGTCTCAGTGGCTTAAGATAGTAGAAGTGTCTTCCTTGCTGATGTATGGCTTGTTGGCCATAGTTTCTCTTCCATGAAGTCATTTTGGGATCCAAGTATCTCTCATCTTATGGAACTGCTATCATCCATACCTGGCTTCTAAAATCCTCATGGAAAAAAGACAAATGAGAAATAAGATATTGTAAAACTCTTAACTTCCTCAGTCTAGAGGTGACACATGCCACTTCTACTCATATTCCATGATCAAAAGCAAATAATATGCCCTCATCCTTTCTTCATTCAAGCTGAGAAATATGATTTAGCTGTGTTACCAAGAAGAGGAACAGGACTGGTGACCATATATCCAGTCTTTGCCATAGTCATTAAGCCTACTTAATCATTCCAGAAACCTGAGTGTCTTAAATTTATGTTTAAATATAATAGAGAATTGAAACAAAGGATTGAGGTCAGTAGCAAAGAAATGGTTCTATGGAAGTTAAAGTGGCCTGGGCATTTAGATACAGCCAAAGAGTCAGCACATGTTCTTACCTTCAGTCAGGGACTGTAAGAAACTTGAACATATCAATGGCCTTCTCTAGCCTTCAGATTCCTTTTTTATACTGGAAATAAGGAATTAATTAATTTCCAGTTTTAAAGAGTGATCAGCAAACTGTTCTAGGAATGTTCTGTGATGATGTTGGTGACTGGGAAAGGGCTGAGACAGGACCTCAGTTTGGCTCCATAACCTTCCAGATCACTGTCTCACATATCTACTGACACATTGGTGAAAATTCAATATTCTGGTTTATTAAGAACAGATTTTTTTCCTTTCTGTACATAATTATTCCTAAATTCAAAGCCATAAAAGAAAAGACTTTAAGCATGCCGTATCTATTTATTCATTCAGCATTCACACAGTGTTTTTTAGTGATTCAGTTTAATTTATATGGCTTTAATTGAGAATTTAGCTTGTGACAGGCTCTATACGGGAAATGGGAGTACAGATAAATAAGCTGTAAATATGTCTTTGAAGAACTTTGGGTCTAATAAAAATATAATAATCTATTCATTCATTCAACAAAGATTTAATGAACTTGTACTTACGAATCTGGCGCTGCTCTTGTGAAACTGCTTAGAGGAGCCAGTTAAACAAATAAATTCATCAATCACATTGGAGGATGAAAAGTGCTATGAAGGAAACCAAACATAAAATGGTGATGGAAGGCTAATTGATTACGATTAGGTGGGATGTCTCATTGGTACTTGAATTAAAAGAGGGAGATGCAGATGCCAAGTTCTGTACCCAGAGGGGCCATTCAGTAAAAAGATAGTCAGGAATGGTCTGGGTAAGTTCAAGAAAAGTGAGGAGGCTAAGGAGGCTGGACATTCATGGTGGAGGGAAGCTGGGATGGAAGATGGATGTGTTAGCACCTAAGCATTGCACCCCATCCTCTCAGCCTAGGTCCCCAGGGAGACCTGAACACCACTGGCTAAAGTTAGGAAAGCATTTTTCAGACTGTATTAGTTTGCAAGGGCTGTGTGATGGTTAATTTCATAGGTCAACTTGACTGGGCTAAGGGATGCCCAGATAGCTGGTCAAACAATTATTTCTGAGTGTGTCTGTAAAAGTATCTCAGGAAGAGATTAACATTTGAATCAGTAGACTGAGTAACTAAACTCTTTCCTCACCAATGCGGGTGGGAATCATCCAATCCATTGAGAGACTGAATACAACAAAAAGGTGGGAGAAGAGTGAATTCACTCTCTCAGTTTGAGCAGAAACATCCATTTTCTCCTGCCCTCAGACATCTCTGCTCCTGGCTCTCAGGCTTTCAGACTCAGACAGGAACTTATATCAGCAGCCACTCCCCTTATCCCCCCATTCTCATACCTTCAGACTTGGACTGAATTATACCACTGGCTTTCCTGGGTCTCCAGCTCGCTGATGGCAGATTGGGGGACTTCTCAGCCTCCAAAACCACATGAGTCAATTTCTATAATAAATCTCCTCTTATGTCTGTCTGTCTATGTATCTATCTATCTATGTATCTATCTATCTATCTATCTCCTATTGGATCTGTTTCTTTGGAGAACCCTGACTAACATAGGTTGCCATTACCAAGTACCACAGATTGGGGAGAGTAGAGAGAGGGGCTTAAACAACAGAAATTTATCTTCTCACAGTTCTGGAGGCTGCAAGTCCAAGATCGAGGTGTTGGCAGACTTGGTTATCTCACTGTCTGTGTTCTCTGTGTCCTGATCCCCTCCTCATATAATGACACCAGACATATCGGATTATGGAACACCAGCACGGCCTCATTTTACCTTAACTATCCAGTTAAAGGCTCTATCTCCAAATATAGTCACGTTCTGAGGTCCAGGATGATAGGACTTCCACATAAGAATTTGCGGCACAGGGCACAATTTAGCCCATAAAACACACCTTAAATAAAATGTGCACACTGAGAGTGGGAGGATTATTTTCTATTTCAATGTGTAACAGTTAGGCAAGGGTGGATCACCAGAATATAGTAGGCTACAAGACAAACTGTGGATTTTAAGAGAAATGAGAAACCATTGGAAGTTTGTCATGGCAAGACTTTTTAAAAAGATCATTCTGGTTTCTTTAAGAGAATGAATTCTCTGACTGTATCAAGAAATATGGGTGAATTGCACTAGGACCATAACAGAGAAGATGGTATGACATCCTCAGATTTGGGACCTATTTTGAGGCTGAACCAGCAGAATTTTCTAATGGATTAGAAATAAAAATTAGTAGGGAAAAAAGGACACAGATGGCTTGAACCACTGTGTGGAGTTGATGGATGGATCCCAGAACAAACTCTTTCTTTCTTTCTTTCTTTCTTTTTTTTTTTTTTTTGATTTCCCGCCTTTTATTTTTATTATTTTTTTAACATTTTATTGGAGTATAATTGCTTTACAATGGTGTGTTAGTTTCTGCTTTATAACAAAGTGAATCAGCTATACATATACTTATATCCCCATATCTCTTCCCTCTTGTGTCTCCCTGTCTCCCTCCCTCCCACCCTCCCTATCCCACCCCTCTAGGTGGTCACAAAGCACCGAGCTGATCTCCCTGTGCTATGTGGCTGCTTCCCACTAGCTATTGGTTTCACATTTGGTAGTGTATATATGTCCATGCCACTCTCCCACTTTGTCCCAGCTTACCCTTCCCCCTCCCCATATCCTCAAGTCCATTCTCTAGTAGGTCTGTGTCTTTATTCCCATCCTTCCCCTAGGTTCTTCATAACTTTTTTTTTAGATTCCATATATCTGTGTTAGCATATGGTATTTGTTTTTCTCTTTCTGACTTACTTCACTCTGTATGACAGACTCTAGATCCATCCACTTCACTACAAATAACTCAGTTTCTTTTCTTTTTATGGCCAAGTAATATTCCATTCTATATATATGCCACATCTTCTTTATCCATTCCCCTGTCGATGGACACTTAGGTTGCTTCCACGTCCTGGCTAATGTAAATAGAGCTGCAATGAACATTGTGGTACATGACTCTTTTTGAATTATGGTTTTCTCAGGGTATATGCCCAGTAGTGGGATTGCTGGGTCATATGGTAGTTCTATTTTTAGTTTTTTAAGGAACCTCCATACTGTTCTCCATAGTGGCTGTATCAACTTACATTCCCACCTACAGGGCAGGAGGGTTCCCTTTTCTCCACACCTCTCCAGCATTTATTGTTTGTAGATATTTTAATGATGGCCATTCTGACTGGTGTGAAGTGATATCTCATTGTAGTTTTGATTTGCATTTCTCTAATGATTAATGATGGTGAGCATTCTTTCATGTGTTTGTTGGCAGTCTGTATATCTTCTTTGGAGAAATGTTTATTTCTATAGAAAGATCATTCAAACTTAGATCATTAAGTTTGAAAATTTCAATATTAATTCAAAGGTTAGTAAAATAGGGGCTTCCCTGTGGCGCAGTGGTTGGGAGTCCACCTGCCAATGCAGGGGACGTGGGTTCGTGTCCCGGTACGGGAGGATCCCCCATGCCGCGGAGAGGCTGGGCCGGTGGGCCATGGCCGCTGAGCCTGCGCGTCCGGAGCCTGTGCTCCGCAACGGGAGAGGCCACAACGGTGAGAGGTCCGCATACAGCAAAAAAAAAAAAAAAAAAAAAAAAAAAGTTAGTAAAATAAAGTGGCAAATTGGTATTTCTAAAGTAAATCATACTTTTAAAAATGTCATCCATTTCTTATAGCATCACTAATAATTCATTTCAAATTTTGAAACTATTTTAAAAGATCCAGAAAAAGATGACCATATTAACTCCCGACAAATGTCACATCGTTGTGTCTGATGGGCTTTACCTATAATTTTAACTGTTGAATAAATTACCTAGCCTCCTGGAAACCATGACTGGAAATGGTATAATATTAATCACAAATATTTAAGGAAAGATAATAATGAAGTAATTAAATAAGTACCCGCAATTGTGAAAGAATTAAACTTTACCTACTACACACACCAGCCAGCCGACTACTTTGTTACTCTGTTTCTTCAAAAAATGATTTGATTTTAGCATCTCTAGACAACTCTCAAACTTGAGAATCTGTGAGTGTTAGTCTACTGTCTCCAAATGCTAACCTGGACCAGGTCTCCTTTCCCTCACCTGCCCTTGGCTTGGTGATAGTATCAGCCTCTGAAGGCAGCTCTATGGCTTCTAAATGCAAAGTCCGCAGCAGGGGTCCCCCTTCATTCAGTTTCCCTGGTCCTGGGCCAAGTGCGAGCTGGAGCTTCTGGGCACCTGGGTGAGGCAGAAACACGCACGTAACATGAGCCAGACTGGAGGTCAAGTCTTACTTTCCTCTGACTACACGCTTGCTGCTCCTCTGGAAACTTCTGTAGGGAGGACTCTCTCCCTCACCTAATCATTGCCCCCACCCCTCTTAGCCCAGGTCCCTGTGGAGACCTGAAAGCTCCTGCCTGAAGCTAGGAAAGCATTTTTCACACCTTAAAATAAAATGTTCAGATTGAGGGTGGAAGGATTATTTTCCACTACAATATGAAACATTCTGGCCCTTTTCCCAGAGTTTATAATAGTCCTTAGAAAAGGCCGTCTCCTCTGAAGTATAGTCCTAGAAACTAGCTAGAAATGAGCTGGGAAGTCTGGAACAGACTTGCTAGGGAGGGAGGTCCATTGCTGATGGGAATGTTAACTCTAGGATACTGGGGATCTCAAAGACTGCTAAACATAACACTGAGAAAGGTCTCCATCCATCGAGCCAATCCTCTTAATTATCTTTGATACCATTTAAAATTAAAGTCCCCTATAGACTAACTGCAGTAATAAAAACCCAAATCCCAGTGGATTAACACTATAAATATTTATTTCTTCCTCAACCCATGGTAAGATTCGTTGTGTGATGGGCATCCTTTCACAGCATGGTTTAGGGACTCAGGATCTTTCCATCATCCAGGGTCTTGGAATTTTCCACCACATCCTCTCATTCTGCCTAGACATTCTGTCTGAAGGACCTGGTAGGGGACTTTAGGAGCCAAGCATGGAAGTGGTACAGCTTACCAGACCAGCACCATTGGCCAGCACTCAGTCTATGGCCCATCCAACTTTGGGGCAAAATTGACTATACCACCCGCCAAAGAAGGAGAAGAAACACATAGATATTGATGGGCACATTCTCTGTTATTTCTCACTAAAAATAAAATTGTTAGTTTGGGTTGTCATCTGTCCTCACACATCAGTGGGAATGAAAGATTTAAGAGAACGTTGAGATATGAAGAGAGGAGTCTTTGGGGCCTGGGGTCACTGTTGGAAGACTTCCTTACATTATCTTTCCTATTCACTGACATAAACTTTTCTTTACAAAAGGTTAGAGAATGTATTACCCTGCTTTGGAATTGTATTATATTTACCTATCTCTCCTAACCCTCAACTTGAGGGTAGAGATAGTTTCCTACTAAACCTTGAATGTCTAGCACCTACCACAGGACCTGAGTTACAACAGATGCAGTATTAATTTTCTATACTGAGTAACAAATTATCACAAACTTAGTGGCTTAGAGCAATGCCCATTTATTATTTCACCACTTTTGTAGGTCAAGTTAAGATATGGCTTAACTGCATTCTCTGCTTCAGGGTCTCACCAGGCTTCAATTAATATGTAAGTCAGGTTGTATTCTCATCTGAAGGATCAACTGGAGAAGAATCTGGTTCCAAACTCACTCATGTTGTTGGCAGAATTCATCTTCTATGATTATAGGACTGTGATTCTATGATTGCTTCCTGCTGGCTATTGGCCAGGGACCACTCTCAGCTCCTAGAGGCTACCTGGCATCCTGGTCACGTGGTCTTCCTCATAGACCCTCTCACAACATGGAAGTTCACCTCTTTAAAGGCACTAAGGGAGAAAATTTCCAGAGTCATTCTTCTAGAAAGACAGTATCCTATATTATATGGCTTACTCATGTGACTGGCATCCCATCACTTTTACCATAGTCCATTGGTTAGAGGCAAGTCACAGCTCCCATCCACATCCAAGAGAAGAACATTACACAAGGGTATGAAACCAGGAGGCAGGAATCACGGGGACCTTCTCAAAGACTGTCTTCCACACAAGCTGTTTTCTAATTTGATGAGTAGATGGAGAGATGAGGAAGAAAGAAGCACAGAGGAAGAGACTGGCTTCCAAGCAACATACACTGTGCTCTGAATCTTATCCTTATCGCTTATAAAATGACAATAATGATACTTCCTAGGACTATCAGGCTACTTAAGATAGAAAACATAGATAAAATATCTAATAAAATGCTAGCAAAAGGAAGTGTCCAATATGTTTTCCTTTTCTCTAACTTACTGATGGCCTTGACATGTGATTTCCTCATACCAGGGCTCACTTGCCTCCTCTATAAATGAGCAATTTAATTTCAGGAGCCTTTCCGGGGGTCACTGCCAACTTGAAAACTCACATCACTGGACAAAGATGATTTGACCCAACAGTGACTTGTACACATTCTCCTCATAAAATAAGAACTTGTAAAAATAAACTGAAGGCAAAAGATAAGGGACTTCCCTCCTCTCAGTTAATCATGGAATTAAGGCCAAAGTATGTATTTCTTCTTGATCATCCAATCGAAGGAATTTTGGAAGTTGACTATGAAAAGTTTAGCCATTTAACATTCTGTATGAAAATAATCAGAGATTAGATCATCTAGTTCACTTCATGTATTACTGTCTTTCTAACTGGTTGCAGCCTTCAGGGAGAGAGTTTGACTTTTTTATTTTTTTTTTTCGAGTAGCTGTTAATAAAACACAAATTGGTTCAACAACAACAACTCTAGCTCCATTGAAAACTATATAGAGAGAAATTTCTAACTTTTAAAAAATCTAGAACTAGAAGCTGACTTGTCTGGTTAATTTGCTTAAATAGGAATCAACTACCATGCCTATTTCATTAGGGAGCAGATACAGGGAAAGAAGAAATCAGAATCGAGTCACCACTTGGACTGTTAACCACACTGGCTGGGGCTGCTCTGTATTTGCCGGGCTCTCATCTGTGAATTTCTCTCTATCCAACTCTTGTCTGGTCTCATCTTTCTCACACTCAGAAATTCCTGCTCTTCCCCCAACTCTTCTCCTTGCCATCTACGTCTGGCACACCCAGACAATCAGGAGGAATGTTAACAGAATCACCATTCAGCCTAAGATTGTTTCCTTTATCCCCTTTCTCCAAATGAGGTGTCTGAATGTTCAGAAAATTTAGCCAAGCCCCTGAATGGGCTCCCCTTGGTGCTTGTTGCCTCTAATGAGGTCACTATTAACACTTCTGGAGGGGGTGTCTCTGAGGTGTTCTGACTCCAATTAGAATGCCTTAAGTCTCTTAAATTGAAAATATACCTGTAGGCATGACTTTGTCTTGAATTCTGAAAGCTTGCCCCCTCTGGGAACTAGTGTGGATAATCCCTGAGTCTGCAGGGGTGGGAGACAGATGCATGCTTGAGTGAGCACCCCCTTAAATTTTGTGCCCTGAGGACCTCACTCATCTCACCCTAGTCCCAGTCCTGCTGGATATGGACAGGTCAGGAAGGTCCTCACTGAGAGCTCAGCTGATCTGGGTACAAAGATTATATTAGTTTCCCAGGGTTGCCAGAATAAATTACCATAAACTTGGTGGCCTAAAACAAAACAAACTTTTTGTCTCACAGTTCGGGAGTCCAGAGGTTCAAATCGAGGTGTCAGCAAGGCCATGCTCCAAAGATTTCAGAAGAGAATGCTTCCTTGTTTCTTCCTGCTTCTAGGTGGCTTCTGGTGACCCCAGGTGTTCCTTGGTTTGTGGCAATGTAAGTCCAACCTCTGCTTCTGTTTCACGTGAACTCTTTTGTCTATGTCTTCTCCTCTTCTTATAAGGACACTTGTCTTTGGATTTGGGGCTCACCCATATAATCCAGGATGATGCCATCTTGAGATCCTGAGTTTAATCACATCTGTAAGACCCTTTTTGCAAATAAGATCACATTGACAGGTTGTGGGTGGGTATATATTTTGAGAAGTCACCATTCAACCCTCTACAGATTGGAATCAAGAGGTTGAAATCCAGAACTAGACCATGAGACATTCTGTGTAGAGCTATTTGTTCAACCAGCCTTTGCTGAGTGCTTACTTTATCTCTGGCTCCAAAGTTGACAAAGATGAAGATGGCATAGATGAAACCCACATGGGCCTGTGCCACACCTCCCCAAAACAAGAGCAAAATAAACAAAAAATATTTTTACCTCTCTCTATCAAGTAACTTATTATCCATTGGGGAAGATGAAGATAATTAAACAGAATGTTTGGTTCGGGGGGGTGAATGCTAATAACGGCACCCAGCACTGGTTTTAAGAATAGAGCGGCTGATGGAGTTCACATATAGCTCAATCCAGCATTCAAGGAGCTCCATCCCATCAATTCCTTGGTACAGTGTTTATTTTCAAAAATACTATTACTTAAGAAAAAAATAGGAGACTCAATCAAAGGGGGAAAATTACATAAAAGTACACTTCGTGTGGCAAACACCCCCCCAAAAAAACCCACCAATGAATGATTGGTGAAGCAATGAAAAAATTTTCAAGTCACGCTATAAAACCAACCTCAACAACTCATCCTTAAATACATATTCAAATTGTGCCTAGTTTTAGAGGTCTGGCTCAGGCTCACCTTTTCTAGGAAACTTTTCTAAACCACCTGAACCCAGAGGTCACACAATTCTCAGTTCACATCGCCTCCTTAAAATATGTTGGTATTTCCCCGCCAGTTCCTTCCTGCCTCTCCTGTCTCAGTACATGCACCACTACCCGATGCTACAGCAAGTTCTGCAGGCTCCGCTGCCTAATGTATCCAGCTTCTGTTCAGGCCACTATTAGCATCTAGTCCAGAACACTATGGTTTCTTGCCTGAAGCATTGTGATACCTTCTGAATTTGTCTCCCTTCTTCTACCCTTTTCCCCCTAACAACCATTCTCTGCAAAGCAAGTATTATGATGTCTTGAAACAAACTATGTCACTCCCAATCTCTCCAATGGCTTTCTATTGCACCTGAAATAAAATTCCAACTCCCTACCCTGGCTTAAAGGGCTCTCTGATATGACCTTGCCACTTCCATCCTCTCTGAAATAATCTTCCTTGTCTCTCCTCTTTGCAATCGAAGCCCAGACACATTATTTCCATTGCTTGAACAGTTAGTCCTTGCCTGAGCACTTTTGAATCTAGTTTCCCTGCCTTCAAACCCTCTGCTGTTTACCGTCACAAGTCTGTCCAAACAGTCCCAGCTCAAGCATCTCTTCCTTAGTGAGACCTTCCTTACCACTCAGTCTAAATCACCACACTGCCACTTACCCTCAATCAGACCACTCTGCTCTAGTTTCTCCATTGCTCTTGCGGAACTAAAATCGTCTTCAGTTTGTCGCTACTTGTATTGTCTATCTCCTCCAACTAGAATATACATTTCAGGATAACTGGGACCTTATCTGTGCTTTCGCCATGGCATCTCCACATCTAGATCAGCCTTAAGCACATAGGAGATGCCCAACAAAATATTTGCTCAATGACTGAATGAGTGCAAGGTTGTCTATTATTCTTGATGCTTAACTATATTAACTGTGTCTTTCAATAACATAAACTCTGTGAGAGGAGACACCCATGTACTGTTCTCCACACGCACCTTAACACAATTTTTAACAAACATAAATACATATTTAGCTGTTTTGGTAAAGGGAAGAAGGAACAGTGTTCTAGTTTTTCTGCTGAATACACTTTGGGTCTCTCTCATGTTTTAGAGACTCTATCCCTGGTCTACTGTCCTTTGCTGTTTGTTCATTGCGATAAGGCAATTTTGTGTGAAGAGGGTCTGTTTGTCCTCCAGTGAACTAAGACTTGGTTCCTACCGAAGACATCCAGTATGAGGTCTCCCTCCTTCTTCTCTCTCTCTGATTTTCTGGCTCTACCTCTCTACTTCTAAGCATCTTACCCATCACAGAGAAATCCATCCCACAAGTGGCTCTCAAGCTCTTACCTATAGAAATAAGGAACAAACCAACAACAACAACAGAAAATGTGCTACCAATGAGTAATAGTTGGAAGAGCATGATGTGTTTTACTGAAAGACACCAAACCAGAATACTTCAACCTTGACCTTCTAGAAGCACTTGCCGATTTTAATGGCCATAATCGTTGCATTTGCATGGTACGTTTACACGTACTGTCTACGTATGGCCAAAGAAGATCCTCTCAGTATCTATGTTTGCTGTCAGTGCATCACTGAAACTAGCAAGATTTGTGAACGACGTACCTCAGGGGACTGTGTTGGGGTTGCCTGGGTCAGACAGACTCTGCTCTCTGTGTGAAGTAATCCTATCTGTGTGTGCTTGGATTTTAAAGTTGACCCTCATTAATCATAGCTCCAGTTCCTTTAGACAATCCAGAGCTGATCTATCCCCCTTTTCCCCTGAGCAACCATCCACATCGACCCCCCAAATAAGTTATTTATTCCTGAAATGACTTGATCTGGCGTCACCCAACCTTCTATAACCTCCTGTGTATGAAAGAGAGAAATGAATGACTTGGGCTACATCAAAGTGTTGTTTTACTTTCCATATAGTCATTAACTTTAAATGTTCCCAAACTAATAGTCTAAGACATTGTAAAGAGGTAATAAGTTCAAAGGAACAGAAAACATAAAGCAGAACTCCAGAGTCATTTGAAAGTATTTTCTCTAAATGTGTGCAAGCTTTCAAGGCTGCTATAGGCAAAGGGACCTGGATCGGCATTTTGGCTGGTGCTGAAAAGAAGTTTCCCCAAGTGGAGTGTGTAAGCGAGTTGCCAGGCCAACCTCTTTGAGAGCAGAAGCATGTCTTTAGAGGATCTGCTATTTCAGAGACAGTTACACTGAGCTGGCTCATTCTTCCTTCAACTGAAGGCCAATTTGTCTCTTTCTTTAAATCTCTCTTCCCTTGTTTGGATCCATGTGCTCCAGGTCACTTAGGGAGGGTTGGTCTACTGCTCGATAAAATAGGGTGTCTCTGTATAAGAAAAAAATTACAAACGGATTAAGTTATATAAACTGAAGATCCAAGTTCCTGTTGTAAAACCTCTAGTCATTGAGTTAAATAGAGTGTGGGGTAGCAGGTCAGAGCCCTATATGTTTCTCTGAAACATCAGAGCTAAAAAGCTGCTGCTTTTTTTTTTTTTTCCAGGGGAGCACATCCTTTGAGAAAGCCATTACTCGAGCAGGCTTGCCTAGCAAGCTGTTTGTGGAGATGAAGTGCCTCTGCTACTCCTCACGCCTTCAGATTCTCACAGTTTTCCGTCACACTGGACCACTGTGGATTCTGCCTTCTAGCCTCACATCCTGGGAAGAGGTTTACAACTTAAAAAGAACATGGATTACTTTTACTTTGAATAAAAGGCAATGAAATTCAAGGCTTTTAATTGTTCTACATTTCTTTACATATTTTCTTCTTCTCTTTCATGACATACAGACTTATTTTTTTCTTTTTTTTGCGGTACGCGGGCCTTTCACTGTTGTGGCCTCTCCCGCTGTGGAGCACAGGCTCCGGACGCGCAGGCTCAGCGGCCATGGCTCATGGGCCCAGCCGCTCCGCGGCATGTGGGATCTTCCCAGACCGGGGCACGAACCCACGTCCCCATGCAGGCAGACTCTCAACCGCTGCGCCACCAGGGAAGCCCCAGACTTATTTTTGAATATTCAAAATCACAAGAAGCCAACTATGTCTTATTCTACTTATTTTTCACTTAATATTTATGCCTTGGGCATTTAAATCCTGCTATGTAATTTTTCAAAAGAGTTACTGAAAGTTTCATTGAATGCATACCCTAGAATTCACTTAACCATCTATCTATATTATTGGATATTTAAATTGTTTTCAAACGTTTCACTATTAACAATAACCCAGTAGTAAACATTTTGAGCGTGAATAGTTTTCTTCTTTCAAGGGAAGTATGCCATTTGGATGGAACCCTTATAATGGGGTTACCAGGTTTCAGCACGTAACATTTTTATGGCTCTTGATAGTGGTGGGTAAGATTCTTTACAGAACAGTTTGTTCAGTTACAATATTTACCTGGCGCTGTTCAGGAACCATTTCACCACACCCTCACCCACACTGGGCCTGGTAGAGAGGGAGCTATTAGGCATCCCAGAGACATCAAACTGTAGTAGGCCCTGACCAAAACTAAAAATTATGACAAGCTGAATTTAGTCAAATTAAAAACTATGCATGACACAACCTAATATGCATCTTGCTTTCATTAGGTTTTTATCATTTTCTTTCTTAAAAATATTATATTGTAAAAGGAAATATATAGCTTATTATAACACATTTTGAAATTTGGGGAAAATAAATAAATAAAAATCATACTTCTGCCACCTGGATCGTCATCATCATTATTATTATTTATTTTAACTTTATTAGTAATAATCATTAATATTTTGGAGTGATTATGTGATTATTATTCTATGAATTATTCATAATAATCATGAATTATTATGAATATGAATTATTCATAATATGAATTATTATGTGATTATTGTTCTTTGAACATATTTTAAAAATAAAATCAAACAGAATATGCTAAGTTTCAATCTTCTATTTTTCATTAAATAATATATGAACAATACATCTATAACAATTTCATCACAATATCGATTGCAGTGAATATTTAAACTTATCATATGAATATAACAAATTTCCTATGGTTAGCCATGTAATTTATTTCAACCTTTCATCTGTTGCAATTAACGCTGCAGTGATAATCGCCCTTCTAGTGGATGTATCCTAGGAAAACACTGTGATAACATCCTAAAGATAATTTTTAATATAGAATTTCTGGATTAAAGTGTAAGCACATTCTAAGGCTTGTGATGAACATTCACAAATTGCCCTTCAGAAATGCTACCCTGAAAAAGCTTATGAGATGATTTATTTTCTAGACAGCGTACAGCATCATTTTAAAAACGATCCTTTCAAATTTGATGGACAAACATAATATTGCTTGACTTTAACTTCCGTTCTTTATCATTTGTGAATTTATGCATCTGTTTTCCGATATTTATTTTAATATGTGTATTTTGTGTGTGTATTCATGTCCTGTTTTCCTATTGCTAACTTTTCTCCTATTTAAACTTCTAAATAACTACAGAGAAACAGTCTTCAGGTTGCTTTGAGCATTGGGTGTCCCACATAATGTGGGTATTGGGGCATCTGGTACCTTCTGGCTTTATTCCTGCCGAGATTCTCCTCTGGCTTATGCACTGAGTTAATTCTGGGCTTCAGAATGAGGAGGCAGGAAATTTTGAACTTATCCTGAGGAGAGGCACCAGCGTACCCATGCAGGAAGTATCAGGAGATGAGACCTGAAAATAAACTTGTGCAAGATCATAAAATGCGTTGAACACCAGGGATTTCAGACTCTTTTCGGTCAGCAGTAGGGAGCCATTGAGAAGTTTTGAGTGGGAGAAAGACGTGACAAGAAGATGTGTTTCAGAGAGTATCCAGCAGGTGACGCCATTGTAACATGACTTCTTCTTAAGGGCTTCTCCCAGCCCCTTGAGCTGTGCAGGTAAAATCCACGTGCGAAAATGTACCTTTTCCAAAACATTCAGACTAGATGGTCTAGGTCATTCTAGTGGACTATACTGGGACAGATTTTCCTAAAAACTGAAAGAACTCTTACACAGAAGCTCTGGCATTTAAAAAAAATAATATTCATGCTTTCCTCCAGAGCCTCTTTTTTGTTCACGTATATCTCGTTCTTCCTGAGTTTTATTTTAGTTCAGTGCTTTTGTGTGCATTAGGTTATTTCTTCAAATATCAAATGCTGTTTTTGACAAATTATCATTGGCCTTTTTAATGAAGGCTAGAGTAGTAACTTCCAACTCTGAAAAGTTGTGAAACTCTCAGTACAGAAGAAGAGCTGTACACTGAACAATTCACTTAAATTAGGGTCTATGACTTCATTCTTACCAGATACAGAGCAGTGAGTCCAAATGATTATTCATTTTCTTCCATGAAATTCTTCATATCTATTAAATGGTAATGACAGAATACTGAGTATTGGGTATCTTGAGATGTATGAGAAAATTCAAGAATTCCTTCATGATTCTAACAGCTATTTTAAGATTTGTATCATCTTTTGTCCTTTGATTCAATTTATTTGAAACATCTCCACTTACATTTAAAAAAAAGAAAGATTCAGTACAAACTCTTAGAGTCCAAATGTTTTTCCCTGAAACCTCAGTGGATCCCATCAGAATGACAACAAGGCACATGTTTGCAGTTGGGAATCTGGCAGCAAGGAGTGTGAGTGCTGATGGTCAAGATGTTCTGGTTCAGAAGTTAGAAAATAAATAATTCCTGAGAGGAAGGATTCTTCAGCTCCGGGCAGCTGATACGGCAATAAAATAAATAGGCAGTAAAGTACACTTCCTGTTTTGAGCGTTCACATTTCATATTGGCCAAGCACATCTCTTAAATTCAATCTCATGCTTCCATAAATAAACCTGGCACCTTTTTAAACACTTTTCCATCTGCTGCAGAACGAGGCGCACATTATTGAATACACCTCAGGGAGTCCCAGAAATGGGAAAAAACCACTTGTGAGGAACACACCACTGCCGCTGGCCTTGGCCCAGAGAAGCCATCAGGAGATTGTTTGCGTTCAAACCGTTGTAACAAGACCCTGATGGTGTTTCCCCACAGCCTTCGCTTCCATGCGAAGTTGTCATGGTCAGGGCTTCGCACCAGGAGGAACCAGGAATGGTCTCAGGTAGAGTCAGGATTAGAATTAGACATGTTTGCAGGATTCTTGTCCATAATACCTGGGATTGGTCTCCTACAGCTCCTGACACCTTTTCCAACATACTAATCCAGTTTCCTAGGATGGATGGAAAAGTCTATCATTCACCTACACTAGAATCTGGAGGAAGAGGTCGAGAATGCAGGGGGCCGCTTGGGTTCGCAGTAGTCAACTCTGAGCTCATCTACTTGGTGGTGGAAAGCATGGGATGGTATCACAGGGAGATGAGGCAAGTCCTAGCTTTGCTGTGTGATTTTCGACGGGTAGGGAGATCACTGTATCCTCAGAGTGTTTAAGTGAAGTAAAACCCATGAAATCAATTGTCACAGGGCCTGAACAAATAAACAATCCATAGATACTAGCTATGTTTATCATTCAATTTTCCCAGGTCATCTTGTTTGTGAACAGGGTACTGGGGACAGCCTGGCTCAGGTGACCAGGAGAGGGAGTTATCATTCAACACCTACATTTCCCATTTGAGACCATTATTAAATATGGGATACTTCCCTAATTTTTTTTTTTTACATCATCTAATTTAACCCTTGCTCTAAACTTCAAAGCAGGTTTTAATATTTCCACCTTACAGAAAAATAAGCAGAAGATCAGAAATACTACTAAATGTTATCAGACCTAAAATACCATCGGTTGGAAGGCATGTCATTATCTTATGTAGTAGCACCACCAAAGGAAATCAAAAACTCTGATAATTATAACTGTAAGACCTCACCAGTAGCGCGGCAAGTCAAAATCTCAGAGAATTTAAAATGTAGGAAAAATCCTGCCTTTAAAATCAATGAAAAATAGTAAGACACTTGCCCGACCTCACACAGGTAGTGGCAGAAGCAGAATTTTAATGCAGGGGACTCCAGTGGACTCTCAGTCTTTCTCTAAATCAAGGCACAGGACCTTTTGTCAGCCATTCTTCCTGCCCAGCGCCAGGCTTAGGGCGGCTCTGTCCTCCTCTGGCTGTCCTGCTTTGCTGCTCAGGGTGGCCTTATCTTCCCCCAACTTGTATGACAGCTCACCCCACGCAGCTCCAGCTCAGAGCCCCTTGAACAGGGACAGACAGACAGAGTCAAGCGTGGCTCAGGAGTACCGGTGGATGGCATTTCACAGGTGAGTAGAAGGCAGAAGCTGCTGAGGGCCTAACTGGTGCTGACTGGAGTCCTTGAGGGGCAGCTTGTGCTCAACAAATGATCTTACTCTTGGATTCTTGCTACACGTTTGCAGACCTGCAATTGGATTGGCTTGTGATTAGAGCTGTTCTCAGACTGTAGGATTCACTTGTCCTCTAACTGACACAGGCCTGATTTCTCCCTGAATATCTGGCGTTAAGTGCTTTGGAACTCAACTTGACTCTTAGTACCCCAGCTCAGCTCAAGGTTCTTGTCTTGACTTCTGTGCTTCTGTAAGTAAGTTGCCTCAACTGCCTCATAGCTTCTGATGAAATGGCGCAGAGAGAATTAGAACTTGGGCTGCAGGTTCCAAAATAAGGTGTCTTTTATTACTACAAAACGCTGCCACTAAAGAAACAGAACAAGTGGTACACTTGCATTTCCTGTAACTCTGACAGATTTTACTAAAATTGAAAGGTGAGTAGGAAGTGATGCTGCCTCTCAGAGGAACCATGACTAGATTAGATCTAACTTCCTGTTCTGCCACCAGCCAGCACTGTGACCTTGGGAAGCCAGCTCTCCTGGCTGAGCCTCTGCTTCCCCATCTATAATGGAAAGAACTGAGTTGGACCCTCTTTCTAACCCCTCTTGGCCCTGGCACTCGGGTTATCAGACGTTTCTCAGCTTACTTGATTAGGTACCACCATTATTTATTGCATTTTGTCTCTGCCCCCCAAAAGCAAAATACCCTGGGAATCACAACATTTTTAAACCTGTCACAGCATCATGGGACTCTTGAACCAGCCCAGGGTCTTTTCACAGGCAGTATGCCCTCACATTTGCTTCAGGGAACCTGGTCACTGTGCTTTATCCAGATTGCCATAGAATGATTTTCCATCAGGATTATCATGGCTTTGATAAGCTTCCCGATCTAACAGCCTGAGAGCAACAACCATAAATTAACTCCTCACCAAAGCTCTCCAGACTGGCTGGGCCTCTGGGGCAATAAGGCATCTTCCCAGCATCTTCATGCAAAGCTACACCCTGTGCCCAATGTTCACCTCTCCTCTGGGGTCTCACCACGCCTGTGTATACAGTTCTACCCCAGGGTGTGTGCTCATTTATTTGCACGCAGGTGTCCCCAAATAGGCTGACAGCTGCTTGCAAGTCCAGAATGTGCTTGATGTATCTGTGTCCACAGAATCTGACACAGTGGACACAGGGCCTGGCACTGCCAAGCAGGAATGCAGTGAGGGCCTGAACATGAGATTTCCTTTGTGGGCAAGGGTGGGGAAAGGGGGTTTCCTCGGGAGAGGTATCATGGGGCACCACTGGGGTAGAAGGAAGGGGAGCTTAGGAGAAGTTCCCAGTCTACTGTCTACCTTTCTCCTACCTGCTATTGGAGCCTGTGTGTGTGTGTGTTACTTTGACTGTGAGGTTTACCTGGCACCGTTGCCTCCAGGATTCCCTGAGTCCGTGTCATGTCCTCCTCTAGAATTCATTATCCTTCGTGGTGTTTATGTTGCTGTTCAGCATTTGCCATTTATTTTACTGAGTATTGACATCCTGCTTCCTAGGAAGGAATTATCACTCTCTTTGAGATGTTGCAGCAACGGTTCCTTTTTTATAGCCCTTGGATCCCCCTTTATCTCCCTTCAATTCGCTTCTGGAACCATGTGCTCGGTTGACCCCATTTCCTTCTTTGACCTTTGTTTAGTTTCTCCCTTAGATTTTCTCTGAGGCTAAGGAATCACCTTATCATTCGTTATCACAATTTTCTTTAGGTCTTTTTTGATTAACTTGGTTATTTCAATATTTGAGCCATCTTGGCAATTTTCATCGTTTAGCCATGTGGTAAGTTCTTCTGATTTATGACCAGGCTTCATCAAGCACATTTCCCTGCTCCCCACCTCAGTAGATGAAGCCAAACTCATCTTCAAGGCTTGTTCTGAGAAGGCCAAACTGTTCCTAGTTATTTGCTCCCCTTCGGGGCTGTAGAGATAAAGCTCTGGTATCTTGCCAGCCACATCCAGGATGGCTGGTCCACCTATTTTCACCTTCCTGGGATGTTCAAACTGTCAGGTGTGACATGTATGAAGGGTGGAGAAAGTGAGCCTCCTGGAGAGCATTCAGATTCTCCAAGACTCAGAGTTAGGGCGAGTTTTGGGGGGTCAGAGGCACACCTCAGGCCATTGGATGTATTATGCCAGCGTCTGTGCAGCTCTCTGAGCAAACACTGTACACGGCCTGTAGCATACAGAGAGCATTAGCCCTTTTGATCCAAGAGCTACATCAAATCATTTTGACCCTTTGAGGAAGATATGTAACCTGGGCCAAGTGGAGCCAGATGACTTTTTTTTATTACCGGAGCATAAAGCACTATTAAATGGTTTCACGAGTTGTAGCCAGAACATCTGTTACTAAGCATTAGAAATCTGGTTTATTCAAATCGAACAAACTGGCACTCAGCCTTCTCTAAAGCAATGCCTTGCCTTTGGGGCAAGAAGGTGTTATTGACCAGTTTTCTTTTTGAACATACCATCTGTTCCACATGTCACATGACTGCCCCTCTCCTCTCCGAGAGATGATGTCCCTATCGGGAACAAGGACTTCCCTGGGCAGAGGGGTGGCAGGGCTATGTAACAGGGTCTGCTGTTTCAAGGGCAGTCTAGCAGACCCTGAAGCGTAACAACCCAGAGGCAGCCGGGTTGTCACAGTTGGGGAGGGTGACATAAAGAAGGAAAGGTTAGTAAGTAGAACTCTGAGGGCTGTAAACAAACCCGCAGAATTGAAAAACAGGTGAGTCCTTGTGCCGATAGCCAATGCCTCCAAATTGGCCAAATTTTTCCTTCAGCTCCACTTCTACAGTGCTTATGGGGCACACTGTTCTGTTCCATGTGCAACCATCCCCAGGCTTTGGGAAAAATTCCCCTTCTCAAATCTTTCATTCAGCATAGATGATGGAGCATTTCTCTGAGAAATGTGAGCCTCTGATCTCTAGGACATCAACATTTTGCACAGATCAAAATAATAAGTGGAAATCAGGGCATTCTACCGGTGGGCTTTCAGACTTAAGTCACTGTATGTGTTGGTGGGCATTGGGGCAGGCAAAAGAAATAAAAGGAGAAAATCTTTCCCAATATAGAGGCTTCCCAAAATAATCCAAAGTCACCCACTCATTTTAATCCCTGTGTTCCATCATTTCTTCATTTATACATTCATTCACCGATTACTTTATTTTTCAAATGTTTACCTGTGCTAGTCACTGTTCTAAGCCAGTCACTGTTCTAAGCATTGGGAGATGGGTGATAAAATTTAAAGAAGAGGCAATCCATTAACTCAAGAAGTTGACAGTCTGATAAGAAAATTAAGACACTGGCACAGACTATAAAGTAGAAAATTGTGAGTCATGAGAGAGTCACTGATAAAGGATTGTGGGAAGTTAAAGGGGAAAAAGAGAAAATATCCACTGCAAGCTTCCAGGAAGGGTTTCATGAAGCCTATGGAATTTAGGCTGGGTCTTAAGGAAGGAGGGAAAGGAGAAACAGTGGTTACTGTAAGAGGAAGGCATGGGTACAGGGCAGCATGGGGCATGCTTGAGTGTTGGCGAATCCTTAGTGTCCCTGACACCCACAGTCCATGTGGAAGAATCAGTGTAGACGATGGGCTGAGGCCATGTCTTGTAGGTCTTTATGTACCTGGCAAAGACCTACTCAGTTGGTTGAAGGATTCTGAGCAGGCAAACAGAACTACAATTTAGGAAGATTAAGCTAAACCATGAGTATATTGACAAGCAGGGTGAGGTGGGGTGGGACCTGAAAAAACGCAGGCGAGAGCTAATAAAAATGCCAGTTGGAATATTTGGAAGGGAAAAGAGCGGATACATAGGGCAGATTTACAACAGAGGAATCGATAAGTTTTCAGGGTTTACCTGTTGTTATAAAAGGAATATGGGTTTTGGAATCAGACAGGCTTTAGGATGAACTTCATTTTTTCCTCACTCTTGGAACTTTCTGGAATAAGTCACAACTTCTCCAGGCTTCCCTTTCTTCCTCCTCAGCAATGTACCTGAACATGTGGGGGTTTTTTTTTGTTTGTACTTTGTTTTTTTTTCTAGTACGCGGACCTCTCACTGTCGTGGCCGTTCCCGTTGCAGAGCACAGGCTCCGGACGCGCAGGCTCAGCGGCTTATTAAAGGCATAATGGGAAGGAGAGCTCGCCTAATCCCTCCCAAGTTGTGGAGAAGCTCAGATGAAGTCATATATGTGGAAACATTTCGTAAAGTCTGAAAAACCCTCCGAAGTTCATTGTGGTTATCTACATGACTACCCAGATGTGTGAGACAAACAGAAGGGAAGGTCCTGGATGAACCTCGGGTTTTTGAATCAGAATACCTCTGAAGGTAGAAAATGAAGGGAAGGAGGATGGGAAAGGAGGTCACCACTCACTCCATGGCTCAAAATAAACTCCAGGTGGATCAAAGATGTAACTGTAAGCTTGAAAACACTGAGGACATTTTATAATGTAGCAGCTGAGAAAATTTATCTAAGAATTCCAGGGAAGCTAGAAACCAAAGGAGGAAAATATCAATAAAATTGACTGCATTAGAATTTGCCAATTATATAACTTGATGCTGAGTTGATTTTTAAATATGCAAAGAGCTTTACAGAGCGATTAAGAATACGAATGAGTACCTAAATCAAAAAATAGGCAAAAACTGTGAGTAATTTATTAAAAAATACAAATCGATATACATTACACAAAAGAAACCTAATTTAATCTTAATCAAAGATACTCAAATAAAATAAGGTCTTTTTTTTCACCTACTAGCTTGATGATTCAATTAGAGAGATTGAAAATACTGTTTTTATAAAGGATTGAGAAATGTTTACTCTCATACACTGTTGGGGTGGGGAGGAAATGTAAATAATGACAGTCTTTCTGATGTTCGATTTGGTATGTAAAAGTGACGTATCCTTTGACCTATCACACCCACTTCTGGAAATTCACCCTAAAAAGATAAATATGCAAATGTAAAAACATAAGTGAGTAAAGATATTTACTTCATTATTGTTTAAATCGGCAAAAAAATAGGAACAGTGAAATATATAATAGATTCAGTAAATAAATTGTTATACACCTAAAAAAATTTTAGTTACTAAAATTGATAACATAGACCTTTATTTATTGAAATGTAAATCTGTTTAGCATATTATTAAATGAACAAGTGTAGTACTATCCCATTTATTTAAAATATTACATATATCTAAAATACCTAAATATACATACATATATATGTATATTTATTTATTTATTCATACAAGTCTAGAGGAATCTTCATTAAAATATTACCAGTATTTTTCTCTGGATCAGAAGATTTCCAGTGCATTGTTCTGTATTGCTTCAATTTTTAAACTTTTAAAAACGTTTTTGCCGAAACAATCACATTTTGAAATGAAATACATAAAATCAATTAAGAGAAGTAAGCAAAGATGGAGAGAAAAAAGAAAGATGGGAGTAAGGGAGAAGCGTATTAAAATTAAAACATGGGATCTTAATTTATGGAGGTGACTGAGTGATAACACAGAGAGGTCAATGTCATTGAAAAAAAAGAAACAGGTTATTACTAATTTTCAAGACAAGAAGGCACACCACGCCATCCATACAGGGCAACGTGAGGAAGTACCAGGCTTGGGCTGGAGGCAGTGAGGAGAAAGCATAGCCGAGAGCTTTTACTGGGTTTTCTGTGGACACAGCGCAAAGCAGGGAAAACAGTTTAGGATCGGTTGGTTGGAATAATGTTGGTGGACTGTGGGATATAGCAGTGGTTATCTGGTACCTGGCCCTGGGTTTATTTAGAGCAGAGGGAATATTAGCTTGGTGTGTGAGAATTAAATAAAGGAGGTGGCTGGGGGTATGGGCATGGAACTTGTAGGTTTGTGTGTGAAAGATGTGTTTGCAGACAAGTTGTTTATTATCATGATGAATTGGCCAACCCCAGGAGGAGCAGTCAAACATCACAAAATTAAAACCATGATTAACACAGGAGGGAGTGAATGGAGGAAAGGAGAGAAGGAATAGCTTTTGGGGCAAAGTCCTGAGAAAGTGGAGGTGATAGAGTCTGAGGGTAAGTGGAGGGTCTTGCTATGGTCTGAAGGAGGAACAGTGCTTCCTCCAAGGATGAAGTGATGTGTGAGAAGCTACACAAATGTCTGCTATATATAGAGAGAGAGGCAAAAAGAACTCACCCTCAGATGGCCTCAGCCTTGGAGAAAAGTGGTCTAAGTTATTCTTAGAAAATTATCGGGATAGAGTTTGGTAAAGAATTTTAAAAGAATTGGAGCAGTTTTAAACAACAGTTGGAGAAAATTCAGCATGTGACTTTCTCTGTGTGAGTAAAAGAACAGCCATTGGGGTCCTACTGTGGTTATAGTCAGGCACAGAAAAAAAGGTAAGTTTGACTCAGGGTATTTGCTAATGGAATAGACTCTTAGACTTTTTCAGCCTAATTCTTAAAGTTCAAATCCTTGAACAAACCAGCTTCTGCACCAGGAAGTGGCTTCCTTGGCAGGCCAGCAAGATGATACAAGAACCTATGTTGGCTGCAATATAGACCACTGTCCACCCTCATGGCTGGCTCTTGAATCATGTGAGAAGCATCCTGGGATGCTCCTTTCCCTCCCCTTCCTTGTTGGCTGGAAGACTCACCCCTCTACGTACCAACCCTTCCCCTTACATATTCACATTAGGAAATGATTAATAATAACCCTCATCCCAACCCCTGACATGGCATGAGAAAGGGGTGAAAAAAACCCATAACACATTGTTTTATGACTTTTCCCAAGATTCCATATCTTGAACATTCACAGATCTCTCTGTCTAAATCTTTCTCCTTAACAACTCGTGACTTGCCCCACATGAGACTCACATGAGGTGGGAAATAAATGTGTTAATGAATGAATGAATTATGTCATCCTTTATTTCAATAGAGTTCTACCATGTGCAGTACGGTATAGAAGATGACCTAATTATCATTGCTTTGTCTCTTCACGCTTGGTTGAGTAACTGATGTCTCCAAATGCTTGAGTGAGGGCAGATGAAGGAGAGAAACATGAAACAGCTCCCAGATGTCAACTGATTCCACATGACGGAGGCTGGCTGTGGGAGGTGATAAGCGTGTTCTGTGGACATCGGGCTGGGCTGGGCCAACATGGACATACTCAGAAAAACAACAACCAATGTGGTCATTTCTCTGGGCCTTGTCTTCCTTTCTTCCAATCAAGCTGCATTCTTTACTCCTGATTTGGAGGCTATTTACAGCGCATCCCAGGGAGCCAGCCCATGGCACCGACTCTACTTTCCTTTGGAAATATTAGAATTTGTCTCCTGAGGGAGTCAGAAGGATTGTTTGTTAGTTTAAAATTAAGTCATACGTTTGATCGTGATTGTGCAAGACTCTCTCCTCCTCAATAAAGTGTCCATTTCAGGGCTGGTGGAAAGGAAGACGTCTATAGGGAGATTGAAGGCAGGACTATTGTCTAAGGAGGTATATGCTGTCTCTTATCTGGAGATAAGAGAGCCAAGAAGAGAAGTAATAACACTGCAGGGACTGCCTGCAGTGTAACTGATGCTTTTTACCAGGAAATGGAAGTCAAAAGGGAAAAGAATTACCCATTCGTGGGATTAATACCCAGGCCAACTTTTCCCATTGCATCTCTAGTGGATTCTTTGAAATAAAAAGGTCAGAAAAAACAAGCAAGAGTTGTACAATATCTGTGACGTCTAAAACAGAGCTTTTGTAAGTCCCAGCCTACTTCAATAACTGTCCCATTCTTCGTCATGTCAACTAGGCTCCAGCCTGGACCTTCACTCTCTATGAAACACAATTCTTATTTGAATCACACAGAAAACTCCCTTTTTTCTCTCCAATCACACATTTTCTCTGGACAATCTTGTTCATTCTCATAGCCCAACACAACATGTAGGATGATAAAACCTAGCGTGTAGCCTGTAGACTCAATCTTTTTTCTGAGCTCTTATCCTTTCTGCAAAGTTGTATCTGATTATCTCAGAGATGCTTTAAGTACAATGTTTCCAAAACCAAAACCATCATGTTCTCTCAAAGCCAGTATCTCCTCCTTCCTGATGTGTTAGTCAATGGTCGCCATATCCAGTCTTTTGAACTCAAAACATACCTGCAGCGCTACCAGAGCTCCTGTCCTAAAGCCTTGGTCATATCAGGCCTCTTTGAAAATGAATGAGATACACATCTCAGCCTGGAATAATCAGCTTACTAAAGTCACGGATCTGTGCCTTGTCTTTATTATCTTATTTGCACTCTCTGAGGCATACAATGCCTTTGGCCACTGCCTCTTTCTTGAAACTCCATCTTTCATTCCTGTAACCACCTTTTCCTTTATTCTTTCTGTTTGTAAGTTTCTTGCTTTGGCTCTTCCTCCTTCTTCCCTATAGTGATATTATTCCTTAATAAAGATATTATTTAATCTTCCTTATTATCTATATTAGAGTGCCTAAAAACTCATCCTGAGAGCTTCTTATTCAGTAAATCGAGGATTTGTATATTTTACAAGCTCTCAAGGTGACTCTAAGTGGTCTAACACCAGTCTGTATATAATTTGTGAGATACCAGATGCAAGGTGGCACTGTCTTTACAAACAGTATGTATACTATCATATGTCTGTAACCTATACTTCTCCTAGTGGGACCAGACTGGCTAGATATTCATCAGACCTATTTCCTCTACTCTCTCGCAGTTCCGTGTGGCCATATGTCTGAGTTCTAGCCTGTGAGTGGAAGCAATATGCCCATAAAAACCTTCCATTTGTACTTCTCCATGCTCTTTTCCTCTTCCAGTTGGCTGAGTCAATATCATGGAAAATTGGCAAGTCATGTGCTAAAATGGCAGCAGCTCTATCATTCTAAATCATTAACATACTGCACAGAGAAGGATTTCCATGCTGAACTTTTTACTCTTTCCAGTACTGTTACCTCCAAGAAACAAACTTACATTGTTCCAAGCCATTGAAACTTGGGGGCTATTTGTTATAGCAGCTGACATTTCACTGATACAGTTAGGTGAAAGGTAACAGTAAATCAGCCATTTCCATGGTATATCTCAAGAATATCTGACTACTCTGCCTCCTGGATTCCGGTAAAATTGCTTAGTCCGGGGGTTATTAACTTTTCTTGTGCCACGGATACCTTTGGCAACCTGGTGAATCCTATAATACCTTTTAGAAGAAAAAAAAAATTTAATGCTTAAAATTAAGCATATATAAAAGACACATACCACAAAAGAAACTAATTTAAATAGTTAAATAATATTTAAAAATTAAAATATATGATATTGTCATTAACATGTTCAAGAGCAGAATAACACATTTAAAATGTAAGCAAGTTAGAACTGGATTTTATTTTTTACAAACATATTAGTACGAAGTCTGGTTCAAGGCCATTGTTTCTTGCCTTGAATAAGGATATTGAACTGTGGGGTGGTCTTCGTCAAGGCAACACACATGTCATGTTGGGCATTTAGTCAATGTTGATTTTTTGTTTTGATGGTTACAAGTGTAGAAATCCCAATTCACAAAGATATATTGAGATATTTGGAATAAAAACTTCCATAGATGGTATTATAAGCCCAAGATAGTCTTTCAAGGAATACCAGAAATCTCCACGGATTTTTGAGTCACACTCCAATGTTTTGCGATTTTAGTTTTGTGATCAATGAGCTCACATTTGGCTAGATCAACATCTTTGATACAATTTATATCAGAAAGTGTTCAGTAACACATAGTGAAAATGACTCATCCCTTTCCACATATTGATCAACAAACAATTGTAGAGAGAATGTATTGCAGATGTCTGGGTAACCAGTCTTTGGTGGCTGATGATACCCGGCTTTGGGTTGCCTGAAAGTCATCTGGAAACATTACACAAGAAGAGTGTGATCTACGTTTAGGATAATAACTACTGTAGTTTAAAAGAATTCTGAAATATCTGTAATAACTGTTATGCAATAGGGCGATATCCTATTTCTATTGGTGAATAGTCACAAATACTGCTAAAACTCCTGTTGCTTATTTTCTACATTTATAATGAAAAGAAATGCTAAATTTCCCGTTAAAGTTATTGGAAAAAAAAGTGTCACTTTTTCTCAACCAAGTTCAAAAACCTGCTGAATTCTGCCCATGGAAATCTCGGGGAGAACTGTGGACTCAGGTAGAAACCCCTGCTCTAGCCCTCTGAGATACTTTTGTGTTGGAATAGAATGCTTCCTTCTTGCCAGAAGTGTTGACTGTGCATGTGCACGTGGCCTTAATGCGGCCAAGCGTATGTCCTGAAGTGAGGAAATAACTCACTCCTTCCTTTCTTCCAGCTCAAATGGCTTCTTACTTTTTCCCTGTCCTTTACTCTGTGGCAGAAATGCCCACTAGAGGGACATCTCATGCTCTAGACCAGGACAGACACACTCTAGTTTTCAGACATGTAACCAGTACCACCCTTTCCCTGCTCTCATTGGCTTTCTATCCCATTTCTTCCCTGAAAGCAGTCTTGTTTTCTCATAATTTTATGAGCACCATATAAAATATAGGGCACCATATAAAAGTGAAATGGAATTAACCTATATAGACACAAAAATACAAATAATCACATGTGTTCACCATGCTTACCCTTCCTTAGGATAATTACCCTAAACATTAGAGTTACTGCACACACAGACACACACGCACACCTACAGAGTAATTTGGTATTCTCAGTGAGTCAGATTGCTCATGGAAGGCATCCACTAGATTATGAGCTTCAAGAGGAATGGAGTTGAGTCTCAGACATCTACAAGCCTCTGGTTCTGGTCTCAGTGAATGACACAGGGCTTGTACTCTGTAAATGTTGATTAAAGTGAACCAAAGCCTGCTAGTTTAGGAATGATTTCAAAATATCTTGAATAGATATACATCTGAAATAATTGTCACAGTTTTTTTAACTGAAGTAGAGTTAGTTGAATGTAATATAGCCTTTCGGTAATCCTGTAACCTTGGGAAAGTTACTTAAACTCTCTGCAGCTCACTTAACTCATGGATAAAATAAGGACAATAATAACCATTCCGTAGAATTATGAGGATTAGCACATAGCAAGTATTTAGAGAATAATGCTTGGCACATAGTAGGCACTCTGTAGACGTCAGCTATAGAATTATTAATAGAAGTTGTAGTATTCATAGTAGTCATTTCGTCACTATTAGAAGTGTCAGGGAGTATTGAAATGCTCAGAAATTAATGTTCTACAATAAATACTAGACCTTATTGCTTATTAAGATCCTGTGCTTGTTTTTTATTAAAGTATAATTGATATACATCATATTAGTTGTAGGTGTACATCATAGTTATTTGATATTTATACCCATTTTGAGATGGTCACTGTGATGTCTAGTTACCACCTCTCACCATACAAAATTATTATATTATTGCCTATATTCCCTATGCTGTACGTTATAGCCCCATGACTAATTTATTTTATAACTGGAAGTTTGTAGCTATTAAGTTTTTTTTACCTATTTTGACCATCCCCCAACACCCCTCCCCTCTGGCAACCACCAATTTGTTCTTTGTATCTATGAGTCTGTTACTGTTTTGTTTTGTTTGTTCATATGTTTTGTTTTTTAGATTCTATATATAAGTGAAATCATATAGTAATTGTTTTCTCTAACTTATTTCCCTCTAGGTCTACCCACATTATCATAAATGACAAGATTTATTTTACGGTTGAATAATATTCCATTGTATATATATACCACATCTTCTTTATCCATTCATCTATCAACAAACACTTAGGTTCCTTCTGTATTTTGACTATTGTAAATAATGCTGAAATGAATATGAGGGGTGCATATAATGAACTATCACCTCACACCTGAATGGCAATTATCAAAAAGACAAAAATAACAAGTTTTGGTGAGGAAAGGGGAAAGGAGAATCCTTCTGCATTGTTGGTGGGAATGTAAATTAGCATAGCAACTATGGAAAACAGTACGGAGCTTCCTCAAAAAAATTAAAATAGACCTATCATACGATCCAATAATTCCACTTCTGAGTGTTTAGCTGAAGAAAACAAAAACAATAACTCTTGTGTCTGCTTTGAAGTTTGCTTTGTCCCTCCGCTTCTTTACCAGCCAGTCAACTATCACTCTCAGTTACTCCCTACCCTGAACGTTCCCCTCTAAATTTTATTTTGTAATTGACTCTGAACTTGGAATCAGGATAATGCACGACTATTTGTATTAAATAGTATTAAATAGATGCAACTGTGCGTCCCATAAATGCATCCATTTTCCTGACTTTTATGATAACTATATCTAGATGTCTAGAAGGATTCATTTTCCAGACAAATGGCTGTATCCACCTAATAAGTAAGGTATTGCTGTATGTTTGCCTGTGTACTAGCCTCACCTTTCTTCTATTTCCTTTATCATGATTAACTTCTCCATCCTCACCCCTGCTCATAAGGCAACAAATTCTTTCAAAGCACCACAAGGTCATGGTTGGAAAATGGTAAACTGCCTGATTTCAGGGTCAGTGACTACTTCAACAGTCTATGATTTATGTACTTGACCAATTCCAGGCCTCAGGTATATTTAGAGTTGAGTGGGATGGGTTAGACACCACAAAGGCATTTCTTCTCATGCTTTGGATTCCAACTAATAAAACAAAGGATGATATTTCTTCCTGTCAACACATGCACTTGCCTGATGCGATTTCCGGCCCCTGCTGATGGACTGGGGCAGGGCTGTGGCTCTGCCACACTGGTGGACGTGAATACTGTTCTGGTTTCCGCGGAGGAGCAAATACCAGAATGTCTAGCTCTGTAGGTGGTGGTGTCATTCTTGATGTGTTTCTTGCTGTCTAACAAGTTGGTAATATAAAGTTTATAAATCTAATGCTATGGTGGAGACAAGATGGATGGAAGATTTTGTATTTAGGAAGAATGTGCCTATGGGGTTTTTAAACAGAACAGTATTGAGTTGTTTGTGTCACTGTTTTATGGTTCTGGATAGTCTGTTCTAGCTGGACAAGATGTCAAAATTTGTGGTAACATCAGGCTGAAGAATGGTGTATTTTTAACATGTTCGCATGTCCCCTTCCAGCTGAGGGAGACTTAGCATGGTTCCTACTGCTTTGGCTGGACCAGTTGCCCTTCTGGCTCCTTGAATGGGTTTGTGTCTTGGGAAAAAGAGCCTTCCCAGGACAGGACTTGGCCGACTTAATGCACATCAACAGTATAACCAGATAAGAAGCAGACCCCATAGCAACAGGAACATCTTCTTTGGGGAAGGATGGTGCAGTGGGAAGTTCAGGGGATGCAGAGGGAAAATGTTGATTTCAGGTCTCAGCTCCATCACTGCACAAGCCAAGTTACCCACCTTGAGCAGCTACTGGGACCTCTCTGGGCATCAGTGTGGCTACCATGGAAGTACACACTCAGATTTCCCTCAAAAAGGAATCTTCTGGTGGGGACTGTGATTTGCTGACACATGCAGCTGCACTCTCAGGATCCACCACAGCCTTCTTGCCAATGCCACACTTTTCCAGGGATGCTCCCAGACAACAACTGAACACAGCAGGGTCTTCCTGCCTAGTACAGGACTTCTATCATGGGCAGTAGGTGCCCTGGGGCTCCCATCACTGGCCAGCACACTCAGTTGCACTGGAGTCTGAGGCTCTTCCTACTCAACCCTCTTTCATCTTCTCTCTCCTCTCGGAGGTGCCAGAACAGCATTGCACTCTGCAGAGGCCCCTGCCTGCTCCGGTTCCTTCTCCCCTTTGGCTTCACGGGAATTTTCCCCCATAAAGCTCTCGCACACCAATTTCCATCTTAGCTTCTGCCTCTCAGAGGACCTGAACTGACATGGTCAGTGTGCGGACATATGTTATTTTTTGCCTACACCATACATTTTCCCTCTTCTTATAGGAATGCAATCCCCACATAAACCCAACCACCTTATTGGAGAACTGCTCTTCTTCAACCCCAAGCATGGGGTTATGGTAGACTGTTAAGAAGTCTCGTTGTTTTGATGCCACTGGGGTGGGCACATAAGCGAGGTTAGATCACTGTTCTCATCTCCCTGTTTGCAGTGGTTCAGGTGGGCTTTTGACCAAATCGGTTGAGTCAGAGTCCTCCCCTGGGATATGTCACATTGACACTTAGGGAGAAAGTTCCTCTCCTTCTTATTAGAGATGAGCTAAGGGTGTGAACCTAACTTCTGATAACCATGCATGTTATCAAAGGAAAGAATCTAAAACAAGGAAGCCAACAGTCAGAGAAGAGGGAAGTAAGAGTCTCAGGGCCCAGAGTCTCCAGGCTGGAGGCTCTCAGAGCTGCCCTTCTTCCTGCCACTTTTCCTCTGGGTCTGAAATCTACTTCAGAAATCTTCTACTCTATCCCCTGCCTTTTTATTTTTCAACTTGAGTTGAAAATTAAATTGAAATTGAAAATTAAGTTGAAATTGAACTAGCTTCTCTCACTTACACTTGAAATAATTTTCATTAATAGATTCAGTTTCTAATAGACTGATTCTATAAACCTGTTCTATAAACAGGTTGCTCCTGCCTTGGAAAGGGAGAGAAATCCAGAATAGTAGGAAATATCAGCAAAGTGCCTGACACAGAACAGGCATTCGTCAATATTTTTTGAATGAAACTGCAAAAACATAAGAAAATTAGAGTTCAGGTCCAGGAATAAGGGCATAGTTCTCAAAAAGTCCTAATCGTACCTGGCACATTGTCAGCACTCAGTGACTCTTCTGTGGAACTAAACTAAGAATACGCAAGGACTTGGATTTCCTGAAAGTTTGTTTACGAGTCAGGGTCCCTGGGACTAGCATCCTTTCTGAGTCTGTGATCCACCTTCTGCTTCCAAGTCAGAACTCATCAGCTGGAGAGGAACGGCAGAAGGAAGGGTAGTGGGGAAAGGGGCCTAGAGATCTTTGGAGGGAGTGACAGAGGCGAAGAGAAATAATCATATGGGAGGTAAAGAAAAGGGCAACCAGGGACGGCCAGTGACCTATGTTTTTTTTCATTGTTTCAATGAAAGGAGCCTCTGTCCAGGGCCAGACTGAGACCCACGGGTTTTCCCAGCAGACCAACAGTTTGGCTCCCCATTAAACCAATATTCTTTAAGTATTTGTTCAACATTTTTTTAGTGGAGGTGAGTTGGAGTCAGCAAGGAATTCTGTTGCTAGTGATCATTTCCATGCCAGGCCACCGCCTGTTTTGACAAACAAGATTTATTTACACATGATCAGGACTCTTAGAGGCCCCATGAGGAGGGTAAACCGCCACCATTTGTAACTTTGGTGGCGTTAGCGTGTCTTCTGGGTGGGAAATAGGATCCTAATCTGTGGGTTAATCAGGTTCTGCTCATCCCAAGGAGTAATAATTGGAGAGAAGGCTTGAAGGACACATTTCCCAGACTGATGCTGGAAGACGGCCTCGTGCAGAGGAAGGGAGAGAGCATGGTCGGTCAGTAGAGTCAATTTCTCGGTATATATGATATATCTGTCTGTATTTGTATCTCTATCACATATCATTCAGCCTCTTATCCACTTTACATGGGAAGATCCACAGAAACCTACCTTTACTTCTGATTGGGAAAGAAACAGGTATCACGCAAAACTTAATCCTGAACCTATAAGTACTCTAAGTATTTTTTAAGTTTATGGAAGCATATCATTAAAATATCTGGTGGTCAACTTACCGTAGTAAATAATAATGACCAGGACGAGATGGGAAGGCGTGTGAGTGTGGTGACAAATCCGGGCATGCGTGACCTGGCAGGTCACACGGGCGAGATGGATCCCAGAGATTTCCTCATGGGCGCCAGGTGTGGAGGGGCAGGGACTCCTCAGAGGCAGCAGGAAGTGTCCTCTGGGTGAGAAGCAAGGGTAGGGCGGCAACCGCTGAGCGGAGCACACAGAGCATTCCGGGACCTCATCTCAGAACCCACAGGCTCATTTGCCTCAAAAGCATATTTTTGCATCAGTTGTCAGTGAACAGAAAATTGGTAACTTGCTCAGGGAGATGACGTTGTTTTGTCACAGTGTTATAAGAGGACTGTCTAAAGGGAGGGGCCTTTTGAGAACATTTAGTCCCCACTGCTTTTCCACTGTGTTCCGGAGCCGAATGCTTGATGGCCACCTTTGTCACTGTTGCTTTTGATATGCCTGGAGCCACTGTGTCAGATCTGAGACCTTCCCTTTCCTATCCCAACACCTGCATTTTTTGTGCGGTACGCGGGCCTCTCACTGTTGTGGCCTCTCCCGTTGCGGAGCACAGGCTCCGGACGCGCAGGCTCAGCGGCCACTGCTCACGGGCCCAGCCGCTCAGCGACGTGTGGGATCTTTCCAGACCGGGGCACGAACCCGTGTCCCCTGCATCGGCAGGCGGACTCTCAACCACTGCGCCACCAGGGAAGCCCCCAACACCTGCTTTTTATTTACACTTTCATCTCGGTGAAAATGTGCCCCACTCCACCTTTGAGACTGTCATGCCTTCATAACCACTTTTGTCTTACCTCTCATGACTAATTCACCCAAGAGCCTTAGCTAACCCCAAGCCCTTTGTCTCCTTTCCTCTCTGCAAAGAAAAAAAATCCCCATCCTTGTTTTATATTAAATGCAACCAACAGTCGTTAACTGAGCTCTGATAGCAGCACTTGGGACACAAAAAATGATAGGGCCAGGTCCCAGGGGCCCTTCTCCATAGGAACTCACATTCTAGCAGGATTAAACAGAAACACACAAAACTGGTAAAAGGTAGAAGAATGCAGGAAAAGGATCAGAGAATTCTGACTAAGGAGATGAAGGAAATTGACATGGAAGAGGGGTCATGGAGCTGAGCAGTGAATGACAAGTGAGGTTACAATACCTGGAATACAGTGGGGAATGCAGTCCATGCCATGCAACCAGCATATGCGCAAGCAGCAGAGGTGTGGCCTAAGCACAGAGGAGTTAAAATCAATGGGCTGTAGTTATGGAAACAGGAACTGTTCTAGCAGGCATCTCACTTTTTGCTACATTATTTTACAATGGTCCTTGGAAGTTGTTTATAAATTTTCTCCGCTTTGCTAGTGCACTTCTCCACCTGGAGCAGAGACAGGACCCCATCAGGTGGTCAGCGAAGGCCAGATCTGTGAGTGGGTGTTCAGTTTACAAATGAAATAAGCAGCAGTGGCTTCATCCCCCAGGCATGCAACCATTCTAAGCAGTCTGTTTTCCTAGGCTGGGGTCCCAGTCTCAGAAGGGGTGGGCCACTATGTGGTACACAGCTTTGGGGAACAGCCTCACAGCTCCCCTGTGTCTATCAGTCCATTGACTTTGACGGAGTGAGCCTCTACTTTTCAGTTTATTTTTAAGGCCGTGGATGTGGAACCAGAGCTTAGTTGGTGGAATCACCACATTTTCACACCAACTTTTGCCAGTTGAGTGATTACTGACTCAAGAAATCCAGACCTTTGCTAATGCATTGAACATGGATGGAACCCGATTCCTGTGCCCTTTTTTTATTAGTAAGTGCTTGAAGTAAATTTCAGAATTTCCCGTTGCGTGAGTTTTGAGCTTGGAAGGAAACTGTCTCATTTATTTATTTATTTATTGGGAAAAATTTGCAGTTCTTTGAATAAATAATCAAGGAGGTCCTCGCAGACCTTTTCATTCCCCACTTGAAAATGGCCTCCGACTCAGTTTGAAAAAAATCCTTGCAAGTTTACATCATGGTTTTTTTTTGTCCGTTGATATTGTTAATACTGACACAAAATAAGTAATAAGCATATGTTGACTGCGTGACTGCTTAACTGAGGGATGATGGAGTTGTCCTGGCGTTTGCTTCCCTTTATTTTCAAAACCACTCTTTCATTCCAAGTACCTCAGACACCCACCCCGATAACAGGGTCGCTCTAATGTACTCTCAGGTCCCACTGTCCGTCATCCATGTCCCCTCAGTTTCCAGGGAGAGGAGATACTGTATTCTTTCTTGTCCACTGTGATCTCAGTGGTATTTGCTTTGTCCCTGCCGAAGAGTTATGTTTCAGTCAGCTGGCTTTCTTGGTTTTGGCAAATCCTGTTTGATATTTCTCAATTACAAACTAATGATTCATATTTCAGCCTCCCCTGATTTAACATGAGCACAACAGATTGGAGTTGTTAAATCGAAGAGAGCTGGAAAAGCAAAGCCAATCCTTCAGAGTCAGTGACAATCTCTGTAGTTTTTGGTGCCATTGGGAAATCTAAAAGGAAAGGCAGAGGGACCTAGAAGAAAAGAGTTTTTAATCCATTTAGAATTGAGTGGCTTAGCTTGAGTTGAGTGAGTAATTATACTTTGTAAACATTCTGTGGAATGGTCACTGTGCTTGTCAGTATTTTTATATTATGCAGTAGTAACAAAACCCCGGAAATCTCAGGTCTGCTGCTCTGCTCACCCGGCTTGTCCAACCCAAGTCAGAGAGGAACTCTCACCAGCCGGAGTCCAGGTGGACAGAGGCTCCCTTTGCTGGCCTTTGTGGCAGCAAAGAAGAGAGACCAGATACTTTTACATGGGCTTTTTCACTGCTTCAGCCAAGAAATGACAGCTGTTAGTCCTGCCCATATTTCTTTGGTCAGATCAAGTCACATGGTCCTCTTCAGTTGAAAGGAGGATAATGCAACTCCCTGTGGGCTTGGAAGGAGAAAAGGATCAAATATTGGCCAATACTAACAACGTCGACATCTGCCCTTCTGCTCATCAAATGATTGCTTCACCTTTGTTTCCACATAGAAAGCGCTTCTCCTCTCGCCCACAGTAGAAAACCCAGGGTGTCCTTCATTCATCACAAATATATCAACATTCAGGACACAGGGGCATGGATGGTAGTCTCTACATTAGGTTTGGACAACTTTTTTCTCTTGATTCAGAGACTCATGTACTAAAAAGGCAACATGCCATCGTGAAATGGGGGCAGGGTTTCCATAATAAACTCTGCCACGTGGAAAGGGGAAGAATGAGGACACTTAACCACCACTGAACTGACAATTCTGAAATCTAACTGGGGATGAAATATCCTGGGGGCCCCTAGCCTGAAAAAGGAGAATATTCCTTAATTAAGCCCTGATTCTGCTCCTTGCAGGGGCCACTCCTTAGTTCTTTCTTCTCTGACCCCTGGATCTGCCCTGTAGGAGGGTCTTTCTTTTCCATTTTTATCCTTCTTGGCCACTTTGGATAGGGCCATTGGGTGACATACACGCTTTGTGGACTGAGTTCTCTTCCTATTATTTCTGCATTTAAACTAGTCAGTCCTTTCCTGAGTTCCTCTCTTTCTGGTAACACTTTGCCAAATGCTGCCACTATTAAGACACTATTAACACCCTTATTTACCTCCTGTCTCCTAGAGCCATAACTTCATTAAGTTCATGATCTGCTTCTCACATCATTATTGGTAATTATTTTACCAAACAGTTTTGCCTTATGTGCCACGAATCATCGTTGTTTTTTTTTATTGCCTCCAATATCAGTATCCTCAGGGGCCTCTTCCTACCATCTCATGTGTAAGCCAATGTTATGTATTTGAAGTTTCTCAGCTAATCTTCACTCTTGGTACCAACTTTATAGTAACCAGATTAGATTAGGTTATGCTACGATAATGAATTAACCCTATGTTATTAGGAGCTTGATATATTTTTGTTTTTCTGCTCATGCTAAATGCTAGTACCTAACTACTCATTAAATACTGTGTATACTGTATAATCCAAGTCACATTGTGTTAGTGACCCTGGATTTAGATGGGAATGAGGAAAAACAGAGCTAATGTTTATGGACCATCTGCTATTCTTGAGAAAGTAATTAATGTTTACATATGTTAAAGATGTTAAGCAAATACTCAGAGTCATAGAGTCAGAATTTGAACCCATTTCCTCTTGATAGCATACCTTTTCTATTTCCTTTTATTCTACTGAATTTCTACAGCTGCATTTCTGTAATGTTTAGCACAGGAAAGAGGGTGCTTTGCTGAAGTGCTCCTAAAACTGTTATATGCACATCAATCACCTGGGAGTCTTACTATAATGCAAGTTCTAGTGAGGACAGGCCTGAGATTCTGTACGTCTAAGATCTCAGATGACGCTGATGCTACTAGTCTATGGATCACTCTTTGAGCAGCAAGGTTCTAGAGTATGTTTGTAATAATCAAGGACATCTTGTGGGAGACCTTTGCAGACATGAACACTTACCCAAAACAATGATCAGTCTTTTCTGATCATCTGGAAAGGCAGTGTTTTAAGTCACACATTAAACAAGTGATATTTTAAAAATATGAACGTCTTATTCTCTGGGCCTCCCTGTCAGGGATTCAGCTGTGTGAATGACACCTCTGGAGTTGTCCATTGTAAAATTTGCATGGCCTCTTTGCCTGAAGGGCAAACTAAAGTTGCACTCTGCATAATATTTGACCAATATTTTCTAGTGTAGTAGTCGATAAAATAAATATTATTTATCTTTGGACATTGATAATTTATTGGGAAGAGCGTCTGGATAGCTCCAGAAATATAACCACCTGTGGCTCCCCTGCCATCATTTAACTTCCCCCTGCTAATTTCCACTGCCATGATGCCATGATCAAAGTTGTCTCTGTGGTAAGGTACTTGCTCCTTATTCTCTGGTCCAAATACTGAAACAAGAAAAGATACTTTGGAAGAGTCATGTCTTATTTTTATGATCCAGAATTTGCTCCTTCCTAGTCTGAATCAGCCCTCTGCTTTTCCTTTGGGAACCACCCCTGCCCCAGTCTGTGTGGACTGGTGGGACATTTGTGGTCCCCTGTCTTACCCCTCGCCTATGTGAGTGACCCAGGGTGGCCAATCAGAGTATACTGTCCCTTGGCAATGGTGATTTGTTCAAGGATAAACACATCACTCAAATAGAATAAACCAAGGTCAGCCCTGAGAGATGATTTATTTCCCCTGGGATAGAAACTCACTCTTTTATTCATAAATTACAAGCAATAAAAATTATGAAAGCCTGGAGCCCTAGAACCCTCATCTTCAGCCATATGAAGAAACATTGCTAGGTAAAGTAAAGGTAAATTAAATAAACAAATATATAAATATAAAATTAAAACTAAAAAAGAAATCAAAGCCCGAGGTAAGGGGGTAGAAATGACTTTATTAAAGATTCTGGATCCAGCCTTGCCTTCAGCCCAATCCCTGGAGTTTCCTTTGTGGTGAGTTGGATTTCTGTCACGTTTCCAGAAGGGTCATGACTAACAACCTCCATTATTTCCCAATAACACAGCTGATATTCAACTGGAAGATTTAATCAAGGTTTTGCTAAGAGTTCAAGGATAACAGTAGGGAAATAAGCAAAGAGCAACAGCAAATTAGACCGTCTGGCTTACATCTCACAAGCTCCTCATACTTACCCTGCAATCAACTGCAGCTCCTTGACTAGGGTCTACATCGGAGGAGAGCAGTCATCCCTCCATCCAAAAACCCCAAAGAGCTTTCCAGAAACTAAACCTGAACTACCTCTGTGGCCTCATATCCTGGCCCAGCCTACCTCTACTCCATGCACCTAATTGTCCTGGATCACCTGCAAATCCTCCACACTCACTGAGAACTTCCAAACTCTGTATCTCAGCTCATGTTGCTCCTTGACAAAGATTCTCTCCTTGACCAAACACTAGCCAGGCTTCTCTGAGCCTTTTCTTGAGTAGGCTTCAACCTTGGCCTATAAAAACTTGAACAAAACACTAACATAGTTTCTTACAGCCCAAGGTCACATATCTAGGATGACCCTAGCCCCCATTAAGGTATCTACCTGAGAAAACTCAAGACTGTCAAAAGAATTTAGTTTGTTCAAGCCAACACCTGAAGACAGGGCCCTTGTCTTCCAGTCCCTGTGGGAGGGTAGGAGCCTCACTCTGATAAGCTGATAGGAGTCAGTTGACAAACACAGATGGGTTTCCCACAGACCAGCCCCTCCTCCCAGTGTTTTGTAATTCTCACTTCCCTGACACTACTGAGCCTCTGCTCACCCCCTTCTCTATTCCCTTATTCTCCCTTTAAAATGCCCAGTTTCCTCTGTACAAATGGGAATTGAGTTCAGTTCACACTGGACTCTTTTCTCTGTTTCAATAGTATAGCACTGATTAAAATCTGTCTTTAGCACATTAAATAGTGTCAATCTGGCTTTGTTTACCTTTGACAACTTCATCCTGGGAATCTCTTCCTTCACCCACCCCTTTCCTAACTTGAAAATCCTACTCAACATTCAGGCACAGCTTAAAAATTTCACGTCACATTCCCTAAGTCTCCAGCCTGTGTCTTTCTCTGTATTCCTACAGGATGGAGCTTGTATCTCATCTCAGCCCTTAATTACACTTCTGTGTTTGCTTGTTTGTTTTTGGTCTCCTTCACTGGTCAGTAAGCTCTTCGGAAGCAGGAACTATGTGTAATTATCTTTGGGTCCAAAAGCAAAGCTTCAATATGTCTTTTTGTTGTTAGTGCTTGAATTGCTGCCTTAGAGCTGTTTTCCACAGATTTAAAACTAAGTAATTTGGCCAGATCACTAGACCCTGCCTCTGGGCCTCTGATTTTTTTTTTTTTTTTGGGCCTCTGATTTTAGTAGAAATATAAAATAATTTATACCTTAGTGTGTCAAGAAGTTATGATACCTCCCTTTCCAAAGCTGATTGTTTCCCCAATGGTCTTCCTGTCTTTTTTTCTTACATTCCCTTAAATTTTTATTATTCTATGAACTTTTTGATAGAAAAACACTGTAACTCATAAATCTATATGAATGTATTCTTTATATTCTTTTTAAATTTATTTTTTGTTGGGGTAACATTGGTTTATAACATTATGTAAGTTTCATGTGTATAACATTATATTACTACTTCTACATACACTACACGGTGCTCACCACAAAAAATCTAATTTCCATCCATCACCACACAGTTGATCTCCTTCACCGATTTTGCCCTCCTCCCACCTGCCCCTTCTTCTCTGGTCACTACTACTCTGTTCTCTGTATCTACATGTTTGCTTTTGTTTAGTTTAGTTTGTTCATTTATTTTGTTTGTTTCCTACATTCCACATATGAGTGAAATCATATGGCATTTGTCTTCCTTCATCTGACTTATTTCACTTGACATAATACCCTCAAGTTCCAGCCGTGAAAGAAGATGAAATCTTGCCATTTGTAACAACACAGATGGACCAACGGTCTTTCAGTAAAGGAAGGCTGTATGAGAAGGCATGTGTGGTAGCTGGGGTCTCTCTCTCATAGGCTGTGCTGCCCTAGAAGGCCCACTGGGTGGCGCTCAATGACATGGACAATTTTGTCCCTTTTCTGCCTAGCTCAGCTAAGCCCCTCCCATAAAACATATATATATATATATATATATATATATATCTCCAAACTCAACACACACATACCACATGTTACATCATCACATCCCTCCATGTTCCCTCATGTACACATCACACACCAAACACTTGCCATCCACACACAGATACTCACACACAATGTATTTTGTACACACATAAACAGTGGGGGTGGACTAAATTGTGATTTTTTTTTTTTTTTTTTGCGGTACGCGGGCCTCTCACTGTTGTGGCCTCTCCCGTTGCGGAGCACAGGCTCCGGACGCGCAGGCTCAGCGGCCATGGCTCACAGGCCCAGCCGCTCTGCGGCATGTGGGATTCCTGGACCGGGACACGAACCCGTGTCCCCTGCATCGGCAGGTGGACTCTCAACCACTGCGCCACCAGGGAAGCCCTAAATTGTGATATTTTTAAAACACATTTCAATAATTATAAAGAAGGATGTTGGACTACTCTGGTCAATGAGTTAATTTAATTGGAAATATTGAAGTAGAATGAAATCAGCAAATCTGCTTTTACAGCCTTAATTCCTTGTAATCCACTCTTAATTCTTACCCTCCAGCCCACTTTGTCTCCTTTCTGTGCTTGAAAGTGGCTTGAATTCTTCCACCTCTTATTTTATTCACATTGTACTCAAATGCCTTCTTCAATTCTAAACTCCTAATAAACATTTCCAATATTCAGGGCCTGTCCAAAATACCCTAAATTCAGAAATTTCTGGGACTCTCAGTCTACTAGGAACTGAATTCTTATGGTGTAAACTAAATACCCATTTAAATGATTCATGATGCTTTCATGTCACAGCTATTTGATTATGTCCTTGAGGTTGGGACCATGCCTTGTATGTATACACTCAGTGCTTAATGCAGTGCTGCACACAGTTGCTCAGGACATCTATAAGGACGAGCCATCTATGGGAGAGGAATGTGTGGCTCCCCCTCTACCATGGTGTGTAATTTACTGGCTCTTAGCCATAGGGCTTTCCTCCTTCAGACACCCTCCCGGATAATAGGTTATTAAAGGCACAAACCCAAGATCATAAATTACTTACTTGAGTCCCAGTAAATCTGTATTTCATAGGAAGCATGTTATTTTTGACAACAGGCCCAATTTCTTTGGAAATCACGTAGTAAGTAATAAGGGAGGTATCTTCCACAGAATCACATGATGATTTCACATAGGGCTTTTGTCAATCCTCACTCAAAATATAACGCATTAGCCAATCAGATACCATAGTCTCGGTGGCTTCAGCCTTCACAACAGAAAGCTCATTTTCTGCCTCTCTCTTGGGGCTGGAATTTCCACTGCCCAGAATCCATTTGTCTTGAAGATTTCATTTTCAACATCAGTGTAGGAATTTAAAAAAATGTCATTTTAGCTCTGCACAAGATTAAGATAAATCAGGCTGTTTTTTCCTCTTTGGGACTTCCTGGCCCTGGTGACCCTATAATGTTGGGTGTGGGGGGGAGGGCAGCTGTTAAAAGATGCTGGGCTTCCCATGACTGAGGAACTTAGTACATTTAATGTGTCTAGGATACAAGCACATTGATGTCCAAAACCTAGAGAATTGTGCTAAGTCTAGGAGAGGGCATGGGCTTTCTGAATGGACCATTTGGTACCAACATTGTCAATAGTCCACTTAAGTCTGGGAGCAATTCACTGGACTCTGGCACTGGAGTGAGTTTTATACAGTTTGTCTATGGAGAATGACTGCTAATTAATGCCAACTCCATAATCAGGAAAAAATTTTAATGTTCTTAATTTAATTTATTTTTAAATATCACAGACCTTTTATCCATTCATTCTTTGCTTTAACAAGTATTTACTGAACAGATACATTGTGCCTGGGAGCTACAGATACATCAGTCAAGCCTGCCTTCTCAATACGCAAGGTTCTGGGCAAATAATTTTCTAAATAAACATTTTAAGTCACCAATATCAGCATGTCAGCAACATCTGGCAACACAATCTCATGCCATTCCATGAAAGAAATGTTATGCCGGTCAATGGGAGCTATTCCTCCCTAGACTCTCAGAAATCTAGAACCAGGGCCTGACCACATAGCCCCAGAATATCTCCATCTGCCCCAGTGGATCTGTTGGCGTGAACTGAACTTGTCTTTAGCACTGGAAGAGGACTTAGAAAATTTCCAGGAAGTCACTCCAAAGTACGAGGCTGCCTGATGAAAAAGCTGGGGCAGCACCCCCTGCCTGGCTTACCTGAGAATGGTGTTGACATTGGTGACTAAGTCGTGATTCCTGCTCTTAAGGAGATCTCCTATTGTGTGGAATGTTCTTCTGACTCTGCCTGTCATGTAATAAAGTAAGTGCATTCAAGTGTTACAGATGCCACAATAATGGCATATGTATGGCGTAGTGGAAAGTCAAAAGAATAAATGGTTATAATTTGATCAAGCTAAAGAGGAATATATTTATGTGATTGTAGAGTTGGGCATTTATAGTCTTGGGATATCACCGAAAGATGATTTGGAAAATTATTTTGTTTGATTTGTCATGCTTTTCAGATGTCTATAGAAACTTCAGCATTCTGAATTGACAATCTGAAACAGATCACACTGGTAATAGGATATTTGGATGTAGAAAAAGTTGCATTTGTATTCCAGGTATGTCCACCACTTATTAGCTGTATGATTCTGGAGGAAGTAATTCCTCTAAGCCACAGTTTATTCATCTGTAAAATGGGAGTCATAATACTTATTTCACTGGGTTACTTTGAGGTTTAAATTACAGATTTATCTGTAAAACCATGCTCATGGCATACAAGTTTATTTTTCTCTTGGAGCAAGTGTAATTGTGGAAAATATATGGAAAGGAAAATGCTTTTTAAAAAAAGATGATCATCTCAGTCTAGGATAGGAGCATTTCCTAGGAGCTTACTACTTGTAGGCACAGACCCAAAAATGTTAGATTCTAGGCCCTGCACTAAAGGTCAGGCAATACCAACCAGGATGGCTGGGCTTCCAGGCTGAGGTGTACATTCCCTAAAAACATATTGGGATATAAATGTCTAACTGAGCCTCCAGACTTCCTCAGTGCCTTAGTCAGTTCAGGCTGTCTTATAGACTGAATATTTGTGTCCTACTCCCAAAATTTACACGTTAAAATCCTAACCCCCAAAGTGATGGTATTAGGAGTTGGGGCTTTGGGAGATAATTAGGTCATAAGGATGGAGCCCTCGTGACTAAATTAGTGCCCTTATAAGAAGAGACACAAGAGCTTGCTCTTTCTCTTTGCTCTCTGCCATGTGAGAAGACAACTAAAAGATGGCCATCTAAAACCAGGAAGTAAGTTCTCACTAGACACTGAATCTGCTGGCACCTTGACCTTAAACTTTTGAGCATCCAAAAAATATGATAAATTAATATTTGTTGTTTAAGTCACCCAGCCTTCCGTAATTTGTTATAGCAATCTGAACTAAAACCTCATAATCTCATCTAATCCCAGTTACTTCTCAAATGCCCCACCTCCTAACACCATCACACTGGGGGTTAGGGCTTCAACATATGGATGGGGGGAGGAGGACAGAAACATTCAGTCTATAGCATTCAGTTTCTAAATGCAGACTCAGACCCACAGGAATGAAGGTCCTTGGGAAACAATGAGGGTGCAGGAGAGCTAGGCCCATTAGATTTTTTCAGATGTCTGCAAAGCTTCCTCAGTGCCTGCCTCTGCTTGTGGAGAAGGCTCTGCTTCTCCACTGAGTAGAATGCTCAAAGCCTCAGTCCATCCGGACTAGCCTCGTCACTTTACCTGCTGCCATCCCCAGATCTTGGAGCACAGCACAGACTGAGCTTGAGGAGGGGTGGGGGTGAGGGCTGGGAACTACAGATAATAAAGATAGGAATCAGGACCCTGGGTGGGAGCTGAAGTTCAGAGAAGGAGCAGAAGGCACAGACCAAAACCATCAAGATGGGAAAAGAGACTGTGTTTGGGGAACAGGGAAGATGCTAATCTGGCTCAAACCAAGCATGCTCGGGGAGGGTTGGAGGGACGCTGGGAGACTTGGGGAATGCAGGAGGTCTCTGGAGATAACATCCCCAGCCCAGAGCTTGCCTCAAGGCCCCACTCTCCCCAGGAGCAGCAGAGAAGTCAGGGAGAAGCCGTCTTTTTTGCACTTCTTGATTTTACAGTGGGAAGCCTGAGAACGAAGCACTAGGAAATTAAGAGAAATGTTCCGCACACTTGTATAGAAGGCACCACTGTTTTGGAATAGACACATCCCGTTATAATAAGTCTGCACAGAGAAACAGATGGAAGGAGATAAGTATCAGGCTCTGGCCTCCAACTCTGTCAGCCAAGAGAGAAGGAAATTTGAGATGTTAGTTACGGAGGCTTCCTCAAATCCAGGCTGGCACCAAGATTTTGTGGTTGAGTTACTTCCCCTTTTATCAGAGACCCTCCATTTCCTAGCATGCAAATATTTTGGAAGAGAAAACCCCTTTAAAGGAAACTATCATTTTATTGAATGGCTCTGCCAGACTTATTTGCATTTAGTGTTCATAAAAACCTTGAGCCAGGGATTATTACCATCTCTGTTTTTATAAGAAACACTCTCAACACTGAAGGGACTCAGCTTATATCGCACAACTTTATAAGGGCCTGGCTTAGAGTCGCCGAACACCTGGATTCACGTTTAGCACTTGTACAATATAACCTTTCAGGCTGGAGGCTCACTCTCCCCAAGTAGAAAAACACAGTAGCAAGAAATGGAGAAAGGATATAAATCTGTAGATAAAGCCTCAAGTTGGACCAGATCATTTCAAAGCCCATGACCATAATCAAGTCTAGTGTAAAGTCAGCAGATGTGGTGAGTGCCAGGGCCCACAGGAGGGGACCTCAGATCCTTCCCCTGTCACTCAGCCTCCTCGGAAGTAACTTTCGTGTCCTAATAGCGAAATCCATGGTCAAGCTTGATTTTCAACAAAGTAAAAGCTCTGAGGAATGGCTGGACTCCAATTCCTTTATGATGTCTTTGTGCTCTAAATCTCCATGGCCCCTACGTATAATTCAACACGTGTCTGTGTGTGTGCATCTGTGTGTGTTGAGAGATGGGAGAGGAATGGGTTCAAATACAGCAAAAATTCTTCCATACAGTGATGATGGACAATGACACCTGATGGGTCCAACTACATTCTCTAGTACAATATAAAGCTCCACATTCAGAATATGGCATTGAAAGAACACTGAATTTGGAAGAATGAATGAATAAATGCTGTTAAAGACAAGCATGAAAGAAGACACTTATGAATTCCTAGGACTATCAAGTAGCCTGAGGCCCACTGAGTTTGTTGCTCATGCTTACACTGTAATATGAAGAGGTGATGGCTGGAGCTCTATTAGCCATTTTGCATCATGAGGATAAAGGCCACACCTGGGTACTGTTGAGAAATCTTTGGGATGAAGTCTGGCTCCTACAGGCTCGTGGTACTGTAAGTTCAGCCCTGGACTGCTGTAGACTCTCCTCCCACACGCCACCCACCTTTCAACTAGGTTCAATGCAGGCCCATCCAGTGCTTGCCTTCCATCTGACCCATCACACTAAATCAAAATTATTTGTTGACTTGCCTTGTTAGCCCACCCAGCTGTGCACTCCCAGAAGACTGGGACCTTCAAGGCTAGACACTCCTCAGGTCTAGCAAGATGCCGTCTACCTAATAACGTTTGCTGAACACGTGAGTCAGTGAGTGAATAACTGGTGGAGTTAATGAAAGTTTTGTTATGAGAAAAGTAAGGGGGCAATAACATGAGAGATATTCTAGCTATTAGAATCCTTAGCGAGATATTCTAGCTATTAGAATCCTTAGCGAGATATTCTAGCTATTAGAATCCTGTGGGTGCCAACAGCTGCAAAGGACAGAGCAGTTTGGGTGCATTTGGGGCCAAATTCATGTGTTAAGGGGCCTTCTATGTTCCAGCCAGATCCCTCCCCTCCAGCCCTGTGAATACACAGCAGGGATCGATGATGACACTGACTCATTCGGAATGTGAGGCGTAAGGGAGGCCCGTGAGGGGCTGAGGGCTAGCAGTTGATGAGAAGATATCTGCCCCAGCTGTTGCATGTTCCTTCTGCTTCCCACCACTCCTGTCCCGGGGCTGCTCCCTCCCAACCTGCATCTTGCCATCTCTGGCCAAGACCGATGGTCTCCTAGGCACCCTCCTTCCTTCTCACCTCTGCAAGTCCTGGGTAAGAGTCTGTTTGTGCCTCCTTTCCATGCGGCCAAGTCCCCGAGGCCTTAGTCAGCCTGCGTGGGTGTTGTTTATTCCCTCATCCGTCTCCCAATTCAGGACACAGTCTATTAAGTGAAACACAATGGCGTAGAGGTTGCCGCTGTAGACAGTGTGTTTTCTTTCCTTCACACCTCTTTCCCCTTAGCCTCTGGTCTCTTTGGCCTTTTTCTCCAAATTTCTTGCCATAGACCTCTCATCATGTGTTTTTCTTTCCCTGGCCTCTCCCTGAGGGTTCTGAGCTGTGAATACGTCTCTGGTGGAATGACCATTCATCCTTTCCTTTTGTTATGACAGCTGAGGGGCAGGACCCTTCTTTCTCCTTCTGAGCTATGCGACTCCAGAGACTCCTAAACATTTCTGAGCCTCAGTGTACTAATTCATAAAATGGGATTGCAAAGGCTGCCATTAGAGCAGGCTGATTGTGAGTGACGTAGTGTAAAGAAAGTAGATGGAAAGTTCTTAGTAACTGTACGTCATCCTAAGAAGGTAGTGAAGATATTTTCACTATTTACAGCTCCAGGAAAGAAGAGGCAGAGAAGGCTGAGGTACACGGAAGCCTGTTCTCTACCACTCACCACTATAGACGCTATTTCCATCCCTTCTCCCTTCTCTCCTTCCGTTCCCTTTCCTGTTTGTCTATTCCTTTCCATTTCTAGCCATCTTACAGGTGTTCTATGAGGTTGGCCACTGCATGCTCTGCATTGGGTGCATTGCACTCTCCTCCTCTCTTCCACGAGCCAGGCTGCCTGCAGTGACAGGTGAGATCCAGAGACCAGGAGCAGCCACACACCCACTCCCACTCCCACAGGCACCGCGGTGACCCTGAGGGCTAATGTCCCTCTGGAGTGGAAGCCAATCAGAGGCAGCGGAATGAACTGCTGACCTCAAAATTCTTCTAGCTGCAATGATTTGATCACTCTATATTTTTTCCTCAACAATTCTTCGATCCTTCTTTTTCCCCCTTCCTTGGGTGGTTCACAGAGGAGTCTCCTGACCTGTATACCCAACAGGATTGAGGAAATGCACAGATGCTCCACCCAGTGGTGCCCCCTGGGCCCCTGTGCTTTGTCCGGTCCAGGCTCCAGCACAGAGTGGACTTGGAAAATTTTTCTGAATGGCAGACTCTGTGACCCATGGACCATCGGGGTAAAGTGATATCAACAGATGACAAAGTTGGGGGTAAGAGGGCAGGGGACAAATCTCTACTGGGAGCCAAGCTGGCTGTCAGTCATGCTATTTCTCTTTCCCAGCGTGGCTCTAGCTTTCCAGAATACCCGAGTACTCCCTGTTACCCAGATAGGCCACACGCTTGGGAACGTCATCCAGCGTTGCCCTTCAAGGCCATTCAAATTAGGACAAAGCTTCGTCTACAACATCCCTGTTCTCACGTTTCCACCAATAAAATGGTAACCTCTGACTGAAAATACATCCAGGGTTTTCTGAAGCCAAGTACCAGGGCATCTCTTTTCTGTGGTTCCTGAAATCCAAGTCCTCTGCCATGTCAGACTGAAGAGGGTGCAGGTGAGGAAGAAGAGCTCTTGGATAGGGAAGTCCCTGGCTTGTAGTCCCTAAAATTCTAACAGTATGCCTTTATGCTGGACATCTTTTTTCCTGTTTGGCCCATTGCCAATTCCTCAAGGTCTTTCCTTCAAATAAATTATGAAAAAAATTCACTTCGCTAATGTTAACAACTAGATATTGAATCCTTAGTGTGTTTGAAAACAAATGTTTTAAATCAAGGCTTTGAATAGATAATGGTTTGTAGACTCACCTTTTCCCCACTTGCCTTTCACAAAAGCATCTTCGATTTCCTATGAAAAGCTGGGAAGGTAAACGTAAGCGCATTCATTCAATCTCCCTTTGGCTCACCAGGTCTTGTTTCTAGAAATATCTTTGATGTCCTCTGACTACTCTGCTATCTTTCTATTTCCCTAAACTGACATCAGCCCCAAATGTTCCCTCATAACCATCTCAGTTTACATAATTGTATTTTCAACCTGTCTCTACCAGTATTGTAACTCCTCTTCTGATAGTTTTTCCTGATAGTTCGGGTAAGATGAGGATGATGACGGTGATGGTATAGGGGTGAAGAGAGGGGGGTGTCAGAGAAGAAAATTTGAATTTTGTCCTCTTGAAATTCTGCCTTCATCTTAGGAGCGCCCATGAACCTGTTCATTCAGCTGACAGGCTCACTCACTACTACATAAATTTACACGACTCATACTTAAATCTATGAATTGCTATACGTTGGATATTTACGCAGCCTCCAGATTTTTCCTCAAGATCCTGCTTCTCTTCCTCCATTTATCTTTTCAGAAAGTAGAGGCTCCTTACATTCCTGGTAGGAGCAGTTCTGTCTTCTATGCCACTTCTGGAAGTCAACTTTCCTCTCAGATCCTCACCTGTAAGTTGAAGGGTTGTATATCATGGTCTCTGAAGTCCCCTGTATAGACTTGTGAAAGATTAATTGAGATTGTTACAGATTGACTAAGCTGATGTCAGGGGGTGCCAAGGAGAAATGAAGATCTAACAGACCTGTGCTTTAGAGTCATGGATGGTTTGGGGGAAGAAACATTAAAGGACAGAGAAAGAGGGTTAGAATTTTAAGCGAAGCATTAAAATTACTTCTCAAGACGTTGTCCCTCCATTTCTCAATGCTCTTGATTGTGTCCTTGGAATCTAGGGTGGTGTGGCCTGTGTTCACTGATGTAAATTGTACGGTGTGAGTGACTATAGCACCACTACTGGGAGTCATCACATATCTTGACAGCAGCCCTTGTTGATGGTCATGTGACAATTCTATTGGAATTCGGTATCCATGGCTTCTGAGGATCTGACCTCTCTGAAGAGGATAAAGAATTAATCAGTAAGTGGCACGGTACCAGTTTTGCAACGTGGGCAAATGTCCACCTGGATAGAGGGAAAAAATACACTCCCCTCTGCTAATAACATCCTGCCCTCATTCAAGCAAGGTTTGGATTGAAGAACTCCAAAGCAAGTCTCTAGATACCCTAAGTCTGCCGTCAGCCTTACCCATTGGTCTGGAGTCCTCCCATGTTCATGTTGCATCTGCTGTAGACTCGTGACGAAAGAAGAAAACATTGACCTTTCTATGCTAGGTCGCTAGCTACAGGTGGCTATGGATGGAGTAGGGGCTGCAGTCTGTGTTATTTGGCACGTTTGTATCCTAGGCATAAGCCAACATCTCCACACTATCCTATGACTTTCGGGTGGCATAGAGTCACAGATTTGCTATCTTCTATGAATCTGAAAATTGAAAATATTTACATTTAGATTATGGCAAATATAGGACCATATTTTAATCATCTCTGTACCCCACGGTGACAAGCACAGAACTTTGCAGGAAGCAGGAACTTTGCAGGAAATCATGTGTTAGTTTTGTTGATGAGGATGACAATGATAATGATCATGGTAAAGCTAAATGATACAAAATAGTAAGGTGGGGCTTCCCTGGTGGCGCAGTGGTTGAGAGTCCGCCTGCCGATGCAGGGGACGCGGGTTCGTGCCCCGGTCCGGGAAGATCCCACGTGCTGCGGAGCGGCTGGGCCCGTGAGCCATGTCCGCTGAGCCTGCGCGTCCGGAGCCTGTGCTCTACAACGCGAGAGGCCCCAGCAGTGAGAGGCCCGCGTACCGCAAAAAAAAATAGTAAGATGTTTTTCAAATGGATTCTATTAATAGAAAGTTATATGACGCTAACTATCTTGCTGTATTTGAACCTTAGAACCATGTCAGAGAATAAAACGTTTCAATGCCAGAGTATGAGGCTTATGGAGAGTGGAGACTGTGTTTATTCACCTCTGCTTTTCCAGGCCTTATCACAGGCCCTGGCAAGAAATATAAACTTAATCTTATTGTTGTACGCTTACTTGGTGCACAAAAAATTTATTAAGCGTTCATTGCAAAGCAGCAGGGCTGCCACTTGTATGACCAAAAAGACTGCAATGTACAAGATAAGGGAATGCTATTATTTAACACAATGTGAACAGTGTCCGCTGAGTGGGTGTTTAACCGTGTCTTGGTGTCCTTGAGAAGCAGTAAAGAGTCAAGTTTCTACTCTCTTGCAACCTGCAATTTTAAAAAGAAAGATAAACAATAAACTCATTAACAAATAAATAAATTATATAAATTCACGTAATGAAAAGTTCTTCAAAAAAAAAGAAAAGAAAATAGGATGGTGGCATTAACAGCAATGGATGCTGAGGGAGGGGCTATTTAGCTACGAGAGTCTGGAAAGGTCTCTCTTGAGGAGGGAAACTTAGAGTTGAGACCCAAATGATTAGACAGAGGCAAGCCTACGTTAGCTAGTTTCATTCTTACATCACCCCTGTTAGGTAGAAATTAGTCCCGTTTTATATGGGAAGAGATCAAAATCCAGAGAGAAATTTATCTAAGGTCACACAGCTAGTAAGTGGCCCAACAAGTATTTGTTCCAGATAGTTTCAAGTCCAAAATCTTTGTGTATACACATATGACACTGTCTCCTGTAGAGAAGAAAGTGAATGAAACAAGAATCTTATGCATCTATAGTCAGTTTCATAAACATATTTCTAGATGCAGGTACCAGCTACATACTGGGTACTTGGATACAGTTTTGTGAGATGTCTACGATGAAATTCTTAACAATATTGATGCATGTCCCCAAATTGTCTCAGGCAATTAAGCCCAAATAAAGGGACGATTTTAAGAATAATGCACAGTCCCAGAGTGCACTCTGCCACCAGGAATCTACAGGACCTCGGGTGAAATCACCTTTTCTATTTGAACTTCAGTTTCTGTATCTAAAGATAAATATGATAATTACCCAGTTTACTTCTGGACGATTGTAAGACTCTAAAGTGATAACAAATGTGATAGTGTTTTGAAAAAATGTAAATATAAGTAATTTTGACTGTATTCTTTTGGCAATCATTAAGGAAATATAAAATATCAGACTTCATATTCTTTTTCTTACCAAAGCCAAGATTTTATGGGGTAGAAGTTGAAAAATGTCAGAAACGTATCAACATAGTTAGGTCTACTTTCCAAAACTATGCCGTCCAAGTAACTTTTCAATTTAATTATCATTCATGCCCGAGAAACACTTGCCTTAATTATCCAAGTTGTTATTTGGTTGTAAGCAGCTGAATTCCTTCCATAAATTTCCCATTTATTGTCCTAGTATAGATCTGTTATGAGTCTTGACTTGGAGATAAGTATCTTATGTCCATTAAGGTATTTGCCCTAGAAGAGAGTTTTGTATTGGATCTATTGCTGAGACCTTGGTACTTCCTTTTCATATGCTTCTCCCCCAGAACTTCCTGCTGTAAAAGCCACTCCACATTTTCATGCTCCTTAGTAAATATTATTAATGATACAAATCACAACAACCCTATTCTTCCATGTTCATAATACTTTTGCAGCATAAGAACTGCCTTCCCACATACCTTTTTCATTAATCTTTGCCACAAATTGATGGTGTTGGATTTAATCCTCATTTTAAAGATAATGAAAAGCAGCTCAGAGAGGTTAAGATGTGGTTAGGGTAGCACAGCCAAGATGAGTGGCGCATGGCCTCAGACCCAAGGCTCTCCTATTGTCTGAGCCCTGCATCCTGCCCCTGCACACGCCAATGTTGAAAGAGCTTGGCCCTCGCTGGATTTTAAATAGGCATTATTACATTAATATCTTTAAGTATCTTAATTAGGTCTTACAGGAAGGAAAAGAATTATTTGGTCACCAAAACAGCCCAAGGATTCCAACTTGAAAGAGTGAGTCTGTTTCAGATCACCAGATAGGGTGGTGGCTCTGTTTGGCCAGAAAACTTCAACATAAACGATGAGCCATGTGTAGCAGGGGATGCTCGCCTGAAGCCCCTGGCCTGGGAGGAAATGGGACTGTATGTGGTATGCGGACCCAACACCTACAGCAAACACTCCCACGGCCACCAGTGTTGGATTCAATTAAACATTAAATTCATCATCTTTAGCAAGGAAGGAGAACAGCAAACAGTTGCTCTCTCATGGCTAAACACCCCTTGGATTTGCTGGTCTTTGATTTATTGGAAGAAACCTGCTGGGAAGAACATACTGTGTAGCTGATTAATGTCAGCTTCTGTCATCAGTTTCCACTTAGATTCTTGGCCAGCCCTGACATCTCCTCCCTGAAGGATCCAGAAGAATTTGAGGGCTGATCCAAGAGCTTTACTGGCATGGGATTTGCAGAATGTGGTGTTTGCAAAATAAGGAAGATGAATGGAAGTGGAATCCCATGTTCTCCTCTGGACTTGTTTCTTTAATTCATTTCTCCAGAGGCCCCGCTCCATGCCAGGACCACACCAGCAAGGGGACCGGGGAAAGTGTGTTCCCAGGCTCCAGTACAGATGTCTTGCATTTCCTGTACTGCTTTATGTACTGCCTCCTCAGAGCTTGTCAAACTGGGAAAGGGTCCGAGGAGGAATGCAGCGCACATTCACCATTGGAACCTCACTGGGACACTAGGACAAAGCCCGTGGATGCGTGGGCACATGAGGATCAGGTCCCTCCATCTGCCCAGCCAAGGCCAGGTCAGGCACACACGTGACTTAGGTTTCACAGGGTCCTAGAGCACAGTTTTTTGTTTTGTTTTTTTTTTCTCAATGATAAACCGTGATTCGATGGCATTAAAGCAAGCAGAATTTTCTGTATTTTTTTTTCTGTTGGAGGAAAAGCCCACTGTTTGAATTCTTATAAATAAGGCTACCCTATTTATAAGAGAGTTTAGGGATACTCTAAACCCTCTCCTTTCTGAACTCATTCCTGTATGTAGAAAAAAAAAAAAAGAGAGAGAGAGAAAGAAAGGAAAGATTCCGACTGAGAAATAAAAATCTGTTCTGGTTATCTATTCGTGTTTAAGAAATCATCACAAAACCTAGTAGCATAAAATAACAACACTCATTTTATTATATCTCACAGTTTTCAAAGGTCAGGAATCTGGGGAAAGATGGGCTAGACAGTTCTGGCGGGGAAAGTTACAGACAGGAGCTGGGAAACAGGGCATGAACCAAAGCCAGTGGGGGCTTGTTGGAGCATCTCTGTTTCTGCCTCTGTCTCTCTGTCTCTGTCTCTGTCTCCCTCTCCCTTCCTCTCTCTGTTCCTTACTCCTTTCTTCCCTCCCTCTCTTTCTCCATATAATCGCAGGACCTTTCAATGTGGTCTCTCCACCTGGGCTAATCTTGGCTTCCTTAGAGCACAGCAGCTCCTGTAAAGTCAGAGTGCTTACATGGTGACCGAGGGCTTCAAGAGTAAGTAGTGAGTCCAACCGTGCTTGTTGTAAGCTGATATTTGAAGATGCACGAAGGATTTTTAAGATTTTGAAAAGCTTAGGGTTACTTCCTTATCTTTTTACTGGTCAGTCATAAAGATCATATAAAAGATGGGATCAAATTACTTCCATGCTCTTCATCACATCTATTCGTCTAGAATTCTGTGGGGCACTATTGCTAAGGGTCTCATCCTTAAAAGTAAGACAATAATAATAACGTTGTTGATACTTACTGAAGTGTCAGGAGTTCTTCTATATACTTTTCATGCATTGAATAATTGAATTATTGCAAATATGCTAGAGGTAGGTACTATTTTTTCCCCTGTACAGATGAGAAAGTAAAGGTATGGAAGGGTTGAGCAACGTGCCAAAAGGCATACGGTTGGTAGGTGGCAGAGCCAGGATTTGTGCCAGGCAGTCTGATTCAAGAGGTCACCCTCTTAAGCTTTATACTAACCTGCCTCCCCCAAAGAGAGCACAGCCCAGTGGCTTCCCACTGAAGCCACAGAGAATTTTCTGTGCATTTGTTCTCTGCATGTGTAAGGGACAAGACCCCTGAGACAAGCATCTCTCAGTCTTCCTGCCGAAGCAGCACGTGGCAGATCTCAGTGAGGACCACAGGTAAAGGCTAGGAGTGAGCTCGGTGTTAGGAAAAGCTTCCTGTTGGAGGGAGGAGCCTAAATGGGGTCTTGGAACAGATAGAAGTTAGATCACCCGAAAGATGGAGTTGACATTCTCGATGGTAGGAGGAATTTGCTTTGCCTCACAGCTAATAATATTGCCAGTTCCAGCCCTAAAAGAAGAGGTTCCTCTTTTAGCGTGATTGCATTGGTTTTCTTTGGGTGCTGACCATTAGGTGATCACCATGGGGGAGAATAAAAGACAGAGCTTCTCCTTAGGGAGCCAGACGCCTTACAGATGAGTCAGGGAGGAGGGGGGATCTGGCACTCCGGGGAACACAGGTTTTTTTCATCCCAAGAGTCCCCTGAGGCCCTGTAGAACTCCCTAGAATCTGCGAGATCCGGCTTTCCCTGGGAAGAGTGGTCATGGCAGCAGGGAAAAAAAAAAAAAAGACAAGGCAAGAGAATTAGCTGCCATGCCACTAATCCTCTGTCCTCATCCACAGAAGACCCGCTTTGCCCAATTTAGAGCCCAGTTCCGGTTTGGAGACGAGAGTGCTGACAGGGATTGTAATAGCAGAGGCAGGATGCAAAAGGATCCCCACTATCGCAGATCCACAGCATACTCCAGCTGCCTTGAGGTGTTCCGTAAACTCCTGGGGGTGGGGATGTGCCCGCCTTAATCACCAATGAGCCCTCAGCAAGCGACGTGAAATCCATGGTCGGTAAATATTTGCTAAATAAGCAAATGAGTGAATGAATTGATGAACAGAATACTTGAATTTGTATTGGTGCTTTTGGAAACCAACGATAGGATTCCCGAGCACTGAGAATGGAATGAGGTGGTCCTTCCCACCTACCTAAAAGGCAGAGAGTCTGAGGTAAGAAAGAGTCCTGTGTCCAGAGAACTGGCTTTTTCCTGGATGGTAAAATTCATACTTCCCTGAAGAGGCATTGAATAAGTTGCGTTGGGACATTTAAAAGACCAACCAATGTAAAATTTAATACGCTTAATTCTTCAACTTCTTTTCTCAGCTACACAGACCTCATGTGAATCTATCTTGTGGTAAGCTGAACTTGAGAATTATCACAGGCATGCAGCTGCACATGCTTATATTTGAAGCATTCTTACATGTCACCAAGATCAACTGAATGTGATGTTATCTTTGCCAGCAGGTGGCTTAATTTGAATGACCCAATAAACAGAAAGCTCATTCTCCTTGTGATAAACTGCTGTCTTGTTATATCATAGTATTTACTGCAAGAAAGAATTTCCCCCAAATGAGGTGAGCTGCCATCTCCTGTTGAGGAAGTTAAAGCAAACTTTGGCCACCTTGAATAACTATTCAAAGTGCACTAAGATCCTGGATGAGAAACTAATTTGCTCCAACCATCTGTAAATAATACATATTTTGGTGAGTTAGGGAAATTAGAAAGTTTGAATGTGTCTGGATGTCAGATTTACTGAAAGTTTAGCAAAATGAAAAAAGGGAAATAATTACCAGGAAAAACAAAACAAAACATTTCCAAAACAGAATATATAGTATACACAGCAGAATCTTGTTTTTATGAATATAATATAGTTAATGTAATATTAAATAATAATAATAAATACATATACTTAATAAATATGCCGTATGTATGTAACAATAAAATATATCAGGGTATCTACATATAAAATGTATACATATAATGTTATACACGTTACAAATTTATTATTGTTGATGGTAGAGCTCTCTAGGGTGATAGAAATGTAATGATTCTATTTGTTTATTTTATCTACCTCACTGACTGGGGAGCCTACCCATCTGTATACACCTTCATGCCCCAGGATGCAGTCAGGTCTCCTTACGCTTTTATTTGTGCCAGCCATAACATTATGCCATGGTCCACTCTATACCCCCAGGCAGAAGACTCCTTCCTTGTTTTTTCTACCATCCCATTCAAGGCCCATGAAGCCTTCCTAGATCCTCCCTGTTAACCCCTGCACTGTTCCTGGGTCTCTTTGTCAAGCTTCTTCCCGCCCACATTTCACTCTGCCTAACAGGTTGCTTTCAGAGCCCTGGTATGGCTGGGAGAAAACGGCGTGAATCAGGATAGCCAGGTTGAAAGTCAAAACTGTGCTTCCACTTAACAGTGGGATTTTAGGGAAGCTGTATAACCTCTACAGACTCCACAAATTCCAAATAATGATAATGATACCAATTTGACCCAATTTATGAAGCCGTTGCAAGAAAATGGACGCACAAAATGTTTTGAGATGCTAATGTATCATGTGCGCATATGTGAGAGATGATCACTGCAAAATGTTGACTGACAGCTGAAAGTGTATTCAGACTTACCTGGGTGACCTTGAACAAGTCACTCTGCCTCTGCACCTCAGTTTCTGACTTAGAACCCAGGTTCTTAGCCTGGGATCCTCAGAGGGGCTTCAGAAGAGCCCAGATGTCCCTGGCGTTGTATGCGGAATTGTGCCTGTTCATACATTTTTATGGGTTGAGCCTTCATCGTTTTCATCAGATTCTTAAACAAATCTGAGCCCCAAAGGAAAGCCGAGAAACCCGGGCCAAACGCTAATGAAGATTTTTATCTGGGCCTGACAGCTTGTCTCTCTAAGAACTTTAGTCCAACATGTTCTTGTAAAAGGTACAGAAGTACATTTTGCAAGACCAGAGAGGGACCATCACAGATGAGGACACTGCATCCTGGAAGGGTGAGGTTAGGTGCCAGATGTGAGGAGCTGGCAGATGACTGACTCTGGAAGCCTACCAGGGACCCAGTGAGATGGGTAATCACAGAGTCACAGATGATTTCCTCCTTAGATTTTAAAATCAGGGTGGGGTGGTCAATAGGAAATCCTGAGAAACAGTCTGCCTTGTAAGTAGAAGGCGTTTAGCTTTTAGGAAATCTTGACTTGGATCGTAATTTCGTAATTTTCTACTGTCTAGAAGTCAAGGACTCAGAGACACATAAACTTTTGAAGAGTCTCCACACTAATGAAGAGACAACCTTGCCATCAACTGACGACAAAACCGGTGAGAACTTAGAGGACCCGGAGTCAGATTTGGCTGGATATTCTATTGGGTACTTAAGTGTTGAACTGCATGGGTTGAATGAAGGCCCACCGATGCCTTTGGAATATCATCAAGGCATGTAGTATCCATGAGACCAGGCTCCCTGCTGAGTAGTTTGCCTACATGATCTTATTTAATTCTTACAACGTTCTTGCAAAGTAGGTTATAATCCCTACTTAAAGTTGGGGAATCGGTGGCTCAGAGATGTAGAGAATCCACTTTTGGTTACAAAGAGATAGAAACGTTTCCAAGTGGCTTCACTTCTACAGGTCTGGTACCTCCGTGTCCTCTTTTCTTGTCCATCCCAGTTCATCCCCTGCTGCTCAGCAAGAATGCCCAGGACTTCCTTCCAGGTGCAGTCCACACTTGCTACAATCTGACTGCAGCCCACATGTGTACCCCCTCACTTGTTCCTCTCCACCTCATAAAGAGGGCTACACTTGCCTGGACTAATCGTCGTTTGCCCCTGCCAGTCTCTTCGCCCAACACAGCTCCATCCCCACTCTCTGCCACCTCCAACTTGTCAAAGGACCAGCTTCAAGCACTCCTATTACAAAGGGTGTCAGAGCCCTGCAGAGAGTCTCAGCAAGCAGCCCTCCCTCCCCAGGCCCTCCTGAGATGACAGGGAGGGACAGCCCAGGGCTGCAGACCCCTGTCCCCGTGCTGCCTCGGGGACACACTGGGTGTGCAGGCTGAGGCAGCTCAGGGGCCTCCAACAGAAGTTCACTGAACCACAAGGGAACCGTGAGCCGCAGCAAAGGTGTCCAAATCCGTGGCAGAGATAAGAAGGGAACCAAGAGGTGCTGGGGTGCTGACCCCCAGGGCGGGGCTCTGTCCACTTCCCTGGAAGCCTCTGACCAACACAGAGGAAGTGAAAACAAAGGGCAGAAGCATGCATCCTTACTTGGGGCAGATTCTGGGGACTCAATCAGTTTCTGTTGTTAATTACCTATCTTGCTCACTGGCACTGGGAGAACATTCTGTCCAGGTTTTACTCAAATTGCTGTTAAAAGCATGTGGAATGCCTTAAATGCTCTTTAAGTCCTAGGGTAGAGGTGATGCTAGGCACAGCCAGAACTGGAGCGGGGCCTCCCGGCTCTCTCCAGAGGCTGTCTTGAAGCAGCCAAGCAGGCAGCAGGGAGGCTCTCAACGGGCACGGCTGAGAAGGGTTCCGGGCTCTCTAGCAATCCTACACTTTAACCCTTTGTTCTGCTGCTTGGAAGTGGGCTTCAATTTCCCTAGATCTCCAAACTGGGCTACAGAATTGAGTTAGACAGATTGTAAATCCTGCAACATTCTTCTAACCCAGAATGGAGACTCTGAGAAATGAGTTCGTTCTTTTGGCATCAACCTCCCAATGGCAAATTTTCTCATTAAAACCAGAGAATGGACAATTTTAAAGAGATTACTTCCCCTAAAGATACTAATCTGCAATTTGATATTATAATATCATTTCTTGAAGCCAGTGGTTAGAACAGCTGCACAGAGAAGTTATTAATTTCCTTCAATGGGCTGTGATCAGGAACTCACTGGCCAGAATGTCATTATTTTTTGAGACATACATTATGCATAGAGGTATTGCCTAGAAACTCAAGTGCATTGTAAGTGGTAGTGCTTAACTACGGACCATGTTGAAGAGGAGTGATTTAGTGAAGTGAGATTTTATTGTGTTGCAGAAACACATGGAAATTGATCAGAGGTGAGTCTGAGACACACATAGTAAAACGCATATTGCATCTTAGGTCAAGTATTAGTGTGGTCACTTCCTCAGCTGACTCTGCTCTATTAAAACTGGAAAATAATAGATATGAGCATTAGGGTCACTTTGAGAGTCTACAGCCTACTAATTACATCAAGAGAAGAAGCTTCCTGGTTTTTCTTTCCACGAGGCAAAGTATCTTAACCTTGGCACTCCTTTTTTTTCATTAATCAAAGTTTTAATTCATCTCCTTGATAGACATCAAAAGACATAAATTACTCTGTTAGAATTATATAATACAACTAATATGAAGTGGGTAGCTTTATTTTAAACATATAAAATTATTTAATATATTTCTTTTTTATTTTATTTATTTATTTTTTTGCGGTACGCAGGCCGCTCACTGTTGTGGCCTTTCCCGTTGCGGAGCACAGGCTCCGGACGCACAGGCTCAGTGGACATGGCTCACGGGCCCAGCCGCTCCGCGGCATGTGGGATCTTCCAGGACCGTGTCCCCTGCATCGGCAGGCGGACTCTCAACCACTGCGCCACCAGGGAAGCCCTGATATATTTCTTTTTTAAACCTCTCTTTCTTATTGAAGTATAGCTGATTTACAATGTTGTGTTAGTTTCAAGTGTACAGCAAAGTTATTCAGTTATTCATAAACATATTCATTTTCAGCTTCTTTCTATTATAGATTATTACAAGATATTGAATATAGTTCCCTGAACATTACAGTAAGTCCTTGTTGTTTATGTGTTTTGTATACATTGGTGTATATCCGTTAATCCCAAACTCCTAATTTAACCACCTGCCCCCGCTTTGCCCTTTGGTAACCATAAATTTGTTTTCTTTTTTTAAACATCTTTATTAGAGTATAATTGCTTTACAATGGTGTGTTAGTTTCTGCTTTATAACAAAGTGAGTTATACATATACATATCTCCCCATATCTCTTCCCTCTTGCATCTCCCTCCCTCCCTATCCCACCCCTCCAGGCGGTCACAAAGCACCGAGTTGATCTCCCTGTGCTATGCGGCTGCTTCCCACTAGCTATCTACCTTACGTTTGGTAGTGTATATATATCCATGCCACTCTCTCACTTTGTCCCAGCTTACCCTTCCCCCTCCCCATATCCTCAAGTCCATTCTCTAGTAGGTCTACATCTGTATTCCTTTCTTGCCCCTAGGTTTTTCTGACCATTCTTTTTTTAGATTCCATATATATGTGTTAGTGTACGGTATTTGTCTTTCTCTTTCTGACTTACTTCACTCTGTATGGCAGTCTCTAGGTCCATCCACCTCACGACAACATAACTTTGTTTTCTATGTCTGAGCCTATTTCTGTTTTGTAAATAAGTTCATTTGTACCCTTTTTTAAAATTCCACATATAAGTGATATCATATGATATTTGTCTTTCTCTGTCTGACTTACTTCCCTTAGTATGATCATCTCTATGTCCATCCATGTTGCTGCAAATGGCTTTATTTCATTCTTTTTTATGGCTGAGTAATATTCCATTGTATATATGTACCATATCTTCTTTACCCATTCACCTGTTGATGGACACTTAGGTTGCTTCCATGTCTTGGCTATTGTAAATAGCGCTGCTATGGACATTGGGGTGCATGTATCCCTGGTGCTGTTGATATTTGGATCCAGATAATTCTTTGTTGTGGAGATTGTCCATTGTGAGATGTGTGGCAGCATCCCTGACTTTATCCACCAGATGACAGTAGCACACTTCAGTTTGTGCCAAATAAAAATGTCTTCAGAACTTTCTGGCCAAATATTCCCTGAGGGTTAGTGGGTAGGAAAAAATGGTCCCTAGTTGAGAACTGTTGCAGGAAGGGAGAGCTGTACCTGTTTAACTGAAGGTTCTTCTGGGATCAGGAGATAGACCTCATGACCTCCCACCTGTGTTCCAGCTCTAACATCCCAAAGTTAATCTAAAGTAAATGTATTTCATTGTTTATTCATTTTAGTTCCAAGCTAGTTTCCAAATGAAATATTGCTGCATGTCTTTCCTTTTTGCAATTTACAATGAGTAATGATCAATTTTTAAAATTTCTTGTAACTTATGCAAACCAGAAAATGTACTAAGTTTCATTCCTACAGGGTGACTATTTAGCTTCAATAAGATAATGTTTAAAAAATCTGCCTAAAAGTGTGTTGTGAAGCAATAGATACCAGTCACAATTACCTCTGATGTAACTATAAATTAACTGTTTTAGCCATTTTCCCTGGATATGCTCACCATGATATTCAACTTTTCCATCTCTTCCAGCTCCACCCTGGCTTCACTAAACCTAAAAGGTTATGTTCAGATGAAAACTATTCTCCCAACAGAGACGCTAGGTCTTTGCTCAACAGAACCCTAATCATAATTCTGTATTGCTTCCCACTCAGCTCGTTATGAGTAGACTGAATATGAGTTTCAGATTTAGACAGACCTGATTTCTAATGATGCCTCCATCATTCACAAGTTGTGTATCCTCCAGCAAGACACTTAGCCTTCCTGGGTCTGCTTTGTGTTGAGTGACGGTGCTTAGTAGACTAAGACCAAAGCCTTCCCTGTATGAGAATGTCCAAAAGGTTATTCACTTTTAGAGTTCATGACCACCTGGCTTAGTATCTGTCCAGATTCTAAAGGAACACCTGGAGAGGATTTTTAGATGCCTTCGTTGATAATAAAGCATTGGGAAGCATTGAGCCCTCCCAGTAGGTGAGACTAGGTGTTAACTCACAAACTTGAACTTAGGTAATAACACACATGTCACATTCGGACCAAAACTCCAGGAATTCTAATACGAGCTTTGAGATTCTGCTTGTTGTCGTTCTTCTAGGAACGCCTAGCCAGAGAGTTAGAGGAGCTAGAACTTGTCTGTTCGGGATGCTCCTCCTTACTTAACTTAGGTTCTGCTCATCTGCCTTCTATGTGACTTTATTATTTCCTTTTTACTCTTTGCAAAAAATCTCGTTTTTACTCATGGAGTTAAACCCATTCTTTTTCCCTGAGAACTGTCTTTATTGATTGATCTCCATAGCAATTTGCTTCCTTCAAACAATTCTACACGAGGTCACTGTTACCTTTTTTGGATTAGCCTCAGAATGGCCTCTTTTTATTTGCTAGTTCTGCAACTTGCAAATTTGACTACTTTGCTCTACAACTGGGTTCTCTCTCTCTCTCTCTCTCTCTCTCTCTCTCTCCTTCCATTCCTCGCTTTTCTTCTGTCTCTTTTTAATTTGGTAAACAATTTTAAGATACAGAAAACTATATAAAAGTCATCCATGAACTCAGGACTTGGAGTCAATCAGTGTTAACCTTATATCATGTTTGCTCTTCTTTTTAATAAGAAAAAAAAATCACTGAGTAACATTAAAACTTAAATTTATATCTTTCTAACAAAACCTAAAACTAATATCTTATTCTCCTCCAAAATAAGACAAGAACTTTAGGAAGCTTTAATTTCCCTCTCACTATCCTTCTCTAGCCCTCTGTGTTTTTTACTGTCTTGTAATTATTGATATATCACACTATGCTGTTAACGTCCCCAAATACTTCTGATATTTGTGGTTGATAAGATTTTGACATATTGCCATATTTTTATCCTCATCTTTTCTGGTATGACTTCTTGTTTCAGACCATTCTTTCCTTCTGGGTTTATTTTTCTTCTTGCTTTAAGTACATGATTTAGTATTTCTTTCAGAGAAAATCTCTGAGTAGTAAACTTGGTCTTTATTTCATAGTTTCCTTTTTAACCATTTAATTCCTTCCCACTTTCGTGTGGGTAAGATCACATTTTCCATAGTATTTTTCTGTGAGCCCCAAAGTTAAAAGAGTGTTCTCTGCAGATCCGTGATAACTAACTATCCCTGTGCCTCTCTCCCTCTGTATCATCTTAAGGATTTATGGCCTGGTTGGAATTAGACCTCCTTTGATTCCAATAACATTTTAGGCAACATGCTTAAAATGGAACAAAGTCACGTTACATTACAGAAAGAGTCCTACTAAGTGGAGATGTATCTCAGCAAGATTCCCAGACCCCTCTTGCGTCCCTGCCCCGAAAGGGCTGGAACAGAACATTCTGCTTCCCCGGCAGCCTCCACCACCCTCCTCACTCTCTCCTGTTATTGCTTTGCTTCAAGACTACTCCCTGTCCCAAGGGAGGCTGATCATTTGAGTTAGTTTGTCTCTTTCTTCTGCTGTCCTTGGAAAGCCTCTTCCCTCTGCTAGCAGTTTCAGGGATCAATTGTTCTTTGGCAGAGAATGAGACTCGATGACAATGAAGAGTTTCCATTTCTTCTTCCTGCAGCTGCTGACCCGAGAGAGCAAGCCAGACGATGCACCTCCTCGCAAGAGAGGAAGCAGCGTGAGCCCCAGAGGTTAAATGGATTAACTCCTTCCATCACCTGAGCAAAAGAAGACAGAGGCCAGGGATGCCTTCTTCCAAGCAGGCCCATCTGATGAAAGCAGGGTTTCCTCGCATGTACAGATACTATGCAGCACAATTCTCTGTGTCTGGTTACAAATATGGAAAGGTTAACCCCTTTAGTGATAGACCAAACGTTCTGTACATTTCTGGGCAAGAGCTGATGACATACAGAAGAAAGTATATCTTTTCGTTTAAAAGACAATAAAGTTAAAAGAAAGAGAATACACGCTCTTTATTGATTTTATGGCCAATATTTTTCTTCTATTTAAGCAGAAATGGAAGAGTTTTGCAACATATCTTTTTTTCCAGGTATTTTGTTGTTTTTTCTTTCCTTCAAACAGTAACCTTAGTACCAGCTGAATGAAAACCAAATATTTTTCCTGGTTCCCAAGTACTTCATCTGCCTCTCTTCTTCTCACTGTGTCTTTTCCAGAACATTCTGGGTGGAAGGTATGGAGAGTATGCAATCCAGTGGACTGCCAACTAAGTGCTGAGGTACAAGCAATTAGATGGGCCTACAGCAGCTCTCTCTGGAATGTCTTCCTCCCTTAGGGCGAAGGTGCTTAAGACTAAACTTGAAACTGAAAAGAAAAGAAACTCCTAACATAAATATCACTTCTCAGTTACAATTCATTTTTCTTTCCCTACTTCTTTCTCATAAACACATGCATATTCACTTAAATCAGCCTTATGTTCCAGAAGTGAAGACATCCTTAGGAAAGTTTGAAAATTCAACATCCAGTGATCTCTGCCCTGATTGCTGTGTAACTGCTGGTGAGTCACTGTTCTTTAAAAATGGGGGTGAGCATCTCAGTGATTAATGAAGGTTTTCTTGACCGGCAGGGGGCCTTACCCAGCTGCTAAGGTAATTTTCCCCCTACATGTTCATTTTAGAATGAAAATAGTAGAGAAAGGAAAAAATATGCAAGTGCATGCAGATTTTTTTAAGCTCACTGCTTTTGGACATGTTCAGGATTTGTGTAATCATGGTGATTACCGCTATTCACTTGACTGTTTTTCAATGACTAAATCAAACTTTTCCTTTTGAACTTGTATTTGACCTCTTTGAAATTCACAAATGAGTTGCAAAGTAGAAATCATATTTTTCAGAGTGCCATAAGTCATATTTTCAAACAGCGCTTTGTTGAGTACCAATCTCTCACTGATAAATTGCAGACTACCGACACCCCTGGAAATACTCTGGCTCTGCAACTAATGCCCTGTCTCGTGGATGCCAGCATGGCAGAGATTGCTTAAATGTCCGTTTCAACTTTGGTTTCTCATCTTATTGCAAGTAAGACACCAAATTACATGGTCCTCTTAGAGGAAGAAAAGAGTTGCCTTCACAGCTTCATGGCAATCACGAGACCCCCAGAGACTGTGTTTGCCTCCCAGCTGACGGCCAAAGGTGGCAAAGCTGGTCTTTCCCACTATCTCATTTTCTCTTTCAGTCACCCCATTTTCCTGGAGAAACCAGTGCTTGTCTGGAAATCAACCAATTGTCTTTCACCTTTAAAAGAAATTGCTTATTGTGGTGGATGCACTAGCTGTACACTCATATCTCTTCTCCCATTTTTCCTGAGCACAGAACTCAACTGCATTTCCTAGACTCCCTTGCATCCGTTGTGACCATGTGATTGAGCGCTAACCAATGAAATTATGAGGGCTACTTTCTCTCCTTTTTTGCTCCTTCAAGGCTGACTGATGTTGGGAATCCCCTCAGGGTAACTTTGTAAGTACCAGGTCTACAGTTGCAGATCTGCTCTCATCCTGGAATCCTTGAATGACCTCACGGAGCAGAGCCCTCTCCCTCACTATTCACAGACCTGAAACCATCCTGGAACATTAAGTAATTTAGGCATATACTGCTATTATGTTGAGTGATTCATAGGTGGGCTTCTTTGTTACATAAATCTAGTCTACATAAAAATTTATGCTTTAGTGCTCCCTTCAGATGAACTTGTATTTTATTTTGGGGCCATCTGAAAGCCTTCAAGATACAATAAAACTAGCTGTCCAAGGTGGGGCTCTGTTGATTGGTGAAAGAGAGGCTCTGGGCTTGAAGGCTTGTGCTCGGCAATGAACAACCACAAATAAAATGCCAGTTGTATGGAGACAGCACATCTATTATTCAGTTCACAGCAACTTTTAGCCTCCTTTCATAGGTGAATCAGTTGAAAATTAGGGGAGTTGGATAATTTTCTGTCTGGGCTGGCTTCAGGTGTGGCTTGATGTAGGAATGACTTGCCAGCATTTCATATGTCTCTCCTGGTGAGGGGCCTGGTTTGAAACATTACTTTCTGATTCCCTTTCCAAGGAGCAGGTGTCTGGGAACATGGGCTTGGCACCACTGTGCACCCCTGATGCCCAGGGAGAGGAGTCAGCACCTGGGCTATTATCAGGCATAGTGTCTTTTGGGGTTTCCCTTCAGATTACATATACAGCATCCAGGGTTGGATCATCACATTCAAATGGGGACAATGAAATGGGACACCAACACGCATGTGTAAATGGGTGAATGGGTAAGGAAGTGAGAGGAGCTGGCTGGTGAGGATGCCTGGAGAGCTAGGTGGGTGGGAAGGTGAGCTAAGAAAGATGAGGCTTCTGATGATGCAGAGCCAGGTCCTGGGCAATTCTTACAGAAGTAGAGTCTGTTTTATGCTTTGTCATGAAGAGACAATTAATTGAAACAATAACCATTTACCCAATGAACTTCATTAGACTGAAGAATCTTATTTTGTTGTTGTTAGCCTAAGATCAAACTTGGCAAGGACCTCTCTGAGTCTCCCTCCCTTCCCTCCTTCTTTGGTTTCTTCCTTCTTTCCTTCCAACCTTCCTTCTTTCCCCCCATCCTTCATTCTTCCTCTCTTATTAATTAGACACAATCGACATACTGGACATTACATAAAAAGCACTGTTATTAAAATAATAAACAAGATTCATTCCCTGTCCCCAAGAGTTTCACAATCTCATGGGGAAGAGTGGCATGAAAATGGGCAATAACTCAGTATGGTAAGTTGCAAAAAAAAGTGATATGGAAGCAAAGAAGAAAGACATCTAAATCTGCCTTTAGTTTGTGCTTTCTAGATCCGTGACACGTGTCTCTCCGCTTCAGACATCAGCCTCCTCTTGCTCTGGGCGATCTGTAACTCTGACATGGACCAGAAACGGAAGAATCTTAAAATATATCAGACCCTCATGAAAACCTCAGCACTAAGAAAACTTTAAAGAATCCAGCCTTAAAGTGCTTTGCCCTGGAAAGTCTCCTCAGCCCGCTGGAAGAGGACCACCTTCCCACTCAGAGTGGTGTACTATTTGAGTTCGGTAGCACAGCGCCAAGGACAGTCTGGGTTTTCTCACTTGACAAATTCTCATCTGTCAAGAGATGCTAAAGGCTACACTTGCAATCAAAAGTACCCCAAGGGGCTTCCCTGGTGGCGCAGTGGTTGAGAGTCCGCCTGCCGATGCAGGGGACACGGGTTCGTGCCCCGGTCCGGGAAGATACCACATGCCGCAGAGCGACTGGGCCCGTGAGCCATAGCCGCTGAGCCTGCGCGTCCGGAGCCTGTGATCCGCGGCGGGAGGGGCCGCAGCAGTGAGAGGCCCGCGTACCGCAAAAAAAAAAAAAAAAAAAAAAAAAAAAGACAATACATTGTATAAAAGAATTCAAACAAACAAAAATAAAGGAGTAAAATTAAGTAGGCAGTTGATATAGGATAGAGGTTACAAATAAAAAAAACTTTAAAAAAAAGTACCCCAAGGCCATCAACTTTTAAAAACTGGCCATTGTTTACCAAGTCCTGTCAACCAGAATTGGGTATTTCTTGCATTTGTTTGTTTGAGGAAGAAGTTATTTTGCTCTCTGTAACCACCCACCATGCAAAAAAGGAGAAAGTGTTTAAACAAAATTCACAAAACAGTCCTCCTCCACCTGAGGGAGGGCAGGCGCTCTACGCGATGGTACATAAACTTGACCTGGTCAATAGAATGAATAAACTAGAAACACAGATAGCTGCTTTGACAGAATACATATTCTCTCAGACCCTTTTTGCAAATAGTCTGTGAGGACCTTAATCTATTTTAAGGGTACTTTTAAACTGTGAAACAATTTTTAAGATATTTTATCATATTTCATTCTTACCACAACTCGGTGAGGTGGGTAAAATTATTTGCATTTTATGGATGATAACTGGGTTCAGAGGAGTTTAAAAACTGTCCAAGGGTACAGAGCCAGAGATAGATGAGATAAGATTGAATTTGGGTTAGCACGACTCCAAGCTCCATGAATTTTCTACTGATCCGGTGTCCTGTAGCTACAACTCCTCTTTCCCCCAGATTTAGACAGCCAGGGCCGTCTAGAGAGACATTGTGAGGCTCAGGATAAGGGACGAATGCAAGTGGGGGAGACTTGGAATCTCAACCTAACTCCATGTTTTTTCATGTGTGGCCTTTGGGACTAACTTGTCCAAAATTAAGACACACTTGGATTAGAATTGCAGTGCACAGAATAGTCCACATATAAAACCAATGCAAGTGTCACCACAAAGACGGAAATGCAACCATCAGGAAACACAGCAAGGACACAACTCTGAAAAGACAGGCCTCGATTTCTAAAGGTGGGTTGGAACCCTTAGGAGGGGCCAGTTTCCCAAAGACTCCAGTTCACCCCTCCTGCATGCTCTAGCAAACCCTATAAAGGAAGTTTGGTTTTGTGACTACTACTTAGAATATAGAACTCATTGCTCAGGGAAGCCCCCAAACCTCCATGTTTCAGCTCTCTGTGCAGTATAACAACTTAAAGTTAAGAGAAAAAGCATTAAACCCCCAACAGATTATTTTAATGTGGGGTTTCTCAGCCTCAGCACTCTTGGCATTGGGGGAGTGGGTCGATCTTCGCTGTGGAGGCTGCCCTGTGCCACGTAGGATGCTTAGTTAGTATCCTTGGCTTCTACGCACTAGATTCCAGTAGCACCCCCAGTTGTGACAACCAAGAGTGTCTCCAGACATTACCAAGTGTCCCCCTGGGTAGAAAATCACCCCTTGTGGAGAACCACTGCTTTGATGATTCTCATGAGAGGACACTTCTTTGCTTTTTTGTTTCTTTTAATGGTCTGGAAGACATTAAAAATATCACATGCTTTACTCATTGTTCAAGAAACAGATTTTGGATTGTTTGTAGCCTTTGTGCGATCCCGCCCCTCGGTTAGGATGATCAATCAAGAGTCAAATTCTTTAATTGTTAGAGGATGTCAAGGTTGTTTTTATTTGCAGATCTTGAGAAAATACACCAAGGCCATAGACTATGGAGCAGACATATATGAGAGTGAGTCCTGAGGTCACCGTTTTTTAATCATGTGGTCCTGACGTTAATCCCTATGGACGTGCATTACCTTATCTAATCATTTGAAGAGCTGTTATAAGAATTAAATGAAGCAATACGTGTATCTGTCACATATAGGTTTGCCAGATTTAGCAAACGAAGGTACGGGACATTCAGTTCAATTATAATTTAAGATAAACAACTTTTTTAGTACAAACGTGTCCCATGCAATCCTTAGTGACCTCAGTTATATAGCCTGTGTACAATCGTACCTATTATTACTGTGGACTTAGAACTAGAGAGAATCAGTTGAGAAAATCATGAGCATCTCCTGTCTTTAAAGCAAATAGATATTTAAACCAACCAGCACGAAGAGACATCTGGAATCTTCCTAAAGAGTCATTTACGAACACCTCAAAACTTTCACAGCTTCTTATCCTTTGTTCGATTTCTTCCTCTTTATTCAGAAATTCTACAAGTCAAGTGATATAGTTCCAACTTTATTTTGTTCCTATGTTGTTGCTCATAGCTGTAAGGATATACAGATAAAAAAAAATCACAAAACAACCTTCCAAATATTTGGGGATATGAATAAAACCGAAGTTCAGGTCGGAAATCAGAAAGGGCTACATTGAAATCCCCATCTGTCACCTACCAACAGGGTGAGCTTACTGGAATTTCATAACCTCTCTGATCTCAGTTTCCTCATCTGCAGAATAGTATTACCTACTCCACAGAGCTGATGTGAGGGTAAAAGGAGAGCATGCATTTGAAAAGATCTTTGTAAATAATACTCGCAAGAGTTAGTTTCCCTTCCTTCTTTGCTTTCCGTTCCTTCCTCTCTCAACCCTAGATTAAATAATTTTGATTTTTAAACTCCTCTGAAAAGAAATTGTTGACTACAACTGAAGAATGGAATAAATGGAAAATCATAACTCACTAGTTAAAAAATAATTAGAGAGAACTGACAGCTTGTTAATCAATTTTCAGATAAAAGGACATGGGCTTTGGAGTCACTGAGATCTGGTTTAAATCTTGTTGCATCATCTTACTAACTGGTTAGCCTTGGGCAAAGGTACTAAGCTTTTCTGAGTTCATTTCATTCTCTGATAATGACCACAAAATATTTACTTCTGTTCATTGCTCTGAGAAGCAAATAGATGATATACATGATGATTTTTTGTAAGCCATAAATCAGTATACAGATGTTGGCCAGAAATGTTGCATTTTGTAAAAATAAAAGCAATTGCCTCTCTGACTTCAGGGAATTGATCACATCAACCAGTTCAGTTGATCGTGAATTACGAAGCACAACTGTTCAGAGACTTAGTTGCTGTGTGATAGTCATTCTCCCTCTCTGTTTTACTAGCAAACACCTGACTCTATTCAGTGCAGAAACACACACAGCAAGAGGCTTAGGTTTCCCAGCCTCCTCTGCAGCTGTAAGTGGCCAATGAGATATAAACCAAGGCAAGTAAAGGCATTGGTAGTGGGGTGGGGGGCAATCTTCCATGAAGGCTCTGGGGCTGACTCAGCTGAGGGATGTAAGAATCTGAGTTTCTTTTTCTTCCTGCCTGGAATGTGGATGGGATGGTTAGAACTGCAGCTGGTATCTTATGACCATGAGGTAAGCTTGAGGATAAAAGCTATGTGCTAAAGAAAGTGGAAAATAAAAAGAATTAGATTAAGTTTCTGATGACCTCAGAGCTATCATACCGACCCCAAACTACTTTTTCTATGTAATAGGTAAACAGACAAACAACATTTACACCTTGCTAAAGCTTTCAGAATTTGTTGTTGTTATTATATGCAGACAAACTGTTTCTTAGACAGCGCACTAAGACATGTAAGTGCTGTTATATGCATTCCCTTAACTTCAAGCAGTTTACCCAAAGGAGTTGAAAACTTATGCCCCCAAAAAACCTGCACATGGATGTTTATAGCAGTGTTATTCATAATCACCTAAACCTGGAAGCAAGCAAGATATCCTCTAGTAGGTGAATGAATAAACAGTGGTACATCCAGACCATGGGATTATTATTCAGTTCACTATCAAGACATGAAAAGACCTGGAGGGATCTTAAGTGCATTTTGCTAGGTGAAAGAAGCCAATCTGAAAAGGCTAGTATGGGTCCAACAATATGACATTCTGGAAAAGACAAAACTATGGAGACAGCAAAAAAGCAAAAAGATCAGTGGTTGCCAAGGGTTGGGGTGAGGGAGGGATGAATATGCAGAGCACAGAGGGTTTTTAGGGTAATGAGATTACTCTGTATAATACTATAATAATGGGTACATGTCATTATACATAAGTCCAAACCCACAGAATGAACAGTACAAAGAGTGACAAACAATACAAAGAGTGACCACTATCGTAAACTTTGGACTTCATGTGATCATAATGTGTCAATGAATGTTCATCAGTTGTAACAAATGTACCCTCTGAGGTGAGGGATGTTGATAATGGGGAAGGCTATATATGTGTGGTAGTAGGGGAGATATGAGAAATCTCTACCTTCCCCTCAATTTTGCTGTGAACCTAAAACTGCTATTAAAAACTAAATCTTAATTTAAACATATTTAAAGCAAAGACCCTAGAAAGAAATATCTCCTTCTTCAATGTGGATGCTATAAACCAAAGCATATACCTGAATCCTCATGGGTCCTATGACAGCTATTTTCCATCTCTTCTTTCATATTTGTTTCTCAACTCTGAGCAACAGCAGTTCTACTACATGTGAGTGTCACATACATAACTGAATCTGTTGCTTGTATTCTGACTTATGCAAGGGGCAGATGAAAGTTCTCCTTTCCGGGCCATGAGTGACATGCCACTTGGAATACATAATTCGGGGTGTGTGGCAATACTTTCTAATGATACTGGGGACTCCCTGGTAGATTGTGGTTTCCTCTGCTTTCTGGGAACACCTGTGTAGATGCTTAAAGAATCCTTCTTCAGCTCTGCATGGTTTATCCAAAGTTGATCATCATGAATTTTTGTCTACTAAATTTCTTGTATTTTATGTGGGTAGAATATTATTTTGTATATTCAGATTTTGAACTTTTCTCGCAGTTTTGTAGAAAATGTTTCTATAGTTGATTTGTTGTCATAATATATCTTGCTTCCTACTTCTGGCTTATTATCAAGCACTTATTGATCCGAAATGTGCTTACCATGCTTTTGTGTAATCACAATAGCACTTAGTGGTCAGCCTTAAACAATTAAAACAATTTTAGGAACCTGCCAAAACTAGACTAAATTACTTATAAGAAATCTGTCTTGGTTTGGTTTGGTTTTTCTACCTATTTCAGGAGTTTATATAACTATCTCATCATTAGACAAAGCAGAGAACCATGAAATAACTATGGCATGAAACCCTTAACCATACTATTACAATACAACAGCAATGTTCATTGATTCTCTAACTACAGACCGGGCACTGTGCTAAGTGCTTTGCAAATGGAAGCTCAGTTAAGGGCCCTCAGCACAACTCTATCAATTAGTATAAATTCCCTTCATTTTACAAAAAAACCTAAAACTTAACAATTTGAATAGCTTTCCCATAGCTACAAAGCAAGGAAGTTGTACGTGCTTAGGAACAAGGGTTAGAGTCAGAAAGCAAAAAGCTGGGCTCAGCTTCCTCCCCACAAAACCCTAGTCACGCTTCTTGTTCATGTAGGAAGATGCTTAAAGGAACCCATGTGAAGTAAATCAGAAAGAGAAAAACAAAGACCGTAGGCTAATGCATATATAAGGAATCTAAAACACAAACAAATAATGGTACTGATGAACCTAGTGGCAAGGCAGGAATAAAGAGGTAGACGTAGAGAGTGGACTAGAAGACATGGAGTGGGACGGCGAAGCTGGGACGAAGTGAGAGTAGCATCGACATATATACACAACCAAATGTAAAATAGTTGGCTGGTGGGAAGCAGCCACATAGCGCAGGGAGATCGGCTTGGTGCTTTGCGATAACCTAGAGGGGTGGGATAGGGACCAGGGGAGGGAGGCTCAAGAGGGAGGGGATATGGGGACATGTGTATGCATATGGTGGATTCGCTTTATTGTGCAACAGAAACTAACACGGTATTGTGAAGCAATTATACTCCAATAAAGATCTATTAAAAAAAAAAAAGGAACCCATGAATAAATGGCTTCAGATGCAGGAACACGACGTCGTTTTTTCACGAGGACAGCGCGACCCAGGAGAAAGGGTTGTGTTAGGGGTCAGGGCATGTTCAGATCCCAGGATGTGGGATCTCACTGTGAACTTGGACGAGCCAGTTTTTTTTTACCAAGCCTTTGTTTTTTCCTCAGGAACCAGGTTGGTCGAGGTGATCTCTTCTATTGCTAAAATCCGTTGAGTTCACACTCAAGACATGAGGGGAAGTTCGAGATGAAGCCATCTGCAGAGGAGAGGCAACCTCTGGGTGTGGAGTCCTTTGCATGGTTTTTAATCTGTTGGAAGTGGTCCTTTCCTTTCCAGCTAATGCTCTGGAGAATGCTACAGGAGTAAAGAATTCTGAATCTGAGACAAAAATAATATTCCCTCTTATATATTTATAACACTTAACAATTAGCCGGGTGCCAGCATGTACATTTTCCTCACTACAACGACTATAGTGATAGCATCAGTATTCTAACTCTACAGAGGAGAACTTAGTCCTCCGAGGGAGTGCCTGACTTTTCAGAATTACAGAACCAGGTACTAGAGGTGCTGGATTTAGACCTCGTCATGTTCGTTGATCCAGGTCTCTTTCCCCACAGCATTAACCTCCATTTCTGTAATCGGAGATCAAGAAATGAAAACTTAACTCCTGCTATTTAAACCAGAGTTCCATTATTATACTCAGGATGGGTGTTTGTGAACCGTGGTTCACAATAACAAGTTCTGCAATGTAATGGTGCAGGCATTATTACTATTCATAAAAATAAAGGAAATTGTATCCCTGACTTCCTGAAAAAGTCATATCAACCTGAAGTTCTGTCTCTCTCAACATATTTATGTAGGTGCATAGGAAAGAATTTGGAGAAGTGTATATTTTTATTTACTTCATTTGTTCATGCAATTTTTTTGTGTGATTACTCCTCTCACAGAGCATCTGCTAACGGCTAGACACAGTGTTAGGTGCTGGGGGTACCAACATAGATAAAGCCTCTTCATCACCTCCTCCTGGCTCACAGAACTCACAGTCCAGCGGGGGATTCAAATGTGTATTGAAATAATTAACACAGGGAATGAAGTATCATTACATAATAATATAGACAAAATGTAGTGGGAACTTTGAAGAGGAATTGATCCCTTTACTCTTCCTTTTGGAGATAAGAAAAACACTGATTGAAAAAGGATAACAAAAGGGGAAGTCTTAGCAACAGAAGTCACTCAAATATCTATTCCTGTCCTGACAGCATGATGCCTGAAATGACACCATCCATTGGAAATCTCTTAAGAAAGGATTTCTGAGGACCGGCCAGAAAGAACAAGAAGTAGTTTGTTTGGACCCTGGATATATTATCATTTTAGTTGTGGAAAGGAAAAAAAAAGTCCCAGATCTCAGCAGCTTCTTTGTTGGAGACCCATTACTGGTAGTTCTTTCTGGAATCCACTGGTTCTCTTGAGTATATAGGTGGAGAGAGAAAATATTAAGTGACAAATATTCACATAATTGACTATTGCACATCTCACCAGCATGAACTCAGCACTGTCTGTGAATCCACACACTCAAGTTCACTAAAGATATCTAGGCTGTGGCCCCTGCTCTCATATTCTTCTCTCAATTCTCTCATATACCCCCGCCTCCTTTACCCACCTCTTCAGCCCCACTGTGAGACCTAACCGAAGTCCCAACTTTCTTTGAGGCCTTTCCTACGGTGGTCCCAGAATCACCCCCTTCTCTCTCTGTTTCTCTCCTTCTTATATCCCTCAATTGCCAATTATCTTTTAAAAAGTATACCATAATTTATCTTGTTCTGAAGCGACTGGCTACCTCAACCATATTCTTGAGTTCTTTGAAAGCAAGCGACGTATTTTCAAGAACTGTTCATCAAGGGAAGTCTTTTTGCCTTTCTTCAAGTGATCCGTACTTACTTTATTCATCTGAATAAAAGAAAAATGAAGTGCAATGTTTGCATGCTGGACAGGGCTGTTCTAAGATTTTACTCTAAGAGGTCAAAGCCATGTTATAACAAATATATTAAAATGTACCCACATTAAATATTGTTTACATATGCATATTTATGCATGGATGGCTCTACATATGCATATATATGTACATGGATTTGTATTCATTTATATACATATGAATTGGGTTCTACATCACTAGGTAACATAATGTTCCGTTTTGTAGATGTTTAATCGAGCATATTGATTTCAATTTTCCAGTTATCTGGAAAATACTTCTTTTGGCCACTATTCTCATGGGATCCTGAGCATATTATGCATATTATAGACTGTAGGTCCTGGGCGGAACATGCCTAGGGGCCAGAGTAGACGTATGTCAGGTGATGATGGCTGCAGGGCTGATTCATGACAATCACTGTTGATGGAGGTGAGTTCCTCTTTTGCCCCGGGAGACCAGCTCCACTGGAGAGAGGACAGCTTTGGGAAATGTTGGTTGTGTTGACACATACATTAGGTTACATCCCTCACTGCTGTTTCCACTTGTCCTGATTTTTCCTAACGTCCTTTTTTGCTCTGAGATTTTCCTGGATTTTTCACACCACTTAGGAGACTTGGAGATGGAAATTTTGAGTAAAATGTATCCACTTGCTTTCATGTTATGCAAGAGTGAGAAAAAAAAAGCCTCAAACTCAATTTAGAGTGAAGTGGGATGGGGTGGAGTGTTGCCCATGCACGAAAAAAACTCCAAACTGCTAAATTGCAAAAAGTGAAACTTTCCTTGAGTTTAATTTTTGGTGTGGGAGATTCTCTGGAGGGATTTTGGAAAAAATGACGGAATTGTAAGCAAACAAGAAACACCATTGGCACGCATCTCTGCTGGCATGGTTTTAAATGATATACCCATCTCCATGTTTAAGTTGACAAGTGAAGGAAGTTACTGGGACTGGAAGTTACAGGTGGTGGTTTCCTAGGCTAATATGTAGCTGTTTTAGGAATTTTATCTCCAAGTTTTCCACTCCCAGCACCCATCCTCTTCAATCCCCTGTAACTTACGCAACTCTATATTTCACATTTTGATTTTTTTAGGTGGTTTTCTTTTCTTTAACTTTTTATTTTATATTGGAGCATAGTTGATTAACAATGTTGTGTTAGTTTCAGGTGTACAGCTAAGTGATTCAGTTATACATATACATGTATCTATTCTTTTTCAAATTCTTTTCCCATTTAGGTTATTGAGAATATTAAGCAGAGGTCCCTGTTCCATACAGTAGGTCCTTGCTGGTTATCTATCTTAAATATAGTTGTGTGTACATGTCAATGTTCAAAATAATATTTCAGACTTGGTTAAACCTCTAAGACACAATTACAAAAGTTCCTATTTGAGGGAAAAGAATCCTGAATGTTCACCACATAGAGACAAGTGCTCACAAGGATGTGGCCTTGTGAGCACTTCTAAGTGTCCATGTAAAAATTAGACAGAGCTTGAGCTCTATGGGAATTTTCCTCATCCCACCCATCTTCCTTCACATCTGCTGATAGATGCTTAGGAAATTATCTCGTGCTTTCAGTCATGACCCTTTCATATTTGCTTTTGTTCATTCACATATCCATCCTATTTCTCAACAAATGTCTGCTGCTTCTCTGTTTTGTGGCCATTTTGAGTTAAATGATGAGAAGAAACAAAGTTTGGAAATGTGACTATACGGTCTCTTATTCAGCCAGGTTGGGGAATCCATGGAAATATCCATGAAAACATGACTGATGATAAAGCAGTAGGAGGTATTGAAAGACCAGGTTGATGAAGAGTCAGAGGAACTCTTGGTGTGGACAATATGAGCTTTCTTTTCAGAGGTCGGAGAACCTATGGGCCAGCATGGCCAGAGAAGTCTCCTGGAGCTGAGACATGGGAGAAACCCGAGCTAGTTCTTGAAGGAGCAGCAGTCTTTGTAGCACAGTCACAGTTCACTTCAGTTCTTTGAGCCTCAGTTTCCTCATCTGCAAAGAGACAATAAATCCATGTAGAACTACTGAAGATTAGGTTGAAGAGTGCATATCAAGCAACGAGTGCAGTACCTGATATATACTATGGGCTTAATAATTAGTGGGATGATTATTATTATTTTCACTTTAGCTGGAGTAAATCCTAAGAATCAAATGCATCTATGTATAAATCAGAATGTTCTTAAATTACTTTTATACTCTCTGTGTGTTAGGAACATGGACACTTATCCACTCAATCCACTAATACAGTCAGTGGAGAACTGGCTATGAGCGTTTGGGCCACTAATTTTCATCCCCCAATGCTGGAAGCTCCAGAAAAGACAAAGAACTCACATTCCTTACATTTGTGTAATATCAGTTCATTTCCAAATTATGTTTGTGAGAAAGTGGGTGCTATTAAATTTAGGTTAAAGTGTGTATAAAATTATTTCAGTTCTCTGGAGGGGGGGCCACTAGAAAATAAATCCCCACATGACTTGAAATCCTGGAAGATAATGGTATTTCTCCCCTGACAGTAAAGAAGAGATTGAAGCAATAGAATGGCTGTGACACTTCATATCCGAATTAAGTGTCACCTCACTGAACAGTATCACAAAGTAGGACAGTCAAAATGATTCAATGTTTAGATGAACAACAAGGTCCTACTGTATAGCACAGGGAACTACGTTCAGTATCCTGTAATACACCATCACCATCATAGGAAAGAATACGGAAAAGAATATATATGTATAACTGAATCACTTTGCTGTACACCTGCAATGAACCCAACGTTGTAAATCAACTATATTTCGATAAAAAAAATTTTCACTGAAACAATACTCACCTGGACTAAAAAAAAAAATGATTCAATGTTGTAAAAAGAAGGGAGAGAGGGAGAGAGGAAGGGAGAGGAGAGAGAGGAAGAGAGCGAGAGAGAGATGAGATGTGACTGAATAGGTTCTTAATTAGCAAAGGCAGCAGGGGAAAAAAGATCATAACTTCTGGAACTGGGCATTCTGAGATTTGGTCAGGGGAAAGAGATCCGGGTTCCTCTTTGCCTGAGGGCAGTTCCTCACAGAAGCAGAGTGCAGACTCAGGGTCTTAAAATCCTAGGCAATGTTGGCTTGGAGTTTATCTAGATCAGAGGTGAAAGGTTGAAGTCAGTGTGGAGTCTGGCATTTGAAATTTTCCTTGCATTGGCAATTTGGAGTGATGGTTCCTCCAAAGTTCCAGAGAAAGGTATTCAGAATAATTATGACATATCCAATCATCTAAACAATAAGCAAGTTCTAACTGCTTGGATAACAGCTCTAGGGAAGTTTGGGCATGTGCATCTGTTCAGTCTGTCTGGCTCCCCTCCTCTCTTTCTTCCTCCCTCCCTCTCTCCTCCCTTCTCTCCCTTCCTTCCCTCCTTGTTCATACATTTTCATACTGTAAGATATACATGTAAATGTGCATAAGATATTGGGTTGGCCAAAATTTTCACTCGGGATTCTCCATAACCTCCCGCAAAAAAACGCAAACTCACTTTTTGGCCACTCCAATATATATGCAAAGTTTAATGAACAAAGGTAAAATCTTGTGAAAGCAGCCCCCAGGTCAAGAAATAGAACATTTATAGAACCTCAGAAGCCTGCGTCTGCCTCTCCCCAATCACTACCTTCTTCTCATTGACTGGGGGTAACCAGTATATTAACTATAGTCATAATTATTTCTTTGCTTTCCCAAGAAGCTTTAATGACTTCTTCATTTTTCATTATATTTGGAGATTTATCTATGTTATTGCATGTAGCTGATGCTCATTTATTTTACTTTCTGTGTAGCATCCCCTGGTATGAATATACCACAATTAACCATTCTACTGCTGGTGGACAGTGGGTGTTTTCAGTTTGCATTATTGTGGATATACTTACACATGCCCCATGGTGTATGTGCACATGAGTTTCTCTAACATATATAGCTAGGAGTAGAAAGATTGGATCATAGGGTACATGAATCTTCAACTTTAGGAGATAATACCAAACATTTTTTCCCAAGTGATTGTACCAGTTTATACTCCAACCAACAGTGAATGAGAGTTCCCACTGTTTCACATCTTACCAAAGTTGATATTGTTCGACTTTAAAAATTTTTGGCAGTCTGATTCATATCATTGTTTCAATATTCATTTTTCTGATTACCACCAAGATGGAGCATGTTTTCATAAGCTTAATGCTAGTTTGGAAGGACCTGTTCATATCTTTTGATCATTTTTTGTGTTAGGTTGTCTGTCATCTTCTTGAGGATTTATGTAATTCTTTACATATTTTATTTGACAGTTACATGTGCTTTTTCTATTCTATAGCTCAAATTTTCATTCTTTTTATGTTGTCTTTTTAAATATTATATCTTTGACACATAGAAGTTCTTATTTTTAATATAGTTCAATTACTGGTCTTTTCTTTCATTATTAAATAAATGTTTTCTTTATTCTAAGACCCTGAAGATATTCTCTTATATTATAATCTAAAAAATTTATATAGTTTTGTCTCTCTCATGTAGGTCCTTAAACAACATGCAATCTTTTTTGTATATAAAGTGAGGTAGAGATATGATTTCATTTTTTCATATGGTTAGTCAATTATTTCAGCACAATTTTTTGAAAAGACCATATTTACCTAAATGAGATAAAATGATACCTCTATAGTAGTTCAAGAGTTTATGTGTACATGATTCTGTTTCTGAGTTCTTTTTTTTGCTATTGGCTTATTTGTTCACCCTGCATCAATATCCAATCATCTTTATTACTGTGGCTTCACAAAAAATACTGATTTCCTTTAAAGCAAATACTCTCAATCTAGAATGTCTGTGTTATTCTTATTCCTTTGCTTTACCACATACACTCTTGAAACAGTTTGTCAGTTTACACACAGTAGCCAACACTCACACATCCTTCTTTTAGAATTTTGTTTGACATTGCGTTAAATCTATACACCAATTTGGGAAAAATTGACGTCTTTAAAAGATTAAGTCTTCCAAATATCATAAACAAAGCCTAACCTTCCAATTTCTTAGGTTTTCTGCAACAATTCTTCCCTAACTTTAATAATTTTTTCTATAAAATCTTGCACAACTTTTGCAAGATTCATTTCCAGATAGTTCATATTTTCTTATGTTATTATAAATTATATGATGTAAAACTTTCATTTTCTAATGGTTTATTGTGGGTAAATATATATATACTTATATATAGTATATATATGATAAAGACCATACAACGGTTTACAAGTAAACATTTATATTTGATTCCAGCAACTTTTATTTATTATAAGTTATCTGAAGATTCTTTTCAATTTTCACATATGTAATTATTCCATCAGAAAATAATGAGAATTTTGTTTCTTATCTAATGTTTAACACTCATGTCTTTCTATTGCTTTATCATACTGTTTATGATATTCAGTACAACGTTGAAAAATAGTGGTAACAGCAGCCAACCTTGCCTTGGTGAGAAACTCAGAGAAGATAATTAATGGTAAGAAAATCAACCGTTAATTATATTTCTAGCAGGGTTCTTATTAATATAAACCCTCTTTAATGATATCTTCTTCGATTTCTACTGATAAGATTTTTTTAATAATAAATTGTTCTCATTAAATTGTATCCAATGTTTGTTTGCTGTGTGCTTGTGTGCTTGTTTGTGTGTGTGTGTGTGTGTGTGTTTGAGGTTGGCAATGGGTTTATCGATTACTGAAAAAGGTATGTTCAAATATACCTTTAGGATTATGAATTCATTTATTCTAGTAATTTTGTCAATTTTAGCAAAATATATTTTGAAGTCATGTTTTTGAAAACTTACAAATTTAGAATTGTTATATTTTTTCAGTAAATGAAAAATTTCTCATTATGAAGTGACCCTATTTATATTTTATATATGTTGTGTTACAGTTTACTTTGTCAGATATTAGTAGAGCTACACCAGCTTCTTTGGTCAGTATTTCTTTTCTATCTTTTTTCTTTAAGTCATTTGTATCATTATGGTTTAGATATGTCTCTTGTAAATAGCTTGCACTTTGAGACTTGCATACTGTCCAATAATCTTTATTTGTAAAATTAGAACATTTATTTCACTTATATACCATATTACATATTTGGATTTATATATTTTATCTACTTTTGACTTTTTTATTTGTTCTGTCCTAATTATTATGGGCAGATTTGTCCTTACCTCTCTGTGTTCCTGCATTTAGATTTTGGCCAGATAATGTATCACATATTTTCAGTTCTTTAGCGTTTATAATACAAAAGTGTATTTTCTATACCATTTTAGATATTGGCAGAACAAGAATATATTACAATAACCTACTTCTTCATCAGAAATTTTATTTCTTGACATCTTAGATGTGCTGGCGTAACCTCAGTGTTGGGCTCTAGTGATATAGGAGGGCCTGGGAGGAAAGGATGGCTGTTTCTCCTGAATTCCATAGTTTCTAACAATTGCGACCAGAAAGTGATTCATCCCCTTGATTTGCAAGGTGTTTTATAGTTTTCTTTTTCTTCTGATCATGAAAACAGTGTGAATTTATTTCTGATAAAAATATAGAAAACAAAACAAAATAAATGAGAAAATTGTTAATCATCCAGAGGGGGGCTCACTAATTCACTCTTACTATTTTGGAATTACATATACACACATAACTGTGAATGTGCATATACATATGTGTGTGTGTGCTTACATTTATAGTATTAGACAACATTAACCATGCCTTCACATCTGTTTCTTCCTGATTTAGATAGGCATATTATGTGCCAGCAATCTACCATGACTTATTTAACCTTTCCCCTATTTCTGTTTTGCTTAAATTTCTTACTATAATAAATCAATATTTGGTATATGAACCTTTGCTCCCACTTATTATTATTTTCTCCAGAAAATTTTTTAGAAGCGGGATTGTCGATAAATTGCTTTTACATATCTTGGAGGTTCTCAATATATTCTCGCATACTAATATTTATTCCAAAGCGAAATGGTAATCTTTTTTTAACATGGGAATAAGAATACCTCCATCCCACTGATGTGAGGCTGTAAGAATTTAATGTGACAATCTTGTAAAAACCGGGCACTGCCTAGATACCCAAAACTGCCCCTATAGTATTGGTATTGCTCCAATTCCTGATAACATAATTGTGCAATTGTAATCAAGTTAAGTCCAAAATGATGAGATTTCCAAAAGTCTAAATGGCCCCTTTTCCTGCCTCACCCTTTGCCTCCCACCGCCTCCCCACCAGTCATTCATTCCTCATCCTCACTAATGTTTTACATGACTAGTACAATTTTTTTTTTAATTGTGATTTTGCAAATTGTTCTTCCTTCCTGGAGCTCAGAGCCCTATCTTCAGCTTGAAATCAAATAGTATTCTTTGTTTTGTTTAGGATCTTCATAAGTGAAAAACTGCATTGCAGATTGCAAAGAATGATGGAGTAGCCAGACCACCTGGACTCTTAGACACAGAGGCATCATAACCTGCTTGATGACTCTGGACAAATCATTCCATTGTATCATCTGTATTGCGGGAGGATTATAACACCTGTCCTGGTGGTGCCTTGGGGCTGTTATGAGAATCAGACTCTATCTGGTTGAGAACGTGCTCTAAGTGTCCTCAGACAGGGTGTGCACATGAAGGCGCCCTCCATGGGAGCCAGACTCTAAACTTCTGGGAATACGTTTCTTGGCTGTATTCCCAGCTGCGTTTCCCTTGGTTTGGTGATTGCGAGCAGAGCCCTTGAGGTTTGAGAAGCTGTTAGCACATGAGTGCAAGAAGATGAGAGAGAAATGATAATATTTCTTTCTCCATAGGGAACTTCCAGCATCTCTGAGGAAACAGAATTTCTTTTGATCACAGAAGAGCAGAAAAGGATATTAACTGTGGAGTGTCCACCAGTAAGAGGGTTTCCATGTATTTGCCCTCGCGGGGACAAGGAGCCTTGATCAGGGAGAACAGGCTGAAAGTAATTTGCTGTGCTTGTGTGCAGGTTACTGGCTGCACGGATTTGGGGTCCAGCACCAGATCTCCTGTCGTTAGTGGGCTGCACCATGCCTCCCAATTTCTTCCCAGAGGTAAAGGGAGAACAAGTCTGGAAGCTATAAAACAAAGTAAATAATCAGGGCCACTGACAAAGTCCAGTGCCTACAGGACCAGGCAGGTATCTGTGTGTGAGCCTGGCAAACAAGAGAGCACATGTTGTTCAATGGAGACTAGCCGCTGTTCAGCTGCAGCCTCTTGTCGCCATAGTGGATGGTGAGAAAGTGCGTGTGTGCGTGTGTGTGCAGTGGGAGCTTGGCAGTGGGGAAGGGCTTGGACAATCAGTGTAACTATGGCAATGGGTAAGCAGAAGCAGAAGCACCAGTGGTGAATAATCTCGCACCTACGTGACTCTGCCCTGGATCCCTCCAGGAGCTGCCTCAGTCTAAGCAGGGCCACTACAGCGCCACCAAGAGTTAATATCCTCCCCAGGCCTAAATGTGTCTCCCTCTGGGTGTTAGAGGGCAAATTTGTAGAAATAATACGCTTCTCAGAGCCAAATATATGCCTCTGCTTCAAAGGGACTCCCCAGGCCAACCGTGATGGGGCCAAACAAAACACTCCTGAGAGCGGGGTGTGATCTGTGGCTGCCAGTTTGAATCTCCTCTTCTTAAGGAAAGGAAATCTGTTCAAAATCAGCTTCTGGGACAATACTGCACCCTTATTTCAAACAGTCATTTTGCTTCCTTCCTCTCTCTCTCTTTTTGTTGTCCTCCTCTTCTCCTTCTCTGTCTTCTTTTTTTTTTTTCTTTTTTTAGAAAACAAGAGTTTTATTTTCTTTCTCATGTCTCTCCTAATCCTGAATTCATAGCCACAGACCCAGAGAGCCTGAGTGGAACTGGGTAGAAGGAGGACATAGAAGCTGCCACTCTTGGAGAGGGTGGGATAGGAAGGAAACTGGAAGCTGGAAATGATTTGCTCCGGGCAGCGCTAAGTGTCAATGTCTCTCACATACTTCGTAAACGATAACCAAACGCTTCTCAGATTTGCGTTTGGACCTTCCAGTTTGAAGAGATAGCTGCTGACAGCAGTATTTGGAACCCTGGGACCACAGAGGATGCCTCGGCCACTGGACTTTTGTCATTTCCTGGAAGAAGGGGAGAGAATCATTCCCATGACTCCCCTACAGAAGTGGCCAGAGATAAACACTAGCCCAACGCAACTGCATGCAAGGGCGTAGGTCAAAGGTCAAAACATCATCTGAGACTTCACCCTCCGACCACGGAAAAAACGTCTCTGGTTAGTGCCAAAGACAGACCCATCTAGCTTTGTGGAAGTAGCACTAGTGAAGCATAAACACACCTCCTTCTACCAGATGCTCGGAGCTCTGTTTACAGATTAAATCTCAGGATGTATATATTTGACGTTCTTATTCCAGTATATTAATGGCAAAATGAACTTGTCTGGCGATGGCTCCATCACATTAATGTCTGATGGACGGTTCAGATGTGAAAGGTGCACGGGACGTGCTGAGGGCTCTGCGTGTGCTGGTCGGAGGCTGCAAGGCTGGAATGTGATTTTGTTTAGAGTGAACCCAAATGGAGTCGATTTAACCCTGCAGGAGTGGAGTCATCTGAAATACCACAGCCCCAGAAGGCAGGGTCTTGGTAAATAGAATAAAATGTGCAAAATATTTACTTGTGACCAGCAATCTGCCTAATGCAGTCCGGCAGCATTTTTAGGAAGCTTTGTGGGTTTTAACCATTAATTCAAAATTTATAGCCGGTTCAGAGTTCAACTAGCGATGGGGCTCTGTGGGTTCCTAAAACCTGTTTAAATCTTCCAGAGGTACCTGGGTCATCTCCTGCCTGGAGAAATCTGGAGAGAACTCTCACAGAAGGTGAGGGGCATGCTAGGCTAAGGGGTGCTCGCTTGGGTTTACTGAACACTTAGTGAACATGGGTTTGGGTTCTGGGGGTTGTGCACAGTCTGATTGGGAGGCGAATCCCATCCAACAGGAAACAAATGCAGAGGCACATGGAAGAGTTAGACCTAATGTCCAGGGGTATATGGTAGAAGATCTAGCCAGACACTGAGGCACCCACTAAGATGTGCCAACTTTCTCTGCCAACACAGGGTGTGTTGGCAGCTTCAAGATATGCGTTAGACCCAAATTGAGAACATAGCAAGAGCCATATTACAGCATGTGAAAGCATTTGGTGTCTCTTCACGGTATCCTGAGTTAGTGTGTGTGGTGACAGGAGTCGTGGGAAAAAGAGAGGGTGAGGGGCAGTGCATTCCCTTTTCCCTCTCCACCCTGTACCTTCCAGGAAGTGTCTCCTCTTTGCCCTTCCATCCTTGTCACGCATCCGACCCACAGCCCTTTAGAGACGACGGAAGCCACAAGCTGAGAAAAGAAGAATAGCCCTGGGATTCCGCCATACCTTTTGCTACCTGAGTCACGCTTGCACATTGAGAAACTTCATTTTCTAGTGCCTTCGTAAGGACATGGGAAACCCTCTCTGTCTCACTGAGGACACTCCAGGTCCAAAAGGCAACCAATCCAGAGCCCTAAAACCGGTAGTAAAGAGCAATTCTGATAAAAAGCTTTATTTTAAGTCAAAACGATTGTTATAAAAAAGCAACTTTAATTTTTTCCTGGATCTTGCTTTGTAATAATTAGTTGAAAACCATCATCAGAGGCAGATGGATATTTACACAATTTTAGTTATTTCCAGAATATTTAACTAACTATAGAACTGATCTAAAAAGGATGAACACTTTTTTTTTTTCCTGTAAGTTTCTTTGTCTCATGGACATAAAAGAAAAAGACAAACATATTTTAGCCCTTTAAAAACCCATTTCAGTAAAAGCCATGCCAGTAAGAACGGGGGCACTTGTTTCACACCCTTTTCTGTGGCCGTTAATCCAGTGACCCTATGTGTCAAGTACAAAGGACAGAGAGGTGACTCAGACATGGCTGCTGCCCTTTGAAACCACCTTGCTTTCCAAGAGGCTGTAGCTGAGGAGCATTCTCTATGGGAATCTCTTTTGTAGGACGAAGTGTCCCCCAAGAAACGCTATCCAGCATCTTCCATCCCTACTCATTCATGACTCATACTAAAAACGTCTAGGATGGAGTGAGCTTGAGGGAAAAAAAAAGACAGAAAAATGAGAAGTAAATACATTTGACAATAAATTTGAGATCATAAACCTTGGGATTCTTTTTATAATACCACGTACTTCAAAATCAGGCAGTATTTTTCATTCGACACGGATTTAAAGGTAGCTCAAAGAAAACATAGGATTAACGGTTAGTAGTGGGATAGTGAGTGAAAGCCAAGCTTGCAAATAAACACATCAGAGGCTCAGTCTAAAAAAAGGCAGAACACAAATAACCTCCTCTTGTTGTGCCTACAGTTTTGTCTAACTGTTCCCAGGTCATGAACTAATTTGCCAAAAGAGAGGTTAATTCCACTGCAGCAAGGCAGCATTTCAGGAAACAGGATTTGTGCATGTGGCCTGTGGAGGCTGGGTCACTCGCGGCCCCACTGGTAGAATGGCTCTCGGAAGGGCACTTCGAAAAACCCTGCAGTGTAGGTTAGTGAATGGGCAATACATTGAGACGTTGAAGAATACGGGCATTTGCAAACACAGCCTTGGCTTATATCCAAATGTTGATGTCTCCTTCACCTAAATACATTTGTTTTGAGAGACTGTGTGACCTTGGGCAGCCTACTTCCATTCCTAGGCTAGGTGTCCTCCTTGTGAAACAAGGAGCTTGGATGAGTTGCCCTTTCAAATCCCTCCCTGCCCCAAGGACTCAACACAGGAAGGCTGGCCTCTGCCCCCAGAAGCTTCCAACTGAAGGAGAACAGTCAAGTAGCCAAAGTGCTGGGAGTTCAGCTGCAGGGTGATTTCCATTCATGCTCATCTTTCAGAGCCCTGGGACGGGAGGACGAGCAAAGCATGACATCATTTTCAGGCAGAGACCTAAGTTCTCTTTTCAGGTCACATGATTTTTCCTCAAATTTTACACTTCATCGTTGGCTGCCCCATCTGACCTAACTCAGTGAGTCTCCTGATTTTCACGTGTGTAGAAGTTACCTGGGGATGTTGTAAAACATGCAGGTTCCTGAGCCTTCCTTGCTTCCAACAATTCTCATTCGGCGGGTCTGGGCTGGGACTAGGAAACAGCATGCTTAACTAGCACCCCAAGTATTCCCATGGATGAGGATTTGAGGAACACTGTTGTAACTGTTCTGAATTTGGGGTTCATCTCCTCCAAATCCTTAGCCTCCAGGGGCCAGGGCCCCATCTGACACTGCAATATAACAGAGAGCAAAGTGAACGGGACATGCCAGGTATTCAATCAAAATTCAAGGATGAAGTGAATCAATGAATGAGTCAAGTTCACATAATAGGGAAAGTCATTATCTCCATGAACTACCAAACAAAGCCATGCAGAGCTCTTCAGGCAATGCTTGAGAAGCTAGGGTGAGTGGGAGAAGGGGTACAAGGCAGACTCCCAAGGTGGGTCCCCGTTGGGCCACCAGAAACAGTAGGCTGCTGGCAAAGGGATGCTTCTTCTAACAAGCAAACATGTTGGTCCAGGGGGAGTCCCTGAGCCCCCACTATATTTTAAGCTGCATCCTTCAAAATGTCAAAAGTGGGATTAAAGTATAAATGATTGTCAATTCACTCCTGTCCTCCTGGTCCTGTGCTGAGCAATATAGGCCTTTTGGGGATGTAGGGCAGCAGGGGAGGGGAAGAGTTGAGGACGGTCTTTAAATGTAACTGAGTAGAGTGAGCTCCACCGTGTCTTGGGGGGATAAGGCAGTTCACAGGCTGCTACTTTTTTGTGACATAGCTTTTACGGGGGGAGAGCCAGAATATTAAGCTCATTGCTTCCAGATGGGAAGGTTGGACAAGACAGAGAGGCCTTGGCTCTGAAAGCCTGGACGCCGTGGTGCGATAGGGATGTGACATATTGAAGTAATCGAGATAGAAGATCTGGCTTTAGCCAAGGCTGTCAGATAGATACTTTTTAAAACATTACATGGTTTGTAACAAGGTATTGTGTATCCTCTCAGAAACCCTGCCGCCTCAGTCTCTGGGAAGATGGTGGGGGGGAAAAGTGTGCTTATTTTGCTTGAGTTACTAAAGCTCCTTTTATATATGAGGAATTTGGCATCTCCTGGCTGGGAGCGGCTGAGCCAACAGTCCGATGCACTTGTAATGTAGATCATGCTAGTGACTCGCTAAGTAAGTCCAGGTGCTTGCATAAGAGGCAGAATCCTAAGCACTCCCTTCTTTGAGCCCTGAAGCAATCATGGCCCAGTGCCTCAAATGAGCCTCAAATCTGTTTAATAAATCATCTGTCTATTTATAGAGTTAATTCCACGGAGAAATTCTTCAGGCTGTCTGGTGGGACCTCTTCCACTAGAGGGCGCCAATGCCCACCTCATTCATTCTAAGCGGCTCTTGTTTTACCAGGAACGTCAGCTCGCCCTGGAAGCCCTTTGTCCAGTCCTTTCTCTCATGTGACCTTTAGGCCCTAGATGCACGCAGGGTGGGGATGCTGAAGAAAACCCAGGCTTCACTGAAGAGTCTCCTCCTCCAGTGTCCACAGTGAGAGTTTTGTTCTGGGGTAGAAAGGGAGAGTAGGTCTAGCTGCCTTTGGAAATCTCCAGTTTGCACCGCACTAGTACTAGTTTACTTGGAATTCTCTTAGGGGACAGACGGCTCCTTCCTTGGTGAAATTCACACCTGAGAACAGGTTGCGACGTCCCTACGGACCCGGTGTCTGCTTTGCATTTCAAAGGCTGGGGACTGTTAGGCTCATATTTTCATTAAAATTTTGTATTAACTTCTGCCCCCCCCTTTCAATGTAATTCCAGGATATTTAATTTCAACCAATCATCTGAGGGGAGGGGGGAGGAGGAACTTGATGTGAAACAGCACACAGGGAAAGCCAGCCAAGTAAGAAAAGAGAGCGGCTCAGGGCTGTGTAGATGTGACAACTGAAATCTCTTTTGTTCTCCCAGGCAGGCTCTGAAACCAAAGTCCCTCAAGGACAGGAGATCTAGCTCTGAGCTTGGGATCAAGATGACCAGTTGTCCGGGCTGGCCTCCCTGCTGGGGCAAGTCCTTGAAAGTTTCCTGGCTTCGGTCACCTGGTTGGACTCTGGGGAGAGGAACGCCTACCATTTGCCACTGGCTGTGGGGATATGGAGAGAAAATTAACAAGGCTTCAGAAAAGCCACTCTCTGGAGACTGTGGTGGACATTAGTTATAATGTCCTAACCTCAAAATGACTCAAACTTCAGGTTACAATGGTTACACTGAGATGAACAAAAGAACATTAGTCAAACATTAGTCCCCCTTGGCCTTGCTGTAGGGTGGTGGTCACTTGTTCAAATGTCTGCAGGGTCCAGGCAGGTAATGCAAATGTAATTATGAAAGCATTCCTGCCACAGAGCAAGTGCACGATAAATATTTGCTGACCGAATGAGTGAATAAAAGTGGGTATGGTAGGAGGCATTAGGGAATGGTGGGCACATGGAAGGGCATGTGTCTTCCATGTTAAACTGGAAAGCACATGCCCTGTTTTTCGCGTTTAAAAATTATAGTTTTTTTAAAACATGACTTTAAATATCTTCTGACCCAAGGGCTACTGATTTGTAACTCTACATTCACTTTTATATATATTTAGGCCTACTTAAAAGACTAAGAAAGAAGGAAAATAAATTTGGTAATATGGGAAGTCCCAAATCTGCCCCATTGAGCTTGACTTTAATATATTATCTTTGTTCATAAATACAGTCCTATTTTCCCTCCTACGTACCCACTTTGGATTAGGTAAACTCAGTCACTTTGGAAATATTATGTACAGATGGTACTATACCGAATGAAGGATCATAGCAACACTCTCTACTGCAGATCTCTATATGGAGGGCAGGCCGATGAGCTAATGGTCAGTCCCTCAAGAAAAGTCCCCATCAACAAAACCACAAGGTTGTGCCGGAGCCAGAGGGAAACCTGGCCTGGTTTTAGACCCGGTCATGGAACTGGGCTCTCCTTAATTCCCAGGGCTCTTTGTGAGGACCCATGAGTTAGTATCATGGGCTTTATAAAGCCCTTTAGAGAAAGGCCTTTATAAATGGCAATGTGCTGGTGAGTATAAAGGATTCACACTATGAATCTGGGGGAGAAACTGGAGGAACAGTTCTCATACGGGTTTGTTACGATAGATTATTGGCATGGTTCTCTGTGCCTGAGTAACATGCCTCTATTTATGGCGTCAACCTTTGCTTTTCCCCTGAAGCTATCTCTGACTTGAGTTAAGGAGCCCATAGCTCACGTTTGCCTGTTACCTCTGACCCTCAGTCAGTGCTCACCTGCAGCCCTGCCCCATCCTTAGAGTGGGTGTGAGGGGATGAGCCTTGGGGCCGGACACTCCATAGCCTGCTCTCTGTGCTCTGCCTCCTCCAAACCCCAGCAGTGGGCCCCACTCTCAGTCATTCATTGTTTGCACTTCTTTACTTTCTACATCTATCTCAACAATACTTAGTTGCCTATTTCCTACGTTATATTTTAGGTAAATGTGCGATATTATTTCATCCTGGAGCTGAGGGGGATGCACCTAGCGTTGCATCACCTAGGGTGACCAAGGCCAGCTCTCACTGCCAGAACCCAGCCCTGCTTCCTAGTCTGGTGAAGGCAGATGCTTGGACTTATGTTTCTAATAAGATGCGTGGATTTGCACTGCCTAATGATCAAAGTCAACCTCCTAAGCCTGGAATTTGAGGCTCTCCAAATCTGGCAATATCTTTCTTATCCTCCCGCACTTCCTTATAAGCACCCCCAGCTTCAGGCACCTCGGAGCACCCCCCTTCCACATACACATCCCACATTTTCTCATGTCAAGCCTTGATCCATACAATTTCTTCTGCCTGAAATTTTTTTTCTGCCATGTCTGCCTGCCATAATCATGAGCATTTTCAGAGAGAAATGTTTATACACCCCTGTATTTCCATAAAGAGGGAGAGGCAAGATGGAGGGTTTCACCATCCTCTCTGGGAAAGGAAAGGATAGAGAACACTTCCAGCTCTTCTCTCCAACTTTCACCCATTCTTCTTAGAGCAGAGGGGTGGGGGACCAGGACCTTAGCACACTGGGCTCTGTCCCACCCCTCCCCACTTTGTAGCATTCTACTTGCTCCCTTGGGCCAGGGCTTAGAGGCCATCAGGAGGCCCTGCTGTCAGTGTGTGTTCCTCCATGGAGGCAGGACTGGCCCAAAGCAGCAACGCGCCCTGCAGTAGGAGGGTGAGCACATCGCTCTGCAGACCCAGGCCTGCCTTCACCAGGCTCTCCTAAGCTTTAGGCCGAAAAGTATACTCTCCTTCATTCTGGTTCTACCTCTCTTGCTTTCATTGTCTCTGAATACTGGTGGGGGTGGGGTGCGGTGGGTGGGGAACAAGTTATTAGGTATATCCTCCAATCTCCAAATCACAGAAGTCTCCTCTGTCTCCCCTCACCTGATGCCCTCAGCCTCTCTTCTTCCTCTCCGGGTAACTCCCACAGAATTTCAGGATTGTATTTCATTTGCTCATCCTGCTGTTCAACAGAAATTTACAGGTGTTTGGAGAGCTGGGATTCTCCTGACTTTTGATGTGAGAAGTCACATTTCAAGTTGCGATTTCCTCTGAAAATCCAGTTCTTGGCATTCGTGTGGTATAATGAGAATGAAATTGGACAGGAGGCCAATTTCATTGGCCTTCTCAGATTGAGGCCTATAAAATATTGAGAGCCTTTGAGGAGCCAGCGATGGTGCCAGGTGCTTTCTGAGGCGTAATCTTGAGAGCGTTGAGTAACGGATCTCCTTTTTATGACGACGGTAGCTGAAGCTCAAAGACAGAACAAACAATAAGGAAACCGTGCTCTGCTCACGTAGCCTACGGTTGGTAGACCCAGAGCTGAGACCCAAAACCCTTGACCTTGAATGCTCTGATCTTGTGTCTCATCACACACATTCTCTCTGTGCCTCCTGCAGTCCCTCTGCAGCCACAGAGTAACCTATAAAACATATCTGTAGCAACACAAGGCCATTCAGGGTACAAGTGCACTAAAGACTCCACGCAGGGCTGATCCCCGTGACCTAGTATATTCATGGTAGGTTTAACGGAAGGAGCAGAATTGATTGGAGCCCTGGAAGGAGAATTCTTAAGTTGGCAGAGAGGACCTGGAGGGGCATTCTAGGCAGTAACCACAGTAACCAAGGAGCAGAGGCCAGATAGATTGAGGGAAATCCAGAACACAGTGAACTGACCAGCCTAGCCTGACCCAAGGTTGATGTTGGGACGAGATAGGAGGTGGAGCTAGAAAGGACAGTTAGGTCTTTACCTAATTGGTTTTTCAACTTGGGGTGAACAATGGTATCACCGTTTTGAAAATACATATCCCCAGTCCCTAGACCTAGTGAATCAGAATCTCAAGGAATGGGTTGGGGCAATTATTGTCATCTTTTTAATCTTCCACAGGTAATTCTGGTGCTGAGTAGAGGCTGAGAAACACTGAGAAGGAAAGTCATAAAGCAGACACAGAGCACTGGGTTTAGATTCATTTCAGTTCTTGTCTTGGCATCTATAGTGCTCTGAGTTGGGGCAAACCACCTCAGTTTTCTAATTTTTAAGATAGGAGCAATCATAGGAGTATCTACCTCCCTCAAAAGTTCATTATGGTGAGAAAGCAAAATGTTGTATTTGAAAGCCCTAGCGCAGTACACGCCCCGAGGAAAACAGAAGTAAAGGTGAGCTGATTCTCTGAATTGGGAGGTGCTGCAGGGTGCTGGTGTTTGGGGCTGGTAGGGCACACAGGGAGGAATGAGCGTTGAGGATCAGAGAGTCCTGGAAAGGGGCTAATGCAATGATTCAGGTGTGAGCTGATAAAGTACAGAGATGGTGAGGCCCTGAGGACATCTGTGTGGCCACAGGCCAAAAGGATTCCAGTTCTCCTTGGTGAAAAGGAAGGCAGTATCCACATCTAAAAATAAAACAAGCTTCTCCCAACACTGGCCTGGGTGCCCTGAAATGACTGGAGGGCAATGAGATGCAATTCTAGTTTAAGAAATTTGGCTCTTTTAATACAAATTTAATACAAATTCACAAGCAGCTTTACTGGGGGAAAATGTAGCATGTCTTCCAGAATATTGCTAATGAGAGGACTGTCCAGGCAGGAGGCCCTGGGAGCTCTGATTCTGGCATCTTCCATCAGATGGGGGGGAAGGACAGGGGACCAAAACCCTGGAGGTTTAACAAAAGCTGAGCTGCCATTCCATACCCCCAATGCTCCCAACTTGATCCCTGGAGCAATTCCCTCTGATCCTGAAAGAGTTACTACACCTCAAGGTGGGGTGGGGCTGCCTGCCCCCCTTCCTCCCCTCCTGGAAGCTGCAGGACCCATTATCTCATGAACTTTCCCCATATCCCTTGGAAATAAGTATTTCCTTATGGTATTGACTGTTATTCTCATTTTACAGCTGAGCACATGGAGACAGAGAGATGGTCCTCAAAAGAGGGGGACATTTTCTTCCTTTTCTCTGGACTCCGTCAAGTTCAAATCATAAAAAGGAAAGTACAGGGAAGATCTCTGCGTATTTCCAAGCCCGAGGTAGCAGGGCTCAGCGTTAGGAGAAGGAATGTTTATTGTGGGTTTTGTGTGCTGCAAAATTTATGTTCAATTTTTGGGGGACGGTGGATAGCTCCTTTTTATTTTCATATGCCCATAAAGAAAGATGGGGTTTCTGAAATAATCTTGTGGATCCTGTATTTTGCATATGAGGAAATCAAGGCCAAAAGAGGGGAACTGTTAAACAGGCTCTGAAGGGAAAAACTGAGCTCCCAACTCCTAGTTGCATTTACGTCCTGCTGCCCGCCCCAGCCTAAACCGTTTCACATGCGCTGTGGGCTGACTCTCCAAGTAAAGGCACATCCAAGGGTAATTCTGACTTTCCTCAAGGTCATCGTGAGAGCCTGGCTAGAGGCTGGACTTATCTGCAAAGTTTGAGAAACATACTGAAATTATCAAGACTTGGAACACGGCCGTCGTTTGCACTGAGGTTTCACTGCCTTATCGAGGAGATCCTAGGCTTGAACTTCTCAAGGTTTAGCCAGTCAGTTTTATTTACCTCATCAGGAGCCCTGCAATCTTAGGCTGGTCCCCCAGGCCTGGGTTGAGGAATCGGGGAGGTATGGGAGACATGCTGGCTCCACAGTCCTCCAGCGACTGACCAGGGATAGGAGTTCTGGGAAACCTCCCCAGCCTGAAAGCAGCTTGGGTCCTGGGCCTGGTACAAGGAGGGGCACAGATGGGGCAGCCTGGATGGCTGCTGTCTGGGTGTCTTCCCAGGTGGAAGATAGGCCATCAACATAGAGCCGTGGGTCTGAGATACAAGAACCAACATGGTGGTCAGTACAGGGTGACCCCTTTCTATACAAGTGATCTGTTACTGGAGACTTCCCACAATTACAGATGTGAGTAGTCCAAACTAATTTTCTTATAGGCAAAAAGAAGAAAGGATACGTTTTTGAGACTTACAAATTTATCCATACTGTAAAATAAATAATTTGTTTTTGCTTTTAAATTTACTTTTAAAACAATAAACGCATAATATATAAATAAAAATTTTCAGGAAACTAAGAGAAGTTTTTTAATTGTTTTTTCCTTGAGGTTATCTCTAATGTTTTCCTAAATCAACTCTAAATCAACTGCTTGAGTTATCCTGGCAGATATTTGACAAGTTTCATAGTATTTTATCACATCTAAATCTATTTTGTTATGTTTTTATTCTCAGGAATGTTTCTCAGCAAAAGCACTATCCTTGCCACTTACTGTACCCCTGGATAGCATTGACATAAGATATAGAAAAAATGCTTATATTATAAAAGCACTGAGTAATTAAAGAAATAGCAGAAAGAGTGTTCCACCCTACTTGCTTGGGTGAACAACAGAATGGACAGTTTAAGGATTTGTGTGTGCTGACGAATAGAGCATTGCCATGGAACAATAGTGAAAATTTAGCACTATTGATCATTAGGCAATTCTCAATTTTTATAAATTTTGGAGATTTGAGTAATTTTGAATTTTTGTCATTTTGTGTACTATGTTTGAATTCATCTACCTTTCTACTGTATTATAAAATATACAAAATACTGTGGAAGTTCAGAGAAGGGAGTGGAGGAAAAATACTAGAATCAGGATTAAAACTCACCACTCTCGCTTCTGGACAATTTTATATATGATTTACTCAGCAACATATCATCTAAAGATCCACCAGGCTTATATTCTTTGCACATTTGACACACCCCATTGCTTCTTTCAGGGGAGATCATTGCCAAGAAGTCATCATGTTAGGCACATTTATTTTATTCTGTTCCCATGACAATACTATAATGTCAGTTTCTTTATGGTCAAGCTCCTATTGAATATTGTGTCATTTCCCTGTGTCTCTAGTTTCTCTAGAATTGTGGGCCCTTGAGTCCTGGCTGCTTTGGCAGTTCTGAACTCCAGTGTTTATCTCCGCAGCCTCTTAGCAACTATTCTTTGCCAGGCTTTGCAGACTCTCTCAATTGGCAAATGCACCAGATCAAAGCAGTGTCAAAAACTGTGCACACAACCTAGCCCCATAAATCTTGGCTGTTACAGTAGCTTTCTACTGACTTTTATTTTATCTACTTGTCTTATTGTTCTCGGCTAGAACAATGGTTTGCTAGAGCTACTGTGCATAACCAAAAGTGGAAGATGACATATGTTTTTGAGATTTGTATATATAGATCTGGGCCCTGCCTTTTAGCAGATGAATAGAATTTACATACACAGTACATTGTATTTATTTATAGATGGATATTTGGGTGTTTTCCAATTTTCACTGTTCAAAATAATGCTGCAATGAATATTCTTGGATGTGTTTTCTTGTGCACATCTTTCAGAATTCCTCTAGAATATACATCTGGAAGTGGAATTGCAGAGCCAGAGAGGATGCTCATTTGTAATTTCATTACTTATTGCCAATCTTCTTTCCACAGTAGTTGATCCACCTTTATGTTTCCCCCAGCAGTGTATGAGTGTTTCTGTTTACCACTATCTTTGATAATTGTGAAGCCATTTAATTTCTGCTCATCACATGGAAATGGGTTTATATCTTCTTATGAGTGGGGTTCTCAAGTTCATTTCACTTCAGAGTTCTACTTCTGGAAACGCCTGTTCACATCCCTGGTCAATTTTTTGAATGAGTTTTTGGCTCTTCCTTATGAATCTATTTTCTTCTTCTGGTTTTACTGACATATAATTGACATATAGCACTGTAACATTTAAGGTGTACAGCATAATGATTTGACTTACATACATCATGAAAGGATTGCCATTATAACTTTAGTAAACGTCCATCAACTCACATAGATATTCAATTAAAGAAATATAAAAATGTTTTTTTCCTTGTGATGACAACTCTTATTTACTCTCTTATCAACTTTCATATATAACATCCAGCAGTGTCCATTATATTTGTCATGCTGTACATGACACCCCTAGTACTTATTTATCTTTTAACTGGAACTTTGTACCTTTTGACTGCTTTCATCCAATTGCCCTTCCCCCCACCCTCTGCCTCTGGTAACCGCAAATCTGATCTCTTTTTCTTTGAGTTTTTTTGTCTGCTCATTTGTTTTTTTTTTTTTTTTTGCGTTATGTGGGCCTCTCACTGTCGTGGCCTCTCTCGTTGCGGAGCACAGGCTCCGGACATGCTGGCTCAGCGGCCATGGCTTATGGGCCTAGCCGCTCTGCAGCATGTGGGATCTTCCTGGACCAGGGCACGAACCCGTGTCCCCTGCATCGGCAGGTGGATTCTCAACCACTGCGCCACCAGGGAAGCCCTGCTCATTTGTTTTTGAAGTACAATTGACCTACAACACTGTGTTAGAGAGATCAACTCACACCTGTTATAATGGCTGTTTTCAAAGGGACAACAAAAAACAAAAGTTGACAAGGACATGGAGAAAAGACAACCCTCATGCACTGTTGGAGCGAATGTAAATTGCTGCAGCCTCTATGTAAAGCAGTATGGGAGTTCCTCAAAAAATTAAAAACAGAACTACCGTGCAATCTAACAGTCCCACTCCTGGGTATTTATCTAAAGAAAATTAAAACACTAATTAGAAAAGATGGACACTCTAATGTTCATTGCAGCATTATTTACAATAGCCAAGATATGGAAGTAACCTAAGTGTCCATCAAATGATGAATGGATAAAGAAGAAGTACACACACAATGGAATATTGCTTAGCCATAAAAATAATGAAATCTCATCATTTGCAACATCATGAAAGGACCTAGAGGGTATTACGCTAAAGGAAATAAGTCAGACAGAGAAAGACAAACACTGTATGATTTTACTATGTGGAATCTAAAAAACAAAACAAGTGAACAAATATAACGAAACAGAAGCAGAATCATAGATGCAAAGAACAAACAGGTGTTGCCAGAGGGGAGGGGTGTGGGTGGAGAAGAGAAATATGTGAGAGAGAAAGAGGTATAAACTTACAGTTGCAAAATAAATGAGTCATGGGTATGAAATGTACAATGTGGGAATATTGCCAATAATTATGTAATATCTTTGTATGGCGACAGATCATAACTAGACCTATTATGGTGATCATTTTGAAATGTATAGAAATATCAAATCACTATGTTGTGTAGCATGAATCTATTTATACAACCTGGATACCGATTAATCCTTGGTTTGTTATATATGTGGCAAATCTATCTGAAAGTATTTATTGAGTGCCTTCTACATGTAGTGCTAGGGACATGAGGGTGACTAAGACAGACTGGGTCTCCATTTTCATGGATCATATGTTCTGGAAGGGGGAACAGATTATCAACAAAATTAATCAATATTTATTTATTTATTAAACTAATAAAATAATTTTAGATCAGAAGAAATACTATAAAAATAAAACAGGAAAATGAGATGAAGAGTGATGGGTGTGGAAAGTGCTACTGCAGGGTGGAGAGGTCACAGAAAGCTTCAAGCTAAGGCTGGATGAGACAAAAGAGCTCTATGAAGCTAAAGGGAGAGTGTTCCCCCATAGGGGTAAGAAGTAGTCCCAGGTCCTGAGACAGCATCAACTGGGCATTTAGTGTTTTCTTTCTACGCACCCATCCTCCAAAGGCCACCATCCTCTGCTCCAGCAGGGCCACGAGTATTGCTGATCCGGGTCTGGGTTGCAGCAGGCAAGATGTACAGATTATTCTCTGTTACAATAAGATGCGTTTAGCTCACCCCCCTCCCCTGCCAATGATAATAACTGAAAGACGAGGGAAGTCTGTCTTTCACAGAGCACAGCTCATGCCATCTGGACAGCATCCTGACTAACACAACGAGCATCCTGGATTCAGATAACCCAGGTTCACATCCTCCTTCCGTCATCTTAGCTGAGACCCTAGAGAGAGTTCTCTAAACACTCTGTGTTTCAGTTTCGCCTTGTGTGGAATGAGGGTTATATTTGTCATAGGCAGGCCTCTCAGATGTCCCCCGGTGATCTTTGTCTCTTGGGTTCCACGTCCTTGTGTAATTCTCTCTGAATAATGTAGGCTGGACCAAGTGACTCACTTCTAATAACTAGAATATGATAAAACTGATAGGATGCCACTTCTGAGATTAGGGTTTTGTTTTGTTTTGTTTTAAAGATTAGACTTTTACTGAATTAAACTGAGATGTAAATTCATGACTGATTCATATCTTGAAAAATAAGGAAGGCTAGGTTGCATTAGGAGGATTGATAACAAAGGAAACACTGAAATGTAACATAAATCAAATAATTTGCATTATCCAGAGCTGAGAAATAAATAGCATAGTATAACTATTGTTCCCAATATCCAATAGAAATTAAGACATCACTGCAGAAACAAACAGCTTATATAATCTTATTTTTTTTTGTAGATTCCACATATAAGCTATATTATGCGATATTTGTATTCCTCTGGTTTACTTCACTTAGTATGATAATCTCTAGGTCCATCAATTTTGCTGCAAATGGCATTATTTCATTCTTTCTTATGGCTGAGTAATATTCCACTATATATATGTACCACGTCTTCTTTATCCATTCATCTGTCAATGGACATTTAGGTTGCTTCCATGTCTTGGCTATTGTAAATAGCGCTGCAGTGAACATTGGGGTGCATGTATCTTTTTGAATTATGGTTTTCTCCAGACATATGACCAGGAGTGGGATTGCTGGGATCATATGGTGGCTCTAGTTTTAGTTTTTTAAGGAAACATCATACTGTTCTCCATCGCGGCTGCACCAATTTACATTCCCGCCAAAAGTGTAGGTGGGTTCCCTTTTCTCCACACCCTCTCCAGCATTTATTATTTATAGACTTTTTGATGATGGCCTTTCTGACCAGTATGAGGTGATACCTCATTGTAGTTTTTTGGGGGTTTTTTTTGCGGTACGCGGGCCTCTCGCTGCTGTGGCGTCTCCCGTTGCGGAGCACAGGCTCCGGACGCGCAGGCTCAGCAGCCATGGCTCACGGGCTCAGCCGCTCCGCGGCATGTGGGATCCTCCCGGACCGGGGCACGAACCCGTGTCCCCTGCATCGGCAGGCGGACTCTCAACTACTGTGCCACCAGGGAAGCCCCCTCATTGTAGTTTTGACTTGTATTTCTATACTAACTAGCGATGTTGAACATTTTTTCATGTGACTGTTGGCCTTCTGCATGTGAGATTAGGTTTTAAAGGTCTGTGACTTCCATCTTGCTGACTCTCTCTCACTCTTTCTTGCTCGCTCTCTTTAGGAGCCAGATACATATCAAGGGACCTAAAGGACGAGGAACTAAGGATGCCTTCCAGCCAATGTCCACCGAGGAACTGACTCCTACTAACACCCACTGAGCGAGCCTGAAGTGGACCCTGCTCAACTGAATGAGAGAATGTGACCCTGGCTGAGAATGGATGGCAGCCTTGTGAGAGACCCTGAGCTGGAGGACCCAGCTAAGCTGGGCCTTGATTCTTAATCCACAGAATAAATAAACGCATGTTATTTTAAGACATGGAGATCTGGGGTAATTTGTTATAAGAGACAGATAACAAATATAATAAATGACCTTATCAGGTGGTGCCTGTGAGGATGACATTATACAATACAAGTAAAGTGCTGTGAACACTGTGCAACACTTGATAAGGACTCCTTAAATGTTGCGGGTGCTATCCCACTTATTGCCAAGGTTAGGCAACTTGTGCATTATCCAATATTCAGGCTGACAACGAGGCTTGTCTCCCACAAATCTCCCTCAAGCCCTTTGCACCACAGATCCGACCCAGGGAGCAGTCTTGCAGTTACAAATCTCAAGGGTGACTTCTTCAAACAGGTGAACACTCCAGCCAAGCTCACTTCTGACTTTCTCCAGGAAGGCTTTACACACAGACCCCATCCACAAAGCACTCTCCTTTACTCTGGAAACCCCACAAAGCACTATCCTTTACTCTGGAAAACTTCCTCCACTATTTTCAGTGTCTGATGCATATTGTATTGTCTAGAACTGTATTCTGTCTTCTCATGTCCCCTTCCCCACCCCCAGATCAACTTGAAGCCCACTGAAGCCCAGCAGTGGAACGTCACAGAGCTCGAAGTAGACTGATCAGGTGTGTGTGATCTTGGACAAGCCACACAACCTCTCTGTGCCCATTTCCTCATTTTTAAAGTGAAGACAGCAATACCAACCTCAGAGATTAATACCTTCACACCTTTAGCAGAATGCCTGACCTAATATTCACTGATCAAATCTTAGCCATTTCCATTATTATCATGACTCTGTATTTCCCTCCACCCCTGTGCAACACTAGGTACCTGAAAGGGATTCTACATATGCTACAGTTTTTTTTTCCTTATCACCTTCTTAGTATATAATTGATTTCTTAATGTTACTCTTTATTCATGTCCTCTCTCAGTGGAATTCAAGCTTCATTAGTGGGGTGTCTTTGCTTGTATTGTTCATGAATTGATTCCAAGGACCTAGCACAGTGCTTAACATACAGTAAGGGTTCAGGATATTATGACTGACTGACGACTGAATGAATGATAATGATGCTCAAAAGCCACTTAACCTCTCCGAGTCTGCCTTCTCTAAAGAGGAATAACACCACTACTGCAAGGAGCAGCTGCTGCTTTTGCTTCCCTGATGTTTCTTCTACATCTAACAACACAGCTCCTCCTTCCTGTGTGAAAGACATTCCATGAGATTCAGGTGGCACTGACAGGAGGGGTGGTACTGTCACCGAAGCTGGCCTGGCCAGTTGAGAAGTACCACTTCTCTGACTATGGGGGTGCCCAGATGGGTATATGCTCCAAGTAGGCCCAATCCATAAGAGTCGATCAGTGTGCTGTGAGTGAGGGGTGGCTTGGGGGGGCCCAGGTTGTCTGGGCCGTGTGTGCTGGAGGTTGCCAGCAGCCGTCCTGCAAAATGTGAAGGCAGTTTGCCTGAGGAGGAAGCCGGGCAGGGGTAGGCAGAGCAGAGCCAGCAGCCTCAAGAAAGAGTGGGCCTTGTGCTCTTTCTGTTCACAAGGACTGGCTGAGAGTCAGCTGAGGCAAACAAGATTTCAGAAATGGATCAGAGGACTAATATGGAGAGAAGGACTGAGGTGACAGAAAGAGGGAGTTCTCTGTCTGAAATGCCATCCTTCCATGTTTGTTTGTAAAACTTCTGCTCATCCTTCAAAACCTCATTTGAGGAGGTTTTTCCTCTTCTAATTCTCCCAGGCTGAATTGATCATGATCCCCTCGTGCCCCATGGTACCAGGTTTAGACTTGATCACACTCTTAACACTACAAATTGCAGTTACCTGCTGTGTTAGTCATCCAGGGCTGCCATCAGAAAATATCACAGATGGTGTGGCTCACACAATAGGAATTTACCTTCTCATGGTTCTGCAGGCTAGAAGTCCAAGATCAAGGTGTCAGCAGGCTTGGTTTCTGCTGAGGCCTCTCTCCTTGGCTTGTAGACAGCCGCCTTCTTACTTTGTGTTCACGAGGTCTTTCCTCTGTGGATGTCATCTGTGTTCTGACCTCCTCTTCTTATAAGAACTCCAATCATATTGGATTAGGGAACACCCATATAGCCTTATCTCACTTTAATCACCTCTTTAAAGGCCCTATCTCCAAATACAGTTACATTCCACAGTATTGCATGGGGCTAGGGCTTCAACATATGAATTTAGGGGGGCAAAATTCAGCACAAACACCTGTCTACCTGCCTATTTCCTCCACCAAATTTCTTGAGATCACATGAAGCTGCTTTGAAAAAGTTTGATGAATGAAAGAAAGAAAGAATGAGTAAGTGAAAGGAAAACATTGTCCTGCACCAGGGCAAGACAGAGCTTTCATTTGTCCACAGTGGCCACGTCCCTATTTGGCCTGCTCTGATGGGTATAGAAGACCCTCATGACCTGGCTTAAGTCTACCAGGGGTTATTGGGGTTCCTTTGTCCCTGTTTTGGGTGAGAGAGTGTGCCAAGGGGATGCCTACATTCAAATGACAAAGAATCAGATTAATTATTTTAATCCTACTTAAGGTCTTCCTTTCCTCTACTCTCTTGCTCTCTTCCCACATCCAATAAATCTCCCAGAGCTGTCAATTTTTCCAAAGTAGCTATCACTTGATGAGCTCTTGGTTGGACTAGAAAACCAGCTTCCCACCTGGTTTGTTTCCCACCAGTGTCCCCACTTTAACACTACCCTCGTCCTTGTGATTGCAATCTATCTGGAATACAGGTTAATCTTGCCATTCATCCGTTAAAAAAACTCCAAGGACATCCCACTGTCTAAAAGAGTCACATTAACTTGCCCTTCGTACCTTTCCTGGTGTTGTCTCATCCATCCATCCAGGGTATTCTTTATTCTCCACTCTCCTGCCCCACCAGGACCCGTCCCCGAGCCTCAGCCTGTGCACTGCAGTGCCTATAGCACTCTTCTCTCTCTTCCTTCCTAGGGAATCCACCCTTTCCAGGCCACGCTTCCCAAACCACATGCTCTACCAAAGCCTTCCCACCCTCCACCATTAGTTGTCCTTTGAGCTCATAGACTTCATCATAGACTCAACCCTTTTATATTATAGCCATTTGTATGCATATATTTAACTACACCTGCTAGACTGGGAGTAGCCTGACGGTCTTATTAATCAGTGTATCCCGAGCTCCCAGCACAGTAACTGGAATATAACAGACACTCAAAAACAGTTAGCAGAATTTCTCTGGATGCCTAATATGTCCCAGGCATAGAGACATGCATGGATCTGACGTAGACATAGACACTACTTATAGTAATATGCAGTACTATGTTAAAGGCTTGAATGGAGGTGAGGGTGGGAAAGGTTTCCTGTAGAAGCAGCACTTGATCCTGGGCTGGTCACATGGGTAGTGACCTTATGAAGAAAGTGAAAAACAATCCCTTGCCCAGGCAGGGTAAGAACAAGGGGAAGCATTCCCAGTAGAAGTAAGTTGACCAATTCAAGGAAAATTAGAAGCAGCCAAAAAAAACTTCAAGAATATCGAGTGGCTGAAATTAGTGGAGAAGGAAGAATCATTTGCTGAAAGTCTTCACGTTGAAGTGATGGTCCTTGGCTTGCAGCACTGATCACCTCCTGCTTCCATGAACTTCCAGATAGCAAAAGAAAGGGCAGGAGCCCACATATGGGATGACTTAAATTGGTGCAAGGTAATATGTGTGTCACTCTGATCGGGGGTGGTACATGCTGCATTATTAGGCCCAGGCTGAGGCCATGGTACAGTCATAAATCAAGAAGCTGGGGTTTAAGAAACAGTGGAAATGCTAAGGAAACATGAAGTGGCTGACCTGTTGGGCTGGGCTCTTACTCCCGACAAGAATTTCGATGACTAATGATGTGGATACAGAAGTACTTAACTTTCTCATAACCGCATGTGTAATTTATTTAATTCTGGGCTATCATGCAGTTCCGGGAGCCCTTTAAGATGATCAGTTGAAAAAGGTTTCCCACTATTCAGAAGAGGCTGGAAATTTGTGCTTTCAAAGAAGATTTTTTTTCCCCTGGTAACTGGGGTTCATGGATAGAAAGGTGGGATTGAGGAGAAGCCACCCACCTTTCTAGTTTAATTTATAGTTTTTGAAGTTCTACCAGTAGATAATCATTCAACTGGATCTTTGAGAGCCTTTAAAAAAATAAAAATAACTAGGAAGGAGGTGGATCTCATTTCAGGGTTTAGTGGACCGTGTTCACAGAGATTCATGGCAATCTGCTGAGAGAAGGGCCTAAATGTTTGTGGGGTGTTGAAGGATGACAAGTCACATAAGCCCGAGACTGCCTACCTGCCTGCCCACCTGCCGTTCTGTTAATCACCTGCTGCCTCATGTCTCTGAGCCTCAACTTCCTCATCTCTAGAAGGAGACTAAGAATACCCACCTCACAAATTGTGGAGAAGATCAAAAGGCAAAGTTAGACGCATGTGTTCATACATGATATGCTTCTTAGATGTGTGTGAAAGTCAGATATATTTAACTTGAACAAACATTATACATGTATAGATGTATTATAAGAAAAGATTGGTCCCAGCTAATTATAAACTACATAATCCCTAACTGGACATTATTGGTCTGGGGCAATCTCAGAAATAGTATTTTTAGTATGTCTTTTTTTGTTTGTTTTACTGATTTCTTTCTTTTTCTTCTTATTTTATTTTATTTTTTTTACTTTACAACTGAACACAGAGAGAGCGAGCTTAAGCCAAGTGAATGATATTGTTTGTTTATTTGTGCCTTCTTTACAAGCATAGGCCAGTTTTATAAATCTTTTCAAAGAATTAATATTGCTGACCCTATTATATGTTTGCTTTCTATTTCATTAGCATCTGCTCTTACATTCCTTATTTGTTTATTTTTTTATTTACTCGAGTTAATTTTTTCTGTACTTTTTTTAACTTCTGAAAATGAATGCATAGCTGATTGATTTCCAATTATTCTCTATTTCTAATATGTTCATTCAAGGCTATTATTTCACTATCATTTTCTAAAAATATTCTAAAATTCCTATTTTGATTTCTTATCTGATCCATCCCTAATCTAGAAGTGTATTTCTTGATTCTCAAACATATGAGAGTTTCCCAACTATGTTTAGTTACTGACGTTTATCTTAACTCTGTTGTGATTAGGGAACACTATGTACTCTCAAATTCATGAGATATGCTGCAACTTGCTTCATACCCCACTATAAAATCAGTTTTTGACATTCTTCTGCCTGTCCTTGAGAGTTGATATATTCTTCTCTTGTTGGGCACAGTGCTGCATATCTGTCCATTAAATCAACTCACTTAACCAAATTGCTGTTCAAATCTTCGACAGGCTCACTGACATCTGGCCGGCTTTGTCAATCAATTACTGAGATAGATGTGTTAAAAAAAAATCCCACTATGACAGTAGATATGCCCATTCCCCTTGTAGACATGCGTTTTTCTTTTGGCTTTGTATGTTTTGAGGCTCTGTACCTTTAAATTTCATAGCTAGGTTTATGAAATTTTTTTAAAAAACTGTTGTATCTTCCTGGTGAATTAAAAACATTTATCATCATGAAGTGACCTTCTTTATCTACATAGTGCTTTTCAGATTAAGTGTTAGTTTGTTTTAACAGAGTTATGCCAGTTTTAACTTGGTGACTTTTCCTGATGCATATTTTTCCTTTCTTTTGTTTTTAATATCTTCATACTTACTTTCAAGATATATTTCTGTAACACTGGGTTTTTAAAATAGTATAAAAAGCTCCATCTTTCGAACAGAAGTATTTATTCACTTTTATTTATTATAACTACACATTTTGTTTTACATCTACCATGGTATTTTGTATCCTATATTTGTTCCACATTTTCTACATTTTTTCCTTATTTTCTTTCAGAAACATTATTTTTATCATTCTTTTTTTTCTGCTATACTAGTTTAGAGATTACACCTTTTAAAAATTATTTCAATGGTTACTCTATATCACATCATTCATCCTTAATAATAAGTTTGAATACCAAACTTTACCTTTATCTCACCCCTGCACAATAGAAAATCTTCAGAACAGTTGAACTCAATTTACCCCTTCCTGATTTCTATCTAAATATTATCAGGTATAAATCTATTGTCTTACATTGTTATTTTATATACATTATTATTTATAAATAGTAAATGTTTATACAATTATTATTTTCTAACATGATTATCAGCTTTATACTTACACAATATTTTCTTTGTTCTTGCTTCTTTCCTGTATCTCAGAACTTCTGTTTGGAATTACTTTCCATGTGTCTAAAGTGAATCATTTAAAATGCCCTTTGGGGAGGGTTGGATTGGGAATTTGGGATTAACAGATGCAAACTATTACATATAACATGGATAAACAACAAGGTCCTATTGTATAGCACAGGGAACGATATTCAATATCCTGCAATAAACCATAATGGAAAAGAATAGGAAAAAGAAGTGTATATATAATATATATAATATTATATTATATATATATATAACTGAATCACTTTGCTGTACACCAGAAGCTAACACATTGTAAATCAACTATTCTTCAATGATATATATGTGTATATATATATATAATATGAAATATTCTAAAAAAAATCTATGAGCAGCCACAATTTATATCGCTATATTTTAACTTAGTGTTAGGTATTAACTCTATTATTAAGATTATTATTATTAAGATTATTATTATTATTAAGATTATTATTATTATTATTAAGATTATTAACTCTAGTATTAAGATCAATTGCAAAAATAAAGTGCAGCAATAAATAGGAAAAAAAATAAGACGCCCTTTGATGTGGTTCAATAGTGGCCAGTTCTCTCCGTTTTGGTATGTTTGTTAAGATTTTTATTTTACATCCATCCTGGATATATATTTTGATTGGGTATAGAATTCTGGGTTGGTAGTTATTTTCATTTAGCATATTACTGTCTTCTGGCTTACATATACTACTTCTGGTGATAAGTTGGCTGTCCATCAATCTTGCTTTTAAAGGCAATTTCACTGTAGCTTTTAATATCCTCTCTTTGACTTCTGTTTTCTGCAGTTTCTTTATGATGTATCTAGTTACAAATGCTTTTTTATTAAAATATAGGGTTCACTCAGTATTGTACATTCTATGCATATTGACAAATGTACAGTGACATATATCCACCATTATAGTATCACACAGAATAGTTTCACTGCCCTAAAAATCCTCTGTGCTCTCCTTATTCATCCCTCCCTTCTGTCTTAACCCTGTTAACTGCTAATCTCTACTGTCTTCATAGTTTTTCCTTTTCCAGAATGTCATATAGCTGGAATCATACAACATGTAGCCTTTTAAGATGGGCTTATTTAACTTAGCAATATGCATTTAAGATTCTTCCATGTGTTCTCATGGCTTGACAGCTCATTTCTTTTTAGTGATGACTAATATTCCATTGTCTGGAAATACCACAGACAATTATTTTTGTTTACCTAACTGAGGTACATATTGGTTGTTTCCAAGTTTTGCACTTATGAATAAAGCTGCTATAAATATCTGTGCAGGGTTTTTGCATGGATGTATGTTTTCAATGTTCACCTTTGTAATATTCCTGATTAAAATTTGGCGTGTTGGAGATGTGGATTATTGTTTTTCATCAGTTCTGGAAAACTCCCTCTCATTTTCTCTTCAAATATTGCCTCTGTCCTTATTCTCTCTTTGTTTTCTTTCTATAACTCCAAAAGTATATATTATATATTTTTATTCTATACCACATTTATTAATTTCTCACCTAAAATTTCCATTTTTGCATCTCTCTTCACAGCATTCTGGATGTTTCCTTCTTATTGTCCCTTTGGCTCATTACTTCCCTCTTCTGTCATGTTCAATCTGCAGCCAAATGCACACTCTGAACTTTTGTTTTTTTGTTTTATTTATTTTTCTGGTACGCGGGCCTCTCGCTGCTGTGGCCTCTCCCATTGCGGAGCGCAGGCTCCGGACGCGCAGGCTCAGCGGCCATGGCTCACGGGCCCAGCCGCTCCGCGGCACGTGGGATCCTCCCAGACGGGGGTCCCCTGCATCGGCAGGCGGACTCTCAATCACTGCACCACCAGGGAAGCCCCACACTCTGAACTTTTAATTTCAGTTATAGTAATTTCCATCTCTGGAAGTCCAAGTCCCATATCATTCCAAAATTTGTTGCTTTTATATTTTTTTGCTCCCTGCTGAAATTTTCAAACTCATTTTTATTTCTTTATACACAGTAAGTATAGTGGGTCTATCATCCAAGTCTGATAATTTCCATATCTGGTATTTTGGCATCAGTGCTGATGACTCTCACTCGTGGTACCTGCACTTGTAACTTTAGTGCTAATCATTACCTTTGAAAAACTTACTTATGGAGGTTGTCCAAGCCGTTTTATGAAGGTACCTTCCTCTAAAGAGGATTTGAATTTTTTTTTTCCTGCTGGTCATCTAGGGTATTACCAGTCCCTAACAATTTTAGACCAAATTGATGGTTTGAGTTTTCTTGTATTGTCCTGGTGAAATCAATTTTCACTTATGCATGGGGGCCAGGGGTTAGTTTATAGCCTTCCAGGGATAGGTTTTCTCTTCTTTTTTATGTTCCCTCTTCTTCTCAACCTTAAGACAACTCCCCTGTTACATGGGATAGTTGGGAATATAATATAACGTTAATTCTTGCTCACCCTTACCTTGAGTGTGTAGTCGTTCAGAATCCCAGCTTAATGTGAGTTTGTGTGGGTGCCTATCAATCCCAGATTTTGTTCAGGCTTTCATTTCTAGCCTCCTTCAGTTTCTAGGCTTCTAAGTAGTCAAAAAAATTTTATACTTGCTGTTTCTTTTAGGGAAACAAATGTTCTCTATGACAAAGTAATTTTGCCTTCTCCCTTAACTTTTAGGATTCTTACCTTCATGTTTGCATGATCTTGATCAAGAATTTCTCACCATCTTGTCAGCATTTTGGTGTTTTTGAGAAAATTTATTTTTTTCTATTTTCATCAGAATTGTTAGATGTCCTTAAATAAAAATGGGTCCAAATAACCTAGCCTGCCAATTCCAGAAACCAATGTTCCCTGAAATAATTATTTTGAAAAAGAAACACACAAAAAATCTTTTCTCTGTCACCTCCCATTTTATTTAGAAAATTTTACATGAAATAATATTGATGTATCATGTGTGTTATCAGTTACACAGTGGGAAAACTATCCTAAGTATTAGGAATCTTTAATTAGTGGGTTTTCACTAATAGGATGTGTTTAATCTCTCTGAATTCTCGACAGATGTTGGAGAGTTAAAACTGTTGTATTTCAAAAGAAATGGATGCATTTACTATAAAGTACAGTAATATGGTTCTTTTGATCATTGTACTATGATTTAAGTCAGACATCTTCATTGTTTGTGCAATTTCTCAAAACCCATGAAAGATGATATATTTCCCTCTGGCAGAAAACCAACACTCTGGACTGGGCACTGGGTTATTTAACCACCCTGATAAATAATTTACACTTGGGGATATTATGCAGAAACCTTTTCAATTAACTGGTGTTGACAGAGAAACTAAATATAGTAGTCAATGAAAAAATTTTTTTCAACACATTCTTGACCTAACAGGCAGAAAAAAAATCTTATTTCAAATATTATCTCCTCTAGAAAATGAATATACTAAAGGGAAAATTGTGAATAATAATCATTATAAATAGGAGAGTTAAATATCTACTTTTTTTTATTTTAGAGAAGATTTTAACTTTTTCTGTGTACATTATTTTAGTTCACTAAAAGAAGTGTACACTGGCACAATGGAAGGAGTCAGAGTCTCTAAAATCTGAAAAATTTTGGTTCAAATGATGAGCTCATCAGGCTTCAGGCAAGTCACTAGGCTCAGGAACAGAAATACCCTGCAGTGTTGTTACAAGGATCAGAGATAATACACGTAAAATATCTCACATAAATAGTAACTATTATTATTCTAGAAAGAACTTTCTCCTAATTTGTCCTATTAATTTATGACCCATGGTCTTAGGAATTTGCAAAAATGTGGCATTCTTTAAAAAGAAAATAAGTCCTTTAATTTTTTTATACATATATACTTATTTGAAAATTGATTATGAGGCAGAGTAAATACATACTGGTTATGGCAGAATTAATTGTGTTGTCTCTGGAAGATCATATCTAATCAACTGAAGGCAGATTGTTTACTAGAATACACAGGACTGCAGAAAAAACTGGAAGGCAGTAGTCAATAATTTAAACTCTATAGAAGCTTCCAGGGGAAGTTGTGGCAAGATTAATTCTTTTTCGTCTGTGAGCCTTCTTTGTTGATATTCTAGCTTCTCTCCTATTAATTCCAAATTACCACTGACTGCAGTTGTCAAAAATGATGACACACTTACTCAGGGCTTTCATGCTTATCATTCCATGTTTTGCATAAGAGTGTGTAGGAAAATCCAGCATTACTTTCACAAGCCAGAAGGGCCTTCTTTTCCCTGTCAAGGTTTAAGTCATTCTCTAAGGTGTAGGAAGAGACCATCTTCCAGGCTGGTTAAGTCAGCTCCATCTACCCCGGCTATCGATAGCGTGGTAGACTGCTTAGTTTTTAGGTCATTAATTAACTAATTAAATAATCAACCTAATATCTTGTGAATAATAGATATAATATAGCCCCTGTGCCAGATGTTAGCAGGAAGTGGGAATGTTCAAACATGTCCCTGCCTTCAAGGCAGTACAGTCTGTTTCTTGAAAACTCACATCTAGCTTTTGAATCCCCTCTCACCTTTACTTCTCTGATTTGATTTGCAGCAGATAAATAGAAATAAATATTCCTAGGGTAGCCAGGGTTTCAGTTATGAATGTCTTTTTAATCAGTTCACACTATCCCAAACACTTATGCAGGATTATCCATTATAAGTCATTCTACAATCTTAATCAAATTGCCTGCTAAAGGAAGCCCAGTATTTATTACTTTTTTCTTAAATGGAAAACAGCTGTGATAAATTCATCCATTCACCTGAAATCTCATATTAGGAATGATTCTCAGATAGTCTCTTAACTGACCGTCTTTCCAACTATGAATAATATATTCCTCTACCCCTATCTGTGTCTTTGAATGTGGCTAATTCACTTGGTCCCTTTTCTACCTCTCTGTGAGGTACACTGGAGGCAAAAATGTCTCCTGAGCCTGACTAGCAATATTTAGATGATAAACAGATATTTAAAAAAAGGAAAAAAAAGTCAATCGGAAGGCAGCATAGTCAGCAACAACAGAACACATGCTTACAAGGCCCACATTAAGATCCACGTCCATCCGGAGCACACATCTCCTGCTTATGCAGGTACCACCGCTAATGTCATCAAATATTCAGCCTCAGAATTAACTTCCTCTCCTCTGATTCTATAATAACAAATCAAGATTCTGATTATAATTTGGCTCCCCAAATGGATTTCCTCACTTGGGTACAAAATGCTACCCAAAGGAAAGAGATTTCCAGTGCCTTTGGTGGTTTTTCATTATCAACTGACATTTTGACAAATTCAAATATCTGAGGCTGCTAAGCTAAGGCCCAAACAACATACTATTGATTTCACCAAAGGCATGCCATGTTGGCTGCCTCTCTTTCATCAGCTCCGTCCCTTTCAAGCTGTAATATTCAATTTCTTCATGTCTTCTATATATGCCTTCACTTGCTCATTTTCAAGGTGATTTTTATTTACAAATTTACGTTTCTTCTCTCTGGTCAGTAATCCTGGTGGTCTGTTTTCTTTATAGGAAACAAAATCCATCCCAGATACAGTATTTTAAGGAGAACAAGATAGATTATAGTAAACTAGGTGTCTACAAAATAATGGGAAGGGCTGGAAAAGTGGGATAGATTATATTCACAGGAATGACTCCAGAAATACAACAGAACTGACCTGCAAGGGGAAGTGACTGCCTTTGCCACGATCAGGAAGGTGGGAATCTGGACGGTGCGATGGAAATACTGAGTTACAACACACAGCACCACAGCTATGAGCCAGGGATCAGGAAACTGGGATTAGGAGGCCACCACCATTGTAACCTCCTCTCAATACCCATTAAGAAGTGGATGGACACAGAATTGTCAGGTCTACCCCAACTGCCTCTTGTTATCAAAAAACAAAAAACCAAAAAACAGAAAACCAAAAAAAAAAAAAAACCCACCAAACTAAACAAAAAGAAACCACTCTGTACCCACAACCTTTCTTGCCAGCAGAAAATAGTCAGAAACACTAGGAAGAAGTCTTCCTTTTCGATTCCCTCTTCAAAATCTCACTCTAGGGGCATCTACATGTTGGAAACTGGTTTTCATCCAGAACATAGGCAATGTAGATTTTTGTTTATTGTTTTAAAACTCTCCAGCATATGCAAGATAAAAAGGGTGCTCCAGATGTAGGTAGCAAAGAAAACTGAATGGCAGTTGACCACATCCAAAATATCATTGGTTCTATTTGTCTTATGTTCCTACAAACTTAATACGTTTTATTTGAAGGTATCTTATCTTGCACACAGCCCACTTACTCGTATTTAATCTCTTGATGCTTGTGTATACACTTGTGGGTATGATCAAAATTGTGCCCTGGAGTTAGCTGCAAGCTATACTTGGCGTGATGTCCTGTGTGAGATCCTGTAGGGTTTCATACCCGTGAAGGCTACAACTAACGGTTAACTATGTAGTGGGTGTGTATCATTGAACGTCCCCGTATCATAGTGTGGAAAACTAGAAAGGTAAATCCCCATTGAAAAGAACACTCTTATTTGACTTCTTGCATCCCACATTTACTTTAATGAGATACAGACCTCTCCCCAAAATCTGCTGCTCCTTTCCTTTCCACTTTGCCATAATTTTCTAATTTAAGTATAGTCACTTTTTTGCAACTTCAATTATTTTTTCAAAGTATTCAAATATAGTTATCCTCTTTTCCAGTTCACAGGGAACTATAGAGTAAAAAATGTGGGCTCAGAGAAAAATGAAAAGTATACAGTGACTTTTGTAACGCCCCCAGCTTCATTTATCTATAGGATGGCTCTTGATAGCTTTGTGTGAGCTTTTGAAAGTTCAGCCAAGCCAGCTGCATGATCAACACAGAGACAATAGCTCCCACACACGGGGCTTCATGGATTAGAGAACCTGATCCGTCAGTAAATCTGCCAGATGGCAGTGGAAGAAAGCTTGTAACTCTCTCACTTTCATTTCAACAGCAGCAAACAATGTTCAATGTTTAAAATAAACTCTTCCAGATGAGCTAAAGATAAACTCTGAGGTGGGTGGACTTGAGCTTGCTAGGCTGCAGCGCTGAAGTGTTTGATTACATTAACACAAAATCCCTGGGTAGAACCCACTTCTGTCAACAGAATGCTTAGACTCGAACACCTACTACACGAAGCCATTTCCTGTGCTTTCATGGGTTGGTGGCAGAAACTTGCTTTGCTTTTTTCACAAACTAATAATGATTATACATTTCTTCCTGCTCAGCGTTTCCTCAAACCATGTGTATAACTTCCAGATATACCTAAAATGCCAACACTGTGTGTAGGTCTGCACAGATAAAAATCTGTGGAGTATATTTACAATTGAAACTTCTATTTACTAACTCAACTTACAGCTCACATAGTAGCAAAAAAGATGCCATTAGGATTTAGAGCCATTCTGCTAATAACTGGATAACTGTCCAGATCTACGGAGTATACAAAATAAATAAATAAAGGTACAAGTATTTTAAGTTAGAATTTATAAAGGAAGTTTGAAAATAGACTTTAAGACCTGCAACTTAGGACAGATCAAGCTGTAATACATCATATGTAACATGGCAACTTCTAATGATAAAATGACATGCTGAAAAATAACTGCTAAGTGTTCAAGAATTTATCTGTTTAACACAATGAGTAGGAGCTTTAAATGAGAGACTGAAGCAAACAGTTGATGAAAATAAGTCTTAGGCTGCAAAAGACATTCAGGACAAAATACATCAAATAATAAATATATTGGGACATTAAAAAAAAATAAAACATATTCCCAAATTTAGATTAGAAGGCTTTGGGTGAATGTGATTCACTACACAGATACATTTATTTCCAGTTCCTCCAAACTGAAACTTTTCTGACATGTCAGTGATAGCTCTACTTTATACAATAGAAGTCCTCTTCTTTGAAATTGGTGGGTCACATGAAAAGTTGATTAAAGAAAGAAATTGTAAAGATGAATCATATGCACCACAACATTATTATCTGAACTTAAAACATATAACGTGTCCATTCATTTCCCAACTTCTGATATAAAGCTAAGGACTTGTCTTTTGTTTTTCTGAGTCTTTAAAATGGGGTCAAAATTTAAAGCCACTTGCAAAGCACTTAATACAGACAACTTTTAGATTTTTATAATATTTATTTTTAGTATTTGACAGTTGTTTTGAAACGTTATTCAACAGTAAGTTTCTAGTGATTCACCTTCATTTAGCTTTAACAAAGCACTCAGCTTTTCATAGAAATCCATTTTCTCTTTGTATTCGTATTTCATTGGTTTGCATTATGATTAATAACTTCTAGTATGATTAATAACGAGCACAGCTAACATACACATGCAGATTTGGTTTGGTTTCCTTTGTTGCCTCCTAAGTCCTGCGAGCCTGGAATAATGCCTGGCACATACTGGGCATTCAATAAATATTTATTAAATGAGTAAATGAATGGTACGAAACTCACTCTTCCTAAGTATGTAACAGAATAGGTGGGGGCAGAAGTGCCAGAGGGACGCTAGCGGGGAGCCTGCCAGCCTAGTGCATTCGCATGCTGTGGGCATCAGTCACCATGTTTTACAAACAGAACGGAGAATCAGTTATTGCAGCCAGTCTGTTAGATGATGGCTAGTAAGAGGGCTTCTACTGTACTTTGATTAAACATCTAGTGTAGCAAAAACTCTTCCTCGTGTCTGTGCAAAACTGAGGGCTCCATTTAACTTTCCTCTAGGAGTAGATTCCCTTCCTCCATGGTAACCTGTAACTAATTTAACTCCCTATTGTCCAGAGAAGGTTTGGGAAACATCTGAAGCTGTTTCTGTAGGGGCCAAGCTCCTGAAGAGTGATTAGTAACGTGTCTTCTCTGCAGTGTTCCTTAGCACATTTGGAATCAATTAAATATTCAAATATAGGTTCTCTTAGATCTCTGGCCAGGCGCGGCAGGTTTGTGAGAGAGGAAGCTGGAGGCAGATAACTGCTATTCCTCACACCAGAATCTATAGCTGGAGAGAGATTTGAAGAATACACTCTTTACACTTCCTGGGTCCGCATGCAAATAGTCACAGGAGATTAGAAATGATTAGGAGAAACAATAGGAGACTTATTAATAGGAGTAACAGTGTACATGAGAACTGTGCCTTACAAGGTGTCTTAAAGACAAATGAGTGGGGACTGCCCTGGTGGTCCAGTGGTTAAGACTCTACCTTCCAATGCAGGGGGTGTGGGTTCGATCCCTGATTGGGGAACTAAGATCCCATATGCCTCATGACCAAAAAACCAAAACATAAAACAAGCAATATTATAGCAAATTCAATCAAGACTTTAAAAATGGTCCATATCAAAAGACAAATTAGTGAATACATTGGGGTGTTGCATAAGTAAATAGTATGGCCTTTGTGATCCAAGAATTTTTCATATTTTTAAGATTGTTAAAAAAGAATATGTAACAGAAGAAGAATATCTGCATATGGCTTAATAACCTTAAGTATTTACAATGTAGCCTTTTTAAAAAAAGGTTGCTGACTCTTGGTTTAGAGGTTTTTCCCCCATTATGTGTACTCACCTAATTACTATTACTAATAATAGTATAATGATAAGGTACATAGGGAAGAGGAAATGAACATGTGGCAGGTATTTTGTTAAACTCTTTGTCGGCCTCTTCACTGAACAATCCATTAAAGCTAGCATTCATGTCTCAATGATAGAGCCAAGAAAACAGAAGCTCAGAGAGGTTAAGTAACTTGCCAAGGTCACAGAGAGAATTAAATAGTAGAGTTGTTCATCAAACCCAATGTGGTGGTATATTTAAGCAGTGAGATCACTTTCCCAATTAAATGCTACTTAGAACCCCACTATATAAAATAGCTACTCTGAGTGAAGTTGAGGCAGAGGACCCAGAAATCTCACTCATTTTCAGAAAAACCTGCTTGAAATAGAAGTCAGTATTTCCAAAGATTGTCAGTAACCAACATGAAAATGGGTTTCCAACTCAATTGTTCCATTATCTGGCACATTACATGCTTCTTTCTTAACAATATTTTGCTAGAGGCAAGAGTATCAAAGTAACAGAATTGCCTTTTTCTTATTTCCTTGCCCAGTGAAATAGAAGTCAGCAGAAAGGGGAAAGGAGAGAGAAGCAAAGGGTTTAAATAATCCTCAAAATCTAACTAGTTATACGACAGCGATTAGCCCTCGATTCCACCAAACACTGAGTGGGAAGGACCTCTTCCAAATGGCAGCTCGTTTTACCTTAATAGGTAGTGTTTCCAGATGAGTTTCTAGTTTTCTAGTTTCTAGTTTTCCATCATGATAAATTAATATATCCTATTTTATTATGGTGCCACAAACAAGAACTCTGAAAGGCTCAACTCTCACAAAAGGCCCAAATCCCCTGAAAAGCATCAGGTATCAAAATGCAGCCAGAAAAGATGGTATTAAATGAAAAAAAAAAAAAAAGGCTCCTTTTTAATGAAGTCAAGGTGTAGGACAGATTTATTAGCTTCCATTTTTCCAGGTTGCATTCTGATGTATTTCCTGCCCATATTTCTAAATTCAGCAGGTCTCTTTGTAGGATTATTTTTTAAAAATAAGTTTCAAAGAATATGATGCAGCTATAATGACTACACCTGCAAAGACACACCTGTGATGATACAAACACTAAGTGTTTCTCATATTCACAACCCAATGCTCTAATAGAAAACAGACCTTCTATACCATTTGCCAAGATCCTGCCATTCTTAGAAAGAACTGATACTGGTAACCAGATATTACAGTCTTAAAAATAATAACCAACCAAGGACTACTCCTGACCAAAATGGCCATTAAATTCTGTGTAGTTGTCTATCCTTTACAGTCATAATTCCTTTTGTCAATATTATGAGATGGTTAAAACAAATACTTAAAATTACTATTGATGCCTACAATATTCCTACTTACTCAATGATTTTTATGTATACCACCATTGACTTATTATTTATTCACACATTAGTATTTACTGTGTCAGGTACTGTATCTGACTCTTGAGGAAGGAAAACTAGTAAGAATATAATCTATCCTTGGATAATTCCTATTGCAATTGTCTAGCTAGAGCTGTGAACAAATAATTAGTGCACTAAATTCCTAGTAAATCTGCCAAGATCAATGAAAAATAAGTAGAGTGAGAATTGGATCCTCCTACAGATATTAAGGAAAGGAACACACTTGAAGGGAATGTTAAAGGCTAAGGAATATTCCCAGTAAAAAAGAGAAGGATATTCCAGATTGAAAGAACAATATAAGGAAAGGCCCAGAGGCAGATGGGTGATTGGTCCATATTGAGGACTGGGTTATACAATGAAAGGAGTAGAGATATACTGTCTAAGACGTTAGTAACTAAGCCTATTTAAATTTAAATTGACCTTAAGTAATATTAGAAAATCAGTTCTCAGTCACATTTCAAGTACTCAATAAACACAGGTGTCTAGAGTCTACCATATTGGACAGTGCAGACAGAATTATTTCCATCATTGCAGAAAGTTCTACTGGACAGCACTGAGTGTAAGAGTACAAGGTAAGCATGTGGCCAGTTCATGGGGAGTCTCAAAAATATACTAAAATGTTTAAATAGAAATGGTTTATAAACTACTGAATTGCACAAAGTCCCTTCAGAAATAGCCTTGGAAGACTCCATCCTCACAGCATTGCTATGATCTATTATACCCATCCAGCTTCTACATTTGAATAAGACTTCTCTTGAAGAAAAACATTCTGCAGCTTAAAAAAGAAAGAAAAAAGGCTGGAAACCCAGTTATGGGCAACTGGAAACCACCACAAGTTTTTAAGCAGGGACATGACACTGTGACACAGATTTGGATTTTAGAAATACTACTTCTTAAAGCAGTGCGCAAGATATGTGGGAAGAAAAGGCACTGGGCATACCAAGATCAGTAGAGGCTAATGAGATGATAAAGGACTAATTTCAGAGAAACTTCTAAAGGAATACACAAATAAGAATTTGCATCAGTAAATTTATTCCAAGTAAGAATTGTGCATTCACACCATGCATATTATTTCCCCACAAAAGCCAGTATTATCATTAAAACACTTAACACTTTAAACATACCATAAAACTCAAAGATACTTGAAAAACTTCTCAACGTATCTATTTCAAGTCCCTGAATTCTTTAATATTTGTAATCCATGCTTGTTCAATTAAAATTTTAAAATATATTATAACCATATCACTCATTATAATCATTGATATGCTTATTATATATATTTAAAACATCTTTTCTGAAATTTTATGTTCTCCAAAAAATAACTTTTTAGTAACTTCAAAATATCTCTATGTACCTCTTAGCAGTACTATGGTAAAACCAAAATTGCATCTTCCAGTAGCAAGTGCCCAAGCCACACCATTCCTGATCAAAGATAGAGCTGACATCCAGGGAATTCCCTGGCAGTCCAGTGGTTAGGACTCCACGCTTCCACTGCTGGGAGCCCCGGTTAGATCCCTGGTTGGGGAATTAAGATCCCGCAAGCCACGTGGAGTAGTCAAAAAAAAAAAAAAAAACCTAAAATGACAGAGCTGACATCCAGTCTTACAAACAGCTCTCTTCCGCTCCTTGTTCCTATTTTAATATGCCAACCATTACTTCACTGACATCCCAGAGTTTTCCTGCAACAGATTCATCCATAGCTTTGGGCAATAGTTCTTCCTCTTTACAGTCCCCAAAGTACTTTCCTGACACACCTTCTACCTCAGGGGAAGAGGCTAAATAAATCGAAGTCTGGGCACCTTCTAGCGGAGTTTTGAAAAAAGCCCATGTCACCAAATTGAAAAGTGGTTTGACTAACAGTGGGATGTGTATGTGCCTCCCCAGGTTGGTCCGCACCATGCCAGGGTGTAACACATTGACAGTGACATTTGTGCCTTCTAAGCGGCGGGCTAGTTCTCTGGTAAAAAGGATGTTAGCCAGTTTGCTCCGACTATAACAGAAGCTTTTATTATAGTTTTGTTCACTGTTCAAGTCTTCAAAGTTGATGTCTCCGTATTTATAAAGTTTGGAGGTAACTACCACAATCCTGCTGGGAGCTGAACTTTTAAGGAGTCCAAGGAGAAGATTGGTGAGTAGAAAGTGCCCCAGATGGTTCACTCCAAACTGCATCTCAAACCCATCTTCAGTTTTCATATACGGGCACTGGAAGATGCCTGCATTGTTGATCAAAACATCCAGTCTAGGCTCTTCCTTCAAATGGCAAAAAGAGAATGGCAGAGTTATGAACGCAGGCCTTAAATGTGCCTAAAATAAAATTTTAAACAATTCCTGCAAACTACTAAAATTCTAAAAAACGCCTCTATGAGTTTTCAACAATTGAGAGAAAAGAAGACGACGACAACAATGACTTGTGTGCCTGACCTGGTGCTTTTCATGTTATCCCATCTACTCTCAACAACTCTATAAGCAAACTGAAGCACCAGAGTTAGGTGATTTGTCCAGAATCACAGGGCTCCTAAGTGGCAAACAAAACCCTGAAGTTGAAATCTGACACCAATGGCCCTATTCTTAATTAGTAAGCTAGACTGCTTTTCTAATTGGGATTTCAAACCATAGCTAGACATTCAATGTGAGCTAGAGAGTGGAACTACAGCAGAAGACAGGTCAGCATTGTTTATTCCCAGAGCTACTAGTATCAACGCCAGGGGCAAGTTAGGATTGTTTTATTCTGTAATTTTCTAATAATAAATGTCACCATGGGAATGGAGCAACTCCAGGTTGTTTCCTTAAAAATGGGACAAGCAATAGAGAGGGTGAGGGATGCAAATTAAGACTGGAGAGAACATCATGAATAAATCAATGGAACATTAAGAAAAATATTAAACAGGTAGTATAAACATATCAGAAACAAAACCATGAATCATACATACTAAGTCTCACAATAACAGCAAAGGAGACTTAACAGAGGAGGTCTGCCCAACAAATACCTTTAACCTCTATTACGACTCTAGAATTCACAGTTGTTTTTTCCCCGATATGAAATCTACCTCTTTCAAGCTTCGAGGAGCCCCCAACTTAAGAGATCTATACAGTCAGAATTTTGCACTTTGACCATATCCTCCTGCATCTCCCCAGATTAAAGTCCTAAAATTTAGACTGTCCTCAAAGGGAAGTCTTTTCATTCTTTACTTCATTTAGTTGGTTTTCCCTTGTCCCTTCCTGGCTCTGTCTCTTTTGATGGGCAGAGAAAAAGAAATGTACAACGTGTTCCAGGTGTAAAGACACAGTGATGACCCACAAATAAATTTGAGGTCAAATTTCAAATATCACTGGCCCTTTTGCCAAATTAAGTGAAAAGAAGAATGTGTTAAATTTCACAACTGTTATCAAAGCCTACCTGTCAGTGGATTAACTATTTCTCATTCTGTGTGTCTCAGCACCTTTTGCTTTTCCAATAGTCAACTTCAAAAAGAAGGCAAAAGTTCACCCGTGGGGGAAAGAAAGGAGTGTTCTTTTCAGTAATCCTTTGGAAGAGTTTCCTGTATTAATCATTTCTGAGCCATCATTCTTTGCTGGGCTTGTGTTATTTTAAGACTGTATCATTTACTGTTTTTTAAATTCTAGAAGATAAATGACATAAATACCAAGAATACCAACCTGTGGGAAATTTACACTTCCTTTTTTTTTTTTTTTTAATTCTGGTTATAGTCACTGAACTACTGAACTTCAGAGCCAGGAAGGAACTTAATACATACTTAGAAGCAAGGACAACTTAGTTTTCTCTTTATCTCCTTAACTTTTACTTGGTTCTGTCAAGTGGCCAAAGTAGTGAGAAACCATAGGTATCAAGGAATAAGTATACCCAGTCCCATCTACATTTTTACTGAATAGGAAGATCCACTTTGGATTCTCCCAACATCTCTTGTACACTATTACTTCTTATTTCTAAACCTGATAATGAAATACTGGTCATAACAGCAAAACAAACCAAAACTCTGGATCTGCAACAGCTCCCCAACTGTGTATCGAGTTGCCCTAGAGAGTCACAAGGAAACTCTCAGGGTGATTTGGAGTATTTTAAGTTTTCGAGGGAAACAAAATGATACTCTGCTCAACATCTCAAAAACTACCAAGCTCCAAGTGGTTCACACCTTCAACATTTTATTGTGCTATATTCCTTTTCATGATGTCCTACCTTTGCAAAGCTGAGTGTTTAGTAGTTGCTGCAATGAAATGCAAGTACAATGTTAAAAGTCAACATAGAACAGAAATGAGGGTGGCAATGGTCAGTCTGATTCCAAAGTTTGACAAGCTGGTACAGTGAACAACAGATGCACATTTCCCATTAGTATACTTATGGTTATAATAATTATGGTTATTGAAAAATGAAATAAAAATCTTTTTTTCTTTTATTTATGCTATGTGTGTTTTTGTTTCAAACAGCTACTAAGTTGTTACATAAATACTTATTAAGTTGTTTGGATCTAACTGCTTAATGAATAAGCTGTTAGATATTTGTTTGGCCTAAGGGCATCATGAAAAAAATTAGAAAGTTTGGGAACTTCTGTTCTAGACTCAGGAGACTCCTTTTCATATAGGCTCCTTTTCTATGCCAGCTAATTTTAAACATCACTCTTCTGAATGCCCTCTTGCAAGTCACCTCTGCAGGGAACCCTTCTACCTCAATTTCAGCAGAGGACATCCATTTCAGTGGATGAGCTATCTAAACAAAGAAATCCTCTACCTCACTGGCAGGCAGCAGAAGTACTATATAGGGGTTAAAAGCAAGGGCTCTAGAGAAATATCGTGGGCAAATTACTTAGCCTACCTATGCCTTAGTGGCCTTACGTTGTAAAATGGGGTAACAATGCCTACCTCACAGGGTTACTGTGAAGACTGGATGACAAGAGCAGTCAAAGTCAGTTTAATTTCATTAAAAGTTAAAAAAAATATATCTGAAATGCTTGGAACAGCTCCTGGCACACAGGAAACTTTCAACAAGTGCTAGGTATTATATTACTTTTATTTCTGTCCCCATTTAGAGCACATGACCACTGGCATTCCAAGCTCCAGTCTATTTGGAAGTTAGGCCAGAGTATGGTTAAGAATACTGCTCATGAGTTCACTGGTGGCAGAAAGCTAAACTTCCTACCCTAGCAGGGGGGGAAAAATTGCTCCAAGGTCCTTGTCTAGCAGCGTCCCCTATGTGCTCTCAGGCTCTTTGAGAGACGGCTTGGTGCACATTCACTTTGGACACAGGAAAAACAATCCAGGGACCTGGCGGATCTCCTCCTGAGCTGTCCTCACATGGCAAGAGGAAATGTTCAGAAACTCGCTTATTTTTCTCTTGGGCCCATTTTCTTTCTCAACATTCTTGGAAGACAGAAGACTGTCCTACCAATTTTTCCAGCCTTCAATTCCCAAGCCGCCCGAATCATTCCCAAGGTCACACCCCCTCCCTCGACTGTGGGCGGTCCCCTCCTCGGCTCAGCCCCCGGCCCTCCAGGCCCCGCCTCGCCCGCCGAAGCCCCTAGCCAGTCCCCGATCTCCGGCAGGTTCCCAGAGCCCCACACCTGGAGCACCTCCTGACAGAAGGAGCGCACGGAGCGCAGCGAGGCGAGGTCCAACTCCTTGACGACGAGCTCGCCGGCCCCGCTGGAGTCAGGCCCCAATTCGGGGCCCCCAGCCTGGCATATCTCGCGGCGGAGCTGAACCGCCGCCTCCTCGGCGCGTGTGCGGTCCCGGCAGCCCATGATCACTCGCGCCCCCAAGCGCAGCAGCTCGGCGGCTGTGGCGCGGCCCAGGCCGCTGTTCGCACCCGTGATCAGCACTGTCTTCCCGTGCATGAGGCCGGAGTCCCCGCCTCGGTGCAGCCGCTTGACGCTGGGCCCCACGAACCTCCGGGCCGCCAGCCACAGGGCCCCACCCAGTGCGGCCAGTAACGCCGCCACCGTAGCCACTGCCATGGCCGCCCGGGCCCAGGGCCCACCTGCGCCTGCGCGGGACTTCCGGGGTCGCCGCGCGCCGGGGTCTGAGCTCGCGCCCTGTACGTAAAGAACGCTGGGGCGCGGCCTGTCGTCCCCTGACGGCGGCGTGGGGCATGCTGGGATTTGTAGTCCCCCTTCTGAGGGCACCTGATTGGTTAGTAGAGGACAGCGCTCTGTGTGGCTCCTCGGTGGAGCCGGCTCCCAGCCTGAGAGAAGGGTGAGCACGGCCCCGGGTTTTCAGGGTCCTGAGGTCCCTACCCATGGAAATCCCAGAGTGGTGGTGGCCTTCCCCGTGGAAATGCCTAATGAGTACTTTGAATTTACAAGTCTCTTTATAGGCTGCTTTACAAATCCCACACTTCGGGGCTGGCTTTGTGTGTTTTCCGTTAAGGGCGCCTGGGACTTGTTAACCCTCAGTTCAGTTTACCTTCATCCTCTGGAGAATGGTCCCTGCCGAACGAAAGTCTGAAGAGAGGCTCTTTTTTCCCACAGCTGATGCTAAGAACTTAGCGACATGAATCAGTTAGAAATAGAATGGACCAGTGGTTCTCAGACTTTCGCGTTGCATTGGAATCAACTGCAGGACCTGTAAAAACAGAAATTTCAGGGCCCAGTTTCAAATTCATTAGAGTCCAAAATGGAACCTGAGAATGTACATTTCTAACAAGTTCCCAGGTGATTCTGAGGCAGGTGATCTGGGGACCACGGTTTGAGAATGTTAGACCATTGTGGCCTTGATCCATATATAAAAAGGCATTCTCAAATGGTCTTATTTGACAGTGGTAGAGATACACTGGGAAAAGCGTGGACTTATTGTATACATAGACTTCTGAGCAGGCTCATTCACAAGCGTCTTCCCCATTCCCTCCCGGGGAATATTAAATGTAACAAGGAAGGGAAAGTGCTTTTTACACTGTAAAATGCTTCAGAAATATCGGGTTATTGCCACAGGGATCCATCTTCAAGCTGCAAACTTCAAACTTTAGACCAAGCTACTCTTTTTTTTTTTTTTTTTTTTTTTTTTTGCGGTACGCGGGCCTCTCACTGTTGTGGCCTCTCCCATTGCGGAGCACAGGCTCCGGACGCGCAGGCTCAGCGGCCATGGCTCACGGGCCCAGCCGCTCCGCGGCACGTGGGATCCTCCCGGACCGGGGCACGAACCCATGTCCCCTGCATCGGCAGGCGGACTCTCAACCACTGCGCTACCAGGGAAGCCCAGACCAAACTACTCTTAAGTCGTCATACGTTCATCTACTCACCCATCCAATACATGCCAGGCCCTATGCCCTGCGAGAGTCACGAAGAAATAGGGCACCATTTCTGCCCTCAGGGTGCTTACTGTCTGGTCCAGAGACCCCTCCTGCCCCAGCCCCCATTCTAGAATCTTCAGGACAAGAGAAGAGACACACAACTTCTGTAGTTTGAAATAAACTCCCTAGATGATTTTGATAAACTCTCCTCCACTCCCTTGTATTTGGGAAGGATATAACATGCACCAAAAAGGCATAGTACAAACAGCCAAGAGGTCAAATGCCAGAAGAAGGATTCTTATGAGTGCTGAGAATGGAGCTCAGAGGTGGGAGGAGCACTCTCACTGAGGATTAGACAAGGCACCAGGAACAGAAATCATGGTGGGGGGGGGCCTTTATTCTATCCTATCTGTAACTTGAAGCTGCCTCTCACACTCACTGAGCCGGGAGCACGTTTCCTCTCTTCTTTTCTCTCCGTCCACATCTTTCCTGTCCTGCAAAGCCCACCTCCGTTCTCTACATTTCCTGACCACTTCCAGCCCATAGAGATTTCTGCTTCAGCCTTGCGTGTGACCCTCTCTTGACACTGAGGACAACCAGCCCTCTCATGTTGGCTATTTGAGCTTGCACATTTGACTTCTAAGGGATTGTTAAAGGATGGGATTATGTCTGAGTCTCTCTTGTGGCCTTTATCTTGGGGAATGCGTAGAAAACAGTAGGTACTCAGTAAGTGTCATGACGGATATATTTTGGACTGCCTTACATCAAATTAGGAAGCAGATCAAAAGATGTGTGTCAGCAGTGGGATGCTTTAACTAGAACCGGGGTGGAATATGTATATGTGGGTGGGGTAGAGATGGAGATGGGACGAGAAGGAGCAAGCCAGGGTGTGAGGAAGGGAAGATAGACAGCATATAGCTTTTTCTTTTTTTTTTCAGCATATAGCTTTTGAAGTGAGATCTAAATTTGAATCTTAGTCCTACCATTTATTACCTGCACATCCTTGGACAAGCTACTTAATCTTTTTGAATTTTAGCTTCTTCATTGATTAAAAAAAAGGAAGGTAATAATATTGATATTATGTCACGAAAGTTTGGTTTGATGAGAAAATGAGGTAACATCTGAAAATAACTAGCTTGTTGTTCCTAATGTAGTAGGTTATGGTTAATAACCAATCAATGTTTTTTTTTGAAAACAAAACAAAAATCACAACAATAAAGGCTAGGATACTACACTTACTTCATGTCACATTTTGAAGTGGTAGCCAAGGCTTTTTTTCCCCATATAAACATTGGACTACCTGGGGGGCCCAAAGCCAGAGACTTCAAATATGAAGCCTTGTAGTCCAGAGGCAATGAACTCAGGAAATAAGCTTCAAAGAACCCTTCCAGGAGGTTCTGTCTGGAGCTCATCTTAGATGAAAGTAACCTGTATGAATAACTGATTTATTTCTGAATAAGCAATGTCAAAATTGGAATACTCAGGCAGGTAGAGTGGTATTTTCATTTTTGCATTGATTAAAAGGCTGTTCACAGAGGCAACAGACTAAAAAGCTCCAGTTTTCAAGAGTGTACTTAACCCTTCTCTTTCCACTTGTGAAGACCCACTATTCTATAATGATGATGGGTAATGATTCATTCTAGCTACCAACATCCATAAATGAGCAATGCTTTGTAAAACTAAGTAGGCTTCTGACATAGTCCTTTAAGCATTCAAGGATTCACGTTCTAAAATTATTCTAAAGAGTCATCATTATGACTTACACACAGAGGTAGTTGCAATGTCATCAGCAGCATTGACAGCTCCAAGAGAAGTAGCTTGAAGGTAACTTGAGAGTTCAAAATGTTTTAAAAAACTCAAGAGAAAACCTTTCCAAATGAACAAAGTTCTGAGGTCTAATCTACTGAAATACCTAATTGCCCTAGAGATCCACAAGATGTGGCTTCCGTAATACCAGACTCACTGCTTTATTTCCCCTTCCCATCCCTAATTGTTCTCTTTTTGATTAATTCCATAAGGTACATGAGCTGTGATGGTGCCAAATTTCTGTGCCCCTTCAATGTGGAACATGTGGTCATCAAAGAAGATGTGGGGCCTTATCTTCACCGAGATGGGACCTTTGGGGGCTCCAGCAAGGAAAAGAGCTTCGTCTATCTCTAGACCCAGCGGTGAAGGGTTTTCAGCAAGCGGGCGCCTGAACTGGCTGCACTCCTAGCTGTAACCAGGTAGGTCCTGATAGGGCAACATAACCGTTCATCTCTGGCATAAAACTTCTTTTGCAGTCTGCCTAACTCTTCCAGAAAGCCTTTCAAGGGACCCTGTAAAAGGAACATATGTCACAGCTGTCATCCAGTGAGCCAAAGGAAGTGAACGCTAAAAAAGCAGATGTTTATAAGAACTTATAATACTGCATGAAACATGCAGTATAGACCAGTGATACAATGCTGAAACTCCTTGCATTTATGTGATTATATTTCCTTGTATGGAACCATCCTTGCATTCCTAGAGTAAAACATAGGATGGCCATATAATTTATCATCTAAACACAGATATTTTAAGAGTGAAAGAAGCTTCTATAAAAAGTTGAACCAGGGCAACAGACGTAAACTATCCATGGCAAAATGGGATACTCTGAAAGCTCAGTTAATCAGCAAAAGCACTACTCTTTTGATTTACTTTTTGTGAACTGCACATTTCAACGTTATAAAGTGCACTTTTTTATCTTGTTCAATTCCTTCTTGGCTTGAATCCAGTCTTCTCTATATGTACAGTTACTTTATATATCATCACACTTTTATCTTCAACCTTTCTGAACACTTACTTTTAGCTGTACCTCTAGTACAGAACATAGAATTGGATTTTGCTAAGTGATACAATCTGAAAGTCTTAATTTTTAAAACAAAAGCTGAGTTTTAGGCCATTTCTATTTATCGATATCACAAATATATGTGATAATGGTTCTGTATTACAATTTGGATTTCATTTTTCACGTTTAAAGATTTCAAAAGATTGTTCACTGTCTTTTTTATTTGAACTTGTGTGTATGTGTGTTTCTTCTAACATTTAGGAAGGTTTGTATTATTTCCTTCTATTGGTTACCTTTATAACTTTTTATAGTACCCTCAGACCTCTATTTCTTTAAATCCAGGATCTGTTATTTTTTATAATGAAAAATAATGAAATTAGGGTACTTCTTCACCTTTCTCTTATCCTCTATTTTTTCTTCAATCATTTGATTTTAACTGTTTCATTTTTCTCAGTGTTTGCATTTGAATTATTAAAGATTCTTATATTTCTGTCTCTCAGCTTTACATTTTATCCTTTGATCAGCTATTGTAACTGAAGATATCAGTACACCTACTCTTCCTTATAACTTTTTCCTCCATATTTTTCCAGTTTTTAATAGTTAAATAATTTCTACATTGTTAGGGCATATAATATGTGCTTTCTCTTCTGTCACTCTAATCCCTGCAGTTGTTTTAGTTTTAGATCTATGGTTAAATATATTCTATGCCCATTTGTGCCTTTGTGTGTTTGTAGTCACCTACATATTGGCCAAAATGTGTCCTCTTGTATTAGTTTTCTCAAGAATATCTTATGGAAATAATAATCCCTGAGAATATACTATGTTCTTAACTGTTGATCTGCTTCCTTTTTACTTGAATGAGCTTTTGACTGGATATAGAATCTGTGATTTATATTTCCTCTCCACATGATCTTATAAGTAGGGCTCCACCGTGTTTTGCTACTGAGTGCTGCTGTGGAGAAGACTCAGGACAGCTTGATTTTCTTTTCCCCACTTGTGTGTGCAGGGTGCCCAAAGAATTATTTCTTTATTTTTGAAGTCAAATAATATTACTAGGGCATGTCTCAGTGATGATCATTCTCTTTTATTTCCCTATAGTATAATGTGGCCTTTAGTTTTTAACCTTTAATAGTTCAATGTATCCATTAAAATATTCTGATAATTCAGGATGTTTTCTTGACTTATATTTTGATATGTTTGCATCTTTATATTTACCACACACAACCCTATCCTCCTACCCCCATAACATAATTTCAGTGTTTTCTTCAGGTATTCTAATTTTGCATATGTTGGATTTTCTTTACCTAGGACCTATTTTTGTCTTTTTTCTCTCTAAAATATTATTTTTCTATTTGCTTATTTCCAGAGTTCTACCATTTAACATTTTATTATCTCTTCCCTGATTTGGGGGATTTCCACTTTATGACCCAACTTTCTTTTAAGTAAATGTTTAGTCACAGTTTTTACCTATACTTTGGCAACTGTTTCTAGTGAGAGTTCTTCATCTGTTATTAGATTTTGCTCTTCTGTGTCTGCCTTTTTCTCATAGTATCTTTGCATATGTTCTGTGCTAGTTCTCTTTTTATTACTTATCTCTGAAGTAGATTAGTTTTCCTTGGAAAAATTAGAGGGATTCTGGGGAAAGGTCATGGATAGTATTTTAATATTGATTTGTTTTCACAATTCAGAAGCTCCCTTCTTCTCTGCTGTCATGGAAACCATTTTCCACAAACATGGCTTATCTATGTGATCATTTGTTTAATGTTGCTTTGTCTAAGGCTGCACATATTAGGAAAAAAACAAATAAAAAGTCACATAGGTAAAAAAACTATAACATATTATTGTTATTACTTTTTTGGCCACAGAAACAAAGTGGGGGGCAGTGACTGCTGGCAGAAGCCGCCCTGCTCACAGTTTGATTTTGAAACACAGAGGAACACGGCTCTCCCTGATGTTTTGAGTAATTTTCAAAGAGAATAAATAGGGCCTGGTCAGTTTATATCGCCATGTTCAAACCAGGTACCCATATCATTCTTTCTTTCTTCTATTTTGGGGTATGTTTAACAGTTTATATATTGGTACAGTAGTGTATGTATGTAATTTATCAAGAAAAAATATAGAAACATGAAGGAAAGTTACTTGAAAATACCTTTTTGAGGAGTTCTATGATTTAGAACATTTGGATTACCTTGGATGTAGAAAGCTGGAAAGACTGTTACTCCTATCCTAACAACAAGAAAAAGCCAGATAATCTGAAACATCATAATTTTTCTTGAGCCCATGAAAGAGCTGAGGTAGCAGGGCAACTGACTAACATGAAACCTAAGGGAAAAAATTATGGAAAAATCTTCAAGGACAGATGGAATTCAAGAACTGGCACATCTTTTGCAGAGCACTAAAGGAAGATATACCAGACGCCATAGAAGCAGGTATGAAAAATTCAGGTAATTTTAAAAAACAAATTGGAAAAGGACAAGTATGGGCTAATGAGAGAACATAGAAACCCTGGAAGCCACAGACACAAGAAATGCACACTGTTTTACAGGATTTTTTTTTTCCTATGGATTTCACTAGTTTCTCATGAGAAGGACTGCAGACAGGGTGGAAAATGAAAGAATAGAGTCCTTGGTGATGCAGACGTGGAGGAGAGGAGCAGCTGCCACTGTGAGAAAAGACTAAAGATCTACCTTGTCCCATACTTCCTAGGGGACAAAGGTATTAAACTGTTGGAAGAATGGCTTCAAACACTGTTACCCCCAGGGAACAGGTAAAGATCTACTGCTATGGGGGAAGGGGAAGGAAAAATCCTCCACCCTTGGGAGAGGGGCAGGAGACCCAGACCATTAGATATCACCCCTATCACTGGAAGAAAGGTGAGATCAATGATATAACTTCATCCCTAAGACCTAGGGGGGTACACACGTAGATTTAGACTAACCTGGGACAACAGAGAATGTCCCTTCCTCTCACATCACCACCTGAGCTGGCAGAGACAAACAATAACAGTTGGGAGAAGGGTAACAATGTGGAGGCCACCATGAGGCATGGACACAAAGAGAAAGCCTACAGCTGAAAATGGAAAAGGAACGTTATGAAAAACTCTTCAGTACCCTACCTGAGGAATTTGAAGCCTGTGATGAAATGAAGGTAACAACAGCAGCAACAAAATGCTTACCTAGTTGAATGCCTGATTTGGTGATTCAGTCAATCACACTAATTGCTAGCAGAAGAGGAGCCATGCCTATTAGCAGGCAAAAATACTATTTACCAGAGCCTATACTGTCCACAAACTATGATTAGAAATTAATTAAAGATTTATGAGACTACAATAAAAATAAATTAAAAGAGCAACTAACTTTCAAGAGAAAGTAATTAACAGAAGACGCAGTGATGACCTAAATGTCATAAATGTAAGAGAGGAAATTGAAAATAACTCTGATTAATATCTTAACAACTGTATTAAAAGGTGGATGACATACATGAGTAGACTAGTAATTTCAACAAAGAGACGGAAAAGATAAGGGTTGAATGGAAATGTTAGAAATAAAAATTGTGGTACAGAAATGAAGAATGCTTCTAATGGGTTCATTAATAGAGCCAACATAGCTAAGAAAAGAATCAGTGAACTTGAAGATAGGTCAGTAGAAATTACTCAAGCTGAAAATAAAGGGAAAAAAATAGTGGGGAAAAAAAGAACAGGGCATTAAAATACTGTGGAATACATATACACACACCATATTCAAACTGCTGAAACACAAAGAAATATAGAAAATCTTGAAGGCAGCCGGAGAAAAGTAGACACATTACTTACAAAGGACCAAAGATAAGAATCTCAAACAATTTGTTTTCAGAATTTATGTAAGTCAGAAGACAATGAATGGGTATCTGTAAAGTGCTGAAATAAAAATAGGGTAAATGCAGAAAGCTATACCCAGTCAAAATAAAATATTTTTCAAAAAAGAAGGAGAGTAAAGAGTTTTTCAGGAAAAAAAAAACAAAACTAAGAGCCTTTGGTAACAGCACATCACTTCTATATGAAATGTAAAAAGATGGTCTTTTGGCACAAGGAATAAGATACCAGGGAGAAACCTAGATCTACACAAAGAAATGAAGATTCTTGGAAATGGTTAAAATGAAGATGAATGCAAAAGACATATTTTTGTCTTTTCCTTATTCACTTTAAAGATAACTGACTACCCAAATAAACAATAGTAGCAAGGTATTATGAGTTTATAGTATAGGTGAAAGTAAAACGTATGCCAATATCACAAAACATGGGAGGGAGGAATTGAGAGTATACTGTTGTAAGGTTCTTACACTGTACATGATGTGGCATAATACTGTTTGAAAGTAGACTGTGATTAATTGATGTTGTATATTGTAAATCCTATGGTAACCACTGTAAAATCTAAAATGAGTAATAAATCAATAGTGGTGATAAAATGGAATCCTAAAAGCATACACTCTACACAATAAATTCAAAAGCAAAAATAATAAAAGGAAAAAGAAACTAAAGTTAATTAAAGATGAAACAAATAGAAAAAGAAGATGATAGATTTTGATCCAAACAAAGTAATAATCACATTAAATATAAATGATCTATACTATGTATAAAATAGACAACTGATGGGAACATACTGGATAGCACAGGGAACTCCACTTAATGCACTGTAGTGTCCTAAATGGAGGGGATATATGTATGTATGGCTGATCCATTTTGCTGTGCAGTAGAAGGTAACACAACATTGTAAAGCAACTATACTCCAATAAAAATTAATTAAAAGAGTAAACCAATTGTAAAGAAAGAATTTGATTGTAATAAAACTTAGTCAACTTGCAAATAAATAAATAAATAAGATCTAAAAACAGCAATTAAAACACAGGGATTGTCAGATTGTACAGAAAAACAACAGAAACTATGTAATATCTACAAGAAAACCAATTTAAATATGGAGATATTTTATATGTAAAAACATAAATGGTTAAAAGTAAAAACATAGAAAAGTTGTACCATACAAACATCAGTCCAAAAAAGAAAAAAAAGCTAGAATGGCTGTATGAATATCAGAGAGAGGGGCATTGCATAATGAAAGGTGATTAATTTGCCAAGAAGATATAATAATCTTAAACATTTGGGTACCAAACAACAGAAATTAGAAATACATGAAGCAAAAATTATATAATTGAAAGGAGTAACAGATTAATCCTCAATTATACTTGAAGTCTTCAATGCTGCCTCCTCAATAGTGGATAGAAGAAATAGAAAGAAAATCACTGACAATATTAAACACCTGGGCAATATAACCTGAATAATACACTATTAACTTACCTAATCTAATTGATACTTATTGAATATTCAACCCCAAAACAGCAGGATAAACATTCTTTTCAAGTAGACAAGAAACATTTACCAAGATAGACCATTTATTCTGGGTATAAAATAATCCTCAACAAATTTCAAGAGTTGAAATCGTAGAAAACATATTATCTGACTACAACAGAATTCTACTTGGAATTAATAACAGAAAGGTATCTGGAAAAATTCCAAATTTAATTTCACAAATAACCCATTTATAAATAACTCAAAGATAAAGTTACGGGGAATTAAAAAGTACTTTGAATTGAATAAAAATTACAAACCACCTATCTATATTTGTAGGATGCAACTATAGTAGCATTTAGAGGAAATTTTACAGTATTAAATGTTTATTATAGAAAAGAAGCCTCAAATCACCTTTAAAAACTTAGGAAGAGCTGGTTATTAAAAAGATAAATAAAATTGTTAAAGCCTAGCATGATTGACCACAAGGGGGGAAGAAAAGAGAGAAGGCAAATATTACTAATATCAGGAATGAAAAGGGCTACATCACTAAAGTTCCTAAAAATAGTAAAATCATAATAGTAAAATATGAGAGAATATTTATGCTCGTTAATTCAGTGACTTAACTGAAATGGACAGATTCCTTGAAAGACACAAACTCATAAACTGCCAGAAGAGGAAAAAGAAGAAAGCGATAATCTGCACAGTAGTTCTGTATCTATCAAAAATAACTGAACTCTTGGTTAAAAGCATTCTAAATAGAAAAGTCCAAGCCCAGATGGCTTCTCTGGAGAATTCTACCATATATTTACAGAAGAAATAATACCAACTCTACACAAAGTCTTCCAGAAAATAGACAGGGAGAAAATACTACCCACCTCATTTTATAAGGTCAGCATTACTCTATAAGATATTACAAGAAAAGAACACTCAAGAACATAATGGCAAAAAAAAATTTTTAACTGAATTTTAACAGATTGGATCCAGCAATATATAAAAAGGATAATACAACATAACCAAGTTGAATTTATACCAGCAATGCAATTCATCAATATAATTTATATTTCAACAGACTAGAGAAGCCACATGTTTTTCTCAATAGATACAGGAAAGACATATGACAAAATTCAACATGGATTTATTATAAAACTCTAAAACAAAACAGGAATAGAAGGTAACTCCCTTAACCTGACAAAGGGCATCTTGCAAAAAACCTGTAGATAACTTGCAGAAAACCTGTAGATAATATATTTAAGAGTCAAAGACTGAATGATCTCCCTCTAAGATCAGGGAATAAGGCAAGGAAGTCCACTCTCATAATGCTTATTGAACATTGTACTGAATGTACTAGCAAGGGTAATAAAGCAAGAAAGATAAAGGACATACAGAATGGAAACAAGTTTGTTTTTTTTTTTTGTGGTACACGGGCCTCTCACTGTTGTGGCCTCTCCCATTGCGGAGCACAGGCTCCGGACGCGCAGGCTCAGCGGCCATGGCTCATGTGGCCAGCCGCTCCGTGGCACGTGGGATCTTCCTGGACCGGGGCACGAACCCACGTCCCCTGCATCGGCAGTCGGACTCTCAACCACTGCGCCACCAGGGAAGCCCTGGAAACATGTTTTTATTCACAGTCCACACTGTCTATGTAGAAAATCTTAAATAATCTACACAAATTTTATTATGACTAACAAGTGATTTTAACAAAGTTGCAGGATACAAAGTCAAAATACAAAAATAAATTGTGGTTCTGTGTATTTGCAATAAACAAATTAGAAATTAAAAATTTTAAAGCATCATTTATAATAGCATCAAAAGTTATTAAAGACTTAGGTATGAATCTAATAAACTTTATATGATAGCTATATGCTGAAACCTACAAAACACTGATGAAAGAAATTAAATATGACCTAAATAAATGGAGAGATATACTATGTCCATAGGCTGAAAAACTTGATATTGTTAAAATATCTATTCTCCCAAGATTAAGCTATAAATTCAACATAATCACAATAAAAATTTCAGCAGGATTTTTTTCTAGAAATGGACAAGCTAATTTTTAAATTTATATGCAAATGCAAAGGAATCAGAATGTCAAAAGAATTTTGAAAAATAACAAATTTGGAGGACTCCTGCCACCAGATCTCAAGTCTGACTATAAAACTATGATAATCAAGACAGTGTGATATTGGCAAAAGGACAGATACCTGTATTAAAGGAAAAGAAAGCCAGTCTTTTCCATAAATAGTGCTGAAACAAGATATATCCATAAGTAGTAAAAATGAACCTTAATACTTTGCACAAATGCATCAACTCAAACAGGTAATAATTCTGAAAAAAACCCCATAAAATTGTAAAAACTTCTGTTCAGAAACATAGGAGGAAATTTTTGCCTTGGGTTAGCAAAGATTTCTTAGATATGATATAACAAGCACAATTCATGAAAGAACAAATAGATAAATTGAATTTCATTAAAATTATAAGTTTCTGCTCATTGAAGGACACTGAAAAATATTAAAAGAGTGAAAAGACAAGGACAGACTGAGAGAAAATATTTGCAAAACAAATATATGATAAAGGACTTGTATCTAGAATTGTAATACAAAGAACTTTCAAATCTCAATAATGAAATAAAAAAACAACCCAATTCACATGAGCAAGAGATCTGAACAGATATTTTTGCCAAAGAATAAATATGATGGCAAATAAGCACTTGATAAAATGTTCAATATCATCTATCATTAGGGTAATGCAAATTAAAGCCACAATGAGATACAATTATGTAACCACCAGAACAGCTTAAAACAAACAAACAAATGAAAAACAACTGACATTACCAAATACTGGCAAGGATGCAGAGCAAAAAATCTTTCATTGGAAATGCAAAGTGGTGTGACCACTTTGGGAAATAGTTTGGCACTATCTATAAAGTTAAACGCATACTTACCCTGTGACATAGCAATCCTACCCCGAGGTATTTACCCATGAGAAATGAGATTTTTGTGTTTACACAGAACCCTGTATGCAAATGCTTAAAGTAGTTTTATTTATAAATGCCAAAAACTGGAAATGACCTAAATATCCTCCAATAGGTAAATGTATGAAAAAATGTGGTACATCCATAGAACAGACTACTACTCAGCAGTAAAAAGGAATGCACTACTGATACAGGGAATGACACAGGTGAATCGCAAATGCATCATTCTAAGTAAAATAAGTCAGATTTGAAAGATTGCATCCTGTGGGGTTCTATTTATATGACACCTGGATAAGGCAAAACTATAGGGACAGAAATCAGATTAGTGTTTGACAGATCCTGAGGATAGGGGGCTAGGATGACTACAAAGAAGCACAAGGGAATTTTGTGAGTATTTTGAGTTTGATGGTGGTTTCATGACTGTACACATATGTTTGTCAAAACTCTCAGAACCGTGCACTAAAAATGATGAATTATACTACATATAAAGTATACCTCAACAATTCTGATTCTCACACACACACACACACACACACACACACACACACACACACACACACACACAGAGATCACTATCCCAGAATGGTGAAATGAGATAGAGATCAAATCAGGAGACATCCATTACTTGTCATGGTACCACACTGGAGGCTTTATAAGCTACAATGAGAGTGGCTAAATTAATCCTGTCCAGCTGTCCCATTTGCTGGTGACTCTCAGATCTCCTCCATTGGAGACAATTGGGATATTGTCATGACGAAACCATAAGCCCCATGACCAACATAGTTGAAAGCCTTGGTTAGGAATCATATCTCATAACTTCCTTCTCATCAGTGGAAACATCTGGCGAAGCCTGGTCTTTATAGGAAAGCTACCCTTTCTATGTGAAAAATAGCATATTTTTCCACTGTCAGAAGGACCACATTATGAAAACAAGTATGCTTAGTAAGAATTCATTGGGTATTCCTGCAATATCTAGTGTTGAACTTCACAATTTCAGTTGTTTAATGGGAAAAATGCTTTAAAATATGGAGAAAAGAACTGATAAGTACAGAATCTAAAAGAAATTTGGATTCTTTCCCTGAGATGAAAAAAATGGTATTTTAAGATTATCTTGAAATAATTCTTGTTCTGAAGTTTTTTTTTTCTTTTTAAGTGCTCTTTTTTAGAGATCTTGAACATTTTAATAATGCTTAAAGGCTAATGTACAATGGGCTCTAAATTTCAGCAAAGCAGACTTATGCAAAATATAACAAAGGGTTTTCCTCTCAATAGTAAACTTTGTTAACACTGAACAACTTTTTGACATGAGCTCAAGACTTCTAAAGAAGCTGTTTAGGAAGGGACTGTGAAGTTAAACATACACACACAAAAACACACAGAATTTAAATATCACTTGCTGTAATGTGAGGTGAGTTAGTAAAACTTTCATCTTTCAATTAGTCTCTTCCTACTTTTATAAATGTAATAAAACTAACGATATTTAAGATCTTAAGTTCAAGAAGAGCTGAGAAAAAAAAGGCCAATTTAAAAGAAAGGCCTAGGTAAGATTCATAGATTAAAACTGAATGATCCATCATTTCATATTCATTTTGGAGAATACTTTGATGTTCAAATCTCCTTTGGTTCAGAAATTGCAGGTTTTGTTCATTTTAGACCATGACTTTAACACTTCGGTTCATGGATTGATTCCAAAAAACCTAAAATTTTAATTGTTTGTACTTTGTACTTGCTTGGAGCTCATTATTTGATTTAATTTAAACTCTCAGTTTTGCAGATTTTTCTCAATTAAGTGCTACCTTTATGGAGTTTAAGGGTATGGACAGAGAGGTTCAACAAATGTTTACTGACCTATTGGAAATAACCTTACTATTTTGAGAACTATTATGTAGAAATGGCTAACTGGTAAGCCGTATTACCTCTGTTACTCATAATTTGGAGGAGATGAACTCTTTCTCATGAGAAGATCATAGAAACACTTCAAAAGGATAGATAAAAGAACACTAAAATTAAAAAAAGTTGGCAGCAGATGCTTTAAAATGAGGAATTCATGAAACAAGGGGAGAAAACCACAAGTTTGGAAGTGAGGAGTGGCCTGCCTAAAAAATTTTAAAAGTCATCACAATGAAGAAATATATATATTGGTATATTGGAAAATAAGTAGATCAAAATTAATTAGAGCTCATTGAACCTACCTGAGCAAGAGGCTTATTCTCAAATAGTGCTTCATGTTGAAAGAATTTGTCCAGCCCGTGCTCCTTGGTAATATGGTCAGACTCATCAGAAAAGAGGACGGCATCCCCATCAAAGGCCACACGGAGCTGTGTGTCACAGTAAGCCATGTCTTTGGCTCCATCAAACATTGTTGCAGAGGCGATCCCTGGAAGACCGTTGGAATTAATTAATACTCTTCTTAGGACCATATGTTTTAGTGTCTTCCCAGACCTCGAATTTCCTCTCTCACTATTACCTGACAACACAACTCTTCTTCACAACCACACATCTCGAAACAGTCATCTTTGTACTGCCTCCGTTTCTATAAGGGATGGGAAAGTGTAAAATGGGTGTAGGATAATCACTGAAGATGTCCACCTCCATGAAGGTGAAAGCTCTAAAAGACAAACTTAAGGGCTGCCACTTGTGGAAACACCTTAGCAGAAAACCCAACGACGACGTAAACCACATAATCATACGTGAAGGCCAATGGAATGAAACACTAGTGCAGACCTCTTTATTAACTAGAGAGAGGAAACCAAGTAATACCTTCTTGTATTGCTTCTTGTACTTTTTCAGAATCCGCAGAAAGATACAAGTTGGTAAGATATGCCTTCAAATAGCCAATGGGGCTTTTTCCACCAGTCAGACAGAACCGGTCAATTAGTAATCCTATTATCGGGCAAGAAAGACTTTGTTATGTCAGAGACTAAAGACAATATACTTACTGGAAATGCAAGTGAAAGTTACCTTAGGAATAAATGAGTGCCTACTGCAGTTTTAGAACTACCTTTGTAGTACCAATATTGAAAAATGTCTCGGCTATTTTATATAACGGTGCATGATGGTTTATGAAGTATATCCAGATAGGCCATGCTAGTTTACTCTCACACAGCGGTTATGGCAGGCATTACTATCCTCGTTACAGAAAAGGAAATGGAGACATAGAGACTGTCTAAGCCCAGTGCTTCACATTGACTCTTGTCTAGACTAGAACAGCGCACTTTTCCTTTAGCTACAGCATCCTCACTTGTTGAGAGGGCCAGTTAAGATGTGGCTCTGTTTTTAAGTACCATTTTAGTATTTCTTTAGTAACAATACAATAGTAATAGCAAGTAGTGATAGCATTTAAACTATTTCCCTAAAACAACAACAGAAGGTCTGAAATTGTCTCTCTTGACTTGAAATTTTAAATGCAATCATTAGCAGACTGACATTAATATACCATTAAATGCCTTTCAAATCAACAACAGTTAAAAAAACCCACTAGATGTTGGTGAGAGGTTTGTAAAATAGGCACTTACATACACTATGGATGCAAGTGTAAATTGGTACAAGCTGTCTAGAAAGTAATTTGATATTTATTGATACAAGTATTGATAGCTTTTAAGCAGCTTATACCTTTTGACCTAGGATTCCTTTTTTTTTTTTTTTTTTTTTGCGGTACGCAGGCCTCTCACTGTTGTGGCCTCTCCCGTTGCGGAGCACAGGCTCCGGACGCGCAGGCTCAGCGGCCATGGTTCACGGGCCCAGCCGCTCCGCGGCATGTGGGATCTTCCCGGACCGGGGCACGAACCCGTGTCCCCTGCATCGGCAGGTGGACTCTCAACCACTGCGCCACCAGGGAAGCCCTAGGATTCCTTTTTTAAAGAGTTTATCCTAAGGGAATAATCTGAAACTCTGATAAAGATTTATGTAGAAAGGTCTCAGCACAGGATTATTTATAAAAGCAAACCATGGTTCCAATGATGTGAGAATAACTAAGGTATAACATTAAGTATATAAGCGATGTACCCATTCAAAGTGTTTTTGGATATATGATAAAACTGGGCAGCTGCAGATGACATAAAGCAGAATTTTGAGCCAGTTGTTGCTGAGCCAGCTAGTCAGTTGTTTATCATCTGCATGGACCAAGAGAGCGGATAGGCTCTATCCACAGCTGAAGTGGAAGTGTTTGCCGTGGTATGGACGAAATACTCTCACTTTTTCACTTAAACCAACATTGGGCATAAGTGGCGTAAAAGTGTACTCTACAAATCCTTAAATAATATTAATTTAACGATCAGAAATTATTTGGTGGTACTGGGGACTTCAGAAATGGTGAAAACATCGTCCCTCTTCTCAAGGAGATCACAATTCACTAAGGAGCCAGGCATGTAGACAGATAATTATAATATAAAAAAGACCACAGCGAAGGGAGATACAAACTGCCTTCAGCCCCGAGAGAAGGTAACTAACCTCTTCAGGTGAAAAGTTGTTATTCCATGAGCAAGGCTGTGCAAGATTGGGCTTTATCTGTTCATTAACAGTATTAGTATGTAAATAAGTAGAATTTCTCATGCTACTAAGCTCAATGGGCTTAGTGTGGTGAGGGATAGGTAGACTTACATCACCTACTAAATCAAATAAGGCTGTCTTGTAAAAATAATAGCTGTCCTTTATTGAGTGATTACACCACTCACCTCTGCCAACGCTTTTATATATATTCTCTCTTTTCATAGCATAATACTGTGAAGACTGCGTTTTTGAAAGGTAAACATATTTTCAACTGTGTATCAGTAAGACGTTGGCCTTATAATTAGGATGATATAATATAAAACTTATAACTTGTAATAGATAGTGATTATTTATAAATATGCCTAATTTAAGCCTAGAAGTTAAATATGCCAAATTTAAACCTTATTTTGACTTGACATACCCTTAAGACTGGATATGTCACTTAGAAAATGGGCTAAAGGTCCTTACATAAGAAGTCAGGTAAATTCATAAGAGGAAAAATGGGGACCTCCCCTTAAAGTCACCAACACACTAACGGAAATGCTATGAAGAGACTAGTGTCAAACCAATTTTCCCTGTAAAGGAATAAAGACAGGTTTCCTGGCATGAGTATGAATTTGATGTGTGGGGAGAGCAGCCGGGGCGAGTCAGATGTTAAGAGTGGAAAGGAAAGGTAAAAACCTTTAAACCTTTAACATGTGTCTGTGGTGAGCAGGAAGTCTGATCACACAGAGAAAGCCCTGGGTTGACGGCTCCTTGAAGTCAAGTTCAGAAGTGAAAAACATAAAACAGAGAAATATATTGCAGGACCTGGGATTAAGACTTTGAAATTCACACTTGACAAGTTAAGTCCAGAGCTTTGGGCCCAACTCTGTGCTGAAGTTAAAAATGAACATGGCCTCTCTTGTTCTGACATAGGCAAATAAACATTCCTCACGCAGAAGGGGGTGTCACTATCAGACACTGCATTAGTTAGGCCACAGTGAGCAAAATAACATGGCTTCTTTCTTCCAGAGCAGCGAGCTGTTCTTCCACACGGTATTTATTTTACTTACCATAGTGATTGACGCTGTTTATAAGCCGCACTCCCACTTGGGCATGGTTATTAGTCATCAGAACAATATCAAATAAGTCCTGTTCATCAGGATACAGCTCACGGAGTCTAGCATTGACGTGCTGCAGTGCCTGAAGGTTACAAACACAAATGTGCGTAAAGAGGGCCAGGCAAAGTGGGCGTTGGGGGTCTGGATAGAAAGGATCCCATAGGTGTCCAATTCAAGCCCTGAAGACTCTTCACTGAGAGACTGTGGCTCCTTTAAGTCAGGGTTATGCCATTCATTTCAGTATTTTCAGCCTCGCATACATAGGACCTCAGTTAATGTTTACTGAAAGATGGGTAATGTTTGTTGAAAATTGTTACAACATTTGGTTTACTAGAATTATTTCTGTGAGGTACATAGATAGGATCAGGCTAACCCTTTCATGGTTTGTCTATTTTTGTTTTTGATTCATAAAACCTGCCTTTCTTGATCTGATGATTATTTTTTATTGTGAAAAGTATAGGCTGCTTCAAGAATTTTCATGTTATCCTTGTGCAGAGGCCATGCTAATGGTCTCTGTGTTGTTCCAGTTTTAGCACATGTGCTGCCAAAGTGAGCATTTTGTGTATTTTTTAAAACATGAGTCTTTAGAATAGGTTTGTGGTTTCCTCTCATGCTTCCACTATGCCTCATAACTACTTTCTACTTACAACACGTGGAGGTGTCATTTGTTTCTGCCTGGTTATGATGTCATTGTGTAATATTTGTATAAGTTATATAGGGGATCAGAGCTATAAGTGCTATACATTTCAGTGTAAGTTCCAAGAACCTTACTTTCTCTATTAAAGTCATGCCCCTAAGTGCCAAGAGCATCTTGAGTTTCTTAATATGCTGTGTTTGGGGCAAGAGCAGCGAAAGTGAATTTAATCTTATTTGAATGAGGTGTTTTATTTCTACTGCTTGGAATCATAAACTCATTATTGCTTCTCGTTACTGCTCCTTCTATGGAGAGGACAAAAGTTTCTGTTACAGGTCTCAGAATTTGGACTCCACTTAGGGAAAGCTCAGCATTCCAAGTCTAGGGCTGCAGTCCCTCCCTCAACCGTGTGGAAGCTTCTGTGAAAATATAAACTGACCTGGGATAGACTTAAAAAAGGCAAGAATGACAAGGGTGGATTAGGAATTATAAGGAAACCTGGATGAGATCCCAGGGATTAGCATGAGTCCTTCCCTGCCATCCAGAGTCCTGGAAGGCCGAAGACAGCTTTGCAGAATACCTTGACAAAGTGGAAGGCCGGCCCTGGGGCCAGCACGACATTCTCATTGAAAAGCTGATACTCCATGTACTTTTCCAGACCCTCTTCCTTGTAGATTTTCCTGCCGTCCACCATGTTGAAGAGCGCACGGGATGACACAGCGATGGTGATGGCATGCTTGGGTTTGGGCTGCAGAGAGGGGCACCGACAGGAGGACGAGTCACACAGACCTAAAGGGATCAGGAATGGGCCTCATCCCAGGGCAGGGTGGGAAGGAAACACTTGGGTCCCGGCTTGGAGGACTGGGATGCTGGAGACAGCCAAGGGCTGGGTTCTGGGGGCTACTGTGCCAAGGGGTAGGTTCAGGGAGGAGAAGCAGGGGGCTGGGTGAACTTCCCTATACCATGGACAGGAGGGAGGCTGAGAGAGGTCCGGATGCGGGGCTGCGTGGAGCGGCAACCCGGGTACCAGCGGAGGCGGGCCCTGCTCACCGGCCTGGGGCGCGAGCAGCTCGGTGACTTCTCGTACAGTGTTCTCACGGATGCCCAGTAGGCATCGTCCTCGTCCGCCTCTTCCTCTCGTTGCCTGGGTCAGGCATACAGTCTTGATCCAGCCGTGACGGGTAGAGAGCCCTGCGCTGGGCATATGATTTCCTTTCAGTGGGGGGCGTGCGCGGATATTCCCGCTGGTGCGTGTCCCTGGAATCTCGCGAGTCCCGCAACTCTCGTGTGTTCTGGCCCGCTAGGATTTCCCGCCCCAGGCCGGGAGACCAGGCGTCGGAATTCTCAGCCATCTTGGTGCTGCGCCGGGACCCGTCTGGAGCTGGAGCTCCGGGGTCGTGGAAGAACGTGAGTCGAGCGGCATGGTTGGTGTGGGTGGCGAGCGCTGCGCTGACAGCGGCTTTGGTGACTCTTGATGGCTAGGGGAGGTGAATGAAGTCCGGGAGGTCTTGGAGCTACTGGGGGACTGGAGCAAGAAAGTGGGCTTCTGAGTTAGATGCCCGCCTAGGGTCCCTGTCCTCACCTCTGCCCAGCCGGGGTCAAGGAGCTGTCCCCTTCTCTGTGTTCCATTCCCAGCTCTTAGGTGAATCCTGGTTCATCTCAGCTCCTTTAAGTAGGGCTTAAAGGGGCTCAGACGTTTCAAGGCTCCATATATTAGACATTTCTGTTACATGGACCCAGAGACAGACTGCTTTCATTTCCCCCCAGTTGTTCCATCAGCACCTCACACTTTTTTTTTTTCTTTTGGAGTAGATAGGGTAGAGGTCCTCTTCCTTGCCCCTAGGTAGCTGGCACATAGTTTGCAAAGTTCTGTCACTTTCTTCACATATACCTGCTCAGTCAGAGACCTTCAGGTAGGACAGAAGGCTTGAGGAAGGGACCTTGCTTGCCACTGCCTCCATCTGTGACCTCCAGTTAACTTGATGAGCAGCTAGACCAGAAGTTCCCACCAGAAGGCTCTGCAAAGCACCTCAGGGGCATCCGTCTCCACATTTGCTCTGTGATTAATGCAGTGAGTGCTGGGAAGGTCAGTAGGCTGGAGAATCAAGTGTCTCCCCATCACCTTCAGAACTTCTTGTGCCAGTGAAGCTCAGTTGGAGAGAATCATCTTCCTCAATAGGAACTGGCTCTAGTCATTCTAGAGAAAGGACTCCTGCACTAAGGTATGAGATAGATTATTAAGCATCCATATATTATTCCAGTTTTTGTGATTATTTCACACGTTTCAAAGGGCATGTTCTTGGTTAGATTATTGAGCCAGTCCTCACAGAGACAGATAGATTGGTTCTCCCAGTGTCTGGGCCTGTGTCACACTCTGCATCCAAAAACTAATTCTCACAACAAACTTTTTCTTCTTATGTGACTAGGCCTAGTTAAGGGCTCAAAGCATCACACAACCTAATACTCTTCAACAGTTTATCTCCTTTGTTGACATTTTCACCCCCTCTTCTGAGTCTTGGGTACTCAATGAATAGTTTTTGAATGTGTGAAGGAAGGAAGGAGAAACCATGGAGTTTAATCATTCAATGTGCAGTTTATAGACCTAGAGATCCTAGGTTTTAATCTAGCTCTATGAGCCTTACTAGTGTGAAATCTTAGGGAAGTTACTCTGTGTTTTGGTTTTCTCACTCTGGGGATTGATGGGGGTGGGAGTCTGTGAGGGCTAAGTTAGCTAAAAGATATAAAGTACACGGAACAGGGCCTGGCGCATGGAAAGCATCAATCTATGTTATTATTATTATTCTTATGGCGTGTACTCTTCCCTTTCATTCCCATCTCTTCCTTAAGACTTGTGTTCTTGCTTCTGGACTCACCTCCTGATGGAGCTCTGGTGGATGGGCTCCGTGAAGTCCGAGACCACTGATTTCTCACTAGGTACCCTCGAGAGTCTGTCTTCAGCAAGGTTAATTCTCGTGATCCCTTTCAAGGAGAGAAGAGACCCAGGAGTGTAATACCCCACCACCGAGTCCTCCCACACATATGCTTACAAAACAGCCATGGCAAGCCAAATATAGCAGTGATCAGTGAGAAGGCCCCTGCCCTCTACGACGTGTAATTCAGTCCTGGCTCTTGTGTATTATTCTAGCTCTGGCCCAATCCTAACTTCTGTGAGGAGCAATAAAGTGGGAATCTACTTGGAAGAGCATCCAAAACCAAGAAACAAGTCTGATGTCTCATAGGTTTTCACCTGTGACTCCTCTTATGCGGAACTTAGTAGAGTTGAGCCTTTTTCCTCCCTTTTCCCCACTTCCGCCCTTAAGGATAAGCTTGTTAGCAGATGCTGAAAAGACATACCCAACATTTTTGACCAGATTACAAAGATGAAGGCCACTGGTACCTCAACAAGGCTGTAGCGGGGCTCCCAGGCAGCTGCAGAAGAGGGAATAGCGCCCTCTAGCACTGCCTTTGGGCGGAACAGGATGGAGGAGACCATGGAGAGGCAAGTGGAAGTTTCCATCCCCGTATCCTTCCCCTCACCCGGATTGCCTGTAGCTCCCCTCCAAAGTCAGTAGTTTGGTCTCGGCTCACCCTGATCACGGTGATCTGCTAGCCCTGCTCCCACAACAGGCACATGTGAATATAAATACGTATCGTGCTGCAGCGGCCAAGAAGCACTTTTCCCTCAGCTGCACAAAGGCAGCGTCTACACGACGAGTGACCCCGCATGGGGCAGCATCTCAGCGAGTGATGCGGTATGACTGCACGCCTCATCTGAAAGATGGTGCAGAAGATGGTCAATGCGATGGCCAGACTCCCCTTCCCTCCCTGATTTGAACAAAGGCCAGTCTCCTCCCACAGGCTGAGCAGAGGTTTCTACACCATTTATTCTGCATGAACATTGGGATGTGTGCTGGATGGGTAGGCAGGGGCCAGCTTCTTCTAGTATTTTCTTAACCTTGCCACGAGGACGTTAGGTATCCCTTAATACAAATCTTGATATCTCAGTCTTTTCTCCCCAAACTCCCCTGCCCGCTAATATTTTTTTATTGTGCTGTCTGCTCTTTAATTCTCTCACCAACTCTGAAGAGGTCAGCTCACCTGAGTGCTCAGACGAACTCCTGATTTCTCAGAATCCTTTCTAGATTTGTCTGCTTCTAGGCTGTCTTTTGAGTACCTCGGTCCAGTCTCATTCTTAATATGGAAACAAAGAATGTTTATTAATTTTTCATCTCGGGGCATTAGAAACCTTGGGTTTGGGGAATCAAAGGATAAATGAAAGTTAAAATTTGTCTCTTTGCCACTATCAAAAATATAAATTATAGATATTATTTTTCCTCTGTTCTAACAAGCATGAGTAAAAAGAACATATATCAGACAACTATACAAACAGATTTTTAATATAGAAATTTGTTGGTTTATAGATTTGAGACGTAAAGCATTTATCATTTACAAAATGGTAACATGGGAAATGCTGTGGGAGAATTTCCCAGGGGTCAGCAGGACTTGGAGTTAAATGTGAAGCTGCTCACGCAGAACAACTTCTCTGTTACTCTGAAGATTGCTACTTATGGAACTTTTTCATTTGCCATAGAACTGAAACTTCTCTTGTTTGTTTTATTCATAAACCAATTTTCTGTCGATCTGAGCCTCATCAATAATAGATTTTTTAAATCAAGCACTTTAATCCTGTACAGATCAGTCAACAGGCATGTCTTCTATTCATGTTCTCTAACTATTCATAGCATCAACAGTGAAAAGAGGTCTCTTATTAACGAACTAATAGGGAAGACCATGTAGGGGAGCAGAAGAAAATGGCTTATTTCATGGACATCTATTCAAATATTTGTTTTCATTTTCAACTGCAGGAAATACTGTTGTATTAGAGCAGTGTTTCTATTGTTTCCTGCCAATTCAGTAGCTGTAATGCAATCAAGATTAGTGTTATTTATCTGTTTAAGGAGCTCAACTTCTAGCATAGACCAAAGTGCTCAGGGGCAGTCTGTTAATCTCTTTATACTCTGTGCCTTGAACCTAGGAAAAATCTAGTTGATGTTAGTTGAGTGACTGAGTCTATGTCTGAAGAGAATGGCATAGCTGTATAATCCTAGAACTAGTCCTAAAATCTTTCCATCAACCCCCTCAACACTATCACCATGAAGTCCTGTCGCTTACTCCAAAAGATATTTTAAATCTAGTCCCTCTTCTCCATTCCTGTTCCAGGCCTCAGATCGTTATGGGTCTGCATTTTAAATCTAGTCTCTCTTCTCCGTTCCTGTTCCAGGCCTCCGATCGTTATGGGTCTGCATTCTTAGAATGTGGCTTTTGACCAGATTTCATGGCCTTAAATCCTCTCAACTTCTAGATCCATCTACCCCATTTATTTAGGGTGATATTTATAAAATGTAAATCTGCTTATGCTTCATTTCTGGATACACTCTTCATTCGCTTGGTTAGAGAGACCCAGGAGTCTCATGATGTATCCTGTCTACCTCCAACTTGTGTGCCCTCCACGCTACACTCTATCTCTATGTTCTGTTTTTGCCAAATGACTTGTATTTGTCTATATACCACCCTTATATCTTATAACCTCCTTTTCCCTTCAGTGTTCTTCAGAACCAAGCTCAGCACGACCTGGGAGAAGTTCCCAGTATTAAACATCCCTCTGTGTTGCCTGTGTCTTTTGTACATACTTTTTCTGAGTACTGAATTGTACTTTGTTTATGTATTCTCTTTCCTACTAGGTTGTGCATTCTTCAAAGATAGCAACTGTGTTTTCGCCTCTTACCACTAACATAGGAGCATTTGCTCAATAAGTGCTGACTTACTGGATGGACTTATACCACATGATTTAATCTCCTTTTTCTCCACTCTTCATGTTCTTTAGAAGCCTCTGTGTGTGATCATCATCTGAAATTCGATTGCTGCAGAACATTTCCAGAGGCAAATGAGGGACTGATATCTACATTTCCTCAGTTCTTTGACAAGATTCTAGGACATTCAATTCACTGACCTTTTTCTGTTTCAGAGATGTTTGACTCATTTCTTTAACTATTGAAATTCTTTTGTTGTTATGCAGATTTTCCTCCCCCCAGCTCCATTTCCTGTTGTTTCTGTTGTTCAGTCTAGGTCTGCATTTAGAATGTCAAATTTATGACATCACATGTGATTCCATAGTAACTAACTGACTCTCTGAATATGTGACTTAAAAAATAAAAAGAGATAGTATTATTTGTGTGCATCCACTCATAACCATTGTCTGGGTTTTTAGGAATCAATGTCTAAACAGTGTTCAAATGTTTAATATGTAGCAATATCAGTATTACTGCTTCCTTCTTTTTAAATCTCTTTAACGTTAGTAAGTTACTTATTGTATCAATCCCATTTGCGGCTGTACACTTTCTGGTACTGCCAAAATGAATGGCAAACTCATTTGTGGACCCGAGCATTTATTATTGTCTATCCTGACAGAGTTTGGAGAACTTTCTGAAAATCTGGAGACTTTTTAACAGCTGAGATCTTGTTCTAGACACAGAGTTTAGACTTGAGTTTAGCTTTAGTGTTTGGTGTTTCTTTCACAATAGGAAGGCCATTTCCATTTATTAAGTCAAAGCACTTAATGTGGCTAAACATAGTGTGGCAGAATGATACTTGCACTGTTTTTCCTGGTGCTTGCCCCATCTTTAAACGTTCTTAAACACAATCTGTCCCTCTTGTATACACACAGAGAAGAATATGTAAAATCCAGTCCCTGACTCTGGTTTATAATGTCCAATAATGCTCTTCACTTATGGTTCTGATTTTAGGTAAGAGACATGTGTCATGCCAGCCTGATTTTGTCAAACCATCATGGACTGAGACAGATTTCTGGCCTCTCTTCATGGGAGTTGACGACTTAGTTTGAATATCAGAAGTTTTTGACAGCTTTAATCAAAGTTCTCCAAAGGATCTTCTAGATAGTTAAATACATATGCTCCAGGTTAGACTGCTTGGGCTTGAATCCTTCACCCACCCCCCATGTCTCACTGTGATCCCAGACAAGTTGTTTAATTGTCCTAAATCTCAATTTCCTCATTTAGAAAATGGAAATAACGATGGTATCACCATCAGATGGTAGTTGTGATGGTTGAAATAAAAGTATTTAAGACAGTGATTGGCATTCATAAGTGATTAACAAACATTAGTTATTACTTTTACTGATAATTTTGCTACAGCTATACTACAAAGTTAAAATTGAAAAAAAATCTTTAACTGATTTAATCTACACTGCAATCTAGTTGTAGGAACAGAAGTTTAGAAATATTTCTTATTCATGTCCATGTATAACCAATCAAATGTCAGTGTGGTGATTCTTCCCATTTCCTAAACTCTGTAGTCTTAGTGGCACAGACAGAACAGGGAGGGCAGGCTGAGAAGGGGCAGGCATTAGAATAGCAGTTAGGAACAAAAGCTGTGAGTCTCAGCTTGTGTTCTGCAAAACACAGGAGGAGGATTTCGCAGAGAGGAGGGACTGGAAAAGTCTCTGGTTTTTGACCAGTCCTCTAGCCTATACCTAAGATCTGCTTTTGCTTCTGCTCCCTTCCATGTCTCTTCTGTGTAACTCTGCATCCATGTATTCAATAAGTTCCTTGATTATTGTTCTTTTCCCATAGCATACCACCCAGAATAGAATATGAGCATAATGAGTGTTTCAAATTATTTTATGTATCAATATGTAAATATATTGTTTTGTTCTGAGCGCTAAGGGTGATAAAAAAATTATTTGTTTTTCTTTCAGATTTTCTAATTTGTTTTCCTTTATTATATTCTGATTCTTAGCTCTGTTACTGAGCATGGAAAACTACACCTATATGTAGGCAGCTGTATTAGTCAGCATGCTCCAGAGAAATAGAACCAATAGGATATATATATAGATATATACGAGGAGATTTATTATGGGAACTGGCTTATGTGATCGTGGAGACTGAGAAGTCCCACAGTATACTGTCTGCAAGCTGGAGAACCAGGAAAGACAATGGTGTAATTTACTCTGAGTCTGAAGGCCTGAAAACTAGGGGAGCTGATGGTGTAACTCCCAGTCCACTTGGTTTGAGTAATCATAAATTTAATGACTCCAAAATGTTCTAGAGTGTGTACACTACAATTTATGTATCTCCCTACTATTGAATGCTTGGGGGATCTCCAAGTTTTTGCTATTGTAAATAATATTTTCTCGAGTATCTCCTTTCGTTAGCTAAAGTACAAGTTCCTTGGTACAAAATTTTTCTGTCCATAATGATTAGTACATTAAAAAATATAGTTGGGTGATCAGTAGCCTCTCCAAATTGGCATATCCAAATCAGAACTCTTGATTTCAATTCTAAAACCTGCTTTCTGCTCAGTGTTTGTCACCTCAATAAATGATACCTCATTCACTCAAATTCTACCTCTGCTAATCAATGTATTTGGACCACTTACTCCATTCAAATTTCAGTTTTGTTGCCCTCAAAATCGGAATAGTAACATCTACCTGTCAGGAAGGATGTAAGGATTATAGGTAATATAGTAACGTGCATAGCAATAATAGATATGTTCATTATCATTTTGTCTTAGTGAATTATGAGCAAAGAATTTTGCAAAAAGCATTGCTTTGATGTTATCATCGATGCCTTACCAAGTAGACATGCTATTGTGGCATAACTAGACTGTCAGATTGAAAATGAGAATATGTGGTCTAATGATATTTCCAATCAAGACTATTTTGGAAAATTTAATACAGTTAACAATGGACACCATCCATGTCGTAGAATGGATAGTTTGGGGCATGTTGGGCCTAATATTAGTCAACACAGCTTCACCTTTCCTGAGACAACACAATGGGTTGTGGAAAGGAAAAAGAGTCGGGATTTCCTTTTGTCCCCATCTGTCACTTGAATTGGCTTGCTGTGTTCGTTTTCTACCTCTTTGTAACAGGTCACCATTCATTTAGCAGTTTAAAACAAGTGTATTTATTATACCATAGTTCCTCAGGCTAGAAGTCTAGGTGGGCTTAACTGAGTTCTCTGCTCAGGATCTCCTAAGGCTGAAACCAAGGTGTAAATCAGGATGGGCTCTTACTTGGAAGCTCTGGGGAGGAATCTGCTTCCAAGTCCATTCGTGCTGTTGGCACAATCTGGTTTCTTGTGACTATAGGACTGAGGTCCAACTTCCTGGATGTTGGCCAAGGTTTACTCTCAGCTCCTAGAGGCCATTCTCAGATTCTTGCCCCAGGACCTCCCTCTCATTAATGGAGAACCTCCCTTGTGTTGAATTCCTCTCCTGCTTTGAATCTCTGCCTTTCTTTTTTGTTGACAGAGGCAATGCTTTGTTCTGGAAGAAATCACATGATTAGGTTATGTCCACTTAGAAAAATCTCCTTTTAAATTAACCTGGAGTCAGCTGATGAGTAAGCTAAATTGTAGCTACAGAATCCCTTTTGCCATGTACAAAACCTACTCATGGGGGTGATGTCCCGCAATATTCACAAGGGAGGGAATCATTTAAGGATAAGAGTCTTTTGTGGGGACATGATCTTAGAATTTTGCCTACCACACTCATTTAACTGACTTTACCTTAGTGAGCTTTCAAAACACAGAGCTAAGTGAGTAAAACCCAGGCTTGGAAATGATTGACCACCACCATCTACCTCAAGCAATACAGGCTAACTGGGGTTTCTTTGGGCACTTGATTTAAATACATTTCCTATTTTTTGAGAGTATCGGCTGGGAAAGTTAATAGATGGAGAGGTGTCTGAGCTTATTCTTAAGTCTGTTAGATTCATGTGTTTGGATATTTTTGGAGGAGTGGTGGACATATGCCTGTAGCCCTCTGAGAGTCTGTGACTGTTGAGGCAGGTGTGGAACAGACCTGGGAGCACCTTGACCCCTGCAAAGAGTGTTTATGTACTCACAGTGTTTCTTTTGGAATAGTACTGAAAATAAATGTGGGGATAAAGTGATTTATCCTTCTTAGCTCCTTTCTGTAGAAATGGCATCTCTCATGATTGGCCTTCAAAATATATCAGGTATCAGTGTTGGCTTTTGAGTCAAATAAGCCTGCATTTAAAAGCCAGCCCTGCTACTAACACGTAGTTAATCTTGGTAAGTCCCTTAACATCTCTGCACCTTGTTTTTCATCTCTATAAGGTGGGTGTTATGATACCTAGTTTGAGTCTTTTAGGGAGGAATATATATGTAATGCTTGTAATGTGCTTGGCCCAGAGTTCCTGGTTCTGTGGCTGACGGGGTCATACACAGTATTTTGCAGCCACTCTCATCAGGAAGTAGAAATTTCCCACCCCTTGAATCCAGGCCTGCCTGTGACTTGCTTTATTTAATGTGGTGCTGGGAAGTAACATTGTGTGAGTCCTAGAGCCTAGGCCCTCAAAGGCTTGCAGTGACTGCCTTTTCCCTTTTGAAATGCATAGGGATGGTTTGAAATCTTTATGAATGAAAAAGTATGGGCCATGAGAGCTCATGCTTTTAATCATAGGACACTTTTCATATTTCTGACTATTTACTACTTTTTAACTACCAAACTGAGTGAGGCAACTTGTCCAAAGTCACAAAATTGGCAGTTGGTAGAATCAAGTTTCTAACTCAGTCCTACCTGCCTCTAAAGCTTACGATTGTTTGTTTGTTTAATCACACTTCCTCTTCAGGGAGCTTCTCCAGTGGCCCATTCTTCTATCCCCAGCTTAACAGTATGTCAGTCTGAAACCCTATGCAGTTAATTGAATAGTCTAAGTAATTAGATCAGACAAGTCTTCATAGTTTCTAAATACGAGCCCTATCCAACGAGACTGTGTCTCTATAAGTCTCAGAGCCCGATTAAGGAGTAGCTTCTCATATCAATCCTGTTTATGGTGTGTATGCACAGTTCTCTTGCCAAAAGCTGGTAAGTGGAAATTCCTTGTCCAAAATATTGACTGGAGGCCAATGTGCATATACCAGGCCCTGCCCAGATGGCAGTTATGTCAGCGTTCTGCTTACATAGGTCGAGGCTGCAAAGTACCAGTTCTGGGAAGGTTTTCCAGAGAGGAGAGTATGCCATTCAGAATTCACCAGTGAAGAATAAGTTGCTTTTGAAGTTCACGTTTCTTGAATCTGTGCATCTTGATTATCCACATGACTCAGGAGACACCAGGGATTTAGGGAGCCAGAGAACTCTGTCTGTGGCACAATGTGATGGGATGTGATTGATGGATTGGGAAAGAGTAAAAAAATGTAAAACACTTGTACTTTAGAAAATATTTTTAAAAAGTTATCCTGAGGGGAGTGGTAAAGTTAAAGATGCTCTTTAAACTATAAGTCCTTCAAAAATAAAAGTGTTACTTAATTGCTGTGTAGGTTAGCGTTCTAAGCTTCAATCTTCTCATCTGTAAAATAGGAATTAAATGTTTATATACGTCTCACAATTTTGTTGTAAAACTTGAATGAAATCATGCAAGTAAAAGCACGTAGCACAGTTCACAGTAAGTTCTTAATAACACATACCTCCAAGACAACTTCCGTTTAAAAAAAAGTCTGCATGTTTGAACAGGGAAAAAAGGTCAATTGGAAGATCGCCAAAGGGCTTAAAAATCAGGCAGGCCAAGTAGAAATTGGTGACCACTTTCTCATAAAGGCAAGGGAACTTGGTGCCAGTGTGAAATCGGAATCTTGATCTTTTTAAGAAAATCATGAGGAGTTTTTTCCACTTCTTATTTGGCTTAGCCAAAATGGTCCATGTTCACCTTTTTTTCTCCATCCTGCCTTCAACACTTACTTTCGTAAGTAAAGTTAACAAATGATCCCATTTCTCCCATTAGTAACAGCCATTAGCAGGAATGTTCGACACTCACCAGCATTAACCAAACCCTAATTAGCCAAACACGGCCTGCCACCCCTTACAATGCACACCTTTCTTTCCCCACGCCTGCTATGGCTCACCTAAAAGAAACATTTGTAGAGCTCCCCTCCTTAGCCCACTCTCCCTCACATCATTAATCAGCTTGCTATGCCTCATCCAGAGAAAAAGAAATTATTCAGTTTCCTGTTGCAGGCCGGCCAGATGAGCAAGTGCTAAGTAGGACTTCAGTATGTACCCTCATGTTCATGGCATATAAGTGGCTGCACCTGGAGTTACGGTGTGTTAAGGAGGACATGTCCTGGACTTCACAGAGGCTGCCTTTAAGCTGTCTAGTTCTGTATGATGCTGTGATGCTTCTGCTTTCCAGAGCCAAGCCAAGCCTGAATAGAACAAAGCAGGGAAATACCTCCTAGCCTGGGACCTGGTGGCAGTTATCAGCTTGCTCGGAGGACAAGGATCTGAGAGGGGCTGTGAGGACTCGGGGGCTTTCTCTATTAGGTTGTTTTAAAAAAAAAACAAAAAAACCAAAATACAAAAAAGAAAGAGAAGGTTGAGGCATCTACCTATATTCGTGCTCATTATGCTGCCCCTGCATTGTCACTAAGTTATTTCTTGTGTGGAGGTGGCAGTGATAGGAGCTTCACTTCCATGCATCAGGAGCTCTCAGGCAGCTCTCTCTGGACAGACAGTATATTGTGGAGAAAAGCATGGTCTGCAGGCTTGGCTTTGAGCATCAGTGCTGCCACTTCCTATGGGTCTCTGCAAGTTGCTTAACCTCACAGCCTGTTTCCTCATTTGTAAGACAGGAATGATAATAATACTGACCTCATAGAGAGAAGGGAACAAGAAATGTGAAGGATGAAGCACAACGCCTGGCACAGAGCAGGCACTCAGTAACCATCCTCATCCCAGGTCCCCTGCCTCCTGATTCACCTGCAAAAACAAATTTCAGGGACTCTGGGGAGGATTCTATCTGGACCCTGTGACCCCCTAAGGAGGGCCTTGCCCTGAACTTCAGTACCCCATGAACAGGAGACCAGGAGTCTTTTCTCTTTGTTTTCCTTTGGCCTGTTTTTTATTTGGGGTCTGTGTGATTTCCTGGCAACAGCCCCGTTGGTGGTGAGAAAATATGTGTGTTTGCTATTTGAGGAACAAGCAGCTTGTTTCTAGAGGTTCCTGCCCCCACAATATTGTTGTAAAATGTAGTTCAGCAATGAATGTCCCTCAGTGCGGCACAGCTCAGACTCCAAGTCTAGTCCAGCTTGGATTCTGTATTTCCGGGGATGCATATGGGCCAAATTGGCTTTCATGACATTTTTCAGTCTTTTGAAGTTTGACTTCAAGATTGATAGCCTTTTCTGGTTAGACTCTCTGGCAGCCCACTTTCTCCTCCCCAGTAAAATAACAAAGCTTGCTTCCACTCTTACGTTCCCATTTCTGTGGATGGCACTACTATCCTCCCGGTAGCTCAGGTAAAATCCTGGATTTATCCTAGACCCTGCATCTTCCTCCTTGTCACATCCTGTTACTCATTAGCATCTTTTGGCTTGACCTCCTTAGTATCCTTCAAAACCGGCCATGTCCTCCCGTCACATGTCCATTGTTGTACGGCGGTCCCTTCCACAGCACCCTCTGCAGTGTCTATCCTAAGCACTAAGCACACTGATTTACATTTTCTTGTTCTCGTATTTTTCCTTTCCATTAGTCTGTGGAAACCTTGGGGGACAGGGCCTATGAACTAATCATCTCTGCATCTCCAGTGCCTCATACAGTAGTTGAAATAAATGTTTCCTGGATTAATTAAAAAAGAATATAAGACATTGTGTCCCCAATTGGAAAGACTTTCTATATCAGAGGACAGACTAGGGTTTGAAGAGGTGATTTCTGTGACCTGAAAATGACTCCCAATCCTATCTCCATTAATCCTGGGCTTGAATGAGATTGTACCCATTTGCGTTTTTCCAACTTTCAGCCAAAATGTTCTCAGTAATTAATTAGTCTACTCAATAGCTCAACAGAGACTATTCTAAGAAAACATAGGTATCGGTGCTGCCTGATGACCCACAGACATCTAAAACTTGACATGTCCAAAATTGGACTTATCCACTCCTTCCAAAATCTTTTCCCTGTCCTATGTTTCTTACTCCTGTGAGCCTTGTTACCTAAGCAGGAACACGAGAGTTATGCAAAACCTCTCCTAGCTCTGCCATCCTGCCATTCATTTGGGCACTGAGTTCTTCAGCATCAACATCATAACATCTCTTGAATCTGTACATCCTCACCATCATTGTCTAGTTCCCACCCTCATCACTTCTGATAGGAACCTTCTGAACTAGGGGTTAATGGAGTGGATGATATTTCAGATACCATCAAGAAAAATGGACTCATTTTACAGATGAGGAAACCAAGGTCTAGAAAGAAGAAAGGACTTAACCTAAGATCATAAAGCCAGTTGATGATGCAACCAAGAATAGAAACCAGGTCTTTGCAGGCTGTCTCTTCTTACCATATCTAGCTGCTTTATTTTATTTTATTTTCTCTTAGTCTATCTTTCTCATTTGCTTCAGTTCAACAACAAAACACTTATTGAGAATCAGCTTTGTAACAAGCATTATACCCGTCATTGGAGGTCCAAAGGCAGGAGAACAGAATCTGGGGTCAGTAAAACTCTTGTCTCTCTCTCTCTCTCTGTCTCTCTGTTTTTCTCAACAATGGATGGCCTCCTCCTTGAGTGCAGACAGAGGTCAAAATGTACATGAACATGGCCCTTCGGGTTTTGTTCTCTCTTTACTGTGCATATGTTCTGAGGCTCGGTGTCACATTATGCAGTGCCCACTGATAAATAGTAGGCAGAGAGTGGACAAGAATGATTTTGAAGAGGGAGAAAATGTCCAGATGTTAGTAGCTCATAATGTTTTAATTTTCCCCAACGCCATCACCAAAGGTTTGTCTTTGGTTTATTTGTGTTATCACAACAGTGATGATGGAGTTAAATTCAGCCTTTGAAAAGAGGATTTTTGCTTGTTTCATTTATATTCTACTGTTCTTTCATTAAACATTTCTAAATATCCACGGGGCCCAATTCTTACAAAAATAAATCAGATAAACCTAGGGTTCTTGCCAAGTCAAATATCTACAGTTTCTGGCAATTATGTAATTTCCAATTCTGCTGCAGTAACTATTGCTGATAAGTCAATCGTCATAAAGAGAAATGTTCCAGACCAATCTTTATTAGTGTGTCCTTCACTGATATATGCAAAGTCTTATTTTAAAAGCAGAGTTCTAACTTTTTTTTCTGTCCCTAGTGAATAGCTTCTCATCATAACAATTTATATCTGGATAATGTCATTGTAAAATATAAAAATGGTAAATTAAAGCCCATGAAATTAGGTTCTGCTGTTATTGATAAAAACTGCTCTGTTTTTCACCATTTTGTTATGATGGCACTGTCTTATAATGCAACTTTGCAGTAATGTGTTTCTGGCGTTGCAAGATGATTTGGCCCAGACAAAAGCAATATTTAGAAAGTTACTCTGTGGGACTGCGCTGGGAAGAAAGAACTTGAGAATCATGTGCTAATTTAAATACCTCCTTAAAGTTGAGGTTAAACACATTATTGATTAGGAAAGCCTTTTAGAGAGAGAGAAAAACTGTGCTATTCTGTAAGTGGTCTAAAATAAACAAACTGAAAATACCAGCATGCTATTTTTTTTCCCAGGGTTACATATCTGTTTGGTGCAGATATACATTGTTTAAAACACATATATTGGGGCTTCCCTGGTGACGCAGTGGTTGAGAGTCCACCTGCCGAGGCAGGGGTCGCGGGTTCGTGCCCCGGTCCGGGAAGATCCCACATGCCACGGAGCGGCTGGGCCCGTGAGCCATGGCCACTAGGCCTGCGCGTCCGGAGGCTGTGCTCCAAGACAGGGTGGGGGCCGCAGCAGTGAGAGGCCCGTGTACCGCAAAAACAAGCAAACAAACAAAAAAACACATATATTAAAATAAAAGCATTATTTTCAAATCATGATTTCTGCCTGTGCTTTGAGAGGAATCCTCTAGAGACATTCTCCTCTGTAGCTACAACTCACATGCTATGAACTTAACTTTTGTCAGGGTCATTACAATTTGTAGAATTTTAAAAAATTTTTATTGGAGTATAGTTGATTTACCATGTTGTGTTAGTTTCAGGTGTACAACAAAGTGAATCAATTATACGTATACGTATATCCACTCTTTTTAAGATTCTTTTCCCATATAGGCCATTACAGAGTATTGAATAGAGTTCCCTGTGCTATATGGTAGGTCGTTATTAGTTATCTATTTTATATATAGTAGTGTGTATATGTCAATCCCAGTCTTCCAATTTATCCCTCCCCCACACTTAACCCCGGTAACCGGAAGTTTATTTTCTACATCTGTACCTCTATTTCTGTTTTGTAGGTAAGTTTTTTTGTACCGTTTTTTATTTCTGTGAGGGGAAAGTAGCCTGACAGAGTCATCTTAGTTTAGATGCCGTCCTCCCATAAGACAAAGTGGTAGCCAAGATGAATTAAAAATCCTTTCCCACTTCGCACTCCCATGGATTCAGCGAGGAAGGAGCACACTGTTGGATGCCCATGTCAATGGAGGGCCCAGACTTTTAGGTTCTCTAACAGCAGACTTGCTTTGCAAACAGTTATCAGAAGTATTTTGTTGATGAAGACAGTGCATTTCAATATTTGGAATATTTTCAGATGCCTTTCATTACCAGTATCAGTTAAAAAAAAGATTGGAAAAATGGGAATAGAGCTTATTCCTAATGACTAGGAGTCATTTCTTTCAGGTCTCTGGTGCTTTGTGTATACTACAGGACTGGCTGAATGGAAACTTCCAGCCACAGGACATGTGGAGACAATCAGCCTAGATAGGTAAGAAAAATTCAATTGAGAAGCTAGACGGGATGAAGAGGACTAGAAGCAGGGTTCCACAGGCTCTTAAGGCAAGTGATATATAACTAAAGTATTTAGTGTTGCAAAGGGTGGGGCTAAAAGAAAATATGCTAACCGCACACCAGGAAAGCATTGGCTTTTCAGCAAAATGCAAACAAAAAATAAATACTGGAATAGTTTTGAAAGCAAATGATATTTAAGTTGCAAAAATTAGAATACAAAAGTCATCATTTCTGTTTCTCGGTTTGTATCCAGTCAGCGTTGAGCTAATGGTATAGATTTCAAACTGTTGGACAGTGGTGCTTATCCTCACTTTGTGTGTGTAGGACCATGGCAGGTGAATGGGACAGTTGCAGGGTGAGTAAATGTATGATTGCAGGGTGATAAATGTATAATTCATCAGCTTGAGTCTTAGGGCCATTTTTGTGATTGAACAACAGGCGTTAACCCTGATGCTATCTACTTTTCACTTTCTCTACTAGGTTATAAAACCTCTTTGCTGGGATGGGCGTGTCTTGATGAATTGCAGGGGGAGGGGAGGTTATTCAGGGAGGAACCTGGACCTGCCCTTGCGAGTCCCCTTTGGCATGGTGAGTCATCTGGTTAAAAGGTCAGACAGTGAACATGTCCTCTTTTGAGGGCCTCTGCTGGATTCCTTCTTATTCCCACTGATCTGGTTTTCAGACTTCAGTATTGTTGCTGATCTTCCTTTTAAACAACTGCACCGAAGAGTGAGGCTTGAGCTCAGTACTTAATGAAGGATCCAGAGAGCCATCTGGCTACCAAAATCTTCTGAAGCATGAGGTCTCACCTAAATGTGAGCCAGGGTTTTGTTTTTTTTTTTCAAAAATTTTATTTATTTATTTATTTTTGGCTGCGTTGGGTCTTCGTTGCCACGCGCCGGCTTTCTCTAGTTGCGGCGAGCGGGGGCTCCTCTTCGTTGCGATGCGCGGGCTTCTCATTGCGGTGGCTTCTCGTTGTAGAGCACGGGCTCTAGGCTCGCGGGCTTCAGTAGTTGTGGCATGCAGGCTCAGTAGTTGTGGCTCGTGGGGTCTACAGTGCAGGCTCAGTAGTTGTGACGCACGGGCTTAGCTGCTCCGCGGCATGTGGGATCCTTCTGGACCAGGGCTCGAGCCCGAGTCCCCTGCATTGGCAGGCAGATTCTTAACCACTGCGGCACTAGGGAAACCCTGAACCAGGGAGTTTGAATCCTGCATCTTTTGGTCTATATCTTTATTGTTCATACAACAATGGAATAATAGCCATTGGATAATAGCCGCAGGATAATAAGACACCAGTTATCCTTCTTGTCCTTGCCCAACCTTCATCTTTCTGTGATCACAATGTGAGATAAGCATCTTTGGGATAAGAAGAAAGAAATCAGACAACTTCTTCCTCGTTTCTTCCCGTGGTAACAGGTATTCCAGTGGCGATCCCTGGCTTCCTGCTTTCGGGGCATCAGAGAGGACCCACCGCTGGTGCAGCCCCACCGTCCCTCCCGCAGCTGTCGTGCCCTTCAGCCATGTGGCTGGGTGGCTCTGAGAGTTAGGGAAGGATTGCTGGGCTCCCACATATTTCACTTAGAATTCGTTTGGAAACGAGGGCACTTGGATTCCCTGCTGCTCTTGTTTTTTCTGGGACGATTCAACAGGGATGGGGGGAGAGAGAGGTGTGCAAAGGCAATTATCGAGTGGCATACACAGCAAGATTCACAAGCTTGGAATCTCTTCAAGTGTCCTCCTTGGAAGTGTTTCCCTCTGAATTAGAAAGCTCTAGTTTTAGCTTGATGAATTGTTCTCCAGTTAATTCAGTTGTTTAGCCACTGCTGGAGCTAGAGTAATGAATATTCAGAGCAGAGAATGTGGCTTTCTGAAATGATATCATAAATAGGGTTGCCAGATGGAGCAAATAAAAATTCAGGGTGGCCAATTAAATTGGTATTTCAGATAAACAGTTAATGATTTCTTAGTATAAGTATGTTCCAAATATTGCATGGACCCTTTCAAATATTGCAAAAACATACTTAGTATAAAAAAATTGTTTATCATAAATTCAAATTTGATTGAACATACGTTATTTTATCTGGCAGCCCTAGTCATGAATAATTAAAAGATGATATTGCTCTTATTCACAGAAGCTAATTTATTTGATCATGGGTTAGTTTCACTAAAATCAATAGGTATATTAGATATTTGTCCCCATATTTTAGGTAAATTACAGCAATAGGATAAAATATGTATTTTCTATTTTATATTGTGGAAATAATGGGGATATCCACACAGATAGGAATTTTCATTTGTTCCCTATATGGTAATATGCTATGCAGGTTTAAGTTTGTTTTTGTTTAACTCATGAGAAGAGTGATACCTAAATATAAAATTCTTTTTTTATGAAATTAGTATACATAGTAAATCTTGGATTGGATATGCTGGGAAGATTGAAACAAATAATCTTATCCTGATTTTATTAATAATATATGCTTCTTGTAGAACATTTAGAAAATACATAATAAGAAAAAAATATACCTGTAATGTTTCTTATCTATTTTAGATTTTTGTGGAAATACTTAGAAAAAACATTTTGGGATTTTGTTGTAATAAAATTTTGCTGCCTTTTTAAAATTCCCAGTTATAACATGAATACCTTTTGATTTCATTAAAAACATTTAGAAAACATTTAGTAGAGACATACTATTCTTTTTCCTTATTGCCTTGATTTCTTTTCCTGCTCTACTGTTAAAATGAGGATATTGATACATAACTACTTATTTGTATCACTGAGTATTTTCTTTGGACGTATTTCTGGAAATGCCTTTACTGTATCTTTAGATCAAAACATTTTAAAGACTTGAGCTATTTGTTGCCAGTGCTGTTAGATGGAAACCCACACACTCCCTGAGCTTTATGTTTCAGTGTTCTGGCCAGAGGGACATCTCCTGGAGTTTTTTGCCCTCCTACCTCTATGTACTCCTTTCCACAGGGATAGGTATGACTTATCTAATGGGTGAGTTTCGAAGTGAGCGGTTTGGTTCAGCTTCTCCTAGATTCACTTTCTTTCAGATGTGGCTGCTGCATAGAGGGTACCTCTGGGTCTTCTCTTCACCATGAGGTCAGATTACCAGGGAACTCTGGCCAGCCGGGCATGTCTCCAGCCGTCCACTCTGCTTTTGGGTAAACTGAAGTTTGGAGGAACTATTAGAAAGTTCCCTGTGAGTTTTCATTTAATTCATATACTCTTATGTAGTTATTTTAAGTAATACATCTGATGTTTGGTCTCTCTGATAGCCATGTCTAATTCTCAACTAGTCCCAAACTCAAACTGGGGACAAAAGTATTACTATCACAAATTAAAACTCCAGATATAAGCTCATTGGCCAGAAACAATTGAGCCATAGTTAGAGGGACTGGAACTTAGAGCTGAAAATAACATGAGGAGAATGAGGTTTTGAGTTCCACTAGCACTGGTGTAAGGCGTTACACCTTTCTTTGCATAGGTCTTGCAGTTTTGGGCCTTTAAGCTTGGCAGCTGGCATGGGACATGTTGTAGCTGTGTGGCTGGGATTATTAGTTGGTATGGCACATACAGACTCTGGTAAACATGAATTGTGTGGTCCTCAGTGTGTCACCTTGATCTGATTACAGGGACATGGTTTTGGGTGAGATGGGAATTAGGTTGCTGGGAAAAGGAACCTCTTAGTTCTATTAAAGATGATCTTAGAATTAGTATACAGACTTTCTAACTATTTGCCAATGAAAGCCTTTTTCTCTCTCTCTACTGTGGAATTTTTTAGCATGGGTAGCAGTCCAGGACTGAATCCTTCAAAGATAGCTAAGTTTCATGAAGAGTAGACAGTAGCAGTGTGTGGGTTCTGTCAGCTCTGTCTCAATCTTGTGGAATTCCAGAGAAAATTTCAATGTCTGAGCTGTGTGAAAGAATTTCATGTTTCACATCTTCCATGGGGCAGCTCTAGTTTTTGGGGGAGTCTGAAGCTTAAGAGAAAAAAACACAAAAATTTTAATATAAAATTAGGTGTGAAAGTAAACATTTATTAAGAACGTGAAACAAAATCACAACAAATTACTGGTGGCTTGGAGATCCAGATGTCTTTTTTTGAAATCTCTTTGCCTATCTGGAATGCTTATCTAGAAATCCTTCCTGGTTGTGGCCTTGCTTTTCCTTTCCTGCCAGAACACTGTGGCTCCCGGAACTTACAATAGCAGGCCCTGATGTGTGAGCCTTTATTAAACTTCATCAGTCTGTCTCTGCCTTCTTCGGAGCTTGTCCTTCCAGGCCCCATTAGTAATCTGAGAGGACATTCACCTCTTACGAAGGGATGATTACATACTTCAGGGAGATGATTCTCCCCACTTAGAATTCTGAGATTCCTCATGAACAGAAAAATGTGGTCTAACAGGACAAAAGTGCTCATTTCACGGGGTGCTAGGCTGAATTGTGTCCTGTGCTCCATTCATATGTTAAATTCCTAACCTCCAGTACCTCAGCATGTGAGATAGGGCCTTTAAAGAGGTAATTAATGTAAAATGAGGTCATATTGGTGGGCCCTAATTGAGTATGACTGGTGTCCTTATGAGAAGCAGAGATTGGAACATAGACGCAGAGGGAAGACGATGTGAAGACACAGGGAGAAGATGACCATCCAAAAGCCAAGGAGAGAGGCCTCAGAAGGAACCAACACTGCCAACCCTTGATCTTGGGCAATCAGCTTCCAGAACTGTGAGAAAATGAATTTCCAAAGAGGAAGTACCTAACCCATCCGGGTATCAGATGTGGGAAAGCAGTGGATTTTCAGGTATAGTAATCATAGATCTTGGGCCAGAAGCCCGGGCTTCCCCACTCCCTTTTAGAGGTGACTGCTAACACACAGGCCTAAACTGTTGATCTTAGTTCTCCCAGCAATGTTTATTTGAACAATTCAACATTTCACTGAGTAGCAGGTGATTAAGCACGAATTTACAGAGAAGAGATCAGTAGGTGACATAGTTAGAAAACAGGCACCTCCTGTAGTCAGTGGTTACCCTTACTAGGAATGAGATCTGAAAAGGCAGCAGGAGGGATGGTTACAATGCCTTTGCAACAGATTGGAATGCAAGTCAAAAAAGTGCAAGACAGAGGACAAGGAGGTGTCACTGGGAGCTGCTCACAGGGAACCGACCCACTTCTTCAGAGAGGACTCCTCAGGACACAGCATTCTGCAGGCTCCTGACACTCAAGATAACCCATTCTTCCCTCGTGCTGTGGTCCTGAAAGCTGTCCGGCGTAGCATGCCATCCAGCTGGAAAACAGGGGCCCCTCCTTCTGCTTCTATCCCACTATATTAGTTTGCTGGGGCTGCTGTGCTTTCTCATCTTTTTACGTAGTACAGCTGAATATGTAAATACTAAGAAAATATTCACTGAATGCATTCAGGCATTTCTGAATGAAATGTGAGGTTTCTTAGACACCAGAAGGAAGCTTAGTCTAGGGGAAAGGGCACATTGGACATACTGTAGTTGGACAGTCTTGGGTTATGCTCCACCATTTATACCAGTACCTGGGAAGGGCCACTTCTTTTAAACTTTAGTTTCCTCCTTTGTTGAATGAGGCTAGTAGCAGCCTCTGGTAGAAATTACTTAATCGATCCTGATGACAGAAGGATAAAGCACAAGGTTACCATGAAGTACCTTGCCAGGCTGTTCTAGACCAGTACTCTGGTCATGCATCAGAATTGTCTGAGGATGATTTACATTTAGAAGGATCCAGGCCCAGCTCCAAGATCTAACTCAGTAAGCCTAGGTGAGCCCTGATAACCTGCATTTTTATAAATACCCCTCGGTGATGCTACTGTGCAAACAAATTTGGGAGCCACTGCTCTAGACTATCCTTACTGATTTCAGAATCATTCATAAGTAGTGGGCATTACAGATCTCTGGTAGAGACTTCGAGTTTATACCCTTTTTGATTACCACAGAACTCTGTAATCACAGATTGCCTCATGAGGTTTATGTCTTATAAACATGCTTTAGAACTGCTATATGAAATACTTCAAGTTTCAGTAAAATTATAGTTGATCACTTTTCCACACTCAACTGTATCAAACAAAATAAAATGGATTGATTATTAGGAAACAAAAATATAGTTATATTTTAAAAAATAGAAAAAAATCCATAAGTTTTTCACTAACTTCAACCTCAGTTGTAACAATTCTATAACCATTTACATTTCAATAATTCTTTTTGCTAAAATGCGAACCTATTATTTACTTTTTTAGCCTGTATTTCTTGTTTTCTAGTAGATACAACTGTTTATATGACTTGCTGATTCCTTAATTTCAACAAAATTCCTTGCCTTATTTCCATCCCTCTTTTCCTGATACTTCCCTCCAAAACAAAAGGACAGTGGTCCTCTAAGGAATGACAGTTTCTTTTTTGTGGTTGCATCCCTTTTGGTGGATCTCCCCAAAACTGAAAACTGTGCTTCAGTTTGTATTGCTCCGTCATCTTCAATATCCAAGTAAGCATCAGGCCCTTGCAATTATTCCTTCATAGATTTTCCAGCCTGCATCCTTTTTCCTCTTTTTCCACTATCACCCATTTATGCCTCTGCCATCTGCTTTACCTATTTGTTATGGATTGAACTGTGTTCCCCCAAAATTCATCTGTTGAAGCCCTAACTCCCTCCGCCATTACTGTATTTGGAGAAGGAGCCTTTAAAAGGGTAATTAAGATTAGACGAAGTCATAAAGATGGGACCCTAATCCGATAGGACTGGTTTCCTTCTAAGAAGAGGAAGAAACACCAGAGCACGTGCAATCTCTATTTCTCTCTCTCCTCTCATGTGTGTGGAGGAGAGACCATGCGAGGACATAAGAGAGTAGGTAACAATTTGCAAGCTGAGTGAGGCCTCTCCAGAAACCAGCCCTGCTGGAACCTTGATCTTGGACTTCCAGCCTCCAGAAAAGTGAGAAAATATACTTCTATTGTTTAAGTCACCCAGCTTGTGGTATTTTGTTATGGCAGCCCAGGCTGACTGATACACTCGCTGTTTGTCACTTTGTGCTTGGAGGAACCAGCTTCCCTCTTTCCAGACCCTCTTGTACAAGTAGCACAATCAGCACAGATAATTACATTAGTTTTCTATTGCTGCATACCAAAGTACCACGAACTTAGTGGCTTGAAACAACACCCGTTTATTATCTTGGTTTTTATGACTCAATAGTGTGGGCATAGTTTAGCTGGGTCCCCTGCTCAGAGCCTCACAAGCTGCAGTTAGGGTGCTGGTTGAAACAGCAGTCTCATCTGAGGTTAAGAGTTCTCTTCCAAGCTCATGATTTTTGGCAGAATTCATTTCCTTGCAGGTGTAGAATTCGTGGTGGCCCCTTCAAACTCAGCATGAGAATCTCTGAAATTTCTAGTCTTTTTTAAAGAGCTAATCTGATTAGGTCAGGGCTATCCAGTACAATCTTCCTTTTGATTGATTCAAAGTCAACTGATTAAGGTTCTTAATTATCTGTAAAAATTCTCTTCTCCCATCACATGCAAAGGTTCTGTCCACCATGGTGTGTATACGAGAGGGTGAGAAGCTTAGAGGGCTATTTTAGATTTCTGCCTACCATACATATGATTCCTAGATTCCTGTTTAGTACTAAAGGTTATGCACAATGCTTTGATTTGTAGTTTCTGTTGTACTCAAGCTTGAAAGAATGTACAAATGAAAAGATGGAAATGCACATAATAAGCATGAGTGCAGTAGGAGTGGAGCAGATAGTCCAGTGTCCCAGGAGTTCCGAGGAGCTCCCTGTGGCCTGACAAAGGCTTCTTAGAGAACATAAAATATCAGTTGAGCCTTAAAGATGAGCTGAATTGAAATTGCCAGAAGGAATACTTGTGTTGTCAGTGTATAATAACATTGTTTTTTACCTCATACTGTCTGTTTTTACTTACAGTATTTTCAATGAGTTGAATTAAACGTTGCTAAAGATTCGTTTACCCTAACAATTTTAATTGTTTACCTACTGGGCACCTGGTCTGTATAATGTAGTCTTTTTAACCTGTTACTTGTTTTGGAAAGTTCCATTTGGAGAGTAGGTGGGAAGATAGAGAGATAAGTGTATATAGTTAGCCACTACCCTTTTAGTCTTTCATTCATGGGGCAAACAGGTCATTTCCTCTTTCCAGCTCAAAATGCTTTTATTTGTAAGTTGAGGGTTTAGATGGAATAATTTATAAGGACCTTTTCCTGACTTCCTCCCAGATTTCTTTGACATCTCAGAATAAGCTAGGCCTCCTTATTTTTATACATTTAAAATGTATAAAAGGGCTTCCCTGGTAGCGCAGTGGTTGAGAGTCCGCCTGCCGATGCAGGGGACACGGGTTCATGCCCCGGTCTGGGAAGATCCCACATGCTGCGGAGCGGCTGGGCCCGTGAGCCATGGCCGCTGAGCCTGCGCGTCCGGAGCCTGTGTTCCGCAACGGGAGAGGCCACAACAGTGAGAGTCCCACATACTGCAAAAAAAAAAAAAAAAAAAAAGTAAAATGTATAAAAATATATTTTATAAAATAAAATAAAGTAGCACCTCTACTTTATTACTTTCATCTCCCTTAAAATTACTTGTCACAAGTTTATCCCCACTAGATTTTAAAGTATCCATGGTCATGGAATATATCTCGTTTACCATTGGGTTCCAATGCCTGGCACAGTGCTTGATATATAACAGGTGCTTAATAATTATTTATTGATCAAGTGAACAATCATTTCTGATTCTTCCAAATGAATAAGCTCTTATTTCTATATGCTCAGTCACCTATTAGAATATTATAGAAATGTTGGTCTTGTTTTCCTCTGATGGGCTGGGCAGAGCTAATGGTGGCCCTGTCTGTGGCATACACTGGAGCAGGAGGTCTTGGGGCCAAGTGGACTTCTTATGGATGCTTGTTCAAGGTGGCCAGAGGAATCATATAAAGAGAGCAGTGTTGAAAGAAACCAAGGTTGAAGCTAGGAAAGTGGTGGTAAGTGACAGATTCAGCAGGTAAGGTAAGGATGATGAAAATGGGCAGCAAGTTTAGTGGACAGATGTCGGAAGGCAGTATGAAATCAGCTGCAAGAAAAGGACTGAGAGAGTGATTTAGAACTAAAACAGTGAACAAAACCGAAGTGCAGGCTCTCCTGTTTTATGTTGTACCTGGTGTGCCGGTAGGTGAAGGGGTAAGTGTGAGACTGGTAATCTAAGGAATTACACAGGATAAGGGAGTTTTTTATGCCCTAGGTGAATCCTTTCTGTGGACTTATAGGATACCACTATTCTCTGATATTTAGAGCGTTCAACTTAAAAATGGGCCATAAGCAGATAATTTGCTTTAAGTTCTGTTTTATTTAGAAACTAAAATGTTTTCCCATGAATTCAGTGTTACATGAAGGTTGATTAGATTTTCAAGACAATCCAAGAACACTATTTAATGTGCATTTTACTAAGAACGTTATAGAAATGCTTAAATGGTTCGTTTTTTGGGAAATCAAACATATGTTATATTTTCAGATTGCTTTGTAAGAAAATATAAAATTCTAATTCTAATATATGTAATATGAAATTCTAATATATGTATTATGCTTACCAGTTTCTTAGTCATAAATGACAAAAATACTTCTGTAATTTACTTACTACTGTTTTGCTTGAAATTATAATTTTTTAAATTTCTTCATCTTGTGGGAGTAAGTACATTAATTTCCATTTTAAGCCTCCATTTGATATTAAAATTAGAACAACTTGTTCAAATCCTGTAGTTTTTTCTTGAATAAATATTGCTAAATTTTCATTGAACAACTTGGCTTAGGTTTAGTTTTGGAAAGTCACCAAAATCTTTTCCTTCCTCATTTATTTCTTCAGCTCCAAATTCATTTTCATTTTCTTCCCTGGTAAAGTTACTTCATTAGGCATCTCTTTGCCTAGCTTATAAAAATTAAATCTTTTTTGTAGTGGTTCATTTTAAACAGCACACATTCTGTGCTTTTATATTCAGGAACATAGTATTTGTTCATTGTATAAATTTGGTCCCATATTAAATTATTACCAGACTTTTTTCACTGCTAGGGCTGTGAATAACTTTTTGAGGTTATCCTATACTAACCCTTTCAACCTACCAATGGGGAAAAAGAGGCCCAGAAAAGGTGAATAGTGTGTCCAATATCGCATGACAAGTTAAAGGTGAGACATAACCAGAACTCTGGTGTCTTAACTCCTTGTTTAGTGACCCTTTTGCAACATCTTGCCTGTAGTATTTGTTTTCATTTTAGACTCTGGGCTGGATTACTTTCTAAAAAAGTGTCTTAGCTATAGTTTTATGCAAACTTCACAGATAAAAAATAGTCAACCAAATAATGCAAAGGGCTTAGCAGAATCTTTAGACTGAAAAGGGCATAAGATCATGTATTCCCTGTCAAACTTTAATCAGGTTGCTTTGTAGTGATGATAAGGATTAAATATTGAGCCCAAGGGCACTGAGACCATTAGCAGCACAGAACTGGGTTCTACAGCCTCCCACCCTGCACAAGTGGAAAAGATTCATGACCACATTGTTTAGTTATTTACACTCCTAGGGAAAAAAAAAAAAAGACAATAAGGCTTAGCCATGTTAACTTGTAGAACATGACAATTATGAAGTTTAAGGAGGAAGAAAATATAGAGTTGTAGATATATAGGTACTTCTACACTTCAGAGATTACTGAGATTTCAATCATTCATGGAACAAGAGTTTACTGAGTTTCTGTGGTTAGACAGGTGTTCCCCACCCTCCAGACACTTATAATTTGGGGTACAAAAGGAAAGGTGACAGGAAGAAGGTTGGAAGGGACAATGTGGAAATAACCAGGCCCTTTCTGGAATGAGAGGAAAAGTCAGTACCACTGGACTGATTTCTCTTCCTTGTTCTGCCTCCACACCTCTGCGTTTGTTGCTCCCATGCAATTCTCCCTTTGCCGCACATTGTCCTTGTTGTTCTCTGATTGTTCCCCTTCTCGCCAAACTTGTGGGAGCATTACAAATATTTATTATAATTGTTCCTTGGAAGAACTTGAGGTACTGTGCTGAGAACCTTCCTGTTTCCCAAGGAAAGTACTGTAAAACTTGCACATAAACAAGAATTATTGTTTTAGACAAGCTCTTCCAAGACAAATCATCCATGCTACTAGTTTCTGGCACAACCCTATCGCTAACCATCCATCTTGATCATATTTGAGGCTGAAGCACTTTTCTTACCTCATGGTCTTCCTTCCCTCCTGATTTTCTGACATTTCCAGTTCTTGCCAAATATTTATTTTTGATTAGAGGTTGCATAGGTTACTGGCTGGTCTGTGATGATGTCGTTAGTCAGGCTGAGATTTATATTGAATACTGAAGCTCTGCAATAGGGGCTTGGTACTCGTATATTTGCTGGTCTTTTCTTAAAGATTTTGCTGTTAAGGCAAATGATACTCAGACCAAGAATGGCTGATTTTGAACCAGGCACACAATTTGTCTTTAGTGAAATGCAAGTTCTTTACAATGGCAGTGGGGGTGGGGAAGAAAGGCTGGGAGCTTTGAAGATCAGAGTTAAGTAATAGCTGTAGTTTTATGTTCTTCCCTATAGTTCATTGAGAAATAATAATAGCCCACTTTAATATATGTGTCTGGTACTGTGCTAAGCAGTTTAACACGGATTATCCCATTTCATCTTTATAGTACCATGATGAAGTAGATACTGTATTCCTAATTCATGGATGTGGAGACTGAGGCTTATTGAGTTTCAAGTACCTTGCCTTGTCATATATCCATTAAGTGTCAGAGTCAGGATTGAACCCAGGCCAGTCAGTTTTCAAGGCTTCAGCTCCTAATCACTGTGTTAAACTGTTAAACTTGGGTTTTCCTTCATTGTGGTGGATCTTACCTGTTTTCTTTTCTTTTCTTTCTTTTTTTATCTTCTAGTGTGCTTTACGCCCTTCTCTCTTTTCATCCAAACCATGGGAGACTTAGTGTACCTTTCAAACCTATGTCGAGTAAAAAAGATTCTAAATTACTTCACAGGAATCAGCGGCCCAATGTTAACTTAATTTTAGACAGAACATTAGGCTGTGTGACCTCCAAAACCCCTTTAACTCCTGTCAGTCTGTGATTCCAGAGAGGGATCTGGGTCTGAGTCACTGTTGCTAACTACATAACCTGAGACAAGAAGCATTACTTCTCAGGGCCTCAGTTTTCTTTTTCTGTAAAATAAGAATAAAGTGACATATCTCAGAATTGATACGGCATTTGTGAAAGCATTGAGCCCAACGTCTAGAGTTTCACATCTTTATAGCTCGACTGTTCAGATGGTTAATTTTCTCAGCAGTAACAATTTTTTAGGATGAAGCTCACTTCTTAAGATCCCATTAATTAGAAAAAGCATGGTCATTGCAGTTGAGATAAAGTGCATCTTTTCACAAAGACAAGGCTTTAACAACCAATGGACAGCTATAGAAACTCAAAATAGTAAGTGACCCTAAAGATGATATAATCCAATTCCATTATTTTGTAGATCTCGGCACTGAAACCCAGAGGTTAAATGGGTTTCCCCAAATCATACACTAAGTTGGTGGTAATTTCAAAGCCAGAACTTATTACATCTGATTCCAGGCACAGTGTTTTTGCTGCAGAATTCTAATAAACTCAAGATGAAGGATGGGGTTAGAGGGAAAACTATTTTAAATATATTATAAAATGAAACTGTTATATCCAATTTATTTCTATTTCTATGTTAATAATTGTTTATGTAGTAAATCTTATTTACAGTAAAGAACTAGGGGGAAATTTAGACTGTAGAATTCAATAGACGTGGATTTAAGATGCAGCTCTGTTACTTATTAGGTATTTGACCTTGAAGCTTAAAACTCTGTTTCCTTATCAGTAAAATGGGGATAATGATTATAATTTTCTAGTGGTTGGAAGGATTAAGTGAGATAGTATATGTGAGGTGCTTAGTGGAGTCATCATTTCATAAATGGTAGCACTTAATGATAACAATATGCCCACAGAGTTAGTGGGCACAACTTCAGTTACCACTACAACTACACCATCCACAGGTGAATTGCCAGTGGAACCAAATATGCCTGATTTCTAGTGAAAATCAATAAATGTCAGGACCAAATAGTTAGCCAAGATGTCCCTTGACTACAGGCTGCTCACACCACTGACTGATTTAGGGAATTCTCCTGAAGCACCGACATGGTGCTTAGTAGTGAACCAGTCCATAAAGTTCTAGTGCATGAGCTTTTACTGAGAAGAGCTGCTTACTGTCACGAAAAAGCCATTTATATTTCCCTTGCCTTTGGGTAAGTAAATATGAGTAAATACATTATACAGTTAGTTATGGACACTGGAGACTTCCAGGAAGAGATAGATGTCAGTAAGAGCAATACTCTAAATGTTTAAATAAACCTAAAACTAGATGCAATTCCTGTTTGTTAATTCTTCTATTTAAAGGGGTCTACTGTGAAACTCTGACTGATGGAGATAGGAGAATATATATGCAAGAGTGTCCATTGTTTTTAAGAAAGAGTATGTCTGAATGAGCTGGTTTTGTGGAATGATAAACACTATTAAGAGAAATGCTCTCTTATTTTTCTATCTTTTGCTTGAATAATAAAATGCAGTAGTACATTTTTTTCTCTTATTAATAATTTCTTAAATCATAGAACTGTGGGAGAAATATTAAATAATCCATTTTTATTGAATTCAAGGCAATTGATACCTGGCATCCTAGAAATGTAGGCTACGCTATTTCAAATTGGAAGCGTTTTTAAAATAATAAATTCCACAGTTCATCTTACACCAAAGAAAATCCAGTATCTTCTGGGCTAGATTTTATACAAATAACAGTCTCCTGACATCTGTTTGCAAATGTTCTCTTTCTGTTTACTTATAATAACTGTGTTGGTCAGAAATTAGGATTATTATTACAAAATAGTAGTTAAGTCCAGTGATAATGGAATCTAGAAGGAAGAGGAAGTTGAGTCAGTGCAAATTTTGTAAATTAATTCGATGTGGAACCTTGGAACCAGTTCCTAGAGTCTAAATTGATTAGACACTGCAACAATGCATTGTTCAAATATAATAATGGTTATGTACACATTGGCATGGATTTGACTATTTATTACTGCTATGCTTGACAGTATTTTAAAGGAATCCCTGAATATATACTAATAATATAATGTTTCATCCTTGAATCATGAAAGCTACAAGTTCATGAAACACCTAAAGAGGCAGACAGATGGACAGAAAGTAGAAGAGAGATAGAGGTAGAGATAATGAAAGAGAGAGGAAGAAGAAGGTAGAGGAGAAGAGGAGGAGGGGGTAAGAGGAGGATGCAGGAAAGGAGGGAGGGGGAGGGAAAGAGAAATGCATTAAGTGAAACTTGGCCAATGTCCAGAGCAGCTATTTCTCACTTTAGCTTTTATCCTATAATCCAAAACTGAGAGGAAATATCATTTGACAGCTGCATCGCAGAAATAGGAAAGGGCTCTAAATCAGTCACTCCTGTAGAAGACTTGATGTCTTAGGCTCTTATGAAGGACCCATATATCTGTTCATCTTTGAGCACACATTTCTCATGTCTGTTTTTCTGTCCAGAGCAATGCTGTCCCTACTTGCCTGTTGTGTCTTAACTGTTTTCATTGCTGTGTAAATATTGCATGATTTGGAATATTGCCACTTGCAATCATGTCATCTTTAAGAAATGTGAACATGCTAAGAGTACACGTTATCTTCAGTTATGATGAGTTGATTCATTACTGGATACTAGTTAGCCAAAGATAGAAGTAATTTTTATGCTATTAATCATATGTTTCCTGCAAGCTCTATGGTAAGTGTCAAAAAAGGAAAATTGTGCAAACATTTTATCCATTAATATCATCTTAATTTTTGAAGAATGTCTCATGATTCTTCAGGGAAGGTGTGGCATAATTTAAGAACAATGTAGATCTATTATTAGTGGGTAGTTTTTAGAAAGGAAGTAGAAGTTGCATGTGAAACTCAAAGGGAAATCATTTGACATTAGTAGGGAGATCTATATAAGGTTTGAGTATTTTGGGACCAGAAAATAATCTACTTAGATATGTGCCTTGTCTTACATAAATAATAAGCATGGAATTAAGGATAAGAGTCTGTGTAGGTTGGAATCTGAACTAGAATACAGCCAGGTTTTGAGCCTTATACTGATTGCCCTTACATCAATCTTGCACAAGTTAATGTTGCGTGATTCAGATATCTTCTGTGAAGGAGGAAGATGAATTACATTCATTCACCAACCATTTATGGGATGTCTACCATGAGTCACAAACTATGTTAGGCATTGAGGATATAAATACAAATAAGATAAATTCACACCCTTCAGGAGCACAGATGATAAATGAAGATAAACAGGGTTCTAAACATGGTAAAGGCAAAGGGCAGCTCTGGGGGGCCAGTCCAGACTACTTCTTCTCTGTCCAGACTCCAGCTGAGTGACGCTGGACAAAAAGTACTATGCCTTTCAGAGCCTTTTTTCTTCAGCTAAAAATTGGGGATGACAATGGCAAAACTTAAAAACTCCTCTCATCCAAAAATAAACAAACAAACAAACAAGCAAAACCTCTCAGAAAGTTGTCAGTAAGTCCAAGTAAGAATAGAATAACAACATCTTATAAATGGTAAAGTGTTAAACTTATGGGAGTTATTTTAGAAAGGAAATACGGTAGAGTGAATGGGCATGGATTTGGAGTTGTTAAACTCAGTTCAGATCTCAGCTCTACAACTTAAAAATTATATGGAATTGAGATGTCATGAAGATTAAATAAAGTCATTCATTCATCCATCCAACAAAGTTCTTAAGCACCTATCTTTTGCTAGGCATAATACTGAAAAACTGTTTGCAAAGGGCCAGATAGTAAGTATTTTACTTACTATCTGTGGGCTATGTGGTGTTCATTGCAACTACAAAACTCAGTTGTTGTAGAGTGAAAACAGCCAAAAAGAATTCATAAACAAATAGATTTTCTTGTGTTATGATACAAATTTATTCCTTCATAACTTTATTACTCCTACTCCTGCCTGTTATGGATTAAACATGGTCTTTGATCTTGTGGTGGTTTTATTCTAGTGGGCAATATAGGCAAATCAAAAGAAAACAAAAAAAGCAAGATAATGCAGATAACCTTTCTCTAATCACCTGTGGAAATGAGTGCTGTGTCTTTCAGTGCATGCTAATGAGTAGGAGCTTGATGACTGCTTGTTGAGTTACATACGCAGAAATATTTTCTACTTGTTCTCTGTTTTCTGTTACTATGTTTTCTTCAGTGTTGAAAACATGGTTGGTAATCAACAGAAGACACTGAGTGAATTTATAAATTCTCACTTATAAATTGTGTCTCAACAAGATTCTGAGGCCAAACATACTACTAAATGCTAATCTGTTGAGGGTCATTTATATTATTGTTTTACAAAATTTCAAGTAGGCAGTGGTATTCATTAGCTTTAAGGTGAATTCTGACTCTGCCTCAGTTCTGGGACTCTGGGAACAGAGTAAGGTTGTCAGTGCTAGACTTTTGAGAGTTGCCCTCAATGTCTCCTGCACAGGTTCAAAAAGTCTTAGCAGAAAGGCACAAGGGATTGTCTGTGCCCTTGATCCAACAGCTACTGGGGTCACTATGTAAGGAAGAAATAGAAAATGGATTAAAATTAACTTTCAAACTGTATTTTTACAGCATAATCTGCTATTGAGCTTTCTATGAGTTTGAAATCTGTAGGAACAAGGGTAACCGTGGGATCTCAAATTTTGTAAACTGTCTCATTTTCAAACTGTGCTGGATCTTTTAAGACCACAAAACTCAGCCCTTCCCTTAATTCTCCTCCTCAAAGATACATGGGGCATGTGGACATATAGGAATAGCCTAAACTCTCCACAGACTCCCTCAATCCCCCAAATCATACGAATAAAGGGGAGAGGGATATCTTGATTGGTCACTGAAATTATAAAATTGTTGACTTAAGAGTACTTAGATTTTATTCATTCAAACTATTCATTTATGGGTAGAGAAACAGTCTCCTAGAAGAGATGATGATTGTATTTAGTTTTGGGGTTAGGAAAGGTAGAAGTAGGTAAAATGGAATTAGTTTCAATTTGAAAATAAATGACTAGATTATTTTTAATTTTTATAAAGTACTACTTTTAGAATTCAATATACAATCATATATTATTATAAAAATTAATAATACCAGACATGTATGTAATGCCTACTATGATCCAGGCTTATTAAACCTCCCAAGTCACCCAGTGCAGTATTCCCTTTCTACAGATGACACAACTAAAGAAGAAAGAATGTGAAGCTTACCTAAGAATATGAAGCAAGGAGGTCACAGAGGTGGGATTTGAATTCAGGTGTTCTGCTTACAGAGTGAGATTTCCTCTATGATGTACAAAATTATTATCTCCTTCCGTTCTTATGACTACACAATGAGACAGCGATCAGACCCTCAGCAGGATTAACATTTGAATGCAGAATTGCTTAAATATAAATAGACTATCAATATTAATGATAGTCTATTTTAGGCAATAACAATCAATGTATACTAGGATTTTTCTAGGAGATTTCCTTAATGCCAGTCACAGAATAGCCATTGATACCTGAATTATACTTCATGGAAATAAGTTTTTGTTTGTTTGTTTGTTTTTATTGAAATATAATTGACCCTCAACACTGTGTTAGTTCCTGCTGCACAAAATACTGATTGGCTATTTCTGTACATCACACAGTGATTACCATGATAAGTCTAGTTACCGTCTGTCGCCGTGCAAAGTTATTAGTGTTATTGACTGTACTCCCCGTGCTGTACATTTCATCCCTGTGACTCATTTATTTTGTGACTGGAGGTTTGTGCCTCTTCATTCCCCTCAACTATTTCACTCATCTCACCACGCCTATCCCTTCTGGCGACCACCAGATTCTTTTCTGTATCAATGAGTCTGTTTCTGTTTTGTTACGTCTGTTCATTTGTTTTGTTTTATAGATTTCACGTATAAGTAGAATCACACGTTTTTTGTCTTTCTCTGTCTGACTTACTGCATTTAGCGTAATACCACCTAGGTCTGATCTGCCTTGACTAGATTTTGACCTCTTTTCTGTCACTCTCTCTAGTCTCCTTCTTCCAGTTCTCCAGCCACACTGATCACTAGTATCTTCCAGATACCCCGGGGCTCTGGTGTCTTTCCCTTTGCCCAGGGATAGTGCTGCTGACTCATTCTCACACTTCCTTCAGGTCTCTGCTCAGTTGTCACCAATCAGAGCAGCCTTCTCTGACCACCCACATTTGGACTGTCCCCACTCACCCTCACTGTGCTTTTTTGTGCTTCATAGTCCTTATTTTCATCTGACATATACTGTGTGCTTACTCGCTTATTGTGTATTTCCACCACTAGAGAGTGGGCTTGATGAAAAAGGGGACATTTTTGACTCACTGACATATTCCCATGCTAGAATAGTGCCTGGGATTTAATAAATATTTGTTGAATGAATGAATAAGTGATGAAAGGAGAGGAACACAAATGCAGAACATTTCCACTGTACTTGCTCAGGCTTTACTGAGAATGGTAACAATGACCACTGGGTGGCCACAGCTACCTTCACCATCCACATGGGCCACACTCCTTGCTGAGTATACCATGCCAGAGAGCTTTGTATGCTGTCGTTCTTCTGAGGCGAGGGCTGCAGGCTGTTTGTCTTGGTTCTGATTGTCTAAGGGAAGTGAGCATTTAAAAGACCCCGTCAGAAATTTTTTACCAGGCTGCTTTGCAATCCGCACTCATTCACTTGTTGATTTATCCGCTGAGCACTTATTGTATGCCAAGTGCTTAAGCGATAGAGATGAATGTGCTAGGGTCCCTGCTCCCAAGGAGCTGACCCAGCGGTATTGGAGGAGGCAAGGGAAGAAAAGGTCACAGTCCTTCCTCATAAGAGATCTGTCACAGGGACAAGAGGTTGTGGAGATGCAGTAGGGGCGTCCAAAACATGGAGCATGTAGGGAGCAGTTTTAGAGAACAGGCTTCTCAGACAAGAAGGCAGATAAACAGAGCTTTGAAGAAAACTAAGGCTTTTCCAGGTGGAGATGGTGGAAGTCTTTCCAGGAAAAGGGAGACGGCATGCAAAAAGGTCGGGAGCTGAGAGGACTTGCACAGCTGAAACTTGAGCAGATTATTTTGCCTGGAGAGTGAGCTACCAGGTGGGAGAAGAAAGAGGTGAGGCTGGAGAAAGAGCGCTTAATGATGTATAAAAAAGTTAAGCTTGTTTTATTTTATTTGATTAATTAATTAATTATTTTTCTGTGGTACGTGGGTCTCTCACTGTTTTGGCCTCTCCCGTCGCAGAGCACAGGCTCCGGACGTGCAGGCTCAGCGGCCATGGCTCACGGGCCCAGCCACTCAGCGGCACATGGGATCCTCCCGGACCGGGGCATGAACCCGCGTCCCCTGCATCGGCAGGCGGACTCCCAACCACTGCGCCACCAGGGAAGCCCTAAGCTTATTTTAAAAAGCAAATTCCAGAAATGCATATCTCTATACCTCTGGGTGAGTTTTCAAGGGAACTATAACTAGGTGACAGGAGCCTATCATTTTTTCTGTGTGATTCAGGAAACAAAATATACAAAACTTTCAAATGCAGTCATTTATTCATTTTATGTTCATCCTACTAATTTTGGTTTGAACACCTGCTAGGTGCCAGGTACTATGTTAGGTTCTAGTAGTGCAGAATTAAAATAAATCCTTGGTGTTAGAAGCACATAATTAAATATTATCCACATCTGTCAATTTAGATCCAGGAACCTAGAAATGCAATTAAGATAGAAATACACAACTGGCTGGCTTCATGGTCATGTGAGCTGTGCAGTCCCACAGGATCTTGTGCCCAGGCGGGCCCTACACTTAGTTTAATGCTCAGCTGTAGCTGTCTTGAAATTCTTAATTTTTGAACATCCCACATTTTCGTTTTGCAATAGCTCTTGCAAATCATGTAACTTATCCTTATAGTGAGATGGAATTGTGAAGTTGATCTAGAGCAGGGATATGCAAACAACATCCCATGGACCCAATCCAGCTGACATTCTATTTTTTGTATGGTCTTTGAGCTATGAATATTTTTTACATTTTAAATGGTTGAAAAAAATCAAAAGAAGAGCAGTATTTCATAATATGAAAATTACATGAAATACAAATTTCAGTATCTGTAAAAATATTTTATTTCCGTACAGCGGTGCTTTTTGTGTTTGTGTTGTCTGTGGCTGCTTTTGTGGTGCTATGCCATAATGGAGTAATTGCAGTAGAAATCTTATGGCCTGTAAAGCCTAAAATGTTCACTACCTGAACATTCCTAGAAAACGTGTGCTAACCTTGATCTAGAGGATATTCTACTATTTTAATGATTAGACTCCTTATTTTCAGTCATTTTCTATTTGCTGTCAGAGTTGTAACTTTATTTTCAGTTGCTTTCTGGCTCTAAACAGAATAAGCTTTGAGCTCACTGTTGTATCCCCAGATCTAAGAGGGTACCTGATATACACTAGGCACTCCAAAATACTTAACAAGAGTCCAATGTTGTAGGATTATTGTTAGGTGTATCTTCTCTTTCCCATTATATGTCATGCCCTGAGGCGGTGATAGTATGGGAGAGAGCTCCATTCCCAAAGACATCTTGTGGAGCACTTTTCACTTAGAATGTGCTCTTGCTCCGCAAGCGTTTACAGCAATCAATAGGGGCCCAGTAGTGTTAGAATAGTGCTGCTGCTGGCTGCTGAACTCCTTGAGAAGGAGAAAGATTATGAGCAGATGAGTTCTTAAAGTATGTTTGGAAGCTTCAAGATCAAAGACTGAAGATAAAAAGCAATACTTAATCTTAAGGCTCAAGGCAAAAACAAATATGCAAAGCACATGAAATGTCTTCTTGTGATGACTAGAAGAACGTGGTACATCAGGATGCTGATGCATGGTAAGGAGCAGTGTCTTGTTGACACGCCTGTGACTTCCAAATCTATGTTTTTCAGTCCTGACTTCCAAACTTATATATCTCCACTTGGTGCTGACTAGACAATTCAAATTGAATAAACCCAAAACTGAAGCCTTTGATTTTTCCCTCCAAATATACTTCTCCCCCCCATATTTCCTGTGTCAATAATACTATCCCAACAGCTACTCAAGGTGAAAACCAGGAGTCATTCTTGACTTTTATCTTTTTCTCACCATTCTCTTTCCCCATATAGTTCATGACGAGGTCCTTTCACTCTACCTACCAATTTCACTCTACCAAATTGTACCCAGTATCTCCTTTTCTCTCCATCTTGCATACTGCTTCCTGGATCCTGGACCTCCATTGCATCTCTTCTGAACCACTGCTAAGGCCTCTCGTGGGCTCCCTGCTTTCACCTATATCCGCACATATTCTCCACATGGCAAGAAGAGTATTAGGAAATATTTTGAACATACAAAAGTTATGGAGAATAATGTAATGAAGATATATGTATCTATCACACAGTTTTAGGAATAAACAACGAAAAACAATGAAATCTCCTGAATCCCCTGGCTATTATTTCTTTCTCCTCTGTCCTCACAGATAACCACTATTTTCAATTTAAGGAATGTCATTTCCATGAATGTGTTTATATTTTTGCAATATATGTATTGCTAAACAAGATGTAGAATTTTTCTTGCATGTTGTTAATTATATAAATTGTATTGGGTTATCCAAAAAGTTTGTTTGAGTTTTTCCGTAAGATGTTATGGAAAAACCCAAACGAACTTTTTGGCCAACCCAATATTACACTGTTTGAATCAAGTAGGTTTTTTCTCACAGACATTTTCTGTTTTTGGGGTTTTTTCTTTTTTTTTGAAACAGTTGATTTACAATGTTGTATTAGTTTCTGGTGTACAACAAAGTGATTCAGTTATCTATCTATCTATATGTATATATATTCTTTTTCAGATTCTTTTCCATTATAGTTTATTATAAGATATTGAATATAGCTCCCTGTGCCACGCAGTAGGACCTTGTTGTTTATCTGTTTTATATATAGTAGTGTATATCTGCTAATCCCAAACTTCTAATTTATTCCCTGCCCCATCCCCCCCGACCACCCGCTTTCCCCTTTGGTAACCAGAAGTGTATTTTCTATGTCCATGAATCTGTTTCTGTATTGTAAATAAGTTCATTTGTATCATTTTTTTTTTTAGATTCCACATATAAGTGATATTATATGATATTTGTCTTTCTCTGTCTGACTTACTTCACTTAGCATGATCATCTCAAGGTCTGTCCATGTTGCTGCAGAAGGTATTTCATACTTTTTTATGGCCGAGTAGTATTCCATTGTATATATATACCACAATTTTTTTTAAGCATTCATCTGTTGATGGACACTTAAGTTGCTTCCATGTCTTGGCTATTATAAACAGTGCTGCTGTGAACACTGGGAGTCATGCATCTTTTCAAATTATAGTTTTCTCCAGATATGTGCCCAAGAGTGGGATTGCTGGATCATATGGTAACTATTTTTAGTTTTTTAAGGAACCTCCATACTGTTCTCCATAGTGGCTACACCAATTTGCATTCCCACCAACAGTGTAGGAGGGCTCCCTTTTCTCCACACCCTCTCCAGCATTTATTATTTGTAGTCTTTTTGATGATGGCCATTCTGACCAGTGAAAGGTGATAGCTCATTGCAGTTTTGATTTGCATTTCTCTAATAATTAGTGATGTTAAGCATCTTTTCATGTGACTGTTGGCCATCTGTATGTCTTCCTTGGAAGAAATGTCTATTTAGGTATTCTGCCTGTTTTTTGATTGGGTTGTTTGTTTTTTTGATATTGAGCTGTAAGAGCTGTTTGTATATTTTGGAAATTAATCCCTTGTCAGTTGCATCATTTGCAAATATTTTCTCCCATTCTGTAGGTTGTATTTTTATTTTGTTTATGGTTTCCTTTGCTTCAAAAGCTTGTAAGTTTGATTCGGTCATGTTTGTTTACTTTAGCTTTAATTTCTTTTGCCTTAGAAGACTGGCCTAAGAAAACATTGCAGTGATTTATGTTAGAAAAGGTTTTGCTTATGTTCTCTTCTAGGAGTTTTATGGTGTCATGTCTTATATTTAAGTCTTTAAGCCATTTTGGGTTTATTTTTGTATGTGGTGTGAGGGAGTGTTCTCATTGATTTATGTGCATCTGTCCAGCTTTCCCAGCACCACTTGATGAAGAGACTGTCTTTTCCCCAGTGTATATTCTTGCCTCCTTTGTCAAAAATTAATTGACCATAGGTGTGTGGGTTTATTTCTGGGCTCTTTACTCTGTTCCATTGATCCATATGTCTGTTTTTGTGCCAATACCATGCTGTTTTGATTACTGTAGCTTTGTAGTATTATCTGAAGTCTGGGAGGGTTATTCCTCCAGCTTTGTTCTTTTTCTTCAGAATTGCTTTGGCAATCTTGCAGACTTGTTTTTGAGATTTGTCTATTTGGCTGTGGTTTTTAAGTTTCATTGCCACTATATGGTTATATTATAATTTTATTCATTCCTTTCATTGTTGATGGACATTGAGATGGTTTTCAAATTTTTACTGTATACAAAAAAAAATGTAATTAACCTTTTTGGACATCTCCCTGTGCACATGTATAAGAATTTCTCTAGGGCAGTGATTTTCAAACATTTTTTAATGTAACCAGAGTAAGACATACTTTTAACATTATAACCTTTGTGTTTTGGTTTATATACATATTTGTATGATTGAAACTGAAATTTCATGAAATAAAACTTGCCTTGCTTAGTTTCAATGTGTTCAGATAATTTCCTATTCTTTGTTATTCTTTGTTCCATAATATTGTTATTCTCTGCTATGTGATTCTGATTTATAAAAGTGTTATTCCAGATCTACAACACTGCTTTCATATTCCATTGGTGGGCCAACACCCCCTATTTGAGAAGCATTGTTCTTTTTCATACACTAAGAGCAGAGTTGCTGGGTATGCATGTCTTTAACTTCATTAATTATTGCCAGATTACTCCCCAAAGTGATTGTAAAGACTTGCACTTCTACCTACTCACACATACTTGCTATTGTCCAACTTTTAACTATGTGTCAATATGATGGTTATAAAATGGTATCTTGTTTTAACACACATTTACCTGATTAATAGTGAGTTTGAGCATATTTTATATGTCCTATTTAAAACCCTTCTATGGCATCCAAGAACATTTGAATAAAATTCTGCTTCCATACTATGTCTGATAGGTTATTTTTTATTTATTTATTTTTTTTGCGGTACGCCGGCCTCTCACTGTTGTGGCTTCTCCCGTTGTGGAGAACAGGCTCTGGACGCGCAGGCTCAGCAGCCATGGCTTCACGGGCCTAGCCGGTCCGCGGCATGTGGGATCTTCCTGGACTGGGGCATGAACCCATGTCCCCTGCATCGGCAGGCGGACTCTCAACCACTGTGCCACCAGGGAAGCCCTCTGATAGGTTCTTTATGATCTAACTCTCTCTCCTTTGCTCTCATCTTGAACCATTTTTCTCTTTCTATTCCTCAACTTTACCAAGCTTATTTCTGTTTCACTTTCTGTGTTGCCTAAAATGATGCCTTCCATATTTTTGCATCTGGTTTAAGGTTAAATGAAAGACTTTCCTCACCTTCAAGAAGAAAAGCCTTTCCCATCCATTCTCTCTACTCATAGTTATACTCTTTTAACAGATTTATGATATCTATTGCATTGTGATCTGAGCTGAAATTTCCATTTTAGCAATTCAGATATCTATAATAACATAATTCATGTTGAATGGTCAAAGGATTACCTGTACTTGGAATATGGCAGTCAAAGGAAGTGATACTTGAGGGGAGACTATCTTAAAACATGGTTAGTAGGTTCAGGAGGTATAAAAAAGGCCTGAAAAATGAAAGCATATAATGTGTGGTCAATGCAGGCAAACATGAAAAGAGTAGACTATGACTTAATATGGCTGATGAATGAGGCCCATGGTGTTCTGGGAGGATAGGTTTCTGAGGAAAGTTAAAGCTGAGACTAAGCCATGGATTTTATCCAGTAGGGAAGAATGTCATTGATTAGTTTATTTTTGACCCCCTAAAATTGTCCAGTTATTTTTAATGCATTCTGTCAAATCAGTGACCTAACTTAGAACACCTAATGTTCAGTATTCTTAATTCTATTCTGTATTATAAGTAGGGGTTACATTAAAAGACTGAGAGTAGGGATTTTGTCTGCTGCATTCACCTTTGTATACCCAGTGCCTAGGACAGTGCCTCTTGGCAGGTTAAAATATTTTGGGGATGAAAATATGATGTTTTTCCTCTTTTGATTCATTATTTTAGTAATAAATACACAATGAACCTGCATGTAATAGGAGTCAGTCACTAGTCTAGTTGGAAGTCTCTTTGAATAAAATAGAGGAACATAATTAGATGAGTCCATCGTAGATAGTATGGCTAAAGTATAAACATAGTGCTGTGGGTGTGAAAGCACAGAAAAGGAGAACCTAAACTTCCTCAAGGGATGGGACAGGGGGTGGTTTGTCAGGAATTTTTCCTGGTAAAGGTTGTGCCTGATCCAAGTATTAAGCAATGATTAAAAGTTAAAGAAATTGAAGACAACACAAACAAATGGAAAGATATACCATGTTCATAGATTGGAAGAATTAATATTGTTGAAATGACTATACTATCCAAGATAATCTACAGATTCGGTGCAATCCCTATCAAAATACCTGTGACATTTTTCACAGAACTAGAACAAATTATTTTAAAATTTGTATGGAAACACACAGGGCCCAAAATAGCCAAAACAATCTTGAGAAAGAAGAACAGAGCTGGAGGTATCATGCTCCCTGACTTCAGGGACTACAAAGCTACAGTCATCAAAACAGTATGAGACTGGCACAAAAACAGACACAAATCACTGGAACAGAATAGAGAGCCCAGAAATAAACTTATGCACTAATGGTCAATTAATCTATGACAAAGGAGGCAAGAATATACAATAAAGGGAAAGACAATCTCTTCAATAAGTGGTGCTTGGAAAAGTGGACAGCTACATGTAAAAGAATGAAATTAGAACATTTTCTGACACTATATGCAAAAATAGACTCAGAATGGATTAAAGACCTAAATATAAGACCAGAAACCATAAAACTCGTAGAAGAAAACATGGGCAGAATACTCTTTGATGTAAACTGTAGCAAGGTTTTTTTGGATCTGTCTCCTAAGACAAAGGAAACAAAAGCAAAAATGAACAAATGGGACGTAATTAAACTTAAGAGCTTTTGCATAACAAAGGACACCACTGGCAAAATAAAAAGGCAATACTGAATAGGAGAAAACATTTGCAAATGATATGACCAATAAGGGGTTAATAGACAAAATATATAAACAGCTCATACAACTCAACATAAAAAAAAAAAAAACTGAAAATGACCATAATACTCGAATAGACATTTTTCCAAAGAAGACATACAGATGGCCAATTGGCAGATGAAAATATGTGCAACATTGTTAATCACCAAATAAATGCAGGGGCTTCCCTGGTGGCGCAGTGGTTGAGAGTCCACCTGCTGATGCAGGGGATGCGGGTTCGTGCCCCGGTCCGGGAAGATCCCACATGCCGCGGAGCGGCTGGGCCCCGTGAGCCATGGCCGGTGAGCCTGCATGTCCGGAGCCTGTGCTTCACAACGGGAGAGGCCACAACAGTGAGAGGCCCGTGTACCGCAAAAAAAAAAAAAAAAAAATGCAAATCACAACCACAATGAGATATCACATCACACCTGTCAGGATGGCTATCATCAAAAAGACCACAAATAACAAATGTTGGAGAGGATACGGAGAAAAGGGAACACTTTTGGTGGGAATGTAAATTGGTGTAGCCAGTGTGGAAAACAGTATGGAGGTTCCTCAAAAAACTAAAAATAGAACTACCACGTGATTCAGTGATTCCACTCCTGGGTATATATCCTAAGAAAATGAAAATAGTAATTCAGAAAGATACATTCACCCCAATGTTCATAGCGGCATTATTTACAGTAGCCAAAACATGGAAGCAACCTAAGTGTCCATCAACAGATGAATGGATAAAGAAGATGTACACACACACACACACACACACACACACACACACACACACACACACACACACACACACACTGGAATATTACCCAGCAATAAAAGAGAATGAAATTCTGACATTTACAGCAACATGGGTGGACCTAGAGATTATGCTTAGTGAAATGTCAGAGAAAGACAAATACTGTATAATAGCACTTGTATGTGGAATCTAAAAAGTAAAACAAATGAGTGAATCTAACAAAAAAAGAAACACAGATATAGAGGACAAACTAGTGGTTACCAGTAGGGAGAGGGAAAAGGGGAGGGGCAAGTAGGGGTAGGGGATTAAGAGGTACAAACCACTATGTATTAAAAAAAAATAGGCTACAGGGATATATTGTACAGCACACAGAATGTAGCCAATATTTTATAATAGCTATAAATGAAATATAAAATTGTGAATCTCTATGTTGCACACCTGAAACTTATATAATACTATAAATCAACTACACCTCAATAAAAAATATAATTAACCCAGCGAAGAATATGGGAAAGGATATTCCAAGCATAGAAAGAATATGATGAATAAATGGATTCTAGAAATAGTTGAGTATTATTAGAATATAAAATGTAAGTGAGTAAATAAAGTATAAGAGAAGAGCAAAATTTTATTTATGGAAGGTCTTGATGACCATGCTAAGAGAGCTTGCGAACAATAAGGAGCTACTGAAAGGTTTAATAAGGGCATATAACATGATCAAATGCATTTTAAAAGATCACTTCTGGGGATGTATGGATGTTGAGTTTTAGGAGTCAGATATTAATGGAGGAGACATTTAATTATGGTTAGGATGCAGAAATTTTCAAGAGACAACCACATTTACCCTAACAACAAGAAAAAGCCAAAGAAGCCACAAAAATAATCGCTATTTTAAAGGCCAAAAAAGAGCTAAGCATGCAACGAAACTTAAATGAGCTAAATTCCAGAAAGAGGTAAGCCTTTCCTAGGAGAGAAGAGATTCATGAATGTTTTCAACCCTGGAGGAATGATACAAGGAACTATGAAGACATCATACATAGGTATAAGAGAAACAACCTGAAATTTGGAATAGTTAGGACCCAGTTTACAGAAGATAATAGGTAGAGCAGACGAACTGTGAGGTTCATCCAGAGCACACAGAGCTTTAAATGAGTACAAAGCAAAGGTCTAGTTATATTTTTTTATAGCCCACTGAAAACTGGGTGGAAAAGGAGAGCTGAGAGAAGTCCTTCTGTTGTGCATCATGCCTTCATAGAAGGCACCACAGAAGTCTGCCCACTGAAGGCTGGGGGAAGGGAATCAGAGGACAAGGGGATACGGAGGCAGTGAAACCCAGAGCAGGAGCCCAGCACGTAGAGATCCTCAGTGATTGAGAGGGCTGGAGGCTAGGCTATAAAATAGGGAGAGACCTCCCTGGTTTAGAAATCTGTAGGCTGAGCTATAAAGCTTAAAGTGTCCTCCAGAGAAACTTAAGGACATTTTCAGGTAGGCAAATGCTGTTTTCCTGCAGACCTGTGTAAGAAATACTAAAGGAAATTCTTCAGACTGAAACAAAATGATAGTTGAAGATCACCTGGGTCTATAGGAGGGAATAGAGATGTAAATAGAAAAAATAGAAAAAGACTTCTTAAAAATCGTCTTTCACCCAACTGTGTTCACTTTAAATATAAAGACATATAAAGACAGTTTCTTAGTCTGTTTGGGCTGCTATAACAAAATACCACAAACCAGGTGGCTTATTAACAACAGAAATTTATTTCTCACAGTTCTGGAGTCTGAAAAGTCCAAAATCAAGGCACTGATGGATTCACTGTCTGGTGCGAGCCCACTTTCTTGTTCATAGATGGCCTTCTTTTCACTGTGTCCTCACATAGCAGAAGGATCGAGGGATCGCTCTGGGACCTCTTTTATAAGCGTGCTAATCCTATTCAGGAGGGCTCCACCCTCATGACCTAATCACCTCCCAAAGGCCCCACCTCCAAATATCATCACATTGCGTGTTAGAATTTGACATATGAATTTTGGGGAGACACAAATATTAAATCTAGAGAAGACAGGTTGAAAGAAATAGGGTAGAAAAAATAACGTGCAAACAATAAACATAAGGTAGCTGCTGAAACTGTACCAATTATAAGAAAATGGGTCCCAAGAGTCGAGTGTTACAGATAAAGAGATAGTGCATCAGCAAGGTTATACAGTTCTGAATGAGTATGACTTAATAATAGAGCTTTGGTCAGTCCCAGTTGACCTAACTTATTAGAGTTGGAGATTTTGAAGATATTGACAGTACGAATTTAAATAAAAATCAGTAAGAATGTAGAGGATTTGAGCAATATTAGTTACCAGTTTGACCATAGTTGACATTTATAGAATTCTACATCCAACTTCTAAAGAATACATATTATTCTAAAGTTCACATGGAACATTCACCATCTGCCGGGTCACAGAACAAATTCCAATAAATTTTAAGGAACTGAAATCATACAGAATATATTTCTAGGCACAAAAGTAATAAATTAAAGTCAATAACAGTAGATGTCTAGAAAAGCCCCAAAACAACCAAAAGGGAAAGAGAGAGAAAGAGAAGAGAAGGGAGATAGGGGGGAAAGGAGGGAGAAAGAGAGGGAGGGAGGGAAGAAAGAAGAAAGAGAACGGAAAATTGAAGGGCTTACCTTAACTGACTGTACTATGAAGCTATAGTAATCAAGAGAATGTGTGGTATCAACATAAGTACACTAAATATATCAATGAAACAGAGTAGACAAAACAGAAATACACACATACATATATAATCAATTGATTTTGACAAGTTAAGCCAAGAGGAGAGAGTAAAGTATTTCAACAAGTGGTTCTGGAAAAACTAATATCCATATGGAAAAAATGAGGCTCCACCCTTTCCTCACACCATAACATAACAAAAATTTGAGGTGAATCATAATTCTACAGGAAAATTTAAAGATGTATAGCTTCCTAATTAAAGCATAAGAGGATATCTATGCAAACTTAGGGTAACCAACAATTTTTAGGATACAAAAATCTTAAACATAAAAGAAAGAAAATGATAAGTTGCATTTCATCAAAATGAAATTTTCCTGGCAAGGACAAAGTGGAAGGACATATTTGTATTACATATATTTGACACAGAACTTGTATCCAAAATATATAAAGAATTCTTACAAATATCTATAATTAAGACAACCCAATAAAAAAGTGGAACAGGTATTTTTTTTAAATATTTATGTATGTATTTGGCTGCACCAGGTCTTAGTTGTGGCACATGGGATCATTGTTGCTGCGTGCGGGATCTTCTTTGGGGCATGCGGGGTCTTTTTAGTTGTGGCACGCGGGATCTTTAGTTGCAGCATGCAGGATCTTTAGTTGCGGCATGTGACCTCTTAGTTTTGGCACATGGGATCTAGTTTCCTGACCAGGGGTCGAACCCGGGCCCCCTGCATTGGGATCGCAGAGTCTTAGTCACTGGACCACCAGGGAAGTCCCAGGAACAGGTACTTTTAAAAAAGAAGATCCACTCAAAAGCCTGAGAATATCAAGAATTGATATGAATGTGGAGTACTCAGAACTCTCATGCATTTTTGATGGGATTATAAATTGACACTTATCACTTAGTTAAACAGACAATTTCTTGTAAACCTAAACACATATTTATCCTATGAATCAACATTCCATTTTTTTTTTGGTATTTAATCAAAAGAACTGAAAATATATCTTCACACGAGACGTGTACAAAAATTTTTATAGCAATCCTAATCATGGGGCCCCAAACTGGAAGCAACCTAAATGCCCATCAACAGGTGAATACATAAACAAATGTGGTCCCTTCATACACTGGAATACTACTCACCCCATAAAAAGGAGCAGTGCTGTTATACACAATAGCCACATAGGAATCTCAAAAACGTTATGTTGTATGAAGCAAATTCGACACAAAAGGATATGTAACTGTGTGATTCATTTATGTGAAGCTCTCAAACTAGCAAAACAAATCTATGGTGATATAAATCTTAAGTTGTTGCCTCTGGGAAATAGAGGGAGTTTATTGGAAAGGGAATAAGGAAGCTTTCTGGGGTGATGGAAATATTTTATATCTTGCTTTGGATTGTATTAATAGGGATATAAGCAGTTATCAAAATTCATTGAACTGAATACTTAATTTCTGTATGTTTTTCTATACATTATATATATATATATATAATATCTCAATAAAACGATGTAAAACAATTGAATGGAGCCAATCAGGCTTCTGAGGAAGCTGTTGCAGTAATTGAGACCAAAGCTAATGAGTTCCTGGACTCAGGCAGTGGATGCTAAGAGAGAGAAGATGGAAGCAGGAATTCATTCTGAAGGCTCTCCCTGGAGTCTGGGACTTCTCAGACCACAGTCAGTCTAGGTCATTTGGGGACCACTGATGGAAGAGCAGAAGTTAAAACCTAATCTTTGAATCTGCTAAGTATATTCTGGCTCCTTTTTGGAGATTTAGATGATTGTCTATAGTGAGGTATTGCTGAATCCTTTCCAAAGTCCTACTATGGTTTGCACAGATTCAACAACCTGTATACCTATTATACAAGTCACCTATTTTGCAAGTCACTAAACCAGGGAAGCCACCCAGCCCTCCCCATCAGGATACCGTGTGCCCAGGGGTAAATACAGGTGACTGTGTGACATGAGGCTGTTTAACTGGTCGCTCAAGATGAGGAGAGAAGAGGGCTACTTTATTCGCTTGTCACCTTTGGAGAGATTGAACCAAAAGCCTTGAAAAATAAAAAAAACAAAGATGATAATGGGCTGGGGGGAAGTAACGAGAGTGTGCAGGTTGAATGCAAGTGTTTCTTCTAAAAAACAGCAGTTTAATAGAACTGAAACTTCTGAAAATGTCTTGCTGGTATGATTGATGACTGTTCAGTTCATCCAGATGATTGGCAATAGGCTGCTTGAAGCAGAAATCCCAAGTTTGATACAAGCAGTGAGCAGACTTGTGTGGGGTGATGATGGGTATCTTGGAGTGCATGCAAATGAGGTCTGGGTTTCCTAAGCAGCCGAGGCCCCTAAAACACATTGGGTGGTGGATTCCAGGAGGGGGTTTCATACCAAGAAAAGAGTAATTTGAATGGGGCAGCAGGTGTTGGTGATGCTTGGATGAAACCGTAGTAGCACAGCACTTAGGAAATGGTGGGGTGGGGAGTGAAGATGGTGAATGTGAGATGAGTAAAGGCACAGAGTTTTGTGCATAAGTACAGAGAAGGATGACTTCTGAAGGACTACTGGAGAAAGAGAGTGCCTCTCTTCACTGTATCCTGAGTTCTCTGACAATAATATCACTGAACACATAAGACTTTTGTGATGATTCGATAACATATAAAATGTTTAGCTGGGAAGGAAGGATAGAGTTTCCCTCTATTTTGTATCTGCTCTTTGGCAAAGTCTGGTCAACATAATACAGGGAAACCCTTACCTTCCTTTCTAGTTGAGTATTTTACATGTTATCTCATTTAACACGCACATCAATCTTACATGGTCAGTGATTTTAGTCACAGACTATAGAAAAAGGAACTAAGTCACATGGCATTTAAATAAGTTGCCCAAGGTCACACAAGAGCTCCCTGAAAGAGCTGAGATTTGAATGCAGTCTTGTCTGACTCCAATACTGCTCTTTTGCCCCTTCACATCCTCCAGATGAGCTCTTGGCTTGTTTGCTGGGTCTGTAACCTGCTCTCTGTTCCTGACAGCCCCTTTGCCTTCGTTTTCTCTCAGCATTTTAAGTGCCAGCTTTCTTGTTGCTGACTCCTCTGAGTGGAGCTAATCTCTTCTAGCACCACTCTATTGCTTGCTTGCCAACCACTAATGACTCCCCATTATCTTCAGGGATGAATTTCAATTTTTAACGTTAATTGCTCTTTAAATCTGACCTTGGATTGCATTTTCAGTATGCTTTTCCAATGGACTTCTCCTAATTGATGCTACATCAACATCCAGTCACTTGAAAGTACCCAAATGGCCCATGCTTCCTCTGGCCTACATCCATGCTGTCCCTGCTGCCTGGCGAATTCCCAGTTGGTCCTTTATAGGACCTCTTATAGGAAGCCTTCACTGGCAACCCAAGGCTAGGCTTGTGCGATTTCTTTACATTCCTGTAATATTACATACTTTACTCTGTCAGAATACTTTTTATTCTCTTTTGAAAATTTCTGTTTATTCATCTGATTTTCCAGTTTAATTGAGAGCATCTTGAAGGCAGGAGCTATGACCGGTAAGTTTGTTGTTGTTCTCAGTGCTTTGCATAGGACCTGGCTCATAATAGGTATACAGTAAATGCTCATGAAAAAATAACTTGACTTTATTCATTCCTTTAACAGAATTCGTAGGGTACTTAAGATGTTTCCAGCCCTATGCTAGACTTTGAGAATGGTAAGATAAAAAATATGATAAAATATTGTCGTTATTCTTAAGTAGCTCATAGACTAGGCAGAGAAACTGATATTTAAGCAAATAATTATAGTAATGTGCTATTGATTAATGTGGGTCAATGTGTAGTACTGTGGGAGTGCAGAGGAAAATACTTGTGGGATCAGGGAAGGTTTTTCCCTATGTAATACCGAGGACATTCTTTTGCACTTGGAGATCAGCACATGATTCCATAGCGGTTGATACCGTTGTTCTTGCACCAATCTGCTCGAGTACAAATCTTGGTATGTGCACTTGGGCAAATTATTTACTCTCTCTGTGCTTCAATTTTTTCATGTGCAAAATGCAAGTAATAAATGCACCTACCTGCCTCATAGGATTTTGTGAAGCTGAAATGTGACGATGTGTGAGAACAATGTCTTGCAGTCAATAAATGCTAGGTATTTTTATTACAATTATTATTGTGGTTCTCAGGAAACCAGTTATCTCTATAACCCTAGGATGAACCTTTTCGAAGATACTAGAATACAAACTTGCTGCTGCAGTTCTTCATCCCTGTCTATGCTTGTGGCTTAAAGGTTTGCGATCAGGGCACACGATGTGCAAAAGAGATAGGGACCTCTCTTTGGGTTGTCTGGGAGAACATCCATTTTAAGGATCTGAAAAGTGAGAAAATAAACAACAAAGATATCCTAGAATTTGTTGCTGAGAGTATTGGAGAGACTTCCTGATTCCTAGGAGCTGGAGAGAGGAAAGAAATATTTATTCTCCTCAGCATAATAGCAGGAGAACTGTCATGCTACAATTCAGCTTTTTCAACTAGATGAGAAAAACAGAATCAAAACCTTCCAATGCCTTGAATGTTTAGTGAAAGATGTGAATCTGATGGAGTCCCCTGGTCCCAGTTTGTAGCCTCATTATGCTTTCTCCTGGAATTTTCCGAATTCCTCTTGTACTCACAGAGACTGGTGAATACAGTCCTGGCTCATCACAGCCAACTCCGCCATATGTTCCCTTCCGGGAATTTTCACCAACTCCTGAATAAATGGTACAACTCTTCAGCTGTAATTTCACAACCACTCATGTCATCCCCCCTCACCCAACCATTCTCAAGTCTTGAAAGTTGCATTTTCTACTCTTCAATCAATTCCCAAATTTAGAATTACTAAGTATATATGTGTGTGTGTGTGTGTGTGTGTGTGTGTGTGTGTGTGTGTGTGTGTGTGTGTGTATTTGCTTTATATCTCCCACGTTTGCAAATGTATTTCATTCCAGCGATGGAACAATCTGACATAACTAACCTAGCTTGCCTGGAGAGAGGACTCTTGATAGCAGTCTCCCTCTGGGCTATCCTAGTATTTCTAGTGTCTTCTTGATTTAGATTCTGACACCGTGCATGTGGACCCATTGTCCTCAGAAAGAAATGCGATATTCTCAAGCAGCCCCAAACACCTTCACTGGCTGCCTCCCCATTTCTCTTTCTCTGTTCTCGCCCCACAGCCTCTGAGGACTAACTCCACACATTTCCCCTACACTTCTTGGCCTATCACTTGCTCTACTCCTCCATCCTGGCCTCCCCTTGTCCCCCTCCTGGTGACCTCAGGCTGTAAAATGCTACAATATCTCTGGCTTGGGTTCCTTATCTGGCCCCAAATTCTTTTCTTCTCCCTGTAAGACACTGAGGAAGAAGGAATGTTCATTTATAATGTTTTACTTCTCTATCTTTTTCCTCCAGCCTCCTTTAGATGACATTTTTGCTCAGCCTGCCATAAACTTGAAATGTCCTTTTCTCACTTGCCCTAGGAGATGTGGCATTTCCCCAGAAAAAGTTGGGATCTGATCCTTAGGTTGTTGTATATGATGAGAAATAGTTTAAACAAAGTTGGTGATGGACTGTATATCAAAACAGAGAGGAGTGGGAGGCATGGCTCCTTTGAAGACAGTATCCTCCTTCCAAAATGGAATTTCTGGCACGATATTCAAGTTCTTGAGTTCCCTCTTCTCTTTTATTCCCAGGACTGTAGAAAAGAGTGATTTCAAATTATTTGGGCTTCTTACCACCACTTTATGGTCCTGCCATGCTTTGTAACATGCTGTAAGTGAAACCCGAACATCACCCAAGGCTTGAGAATCAGGAAAGTGTGTTCAGTGATTATTCTAATTCCTCTGAACCAGGTGTGAAATCATGTTAATGATAATATCTTCCACTGGATGTGCTTTTATATATTTCCAGAGCACTTTCACACATACTTTGATTTGAATTTAAAAACTGGTTTACTTACTTTCTATCCAGGTGCTAGCCTCTGACTGAGTGGCTACAATGTGGTTAAGGGAAGATCCACCTCCACCTATTAAAGTCAAAATTTGAAACCAACAGACCTGGAAGACTTGGGTATATAATTCTTTCTTCAATACAGAGGTGCTAGTGCCTGCAGGAAAAAATGCTAGAGGAGTTAGAGGTTAAATGATAGAGATTGCTCTGCATATACATGGCACTCAATAAATGGCAGAAGACTTTCACATGTTTCCTCATTTGGTTCTCACAGCCACACATTGAGGATCACTGTTGTGTTACGACAGAAGGTCAGGTTCAGAGAGTCCTAGGTGGTGGCCTGCCCAATTTATGTATCCAAGAGGTATTGAAGTTGGGACTCATGTCTAGGACACCTAACTTCACTCTTCCCATCATACCACATTGACTCGTATAGAGTTTATTTTTGCTTTGTTTACTAAGCTTACAGATATTTATTGAGCACCAACTGTGTGCCAAGTACTGGACTAAGTATTAGAGATACAGACCTACATAGACCTAGAACCTTCCCTCTCTGCTTTCCTCAGAATGCTTCAGGCCCACTTCTGATGAGTTTGTGGAAATATGTGTGTTTGCAATACTTTGAAACCTGTATTTTTGTAAGATGTGTAGCTTATGTTTCTTCCTTTTATAATAACATAAGCCAAGTACTTTATAAGGCACTAAAATATTTTATGAACAGTTTATGAAACCAAACATAAATGTGATCATTCACTTTACAATAGAGTTCACATGTAGGTTGCGGGGAATTAAGAAACTGCTGACTGAATGTGGGGAAGTGGATATATGCAAAATATGTAGCCAAATACATAGATATGTATAGATGCATATAAATATACATGTATGTGTAGATATATTTCAAAGCTGACATGGTTTAGTGATCAATTTTGTCTGAATATTTTGCTTTCTTTGTGAATAAATAAATAAATTTTGCTTATTCTTATAAATGGTACTTCCCAAACAGCCTTCTATTCAAGAAACTCTTGGTTTATTGCAGTGATGGGGAGCCTAGTGATTTTGACTTGGAGAAGTGGTGTGTCTACTGTCATCACTTGTCACAAAGACTTCGGTGTAGAATGTGCCCCTTGGGGTAGGCTCATAGGGAGAGAAGTTTTTTGTAATGGAGTCACCCAGATGTTTAAACAGCTGTATTAGCAGAGTTGTTTGGACAATTTTACACCATAATATTTTGTGATAAAACCTTGGTATGTGAAATGACCATTGTTTCTCAAAGTTATTTTTACTCAGAGACAGAACATGAATTCAAGGGGGCTCACAATTTTATTGAGAAAATGAAATATATCCTCTTGAAATGTTATGGTAAAACATAAATGGCTTTTGCTTCATCCCAGACATTCATTTGAAGCAAGGCATTCTGCTGGAGAAGAAACCCATAAGGGCTTCTTTAAATAGGATACACTTTGATTGCGATCCAAGGAAGAACTGATAGTGAGAGATTAAAACATTTCCAGGGTAATTTACAGCTTCCTGCATTTTTTAAGGTTACTTTATTTTATGCCTAATGGTCAGGGATAATTTATATATGCTATGGCAGAAAGAAGCATGGCCAGAGGTTTTCTGTGCAGCTGAGAGTCTTGGTTGATTTAAGAGAGGAGATGCTATCTCATGCTGTACCAAATGGAGCCAAGACCTATAGACATTATACAGCAGCCAAGTCTGTCCATATGTGTTGACAGGTTTTACGGGCAATATATTTCTGAGCTCTTGATCAAGATAATAATAATAATAACTAATAATAATAATATTATTATATTTATTATTATTATTACAAAATTATTATTTTATTAATAATAATATTATTATTATTGCTACAAAAATAACAGTAAGGATAGAAGGAGAAGAAGAGGAGGAGGAGGAAGGAGAATTGCTACTGTACCAGAAATGCTAAGATTAGCATCAGCAGTTAATAATACTAAGACTTCTGTAATTCTAGTGTGTACATTAACTAGATTGAACTCAGTAAATGCTTTTTGAGAGTGTACCATGTGCCAACCACTGTGCTATACATTGAAAGGTTAGAAAGGTGAATGAGATTCAGCCCTGCATGGTCTAGTTGGGAAATGCTCCTGTGGAAATTACTTCCACCAAAAATGAAACAAAGCGGTATCAAATGTGTCATAGGAGCACAAAGAAAAATACTGTAGGAACAAAACATAGATATTATATTAGATTTAGAGACTGGGAAAGCCACATGGAAGAAGACTTTACAGAAGTGTGGTGGTTTTTTTTTTTGTTTGTTTGTTTTTTTGCGGTACGCGGGGCTCTCACTGTTGTGGCCTCTCCCGTTGCGGAGCACAGGCTCCGGACGCGTAGGCTCAGCGGCCATGGCTCACGGGCCCAGCCGCTCCGCGGCATGTGGGAGCTTCCCGGACCGGGGCACGAACCCGTGTCCCCTGCATCAGCAGGCGGACTCTCAACAGCTGCGCCACCAGGGAAGCCCGGAAGTGTGGATTTTGATAAATGGATATGGAAAAGGGAAAAGTCATTCTAGCGAAATATGCCAGGAACAAAGGTGTGGAGAAGGGAGTATATATAGACTCTCTGTAGAATGAGGAGCAGTCTGAGTAGCTGGAATGAAGGACGCTTTGGGTGGAGTGTGGCAAGGGAAGACTGGATCATCATTAATAGAATGTTTGCTCTCAGAGAGCTAGGTTTGCTCTAATGCCAACTTAGAATATACCATACTCTAAAGGCTGAAATGGGTAAACACTGGTTTGGTCCCTACCTCCTATTCTGTGCCATCTCTCCAAGCTGCCATTCCGTGACCCATTTTGCTATGAACTGAGATACTACGGAAACTACTAAGACCACTAGTGAAAAAGAAGGATTCTCTACCAGTAAAAAAATCAGACCATCTGCCAGGCTGGAGAGGGTGCCTGGCTTTTCTTAAGTTCTGTTCCAGAAGGGACATCCTTGGGATACATTTGTCCTCTCCCTGCCTACATCCTCCGGAGACTTTTCATTTAATGTCTAGACATAATGGCTCCTTTGTACCAAGGAGAATGAAATCACGGACATTATAGATTGTACGTGGTCCTGAGAGGTGCTGGGGAAAGAAGTTGTAGATGGAGACCCTGACTCCGTGTTCTCCTGACTGGCTGCAGAGGAACCCTGGAAGGACACTGTGTTAGAACTGTAAAGAAGTCGTTGTGCTCTGGTGCCCACTAACATAATTGGACTGAGAGTCATTAACCTGGTTTTTTGTCCTGGCTCAACTCAGATCTAGCCTTATGACCTTGGGACAGTTACTTAACCTATTTGAACTCCAGTTTTATCATTTATGAAATGATATAGTTCTATTTGATCTCTAAGTTTTCTTCTATCTCTAATTTTTCTCGTTGTTGTCCTACAAAGACTTTTTAGCTGTAGTTTTTAAAAAACACAAAGAATGAGTGTGTGAAGTTTCACATTTCATCTTGAGTTTTGGATTAAAATGTGGATATTATTCAAATTTGATATGAAATGGCAGACATATCAAGCCATTTCTTTCTTGCATGTATAATTTTAATGTATGTCTTCAATGCTTCCAAGGAGAAAAAAAAGTCAAATATTTTTGTCAGTAAACAGCTGATAGAAATGCTGGGTTTATTTAAGTTTTGAAAATCTGTGTAGAGGAAGTAGTATCCTGTAGTTATTAAATCAAACAGCTACATTAGAAATTCCTTACCCAAATCAGATATTTACAGTAACTTTTTCTGTGGAATGTTGTTTGTTTTCTATACAGTTGTGAGGTAATTTTGCTTCATCTTGAAAAGAGTAGAGCATTAAAACAGAGAGTACCATGAATATTTTACCCTAAATCCTACATGCCTTTTATTTTAGGGAAGAAAAGGTAAAAACTTTGGAATCCAGTAGAATAACATAGCATAGTGCAGTGCAAAAAGGAATGCCCACCTGTTTAATGCCTCACAAATGGAACTTCAGAAAACCACAGTAGCTCTTAAATGGTGCATTGCAAGAATAAAAACATGATCCAATCCTGAAAGCATTCCTGCTGGGTGGCTAGGCCTTACTTTTCTCAGAACTAAACCAGATCTTTTACAATCTTTTATAGAGTGAGGCCTAGATTATGCCATTATGCTTATGAAAATATGGAGAAGGAGCTAAGTGTTTCAGCAAATTTTTAAGCTAACTGAATCAATAAGGCAGAAATGAGGAAGGGAGAAATTCTAATTCTAGGCCTTTGCTTTGGGCAGTGATATTAGAGACTAATACATAAAGCATGAATTATAAGTGCCTGTCTGCTTGTCTGTCTTCTTGACTAAACTGAGTTCCTTGAAGAAGGGGACTTTGGCTTATATATATTGCCATCTGTGGTGACCAATATATGCATGGGATGGGATGTAGTGGGGCAGTAATAATTATGGGATTGAATAGAAGAAAAAAACACCTCTTTGGAGCAAAAGAAAATAACGATAGCAATAAATAAGTGAGAAGAATAAACCAAAATGTTCAAGATGAAATAAAAGGAAATCTTAGCCTTGTGAAATGAAGCATTCTTCAGTGTTTTCTGTTAGCTTTCATAATATTCTGTTTAAAATGCATTCAAATTAGTAAGCTCCTGTCTTTGTACTGAGGTGAAGTTTTGTGAAATAGCAGTTTTTAAATTTCAGTGAACAAAGAAATAGATCGTGGAAATAAAATACAGATTATCACAAAGTTTGTTCTTTGGGGAGCCGTGTGCTAGATGACGTGTCCTGGGACCTTTAGATGCTGGCATTTGGCCCATTACACAAATACAACTTTTTACTACCCCTTTACCTACTGCTATTAAGTTGACATTTTCATCCTAGCTTCCTGGTCATCCATCCTGGGGACAAACAGCCTGATGTAGTGCAAGGAGAGAATGGTAGAGTCCTAGAAACTATTATGTTTGGCATTTTGGAGTGGTGGGTGGTTTCATATATCAGAGTATGTTTTCTTGTGTGTGTTTGTGTGTGTGTGTTTGTGTGTGTGTGTTTATCCATGTGTCTTTGCCTATTTGACCAAGTCCATAACTACCCAAAGGGAAAGAGAATTAAGGAAAAGGTGTTGTATTCTCCTCTTCCTGAAAGCGGTTTGTAACATCAAAGCAAAGACACAGAGACTGATGAAATATTTAGCGATCAGTTTTCTGTCTCTGCTTTTAAGTATGCTGCTGGTTTATAATAGTGCCTTGAAAAAGATTCTGTGGTTTAAACACAGATTTTTACACTTTAAATTGAGACCATAATCTCAGTGGAGTGGGGAATTCCTAAGATAACTTTGTTTTGTAAAAAATGAGGTTGCTCAAATGGTAGACAATTAATCCAAATGCTTTAATTGTCATCTAAAAACATAAAGAATAAAGTGTGCCATTTCCTTTTTATCTTCTTCCTTTGGCTTTGTTTTAGAAAAAATAATTTCCTTATCAATTCTGCAGACATAGTGCTAGCTTATATCTTAAGAGTGGCTGCTATCAGTTTTAGTACATTCACTGAAGTTAAACTATCTATATTGAGAAAACGAAGGGAACTTTCTTGGCATCAAACCCAAACAGAATCTTAGTAAAATTTATAAGACATCTGCTTGATTATTGCATTATGTAAATGCTCTTACTCCTACAAATTTCTATCAATGTAGTATCCTTTTTATAGTTTGATACCACAAATGTAGAATGTGACACAAACTTCAGTGAAAAATGGGATTCATTCGTTTGAATGTATTTGGTTGTTTTTTGGTTTTGTTTTCATTTTTCCTAGCTATGCTAGAGATTATAGTTAATGAAATTTCTCTAATTTTTATATTCTTTAGGCATGATGTAAATGTGTTTCTTTTTAGTGGAGATTATATGGAAACACATCATACTAAATATTTAGTTGTGAGATTAGTCAGGAAGTTTTGAAATTATTACCTAAATATGGAGGAAGTTACTGTCCAGATTTTAAAACTGGATGTGTCCCTGATTCAGAACAAAAAATAATAATAGAGTAATTCTGGGTTACCCAATATACTTTGAAAATTTCATTCAACAAGAGTTATGGATTGAGTCTTACAAGGAATGGACTGGACTCTGGGGTACTGACTCTGCCTTCAACTAAGGCATAATCTGTTCCCTTTTTAAACCATCCCTCCATCTTCAGGCTAACGTCTTTGGATGTCATTCTTCTGGGCTCCCATAGCATCCTGTTTATACTTCCAGTCCTGGGTTGATTCTACTATTTTGAATTTATTTATATATACATCCTCTCAACCAAATTCTGAGATTTTCAAGTGCAAGAGTAATGCTTTTTTAAATCTTTTATATCTCAAGGTTCTGGTACAAAATATTATCAACTAATTCCCTACTTTGGGCCATTAGATTGCTTCCTGTTTCTCCCATTTTGCCATATATGACACTGCAATGAATATTTTTTCATATAAAGCTTTATTTGCTTTATCAAATTCCCTTAGTATCATCATCATCATCATCATATTTATATAAATTAAAACATAAAGTATATTTGTATTTTGGGTATATTGCTAAGCACTTTACATGGGTTATCTTAATTAATCTTCATAGTAACCCTCTGAACTGATTACTATCCCCATTTTACAAATGAGCAAACACGTTTAGAGAGATTAGCAGCTATATTTTTACTTATTTCCTAGAAGATGAATTAATAAGTCAGAATTAACAACGTTTTTAAAATTCTTGAAATACTGAATGTGCTATAAGAAAGAAAACAAGTTATTTTGTCAAAGTTTTACCTCACTAGTTTTCTATGTGCATTACTATTGGCATATGGCATTACTGCCAATGGCATATGTGCATTACTATTTCTCCCAAGGAGAGTTCTGGACATGTGCTGAGCAGAAACACCACAGCAACTCAGAAATGTAGATCATCCTGGTCTCCAAGTTGTTTTAACACATCTCCTTGATAGGAAGTATGTCACAGAAGAATGTGGCCAATCTGAGTAGGTCACACTAATAACACTTGATGGGCCAAGAACGCCACACTCTCGTGTCATCAAAGCTAGGTTTGCTCCATGCGTTGACTCTCCCTGGTTTGTTTGTGACTCCTCTGATGAGCACGGGAGACTGTTGTTTCATGCCAGCCATGGATACAACTTTGAAGCACAGAGAGCAACAGAAAGCAAGGGAAGAACTACCGGCCCAGGGAAACTAGTTGACCAGTGGAGACTTTCCAGAACTGATCATTAAATATCCTACGTCTGGCTCTGTCTGAGAAGTATGGGCCCCAAATTTCTATATTGGTGTCTCTTTACATCTGCCCTAGTTTTCCAATAAATGTAGCATGCATAAAATAGAATAGAGATGCACTGAAGAGTGTTAATGGTGTAGGAAGAGAGTGTCCTTGGCATGATCCAGTGGAACAAGAGAGGCACCAAAGACCTGTGTTAGCATCATGGAGTAGCTTGTGCGTTCCTAAGTAAAATTCACCTACTGTACAAAGGTTTTGTTTTTTTCATCTATAAAATGAGGAGGCTGGGATAAAATAATGTGCTAAATTTTCTTCTCACTTTTGAGTTAGTGTAATGGAGTGTTCTAAAATAATGTTTAAGAACTGATGGTTCTGACTTAGACAAAAAGTATGTTCAAATTCTGGCTCTACAACTTACTACGGTTATGAACTTGGCCACATTATTGAACTTTTCTAGGTCTCAGTTTCAATTTCTATAAAATGGAGCTGATAATACCTTTCTTATTTGGTTGTGGTAAGGATTAGTTTGGAAATAGGCAGAGCTGAATGCCTAGCACACATTCTACAGAAATGAAGGCATGGTAATGATGATAAAATCAGTGATTCTCTTTACCCCACACATTTGCCGAAATAAGTCATGTCATATGTTCAGTGTCAGGATGCTTCCTGTCTATGTGTTAGTTCCCTAGAGATGCTGTAATAAAGTACCACAAATTGGATAGTTTAAGACAACAGAAATTTATTCTCATAGTACTAAATGCTAAAAGTCTTAAATCCAGGTGTTGGTCGGGCTGGTTTCTTTTGAAGATTCTGAGGTACCTCCTAGCTTCTGAGGGTTGCTGGCAAACCTTGGCATTTCTTGGTTTTTAGTGGCATCATTCAAATTCTGCTTGTCTTTGAATCTTCCCTCTGATGAATTCTTGTATCTTCAGATGAGTTTATAGGGCAGCGGTCATTAGATTTAGGAGCTACCCAAATACAGTATGACCCTATTTTAACTTGATTACCTTTTTAGAGACCCTATTTCCAAATAAATTCACATTCTGAGGTACTGAGGGTTAGAATTTTAGTGTATTTTTTTTGGAAACACAATTCTACTCACATTAGTCTACATATATAAATATAAAGTAGTGAAGTTATTATTTCTGACAGTGATGATCAGGAATTATGCAAAGTCAGAATATAAATGAGTGATTTAATCAGGTTCACCCTGATTTCTATATATGTCAGTTGCTTCTAGAAATTAACAGTCAGAGAGGATACTCTCAAAGTCCTAGATTACCAAAGTCATCTGACTCTCCCTATTTGGGAGCATCATCTGTGTTCCTAAATGAGTGTTGATTTCCACAGAAATTTTGATTTTGTCTGTCTTTGGGGATGGTGACTGCTGAGGGTAATTAAACTATCCTAGAATTCCAGGGAACTTGAAAATGATACATTTTCTGAACGGCTGCTAATCATATGTGCATCAGGTTGCGGAGCAGGTAATCAGATAAGAGTGATTTGTTATTATTCTAGTGATCTGGCTTTGTTGTGGGCCCTCCAGACAGCTCAGAACTGTTTCACCTGCAGTCTAGCCCCACTGGCAGTCTTAAGGCTGCATGACAAATCCCAGCACCAACACCATTTCTTTCTGAACTACTGAGCAGAAATCCTTTGATTTAAAACCCATCAGCATCAAGCCTTAAATTGCCGTTTCCTCAGCAAGTGTGAATTTTGGGGGAGTAGTTCTCAAAGTCCCCAAGATATATAATCTCCACAAGGATACCAAAGAACTGTGACATTTAAAAAGGGCTCTGGGCTAAGAAAAACATCTTTCCTAAGAATCTCTAAGTTTTCTCTCTCCACAAACACATGAATTAATGATCCCATGTGTGAGTTTCAGAGCCAGTCTAAGATGATGTCTGACAAGCTATCATCAATTTATTTTCTCTTGTGTCCAGTATTCTTGGAAAATAATATTTTGTTGTTGGCTAATTTGTAATTTCAGGCCTACTGATGTATGTCTAAGGTTGCCAAATACCTACTGTTTTCTTCCTTCATAAACATATCTGAAATGTTGTCTGTGGATCTGACTTCCAGGGTCACCACTCTTCCAAGGTCAAAGTATGACACTGAAGCTGCCTCATTTCCATTGAGTATTCATGTAACTTTGGCTGTTTTCCTCTATTCGCTTCTGAAATCTTGTGACTATAATAAAGCCCTTTCTAGACTCTAAAATCTATATTTATATCTATCTGCAATAGTATGTTATTTCTTTGAATATATACAAGTATTTTTATGAGCTAAAATATTTAATGAACACATTAGAAAGACTAGAAATAAGAATAATGATAGATTCTTTTCCAGAAATAATAAGCCATGTTTTTTTTTTTCCAAGAGCTTCAATTTCTCCATTTTTTTCCTCTAAGACCTCATTATTCTTGAACTTTTGCATTTGATTAACACTTGTATACTCTGCTAGATTTTAATAGTTTCGATTTTTTAATTTATTTTTTTCCATCATGGTGTTGTTTAGGTTTCCATCTCTTTTTACCTCCCTGTTTTCTTTTCTCCCTCCTTCCCTCCTGTTCCTCCTACTTCTCTTCCTTTCTTCCTTTTCCACCTCTTTCACAAATGCACACATAAAAAGGTACATCTCAAGAGTAAAAAGAAGGAAAAGTGAAGAAGGAGGCAGAGGAGGAGAAGAGGAGGAAGTGGAGGGAGAGGGAGAAGAGGAAGAGCAAGAGGAAAGAAAAGGAAGAAGAAAAAGGGAGACGCGGAGGAGGAAGAGGGAGAGAGAGAGAGAGAGAATGAGAAAAACAGACATAAGGGGAAGGAAAAAGGAGCATTGAGTGAGAAGTTGGGAAGAAGGAAACAGGGAAGAGTATAGTACCAGAAATCCAAGCCCTAATGTTAGTGGGCGATATATTTAGCTTTGAATTTTGGTTCAGTGAACACTGAACGGGAAATATAACTATTTGCAAAATGTACATTGTACCTGACATAAAAGCACCATTTGCTTAACAAAATAGGAATAAAATGAAGTTTGGAATTAATGTAAAGTAAGGATTTCTTTTTTTTTTTTTTTTTAAACATCTTTATTGGAGTATAATTGCTTTACAATGGTATGTTAGTTTCAGCTTCACAACAAAATGAATCAGTTATATATATACATATGTTCCCATATCTCTTCCCGCTTGCGTCTCCCTCCCTCCCACCCTCCCTATCCCACCCCTCCAGGCGGTCACAAAGCACCGAGCTGATCTCCCTGTGCTATGCGGCTGCTTCCCATTAGCTATCTACCTTACTTTTGGTAGTATATATATGTCCATGCCTCTTTATCGTAAAGTAAGGATTTCTTAATTAAATAACTGCCCCTAAATTGGCTTTCCACTAACCAAAAATTTAAATGTATTAATTTCAATTCATTGGAAAATATTGAGGCAGATTATGCTCCCAGCGTTGACCACTCAGTGCCGAGCAGGGAGGGCCAGATGTGAGAGCAGAGGGTCCAGAGTCCCAAGACCAGGGTCCAAGTGTTTCTGTCACTTACATGTTGTGTGACTTCAGGCAAGTCTCATCTCTTTGCTCCTCAAGAGGGTAATGAAGAATAAACTCCTTATATACATGCAAGTATTATTAGTTATTAATTATTGTCACTCACAATTATTGTGTTACAAGTGTATCATAAGTCTCAGATAACACCATTGTGCAGTCCATGCAACATTGTTAAAGTATGTGATTCCCTCTATTGAGTTAATTTAGTATATTTAGGTTTTCAAAAAACTTTCAAAACTTTTTTTTTTAAAAATAATCAAAGGCTTTTATTTTCTGCTTTTCAGGTCACGTTTGCTGTTGAAACGTTTTTAAAAAATAAATGCACATGGAGGGCATCCACTGGAAAAGCTCAATATTCTTTCAGATTACTTTTTAAGAAAAAAAAAAGAAAAAGAACAAAAAACGTATAACAACACCTGCTATTCAGCAGAATTTGACCTGACCCCTTTCTCCTTTTCTTGTTATTATAAACATCAAGCTCTTTAAGTGAGAGCTGTTTAAAGGATCGAGGGCTGTGAGTGTTCCTTCCTAGATCCCAGATGCACTGGGAGACGGATGGGCTTTTTGATCTTTATTTTATGAGCGTCTGATAAATTGCCTCTGGCACCTGGCAACTGAAATTTCACTATCTGAAAACTAACCCTTGTGTCAAACAATGTGGCCAGCCTCGGCCTCTCCGCCGAGGACCTGTGTAGCTGGGCGGAGGATGCCTTCCTCTTCCTGGACAGGTCCACCGCCATGCTCAGGGATTTACATACTTTTAATTTTAGAGGGAAGAAAGGATTATTAAAGGCTTTATATGCTATTCAAAAATGTGTTTTTTGAAGGATGTCATCATAACTTTTATTTTGGGATTTTTGAACAAGTCAAATAAAGGCTCAGCACACTGCCTAGCCTGAAAAAAATGCTGGTAACAGGATAAAGATTTGCAGCTCTGGGTCATGGGCCTCCCCACACTAGGCTCAGTCTGTGTGTTGATACAAGAGAAATGCAGGTGGTCTTTTTCTAGGGACAGAAGAGTTATAAACAAAGTCATCAGCTGAGGCTATTACCGCCTTTCTTTTACCGTCTTATCCAGAGGCAAGATTAACCAAAGCCCAAGAAAGAGCTTATATTTTCTCTATTTTTAGAGATTCAAATATATGCAGATTTTTAATTTTTAGGAAGAGAGAAAAAGAATGAGAATGACACAAACATATCCACATCAGCCTTCTACTTAAATGAAAATGAGAGAAATGGTAAACAAAACATGAAACACCCCAAATCTTCCAACGAGTGCGTCATCTTAAGAGAGCTGGGCACAGGCCCACCAGCTGAGGCATCTATGGGTGCCATACTGCCATCTGTCACTCTTTCCCTCTTCCTCTGCTTTCTAAACTTGTCAGTTGTAAAATTGTTGTCACCCAGGGAAGATGATAGGCTTAGATTCGTCTCTTCTCCCTAACTCAGACGAGATTGTCCTTAATCTTTTAAAGTTTCCTTGTAGGTTGCCACTTTATTTGCTTTCCTGGGTATCTTGCAGAGAGCTAATACTGTTGGCTGGATGTATTTGGGTTTCCACGGCTGAAATTTTGTTTAAACTTTTTTGGTATTTTTTGCAGCCAATAAGAGATTTCTATGTTTGGCTTGACTGTACAGATACGGTAGATCTGCTGTAAAAACAGAAACGCTCTACGTCAATCATTTGTTTATCTAGCAGCATTTATTTATTATGAGCCAGCAAAATTTATTATGCTTAGCTCTGCGTATACAGAAGTAAACTGGTTATATATCTTGCCCTCAAGGTGCCCATAGTCTCACAAGAGAGGCAAACATATACACAGATAAGTAAAATACCACTTTTGTCGTTGCTTTCTTAGAAGTCCATATTTGAAAGAATGAGGCTACAGAGGAAGGGAGGGGAAGTTTAGAGGTAATGTCTGTGCTAAGTCTTGAAAGCTGGGTTGATACTCTTCAGGTAGGCAAAGCAGGTAAGGCAATACGAACAAAGAGAGCTGCCAGAGCAGAGCATTCATTCCATGGGTGTCATGGGCAACAAATAGGTTGCCCATGTAAGGTGCTTAAAGCAGCGTCCGGCACGTAGGAGGTGCCAATAAATGATGGTTCTTATTTATAACAATTCCCCCAAATACACTTCAGCATATTGCGTATGTTCTTGTTACGAATTGCACTGTCCCATTGATTTAGCTTTTAATCTGAATTCTGGCCACAAGATTTTGAAATTCACCTGGTTATTGTGACCTGAGACCCTTTTATGGGTCTGCCACTTCTGGGCTGAGAGATTAGAAACATCATTAACGTCTACGAATTCAGCACGGTAAAATGACTTCTCCAAAATCTCCTGGCCACTCAATGATCAAGACAGGCTAAACTCCAGGTCACCTGTTCCCAAACAAGACCAAGAGCAGAGGAATCAAGTTTCATGTATCCCAAGGTGCTGGTGGTGCTTCAGCCCCCGGCACTTTAAACAAGGTTTCCCTTCTGCTGAATACGTTATTTGAACACATATGTGTTGAGCATCCGGTCTTAGTCATTTCACAGGGATACAAAGTGGAATGGAAATCCGCCTTTCACTTCAGGGAACTTTTAGGCTATTGATGGGTGGGGAATGAGAGTGGGAGTGGGAGTGAGTGACAGACAGAAAAGCCAGGTGTAACAGTGTAACAAGTGGGAAGAAAGGAAAAGTGAATGTATTTTAAATTTCTTTTCTGCACTTTCCCCTCCTTTTTTCCCCTGTGACTTTTGGAGCTTAGGCATATGGGTATCTGTTTCCAGTGCACCAGGTTTTGCTTGACTTACGACTTAGAGTCACAGGTTTCTTTTCTTTTCTGTTTTTCTTGTTTTTGGAAAATACTGCGTTATCCTCCATGGACCATAGACTGAAACATGTCATTCTCTTGTCTCTGGACTCTGAGAGGGTGGGAGGAAGGTGGGCTCTCTCCACAGGTACTAAGAAACTTGGACTTGTAGATTTAGAGGGAAATTTCTGAGGCTACTTGGGGTGGTCCTGCAGCGACCTTACAAGTATCCCTGAAGAGGAGAACAGTACATGCTGCCAGCTCCCAGACGATCACTGTGGGAGATCACAAGACAGGGCCCCATGGCACACTTTTGTCCCCTATGTGCTGCCAATACACATGCAGATGTGAACTCTCCATTAAGCCTGGGCTTACCTCAGCATTGAAACAACAAAACCAAACCCCTGTTTCCTCTGAATATAATTTAATTTACTAAAATCAAGATGCAGGAAATATTTCCTCATTAATTGTTGCTCCCGGTGATCTGAAGCCACATGGGATTTAAAGTATTGAGTGAATTGACTTCGTCAACACACATAACAATGCTTGAGTTATGGGACTTCCCTGGTGGCGCAGTGGTTATGAATCCGCCTGCCAGTGCAGGGGACACAGATTCGAGCCCTGAGCCGGGAAGATGCCGTGGAGCCGCTAAGGCTGCGCGCCACAATTACTGAGCCTGTGCTCTAGAGCCTGCGAGCCGCAGCTACTGAAGCCCGCGCACCTAGAGCCCGTGCTCCTCAGCAAGAGAGACCACCGCAATCAGAAGCCCGCGCTCCGCAACAAAGAGTAGCTCCCGCTCGCCGCAACTAGAGAAAACCCGCGCGCAGCCCCAACGCAGCCAATAAATAAATAAATAAGTAAATTTATTTTTAAAAAAATACTTGAGTTATTTTTTTCAATGAGGATGAAGAAAATTAATGAAAAACATATGAATGTATCACTGCATATGCATGCCTGATACATGTAATACAAATACTTGGCTTGAAAAACTTTGATCCATAGGATATGTTTTGGACCCTTCTGAATATATGATAGATTTCACAAAGATAAGGAGCCCGCAGAGTCGGTTATTTGCATTGGCATTCAGAGTGTTGACGAGGAACTGCCGTTTAACATCTATGATTTTCATGTTCATAGAAAAAAATAATGTTTGTAAAAGTAAAAAGAGGGAATTAAAAGGGTTTAAAAAAATAAAATCACTGCCCCCAGCCATCAGGCTTTCTCTTCTGTCTCTGGGTCAGAAAAACTGAAGCTGCTAGTAGTAAGCTGACTCCTATTGTGCGGAATGGAAAGAGTGTGCTGGTTTTGTTTGTGAGGGTGCATCCCCTTCTCACTGGGGATGCAGTGATAGTTAGGCTGGGCCTTGAAGCCTGGAGTGCTTCAAAAATATTTGCTGAATGGGTGGAATGTCTACATCGTCTGCTGATATGTGGGGTATTTGGCTAGGTTACAGGGAAATTAGACACTGTCGGCTTGATTCGTACCATGCATGATTTAAAAACTTAGCTCCCTGGTGAAGAATCAGGCCTACCCTAGCAAAGGTAGAGGCCTGTGTCTACAACCAACTTAATCACTCCACAGTCATGGGAAGGGTGTAATAAGATCACACACACAGCATGTGGTTCATATGTTTGAGTGTATTTGTGATGTGGGTGATTAAATGCACACACACGTGTAACATGCAGACAGCTTACTGTGGGTAGAAAAGACTTGAGCATCCAGCACTTCTTTGTATTGCCCCTTTCCCTCAAAAACCAGAAGCAAGGACATCTGCAGTGTGTCAGGGAATGGAGACATTTGGATGTGTCTGGTTTTGATATCATTAAATGACCAATGAATTAAAGTAAGGGAAGGGATCAGAGTGTGGCTCTCTCTGCCTTATAGATAAGCTGAGATTGGAGTGTGAGATGGAGCAGTCTAGCCATGTTAGGAGTGAATGATCTGCTGATGATGAGAGGTAGTTGAAAAATAGTCCCACTTTAATTGTTTTATTGTCTACTTTATATTATCAGGGCTTGTGGGAGAGAAGGGTTATAGATAACAAAAGTGACATAACCCATGTGCCTAAGAAGCCTCTGTCAAAAGGCATGAGATGCTTCTCTGGGTATATCACATTTCATTTGGCAAGAATCTCTCCTAGAGTGTCTGGAAAAAGACGCAGCAAGGCCCTGTATGTACTCTTAACACGAGACCCATAGAGAGTAGCTTTGTCAATGTTATAGCAAACAGAAATATTTAGAAATGAAAAAGATCACCAAAGCCCAGTCTTTTCAGTGTCCTTTGGACCATTCCCAGCCACTAGGGGGACCCATGTTGTCTTAGCTCTAGAACTTCTTTAGATAGATGACAAATGTACTCTTCCGGTGACCGATTCATCCATGTAGTATGGTCGTGAGGGATGGACCCACTCAGGAGAGATGCCTGGTTAACATTCTGGCTTAATCCTTTCACAGGTGGGTGGTGAAAATGCATTTCATCTCTGTCTGAATCGCACTTTTCTTACCCATAAAATGGAAATAACATACCCTCATATAGGGTCATTGTGAAGTTTAAAGGAGATAATAAAAGCAAGAAGCAATACAATGCCTGGTTCGTACCCAATAATTATTCACTTTTATAGTTTTAATCATATATCATCAAATCTATGATACTAACAATAATAAATTGATCACCAGATTTAATGATGACATTTTGGAGGGGGGGAAATGGCTTCAATGTGCTATTTTAATTATTTTTTAACTGATCATCATTAGCGTACATGAATCCGTATAGTACATACTACTTTTCTCTTAGGTTCAACATCAATATTTGAGACTAATCCTGAAAATATAGAAGCTACATAGTGTGTTTTGTTTTGTTTTGTTTCTGAATCAGTTTGGCTTTAGGGATCACAGAGAACATCACGGTGACAGTCTAGCTTTCTTCAGCTCGTGTTTGTTATCTTGGCGTAGCACCTTTAAGACTGATGGTATCATTTGTCAGAGAAGACCAGAGATTCCTTTTCTGCTCCCTTAATTGAATTACTTCTCCCTGGAGGTTCAGTAACTTCCTTTGAGAGAAGCCAGGATCTTTCTGACAATATTTTTGATACCTGAAAGATAGTATGCTGTGTTTGGGAGGATAGAGAAGATATTGGTATTTGGTTTGTTTATCTCTCCATTATCATGGCTTGGACCCTAATTGCTGCTATGTCACTGCTGCCTTTCTAGCTTGAAAAAATCCATCAATTTTGAGAAATTCTCAACTGTTATTGACATTAATTGAATTGCCTGGTATGTGGCAAGCAATCTGCTTTTATGAAAAACCTTTATTTTCAATATTGCTTCATAGTACAATCTTCTTGAGACATTTTAAGCAATTATTGGTGTTATAATTTCAAATCTGAGTTTGAAACTAACTGGGTGTGATGTTACCAGTGAGAGTTACTAAACAAAGTGATGCTTGATGAGCAGGTGCCTTGTGTGTGAGCTGTGGTCAGAGGTGAGTGATCCATGACAAGGACCTCACTGTTACCTCTCTGGCTGGCTGCTGACAAGTTGCTTTGGACAAACTGTTAGAAGCTGTGTCCCAGTTTTGGAAAACAACAATTTAAAGTGCATCTTCTAAATTGAAAAGAATCAAGGAAATATGGTTATCTATGGCATGTCCTAGCTTGTTCTAATTATTATATATGATGTTTTCTCAGATGCTCATCTCCATAAGAAAAAGGCACTTGAATATATTTTTCTTCTTTGTTGTTGCTGTTGTCGCCGCTGTTGTTTCTTTCTCCACCATGTCTCTGCGGTGGCTCACTCTACTTGGTTTCTTCTCTATGAGCACGCTTTACGTCCCCTCAAGACAGATCCAGTCACCTCTGAGAATTTGAGCTTTAGAAACCGTGTGTCTCATTGGTATAGAGTCAAGACAGAGTGACTCCTGTGCAAGCTGATTGCAGCTGACATTTCAGCTCTTGCCACTTGGGAGCTGTGTGACTTTGGTCAAGTCACTTGATCTCCATGATCCTCAGTTTCCTCATCTGTAAAATAACTATACTATGCACTTTTTGGTTTATATTAGGCCTACATGCTCCACTATTACATCCAAGTATCCAAATCCAATAAATTGCCATTTAAGATTATTACTGTAGATTATTCCAGTGATGGCATATGTGCTTGCTGCTTTGAAGGTTACAAGATATCTTCTTGAACACCAGCTTCAGTTTTATAACAGTATGATGAGAGGGACAGGGCAGTAATAGCTTTCGGAAACGAGAGAGAAAAGGGACTCAAAAGCAAATCTTTCTACTTTTAGTGCAATCATCTTTTACATCCTCCTCTGCCTCTCTTAGTGCAAAATCGTCTACCTTTTTGGGTCATCAAAAATCAGATTTAATACAGATATCTATTTATGTTTTATTCTTTCACTATTAGTAATTTCTGAGGAAGCATAGCTTGTTATTAAACAGGAGGTTGCAGGTATATGTTGGTGTTATTTAGGCCCAAGAAACATTCAAGGAGCCTCTTTTGTAGTGACTAAGTATATTAGGGGAAGGCTACCAGACCAGAACAGTACAAGGTAGAAGGTAGAAGGTGGAAGGATCGAGGATGGAGTTGTAGGTGAGAAGAGCTTGTGCAGAGAGAGCTTTCTTAGCCCTACACTTAAGACCACCAGAATGGTATCCTGTGAATTAAAAAAATCTTAAATCTCTGTGAGATAATGTTGCACCTAGACATTTTTTTCCATGCTGTCTCCTAACCCTAAACTTCTGGTACCCCATGATCCAAGCATGATCTCAGGCCTTGAGGCTGGATGAGTCTCAGCCCTAGAGTCAGTGGTTGAGTTTCTGTATGCCAAGTTCAAGCAGAGTGCAGGGTTTTTGGAATCCAGCTTTGGTGCGTCCCATTCTGTAACTATGATATATGATAAAAGGAAAAATTGCAGCCAAACTTGACTGTGTTCAAAGCAAGGTGCTAGTGAAGAGATGAGATGGAAAATAAGTCCTAATGGATTAATGTCTCATGATAAATGTTTTATTATAAGAGCTTGTGAATGATTAGATAATTCTTACTTCCAAGAGTAGAATTTAAATATTTTTGCCTGGCCTGTTACCAAAGTAAATAAATCACTTAAGTGTCTAGTTAATTGTTAAATCTTTATGTGCAAAAATTTTAAAAATAGAAAAAGTAACTTTTCTTGTAAATAATCAATATCTTATTTACTCACTGCTTATTGCTTTTTATAATATTTACTGCTGGTTGAACGAACCTACCAGAAAAAAATAAGAACACTTTCAGTAGACCATGAAAGATTTGATACCTATCCATTCAGCAAAATAAAAATAAAGTGAAATGAAGATTTTTCTGGGCAGCTGTCGTTGTTGGTAGAAACTAAACATTTAATGATATATTTTACTCAAGTTCGTAAAAGTCTCTCTAATTATTCCAGGCCAATTCCCCACCCCTCACTGACACCCACGCAGTTCCCATTGAGTGCAGCACATGCCTGTTTGAAGCCCGAAACCAAATGTGCTATCTATATACCTGTTGATTTAAGCTTGGGATAAAAAATAAATTTTAACATAATTTAAAAGTCTGGTCCAAATGCTTCTATCTGGATCAGTAATTTAGTTTTACTGGGTTTTACTTAACTCTTTCTTGTCATTTTCAGATACAGCTCTTATAAAGAATGACTGTTTTGTCCTGACCACATTTTTACATACGTTATGCTGTTTTCCTTTTTTAAAAAAAAATTTGATTGGAGTATAGTTGATTTACAGTTTTCTGCTGTACAGAAAAGCAAATCAGGTATACATATACATATATACACTCTTTTTAAGACTCTTTTCCCATATAGCTCACTGAAGAGTATTGAGAAGAGTTCCCTGTGCTAGACATTTCAGAGCTTCAAAATGATCATTGAAAAGCTCTGTGTAGGCCACATCTGGGAACAAAGCAGAATCCTTCATCTTTTTTGTCTTTTGGATCCACCAAATCAATCCATTACATAACACTTGCTATAGAGACTTTAAATGAACTAGTAGGAAAAAAAAATAAATGAACTAGTAGGTTGTGAATAGATAACAAATGATAGTATTCCTTTGTGCTTTCCCATTATTGAAATAATTAATAGGATGGCTGACATTATGTTGTTCAGCACAGCACATAGCACATAGTAGGTGCTTATGCATTTCTTTTTTTTTAACAGACAACTCTTTGTTGTTTTGTTCACATCAGCAAGACGCCTGTAACAAATGCTTCCAGTTTGTGCAAAAGTTAAAATTTGATGTTCTTACTTTCTGTTAGAAATGTGATGAAAGAATCTGGATTTGTCTGAAATCTGCAGCTGTGTTCCAACCTCAAGGCTAAAGTATCTATAGGAAAGTTCTGATTTATTCTTGAGTGCAAAGATTTGCACAGTTAATTTGACTGCCATTTATTTAAAACCCAAAATGTGTCTTGGGGACTGCGTATTTTTATCCTAATTTAGTATCTATATAAAGGGGAATGAAAACCCAACCAAGGAAAAAAGAGACTTGTCTTTTCCATTCTTTCCAGTTTGGCTTTTTATATAAAATTAGCTTGAAAACAATTTGAATTATATATGGTTCTTAACACTAGGACACTACTATGGTTACAAAGCACATTATCAAGTGCTTATTTTATTTTCTTAGAAGAATTGGATTTCTGATATCTTAACCACTCTTTGATGAGACAGATAGGTGGAAATGGAAATGTGCATTTATTTAAATGTATAGTTCTTGGATCTAGAAGTTCTATCCCAAAGCAATCAATTTCCCCTTTTTGGAGTCTTCTCTGTGGGGCATTGTGAGAAATGAATAATGGAAAAAATACATGGACCATTCTCTATTTCCCTATGACAGATGAGGTGAGTTGGGTGGAGATCCCTTTTGGTATAATGAGGGGAGAGATGGAGAAGGGGGGGATACCTGATGGGACTGAAGCTGGTTGCTGAGAGTGAGGGTTTATAAGAGGAGTGTGTGGTATGGGATGAGGTTGGTGTATACGGTAGGTTTATAGGTGGCCTTGGCTGAAGAGTTAATTTTTTTTTTCTATCTTTCCCACAGATCATGATAGAAATACTTTAGATTGTAAAATTGGTCAACTATTCTATTTGCAAGGGACTAGCTGAAGTTACCAGTCAGTATGAAAGAAGATCAGGTGAGAGGGAACAAATTCATAACATTTTAGAACAAGATTAAAATCCATTGGAGATTCCGTAGAAGTGTAATCAAGTTTAATGAATTGAGTACTTAACAAATGCACAATAAAACTTTTCATTTCTTCACTGGAGAGCAAGTACCACATTACACATTCCATTTTTAGTGGCATTCACTTGACAGGATTGATACTGAACTGCAGTACGTATAAGGAAGGGCATATATGCTATATACTAAGCACTGTGCTAGCCACTTTACCAATGTCATCTTATTCCATCCTCACAGTGGCCTTGTGGTTTATGGGGGCAGCAGGGGGTGCTCAATTTTGTGAAGAAAGGATATGAGGTTCTAACAGTTAAGAATGTTGTTCAGGGTCATACTGCTGGTGGCTCTCAGATCCATGATTTGAATCCAAGACTGTTTGAATCCAGAGCTCGGGGTACTAAAAAAATGGGTGTATATTTGAAAAAGCACTTCAGTGCTTCTAAGAAGCCTCAAAACTGCTGCCCTTCTTTCTAAAATCTGCTCTTGGCATGGTCACATTTCACCTCCCTTTATATGGGGGTTTCAATAGTACCACTTTAAAAGGTATTAAGTGTATTGTCTCATTTTGCAACGTCAGTACTAGGAGTAGAATATTAATCTAGAAGATAATTCTTATGGAAATGAGAGAAGAGTTGGAAATTAGTTGTGTTTATATGTGCATGCATGTGTATATGTAAGATCTAATGCTGTCACCAAGTGCACATTGTCCCATTTGGTCCTGTTTTTCTAAAGCTTACTGTGGCATGGATGGAGTCTTTCATAGGCTTGTGATTGGGAGCAGTATCTAGTGCCACTAAGAGGAGAATCTTGACCACACACCTTGCTCAAAGAAAATTGATTTCTCTAAAATAAATTCTTATCACAGATTCCCTACACAGGAAGATGATTGTCCACATACGTGGTAACACTTATTTACTTTGCTACAAATCTGCTTTCTCATCCAGTGGGTTATTCAACTAAGCATATACCAACAGACCACCATTCCCTGCACCCTCCTTCTTTTACCTTTTTTATTTCTTCTGTGAGACAGTTGTACATGTGTGTATGTATATGCGTGTGTAAACAAAGAACATTGTAATTAGTTAAGGTTTCCCTTAGTTTGTAGAATTTTCTGCTCTCCTATCATCCTTACTGAAATGTCTTCCAGAGTTTAGATGTTGAAAAATCTACCTTATTTTTTACTTTGCAAAGTAAAGAATACTGTAAATGATCTGTAAGTTATTGCTTCTCTAGTTACTGGTAGAATGTTTTTTCTACTGGGTAAGGAATGTGTAATAAACTCAATTTAATTTCATATTTTCTATGGTCCTTTATAGATCTAATATTCTTTGATGTGTTGATTTAATGATTTCGCATATATTTCAGTACTACTGCATGAATCATACTGTTTTAGACAGTGGGGTATAGCAGTGAACAACAAATGCTCTCCCTCATTAAGCTTGCATACTAGTAACGGGAGATGGATAAGAAGCATTCAAACAAATAAACAGGTAATAGAAATAGTAGACCAGAAAGAGTGTGACAAGCACCCTTGTGTGCTCGAAGGAAAAGAAATACAGTCTGAAGCAGAGAGAGTTGGGGGTTCTTTTTTAGATAGGATAGTCACAGAAAACTTTCCTTTTAAGATGACATTTGAGTGGATAGTCTGGAGAACATGAAGTATTAAGTTATGCATATATTCAAAAGAGAAGCATTACAGAAGAGGAGAGGCAAAGATGAGGTTTAAGAAACATCAAGGCATGCAGTGTGTTGGAGCAGAGCATGGAGTGGAGAGAGGTGGTTGGTGGTCAGACTGCATATGTTTTTTTTTAATAAATTTATTTATTTATTTATATATTTATTTTTGGCTGCATTGGGTCTTCGTTGCACGCAGGCTTTCTCTAGTTGTGGCGATCGGGGGCTACTCTTTGTTGCAGTGTGTGGGCTTCTCATTGCGGTGGCTTCTCTTGTTGTGGAGCATGGGCTCTAGGCACGCGGGCTTCAGTAGTCGTGGCTCACGGGCTCAGTAGTTGTGGCTCGCGGGCTCTAGAGTGCAGGCTCAGTAGTTGTGGTGCACGGGCTTCGATGCCCCGTGGCATGTGGGATCTTCCCAGAGCAGGGCTCGAACCTGTGTCCCCTGCATTGGCAAGTGAACTCTTAACCACTGAGCCACCAGGGAAGCCCCTGGACTTCATATGGTTTTGAGGGCCTCAATGATGACTTCAGGAAGCCATTGGAGGATTTGATCCCAGGATTATCAGGGTCACGGTACTGTACACCGAATAATCTATTTTACTGTATGATAATTTAAAAGATATTATTTAAAGGTATATTTTAAAAGATCTCTTCGGACACTTTGTGTAGAATATACATTTGGGCTCAAGGGTGGAAGCAAGGAGTTCTGATGGGCGGCTTTGGCAAAAACTGGGTGCATGATGATAGTACCTTGAACTGGGCAGTGCAAAGTAGTTAGATTCTAGAAATAAAACAATTTGCTGACAGATTGGACATGAGGTATGGAAAAGAAGGGAGGAGCCAAGGAGAAGTTTAAGTGGGGGGAATGCAGTGAACCAGCACATTTTGAAGAATGGAATTGTCATTTACTATGAGAAGGACAGAAATATGATGGTAGGTAGCTAGAGGTGGATGTGGGTCAAAGGAGGTGTTTTGATTTTTTTGCAGTACGTGGACCTCTCACTGTTGTGGGCTCTCCCGTTGCGGAGCACAGGCTCCGGACACGCAGGCTCAGCGGCCGTGGCTCACGGGCCCAGCCGCTCCGCGGCATGTGGGATCTTCCCGGACCAGGGCACGAACCCGTGTCCCCTGCGTTGGCAGGCGGACTCTCAACCACTGCGTCACTAGGGAAGCCCCCCACCTTTTTTTTTTAAATTTTAATATGGCAGGTGCTTTGACATGTTATAGGGTGATTGGAAAGGTCCAGTAGAGAGTGGCATCAGGTAGAGATTTATAATTGTGCTCTTTGGTAAAACATTCCTGTTGAATGTCCATAAAACAGATGCATTTTGACATTTGGGCAACTCCTGGTCCATGGGTGGATGGGAATTTCCTTTACACTTTGTAACAGAGTGAGCACCATGACAGAAGCTCACCCATCACTCCATTTGCTAAGCTAATAAAGAGGCAATCAAAGGCCTGTGTGTTCACAGGGTAGGTTGGTATGATCAGAAGAGGAGATTTATGGACCAAAGTGAGATATTAAAAGGTCACAAATAACATTTCCCTGTTGTGTCTGCTATCACAGATCCTGTGGCCTTCTATTTCTGGCTTCTTTTCGGGAATTCATTTGGGCACAGTTGTGTTAACCCGTGATGCTAACCCACGTGGTAGCAGAATCCCAGGTATGTGGAATGAAGTAGGACGGTCGGAAGTTTGTACTGAGAACTAGCATTGAACGCTCCTGAGTAAGGCAGAGCAGGAATCCCTGCCAGACTGGTCAGTACAGGACAGTGCCCCTTTCTGCTGGAATATTCTGTGACTTCCTTCTAGCGCTGGCAACCTCTGTTTTTGTGACTGTAGAGTAGATTTTCAACAACAGTGAGACATCACTCTATCCCCTGCTAATAATCAGAGCTGTGCTTTCTTTTACTTTGGGTGTATTGTGGCTGTCAAATTGCTCCTCAGGAAATGTAGCCACCTTTGACTTTTATCTTCTTTCAACGTCACCTTTGCTTCAGATATCATGCCCAAGAGAATGTTCAAGTGCCTTCAGTCATATGGTTTTCTACTGATTAAACGCATTTGTAATCTGTTGTTATCAATAGAGGCTAAACCAAAGTTTACTTTTGCCCAGTCTATAGAAGAAAACAGGTTTTTTAATGTGTGTGTGTGTGTGTGTGTGTGTGTGTGTGTGTGTGTGTGTATTTTGGGGGAGATGTTGAAGTTGTGTTTGGATTGATAAAAATTGTATTTGAAAATGTTAGAAGCACCTGTTTATTTGGAAACAACCATTTATCATTAAAGTAGGTTGAACGGGGTCACTACTGGGCAATATTCTGGTAGTTAAGTGACTCATATGCACTTAAGTAAATAAAAAATAAACTGCATTTCCTTACATCCTTAATTCACTTCTGCAGTGGACGTAAGTAATTGTGACTGTGAAAAATGGTTTCAAGTGAATCAGTGATCAGTAGCACTAAAAGAGTTTCTGTCCACTCTAGGCTGCCAGGTGGGTATAGCAATCAGGGATACAGAGATAGTGTTCGTTTTGCCTGTCCTGATTTGTCAAAACTTTAAAAATAATAATTCACATTCTTATCTTAAAAAATAAAATAACAAGAGACTATTTTCATTATCAATTAGGAAGCACTAAGATGTAAGACGTAATCATAGAGATATTTAGGGAACTAGAAATCTCCATAAAAGTGGGCTTTTGTAGCATTCAGGCTAATCCCTGTGTTTGCCTTTGATTACTTTGGGTACCATTTAGCCCACTTACTGTATCATCTTGTAATTGCCCTGAACAGTTTTTCATCAGGAAAGTAGTTACGTTCTCTCATTGTTTGACACAAAGTATAAAGAAAAAGTATTTAAAATGTCAGGCTACTTTAGTATGTTACACCACAAAGGATGGAGCAGATGTTTTTAAATAAACATCAGCCCTGGTTGTGCATTGTTATGACACCGAGGAGCCTTTTTCAGAAGCAGGGGAAGCTCATGAATTTAGAGGAAGCTTAAATACTGTACTTTCACATAAAACCATAAAAAGTTGGCAGAAGTATCAGGGGCCAATGAATGGGCATAGAGCTGAACATGTTATAACTCAGATTACCAATAAAAATGTCAGCCTCAAATCTGAAGTGAATAGTTTTGTAATTCTGAACTGAAAGCATTTTTAATTGCTTTCAAATGGAAAAACTTCATATAATTTAATAAAATTTATCTACTTTGTTATCAAAAAGGCTATTATTGCAGCAAAGGGAAATGGAGGATTTAAATGTCATTCCTAGCATCTAATTTCCCAGCTCTTTTATTGGGATGTTATTAAAACAAGACCAAATGGACTTTGCTACATCCATGAAAGCCAGTCATGCGAAAGTATTAATCTGAGCACCGTAGATTCATTAAACATGGCCCGTGGTCGTAGTCTGGCTGGTGTTGTGTGAGATGTGCCCTGGGAAGCAGGTGTGATGTATCAGAAGCAGTGTTTTGGCATTCTATAGGTGTGGAGCCTAAAGAACAGCTGGATTCAGGGAGAAGCATGCCAGGGACAATGACTGTCTTTGTACCCAAGGGATCGATTTCCTTCATTAATGTTCCCTGTGAATCAACTAAAGGCTTTGAAACAAATGGTGGCAAGGAAGGGATAGGGTCCTAGGCAGTGCTGGTAGGGAGGTCTTCTTCTCTGCTGGAAAGCAGTTCCATTAACTTGCTAAGTGGTTACTTGGGTCTAGTGTGCTTTCTATGGACATATTGAGACACATTCTAGGGTTTGTAGGAGGGTGGAACTATTTATAGTAAAGATACAAAGGAGATAAGGAAGTATCAAGATATCCCCATCTGTGAGGAGGGAGCTGTAGTTAGTTACTAGGAAAGTATAGAAAGGGAGATAAACATTTATCTAGATATTGCATTTTCATAGTAGTTGTAGTCACAGTAATAAATAACACGTGCTGAATACTTGCATGCTTTATTTCATTTGCAGTAATCTTCCGAGGTATTCTCCCCATTTCACAGATGATTCTAAAGCCCAAATTTGTTCTGTTCTTTCTTTTTTAAATAAAAATGACAGGCATAACTTGTTTGATTGTGCTTCACTTTATTGTGCTTCACAGATATTGCATTTTTTACTAATTGGAGATTTGTGGCGACCACCCCTGCATTGAGCAAGTGTATCAATGATATTTTTTAAGTAGCATTTGTTCTTGTGTCTCTGTGTCACATTTTGGTAATTCTCTCAACATTTCGAACTTTTTTTATTATTATTATATTTGTAATGGTGATCTGTGATCAGTGATCTTTGATGTTACTATTGTAATTGTTTTGGAGTGCCATAAACTGTGCCGATGTAAGACAGTGAACTTAATCAATAAATGTTGTGTGTGTTCTGACTGCTCTAGGCACTGGGTGTTTTCCCATCTCTCTTCCTCTCCTCAGGCCTCCCTCTTTCCTGAGACACTACAATATTGAAACTACGGCAGTTAATAACCCTACAATGGCCTCTAAGTGTTCAAGTGACAGGAAGAGTCACACATCTCTCACTTTAAATCGAAAGCTAGAAATGCCTAAGATTGGTGTGGAAGACATGTCAGAAGCCCAGATAGGTCAAAAGCTAGGCCTCTTGCACCAAACAGCCAAGTTGTGAATGAAAAGGAAAAGTTCTTGAAGGAAATTAAAAGTGCTACTTCAGTGAACACACAAATGATAAGAAAGTGAAACAGCCTTATTGCTGATAGGGAGAAAGTTTTAATGCTCTGGATAGAAGATCAAACCAGTCAAAACATTCCCTTAAGACAAAACCTAATCCAGAGCAAGGCTCTAACTCTTCAATTCTGTGAAGCCTGAGAGCGGTGAGGAAGCTGCAGAATAAAAGTTTGAAGCTAGAGGAGGTTGGTTCACGAGGATTAAGGAAAGAAGCCATCTCCATAACATAAAAGTGCAAGGTAAAGAAGCAAGTGCTGATGTAGAAGCTGCAGCAAGTTATCCAAAACATCTAGCTGAGATCATTAATGAAGGTGGCTACACTAAATAACAGACTTTCAATGTAGACCCAACAGCCTTCTATTGGGAAAAGATGCCATCTAAGACTTTCATAGATTGCAAGGGGAAGTCAGTGCCTGATTTCAAAGCTTTAAAGGACAAGCTATCTTCTTAGGGGCTAATGCAGCTGGTGGCATTGAATTGAAGCCAGTGCTCATTTACCATTCTGAAAATCCTAGGGTCTTTAAGAATTATGCTAAATCTACTCTGCCTGTGTTCTATAAATGGAACAACAAAGCCCGGATGACAGCACCTCTCTACAGCATGGTTTACTAAATATTTTAAGTCTGCTGTTGAGACGTACTGCTCAGAAAAAAAGGTTCCTTTCAAAATATTCCTACTCATTGACAATGCACCTGGTAACCCAAAAGCTCTGTTGGAGATGTGCAATGAGATTAATGTTGTTTTTATGCCTGCTAACACAGCATTCATTCTTCACCCCATGGATCAAGGAGTCATTTCGACTTTTAAGACTTAATATTTAAGAAATACATTTTGTAACACTATAGCTGCCATAGATAGTGATTCCTCTGATGGATCTGGGAAAGTCAATTGAAAACCTTCTAGAAAGGATTCACTAGTCTAGATGTCCTTAAGAATATCCATGATTTATGGGAAGAGATCAAAATAGCAAGATTAACAGAAGTTTGGAAGAAGTTGATTCCAACCCTCATGGATGATTTTGAGGGGTTTAAGACTTCAGGGGAGGAAATAACTGCAGATGTGGTGGAAATACCAGAAGAACTATAATTAGAAGTGGAGCCTAAAGATGTGACTTCATTGCTGCAATCTTATGATAAAACTTTAAGAGATGAGATTTGCTTCTTATGGATGTGCAGAAAAGTGGTTTCTTAAGTTGGAATCTATTCCTGGTGAAGGTGCTGTGACAATTGTTGAAATGACATCAAAGGATTTAGAACATGACATAAACTTAGTTGATAAAGCAGTGGTAGGGTTTGAGAGAATGGACTCCAATTTTGAAAGAAGTTCTACTGTGGGTAAAATGATATCAGACAGCATTGCATGCTACAGAGAAATCATTTGTGAAAGGAAGAGTCAATTGATGTGGCAAACTTCATTGTTGTCTTGCTTTAAGATACTGCCACCCCACCTTTCAGCAACCACTGCTCTGATTCGTCAGCAGCCATCAACATCAAGGTAAGATCTTCTATCAACAAAAAGATTACAACTAACTGAGGGCTCAGATGATAGGTAGCATTTTTAGCAGTTAAGTATTTTTAAGTTAATGTATGTACATTTTTTAGTCATAATGCTATTGCACATTTAATAGACTACAGTACAGTATAAACATAACTTTTATAGGTACTGGGAAACAAAAAACTTGTGTCACTTGCTTTATTGTGATATTTGGTTTATCATGGTGGTCTAGAACTGAACTGGAAATATCTCCAAGGTATGCATGTGTATATATGGTGTACAACATGATGGTTTGATATACATATACATGGTGAAATGATTACTACCATTTCATTTAGCACAGCTATTTAGCACACCTTCTCCTTTCATGGTTACCATGTTTTGTGTGTGTGTGATCAGACCGCCTGAAATCCACTCTCCTAGCTAACTTTCAGTATTCAGTGAGGTATCATTACCTATAGTCATCATGCTGTACATTAGATCTCTGGACTTATTCTTTCTACATAACTACAACTTTGTACCCTTTGACCAACACCTCTCTGTTTCCCTTTTCTGCTCCTGGTAACCATTGTTCTACTCACTGCTTCTACGTATTTGACTTTTTTAGATTCCAAAAATAAGTACAGTCAGGCAGTTTTTGTGTTTTCTTCTCTTTCTGTGTCTGGCTTATTTCATTTTGCATACTGTCCTTCAAGTTCATTCATGTTGTTGTGTATGACAGGATCTCCTTTTTTAAGGCTGAATAATATTCTTATTATGTATAATATATATATACATATATATATATCTTAAAGTTTCTTTTTTCACAGCTTACTTATTTGTTTATAGTTGAAATATAGTTGAGGTACATACTACAATTTCTTTATCTACTTATCCTTTGATGGACACTTAGGCTGTTTTTATATCTTGGCTATTGTGAGTAATGCTGCAGTGAACATAGGAGCAACTCTTCAAGGTATTGATTTAATTTCCTTTGATTGTATACCCAGAAAAGGGATTTCTGGATCATATGGTAGTCCTATTTTCAGTTCTTTTAGGAACCTCCATACTGTTTTCCATTATAGCTGTACCAATTTATATTCCCACTAACAGTGTACAAGGTTTCCTTTTTTCCATATCCTCATCAACACTTATCTTTTATTTTTTTGATCATAGCCATCCAACAGCTGTGAGACAACATCTCACTGGTTTTGCTTTCTATTTCCTGGATGACTAAAGATATTGAGCACCTTTTCATATACCTGTTAGCCATTTGTATGTCTTCTTTGGAATAAGTCCATTGTCTGTTTTTTAATTGGGTTGTTTTGTTGCTGTTTAGTTGTGTGAGTTCCTTATATATTTTGGGTATTAACTCCTTATCAGATATATGGCTTGCAAATATTTTTCCCAATCCATAGGTTGTCTTTCAATTTTTTGATTGTTTCTTTAGCTGCAAAGTGTTCTGTTCTTTCTATTCCTTGTTCCACACTCTCTTTCATCATGCCATGGGTGTCATGGAGCATGCAATGCCAACTAAACTTGATGTTAAAACAAACAACATTACTCCCCAGTTTCAAAATACTATGGATATATGTTACAACCTTTGTTAAATAATCACGAACCTACAATTCTATCTGCAAATTGCTATTCTAGGCACAGAAGTTGGGTAATGAGTTCAAAGATGAAAGTAACATCCTTGTTGCTTGATGGAGTGTCTTATACACCAACACAAGACCTGACCTAACAATTATACCATCCTCTTCTGAGTGTCCTGCATGTGTTCCATGTTCCATATTTCGAAACAAAAGAAGATAGATGCAGTTGTGAATCTATCGGATCCTCGAAACAACATTATAGAATTACTAAAAGGAAGTTAAGAAATTCTTAAACCGGCCTCCTCATTTACTGAAGAGGAAACTGAGACTTAGACAGGAGGTATAACTAGATTGTGAGCTTTTAAAGGTAGAGGCTATCTTTTAGTCTTCTTTGCAGGCCTAATAGGTACATAGTGCCTGACGTGAAGTATATGCTTAGGTATATGCCCCTTGGTGTGATACGTGTCTATTATTTAAGGAAAGTGATGAGATGAATATATACTCAAAAGCCCCACACAAAGTATAGTCACAGGAAGAAACTACAATCCTCTAGCAAGTCTTGTTCATCTATGGAATCCTACAAAAGGAACCTAGCATTCCACTTGGGTTACAAATGCCCAGTCCCTCTGGCTGGTACTCTTTTAATGAGCCCATAATGTGTGTTGGGGAAATTTAATCACACTGGCCTCTACTTCTGGGACCAGGAGGGCTTGTGGAATTTTCTAACAGAGTTTTATTTAGCATATTAATATGGATTTGTTTGTTTATTTGTTTATTCTAGTGGGACTCCAGGAAAGCCAATATCTTTGGAAAGATTGTCCAAAATATAGCAAGCTTTTCTTGCTTTTTCTTGTGAGACATCTGGAATCTAGCTGGAAATTTTGGACCCCCTAGGATCTTATTTTTTTCTTTTGGGGTGAAAGTCAAATTATAACAATTTGGGGTTTCTGGAAATAATATTATTTTACAGTAGGAGTTTTGTGCCCATTTCAGACTATAATTTCCAATTCTCTTTTCACACTCAAGGGTACAGTGATGAATGGTACCAGCTGTGTAATTGTAGTTTTCGAGTTCCTCAGTAGACGGCAATGTAATAATGTGAAGCTTCAGTGCTAATGGTGGTCAAGAAGGCTTGGCAACGTTCAGCTCCTGCATGTGCTTTTGTTCATCACAATATTGCAGCAGCCCTGAGCTGCATGCAAACTCTCTATTTCAAGACAGAACGTGGGAAGGTCCCACTCCTGTGTGACTTAAAGATCTAGGCTGGGAGTTTCAGGCAGTTTGAGGAACTCCCCAGTCTTCCACTAGTGTGGACAGAGATTGACCTGACTGTTTCTGCATGGAGACTCTTATCCTTCCTCACCCAGTTGATCCTTTCCTGCCCCCTTCAGAGAAGAGTAATAAGGATTTGATTTGAGGAGAAGAGCTGCTCTAGTTGAAGGGCTTTCAGATAAGTTGTTGCCAAGACCTTTTCAGGAAAATGGCCCTACTGAGACAACGTCTGCAGCTTAGGAATCAACACACAAGCTGTTGGCGCACTCACCTGCATATTAGAAACAGCCGAGGTGGCAGCAAGGGGATGATATAGCAGAAATACGCAAGTCCCCATCCTGGATCCTTATCCAGAAGTAGCCAACTGGCAGCCTCTCGGCTGGACCTGGCCTCAGAGTGTTTAGTTTGGCACTCATAACATTGGCCCACACAGTGTTTTATATTTGAATTATTTAATAACAAAAAAGGGGGAGGAATTTCACATAAATCTCTAAATATCCAAACTCCCTTGGAAAACACTTGGGCAACACTTGGCCCCGATCCCCCATATCTGCAAAAAGGCTATAAAAAAGTGGTCTTCACACTCTCTCAGAAAAGCCCAGTGACTCCCAGTTTTCCATAATCCTTTATACTCCCTATTTTTCCACAAACTGATGTCTTACCACCTGTTCCCAGATAGCATTTTGTATACCAGTTTCACTCATTTAAGTTCCATACATGAGCCGTATAAACACTTGAGTTTCTTGAACAGGACTATACCTTCTGACCTTCTTTGTAGGGAATAGGGCTGAAAAGACCTTCCTAAGGGAATAGGTCAAATGTTATTTGATCTCTGTGTTTCGTTTTTTGTTTGTTTGTTTGTTTTATTCCTTTATATTTTGTGTTCTACATATTTTGATTTTGTGTTTTTTCATCAGGAGGCACATAATGTCTGGTTTCTGTCTTTATGAGATATAAGCATCAGTTGATGCTTGTATTTGCTTCTCTTGCTGCATAAGACATTACCACAAACTTAGTAACTTAAGGCAATGCCCATCTATTAGCTCACAGCTCTGTAGATTAGAAGTTCATCTCACTGTGATTGGGTTCTCTGCTCAGAATATCATAAGACTGAAATCAGGGTGTCTGGTAAAGTGAGTTCTCTTCTGTTAGCTCTGGGGAAGAATCAGTTGCTCATTCAGGAGATTGGTAGAATTCAGCTCCTTGTGTTTGTAGGATTGAGGTCTCTGTCTTCTTGCTGGCTGTTAGCCAGGGATTGTTCCTAGCTCCTAGAGTTCACTCTGAGATCCTTCCATGTGGCCCTAACCTTCTCAGCATCAGGAACCTCCCTTGTGTTGAATCCCTTTCATGTTTCAGATTTCTCTGACTTCCTCTTCTGACACCAGCTGAAGAAAACTCTTTACTTTCAAAGAACTTGTTTCATTGGGTTTGGACCACTTAGATAATCTCCCTACTTGATAATTTAATTCAGGTTTTCTGACTCAACTGGAGACTCAGTGTGAACAACTCTGAGAGTTAAAAACTCCAGAAGGATCCAGACATAGGGGGTTCTACAATATTGTGAGATATATCTCTAGGAGCTCAAACAGATTCCTACAGTGAACATCAGAAAAATTTCCTAGGGCTTCCAAAATGGGGAAGGGAAAAGGAACCACTTTGAAATAGGCTAGAGAACTCTGTTCTTCTTAACAAACATGCCCACAGAAGAAACTAGCTAATGAGAGCCTAACCCAAAGGGGTTTTATCACAGCCTAACTGACCTGGGGAAGGGAAATGCCCAACTCCAGTCAGCTTTAGCCTCCCATGTGGGAGAAGGGAAATGCCCAACTCCAGCTCACTCTAGCCATCCTGTCCCACCTAAAGGGGGAGGAAAGCACAGAAACACTTGTGTAGTTTACAGTCCAGAAGCATATGCTCAGGAAAACACTGAGATTTAATCATAGGACTATAGAATGCTTCTCTTCCTCCCGCACCTCAACACCACATTACTAAAGCCTTATTTACAGCAGCTCCTTTTACTTAGTACATCATATCTGGCTATCAAGGAAAAATTACAAGCTATATCAAAGGCAAAAAACACAATTTGAAGAGACAGAATGAGTAGCAGAGTCATACATGGCAGGAATGTTTGAATTATCAGATAGAAATGAAAACATCTATGATTAATATGCTAAGGGCTCTAATGAACAAAGTAGACAGTGTGCAAGAATATACAGGCAGTGTAAGCCTAGAGATGGAAACCTAAGATAGAACCAAAAAGAAATGCTAGAAATAAAAAAAACACTGCAGCAAAAATGAAGAATGCCTTTAAATGGGCTTATTAGCAGACGGGACACTGCTGAGGAAAGAATCTCTGAGCTAGAGGATTTCTCAATAGAATCTCAAAAACTTTAAAAAGAAAAAAAGAAGAAAGACTGAAAAAAAGGAAAAAAAAAAGCCAGAACACAATACCCAAGGACTGAGGGATGCCTGCAAGAAGCATAATATACATATAATGGGAATATCAGCAGTAGAAGAAAGAGGTAAAGGAACAGAAGAAATATTTAAAACAATGGCTGAGAATTTCCCCCAAATTAATGTCAGAAAACAAACCACAAATCCAAGAAGCTCATAGAATACCAAGCAGGATAAATACCAACAAACTATACCTAAGCATATAGTTTTCAAACTACAGAAAATCAAAGAAAGAGAAAAAAAAATGTGAAAGATGCTAGAGGAAAATAAAAACCTAACCTATAAAAGGACAAATATAAGAATTACATCCAATTTCTTCTCAGAAACCATGCAAACAAAAAGAGAGTGGAATGAAATATTTGAAGTGTTGAGCAAAAAAATAATCAATTTAGAATTCTGTGCCCTGAAAAATTATCCTTCAAAAGTGCAAGAGAAATAAAGACTTTCTCAGACAAAGAAAAATTGAGAGAATTTGTTGCCAGTACACCTGCCTTGCATGGAATTTTACAAGAAGTTTTTTAGAGAGGAGAAAAATAGTGTAGGTCAGAAACTCAGATCTACAGAAAGAAGAGGATCAAAGAAGGAATAAGTGGAAGTAAAATAAAAACTTTTATTTATGTTCTTACTTGATCTATGTAAGAGTTTGTTCAATATAGTAATAGCACCAGAGTATTCAGTTATGTATGTTTACGTATATATGCTTATGTATGCTTGTATGTAAGTGAAATGAATGACAGCATTGATACAAGGGACAGGGGGAGGAATTAGGATGATTTTGTTACTATAAAATACACTACCCGTGAACTGGTAACGTGTTATTTGAGAGTGGACTTGGATTATTTGTAAATGTGTATGGCAAATTCTAGGGCAACCACTAAAAAAAAGCTTAAAAAAAAGTAGTATAACTGTTATGCTAATGAAGGAGAGAACATGGAATCACTAAATGCTCAATTAAAGCCACACAAAGCAGAAAAAGAGTGGAAGACAAAAATAGGAGCAAAGAACAAGGGCAACAAGGGCAACAAATAGAAAACACTAACAAATATGGTAGGTATTAATCCAACTATATCAATGATTATGAATGCCAATGCTCTAAATATACCAATTAAGAGACAGATTGTTAAAGTGGATCAAAAAACTCAACCCAATATATTTCGTCTACAAGACACCCGTTTAACGTATGAAGACACATATAGATTAAAAGTTAAATAGATGAAGGAAAATACACCATGATAACACTTATCAAAAGATGGCAGGAGTACCTGTATTAATTTCAAACAGAGCAGACTTCAAAATAAGGAAAATTATCATGGATAAAAATGGGCGTATGATAAAAAGCTCAGTTCTCCAAGATGACATAACAATTCTTAACGTGTATATGCCTAGCAACAGAGCATCAAACTACATGAGACAAAAACTGATAAAATTGAAAGAAGAAATAGATGAATCCACTATCATAGTTGGAGACTTTAGCATCCCTCTCACAGGAATGGGCAGATCCAGCCGGCAGAAAATCTGTAAGCGCATAGCTTAACTCAACAGCACCATCAATCAACAGGATGTAATTGACATTTATTGACTACTTCATCCAACAACAGCGAAATACTAATTTTTTCTCAAGCTCACAAGGAACATTCACCAAGATAGCCCACATTCGGAGCCATAAAACACAACCTAAAGTATTTAAAAGAATAGAAATCACACAGTGTCTGCTCTCAGACCACAATGGAGTTAAACTGGAAATCAGGAATAAATAACTAGAAAATCCCCAAATATATGGAGATTAAGCAACAGACATCTAAACAACACATGGATTAGAGAAGAAGTCTCAAGAGAAATTTAAAATATTTTGACCTAAATGAAATGAAAACACAACTTTTCAAAATTTGTGCTCTGCAGTAAAAGTAGTGCTTAGAGGGAAATTTATAGCATTGAATTTATAACATTGAAGAGAAAGATCTAAAATTAATCATCTATGTTTCCCCCTTGAAAAACTAGAAAAAGAAGAGCAAATTAAATCCAGAGTAAGCAGAAGAAAAGAAATAATTAGAATTATAGCAGAAATCAATGAAATTGAAAATAGAAAATCAATAAGAGAAACTCAATGAAACCAAAAGCTAAAAACGATCAATAAAACTGATAAGCCTCTTCTAGTCAGGTCAACTCGGAAAACAAGAGAGAGGACACAAATTACTAACATCAGAAATAAAAGAGAGGACATCATGACAGATCCTATGGACATTAAAATGATAATAAGGGAATATTATGAACAACTCTATGCATACAAATTAGATATCCCAGATGAAATACACTGATTTCTTGAAAGACACAATCTGCCAAAACTCACACAAGAAGAAACAGAAGGTCTGAATAGTCCTATGTGTATTTAAGAAATTGAACCCATAATTAATATTCTTCAAAAACAGAAATCACCAGGCCCAGATATATACACTGGTGAATTCTAACAAACATTTAAGGAAGAAATTATACCAATTCTCTACAATCTCTTTCAAAAGATAGAAGCAGAGGGAATCTTTCCTAACTCACTTCATGAAGCCAACATTACTCTAATACCAAAATCATACGAAGACATAACTAGAAAAGAAAACTATAGACCAATATCCCTTATGAAATTAGATGTAAAGATTCTCTATAAAATATTAGCAAGTTAAATCCAAAAAAGTATAAAAAGAATTAAAAGCCATGACTAAGGGGATTTATTCCCGGTATACAAGGCTAGTTCAACATTTGAAAATCAGTTAATGTAATCTGTCATATCAACAGACTAAAAAAGAAAAATCATATCATATCAATAGGTATAGAAAAAGAATTTGACAAAACCAGACACCCTTTCATAATAAGACTCTCAGTAAACTAAGAATAGAGGGGAAATTCCTCAAGTTAATAAAGATTATCTATAAAAAGCCGCAGCTAACATCATACTTAATATGCCCACAGAAGAAACTAGTTTGATCAGTTTGATCAGGTACAAGTCAAGGATGTCCCCTCTCATCACTCCTTTTCAACAATGTACCAGAAGTCTTTACTAATTCAATAAGGCAAAAAAGGAAACGAAGTCACAGGAGTAATACTGGAGTCAGAGAGCATGGGGGCCATATTAGAATTCTGCCTATCACCAAATTCAGTTTCTAGTTCTACCCGTTTACTGGGGATTACAAAATAATGATCTCCTAATTCTATAATTTCTCTTTCATTTGTTAGTTGGGATACATTTAAAAATAGGTATTTCCCCTCAACTACTAATTTGTTACTCAGTTGTACAATTAATGTAGGAAAGGCAGAATAGATGCTTGATTCTTTGTCTTTATTTGCCAGTTTTTTTGTTGTTGTTTTTTTTTTTCGGTACACGGGCCTCTCACTGTTGTGGCCTCTCCCGTTGCGGAGCACAGGCTCCGGACGCGCAGGCTCAGCGGCCATGGCTGACGGGCCCAGCCGCTCCGCGGCACGTGGGATCTTCCCGGACCGGGGCACGAACCCGTGTCCCCTGCATCAGCAGGCGGACTCTCAACCACTGCGCCACCAGGGAAGCCCTATTTACCAGTTTTTTAAGATAATAAATTGGCTTCCTAAAATCCTCTGAAGGTGAACAGTTAGTTTTTTAAAACGTTATCATTACCTTATGGATTTAAGCGTATTTGACATGTTTCAGTTAAGCATAGTTATACTCTGACGTTAAAATTGTTGCATCTTTAACTCAGTAAGAGCTTCTTCAAGTTTGCTTCCAAATATTATTGATGTACCCTATAGTCTTTGATTGCTTCCTTGCTGTGTGTCATGACATGATGCTTGAGGCTTAACTTGTTCATTTCTTCTGAGAGATATGTGAAAGAGTTATTTTTAATATCAGAGTATTTTGCGCACTTATATTTAAGAGCACTTAACACTTTTAGTTCCTGTTGATTGGACTACATGCTGAAAAAAAATTCTGCTGTGATACTGTGAATTATTTAAAATGGACTAAATTTTTTAAACACAATCACATCTGCATATTTAAACATAGCTTTCCAAATATGTTCAATACATATTATTTATTCAGCCAACAGACAGTGATTGATGTATATTTGTATAAACACTGAGCTGCAAAGAGAACATCTTCCAAATCATTCAATCCCTATAACCACTGACTGAAATATAAATGAAGGAAACTTAAGTTCAGGAAACAGTGGCTCACTCTTACTCAAGGTTATTTCTCATCACTTTCCTTGTCTGGGTCCTGCAAGGTGAAGTCAGTGGACCCCTCACTGGGTGATAGATTAAGAAACAAGAATATATACAGTGTTTTAAATAATATTTTTCTTATGATTAAATAATTAATCCATGGATTAATTTTTAGAAAACTTGGAGAGTATATAGAGGAAAAATCATCCACAAATCTATATAATCTGTACCACCTAAAAACAACCATATCGTCAATAATTTGAGATACTTTTTTCCATTGTTGGAGTTGTGTGAGTGTGTGTATAAACTGGATCATAAGGTGTTCATAATTGTTTTTAACTTACTATGAATATTTCCCATATTTGTGTCATTTAGCATTGATTTAAAATATGAGCCATTATGACTAGTCTAATATAGTATTATATAGATGTACTATTGTCCTACTATTGGGCATTAAGGTTGAGTCCAATTGGTTGGGTATTTTAAGTAACATGGCAATGAACATGTTTGTGAAAAATGTTTTGTCCAAATCTCTGATTGTTTTCTTAGAATGGATTCCCATAAGTAAATGTATAGATCAATGGTATGAAAAATTTAATTGCTTTTTATACAAATTGACTTTTAGAAAGTTTATTCTAGAAGTATATTGTATTCCCACCAACGGTATAACAGTATGTAGTATATAAATGCTTTTCTATTTTATGATGTTTATTGAATGCTTTTAAGTTCATAGTATGCCCTAGTATATCTTACCTCATTTACTCCTCTATGGAAATCAATGAAGTTTAATATCACCCCCCATTTTATATGAAAGGAATCTAAGGCATGAGGAAATTGAATTATTTACCCAGGGCTTCTGCTAATAGGTAATATTGCAGAGACTGGCTCAGAAGAGTGTCATTTTCCCTAAACCACACAAAAGAGATCTGGTTAGATATCTGGGCCTCCCTCTCTGTCTCTCTGTCTCCCTCTGTCTCTGTCTGTCTCGCCTTCCCTCCCTCTCCCTCTCATTCTCTCTCATTCATTTCTATCTCCTTTGGATTTATCGATTATCATTGGTATACTATGACTGATATTCTATCAACTGAGTTATATCATAAAATAACTCCCTGTATGTGTATATGTGTGTGTCCCTATGCCATTTTGTGTGTGTGTGTGTGTGTGTGTGTGTGTGTGTGTGTTTAGTTTAGAAGGTCAGTTTTAAGACTGAAATCTTAAAACTCAAACTATTTATATTTGTTCTAAAGCATTACTGGTCTAGAATCGTTAGGGTGTTTCCTTCTAGTTGACATTAGTTTGATTATTATTTATTCAGACTTTTCCAAAAATTGACTCATGTGCACACTTCTCTCTCCTTCCTCACTACCCCTCTCCCCCTATGACCTCCCCCTACTAGTCTTTCCTGAGGGATAGATCACAATATTTGTTGGCAGTTGTTTTGTAAGGGGAATTTAGCACAACATTCAGATCTACTCTGTTTAAAATTAGCTGGTCCTAACTCTTATTATTTAATTGCACCATATGGCTATGTTACTTCACCTAGACAATACCAGAAATACCTGTGCAGGCTCTGTTGTAGAAGCTGGGGAAAAGTGACAGGGGCAAGGAAAACCCAGTTTCATTAGGCTTGGGGCTTTATTATTTAATCAAGCAGACTAGTTTCCCCTTGTGTAAAAAAAAATCACCCACAAACATTTAAATGGTTTTATCTTCTCTTCTAATTGGGTAAACATGCCTAAGCAGGAGCAAAAGGCAGAGGAAAGGTCTTGAGATGCTCATTTCCTGAAAAGTAATACTGTGTAGATTTGGCCTCTAAGTCTGGGGGTAATTGGGATATGTATTATTCTTGGACAAGAATGCCAAAGGGAAGGAATTCAGAGACCCTGAAATGGAAAGGTTGGGTGTTACTCAGCCTCTGATGACTCCCTTCAAAGTCAACAAAGTCAAACAGCTGGAGTTGAGAGAAGTCATATTTGTGGTGAGGAAGGACCAGAACACTCTTAACTGTCCCCTTGATTTTTACTTTAGCTGCTTTATTTTAACTTTGTTATTACAAAGATCACCTATTTTAATGAGTCTTAGTCCTTCAAGCATTTGTAAATGCCTCTTTGAGAATCTCTTTTTTGGTGGGAGTGGGAGTGGGTGGGGTGGGCTGAGAATCCTGTCTCTGCCTGGTCTCTTTTCTTAACAAACATTTGGATTCCATTTTATTTTTGGACCCTAAATTCCTAATTTGAGAGACTATCTTATTTTTGGTATGTGCTTTTGACTGCAAAAAAAGTAGCTTAGTCCAAAATTTCCCACCCTAAATCAAGTTTTTGAGAACCATAAATAGGCCATTAAAAACTTTATACTTTTCCAGTGAAATTAAGAGGGGAATGTTCCAATAAGTTCACACCATTGTTTTAATGTCTCTGAGTGATCATAAGAGTAAGCCAAAAATCACACAATCAACCTCTAAGATGAACAAGACCTAGAATAAGAAAAAAAGCAGTTTAAAACTGATGCACAATTCTTTTCTAAATAATTGAATTATCTTCCCCAGGAGTGCCATGTATAGGGTAATACTATTATTTCTCGTACTTCTTTCCATAGTTGTTATTGATCTTTCTTGCCACTCCTTCAACTATAAAACATGTAGGTTATTCCCTCATGTAACCAGCAGTCCTTCTGGCCCATACATTTGGCTACTCTAATAGCTACAGGTACTAAATTTTATTATTGAGGAGCCATTTGAAAAGAATAGCAACTACTTGGTTTCATAAACATAGTTATGTTAGGTATAGCTCAAGATGCTTACTTGATTAATATGTATTTGCCAGATACGATGAGACTAGAATTGTAGTAAAAGTAAATTAAGTATTTTTCCTAGATAAATTTATATGGGAGAAAAAATCAGTTTTGAATGTGTAAGTATTCCTTATTCATGGTAACAGGTAATTGTATTCAGAACTAAAGAGCAGAGTAGGTCATTTTGTAATCCATCTCAGCAATAAGGAAGGTCTGATAAGGAGAAAAATAGTAATGTACATAAAGGAGAATCCCAGATTAGAAGATCAGAAGTGGCACTTCACAGCCCTTGTTTTCCTGGTAAATTACAAAGCTGATTCCCTTTTTAATCTTTAATATGATAAAGAAATGTTACTGAGATTGCTCACGTTCACGTCTGACAAAATATCTTGATATTCTGAAGCAGTAAATGTCACTGAGCTTCACAGGGGCAGAAATCTAAGTGAGATACACATGGCTTAAGGAGGTTATGTGTGTGGCTATATGTGTCTCTGTGTGTTTCTGGTTGGAGATTAGGCTGAATAGATGGGTCATGTTCCATGGTAAATTGTCAACCCAGGAGATTTTTAATCTTGTATGCCTGGAATAGAAACAATCTTGGCTGACATATACTAGAAGAGGGATGATTAATGTAATTGGAACTAATTTTAAGGACATGTCTGTCTTTTAAAACAACAACAAAAAAGTCTGCGTATGGTGCTATTGGCAAGTTGCTTGCATGATGAGTCTTAACAGAGCTTTTTCCATATGGGTTACCTGAATAAATGAAGCAATAAGGAGTAAGAACTAGCTTGTACTGAGCAATTATTGCATATGATAATATATTCTAGCATAGAAAAAATTTATACATTATGAACCTGGTGTAAAAATGGATCAGTTGGCTAGAATATAAAATATAATTAACTTGGTATATGTCAAATAAATACTCACAACAAGGAGAACATCAGGATTATTCATTAAATGGTGCTCTGATAGGACACCAGCTTGGAAAATGAAGTTATATTAAGGCTTACTGAGTTGAAGATCAATGGTTGAACACCTTTACCTCCACTCTTTCTTGAAACCCCAGTAAAGGATTTTCTAAACATAAATATACAAAGCACAGAGAAACTGAGAAATGGCAAAGCAGCAAGATGGGTGCTAAAACACTTAGCAGACCTGAAAAAAAAAACCTGAATTCTAAGTCAGCAGTGGAGAAAGCTGAGAAGGTCCTCAATCTGTACCATAGATCTCCCAAGACGCTCAGAAATTGTCAGCACCAGTTACCTCTGGAAGTGGGGAGGATGAGGTGTATGAAGGAGTTGTTGAAAACAGGAGGTTGGATTAAATTCTGCCTTAAGATGCAGTTAAGGCACCAGATTCCCTCCTTCCTCTACTCAGCTGGAAGACTTCTCCTCTCTCACCCTGATAGAAGAGGAGGTTTATTCTCTGGAGAGGTTGCATATCTCTGGACTGGGAATATTAGATGAATTTAAAGGAAGGGAAATCTTACTGCAATTTGAGAGATTTCATAAAAATTTGTGCACTGAATGTTGGATGCCTCATACCACTGTTTACCCACTTTGCTCTCAGAATATTAGGAACCTGGCTTATACTTTCCTTAATAGACTGGATGGTGCATCTGTGCAGAATAAGAAAAGACATTAAGGCACACATCATACTTTCTTCAGTGATACAGCCCAGTCACACCATTCCTTAAAGTGAAGCCCAAAGTTGGCAAGCAAACACAGTGCTCAGCAGTTCCCATCAGTCTGCAGAGATCCACTCTTAAACATGAGCAGACAGCCAAAGATCCCCAGGTATTTGAGCAAAGCTCCTAATTGAAAAGATAGAGACTAAAATAAATAAGTAGAAAACATCAGCATGGACAGAACTGGTTATACAGGGATATAGATAATGTTAAAAATACCATTATATTCCAAATGGCTGAGAAGATTTTGCATCAATGAAACAAGAACAGTATGCCACACAAAGGGATAATATGACTCTAAGAAAAAGGTCTTGAAAATTAAAACTATAATATATGATAAAAAAGATTAGAAGTTTTAGAAGCTAATAATGAGGAATTCTCTCAGAAAGTTAAATAGAACTGGAAAATGGGAAAGAAAAAATAAGAATATTAGAGAATCATCTCATGAGTAACCATATCCAAAATTATGGTTCTAAATAGACAAAACAGAGAAAACAGAAGAGAAAATCATCAAGAAACACTGTTATATAATTAAAAGTTAGCCAGTACCAGAAAAATGGATCAGAATAGAACAACACCCTGCCAATTCAAAATGTCAGTGGCTGGGGCTTCCCTGGTGGCGCAGTGGTTGAGAGTCCGCCTGCCGATGCAGGGGACACGGGTTCGTGCCCCGGTCCGGGAAGATTCCACATGCCGCGGAGCAGCTGGGCCCGTCAGCCATGGCCGCTGAGCCTGCGTGTCCGGAGCCTGTGCTCTGCAACGGGAGAGGCCACAATAGTGAGAGGCCCACGTACTGCAAAAAAAAAAAAAAAAAAAAAAAAAAAAGTCAGTGGCCAAGAGAAGATCTTGACGCTCCCAGAGAGAGAAAAAAATCAGGTATACTAAAGATTATGAATAAAATGGCTTTGGACTCTGTAGAAATAGAGGAATACCTTAAAAACTTTTACAGAAAGGCCTTCAAATTTTTAAGAGAAAGTGTTTTCTAACCTAGAATTCTGTTCTCAGTCTAACTGGCAAATATGAGAGTAGAGTAAAGGTATTTTTGGACAGACAATATCACTAAAAATTTACCTCCTACTCACCTTTTCTCAGAAAGCTACTTTAGGGTGTGTTCCACCAACCAAGAAAGTAAAAGTAAGAAAGAGGAAGACAGGATCTAGGAAATAGGAGATCCCACTCAAGCAAGTGACAGAAGGAATGCCCTTGATGATGGTGTGGCAGAGATTTCTAGTAGTCAGTAGAAATTCCTTTCCTTTTCCTGTTAAGTACATGGTTAGATGATATCCCCCAAATCCCTTGCCTTTAAATGTGGCCTCAGTACTGAGCCCTGTGGATAGAACTAATTGTGCTACTTCCAGGCTACTCTTTTCAAGAAGTGAGTGTGCCTCTTCTAACTCCCCGTGAGGCAACTGGATACAGAAGATGACAGATGGTAAATTTATAAGATGAAAGAAACCTGGATCCCAAATTTACCGTAGTGGGATGAGAGACATCCACTAACCAAGGACCACCATCTTAGATTGTTACTTGAACAAGAAATAAGTTTCTGTTCTGGGAGTCTGTCTGTCATTGCAGCCTACCCTAACTACTAGGGATGCTGAAAAGAAATACTAGGATAAGAGCTGTATAACATTCCAAGAGAGTAACCTAACCAGTCCAGAATTGGAGCAGGTCAGGCTCTGGTACAAAAGTTTTCCAAGAAGATGAAACTGAGAGAAAACTGGATGTGTTTGAACACTGGGGAAAAGTTGGGGGTGAATTAGTCATAATGACACAGGCAACAAAGGAAACAAAAGTAAATAACACATTCATTGACTCCAGGGAGGACGAAGTTTATGCAAGATAAGAAAAATAATTATAACTAGCTGCATGCTCAGTTATAAATAACATTTAGATAACTTTAATAGATTGATCTGAGCAACATAAAAATATAACTTTATTGGGGGATGGAAGTATGGAAGCGTGCCTGTTTGTAGTAATGTGGGATAGAGAAAGAGAGTTAAGTCCATATCTCCCATCTTGAAAAGTCAATATCTGATGCCTAAAGTGAAAAATCAAAAATTAATATAAGCACTCTCTCTATATGTATATATTTCTCTAGAAATGTAGAGGGGGATAACACTGAAGAAGGGAAATATCAAGGGGGTAGCAACAAGGGATTCTTATTTTACAATAAGCCTCTTAGATTTATTTTACCATTTAAATTATATGTATGTATAAAATGTATAAAAACAAAGAAAAATTTTTTTAAAAATTTATATCCACCTTTCTTACAAAACTATTTCATATGGATCAAAACCAGAGCTATAACATTTTAGTAAAGTTCAATCAGAGTGAAACAGAAAACAAATTTGATAATATTAGAGTGAGGGGGAAAACTTCCTCTGTTTGAAGCTACAGAAGCAACTAAAGAGGAAAACATCTGTGTAATAAACTAAAATTAAAGAAAAACAAACCTGAAAAACACTTTATCAATTACAAGAAAGGGTTAATTTTTATTATAAAATAACTCATTCAAATATATAAGAAAAATATCAAGACCTCAGTAGATGAATGAAAAAAAAAATGATAGGGAATGGAAATGGCTAATCGTTGAAAAGATCCAATTTGCTGTTGATTTAAGTAAGTTAATAAATGAAAAGTTACCTTTATACCTATTATAGCTTAAAAATGGTAACTCTAAGTGCTCTTGGAATTGTGTTAATCTTGTATATGCAGACATAGCTACATAGCAAATTTTTATGATCTACTTGAGAGTAAGATAATTAATAGCACTAATTATGTGGAATCTTCAAACTTTTTGACAAAGGCCCAGAGGCCTAAACATTATCCTAAGTAAATAATTAACCAAAGAAAATAAAGTCATGCATAGTAAAAAGATGATGAAATAAATTATAATTCCCCACATCCTGGAATAGCAACATATTTATAAAAACTATATCACAAGTTGACCAGATTATTATATACTCATACTATGAAAGTGCAGAATACAATACTATAATTGTGATTGTTATGTAGAATACAAATATATAAGGACACAACCTTAAACATTCAGAAACTTTAGATCAATTCCTTTAGGCTGCTGGCATGTGAAGTTATGTTTTTATGTTTAAAAATTTCTTTAATGTTACAAATGAGGTTTGATGTTCAAGTGGTTTCTTCAACACTTGCTGGTCAATTAATTTAGACAAGGCACATATATTTTTGAGCCTCATTTTTCCATCTGAGAATAATAAATGTAGTATTTACTCACCTACCTCAGAACATTTTCATAAGAATCCAATGCTATAATGTATATGAAAACACTCGGTAGATGTGAAGCACTTTATTAATATGTGGAGTTATTGTTGTCATTATTATCATCAGTGCTATTGGGAACACTGCTTTGGCAGAATTATTCTTTCTCAGCCACAGACAGAGATTTATCTCCCTGCTTCCATATGTAACACATTAGAAGTTACTTGAGCTCAAGGTCAGTTTTTAACTTCGGCTTCTTAGAGAAGCAATGGAATAAACCAAAGATCAATGTGAATATTTTCCAAGAAAATCATCCAAGAGGAATACCCAGGGAATGATGGAAAGCGTTCCAAGGACCCCACAGGAAGAACAAGTCTTTGTCTGAGAACTCTGGGCTGCTTTAATAACTTCGTCTTAGCCATTGTTCAACTCCTCATTGGGAAAGATTGGCTCCTTGGTCAACTCTTATTACATTTCAGTGTCTATGAGGGGCTCAGTGTCTTTGAGGGCCTCAATCGGAGGGGCTTAATCATATGACTGAAACGTTTAAAAAGTAATATTTATGCCCAGTCATTACAGTTGCATTCAAGATCAAATCTGAATTCTTTTCATGCAATTAAAAAATCTATATTGGTAATTTTTCAACTTGGGAAGCTCCCTGAGTCCAACAATTAAAGTTTAGGGATAATCATTTGGGAATACGCCTATGAGAATTCTTCTTTTGTTTTTGACTAGTGGAATGAACATGGAGAGATCAGAGATAACCTCAGTTGCCGTTTTCATGTTTTGTTGTGTTGGGAACAGGAAAAGTAAAGTGAATGTACGTACTGAAATTGCTCAGTCATTATTTCTGAATAATAGTACTGTAAAATGAGTTTTGCTAATGGCTTTTTTATTTGCTATCTCTATGTCTTTTGCAGTAAAATGTCCATTCATGTATTTTTCCCATTGTTTGTTACTTTACTACTGAGTTTATATGGGATCTTTCAGAGAGCAAAAGTTTTAAATTTTGATTAGATCCAATTTATTAATATCTCCTTTTATATATCATGCTTTTGGTGTCAAGTTTAAGAACTCTTTGTCTAGCTCTTTATACTGAAGATTTTCTCCTATGGTATTGTTTTGTTTTTCCTAAAAGTTGCATAGATTTACACTTTACATTTAAGTCCATGATCCATTTTGTGGTAATTTTTGTATCAAGTGTGAGGTTTTTTGTTGTTTGTTTGTTTCACATCTTTATTGGAGTATAATTGCTTTAAAATGTTGTGTTAGTTTCTGCTGTACAACAGACTGAATCAGCTATATGTATACATATATCCCCATATCCCCTCCCTCTTGAGCCTCCCTCCCACCCTCCCTATCCCGTCCCTCTAGGTCATCACAAAGCGTCGAGTTGATTCCCTGTGCTATGCAGCAGCTTCCCAGTAGCCATCCATTTTACATTTGGTAGTGTATATATGTCAGTGTTACTCTCTCACTTCGTCCCAGTTTACCCTTCCCCCTCCCCATGTCCTTAAATCCATTCTCTATGTCTGTGTCTTTATTCCTGTCCTGCCCCTAGGTTCATTAGAACCTTTTTTTTTTTTTTTTTAGTTTCTGTATATATGTGTTAGCATATGGTATTTGTTTCTCCCTTTCTCACTTTCTTCACACTGTATGACAGACTCTAGGTCCATCTACCTCACTACAAATAACTCAATTTCATTTTTTTTATGGCTGAGTAATATTCCATTGTATATATGTGCCACATCTTCTTTATCCATTCATCTGTCGATGGACAATTAGGTTGCTTCTATGTCCTGGCTATTGTAACTAGTGCTGCAGTGAACATTGTGGTACGTGACTCTTTTTGAATTATGGTTTTCTCAGGGTATATGCCCAGTAGTGGGATTGCTGGGTCATATGGTAGTTCTGTTTTTAGTTTTTTAAGGAAACTCCATACTGTTCTCCATAGTGGCTGTATCAATTTACATTCCCACCAACAGTGCAGGAGAGTGCCCTTTTCTTCAGACCTTCCCCAGCATTTATTGTTTCTAGATTTTTTGATGATGGCCATTCTGACTGGTGTGAGGTGATACCTCGTTGTGGTTTTGACTTGCATTTCTCTAATGATTAGTGATGTTGAGCATCTTTTCATGTGCCTCTTGGCCATCTGTATGTCTTCTTTGGAGAAATGTCTGTTTAGGTCTTCCCATTTTTGGATTAGGTTGTTTGTTTTTTTGATATTGAGCTGCATGAACTGCTTGTATATTTTGGAGATTAATCCTTTTTCAGTTGCTTCGTTTGTGAATATTTTCTCCCATTCTGAGGGTTGTCTTTTTGTCTTGATTATGGTTTCCTTTGCTGTGCAAAAGCTTTTAAGTTTCCTTAGGTCCCATTTGTTTACTTTTGTTTTTATTTCCATGACTCTAGGAGGTGGGTCAAAAACGGTCTTCCTGTCATTTATGTCATAGAGTGTTCTGCCTATGTTTTCCTCTAAGAGTTTTACAGTGTCTGGCCTTACATTTGGGTCTTTAATCCATTTTGAGCTTATTTTCATGTATGGTGTAAGGGAGGGTTCTAATTTCATTCTTTTACATGTAGCTGTCTGGTTTTCCCAGCACCACTTATTGAAGAGGCTGTCTTTTCTCCATTGTACATCCTTGCCTCCTTTGTCAAAGATAAGGTGACCATATGTGCATGGGTTTATCTCTGGGCTTACTATCCTGTTCCACTGACCTATATCTCTGTTTTCGTGCCAGTACCATACTGTCTTGATTACTGTAGCTTTGTAGTATAGTCTGAAGTCAGGGAACCTGATCCCTCAGCTCCGTTTTTCTTTCTCAAGATTGCTTTGGCTGTTCGGGGTCTTTGTGTTTTCATACAAATTGTAAAGTTTTTTGTTCTAGTTCTGTGAAAAAAATGCCACTGGTAATTTGATAAGGATTGCATTGAACCCATAGATTGCTTTGGGTAGTATAGCCATTTTCACAGTATTGATTCTTCCAATCCAAGAGCATGGTATAGATCTCCATCTGTTTATGTCATCTTTGCTTTCTTTCATCAGTGTTTTATAGTTTTCTGAGTACAGGTCCTTTGCCTCCTTAGGTAGGTTTATTCATAGGTATTTTATTCTTTTTGTTGCAATGGTAAATGGGATTGTTTCCTTAATTTCTCTTTCTGATCTTTCGTTATTAGTGTATAGGAATGCAAGAGATTTCTGTGCATTAATTTTGTATCCTGCAACCTTAACCAAATTAATTGACTAGTTCTAGTACTTTTCTGGTGGCATCTTTAGGATTTTGTTTGTATAGTATCATGTCATTGGCAAACAGTGACAGTTTTCCTTCTTCTTTTCCAATTTGTATTCCTTTTATTTCTTTTTCTTCTCTGATTGCCATGGCTAGGACTACCAATACTATGTTGAATGGTAGCAGCAAGCATGGACATCCTTATCTTGTTCTTTGATCTTAAAGGAAATGCCTGCAGTTTTTCACCATTGAGAATGACGTTTGCTGTGGGTATATTGTATATGGCTTTTATTATATTGAGGTAGGTTCCCTCTATGACCACTTTCTGGAGAGTTTTCATCATAAATGGTGTTGAATTTTGTCAAGTGTTTTCTGCATCTATTGAGATGATCATATGGTTTTAATTCTTCAGTTTGTTAATATGGTGTATCACATTGATTGTTTTGCATATATTGAAGAAGCCTTGCATCTCTGGGATAAATCCCAATTGATCATGTTGTATGATCTGTTGTTGGATTCTGTTTGCTAGTATTTTGTTGAGGATTTTTGCATATATGTTCATCAGTGATATTGGTCTGTAATTTTCTTTTTTTGTGATATCTTTGTCTGGTTTTGGTATCAGAGTGATGGTGGCCTCGTAGAACGAGTTTGGGAGTGTTTCTCCCTCTGCAGTTTTTTGGAAGAGTTTGAGAAGGATAGGTGTTAACTCTTCTCTAAATGTTTGATAGAATTCACCTGTGAAGCCACCTGGTCCTGGACTTCTGTTTATTAGAAGATTTTTAATTAGAGTTTCAATTTCATTACCTGTGATTGGTCTGTTTATATTTTCTAATTCTTCCTGGTTCAGTCTTGGAAAGTTGTACCTTTCCAAGAATTTGTCAGTTTCTTCCAGGTTGTCCATTTTATTGGCATAGAGTTGCTTCTAGTAATCTCTTATGATCCTTTGTATTTCTATAGTGTCAGTTGTAATTTCTCCTTTTTCATTTCCAGTTTTATTGATTTGGGTCCTCTCCCTTTTTTTCTTGATAAGTCTGGCTAAAGGTTTATCAATTTTGTTTATCTTCTCAAAGAACCAACTTTTAGTTTTATTAATCTTTGCTGTTGTTTTCTTCATTTTTATTTCATTTATTTCTGCTCTGATATTTATGATTTCTTTCCTTCTGCTAACTTTGGGTTTTCTTTGTTCACCTTTTTCTAGTTGCTTTACATGTAAATTTAGATTGTTTGAGATTTTTCTTGTTTCTTGAGGTGAGCTTGAATTGCTATAAACTTCTCTCTTAGAACTGCTTTGGCTGTGTCCCATAGGTTTTGGATCATCATGTTTTTGTTGTCATCTGTTTCTAGGTATTTTTGAAATTTCTCCTTTGATTTCTTCAGTGATCTCTTGGTTATTTAGCAGTGCAGTGTTTAGCCTCCATGTATTTGTGTGTTTTTTCCTGTAATTGATTTCTAATCTCATAGTGTTGTGGTCAGAAAAGGTGCTTGATGAGATTTCAATTCTCTTAAATTTTCCAAGGCTTGATTTGTGACCCAAGATGTGATCTATTCGGGAGAAAGTTCTGTGTGCACTTGAGAAGGTGTATTCTTCCACTTCTGGGTGGAATGTCCTATAAATGTCAATTAAATCTGTTTGGTCTATTGTGTCATTTAAAGCTTGTGTTTCCTTATTTATTTATTTCCTTATTTATTTTCTGTCTGATCTGTCTGTTGGTGTAAGTGGGGTGTTAAAGTCCCCCTCTATTATTGTGTTACTGTCAATTTCTCCTTTTATGGCTGTTAGCATTCACCTTATGTATTGAGGTGCTCCTATGTTGGGTGCATAAATATTTATAATTGCTATGTTTTCTTTTTGGATTGATCCCTTGATCACTATGTAGTGTCTTTCCTTGTCTCTTGTAACAGTCTTTATTTTAAAGTCTATTTTGTCTGATATGAGCATTGCTACTACAGCTTTCTTTTCATTTCCATTTGCATGGAATATCTTTTTCCATCCCCTCACTTTCAGTCTGTATGTGTCCCTAGGTCTGAAGTGGGTTTCTTGTAGGCAGCATATATAAGGGTCTTATTTTTGTATCCATTCAACCAGTCTGTGTCTTCTGGTTGGAGCATTTAATCCATTTACATTCAAGGTGATTATCAATATGTATGTTCCTATTACCGTTTTCTTAATTGATTTGGGTTTGTTTTTGTGGGTCTTTTTCTTCTCTTGTGTTTCCTGCTTAGAGAAGTTCCTTTAGCATTTGTTATAAAGGTAGTTCAGTGATGCTGAATTCTTGTAGCTTTTGCTTGTCTGTAAAGCTTTTGTTTTCTCTGTCAAATCTGAATGAGATCCTTGCTGGGTAGAGTAATCTTGGTTTTAGGGATTTTGCTTTCATCACTTGAAATATATCTTGCCACTCCCTTCTGGCCTATAGAGTTTCTGCTGAGAAATCAGCTGATAACCTTATGGGGATTCCCTTGTATGTTTTTTTGCTTTTCCCTTGCTGCTTTTAATATTTTTTTCTTTAAATTTAATTTTTTGTTAGTTTGATTAATGTGTGTCCTGGTGTGTTTCTCCTAGGGTTTATCCTGTATGGGACTCTCTGCACTTCCTGGACTTGAGTGGTTATTTCCTTTCCCATGTTAGGGAATTTTTCAACTGTAATCTCTTCACATATTTTCTCAGACCCTTTCTCTTTCCCTTCTTCTTCTGGGACCCCTATAACTTGAATGTTGGTGCATTTAATGTTGTCCCAGAGGTCTCTGAGACTGTCTTCAGTTCTTTTCATTCATTTTTCTTTATTCTGCTCTACGGCACTTATTTCCACCATTTTATCTTCCGGCTCACTCATCTGTTCTTCTGCCTCAGTTATTCTGCTATTGATTCCTTCCACAGCATTTTTAATTTCACTTATTGTGCTGTTCATCACTGTTTGTTTGCTCTTTAGTTCTTCTAGGTCCTTGTTAAATGTTTCTTGTATTTTCTCCATTCTATTTCCAAAATTTGGGAACATCTTTACTCTCATTACTCTGAATTCTTTTTCAGGTAGGTTGCCTATTTTGTCTTCATTTATTTAGTCTTGTAGGTTTTTAGCTTGCTCCTTCATTTGTAAAATATTTTTTTGTACTTTCTTTTTTTTTTTTTTTTTTTTGATGAGTGGAGCTGTATTCCTGTCTTACTGGTTGTTTGGCCTGAGGTGTGCAGCACTGGAGTTTGCAGGCAGTTGGGTAGAGCCAGGTCTTTGTGCAGAGATGAGGACCTCCGGGAGGCTTCACTCCAGTTAATATTCCCTGGGGTCTGAGGTTCTCTGTCAGTGCAGAGGTTTGGACTCGGCGTTCCCACCACAGGAACTCAGGCCTGACCCCAGCCTGGGGACCAAGATGTCTCAAGCCGAATGGTGTGGCAAGAGAAAAAAAAGGAGCAGTATAATAACAAAGAATAAGTAATAAAACACAACTAGAAAGATAAACAATATATTAGGAAAAATAAAAATATATTTGAAACAACTGCAACAAGGTAAAACAAAATGACAACAGAAAATAGAAAGAAGAAAAAAAGAAATAAAAAAAGCAACAAACCAAGAGAAGCAGAACAATAACAAAGTATAAAGAATAAAATACAATTAGAAAAATAAAAGATTTATTAGAAAAAATAAAAACATACATGAATCAACAATAACAATGTAAAACTGAGCCCCAACCTAAAAGAAGAAAAGGAAGAAAAAAAAAAAAAAAAGGCCAGAAAAGGCCTTGGCTATGGGGGGTCAGAGCCTAGGTGGGAGTGGAACTTAGGCAGGGGTGGGGTTTAGGGTGCAGCGGGGTGTAAGCAGGGGTGACGTTTAAGCATGGGGCAGGGCCTAGGCTCAAGGCCCAAGCTGCCGGTAAAGGTCTTGGGGGCAGGGCCTATGCGGAGTGAAGTTCAGGTGTGGAGCGGGGCCTAGGATTAGGACCTGCAGAGAAGGGGAGAGGCAGCACATCCAGAGGAGTGCCTCCGGAGTGTGGAGTTCTGGAGTTTGGAGGTAAGACCCTGGGTGAGGGTGTGTGGGTGGGGTTTAGGCCCATTGTGGTTGGAGGGTTTCTCAGAGGATGTCTCTGAGTGCCAAGTGTAGAGGTCAGGCCCTGGGTGGGGATGCAGGGCCAGGGCTTGGCTTCTGCACAGCAGGAGGGAGCCTCTGAGGGCAGAGGATTAGGCCCAGGAGCCCAACAGGCTACCAGGTGCACAAGTGCTCAGGGAAAGCCCTAGCCACTCTCCCTTCCATTCCTCACCCTGCCTCCTTTGTTGCTGCTGGACCCCTAGCCGTGGGTGTGTCCCACCAGGTGTAGGAACTCCTCTCCTCCCCCAGCTGCCCCTCAGGGGTGCTGGTCCCGTCCTGCCTCCACTTCTCTACCCTTCTCTCCCCCCACCATCCTACCTGGTCACTTGGGGTTCCTCCCATCCCCTTAGGTGTCTGTGGTTCCCCACTGGTGCCTGGTAGGTGCCCTAGTTGTGTGGAGGTGCAAATTCCACATCCTCCTCGTCTGCCATCTTGACTCCGCCCCCTTCAAGTGTGAGGTTTTTAGTTTTGGGTTTGTTTGTTTTTTTTCACTTGGATGTCCAATTATTCCAACCTTATTTCATGCAAAGACCATCCATTCTGCATTGAATTGCTTTCGCAGATTTATCAGAAATCAGTAGGGTATATTTGTGTGGGTCTATTTCTGGGTTCTGTTTTGTTCCATTGATGTATGTGACTAGTATTCCACCAGTACCACACTGTCTTGCATATTGCAGCTGTATAGAGTCATTAATCCCACATTCTTCTTTTTTTAAAGATTGTTTTAGCTATTACAGTAACTGTACCATTCCAAATAAATTTTAGAATAAGCTTGTATATGTCTACAAAACACCTTGATGGGGTTTTTGGTAGGAATGATATTAAATTTTAGCTAAATTTAGGAGACTTGCCATCTTTACTATTTTGAGTCTTTCAGTTCATGTACATATTATGCATTTTCATTTATTTAAGCTTTTTAAAAATGTCTTTCATCAGCATTTAAAATTTTTCAGCATATAAGTCCTATACAGGTTTTGTTAAATTGTTACCTAAATATTTCATTTTCTTTAGAGTGATAGTAAATAGAATTGTGTTTTTTTAATTTGTTTCCATGTATTCATTCTTAATAGAGAGATGTTGTAAATGTATATTCTATAACTTTACTAAACTCACTAATTATAAGAATTTTTTTTTGTTTGGTAAATTTCTTATGATTTTCTAAATGCACAGTCATGTCATCTGAAAATATTAACAGTTTTGTTTTTTTCTTTCAAATCTGTATGCCTTTTATTTCTTTTTCTGGCCTCATTGCACTGGCTAGGAATTCTACTACTAATTATGTTGAATTAGAGTGGTGATAACAGACATCCTTGCCTTGTTCTTGTTCCTGGTCATAGAGGACAGCATTGTCTTTCTCCATTTAAATATGATGTTAGCTATAGGACTTTTTGCAGATGCTTTCTTATCAAGTAAAGTTGTTTTCTTCTATTCTTAACTTGCTGAGAGTTGTGATGTTTTTTGTTTGTTTGTTTGTTTTACCATGAGTGGTTATTGAATATTATCTTTTTTTTACATTAATTGTTATCATATAATTTGACTTTTCTTCTTTAGATTGTTGATGTGCTATATTACACTGACTGATTTTTAAATATTGAACCATCCTTGCATACCTGGTATGGATATCAGTTGGTCATAGTGTATAATTCTTTTGATTCATTGTTGGATTTAATTTGCTAATATTTTGTTGAGGATTTTTGTATCTAAATTTGTAAGAGATATGACCATGTTTTTCTGATGAATTAATTTATGTCTTTACTCTTCTACTTAACCATGACCATACCATTATATAACCTTCTGATATCATTTCAATATAAATCTTTCCATGTTACTGTAAATTCCTCAGAATTATTACTTTTTATGGCTGCTCATTTTAGAGATGTGCCATCATTCTCTTATTGTTAGACATTTAACTTGTTTTCTTGATTCCAGCTTTTTTCTATTGTAATATTGATATAATAAATCGCTTAGTGAATACAATTAGTTTTATGTTTTGCTTTATTTAAATATAAAAGAGTCACAGAGCAGGATAACCATAAGAGACAAAGATATAAAGTAACAGAGGCTTTAGTGTCAGAAAGACAACAGTTAAGTCTCTCACTCTACTGCTTTCTAGCTGATCACTTAATGTTCCTGAGTCTCCATTCTCCTCTTCTTAAGATGGAAACTCACCAAGGTAATGTATGTAAGATGCTTAGTTCACGCTGGGTATTCATACGTCTTACAGAGCAGTTCTTTTCCTCCTTCTCCTGCTTCCTCTACTTCCCTGTGTCACCCTCTTACTGAGCATAATTATGATGTGTTAACTAGCATGGCTTTTTAGAAGGATTTTTTAAATACCAGATTAAAAAATAATAATTGATACTATTATTTTAAACAATCTGCATTTTGCCTCTGTAAAATTATAATCTTTTTAGTAGAAGTAAATTAATTGGAAATGGGATAAAGAGATTGTAGGATTTATTGCATGTGAATGTGTGTGGGTGAAACGGAGAGGGAGAGAGTTGTTAATTTTGTTGGTGAGATACAAGGTTAAATAAAAATAAATCAATAAGGGAAGCAATGTTAGTAAACATTAAATGATCAACACAACATGGCATGACGATCAAGTGCCTTACGATTTCCAGAAGTCTCTTTATCCCACAGCAACCATATTTGGATGTTTCACAAATGGTGATTTCCTTGTAAAGAGACCCAGGGGATTTCTGCCTGCTCTGTATTACTGATGATGATGATGATGATGATGATGATGATGATAATGATTATGAGGTTTATAGTGATAATAGAGGAGAAATAGGCAGGTGGGAGAAAAGAGAAAGGAGGTGATGGTGGGCGGAAAAAGATTAATATAAATCAGCTGTTGAGTGCCTTTTGTTTGGGTTTTTTTTTTTGATGACAGAGAATCTAGGGTCATTTAGTACTTCTACTTTCTATTATCTTCTATTTACTTTCATCTTATATGTGCATCCTAACAGGAAGTAACACAATATAAGAGATGACCCATTTCTCTGTATTTGATCTCATTGCCTACTCTTCTTTTTAAATAATTTCTAACTTACATAAGGGCAACAAGCCATATTGTTAATTTATTAATATTTCATTGTGAGTTCTTCTTTTTAAATAAATTATGTTTAGGATTAGAATAAATCAGAATTGGGCCTTAAGTGATTGTGAATAGAGAGTGCTTTCCTCATTTTTTTAACATTTTATTTATTTCAGTTGGCTTTTGCTGGAGTTTTGAATAAGTTTATGGGATGATGAATTTTTTTATCTACGTTTGTTTTTTCCACTCAAACAGGAAACCTGAGGTGCTGGATCATGCACCTTTGGTTTTGGGACTCAGGAGGATTTATTTTGAGAAGTCATGTGGTTCACCATTTTGGGGACTAATTGTATCCATGCACAAAGCCCTACCTTGCCTTCACCTTTGAATCTGGGTTCCTCGAACACCAAATTTACTGTTCATTTACGCTCATCTCATGATCCCCAGTGGGAGAGTGAGTCACTGTTCAGCGAAGTTGGCTTAGCCTGGAAGACCCCATCTTGCCCCAAACAGAATCCAATCATGAGTTTCCTGGAAGCGAGAGCTATTTTGACTGTTTTGTCAGAAAAAATGCCATGGTGAGGTAAATTTGTCTGACTGTACTTGGTCCTTAAGGCCTAAATTTTTTTATATGGGAAACATCACAGAGAGGATTTCATGTCATGAACTCTAATGGGTGCCAATTGGCTTGTGGGGAGAGGAGGAGATTGGTTGGAAGGAATGCTTTTAGAATGTATGACATAACAGGTGGATATTTAACATAATGCAATATTTCTGTAATTTCAGTAATAGCTATCCTACATCTGAATATATTTTTCATTAAATGCATCAGCTTAAGAACTCTATCATGATCATAGCCAAATAACATGTCACCCCATATATAACCATGACAATCTTGAGATTAACCAGCCACTGGGTGCTATTTTAATGATGCTTTTGCTAGCAGATTTCTACTTAGAAATGTGAACATTTGGCTGATATTGTCATATTTAATTTTGTATTCTAAAAAGGTCTTAAACCTGAAAAATTAGCCAGATTCTCACTTAGTAGTTCTTGAATCTTTACTTTCTTCATGCATCAAACAAGTTTTGAATTGCTACATGCTATATCCTTCGTTAGTCATTGTACTTAGAAAATAGATTTCAAAAAGACAGTTATTTGTTCACTCATTCATTTGAAAGTCCTTTTTGAGCATACGTTATGTCCCAGGCATCGTGCTAGGTTCCATGAGGTGATGTAGAAATGGGTATAGTAAATCTATTCATTCATTCAGTTAGTCAGTCAATGAACATTATTTAGAAGCTGTGATTTGACAGGTTAATAAAATATGGTTCCCAACTTGGATAAACTCAGTGTAGTTGCAGGAACCCCACTAATAAAATTATGGAGATTCTTTTAGGTCAATTATGAAATGACTGTAAGAGATCATAGATGCTAGGGAAATAAAGCTTTATTCTTGAAGGCATTTGTTCAGCAGCAAACTAGTCAGCCTGTACTTTCTCCTGAGCATACAAGGTACTATGAACACATTAATTTAGGTTAATTTACTAAAAAAATTCACCATATGCCTACAGTGTTCCAGGTCCTATGCCAGGCACTGGGAATAACAAGATGAAAGAAGCATGGTTCCTGCTTTTGAAGAACTTAATAGTAACAAACATAAGGATGCTGAGAAATTGTGTAATAGTATAAGTGGTGTGAACTCTGAGGAAGGAGGAGAGTAGTTTCCCTACAATAGTGGTACATGGACTGAGTTTCAAAACACTGAAAGAGATGGGGCACCAGTGTTCCAGGCACAAGTGAAAGGGATCAGAGGTCTTAGAGAGCTTGCTGTGTTGGAGGGACTGCATGTCATGTGTTATTATTGGAGTGTGAAGTCTATGGAGGAGAGTTGGGAGAGGTCTTGGATGCTAGGAGAGAGCATTTGATATTCTTCTGAAAGGGATGGTGAGTCAGAGATCTGATTTCCATCTGACCTGCCAGAATTTCCCAATTCCCCTTCCTTGGACTTCCTATGGGTTTGTTGAATTTTACTTAAAATAGTAGTAGTATTGTTTCTGCTCTTCAGTGGCAGAAAGCAAAGAACAACCATGAGGATAGGTATGTTAGAAGAACGTGGAGCAGCTTCAGTGTCAAGGCTCTTTCATCACTGATGCTACCTCCCGGGTGAGTTATATGAAGCATCTCCACTTGTAGTTATCTCCTCTGGTCCTCCTACCAGACTTATGGGGTAAAGTGGAATATCCTTTGTTTGATAGGTAAGGAAATGGAAGCCCTAGGGTATGAATTGGCTTTTGTCAAGCCACCCAGAGAACCAGTGGTGGTCCACCTCCAGATCCCAGGCCTCCTGGTTCTAGTGAGTGTTCCTGCCATGAGTCATGTGGACTCTCTGTTCTGCTGTGATTCCATTGGTCACAGACTTACCCTCAGGCTGTATAATTTAGAGTGTGAAGCGGATGGATCCCTTACTATCATGCTGCAACCCATCTCATATTTCTAGACAAATTCAGTTATTTATTAACCACCTACTGTTGCATTTTGATGCTCAGGAGTGAGTAGGAGGTCAGACCTGCGATTTGAATTCCTCTCCCAGGTATTCTACATACCTCATAATTTTGAGTAAGTTACTCAAATTTTAGTTTTTATTTGGCCATCTGTAAAAATGGGCATGGTAATAGTACCCACAACATGAGATAATATATCTTTAGCAGAGGGCCTGGCAAATGTTAATCTCTCAAAATTATTATCCAGTGGCTGAAGTGATAGTAAGATCCTAGCCCTGAAATCCCTATGCTTTAGCCCAGTGAGAACACCAAAATTCAGAAGAGAGATTTTAGAAGTTTCAGTAGGGCAAGAGGGCAGGAAACCCCAGGCACTGCAGACCCCTTCTTAGTACAATGGAATCAAGCATCTTTGGCTATTCACTCTCTTTCTGTGGCTTCTGGCAATGCTGACCAAAATGCATGGCTGTTTAAGAAAAATGCCTATGGTGAGTGACGTGGATTTACTCAGTCTTGGGAACACCACCCTCTTCTTTCTCCTCTATTCCCTCCCGCACCACTTACTGCTCTTAAAGTTCCTCTGTCCTTCCTTCCTCTAGCTGTTTTTCTTGGCCTGCTGAGACTTTTTTTTCTGATTGGATATCTCATGGAATTGAGTTACTCCATTAGTTCTGACAGTACTCATAGGCCTGTCACAGATAAATATCGAGTCATGGGTAAATATGAGTTAGGTCCCGACTGCACACATCCACACATACCGTACACACACCACACATACACATATCGTACATACCCATACATACCACATACACAAACACACACCATATATACAAACACACACCGAAAATGCCTGTTCCCATTTAGTTTTGTTTCTTGGATAAAATAGTTTATGTAAGTAAGACCATAGGTTAAGTATGCCCATGTTGAAAGATTTGGCAAATGAGTCTGGCTAGAGAGACATTTTTGATATCAGAGGGCTTAAACAGCATCATTTTCAGGGGGTCAAGCCCTGCTGGGCCTGGCTTAGAATTCTTTGCCAGTTTTAAGGGTGTGGTATGGAGAATCTGATGTTTGCTTTAACGACTGTGAGAAGTCTCTTAAACAGATTGGCTGCCTAGAAAAACATTGCAGATGCTTCTCAGTCCTGAACTTTGGCTTCTCCAGTCATGACCAAAGGAACATTAGTATAAGTTTAAAAGCTTCTAGAGTCATTTCATAAAGCTTGTGGTTTCCCTCCTCTATCAAATTAGCTAGTCTCGTTTAACCATGACCACTGCTTATACACAATCAAACTGTAGACAGAAAATTCTGACTTTGCTTTACCAGAACCTAAACTGAGGCTCACACACTGATGAGTGAGGTTCTGCCAGGGCTGAGGTCTGTGTAGTACAAGCTCCACAAGGACAGGTGCCTCTCTGGTATCCCCCCAGCCCCTGGAACAGAGACTTCATTTCCAACAGAGTATGAGTTCTTTCAGGGAGTTCTACCGATCTTTTCATCTCTGAGGTGGATTCTTTGCATAGAATGGACTTTTCAATAAGTATTTAAGTGGGTGAATACTGGAATTCTATCTTCTGACTTTCATTAGTCTAGATTCAGACTTTGGTTTTTATTAAGACAACTACTTTCTGGAGAGGTGACTCACAAAGTTGGTCTTCATGCCTGCTGCTCCTGTATGAATAAAGGATGGAGAGGTGAGAGAGTGCTGAGCTTAGAGTATGTGGATGCAACCATGGCACAGGTTAGGAACAGCTAAGACTTTTTCCTCCTTCACCTCTAAATTTCAGCCAGCCATCAACCAGCCCCATCCCCACGTACACCCCACATCCCTCAGGACTCTGTCACGCTGCCTGTTGCACAGGGAGCACAGCTATTGCCATCTCTTTAGGAATAACAGGTTACTCTCCTGACTGAACAATGAGATCCATGAATGAGTATTTTTCCATGGATTCGGCCTTTTGTTACAACTCCAGTAACTACAATATATAGATATTTTTTCTTGAATATGCATTTTTACTATAAGAGCACTATGTACTCATTTGAAGAAAACTGGTGCTATACATAATGTATAAATAAATAGGATAAAATTACTCATTAACATTTAGCTATATTTCATTCCAGTTATTTTTATGCCTAGTTTTTCTTTTTTTGCACAATTAAGATCACATTGTATGAAAAAAATTTATCTTGACTTTTCACCTAATATAATTACTATAAGCACTTTCCTGCATCAAGTGATATTACAAATGCTATTTCAAAAAACTACAAACTTTATTACTGTGCAAGGACACCATAATTTACCTAGACTTTCCTCCATTGTTTGGCAGTGATTGATAAACAGAAGAATGGAGGCTCTCTCTAGGAATAGGGACCAGTGTTAAGTCTTGCTTGGGACTGTCTAAGCCAGTCTTATGGGTTGAGCTAGTTGTTTTGTGTTTTCTAAATCTAGCCTTTGTTAACTAGCCATGTTATTAAGGTAGAAGCTTCACTGGGTATGGATGCAACAAGATGTCCCTAGAAATACGAATATCCCTATTTTATGCTTTCTAACTTTTATAATTTTGAAACAATAAAAATGATACCCAAACTGATGGATGGCTATTGGCAAACAAGTCACAAACACCAGTGCAGATTTTTAACCTTTAAGCCTTACTGAATAGTTAAAAAAAAAAAAAAAGAATAGTTGGTAAATTTCAAACTTTATTTAAATGACTAATGGTTTGGCTTGATAAAATTAAATGAACATTGACTAAGCCTCAGTCAGTGCTAAGCACCATTCAGAAGGCTCTGGAAGAATACAAAATGGTGCAACCACTTTGAAAAACAATGTGGCCAGTTCCAAAAAAAAGAAAAGAATTAAAAATAGAATTACCAGAGCCAGGAATTCCTCTTCTGGGTATACACCCAAAATAATTGAAAGCAAGGACTTGAACAGATATTTGTATGCTTATATTCATGGCAGCATTTTTCACAATAGCCAAAAGGTAGAAGCAACCTACTTGTCCATTGATGAATGAAGAGAGAAACTAAATGTGGTATGTACATATGGTGGAATATTTTTGAGCCGTGAAAGGAAGGAAATTCTGACACATGCTACAGTGTGAATGAACCTTGAAGACATTATGCTAAGGGAAATAAACTAAAAACAAAAAGACAAATACTGTATGATTCCACTTAAATGAGGCACCTAGAGTAGTCAAATTCATAGAAACGGAAAGTAGACTGGTAGTTGTAAGGCGTTTGTGGGACGAAGGATGGGAAGTTGTTGTTTAGTGGATGTAAAGTCACAGTTTTGAATAGAAAGAGTTCTGGAGGAGGATTGTGGTGATGGTTTCACAATATTAATGTACTTAATACCACTGAACTGTACACTTAAAAATGGATGAGGTGGTAAATCTTATGTATATTTTACCACAACTTTGTTTTAAAAGTTTCTGGAAAACCAAACTAAGTAATGCAAGAAATACTTTATGTTAGGGAAATCTCAGAGGTATATGAGTATGTAAATGGAAGAATACTGGGGGAAAATAGGCCAGTTTATAAATTATACCAAAGGGAAGGAGTGAAATGGGCATGAAATTTACAAAAGACACTAAAAATATTAATTGAGAGTGCATATATGGGTCAGTTGGTAGGTGGAGACTGAAAATCAAGGAAGACTTCATGAAGTAAGTGGCCAGGACTTCCACAGAAGCATGTGGAGAATGGATGGGGTAGTCATCATGGAGAGAAGAGGGGAAACTGGAAGGAAAAAGCATGTAGATTAGAAGTTCAGCATGCTAAGTTTACAGTGATAAATCCCAACATTAAAAAATAAGAAAGATCTCAAATAAACAACCTAACTTTACACCTCAAGGAACTAGAAAAATAAGAAAAATACTAAAACCAAAGTTAGCAGAAGGAAAGAAATAATAAAGATCAAAGCATAAATAAATCAAGTAGAGAATAAAAACAATTTTTAAAAATCAACAAAACTGAGTTGTTTTTTGGAAAAAATATAATCAGCAGACACATAGCTAGACTAAGAAAAAAAGAGAGAAGAGTCAAATAAATACAGTCATAGTTGAAAGAGGAGACATTACAACAGATGCCTCAGAAGTAAAAAGAATCATAAGGGAGTACTATGAGCTATTATATGTGAACAAATTGGATAACCTAGAAGAAATGGATAAAATCCTAGGGACACACAACTTATGGAGACGGAACTAAGAAGAAATAGAAAGTCTGAACAGATCAATAACACATAAGGAGATTGCAGTAGTAGTCAAAAACCTCCCAACAAAGAAAAGCCCAGGACCAGATGGCTTCATGGCTAAATTCCATCAAACAGTCAGAGTAATTAATACTAACCCTTCTCAAACTCTTCCAAAAAACATTAGTAGAGAGAATATTTCCAAAATCATTTTGTGAAGCCAGAGTCACTCTGACTCCAAAGCCAGACAAAGATACCACAAGGAAAGAAAACTACAAGAAAATATCTCGGATGAATATAGATACAAAAATCCTCAATAAAATACTAGCAATCTGAATTCAACAACACATGCACCATGACCAAGTGGGGTTTATTCCTGGGATGTAAGGTTGGTGTAACATATACAAATAAATCAACGTGATGCACCACATTAAGAGAATGAATGATAAAAACCACATGATCATCTCAGTAGATGCACTAAAAGCATTTGACAAAGTTCAACATCTATTCATGATGAAAACTCTCAACAAAATAGGTATACAAGGAAATTTCCTCAACACACTAAAGGCCATTTATGAAAAGTCCACAGCTAACATCGTAATCAGTGGGGGAAAACTGAAAGCTTTTCCTCTAAGAGCCAGTACAAGGTAAGAATGCCCACTCTCACTATTTCTGCTCGACACAGTACTAGAAGTACTAGCAAGAGCAGTAAGACAAGAAATAAAACAATAAATAAAAATAATCCAAATCAGAAAGGAAGAAGTAAAATTAAATTCTTAGGAGTAAATTTAACCCAGAGGTGAAAGATCTGTAGACCAAAAAGTATAATACATCAATGAAAGAAAATGAAGAAGACACAAATAAGTGGAAAACTATCCCATATTCATGGATTGGAGAAACTAAAAAATTTTAAATGCCCATACTACCAAAAGTGATTTACAGATTCAGTGCAATCCTTATCAAAATTCCAATGGCATTTTTCACAGAAATAGAAAAAAACAATTCTAAAATTTATATGGAACCACAAAACACCCTGAAAAGCTAAAGCAGTCTTGAGAGAGAACAGAGTTGGAAGCATCATACTCCTTGATTTCAAATTGTATTACAAACTGTAAAACTCAGATAGTGCAGTGCTGGCATAAAAATTGACACATGGGATAATGGAACGTAATAGAGAGCCCAGAAATAAGCCTATGCCTATAGAGTCAGCTAATTTTTTACAAGGGAGCCAAGAATACCCAATGGGGAAATAATAGTAACTTTATTAAATGATGCTAGAAAAATTGGATATCCACCTTAAAAAAAAAGAAATTTGACCCTTATCTTACATCATACACAAAAATTAACTCAAAATGGATGAAATATTTAAACATAAGACCTGAAACCATAAAATCCCTAGAAAAAAAAGGGGAAAAGAGCTCCTTGAAATTGACTTTGGCAATTATTTTTTGCATATGACTGCAAAAGTTCAGGCAACAAAAGCAAAAATAAATAGTAGGGACTACATCAAACTGAAAAGCTTCTGCATGGCAAAGGAAACCACCAAGAAAATGAAAAGGCAATGTAACAGATTCAGAGAAAATGTATGCAAACCATATATCTCATAAGAAGTTAATACCCCAAATATATAAGCAACACACAACTCAATAGCAAGAAAACAAGGAACCTGCTTAAAAAATGAGCAAGGAAGACAAAGAAGACATACAAATGGCCAACAGTTATGGGCCCAAAGTGCTTAACATCACTAATCATCAGGGAAAGGCAAATCAAAACCACAATGAGATATCACCTCACACCTGTTAGAATGACTATAATCAAAAAAAAGAAAAAAAAGCTAACAAGCGTTGGTGAGGATGTGGAGAAAAGGAAACCTTTGAAATGTTGTTGGAAATGTAAACTGGTGCAACCATTATGGCAAACGGTATGGAGGTTCTTCCAGAAACTAAAAGTAGACCTACCATATGATTCAGCAATCCCTTTTCTGGGTATATATTCAGAGGAAATTAAATCAGTATCTTGAAGAGATACCTGTGCTCCTATTTTCATTATAGCATTATTCACAATAGCCAATATATGGAAACAGTCTAAGTATCCATCAATAAATCAATGGATAAAGAAATTACGGTATTTGCGTATACAATGAAGTACTGTTTAGCCTTAATAAAAGGACATTCTGCCATTTGCAACAACATGGATGGAATTATGCTAAGTGGAATAAGCAGGATACAGAAAATAAATGTATAATCTCACTTATATTTGGAATCTGTGGTTGCCAGGAGTGGGGAGGTGTTGGTGAAAGAGTACAAGGTTACAGTTATGCAGGATGATTAAGTCTAGAGATTTAACATGCAGAATGATTACTGTAGTTAATACCATATGGAATACTGGAAATGAGCTAAGAGGTAGATTTCAGGTGCTCTCATAACACACACGCACACACACACACACACATACACACATAAGTGAACTGTATGAGATGTGTTAATTAGCTTGACTGTAGTAATTATTTCACTATGTGATTTGATTAAATTTCAAATCATCATGTGTATACCTTAAGTATATATGATTTTTATTTTAAAAATAATAAAATATTTAAAAAAGAAAAATAAGCATGGAAATTAGCTTAGGGCAAGTTTGGGGCATAAGAAAACAGTGGCATGGAATAAGAAGCTCAGGATGTCCTTTTGAGTTGTGTCAGCATCTGGGACAGCAAGTTGTTACTAGTGATTTGATGTAAGACTTGGGGTATCCTGGTCTTACATTCATCTATCTAGGAAGTGCCTGTCTAGGAAGAGACAGAGTTAGAGGTTTGGAAGCATTTAATTCAAAGTGAAAACAGATCTGTTTTGTTGGAGATTCAGTAGATCTGGAAATGCAATCTCACAAATTGTTTGTCAAATTGGATTTGTGGGAATAGACTGAATTAAGTATTATTCAGTTGAAGATATAAGTTAGAAATACATTGATATATTTGAGATACGTTGGTGTAATTTTTAAAGGTGCCTTAATTTTTTTTTTTTTTAGTTTTAATATACCTAGTACCTCCTGGATGAATAAGACTATGTTAGAAGAGAAGAGAGCAGGAGAGGAAAGTTTAAACCAAATTAGATATAGTTCCTCACTCTTTGGAAATTATGGTTCAGCAGGATATACAGACATTGCATGGTTAGTATAAGGTGGGTTGGGGTAGGGCCTGACCATGTGAAGTGGGACTGAAGATGAACATGACACCAGGTTAGAATTTTGATGTTAAGAAAATAGAGAGACCTCATAAAACCCTGAATTTCAGCCTAGTGGCTTTGGCAGTGAGTTCTTTAGGGTTTGGTGGGAGTAGAATGAGACAGGTTGGGTGACTTAAATATTCAATTTAGCAGAGGTAGAGGTAAAGATAAGGTCCTACTGGACAGGAGTTTTCAAACTGCAGGTTGTTACCAGCATTTAAAAAAAATAAAAATTAAAAAAAAGTAGACCGGAATGGAATGGAATAGAAAATAATCAGAGCGATATCACAAAGAGCAAAGAGAGATATGATTTCATAAAAGTTTGGTTTTAGTTTTGAGCAGAGTAAAATTTAGTGATTTTAAAGTAGAAAGTATATTTCTCACTGTGAGTCCAGGTCCAAAATGTTGAAAGCAGTGCACTAAAGGTCTGCAGGAAGCAAATTAGGAAGACATTTGAATTTGTTTACCTTTATAGGATAAGGAAAAGTTTTCATTATAGCATGTTCCTTATTTTATAATAAAGCTTTAATTAAACCCATTGTGGTGTTTTTTAAAAAAATGAATTGTCCAAGATATTTTTTAAAAATATGTTTCAAAGAACAAAGAGTTAAAACAACAAAACAAACACTACTAGGGCTAGATATTAGTCGAGGAAGAAAGCAGCTATAATGAGATTATTAGTTTATGTGTATATCTTCCTGTATTTGTGTCTGTTCATAAAATATTACTCAACCTAAAAGAAGAATTAGATTGTCCCTCACAAATAGCAACCTGACACTGACTGTATGGACAGGGCAAAGTAAATGGTCTTGTAATTTGGTCTCAGGGCTCTATGAGTCTCATTGGACATTTTTTAGAACTGATAAGGTGCCCAGGATCTTCTTAAGCAATAGTCCAGTTATATTTTCTTCAGAATATGAAAAATATATACTTTTCAGGGACGAAAACCTATACCTTTAGGGGAAGTTGGTGTCAGATACATGGCTTTGTTTGTTAGCCTTACAAAGGCTGTTACTCTCATTGTGAAAAAATAAATTACTTAAAATTTACAAGCCTACAATTTTTGTTACCAACAATGTTAAAGGTTTTGTTATAAGATCAAAGCATATAGATTGAGGTAGTATATGGAAAGAATTAGTTTCTAAGTGAAGATGGTAATATCTGGAAAAAAGTTTTGGCAATTAGCAAAATGATGTTGATTATTTTGAAGTCTTGTCTATTGAGTAGATTTCATGAGCATGTTATCATGTCTCCCATTCTTAATGCTGGTTTAAAAAAAATAGTCCATTTTTTTTTTTAAAGAGTGTGCACTGCCAGCTGGGTAGAATTCCTTTTACAAAGACCCAACTGAACGGATTGGAGAGGACTCTTTATTTATCTATGATTTCAACTCCACCTGTTTACCATTTTCTTGTTAAAAGGAATTAGTGAGTGTTGGGTATGTGGCTATGAAGCAATTGAGCAAATCTCCACTGCAACTATAATACAAATCCATCTTCAATCCCAGAGCAAATTGTTCTCATTTTGGGAGGGGAAAAGGTATTTTCTCAGCTAAAAACAAAAATTAACAAATATTTTGCAGAAGGTGAACTCTAGGGTCCCAACCAAATCCTGAACAAATTAGAGTGAAGCAGAAACAGCTGTTGGGTAAAAAGCACATCCTAGGGTAGGTTCTGGGCTGTCAGGCGAGATTGGTTGGAGCCGACCCGTCCCAGCTTTACCATTTCTCAGCACCTTGGCAAAGAGTGGGAAAAGTGCAGAGAGGAGCACATGTTCAAGAAAAACAACAGAGCTCCAAGTTCTCTTTGCTTTGGGACCTAAGGGATACCAAGATAGTTGTTGTTTTTTTGTTTTTCTTTTTTCCCCTGGGAAATAGCCCATGAAAATGAAGACTTGCTTTTGTGACAGGAGGGTGCAGTGAAACTGTGACTGACCTGTGAAAACTCAGCAAGCTTCTCAAGAGGATTGTCATCTCTTTGCAAGTGCTCTCCCCAGTCCACACAGGATTCAGTGTGGTAATCCTGGGACCTTTACCTGGGAAAGTTAAACTTTGCATAACAATGAGTGAAACATCTTCTGCATTTCATCCAATCATAATTTAAGTCAAGGGATATGGAATGACTGAAAAGGATTGAAATACAAGCTTGATCATTTTTCAAATTCCAGATTTGCTTCCACTCCATCTAGAACTGTTGTATTTGAATCCAAGAAAAATATCACATGTTTCTGAGCATGCTGTGATGTTTCAGGTATGCTGAGGAATGATTCAACGCTGTTCCTCTCTTTCAACTTTAGGCTTAATTATTTATCTTGTTAAATGTGTTAGAGTGTGCCTAGGGACTCATATAGAACGCACACCTCTTTTCAACCAAGTTCTAAACCAATTATAAATAAGAACAAAAAGTGAAAATTTCAAGGCCAAAACATAATCTTGATCATGGATAAAGCAGATATGGTTTAATATGGCTTGTTTCTCAGGGCACGTGGGCTTTGTAACACTGGACTAGAATTAGAAAGACTCACAATACCTCTTTCTCAGGTGGCACCAGCCAACCACAGGCTTTCTCCAGGGGGACGGCTATTCCTATTGTTTGCCATGTGACCAAGAGCAATCAAGAATATATGCTCTCAATGGAATAGAACCCCCCAACATTTTTATAGTATAATTTCTCTCTTTATGTGTAGCTGAGTTTCTATTTGTGATGCATACAAATTGTGAAAACAAATGAGCATGATATACTGATAAAATGAAAAGATAAAATCTTTCACCTCTTTTCCCCCTCTTCTCCCCCATCCCACACTTCAGAGGCAAATGCTGTTAACTAGCTGCTGTTTTTACATTCCCTGGTTGTTTTTATTATAATTTTAAGTGACGTGCTTGTATTTCTGCTTCTAAAATTATTTTAAAACAGTACCTATTGAGTCTCTTCCATAAAATATGAGGAACTTAGCACACTTAACACCACCTTCCACTTGCTCTCTTCCCTTCACTTTCTAATTTTATTGTTTTTGCTTCTTTTGTGGGAGGGAGCCTAGTTAAAAGTAAGCTCCTAGAGTTCAAACTCCATTCATCACTTATTCGCTTATTAGCTATGAACCCTTGAAAAAGATACTTTACCTGTCAAAACTTGAAATTTCTCATCTGTAATTAGGGATAATAATGGTACCTCTTTCATAAGTAACTGTGAGTAACTGTGCCTAATAGAAAACACCAAACAAATGTTGCATATGGCTCTGTGACAATAATGTGTTATTGTCAGGAGGTTTTGATTCTAAAATCTGAAATCTAACCAACAATATCAGTAATACTGTGATTATTTAAATATGTTTAATGATAGAATCAATAGCATGATTGGACTCAGAAAAAGAGATATAATTTTTTGTCACTAGAACTTTGTTTTATAAAAAAGGTCCTTCCAAGTGTTAATGTTTAATAGATTGACTTAATTTCTTCTAGGTTTCCTTATTTCTTCTGGTCATACTAATTTCTTTATATCTCTTGGATTGAGAAGCCGTACAGTACTGGTATTCAGCTTACAGGTTCCACTGTGTATATGACATTGTACAACTTACTTAGACTTTATATGCCTTGTTTTTCTCATCATCAGATAGGGATAATTATGGTATCTTCCTCATAGTATTATTATGAATAATAAATGAAATAATACATGTACAGAATGTATAAAAGCACTTGACACCCTACATTATTTTGCTGGGTTTTTTTTTCCCTTTTGTAATTTTGCTGGAGTACTTTATTCATTTATTTATTCTTACAAAATGTTGGAGCACTAAATGTTCTGTGTCTGTATATACAAAATACATTTTTATGTTCCTCTCTTCCTCCCATAACTGAGTGCTTATAAGACTTGGAATTTGGAGCTCTGTTTCTAATAATGACGGAGTAGCTTATTGCAGACCAACACTTCCACCAGAACATCTAGAGAAGCTGGAAAAAATATCCATGTAGGCACCAGAGAGCCAGTATGGCAGCCAGGACTACCCAGATTGGACAGAACTCAGAAAGAAGGCAGTGCATCAAGGTGAAACCAACATTTTGCATTGTTTTTCCACTCAAGATGTTTGATATTCTTGCCATGGGGTCCAAGAGCCTAAAAAGTTGAGCAGGAAGTAGCAGCTAATTGAGCAGAGTATTTGGAGATCTCAGAGGACTGAGGAGGTAAAAATTGGGTTCAGCGTACCAAGGAAATAGCCCTCTGGTAAAAGCTTCATACTTCCAGTTAGGACCCCTGAAGGAGTACACATTAGGAGTAAAGGCAAATGGGAAAGAGATGATCCCTCACAAAAGAATAGCCTTGAGCTTTTTCAATTTCAAACTGGATAATGGTGATCTGTACCTGCTCTAAATGCTACTGGAGAATAAAATTCTCTTCTCATTGGAGGAAGATGAATCAGCCAAATCTCAACTTACTTCTGTAGTTTTTTATTTACAATGTCTGACATTTGAATAGAAACATGTTAGGAAATAGGTCCAAATGACCAAAACCAAGAAGAGATACAGACAATGAAATCATACCAACAGGTGATTCATTTATTGTTTGAGATTGACTTTAAAATGACTATGATTACTATGTTAAAAAATGTCCAAGAGTAAGAATTTTACTGTGGAACTAGGATATATAAAATAATCTAATGATAATTCTAGAACTGAAGATTACATAAAACAAAATTAAGAACTGAAAATATGGGTTTAATAGCAGATTAATCACAGCAGAAGAGAAGATTAGTAAATTAAAGATGAATTACTATCAAATATCCAAACCAATGCACACAGAGAAAAAAAAGATGTGAGATAGATACAAAATACATTAAAGGCATATGGGGCATGGTGAAAAGATCTGACATGTTGTACAATTCAAGTGTTAGAAGAAGAGGGAAAAAAATTATGGTGGAAACAAGATTTGAAGAGATACTGGTCAAGAAATACCCCAAACTGATAAAAACCATTAAGACACAAAATTCAAGAAAAATGACAAACTCTAAATTGAAAAAAAACCCCTCCAGGTACAATATAATAAAACTCCTGAAAACAAAAGACAAAAAGGAAATTTCCAAAGCAGTCTGGGGAAAAAAGACATTTTACCGTCAAATGAACAACAAGACTAGCAGCTAAATTCTTATGAGAAATAATTATGGAAACTAGAAGATGATGGATTGACATATTTAAAGTGCTAAAAAGAACCTGAAAACCTATAATTGTGTATCTAACTAAATATACTCTAAAAATGAAGGCAAAATATGAAATAAGAAAATTAAAAAGACAATTTGTTTTCAACAGACCCATGCTAAGAGAAATAATGAGAACACAAATGGTCAGGTTATTGATTTAAATCCAAATCCTTAAAGAATCACTTCTATCTGGTTCCCTGGGTTCCCCCTTTAATTTACAAAGGATTGTCAGTGTAAATGAAAAATTATCCCTTGTTGTTTTAAGCCTATGATATATGAGGATCTTTGGTATTGAATAACCAGACTATAATGATGGATATATTGATTCAAGATTTTTTTCCTAATTTCTTCATTTTTCTCTCTACTATTTGTAAGTTATGCTGCATGTCTATGTTTTTAGTGGTTACTCTAGGTAACTTTCTTTAAACATGCGTAATTAAGAACTTCTAAGTATTTGAATAGCTTCTCAACATTAAATATATATTCAGAATACCTGTGGATTTGTTAAAATGCAGGTTATGATTCAGGAGGCCTGAGGTGGGGCCTGAGATTCAACATTTCTAGCAAACTTATGGGTTATGACAGTCCTACTGATGTCTGGACCACACTTTTTGAGTAGCAAAGCCTAAAAATACTTACCTTGGCTTACCCCATATTCAAACTTATACTTTACTGCTGTTCCATATTTTAGCTTTATTTCCCCATGAATTAAACATTAGCATTTTTACATAGTCAATATTTATTTAAATTAACCCACTTGCCAATTTCTTTGTTTACCATTCCTTCTTGTATCTCATTTTACTTCTTTTAGTGTTTACTTCAGTGAAGTCATATTTGTGATAAACTCTACTTTTCATTATGCAAAACATGTTTTTAATTTACCCTCCTCCTTGAAAAATAATCTTCCTGGGCAAATTATTTCAGGATAGTGCATTGTCTTCTGATCTCCATACATACTAATATGAAATGAGTCATTCATTTGATGTTCAGGTAATTTATCCTCTCTCTCTTCTTGCTCTGAGGACTAATTTCCTTTGATGTTCATAGTTTAACTATGATATGCCTTTATGTGAAGTCATTTTTCATTTATTCTTTTTGGAATATACTGAGCTCTTTGGATCTGAGAATTGGTGTCCTTCAGTGGGTCTGGAAAATTCTCAAATATAGTGTCATTAAATATTGGCTTATTCTATCTTCTGTAATTGTAATCAGCCATTTGTTGGCTCTCCTCACTCTATGCTCTGGCTCTTAGTTTCTCTACTTTATTTTTATGTTTAATATTATCTTTTTATCTATATTCTAGGTCACTGATTCTTGTCAAATTTAATCTTCTGTTTAACTTATCCATTTTATTTTAGTTATTTATTTTTTTTGTGGTACGCGGGCCTCTCACTATTGTGGCCTCTCACATTGCGGAGCACAGGCTCTGGATGCGCAGGCTCAGCGGCCATGGCTCACGGGCCCAGCCGCTCCGCGGCACGTGGGATCCTCCTGGACCGGGGCACAAACCCATGTCCCCTGCATCGGCAGGCGGACTCTCAACCACTGCACCACCAGGGAAGCCCTATCCATTTTATTTTTATTTTAGTTATTATAGCTTTTCATTTCTAATATGTTATTTGCATCTATTAAAACACTCTTACATTTAAAATATTTATTACTTGTTCATATTTTCATGCTTCTCCTTTATTTCTTCAAAGTAAATATAGTTGTATATTCTCTGGGAATTACAGTATCTGATATCTTTAGCAACCTGATTCTCCTGTATTTAACTCAAGGTACCTTGTCTCTTTGTGTTTTTCTTTTTTCCAGTGAGTTGTTCATTTTCTTTGGAACTTTATCTGTGGGAATTCTCTGAGGCCTGGGTTGAATTAGTATTCCTCCAGAAATGATTTGTGTTGGCTTCTGCCAGTTTCCTGGGGGCACCACTGACCTAGGACCACTTTAAATTAAATTGTCCATTTGAGATCTTTCAGACCTCACAGGTGGCGTAAATTTGGATGGCGAACCTGTGAAGGGTCTGTTGTGATTGTAAAGTCTCAAGGGAGATTTTTTTCCTTCCACTAGTGCCAATGTGGAGACTGGAAAGTTTCCTTGATCTTCTACTTTTGGCAGTGAGTTTATTTCTCATTCAACCTTCTAAAAGAGTACAGCCCACTGGGATTCTAGCTTTATGCAGGGGTCTCCTGATAGGCTTCCCACCTGGGAGCAGGCCCTCACCATTTTCTCCTACCCCCTCAACCCTATGGAGTTTTTATGATGGGATCTCAAGCTGTCTAAGGTAAAAGAACTCTTTGTATTCTGGAGGTTGAAGTTTGTCTTCTTCTCTTCCTTCAGGTACCTTCTGCAAGTCAAAGTGTGCAAATGAGGGAGGTGGACTGTATGTTAAGAACACTTAGATACTTTCTATGCATTTCACGTTCATATAACACTACTTAATGCTTCTGGCCCAAGATGATTATGGGAACACTACCACAAAGTGAAATTCATTCGTCTGTTCTTAATTAGATTGAAACTTCCATTAAAATAGGGGCAGTGTTGGGCTTCCCTGGTGGCGCAGTGGTTGAGAATCCGCCTGCCAATGCAGGGGACACAGGTTCGTGCCCCGGTCCGGGAGGGTCCCACATGCCGCGGAGCGGCTGGGCCCGTGAGCCATGGCCACTGAGCCTGTGCGTCCGGAGCCTGTGCTCTGCAACGGGAGAGGCCACAAGAGTGAGAGGCCCGCGTACCGCAAAAAATAAATAAATAAATAAAATAAAATAGGGGCAGTGTCTTAAGTGTGTTTTGCCTCAACCTACCTGCATAGTTCGTACCTTCTTCTTTGCACATAGCAGCTTCTCACTGAGGGTCCAACGAGATGTTCAACTAACAACAATAATACTAACATTATTACTAATCTAATATGTTAAAATGTAAAAATAAGTCAATAGAAGTTTTGAATTTAGCTAATAGTTGGTATGTGTTAGCTTGATCTTTTCTCTATTTGGGCACCTCCAATTAATTTCAGAGAAATCAAATTCAGTTTCATGACTGTGTGCTTTAGAATGTTAAACTTCCCAAAAAACTTCCCCAAATCAAACCTCCCTCTGACTTCTTACTCTCAGCCATCTGTACTACATGGACAGTAGATGGAATTAAAACTAGCTAATCAAGTGGAAAAGATTTAAGATGTATGTTTTGAGAGTGTTCTCAGACCTGTCCCTGTGGTTGACACCCACAGATATTGTTCATACCCAAAATCATACTGGGAGAGTGATAGAGGCCCTCCTCAGGGCAGGAGATGAAGCCCAGCAAAGGGGCTGTGGTCCGTTCCAGCGTGATTCTTCATCATTCCAAGGTCAGACCTGTCAAGCTTTCCATAAGTCATGCGTTAGTCATGTCCTTGGGACCTAGGCAGCCCTCCAGCCTCCCCCCTCTGAGAAGCACTGTGGCTCAGGCCTTCTGTCACTTTTCTCCAGCACACAGTCAGTGGAGCTCCCTCTACCCCTGCTAACGCTTCTCCAGCGTGATTTCAGGCCCCAGTGGATGGCTTGAACCCTGTGTTGACCCCCTTCCTCTATCCTGACAACTTTTATAACTGCCACATTTCTCAGGGTGAGCCTAAAAATAAAAGTTATAGATTTAAAGAAATAACATTTTGGAGTCATTGTAGATAATGTCTATGGTATTACTCACAATTCATGTTATTTCAGAAGGAAGGGAGGAAATGGACACTCAAAGACTACTTCTAACACTTTCTTTTTATTGGCTGCTAGCTCTGAAAGCTCTGATTTATTAATAGTCCCCCTACTCATCTATTTAGTATCCTCAGGGATGATGTTGTTTTCTTCTTTCCAGCCTTCCTGGGAGGTGAATTTTCCTTTTTCTTTTCAATCTTTATTTCTTGTTGAATCTGGGAAACTTCTTTTTCACTCAGTCCAAACCACTGCATCCCATTCTATTTCACTGCATTTCATTGCTGGTAAAATGAGAATAAATGTTTCTTCTGGCCAGTGCAGCATTCCAATGGCTTCTTTGAAGACAGACCCCAGTATAGAAATCAATTCCTGGGCAGTTATTTTCAAGTCCCTTAGTCTCTTTGTCGTACCCCCAATCCCTGCTCTTTGTTTAAACTCAGCATGATTAAATGGAATTAGCCTGGGTTTGGGAACCTGTGCTCTATGTTTAATTTCCTATTCTGCCATTAATCAAACTGTGTAGCCTTGGCCAGATTTTTTTTAAAAATAAATTTATTTATTTATTTATTTTTGGCTGCATTGGGTCTTTGTTGCTGCGCGCGGGCTTTCTCTAGTTGTGGCGAGCGGGGGCTACTTTTCATTGCGGTGCACAGGCTTCTCATTGCGGTGGCTTCTCTTGTTGCGGAGCATGGGCTCTAGGGAGGCGGGCTGCAGTAGTTGTGGCATGTGGGCTCAGTAGTTGTGGCTCACGGCCTCTAGAGTGGCATGCTCAGTAGTTGTGGCTCACGGGCTTAGTTGCTCCACAGCATGTGGGATCTTCCCGGACCAGGGCTCGAACCCATGTCCCCTGCATTGCCACGCAGGTTCTTAACCACTGTGCTACCAGTGGTTAAGATTGGCCAGATTATCTGTCTATTTCCTTAGTTAAGTTATTTCACTTTCTTATCTGTTAAGTGTGTAAATTAGTATCTACCTTATGTAGTAGTTGTGAGCAATAGAGACTAATGGTCTAATCTAGACCAGTGCCTTAAGTATGGGAGGGACTAAATAAAGGTTAAATAGTATTACTATTATTGTTATTCATTTATTCATTCAAAAAACATTAATTGTGTGATTGCAATTGTGGCAATGGTGATAACTCATGATTACAGTAACTTGGATTTACCCCAGGGTTATGGCTAAAAGTACTCATTGCTCTGAAGGGAAAGTGGGTTTCTAATGTAGTCAAATGCCTTGAAGTTCAGAGCTAAGTGACCATGAAGCTTCTCTTGTTTAAAACACCATGACCCCGCAACCCTCAGACCCAGTAAGGAATTCCTGTGTGGTTAGTCCCCCTCATGCATGGCTTCTGAGGCTCTTAGGCCAGTGTGTCTGGGAAAGTTTCAGGCTGGAGGCATCAAGGAGTATTAATGTGCAGATGTAGGATCTGTCAAGAATATGAGCTGTGGTGCAACAAAAACCACCTGCATGGCTTGTGATGTTTTTGAAACAGAGTGGCGGAAAGAAGGGGCCCAGGGCCAAGAAAGGAAAACGGAGCTGTGGATTTGTGTAAATCTCAGAGCACAGGCCAAAGAGCAAGAGGAGGCGGGGCATCGCTGCTGCGCTGCTGCTGTCCCGCCCCCACTGCTGATTTTGGTGTCATGTTTTTATGACTGATGGGCCATGTCAGACTGAGGCATGCTGGGTTTACTTCTGTGCATGCAGAGAAGGGACTACAAAAGGTCAGCGCCTCCCTTAAAACCTTGAGAATGGTTTATCCCAGGAGTGAGTCCCCATACCCTTTACATCAGAATATAATAGGAAGTTTCCAGATGGTAACACAAAGTCATCTCATGAGTTGCCAGGACCTGGGCTGCATGCCCCTCAGACCTCAGAACAGTGAATCTGGAAGGAAGGCAGTTAGTCTCCAATTAGAATGCCTAGCATTCACTATCTCCTACTACTTTTCTGAGCTTGCCAAAAACACAGCAGGGACGCTGCCATAGGTTGGGAGCAGAGCCACTGCAAACAGGCAGCCATGTGCCTACCAGTGGCTCTGCTTCTGTAGGAGAGAAAAGGCACAGCTGACTGATTGGCTGGGCTGTCCCGTTTCCCGGCTGAGAGAGCGCCTTTGCCAAAGCAGGCCTCACGGCTCTACTGATTGTTTTTCAGAGCCATGAGTTAAAACTGGTTTTTCTGTTACTAATTTATGCCATGAGGGCCTTGACTACAACTTAATTGGGAGTTCCAGAATGGTAGAGAAATAGCTACTGAGGTACGCAGTGCTGGCAGAAACCTGGAGTCAGAAACTGCAATTCAAAAAACTTCAGAAAAGCGATTTGCTGAATGAAGGGTGATCCTAACTAAACTGTTCCCCACCAAGTGGCATATAAACAAGTCCAGCAATGTCGGGAGCGCAGAGATGGTGTGGACGTTATCCAGGCTGAGGGGAACAATTCCCAGACCAGCTTTCCCACCTATAGTGCTATCGACATGCCTTCGGCCGACACTCCCACATTTCCGTCACATCCCTCCTGGCCTCCCTGAGACTCTCTGCAGCCCTCCGTGCTCTGTCCACAGCAAGGGCAATCCCCCCTGACTTCCCACATTGGTTGATGAAAACCCATATGGGCGGGAGAGAAGGAGCAGGGTCAGAGGTGTAGACACCACCTGGAGGAGAAGAGAAAACTCCAAAACTTGTGATTGGAGTGACAAATTGAAGATTGCTCCACCTCTCGAGTATATAGCTTAGAAGTTAAGTGCATTGATGGAGAGATGCATTACATTTTTATTTATTTATTTTTCTTGAGATGAGCAATTTGCAAATGTAGAACTCCTGAGAGAATACAAAATGCTGCTATGAAGAAAAACTGTTTGTTGCCCTAAGTGGAATATTTGCTTTTATTAGGAGAGATAACAAAAGCTAGGATTTTTTTTCCCCTAGAATATACTAGTTTTAAATAATATTGGTTATAATAGAATTTCATTTGTATCTCACAACAATTCTGTAAAGTAAGCAGAAAGGATGATATTATGTCTATTTTGGGGGGGATTGGAATGCTCAAGACTAAACGTAGGATCAGCAGAGCTGGATTCTCACCCCCATTTTCTGAACACAAATCTAGTGTTCTTTGGGGTTTTTTTTCCATTTGAGCTCACTTTTATTTTTATTTACTTAGATGCCTAAGCCCAAGACTTTTCTAAAATAAAATAAAATTAAATGCTTATTCTATGAATATGTTTATTTAAAATAACACAAAATATTGCCTGTGCATATACGTGTGTGCATGTGTGTGTGTGTGTGCATGTGTGTTTAGGGTTCCATGTAACATGACTTGGCTTTCAGTTAAGTTATGTATAATCAGGAAGACCTCTATCATCATTTTTGAGTAAAGAGGTACTAAATAGGTTTGTAAATATCTAATCTGCTTGAAAGGAAATAGAATTTAAAAGACTATCTGATTTCCAAACAATGTTCCTTTCAGGTATGTTCTCATTATTTCTATAAATGGAGATTAAAAGCTAACGTAAAAATGGTCTTAAATTACTGTTATCTGTTACTGTTGAGAGTAATTTTTCTCTTGAATAACTGTCATTATTCAGTGTAAGTCCTTGCTTCACACTGACTAGCTGTGGCCAAAGCAAATGTCAGTTCAATAGGCATTTACTGCAAGCCTGCTGGGTTTGTTTCAGGCAGCATGTAAAATCCTGGAGTTGTGGCGACATTTACTTATCCCTTTCTCTGGTTGGTTTCCATGGGATTGGATTCTAACCTACAAAATGTTTTTATATGCTCTCTGCTTTTATTAGTCAGGATAGCCTCAGTTACAGTGTGATAACAAACAGCCCCCATGTCTCAACAGCTTATCACGAGGAAGTTTGTTTTGTCCTCACAGAAAATTCACTAAAGGTCCAGGTGATTCAACAAAAGCTTTCTTCTGGGGACTTTCCTGGAGGTGCTGTGGTTAAGAATCCGCCTGCCAATGCAGGGGACACGGGTTTGAGCCTTGGTCAAGGAAGGTCCCACATGCCACGGAGCAACTAGGCCCATGCACCACAACTACTGAGCCCACATACCACAACTACTGAAACCTGCGTGCCTAGAGCCTGTGCTACACAACAAGAGAAGCCACCTCAATGAGAAGCCTGCGCACCGCAACAAAGAGTAGCCTCCACTCACTGCAACTAGAGAAAGCCCGCACGCAGCAATGAAGACCCAACACAGCCAAAAATAAATAAATTAATTAATTTTTTAAAAAAACAGCTTTCTCCTGAATGGTACCCTCATGATTCAGTATATTCCAGTCTTTATCATCTTAATATGAGACTTCACATTAGGAAGTAGAGAGACAAATTCATTGATATTTCAGGCTTTCTCTTCTAAGCTTTTCTTCTGAATGGTACCCTCATGATTCAGTATATTCCAGTCTTTATCATCTTAATATGAGACTTCACATTAGGAAGTAGAGAGACAAATTCATTGATATTTCAGGCTTTCTCTTCTAAGCTTTGTCTACAAGCAAAACACATCAATTCTGACAGCCCCAGGCCATTGTCACATGGTTCCACTTAACTGCAAAGGCATCTAGGAAGTAAAGTCTACCTTCTATCCAGGAACAAGAAGACAAATTGATATCAGTAGCCACTAGTAAGGTTTACCACAGTGTATCTATATTTGAGAGACCAAAGAAGAGGCTGTAGACAATCACGAACAGTAGCATCTGGTAAGAACCAAATGAAGAGAAAACAGAGCTGGAGCAGTTTATAGACTTACACGGGCTGAGATCGTCAGGGAGGCAGAGCTAAGCTGGACCTTGAACCATGAAGAGGAGCTGGAGAGAGGAAAAGGAGCTCCTGATCGGAGGGAGGCTCAGAGGGGTTCTCAGAGAAAGGAACAAGGCAGGTGAGCTGTCCTCAGGCCCACTCCAGGTGAGTGACGCAGCATGGACTGTGTTTTAATAGTGCTAAATTATGTAAGCAAAATAAGTTGAGAAAAAGCTGGAGAATAGCAAACACCCTATGTGGAGAGGCATGGGTATAAGACCTGAGTATGCATGGTCTTCCTGGGAAAACCTTGAGGCACCATCTCTAGGACATTGATACTTTCCTGAAAAGTATTCCCAGTAAGCCGAGGGAAGGGCCGCACCATCCATCAATCTGCTTAGCCAACTCTTAGAGAATCTCAGCTTCCTTTTTAAAAAAAGTTTAAGTCAGTTTTATTGGAGTATGTTATATCCAATAAAATTTACCCTTTTTCTGAGTAGAGCACTATGATTTTTAATAAATGCATACAGTTGTGTAACCACCAGCACAGTGAAGATAGTGGACATTTATATCACCTGAAAAAGTTTCCTCATGCTCCTCTGTAGTCAATATATTGTACTTTCTACACCCAGCCTCTGACTACCTCTTCTCTTTTATTTTTTTTGTCCTTATAGTTTTGCCTTTTCTGGAATGCTATGTAATAGAAACATGCAGTCTGAAGCTTTTTGAATGTGGCTTATTTCATTTAGCATAATGCATTTGTGATCCATCCATGTTGTTACATGCATCAGTAATTCATTTCATTTTATTGCTGAATACTGTTTTCATTCCATGGATGTCCCAGTTTGTTTATTCATTAACCACTTGAAGGACATTTGGGCTGTTTCCAGTTTGGGGCAATTATGAATAAAGCTGCAATAAACTTTCCCATCTAGATTTGTATATGAACATATATTTTCATTTCTCTTGGGTAAATATCTAGGAGGGGGATCACTAGGTCAAACGGTAAGTGTATGTTTAACTTTATAAGAAATTGCCGAACTCATTCCCAAAGCGTCTCAGCTGCCCTCTTAAGCCCAGCTGCTCCTTGCTCTCATGATGCACTAGGGAAGTTTTTAAAGGTAATAATGATATTTAATCCTCATGTATTCATGAATTTCACAATTTACAAAGCACTTTCTACCCATTGTTTTATGTGATCCTTGCAGCTTCCAAGGTAGGAATGATGCCAAATTTAGAGGCAGGAGGTCTGAGCTAGGCTCTTCCAAAATTAGATAAATCCTTTAGCTACCCAGGGCCTCAGTTCCTTGATTTGAATAATGGGAATGATATTCATAGGGGACATCATGGGGATACTTGTGATTAAGAGCTTGGATTTTAATGTCAGTCTTGTGTTTGAATCCTAGCATGGCTACTTACTTTCTGTGATATCAGCAAGTTACTTAGCCTACCTGAGCTTCATGTAAAATGGGAATAATAATAACTACTTCATGGAGCTGTCTGACTGGTTAAATGACATATATGTAAAGCCCTTAATAGAATGTTCACTGCAGAGTAAGTGCTTCATAAACAACAGTTATTGTTGCTATTGACAGTATTATTGCTATGGAGAGAGTATGCCTGAAAGTGACACATACATTGCACAGTGTTATATGAAAGTGAGCCATTTGGAAATTAATAACACTAGAATTCAAGCTACCCAATATGACTGATATTCTTGGTCATAGCACTTCTAATGTGCTTGAATCTTAAGCCCAGAACTCTATCTGGCTCACAATGTGGTCTCTTTAAAATCTTTAAAGAGATTGTTAAAATGATGTCTCCTGTGAATCCAGGCTGCACATCTATAGCAACATGCCCTTTTTTGTCTTTGCTCTTTCTGGCCTCAGAATGCATTCATTAAGGTAGAGTCTGATGACCACAGAAAGAGAGAATTCACTCTTACGGACACAAGGCATCTAGAAGGAAGCTATCTGGGGATCGCCTGGCTCAAGGCATTTTGGGGAGTCATTATTGGAGCCCTGTCCTTCAAGTTGTCTGAGCTGCTTTTGATGCTGCCAAGGCCCTGCAGGGAGTGTGGCATTATAGTTATGAAGGCCACCTGGGGAACCCTTATAGAGTTGAAGAAAGATAGATTTTATGAGGTACACAGACTGTTTTATATACTTTCCTAGAAGTGGCTCTAAACATGTATACACATTCGGTGCTCAGGTGCTACTCGGGCCTGCTGGGTTGGTTGCTGCGTGGTTAATTAAAATAACAGTGGAGCATGTTGTGCACATCACCATTTGGTCATGAGTAGCTCTGTTTGTTTAACTTTTCATTTTGAAATAACTTCAAGCTAAAAGAAAACTTGCTAAAATAGTACTAAAAACTTCAATATACAATTTGTGAAGATGCATCAATTTTTAACATTTTGTTTTACCATAATCTCTCTCTCCACCCCCTTCTCTCTCTCTCTCCCCATATGTGTGTGTGTGTGTGTGTGTGGTGTGTATGCACATGTGTGCATATTTTGTAATTTTTCTGAACCATTTGAGAATAGTTTACATACATCATGCTCCATTACCTCTTAAGACTTTTGTATGCATTTTCTAAGAAAAATGATATTCTCATATGTAACCACTGTACAGTTATCAAATTTAGGAAATGTACCATTGATACAAAATTTGTATTAAACCTGTATTGCATATTCTGGTTTTGTCAGTTGTCTCAATCATGCCCTTAATAGCATTTTCCCCTCCATTTATAGGATCAAGTATAGGGTCACATCTTACATTTAGCTGTCATGTCTCTTTAGTTTCCCATAATCTGTAAGTTTCTCAGCCTTGCTACATCTTTCATGTGATTGATATTTTTGAAGACTACAGAATAATTATTTTATAGACTATCCCTCAATCAGGGTTTGTCTGGATATTTCCTCATGATTATATTTTGATTATGCATCCCTGGTGGGAATACTACAAAGGTGAAGTTGTGTCCTTGTCAGAATATCACATCCAGAAGCCCACCTGCTCTCATTGTTGATGCTAATTTTGATCGCTGGTCAAGTAGTTGTTCAGTTTTTTTTCCTTACAGTTATGATGTTCCCCTTTCAATTAATAAGCTTTCTCTCCTATGTTTAGCACTCATTTGTGATTCCAAACCAATATTTACTATGATGATTATATCACTTCATTCACATTTATAGGTGGACGTTCTACTATAAGGAAAAACCCACTTTCTTATTTATCTGTCTATCCTCTGTCATCTGTCAATCTAAGCATATATTCATGAATTAATATTTTAATCAATGGGTTATAATCCATCACCCTCCTTATTTATTTTGATACCAGTAGGAGCCCCTTCAAGCTGGCTCCTGTGTCTTTTTGACATTCTCTCTGCGTTCTTTTTAAAGATCCATTGCTTTCTGGTTCAGTAAGATATTCCAGGTTTATCTTGTCCTTTTGTCACTCCATTCTTGAATCAGTTATTTCTCCAAGGATCTTTTCTCCTTCTACTAAGGAATGGTATGGAGAAGCCAAGGTCCAGGTGCTAGATGTGCTCATTGCTACTGGAATGTCACTGCTTCTAAGCACTTTCAGTAGACAGAGCTGGGGGGAAAACTATGTGTATATCTTTAGAAATCCCTAATTCCTACCAATACCTTCAAATTCCAGTCCACCTCCACATGATTTTTCCTTGCCTTCCCTCTTTCCGTATTTCCACCTTCCTTCCTCCACAGTGAGAACCTTGACACCAATTACATTAATTGGTTCCACAGTCATTAGTATTCTGTTTTTTCCTTCAGTATGGTTATTTTATTCATTTTAAATACAGTGGATTTATTTGTTTCTTTCTTGAGTTTAGTTTGAGTTTTTCCCACCATCTTTGTTAATTTTATTTTTGAATGCATAGAGCATCCCTATGCTTCCATACATTCAAACTCTACAGAATTCTCCACTCAGAGGAGTGCCCCCCCTCATCCCTGCTATTGTAGTAAAACAAGTTTATTGTTTATATTAATCCTTCCCGTGTTTCCTTATGCAAAATAGTCAGATTTATATGTATTTTCTTATTTATTTTCCTTTTTAACACAAAAGGTAGCATGATATATATACTTTTAACTACTTTTTACAAAGATCCAATATGGCAGTAGATGAAAATCCTACCCTCTGCCTTGTTCTTGCTGTGGATTTTTAACACTTTCATATTGTGGCAAAGAAGATGCTTCTGAAGTACCCCAAGGTTTAGCATAGAATTGGTACCCTATACAGATTGTTGGTTAGATATTTAATTGACCTGGTCATGGATGGTAATGAGGGACAGCACTGAAATATAACTGAGTGTGTGTACTGGACTGTTTAACAACTTTTCTGTGACTCCTATCACCTTCAGACTGAAGTCTAAACTCCTCAGCTTGGCATATATTGGCCTTTAGAATTCTTCCCCAGTTCCATCTTCTTTTACTTGTCCACATAGATCTCATGCAGCTAAAAATCATGAAGTACTTGATCCTCATTCTAAAATACTCTTTCAAACTTTGAAGAATTTGAAATTCCATCTTAGTTGTGTAGGACTCTCTTTCTACCATTTATGCCTGGTCAACATGTAACCATCATTTCTTACCTAACTTACCTGCAGCCTTCTCTAGGAAGCCCTCCTTCAACTACTCTGGCAAACCTATTATTTCTCTAACAGCACTTGGTATACATCACAAATATAGCACTTAATGACCTGTATTGTAGTCCTTGGTTTACTTTTATGTGTCCCCTATGAGATTTTAAATTAGGACCCTTGCTTATCTCCAATGATTAACACAGTGCCTGCTGAAAATATTTTTAACTGATTCATGAAATTGATAAGAGACTTCCCTTGCCTGGATACCAATCTTTTTACATGTCTGATGGATGGTCTACATAAAATTATCTCTACAGGATTGTTACAAATCGAACGCTTTAAGATGCTGTAAGACAATGTGATTTTTTTTTTCCTCCTTAACCAAATTCATCACTGACAGGAAGGGGGCGCCGTTTAACAGCTTGTGGAGAAAGAAAGTCAGCTTTTGTAACTGTTCTTACTTTTATAGAAAGAGATGGTATTGCTATTCTAGATGAAATTGAAATAGATTTCATATTCCTCTCTGAGATGTCAATTCACTTAAACTTTGACATTTGAATTGAGAATGAAGGCAAGGATCCCTTATCTAAGCTCCATTGTAAATGTGTGCATAGCATTAATTATTCTTATAAATTCTGGGTGGCTTATGAAAGGTAAGAATGTTGATAAGAAGAAGGAATAATGGTTAATAACTCCTTATGTTATTAAACTTACTAATACAAATTATACATATGAATGTGTATATTATAATAAAACATCTGGAATTGGAGGAGGTGTTTCTTTGAAAAGAAGTTGACACCAAAGTGTATTTTATAATGCCTGTTTCCATCAGGATAAGCAGCAACAGGAGAAAAAACATTTCTGTCTCTTTCTTGTGTCACCAACAGTAGATGCTTTGTATTAAGGTTATGCACACATTTCAGGGAACTTCGTGCCTGAAACAATGCAGAACCCTTAGTCCTTGGAGGTTCCTTTGGACCATGCGTAGCTCTGAGATCCGAACGATCGAAATGCTCAAGCTGTCTTATTTAAAGGAGGGGTAGTCTTGGTAGAAGCCTCTCCATGCGATCTGCTCCTACTTTCCTGGTGCCTGTTTCGATCTAAGTTGCTTTAAATGCCTGGGCCCAGCCCCACAAGGCATAAATGGAGCTTGTTATTGTAAGAGGCAACCTCAAGCCACTCTCTAGTGCAGTTACATAAATAAGACCAGGGCCGGCTTGGAAGGGGTGTAAATCTCTGGCTAAAATGAGAGAAGAGGGAGCCATTCACTTTAAACCACAGTTAACATGCTGACTGAGTTTCCAAATAAACTTTTATCTTTTAAGACTGATTGCTAGTAATGCTTATAAAAATGAGCCTGAGAATGTGGCCAAGGAAGAAGTGACCACACCTTTTCAGATTCTTCAAGGCTGCCTTCATGGGCATTTTCCTGGGAGCAAGGCAGAGGCAGCTCTGGGTCCTGAGTGTAACTCAGCTTCCTTCCAGACCCAAAGCGGGGCATTCCCCACCGCTCGGCTGCTCTTGTGTCCACTGCCTCCCCCACCCCGCCGCCGCTTTTTCTTGCCAATCACAGAACCCGGAGCTAAACAGGAGAGATGGCCGAGAAGACACGTTTTTAGCCAGCCATTTCCTGCTGCATAAGGGATGCAAAGCCATCCTGCGTTTGCCTTCGGTGTATTACACAGAAAAGCTCCAGGAAGGTGAAGGAAAGTGCCTCATCTTTGAGTGCCTGCCTTGTGGGTATTGCAACAGGAGTTACACAGATTGCACTGCCTGCACTTTTGGAACATTTTGCAAGCCAGAAAACGTTGCTGGGAGATTACAGTTGTCAGTTCTCTTACAAAAGTGACGAAGGCAGCATTTCTTTGAGGTGTTAGCTTCATCTAGCTTTCTGGTTTGTTTTCACTTGATTTAGAATTGTATTTTTCCTTAAGAACGATCTCTTCTGCTGCCAATGTACACAAATGCAAAATAGCAAAAATGTGTTTTGTGTTTGAGCTTATTTGATCTTTCGCTCATAATTAAACTAAACTTTTCTGCTTTAGGTTAGACCTTTGCTGTAAAGATCCATGATTATGAATTACTGCTTTTCTCCCACTTTTTAGAATCTGCACATCTTAAAGTAGTTTTCAGCACTTTCAAGGAATTTGGTTCAGTTTATTTTGGGATGACTCGTATTTTTTCCTCCCTCTGAAATGGATTTTTTTCTTGTCTCCCTCCTTTTGTGTAAGTCGTAATACCAATCAAAGAAAGCTTTTTTGCACAAACAAACAAAAAGCCTTTGATAATTGAAATATAAGTAGCCAAATACGATGTCCTGGGAAATCTTTATAAATACGAGACACAGATTCCCTCCGACACCCTCAAATGCCGGCCACCTTAGGGCACGGTAAAGAGTTATGACTCAGTGAACTGCATGCTGACATGTAACTAAATAAGTAAATAACTGGAGTGAGGGCAGACTGCTGTTTAACGGCTTCCCCAGTTACGTATACACTTCCAAACGAGCATGAAATGTGGGTCTCTGGACATCACTTAAAAGAACCACAAATAAACAGAGTGTGATCCCACACTCCTATTCCTCCTGGGCAGTGAGAAAGCTTGGCTGGGAATGGGGGTGGTTTCTGTTGCTCTTCTGTCCTGTGCACTGGAAACACAAACCCTGTCGCTCAGAAAACTTAGGGTCGCGCTGCTGCTAACAGACCCGTTGAGCTCAGAAAAGTGAGGGGGCAAAGAGTCTGTGACCCGTGGGCCATCACCTCACCTTTAATTTTGCAAAGCATCCCACTCCGGACTCAGATATTTCCATCCTAACATCTGGGCTAAGTCAGCCTAGGGGACTGGGAGCCAGATTTACAAATTCTCAAGTGTAACTCTCTTTTTTCACCTGCAAGATATATGTTAAGCTCAAGCCCTGCCGTCTGAGGTCGAACAGATGCCAGAATAATAGTACATGTGTGTGGAGCACATTTCTTTTGCTTTAAACACAACGTTAGAGCGGGAAAGCCCTTTAGACAGTATCTCTTCTAACCTCCTCTTTCTACATGTGAGGAAACTGAGGCAGAGAACAGCGCTCGAAATCGAGGTCACGTGTCCTTATTCTTGGCCTGCTGCTTTTTACCTTGATATTTAACTGTCTGTATCGGTTATCTGTTATTGTGCAGCAAACTACCCCAAAACTGAGTGACTTAAAATAATGATGATTTATTAATTGTCATGATTCTGTGTCTGCTTGAACGGTTCTGCTACATTCACATGGGCTCACTTATGCAGTGACATTCATCTCAGCAGTTGGCTCGAGGCTGGGTTCACCTGCCCAGCTGACCGGGCTCGGTCTTTCACCCCCGACTTCTTTGCCGCGTGAGGATCTCCGGGTAGAGATCCAGGAAGGCAAGTCCCCTGGTGTGTGCGCCCTTATCAAGCCTCTGCTTGTTCTCTTTGCTGACGTCCTGCTGGCCAAGGCTGATCACATGGCCCAAGTCAGAATGCAGGGGGAAGAGGAATGCACAAAGGTATGGGTATTAAGAGCGTGGCAAACAGGGGCTGTTGCTGTGAACACGCACTGAGTAGCTTACAGCAGCGTTGCGCCAGCAGTGCTCCACGTGAGAAGGGGGCCCTTAAGAAGACTCTAACGCGCTAATGTGCGTCGCGCCCCAGTCCACATTAGAAGAGAACAGGAAGAGGAGCAAATGGCGGTTCCAAATGTATTTGACCTAGATTTCCTTTTCCTTGTGAAATAGCTATTAACACCCTCGGAAAACAGCTTTTAAAGCACTGGCCTAGAGCATTAAGAATGGTCCCTCCTACACCCTGCTGCCCTTCCCCTTCCAGATACTCAGTCATGGAGCTTCGGGATCAAATGCTGACTTGTTGCATTTGCACAGTGGCCAGGCAGGGGTGTGCCTTCTCAGGGGGTAAACAAAGGCTGAAGTGCCTGAAGCTCGTGGACTACAGTGCCTTGGCATAGCCCTGGGACTCTGAGACATAAAAGAGCTATTCTAAGTCAGAACACATGTTATTTCCCTAGGAGTTATAGCATCCCAGAGAACATTGCTCTGCATTAGAAAGCTAGTTCCTGAATATGTCAGATACTGCAGGAAAAAGTGTCTGATATTTTCTGCCCATCTGTTCTGGGTTTTTAGTTTAAAACACTTACTCTGGGTAAGCATAGAATTACCATTTTCTCCAAAATATCCTATTTTTCATAATTAAATCCCATTTTCAATGTGTGACTCATGCACAGTGCAAAAATTTAAGCAGTGCCAATGGTTACACAGTGAAAATTCATCTTCTTCTAGTCCCTAGTTCTCCCCAGAGGCAGTCATCAGTACCTGTTTCTCATATGTCTTTTCAGAGATACTCTATGTTTATACAGGAATATATATATACAAATAACACCATAATACATGTGCTACTCTGCCTCATTCTACTTGTTTCTTTTTTTAAAAAAAACTTCATCAGAGATAGTCTTTACAAGTAGACAGATATTTAGCTGAAAGAACACCTAGAATTTTCCACAGAATTTTCATATTGACTGTTGCATATGAACTTCACTGATGCCTTGAAACTCTTCTGGTTTTCAGATTCATGTCTTTTCATTTTTTACTAAATTGTATTATAGGTCATAAATTTCAGTCAACTGCAACCAGCCATTCTATTTATATTATCTGTTTATATTGTCTGTTCCAGACTGTTGATGTGAGCACAAGTACCTTCCCTTGGTCCTGGAACAGTAAGTAGGTTGGTAACAAAGTAGTGGCAGAATGAACCTAGAGACAACCCCAAGACTTCACTTTATTTTTCTGAGTCTTAGTTTCTTCTTTCACAAAAATGAAGATAATCACAGTGGCCTTGTAGTGAGTTATGATAATAAAATGTGAAAATACATTTGGAAGTATTTAGTAATCTCCAGGTGTTACACAGCTATTATCCAACTCTTTGAATACTGATAGAATAGCTATAGTCAAGCCACCCTTGCTTTTTAGAGTATAGATCTCCCAAGCACCCAACTGATGCCAAGAATGAGTGAAATTCTAAAAATGCAAATCTGATCATGTTACTGCCCTTCAAAAAACTCTCCAATGAATTATCAGTACCAAAGTGAGCTTACAAGGCTTTACGTGATTGACCTTGCCCACGCCTTCAGCTTCGTGTCTCACCACCTAACTCCAACCCACCCCCTTTTTTTCCTATGCTTCAGGAGAGTAATCTTTTATTTCCTAAATATTGTCTGTGGCTCTGGTCCTTTGCACTATCAAGTCTCTCTGCCTAGAAGATTCTTCTTCCTTGGCAAGTGGAGACTCCTCCATACACACACACACCTGTCCTGTCATCCACCCCACCCCCCAGTCCCTCCTACACATCTGGATTCGGTGCCCCTCTCCTCCAGGAGCATCCAGAGCATCGAGTCTTCCAAGATTGAGCCCTGATCCCAGTAGGGGCAATGCTTCATTTCTTGACTCTTCCAAACACTACTGAATTCAGTAGATACACGTGACACATTGTTTTGCTTGAAGGGACTAATATATTAGTTAATACATTTGTAAGGCAGTCAGTGCCCTGGACAACATTTTCTGTGTCCTGGGAAGGGCGAAGTGTGCCTTATGGAGCAAGTTAAACTGAGGGGACCAATATATTTAAATAATAAGATGCTTTTATTGAAGAAAAGGAAACCAAGTGATTGTCTTTACTGTCAAGAAAAAGCAGTTATCTTATAATCTTCCCTTCCAGACTCTCTTCTAGAGAAAAGGGCATCTTTGATATAAAAACTGAGGAAGAATCCTGGGTCCAGTGGGTGGTGGAGAGTGTGGAGGAATTGGGAGGGAGAAGGCAGCTGGGGAGTTGTTTGAGGTGGCCAGCTCCAAATCCAGCCACACAGTATGAAATTGGACCAGCCTAATCCCCGGCTCTGGAATGAGGTGTGGTTCTGAGAGGGAAGCTAGGTCTCGAACAACGATGATATCCTGATATTATCAGGGCCATGTGTGAGCGTGTGCATGTGTGTACGTGGGCGTGTGGGATTAGTATGGGGAATCTGGAAGACCGTGGGAAGAAGATCTGTGGTGTAAAAGTCTGCATGTCTGGTTCGCCAGCAGGAGAGTGACGGAAAAACAGCGAGAAGAAATAACCATATCCAGTCATTGAATTCCGTTGATCTATTTAATGTAAATTATCTAGTAGGTCCCTATGATAAAATACTACTTCGATTAAAGATCAACACAGCTCTTCGTTATTGTCCTCTTAAGATTTCTTCTCTTCTTTCTCCTGCTCTCTTTGTCTTTCTCTGTTTTTCTGGTCTGTGTGTGTGCACGTGTGTGTGTGTGTGTGTATTGAAGCTTTTCTGGATGTATATATTTAGAATGCCTTTAAAATGTTTTAAATGCCAGGAAACCTCCTAATGGTATTGGTTGCTAAAATGGAGGTCACTTTTTATATGAATTTACGTGTTAATCAACCTTTTTAAAGTTTGTTTTTCTTTTTCTTTCCTAAATTTTGGATTGGAACATGCTGCTCTGCATATACCTGAAAGAAGTTTATGAGAAACCAGAGTCCATATCAGAAAATATTAACCAATTGTGACCTTGTTAAAATAATTAAATGGTGATGTCATAAACAATATTAAACATCCAGTGAGGTTTGCTCCTGCATTTCAACCTTCATGTTAAGTCATCAGAGTAGTGCAGCGCTGTGGAAGAGCAGCAGTAACCTCTCAAAGAGTAGGGAGCTTGCTTGAGTGGACAGCAAGGGCTGTGCAGCATCCTCTCCATGCAGTGTGTGGTGGTGATGAGATTCTCCCTGGGGAAGTGTCTGCAGGAGACTTGGGGAGATGATGGAGCTGGGTTTTTAATACTCTGGTTTTTAGACTTGAGCAGGTTGATATGGCCCATATTCCTGATACGTGAAAATTTTTGAAAGAAACCATTTCCCAGAGTGCCTCAGAGGACTTCATCTAGATTGATAGACAAGACCCTTCAGAGAGTGGTGCCACCAGCACTGACCTCACCTGAGGGACAGCACAGCGGGTGGGCAAGAGCTTGGGCTCTGATACGTGGCAGAGGCCCATCTGGATTTCAGTCTTGTCATTTATTAGTTGTAGGAACATGGGCAATGTACTTAAGTTCTCTTACCTTATGTTTCTTCATATTTGAAATGTGTATAATAGCACAATTGTTAATTGTCACTTGGTTGTCCTAGGATCAAATGGGGAAATTAATGTATGCGCGGCATGTAAAAAGTGGTCAAGAAATGTTAGCTTCATATTTAGTTCAGATATCACTTTCATAGTATAGTTCAGGTTTTTGTTTATTTTATTTTATTTTTAAAGTAGTATGCACACATGCTTTAAGGATTCAATTAGTTCTACAAGATTTATTATGAAATACGGTTGGTCTCTGCCCCCTGCTTGTCTCTCTCGTCTCACCCTCCCTTCCCATCTCCGTCCCCCAGAGAAATCACTTTCAATTCATTTAGCTTGTTCTTCTGGTATTTACCTTGCTATCTCTAAATCGGAGCTTCTCAAACAGTAAGCAGCAAATGCATTACAGGTGTCAGGAGATATTGATCCTTTCTGCCCACAGGGTGGTCAGGTGGAACCTGGGGTGGCCTGATCCCCTGTCTCATTGCCTCCAGTCTCGATTTTCTTTTCTATTTGTTCCTGTGTGCCTTATAAATGTGTGTGTGTGTGCTGTCTTGAACAAGATTGGGAAGCTTTGCTAAATATAGTGCTACTTACAGATGTTTCTGTTTAGGCATTAAGCATTGACTTCACACACACACATACACACACATTTCCTGTTCCCCCCACCCTTCCAACTTAGTTCTCATAATTTTGGTTATATGAATATTTATTGTTTCCTGTATTATGACTAGGTAAATCCTGAATCATGTACTAAATCATAATTTCTTCTCCTTTTCTGCACAATTTTCTCTCTAGTGAATACTTGTCTTGATTTTTTTCTTTGTTGAGTTTCCTATATACTTACCACTAATTCAGCCCAAATTCTCTACCCATTGTCAAAATCTTCAAGTATTCTTTACATTTTATATTCTAAGAAAAATCTCAACCAAATCCTATCTGCTTCTAGTGGATTTGGTTGTCTTCTCCTCTTGGTGTACATCTTTCATTATCTTCGGGTCTTTTCCTATTTCCAGAGTTGGATTCCCTCTTACTATAGTTACATCTTCTATTTTGATCACTTTCTTGTTTTACTGGGCCGCATTATCCAGTAGCTCTAGAAAAAAGGGATATGAGAAGTTATACTCTTTAAAGAGCATGGCGTGCCTTAAAATGTCATTATTCTAGTGTCACCCTTGATTGAAAGTATGGTTGGGTGTAGAATTTTAGGTTGTAAATCATTTTCCCTCAGAATTTGAAGGCTCTGGTTCATTGTTGTCTACCTTCCAGCTCTGTTATTGCGAAGTCCAATGCTATTTTTGATTCCTCATCTTTCGTATGTGACTGCTCATTTCTCTCTCTGGAAATGTGTATGGTCTTTGAACTTCAAGATGCTGTATATTGGTATGAGTCTGCTTGCATTTGCTGTGCCAGGCATTTGGCAATTCATATTGTTCTGAATATTTTTGATAACAGTTTTTCACTGATCGCTTCCTTTCTTCCTTTTTATCAGTGTTTACTTTCTGGAACTCCTATTATTTGGATATCAAAAATTCTAGGCTGATTGTAAGTTTTTGTAGTCTTCTCTCCTATTTTCCATCTCCTAGACATTTTGTCCTGCTTTTTCGGAAATTTCCCTAATTTAATCTTGCAATTCTACTGACTTTCTCATTCCTGTTGTTATATTTACTTCCAAGACCCTTTTAATATTGTCAGAATATTTGTTTTTATAAAGTACACCCAGTTCCTACTTTATGAATGTAATACATAAATAATGGTTTTTGTTGAAGTTTTTTCTTGCTTTTTTTTTTTTTTTATCTCCAAGTTGCTTTGTTCTTCACTTGCATTTAGGTCCCTATCTTTCATGTTAGCATCTTTTCTAAATGGTCTGATTGTATTTTAGCGTGATTCTCTTCAAGGCTGATGTGAAATTCTGAGCGCTTTGGTGGAATTTGTCAACCAGAGTCTTCAAAGTGGAGAGGTGATCTGGATGGGCTGTCTTGTGGAAACTCTTAATGCCAGTACCTTTGTATCTGGGCTAGTCAGCTTCCCAGAGATATTTTCCAGTCTTTTCCCCACAGGGTAGCGAGTTGATTTTCAGTGTTCTACAAGTCCATCAGTGATGGAAGACTAGGAATGAGGTAGTTCGGTGGATCTCAGCACCTGGCATGTAAATGTGCACGTGATCTCGCTAACTGCAGGAAGGTAATACCATCCTCAACTATGCTTGTGTTTCCCTGTCCAAAGGCCTTCTGATTATTTGCACCTGGGGAGAGAACGTAGGGATTTAAGTGTTTCTTAAGCAAACTTTCATGGGTTCCCTACTTTTTAAGCCTTACCCTCACTTCCACTCTTGGAGGTAACTGGTGCTGGGCATTCCTGAATTGGGGATGGGGGCATTCTGCCATAAGTGTGGTCACATTTTAGCTTTTCCTACTGCCAACTTGGAATTCGTATTACTCAGGTTTCCTGATTTAGCACTAGTTTCCGAAGTTTTGTTGCTGTTTTCTCTTCCATTATTTTTTTCATATGGTTTTATGCCTTAAACATATTTCCTTCATGTCATTTTCTTAGTGCTTCAGGAAGGTGCAAGAGTACGTGCATGTGTTTATTTTGCTGGCTTCACCTGGAAATCTCACTTGGGTTTTTCCCTTCCATCTCTTTGATTATTCTGTCCTCTCCAGTTGTAATGTCTTTCTGTTGACCTTTTTTCCCTTCACTGATGCCCAACCCTAGCCATGGCTGCATCCTCAAGCCTTCATTAATAGCTCTAGCCCACAGGAATACTTTATTTTCTTGGCCCTTAAAGCAACTTGACTTTTCTCTACTTAGTACCTGGATTTCCACATGCCTCTGCTGTTGAAATTGCTAATACTACTATTTCTAGTAATAATAATAATAATAATGTAAAAGAACACTAGGATTTACTGAACGCTAAGCGCTATTCTAACTGCTATACATATGGTGTCTAACCTCATCCTTACAACAGTTCTTTCAATTAGGTGCTGTTTTTTCTCTCCATTTTACAGACTGGAAAATTGAGGCACTCAGAAGTTAAGCAAACTGCCCCTAAATCACACGACTCATAATTGGTGTAGCCAGATTTTAAAATGCAACTATCTGATTCCTGTGTGTGTGTTCTTAATTATTTGGAACAGTTATGAGAAGAAAGTACTATTATGCCTATTTCACACATGAGGAAAGAGTGGTCCAGAGAGTCTATATGGTCTTCCCAAAGTTTCTTTACGGCCTGTAGGAGACAGAACTGAAGTTTTGTGATAACAAGTCCAGGACTCTACCAAGATATCACATTATCGAAATCAGTAATGCCCTTTCCTAATTAGCGAAATGTTGTGTCTCACTGTTTCAGGTTTTCACTAAATTGCTGATGAACTGATTAAATACTTACCATGTGCTGCATGCAAATGCAATATGTGGTGTTAAAAATACATTTCTAGCATTTCAGCATCGAATTACAGTTTGAGAACATTTAATCCAACTGCCTTGTCTGGCATATACAGGTGATACTCAAAGAAGCTGAGTAACTTGTCCAAGCTTACTTCACTAATTACTAAAGAGGCAGTGTTAAAACCCAGTCATCCAATGTACTCTTACTTGTACATAATAAAACACCTTTTAAATGACTCGTATTGTTAGCAACTTAAAAAATAAACGTCACTTTTTTCTAGAGCATTTGTTTAATTTAGCTGAAAATCTCATTATAGAATATATTTTTTTCTTACAAATAAAGTTTCTTTGTGTCAGATATTATTTTCCATAGTAAACTAGAGTTGTTTTCCAGCTGATGTATTTTGGCTCCTCAAGCATGATAAAAATCACACAACATAGCAAACTCACAAATATCTATATTGTTTTAAAATGTTTTGTTTTTTCCTGCTAAAGCATGCGTGACTCGGAAAAAGAGGTCACGGTACTAATGCAGCCCTGAAACTTAAAATACCACAAATCAGAAACAGGGTTTCTTCTCTTCTTGATCCGCAGAAGAGGGCCTGTGTTCTATGTGCTATCTCTTTAAACTCAGTCTTGGGTTTTATCTCAGTTCCAAGGTAAATATTCTTTAAAAGTCCAAATCTCTTAGCTGTTCCTTTAAAAGGTTTATCTTGTGCACATATTGCTTGTTTATTTAGCAACCCTATGAAGCTATTGAAGTGTTTGTTTAGTAGTCTTTCTAAATTATTTATGGTGAGAGCCAGCTAATCTTTGGTCACAGTGAATTTCACGTTCTGGGAATCACTAGTCTGATTGATTATATTTCCAGTTGGGAATTTCTACAAAGTGATGAAGCTTACATTAGTGTCACATCTTCAAGCACCTTTCTGCAGAGAGAAGTGAGCTAGTCTTTGCACACTTGATCTTACTCCCAAAGGAGAGAGTTTGGGAAACCAGTGTGCCTGTGGATATTGGGAAGGTATTAATGACCTCCATATTCATTCATTTCTCTCTTCCTTTCTTTTTTTTAAATTGTTGAGGTGGAAGTAGAGAACTGAGGGGAACTTAGTCAGGCACTCCGAAAAAACTGGAAAAGTAATGAAGATAGGAAGCAAAATATAAAAATTCACAGCAAATATGTTGCGTAAGAAATGTCAACAATACAGGGGAAATGCAAGCTTTGGCTCCTGGTCCTATCTTAAGTCTTGGCAGTTTTACAATTCAGGGCAAATGACCAGCATACCCTGAGCTATCCTTCCCTGGTTCATGAAAGGGCCTCAGTAATTTTAAGAAAAGGGAGTGTTCAACTTCATCATTGAGGGCAAAGATTACAATCATAGCATGTTAGCACTCAAAGGGAATTCATAGATCATCTACTTTCTAGTTCAAGCTTTCTGTTTCACAGTTGAGGTCGCTCTGAGGCCAAGAGAAAGGATATAAGTTTCCCGGAGTCATACAGTAAGTTAATGGCAGGACATTGATCAAAACCCACCCAAATCTTGAATCCCAGACAACAATGTCAGCAATAATGCATTAAAATGCAACTAAAATCCCAACTACTTAACTTGGCTGACCTCATCTTCTGTCACTCTGCTCATTCCTCCTTCTGCTTCTGCCACAGTGGCTCTCTTGATCCTGGGACATACCAACACATTTCCTGTCTCCAGATTTTGGCAATGGTTGTTCTCTGGGCCAGGAATGCTGCCTTCTACCCTTGCCCATCTTGTCTTCATGGGTTATTCTTCTGTCAATCAGATCTGAGTCTCAGACTTAATGCCCTGTCCTCAGTGAGCTCTTCCCTGACTAGGTAATGCTAAGTAGCTTCCCAGGATCTCTTTATCATATTATCATATTTTATTTCCCATCATAGTGCCTACCATAATCAATTTTTGGTTGTGGTTGTTCCCCAAATGGAATGTAAGCTCCATGAGTGTATTGATTTTGTTTATTGCATTCATCAATGTCTGGGATATGCCAAGGATATACAATTAACACATATTAAATAAATAAACAAATAAATAATTTGAAGATACACATAGTCAAAAAATCTCATGTGGTACAGACGTTTGTTTTACACATTTCAAATTCATGAAGCTCTGTGGTTTATTCTTAATCAACCTTTATAAATGTACATATCTCAAAACAATGTATAATACATAAATTTATGTATGAAAATGCATGCACATATATATGGATATACATACATAAGCTTCAACTATTGGATCCTACCTAATTAACAAAATATTGACATAAAAAGGGAAGAGTGATGCACATTTTATGATTTCTCATTGCATGGAAAATTGTTTGCCTGGGGGCATCTTTGAATTGTGCAGGAACCCCAGTTCTTGGAAAATTTGAGCCTCCTGTGGTGTTAGTAAGAGAACAGTCACTGACTGTTGGAGATGCAGAGATCGGTAATGTCTACTGAGTTCATCAGCAGCTTCACACCTGAGGCAGCTTGGAGACACAGAGGACTCTAATGAGGATGATGCTTACCACTTCCATGTAGCCAAACAGGCTACAATGTTCATTGTCTTCTTGCCTGGAACTTCACTGATGTGAGAGTGATGTTTACATTTCTAGTTTCACTCCTCCTAACTTGACAGGCCTAGGATGGCCTGGGTGGGAATAGAAAAAACACAAAAGGAGTGGTAAAGGCCCATTTTCACTGTTCCTGCCTCCCAGTCTCCACACACACTCAGATGAGAGAGTTGCTCTCCCTATTTGAAATTGTAAAGACACTGTTAGCTGTATAAGTACTTTCTTGTCAAATACTAAATGTCGCATTTTAAGCATCTAATAGTTGCTCTAATCTGGATAGTTTATACTTGGCTCTTAAGGATAGAGGACTGGAGTACAAAGGGGACTGTGACTCCTCTGACTTTCATCAAAAGGGAAGCAGAGTCTATCTTTCTTTGTCCATCTGGGCACTTGTTCTAGAAAAAAAAAGGAGGAGACCCCTCTTTTGTAGGCAAATGAATTAATTTGCTCCTAAAGTGTCATGAAAGCAATAGAATCATAAATCTCTAAGTGAAATTCACATCTCTTAAATGTCATTGGGGCAAAACTTTACTTGTCCCATGTTACCAAAATGCTCTGGTTTCTCCCCAACACCAGAGAGGTATTCATTAAATCATGATCTACTGACAAAACACCTATTAGCTCTATAAAGATAATGATGCACTCTTCTCACAACACCACTGCCACCATTAGGATACAATTTGAGACAGACTAGTATTTCAGTATTGTGTCCATAAACAGGAGGGAAACATCAGAATCAGACTCTTGGTTTTCCTTTTAAAAAGAATAGGTGCATGATGCCAAAAACACAAGTGACAAAAGACAAACAGATACATGGGCTTCATAAAAATTTAGAACTTTTGTGTTTCAAAGGACACCATCAAGAAAATGAAAAGACATCCACAGAATGAGAGAAATTTGCAAATCACAAATCTGATGATACTTGTATCTAGAATATATAAAGAACACTTATAACTCAAGAATCAAAAGACTACCCAGTTAAAAGTGGGCAAAGGATCTGAATAGACATTTTTCCAAAGAAGATATACAAATGGTCATTAAGTACATAAAAAGATGCTCAATATCATTAATTCCCTATCCTACCCCCTACCTCCTCCAGGCCTTAAGAAACTGCTAATCTACTTTCTGTCTCTGTAAATTTTCCTATTCTAGGCATGTCATGTAAATGGAATCATTCAAATATGTTCTTTTGTGACTGATTTCTTTCATGTAGCTTAAAGTTTTCAAGGTTCATCCATATTGTAGCATGTATTGACACTTCATTTCATTTTATGGCCAATTGGTATGCTTTTGTATGGATATATTATAGTTTATTTATCCATTTATCAATCGACGAACATATGGGTTGTTTCCACTCTGGTTGTTACGAGTAATGCTGCTATGAACATTTATTTACAAGCTTTTGTGTGTATATATGTTTTCATTTGTCTTGGGTATATACCTTGGAGTAGAATTTCTGGGTCATATTATCACTCTATGTTTAACCCTTTAGGGAACTCCCAAAATGTTTTTTAAAAGTGCTTGCAACATTTTACCTTCCAGTCTGCAATGCATGATGACTCTGATTTTTCCTCATCATCTCCAACACCTGTTATTATCTGACTTTACATCCTAGTGGGTGGGAAATGGCATCTCACCTTGTAGTTATTATTTTCATTTCCCTAATAACTGATGATGTTGAACATCTTTTCAAGAGCTTTTTGGCCACTTGTATATCTTCACTGGTGAAATGTCTATTCAGATCCTTTGTCCATGAAAAAAAATTAGCTTATTTGTTTTTATGTCATTGAATTAAAGGGTTCTTTATATATTCTGGATACAAATCCATTTTCATATATAAGATTTGCTCCCATCATGTGGCTTGTCTTTTCATATTCTGGATGGTAGTTTGCACCATAAAAGTTTTACATTTGTCTGTTTAAAATCTGTTTGTCAATTTTGTCTATCTATCTATTTTGTCTATTTGCCAATTTCTCTATTTTTTCTTTGTTACTTGTGTTTGGTGACATGTTTAAGAAACCATTTGCCTAATTCAAGGTCACAGAATTACTTCTATGCTTTATTGTAAGCATTTTGTAGTTGTGGCTCTGACATTAAGGTTGGTAATCCATTTTGAGCTATTTTTATATGATTTGAGGTAGAAGAAGTCCAGATCATTGATATGGTTGGATTTACATGTACCAATTTGCTTTATTTTTTTCCCTATGTATTTCATGTCTTTTGTTGTTGTTTCTCTCTCACTCTTTCATTGCCTTTTTTTATTAAGTGAATATTTTCTAGAGTAACATTTTAATTCCTTTAATGATTTTTAATTATAGTTTTGAGTTATTTCCTTACTGGTTGCTCTAGAGCTTACAACACACATCTTAACTTATCAGAATACACTTCAGGTTTATACACTTAGGCCTAGTGAAATATAGAAAGTTTCCTCCTATGTAACACCATTTCCTCCCCACCTTTTTAAACTATTACTGTTGCACATATTATGTCAGTGTATATATACTTTAAATGCAGCAATACATTTTTATAATTACATATGTATTATATATACTTTATATATTATATATTTTAAATAACCTGAGAGAAAAAAAGTATAGCAAGTATATATTTACAGAGTTTGTTATATTGATTATCTTACTTACCCTTTCTGCTTCTTCTCAATTCTTTCTGTGGGTTTGCTTTAGCATCTGGTATCATTTCCTTACTTCAAAACAGCTTTGTTATTGTCAGATATTTGTTACATTTCAGTATATTATGACCCCAACAATGCAGTATGTGCAACAATGCACACACTGTTTTACATAATTGCTTTTTGAATCAGTCAAGAGAAGAAAGGAGAAGAAATATGTAATTATACTGTCTTTTCCAGTTACCTGCATAACCATCATTATCAGTATTCTTTTGCTTTTCATGTGGATTCGAATTACTGGCTGGTGTCACTTGCTTTCAGCCTGAAGAACTTTTAGTATTCCTTTTATAAAAGGTCTACTAGCAACAAATTCTTTCAATTTTTGTTTATCTGGGAATAACTTTATTTTGCCTTCATTTTTTGAAAGATACCTGTGCAGGATGTAAGATTCTTGGTTGATATTTTAACTTCCAGCTCTTTTAATATGTCATCCCACTGCCTCTGGCCACCTTGATTATGAGGCGATGTCAGCTATTAATCTCATTGTGGTTTCCTTTTATGTGGTGAATCATTCTTCTCTTGCTGCTTTAAGATTTTTTCTTATTTTAGATTTCAGTATTTTATTACAACATGTCTGGGTGGATCTTTGGTATAGAGGTGCTTCTACCCTGAGGTGAAGCAGACCATGAGGGAAAAGCTCCATAGCTCGCCAGAGGGTATCACTGTACTGAAGGTATGGGTGGGGACTTCTGTCCTTCGAGCACTTTCACTCTGTGAGTAAGCATGTGGGAGGGCAGATAGGCAGCCCCTGGTCTTCTGGACTGTTGTTGATGTGAGGCCTCCTACCTATGAGTGAGCTGAGATAGGGGCAGTCAGGATCCCAGTATTCTTGACCTACTGGGCCTGGGGGAGAGCTTCTGCTTTATGAGTGGGGGCTGGCCAAAGAAAAAAGACATGGTTGGTTCACTTATCTTCTGTTATTATTCATGCATTCTAGTATTTGTTTATGTCTTTCTATATTTTTGTCCAAAGTAGCGAAACTTGTGCTTCATAGCTCATTCCAGATATTCACAGATCGTTATACATAAAAATATATCCTGTTCATTGCAGCAACAGGACCCTTCTAGTAGAGCGTTCTGTGCTGCTCTTTACTTCGTTACATGCATGCATTACTACCCAGCTCAGCTTTAAGCGCCTGAAGCAAAAATTGTTTCTTACGCTTTTTTACTCCTTTTTAGCACTTGGCCCAGGGCAGATCATACACTGTGTATTTAGTGAATTTTGTAGAGTGAATTCTCTGCACATATTTAATTCCAGCTTATGGGAACCTCTTCTCTTCAGAGGAGCAAGCATGGCCCTTATAGATGAACTCTGATCATTTTATGGTTCTTAATATGTAATGTATCTCAAGTGCTTGCTCATTAATGCCGTATTTACAGTTACAGTGCATGAATATACCCAGTTTTAGTTGTCTGAAACAAATCTTATGTTACAGCAGTTGTTCTAAAGCCCCAAGAACTAAAGATTACTAGGAAAGATAGTCTCTGTTTTACAAAGGCATAATATTTCATTCAATAAATGTTTATTTTTTTTTAAACTAGACACCACGCGGGATGTCATGGATTTACAAATTTGAATCAGATACAGCATTACCTTTAGAAAATTAGAATCCAATGGAGAAGATTCTAATAAGAAATAAGCAAAAACTAAAAAATAGCACAAATACAGGGCAAACTGCATCATTGGCACACTATATTGTGGGTCTGTGAAATCCTTCAATTGAGGGACCCTGGACAGGTACTCATTTGAGGAGATGGAACTTTAGAGCCTCCTGAGCCTTGAAAAGTAGAAGATGGACATAATAAGCTGGGGGTCTATGGAAAAGAGGTTGAACAAAGTCCCCAGAGGAGAAATCTAAAGGGCTTTTAAAAACTATGGGCATTCCAATATATTTGTATCATTAGGGTTCATGATAAGTTGGAGTGGGATACAAGAATGGACACTTAGGTTGAACCAGATCCTGAAGAATCTCAGGTGGTACCTTGATGAGTTTTCAGTTTATTTCATTCTCACCATTCGGATAAAATTGAGTTACTGAATGTTTCTAAAGGACTGAATTATTAGATCTAGAGCTACACTGTCCAATATGGTAGCTACATGTAGTTATTTAAGATTAAATAAATTAAGACTTGTTCCCCAGTTGCACTAGCCATATGCCAAGTGCTCAATAACCTTGTGGCTAGTATCTACCATATTAGATAGCTATCCATGCCAAAATTTCTATTGGACAATATTGTACTAGATTTTAGGCTCTGACGTCAGTAGAAAGAAGAGTTTGTGACGTATGGAAGTAGAGATGGGGAGATGGGAAAGTAGAAGTGTAACTGGTATATGTTTTCAAAGTAGGTATGAAAGGTATCTGAAGGCTCAGCTAGAGTAATGACAATATAGGGAGAGCTGAGGACACCACTGTGATACACGTGTTAGATATTGACAAAGGATTCTATAATGAATTACCTGTTAAGAATGAAGTGAGGAAGATAGATACAATAAAACAGAAAGCGGGCATACTTTGAGTGCCTGGGTAGGCAGTGGTGCCCTTCACTGAGATAAGTGGGGTATAAAAGGAGTTAGTTAACAGAGGTTATCGAAATAATGAGTGCAGTATATTAATGCTGGGTTTGAGTTTCCTGTAGAAGAGCAGGTAGAGATTTCCAGGAGACTGAGAAGAATATTCTAGAGCTTAAGAATATATTCATACTTAATATTTCTTACTTAGAGGTAATGGTTAAAACCATAAAGAAAAGAGAATAGAGTCAAAGTAAACACCTAGAGGTATTTCACTATTTATTTCCCTTTTGTTCAATTCTTGATTAAAGCAATCTAGGTCAAAATTTCAAAGTTCATCCGTTGTTTCCAATTATTCTAATAGTATCTTGGTTTCTGAAGCATGGTGACTTAGCATGCCCAGTGACCCAAAGGCTAGTATATTTCTTTGAGGCACCACATGTACAGTTTTCCAGATACCATCAAATGATTTGAGGTATTGAACTCTTCTTGTGTAGTACAAATGACTAAACTTGACCCAGGACATGGAGTGATATTTGTGGTGCATTAAATTTTGTTTTTAGATTAAGATATAAATATTGACATAGCACATATTACTCATCTCTAATCACTAAATTTGTATCCCTATATCCTTAAAGGATTTTATTCATTTATTTCATTTAGCTAGCATTTACTGATTATGTACAAGATTAACAAATGCAGGAGATACACAGACTTCTACAGCTCAGATCCTTGCTCACAAGGATTACTTTTCAGTAAGAGAACAAATATGAACACAAATAATCACAATACAGTGTGATTAACGCTAGAGAAGTATAAATGGAGAAATGCATTAAGATCTAAGAATGCACAGAGGAAGGAAACTTTCTCTGGGGGAGTCAAGAAAAGTTTTCCAGAGAAAGTAACTTCTGAGGCAGTTGTTGAAGAATGAAGAGCAGAGTGTGTGCTGAGCCCCCATGTGTGGAAGACCTTGGGTGACTTACTATACTGCAGAGGCCAGAGAAGGCAGGTGAGGCTAGATTCTGATCAGCTTTTTATGCCATTCTGATGAGTTTGGGTTTATATTGGAAGAAATATAACCAACGGGAATTGTTTAAGGGTTTAAACATATGAGATGGTATTGTGGGGTTCCAATTTAGGAAGTTACCTAGCAGCAATGGGGCACATGGAAAGTATAGAGGTGACATTGGTGGAAACACCAGTTAGAAACTTGCTGGTATAAACCATACTTGAAGGGGGTTGGTAACAAATTGATTCCAAAGATATTTAGGGTGTACTACCTTGTACATACTACATTGGACATTCATGAGACTTAGGTATAAGTTAGAAATAGCATCTGGACTGATACCCAGACGTTTGGCTTTAGAGCCTAGGCATAAGGAGGTACCAGCTCTTGAAGCAGGTGTGGGGCATGAAGATGAATTCTAGTTTGGTAATATTGAAGTTGAAGTTCCTTTGGCTTATTCAGGGGAGATGTGCACTTGGAGTTATGATTCAAATATGGTTCAAGTATTATCTCTTACCTGTACTGAATGACTATTTACTAATCCTATACATATTGATAATTTAGGGTCCCTATTTAGTTTTCATTCCATGGGTAATGGCATGGAATTGGCCTCCAGATCTGAGGTAGTTAATAGAAGGTGAGATGCTATTTTCTGAGCTGCCGCAGAGTAAGAATGGGCATGAGACTTCGTGTCACCTTAGTTTGCCACATGGACTTAAATCTCATATACATGCTTTCCACTGTCTCACCCTCGAATATCCCTGAGCATTTTACTACTGCTTCCCTCCCATAAATTATTCTCTCTTTGATGTCTCTTTCTCTCTCCCTCCTTTCCCGTTTCCTCCCCGAACCCATTCCTCTAATTTTTCTCTGTTTTTAGACCCTTTCTTTTTGAATACTTTTACCTGCTGGAAAGCTAATTTCTTTCCTGGACATATCCCTCAGACCCCTTTTACTCCCCACTTTCATCTGTTGCATGACAACCCTTCAAAAACCAGCATTTTGGAGGTAGATGGAAACTTAGCTAATATCTTATGTAACGCCTTGATTTTGCTGATTTTGTGTTGGCAGAGAGGAAAGAACTTGTTCAAAGTCACATCACTAGACAGTGCCTTGCATGCACTTTTGATTATCTAAATCCCTATTCAATTCTTTTAAAGTGCTTTCTATTTATAGTATAAATATATACATCATGGATTTTTAAAACATGAAACATGGGTTATTGGTTACAAATGCATTTACCTTGTACATTAAGAAACACATTCTGAGACTTGTTTTAAAATGTTTCCTCTAGCCCATTTGAACTTTATCATGTTTGTTTATTAATTTAATGAAATTGCATTTAGATTTTCTAATGAGTATTTTTTTAGTTTGTTGCATAAATAGAATTCTTTTCAAATTTGACCTGTATATTTAATATGGTTTATAAGTGTTAATTTGTTGAATTACAAATGTATTCTTAAAATTTTTCCCTTTAAAACACATTTACAGTTTTTCTGGTTGAATTAATACATAGTCATTACACAAAATTTAGAAAATATTAAAAATTAGAAGATTTAAAAAGCCACGCATGGTCTCATTAAGTTATACAACACATTTTTTTAGTGTAGATCTTCATTTATTTTTTTTCTCTGCATGTTAACATGACTCTTCCATAAGATAATTTTTATTCTTCTTTTTCTAACCTAACACTTATATGTAGTTCCATGATATATATCCTTATTAACAATTTTGATGGATTTGTAATATTCTACCATGCTTCTATACCATATATATGAATCTGTCAGTGCCCTTATATTCGGATATTTAGCTTATTTTCTACTTTTTTGTAGTATGTATAATGCTATAAAGAATATCGTTGGATTGAGAGTTTTGTCAGATTTGGGGGATTATCATAGTTATCCCATGGTAGAGACACTGAGTGAAAGGGAATAAATATTTGTATATGAGGGTAATGCTGTGGACCTGGACTCAGCACAGATACATGCCACAGGTGACTCCTGAACAGTCTTGATGAATATGGTCTGAGAACTCTCACTCTTGAGCTCCCCTGGGACCAGCAGAATAGTTATGAATAGCTACTTGTTTTAGTTGGGTTAAGCCTTAGTGGTTTTTACTACATTAAAAAAAACTTATTTGCCTCCAATTTCATTGATTCCAAGAAGCAAATTATCCTGGATGAAGATAGACCTTGATTATAGATTATTAGGGAGGAAAGATACTAGAAAACAATTTCTTCTAATGCATGTCTCTTCATCCAATTCCTATAATTGGATTCCCATAGATGAACAAATTACAGGAGAGATTGATATTCTCTATTGTAGTAATATAATACGTGTAAACTGCAGTACACTCACAGAGAAGGATATGTTGCGGATATAGCCAGGGAAGGCTTTGCACGGCAGTGATTCTTAAGCTGGGTCTTGAGGATGAGGAGTAATTTGCCTCATAGACAAACAAGTAGGGAATTCCAAATGAAGGAGCAGTCTGTTCAGAAGTACAAAGGCAGGAAACTCATTGCCTTCATCAGAAGTGGACATGGCTGAGAGGATGGCAGTGAGCCTAAGAGTAAGACAGCTACAGAACATGGTCAGGAAGCCAGGTCACTAAGGCCTGTAGGCTCGAAGGGGAACTTTATTCCATAGAGGTTGGTAAACCTCTATGAGTATTTTTAACCAGGGAAGAAAGCACATTTTGTATCTAGGATAGTAAAAAGTAGTTAAAATTGTTTAACTTGCCACTGAACAAACTGCATGTTTTTCATCTCAATGCATTATCAAGTTGGCATGTGCTGTAGTTTCATTAATCAAAGAGGAGTTTGCTGAGATGGTATTCAGTGACATGTAATTCATTCTTTTCTCCATGTCTATGAGCAGTAATATTTTTAGAAATTACACCCAATTGTTTCATGAGTGAAGTAGCCACAAGAACTACTAAAAGTAGTGCTTTAGTGAAATCCTTCTCTAAATGATCTTATGTCTGACCTTCTGTACTTTATCTTCCAAAGATCAGCTTGTGGTGTTAATTATGGGGTAAGTAAGCAGTTACTTCCTACAGCAAATCAGCCAAAGTCCAGGTTAGCTCTGGAGGTCCCCCGGATCAGAGCTCTGTGTTTCTTCAGGTTTCAGTTTACCAGCCTCAAACCACTTAAAAGCAGGAGGAGGAAAGACTGGGGAGTGATCAGTTTACAAGTGACCTGGGAGTTCACAGCTTTCATCCCTGGAAATCACAGTCCATATAATAAGCCTTGTGCAGATACAATTGGGACAAATTGACTCAGGCTTCTTGCTTTCAGAAATGAAAACCCTTCTTTTCCCTTATCAGTGTCCCCAGGCCTGAATTGTTGGAATCAAGCATTTGAGGGAGGATGGTAGGTGTTCTAAGGTCAAATAGAGGATGTAGGTCCTCAGTAAGAGTGTAGGCTGTTAAGTGGCACCCAACTGTGTTAATTGGTTAATAGGGCTCTAGCTAGTTTAGGGACTTAAAAGTCATATGAGAGGAACCATGCCTAGCCTGCTTTTTCCTTTCTAGGCAAGCGAGAGATGTAACTGTGGAAGAGTATGTTGGCACATCTTCGAACTAGGCTACTGTTGTACCAGATATTTTTGGAATGCATTTTTAGATATGATTTCAAAATTTTTGAATGTTTTCAGGAAAGGCATTATTTCCAACTTGGAACCTTAAGTTGACCTCTAGAGGCAGTTTGACTCACCAGGAACCCAGGCTAGTGGGTATGGTGATAAATGTTGCCAAATAATCATTCTCAGCAAAAAGCACAACTTCAAAAAAAAAAAAAAAGGAGAATCTGAGAGGATTACTTTCTACATTCATCTGGATATAGGAGATCTGGCTGTTTATTAGGAATTCAGTAGTCTTGCTTTAAAGTCATTCATCAAGCAATTGGATCAAAACTCTCTTAGCATTTCCTGACCATATGAACAAGTACTTCACAAAGTCACAAGTATTATGAGGCCACAGCACTATCATGTTATGACAAAGTGCACATGGATGGATGATATAGTGACTGTACTGACATTGTTCAGTGCTTTCGTACTGAGAAGGGCCATTCCTATTAGTTCTCGTCACTTACTGATTAGTGGTAATTATTCTCTAATTCATTGTCCATTCTATGCCCAGGATATTTTTTAAAATTTAATTCTAAACTTGACATTTACCTAAGTCCTTTCAGTGGCTCCCAAGTGTCCTAGAGAACAATATCCAATTGTCTCAGGCTTCCATATTCAAAGATTAGAATGATCTGCCCTGATTTAGCCCATTCAACATTCTTCAAGGAATACCATTTTAAACCACATCAGACACCTACTAACCATGCATGACCCCCTATCTTAGCTCTTACCTCTGCCAGAAGTCTCTGCTGTTTTTTCTCCACTCATTCTTCAAATGCAACTTGGTTAGTGAGGTTTCCCTATCCATTTAAAATGCCCCTTTTTACCAAATTCCCCTCCAACTACCTCCTTTCTCATCAACTGTTCCCATTAAAATTACCATCAATCTCCTTGCTATTAAATCCAATGAACACTTTTTAGTGTTTATTTCTCTTGACTCCTCAGTAACATTTGATACAGTTAACTCACCCTCTTCTTAAAATATCTCTTTTTCCTTGGCTTCTGTGACATGGCATTCTCCCAATTTTCTCCTGGGTTGCCTCATTCTTCTTTGTGGGAGTCTCTTCCTCTATTCATCCACTAAATTGTATTTCTCAAATGACCATTTCCACTGTCAAAGACTTAATTATTTCCCACATGTTGATGATTCCTAAATGTATATTTTCAGGCTCTCTCTCCATTGTATACTTGAGATCCATAGTTTCAACTGTCTAATGCACAGAAACAATTAAACATCCCATAAACATCTTAAAGTCAGTATGTCCCACTTGAAGTCGTTATTTTTACTCTTATGTCTGCCCTTTTCTTTCCCAATGGGAAAAATCAATTTTTCCCATTTTTGAAAAATTGAGATGTAACATAGGATAAATATAATCTTAGACATACAGCTTTATAGATGTTTATAACCTCACTCCCACCCTGATCAAAATATAGACTCTTTTTCACTCCCTGGAAGGATCCCTCATCCCCTTTCTCCCACTACAGGCCCATCCCCACCTCTGCAGAAGGGTAACAGAAATTATTATTTTTTTAATGAAAGTAATTGAATATTTTAATTTTTTATTATCTATTTTTTTCTTTTTTTTTTTGTCATTGCAGAATTGCTTTAACTTTAAAATTCCTCTTTCAGATTTTCCCCCTGAGAGATAGGGTAGAAAATGGCCGCTAAACATTGTGAGTTTTATTACTTATTAGTTCTTGCTGGATGTATTTCCAGGGCTGAATATTTCTTGTTGTCCCTTATTACATTATTCACAGAGAGGTAGAAGATCTTTTTAATCTTTTATAAGGATTCCTAAAAGTATTGCTTTTATGTATAAAAGGATAGCATAGTTTTCCATTCTTCTATCAGTGGAGATTTTCCTCATTCACACAGATGAGGATCCTACTCCTCCGAATTTCCCCTTAGATCATCATTTTGTTTGCAGGCAGCAGCATTAAGTTTTTAAGGTCCACTCAGGAGAGAATGAAACAAGGGACATAAAACTGATCATATTGAGTCCATAGAAACTCAATTATTTGTTTAAAGCAGCACAGAAATGTCTTATATTTCCAAGAAAAGAGAAGAGGTGCTAGAAATCTACAATGTGATAACCTTTGGTTTTGAACGACATAATTGAAGAACTATTCAATTTATTTGATCAAACCCATACAAAAATGTTTAAGTATTGAGCTGATGTGTTTATCTTTTGCTATAACAATCAATTGAAATTTTGGCCCTTTTTCTTCTCCAGAAATAAATTTTTTAAAAATCTGCCCCTTTTATGTCTGCTAAACTCGGACAATGGTACTATCATGTTTGGCTTCTCAAATGTTCCATATCCAGTCAGACGTACAAACTAAACAAATATCTAAATTTAAAAAAAAACTATATAAAATTGTTTATATCTACCTATCTATCTATCTATCCATCCATCTAGCTGCCTATCTAGATATAGATAGAGGTAGCTACGATGTCCTCTTCTGTTTACCTTTGTTCTTATGGGTCTAGTTTAGGCTATTATAATCACTCACAGGGATTTTTACCAGTAGTCTCTTAACTGTTTTTTATGCTTCCTGTCTGGACCCCTTCCATCTATTCTTCTCACTGCAAAAAAAATAATTTTTATGAAATACAAGCTGATCATGCCATTTTCTTACTAAAAGCTTTTCAGTTGACTTCTCATTGTCTTCTGGATGAGGTCCAAACCCCCTAACTTATAAGACCCTGAATTTAGTTTCATCTCTTACTATCTCTCCCCTGGTGTCTTGCTCTAGCCATAGTGAGACAGTCTTTTTTCCTCCCCTTAATTTATTAAAATATCTCTCACTACTCATCACGAGGCCTTCCCCTTGCTTAGTGTCTTCTTGCTCCCTGCCTTTGCCTTACTCTGGGTAAAGTTCAGAGAACCCAACTCCCCAAGCCACAGTATGATACCCTCCTTTGTGTTCCCGTGGAACCCTCTGTTTTCTCAATGAAGCACTTTGATTATACTATGTTGTGTTGTTTAATGTTATTTTATCTATTCCCTACTAGACTATAAGTCTTTTATTTTAATCCTTTAATCCCCAGAACCTAGTATATACCTTACCTAATAAAAAATAAGAATTTATGAATAATTTTGTCCTCCTGATTCCATTGCCCACCTTTGAATAACCTCCTCATCAATCTGGGTGCTGCCTGTTCCATTATTGCATAGGTTTCATCCTGTAGTTCATAACAATTTATTATCGATCACTTATTGTGTTTTATTTTGCTCCAGACATTGTAATAGTCATCTATATGAAGCCTCAATTGCTTTTCCTTAAATGAAAGGACCAGAGTGTCCTCCATACAGTGGAGTGTCTAGGTAATGTTTGCCAAAGGATTCTATAACTGAAGGGATTCCATAATCTAATTTTGAGAAAATAAAGTGTAGATATTGAAACTTCTTTGGAGGAATGAAATCTTAGAGAAATAACCTAGGATAGCTCAGTAAGCGCTATTTACCACAAAGTAAATTTCCAATAAAATATTTTTACTAACTTGAAAATGATTTTGAATGCATTGTTTTAGGAATTCTGCCTCTTAGAGTGACACTTTCAAAATTTCCACAACTGTATGAGCTGCTAAGTGTTCACTGAATATATTTCCTGTCTCCTATCCTATTCTGGAAGATGCAGAGATTAGAAAAGACAGAGAGGGTGTCTTCTCTGTCCTCTGAGAGCACCAAGTCTTCCTAGGGAGGTAAAATATGTCCTTATTAACTAGTGAAGATATAAGGCAGCTAAAATTGTAATGCTTGCTTAAATCCCTGGGTTTCAAGTTACCCAGAATGTGGACCAAAAGAGGTGTTAGAAAAGGTGAGCCTGTGATAAGTTCCAAATCTAAAGTGGAAAATGTTATTATTGGGGTCCATAATAAGAGTAATTGGTCAGCCTATATATCATTAGCAGCTTAGAAGCTGTATATATTCTCTTGTTTTATCCTCACAGCAAGCCTGTAATACCAATGTAATTATTAGCATTGCTATTTTAATGATAAACTGAGGGTAAGTGGAGTGCAGAGTACATCTGCTTCCTCACTAAAGCCTACTTATTCCTATCTATATGCCAGTAAATATTTCCTTGTGATAATCTGAACTGATAAAAGTGAGGAAATGGCTCATTAAATGCATTTTGTTTTAAAATTATTATAGCAATATATATCCTTTTAGCATGTGATACTCTCTATATGAAAAGTACCTAGCACACTGCTTAGCAGTGACTAGTACTCAAAACATAAAAGCTATTATTATTGTTATCTGTATGCTTGAAAATTAATTTTTTGTTACATGGACAAACACACTCTACAGAATACTTTTCTATTATATGATGTCAAGTACTACTTCATTGCCTCGTTTCCTATAGAAGTTTATGATGACAGAGATCTTTATTAATATCAGAAGACTGATACGTCCTTAAGAGGATTTTGTGGTTTCTCATCTGTGTACATATGATGGAAAATGAATACTATGTTTATGGAAACAATATTTGAGGAAATTATCTGAATTTGTCTAACTGTGTCTATAGTGTGAGTGTTAGAAGAAAAGATAAAGTCATTTCCAGTCCTAAGAGTTTAAGAATTTTCCTTTCCTCATTCAATCTTCATGAAATACAAGGATTAAGAGCATAATCCCCTTTATGCTATTTATCACTCTTCAGTTTTAACATCTACACAGAAACATAAATTTTCTCTAAATATCAAATGTTTGGGCCAAAGCCGCATTTCAAACTAAAGTATTTATTATTAATTTCACCTATAATTATTAATTTAGAAAATGTGTCTAAGTTTGACAAAACAATTACTTCAAGGAAAAGACATCTTGTAAAAATCTGAACCTACCAAAAATTGTTGTGCTTATTCACAACAGTTGCTTCACTATACAAACTAATTCAGCATTTTGGGGAGTGTTAAATTAGACAATGTTGGTAACTTGATAAACATTTTCAGAGAGTTTCTCAGAAACCAAATTTTAGGAGTATACCTATATATACATGACCCTATGTCAAAACTCTGTAATTCTGAGAGAATGGCCAGTAGAAAAACCTCATCTGGTCCAATGGTATAAGGTATTATAAATACGGTTTTTGCCTCTCATTTATTTCAAGATATGCACAAATCTTTAATTTTCAATGAGCCAATAATGTATCACTTTCATTATTTCTATGTGCAATTCTTTTGTCATATGGTGTGACTTAAGGGTACAATTTGGCATATTTATTCTATATTTTCAATTCCTAACAATCATTGCCTATTGAAAAGTCTCCTAGAAACCCCCACTAAAGGACTTTGGAGAATCAAGTGTCCTTGCAAGTGACTTGGCATTTTCTAGAGACCCTCTTTCCTTCCTTCTTTCCTTTCTCACTGTTTTTAGATAAGTCACTTGACCACACGCCTTCTGTTAAACCCTAGTTTATTCTGTTTTATTTAACATATTTTAGTTGTGTCCCCTAAAAGTGTGATACATGTTTCTTTTTCTGTGTCAGGACCTAGCAAGCCCAAGGAAACTTTCTGAAATTCTAGCCTCTTGTGCGGCGCTCTGTCGGGCGGTAATTAGATCATTATGTAGTACACTAACAGATTTAGTGTTTTCATTCCCACAGCAGCCTGCAGGCCCCACCTGTCAGCTGGGGAGAGACAATCTCATAAACCTGCCAATACTATGATTTAGCTGAATACATGTTTGTTAATAAATCTTTCATCATATTATAATCAAAGAGCCCTTTCAGTTTATGACCCACCTAATGAAGGATTTGGGGGGTCTGCTCATCAATTTGATGTTTGTAAAGACAAAGCTAACGGGTGTCATTAGCGTGTATTTACCCCCTTGGCTCAGGTGAAAAGTGGAGCAGGAGATGGGGTAAAGGAAATGAGAGAAAATGCTAATTAAAAATAAACGCATGGTGTGAGCCACCTACCCGTTACCTTGAAGAGTAGTGTCTTGTGAGAAAAATCAAATGTTTTGACATCTTTTAAAGTCTGCTAAGCCAGTAGGATCTACAGCAGTTCTTTATCAAATGCCTTTTCAAAGGTTTAACTGCCACCATTATCATCCAAAGAATTTGATGTGGTTTTCTCCGTATGGGAGTGTAATTATTAATATGGTATGAGTAAAGTTTAGGACTTGCTAGAGCCTGCAATCCATGCCAGGGTGCAATAACGCAAATTTGTACTGCCTTTTTTGACATCAATACTACGTGTTCAGATTTCAATTTTATGGTTTATTTGTGGTTAAAATTAAAGCCAGTTAAAATATTCTCTTATCTTCCTTAAGACATTAAGGGTAGACACAATGATTTTAAGTCCTGGTATCTCTTAAATAGAACAATGCATACCCCCCATACTGAAATATACCAAAGATTTTAATGAATGGAAAACAAATATAAAAGAATTTATACTTTGTTAGAGCTATTAAGTAGTTCGAAACTTCTGCTGAAAAATCTTTAAAATTGAACCCACCGACTGCATGATTAATTTCTAACACTGTTCTCTGCCCTGTCAAAGCTCTTCTGTGCTGTCCACTTCTCAGCTGCCTTTGACTGAGATTCAGACAAATAAATCTAGGGAAAGAGACAGTACACTGACCTTGGTTTCCTATGTGTTTCCTTCCAACTCTAGAGCAAGTTATATTTCAGCTCCACAATCAACAAATAGCTCTGAAAACCAAATAGACCGCACTGTTGGAAGTCAGAGAGAGTGAGGTCAAAATAGAAGCCCCAAATGTGTGGATATAAAGTCTTCTCATCTCCTTTGTGGAAATTTCCAGGCTTCACATTCATTTATCAGGATATCCTCTTTGTGCACTGTTACCATTGAAATCTTTGTGTTGCTCCAGACTCCACCTGAATATGACACAGCTGTACCAGGCTGGATGACCTTTTATGTCCTATCTGCATTCATTGCTTTCTCTATGTCCTTTCCTTTGTGATATTTTCAGCACCAGGAAGTTTCACTCACCTTCACCATTGTTTTCATACATTTGGGCTACAGACATGGGATTGTTGTTTAATTTGAATCCAAAAGGATGGACAGGAAGGAAAGCAGACAGTAGAGATATCATCCATTTCCTAACTGAATCATAACACTCTATTTTCATGACTCTGTCACACTGCAGAAAAATGCAGGGCATTCGTTTGAAGAAGCGTAAACAGTGAGACTGTGACATGTTCTCTTGTTGAACACCTCTATCTTAAATGTAGACCAGCCTTGGTTTTGGAGAGGATTATTAGCTTCTCTGATGATACATTCCCCTGATAAACTCCAGATTTGGCTCAAAACACATGTGTGATTTCCTACTGCTAAAATTATGAGTTCTTAAATAAAGAGAGCTGTTTTTACTATGTTTATAACGGGTCTGCCGAAATAAGGCTGCCTGATTGATGCATTAACATTGATAGTGAAACTTGAGCATGTGTATGTGTTGGATTTTGTTTTGTTTTGATTTTGAGCAAAATCATTGATGCTGGACAGATCTGGTTATAAATATTGGTTTGGCCACATACTACTGTGTAGCTTTGGGCAACATAATGAACTTTCCTAAGCCTTAGTTTCCTCACTACTAAATTGGAGGTGAATAAACTTGATTTGTTTTAATGATTAAATGAAGAAAAAGTACATAAGGTGCTTAACTCAATGCAAAGCACATAGTACATATTTGTTTAAGATAGTGTCTGATTAGTGTCTGTATTGGTGTTGGGTTTTCTAGATTTCACGTAACTTCTGGGAGGCTTAGAACCCAATTTTGCACATAGTGGGTTCTCAATATATACTTTTTGAATTAATTGATAAGAGTCTTTCCCAAATATCCCAGAAATTCACACTTTAGAAGTTTTCCAGTTCCACTGTAGGTTCCAGTATTACTCAGTAGTAGGCATCAGGTCTTTCATTATGCTCAACAAAGGCAGTTCAGTACCTTCTAATGCATTTTTTTTTTTCTGAGCAATTCTGGCAACTGGAAAATTCTTTCTTATGATTAGCGAAAATCAGTCATCAAACTTAAGAATTGTGTTTCTTCATGTAAAGAGCCTTTAGTTATTTGTGTAAATGGATATGGGCATGGATGTCCTCACAGAGTTTTCTCTTTTCCAACCAAATGGGACTAGTATTATATAAATTTAGTTCAGGTCAACAACAATCATTAAATTGGATACAAACACTAGAGGTATTAAAAAAATAAGCATGGCAGATTGAAAACACACTTTTTGTGTTTTCTTCCAAAACCCCACTAAAATGAAAATAGAGGGATAAAGTAGGAATAAACCATTGAGGACATGGAGAAGTGAGATGCTGACAAAGAGATGTTAACAAAAATTTCGAAGGTGGGAAGAAGACAAGTGAGTAGTAATTGATTTAAAAGACCGGAGAAAGCAAAATTTAATTATTTGTGTTCTTGGTGGTGGTGGAGATTAGTAGGGTTAATGATTTCTCACTGCGGATCCGTATAAAGGCTCAAGAATTTGGTGCCCTAGTGCCATTGATAGTAGCGTGTTGATGTGACTAAAAACAAGAGGATTGATTGAAAACATTTTCAATATTTCGTTACTAAGGATAGTTGGATGTAGGGTGAGAGCTGAAATACCATGTCCCACTTCATCCAGCCACATGGCTGACTCTTCTTTCCTTGCAGATGATGGATAAACTTTGTGGGTTCATTCTATTCATACTTTCTTTCATTAGATTTTATTTGTTTTAATTTTGAAATAATTTTCAATTAAAAAAATTCTTCATGATGAGTTTCATGGTATATCCATCATCCAACTTCCCTATGTTTTGCTAATTGTCCCACTAGTATTCTTTTCCTGATCTTGGGATCCAGTATTGTGTTTAATTGATATGTCTCCTTAGTCTCCTCCAATCTGAGAGAGTTAGTCAGTCTTACTTTTGTTTTATTGAAGTATAGTTGATTTACAACATTACATTAGTTTCAGGTGTACAGAATAGAGATTCACTATTTTTATAGATTATATTCCATTTCAAGTTATCACAAAATAATGGCTATATTTCCCTGTGTGGTACAATATATCCTTGTTGCTTATCTATTGTATACATAGTAGTTTGTATCTCTTAATCCTATATCCCTATCTTGTTCTGTCTCCCTTCTCTCTCCCATGGGTATCCACTAGTTTGTTTATATATCTGAGAGTTTTTCTGTTTTGTTATATACATCTATTTGTTTTGTTTTTTAGATTCCACACATGTGATAATATATGGTATTTGTCTTTCTCTGTCTGACTTATTTCATTAAGCATAATACTTTCCAGGCCCAACCACATTGTTGCAAATGAAAGAGCTTCATTCATTTTTAAGGCTGAGTAGTATTCCATTGCGTGTGTGTGTGTGTGTGTGTGCGTGTGTGTGTGTGTGTGTGTGTGTGTGTGTGTGTGTGTGTATCTCACATCTTCTTTATCCATTCATCTCTTGATGGGCACTTGGGTTGTTTTCATGTCTTGGCTATTGCAAATAATACTGCTATGAACAATGGGGTGCATGTATCTTTTTGAATTAGTGTTTTCGTTTTCTTCTGAAATATACTCGGGGGTGGAATTGCTGGATCATATGATAGTTCTATTTTTAGTTGTTTGAGGAAACTTCATACTGTTTTCCACAGTTGCTACACCAATTTATATTCCTGCCAACAATGTACAAGGGTTCCCTTTGCTCCACATCCTTGCTGACATTTGTTATTTATGGTCATTTTGACAGGTGTGAAGTGATATCTCATTGTGGTTTTGATTTGCATTTCACTGATGACTAGTGATATTGAGCATATTTTCATGTGCCTGTTGGCCGTTTGTATGTCTCCTTTGGAAAAATGTCTATTCAGGTCTTCTGCCCAGTTTTAAATTAGGTGTTTTTTGGTGGTTTTTTTTTTGATATTGAGTTGTATGAGCTGTTTATATATTTTGAATATCAACCCCTTATTGGCCATATCATTTACAAATATTTTCACCCATTCAGTAGGTTGTCTTTTTGTTTTGTCAATGGTTTCCTTAGCTGTAGAAAAGCTTTTAAGTTTAATTAGGTCCCATTTATTTTTGCTTTTGTTTCCTTTCCTTTGGGAGACAGATCCAAAAAATATTGTTATGATTTATGTCAAAGAGTGTTCTGCCTATGTTCTTTTCTAGGATTTTTATGGTTTCAGGTCTTACATTTAGGTCTATAATCCATTTTGAGTTTATTTTTGTTTATGGTGTGAGGAAATGTTCTAATCTCATTCTCTTACATGTAACTGTCCAGTTTTCCCAGCACCGCTTATTGAAGAGACTGTCTTTTCTCCAGTGTATATGCTTGCCTCCATTGTTGTGATTAATTGATCATATCCATGTGGGTTTATTTCTGGCCTCTCTATTCTGTTCCATTGATCTGTGTGTCCGTTTTTGTGCCAGTATCATGCTGTTTTGATGACTGTAGCTTTGTAGTATAGTCTGAAGTTAGGGAGCATGATACCTCCAGCTTTGTTCTTTTTTTCTCAAGATTTAATTGGCAATTTGGGTCTATATTGGTTCCACATACATTTTAGGATTATTTGTTCTAGTTCTGTGGAAAATGTTATGGGTATATTGATAGGGATTACACTATATCTGTAGATTCCTTTTGGTAGAGTGGATATTTTAACAATATTAATTCATCCAATCCAAGAACATGGGATATCTTTCTATTTCTTTCTGTCATATTCAGTTTTCTTCATCAGCATTTTATAGTTTTGGGAGTATAGGTCTTTCACCTTCTTGGTTAAGTTTATTCCTGGGTATTTTATTCTTTTTGATGCAATTTTAAATGGTATTTTTTTTTGCTTTATCCTTCTGATAGTTCATTATTAGTGTACAGAAAAGTAAGAGGTTTCTGTATATTAACTTTGTATGCTGCAACTCTACTTAATTCATTTATAATTCTAATAGTTTTTTGGTGGAGGCTTTGGGGTTTCTATGTATAGTATCATGTCCTCTGCAAAGAGTGACAGTTTTGTTTTTGATGTCATATTTTACATCTTCATGTCTATCCCTTAACTATATATTATAGTTACAGCTGCTTTTACAGTGTGTCATCTTTTAATCTTCATACAAGCTTAAGTGGTTGATCTGCAGCCTTTACTATATATTTGCCTTTACTAGAGAGATTTTTCTTTTCCTATAGATTCTTATTTCTTATTGTAACCTTTTCTTTTCCACTCAGAGAAGAACCTTTAACATTTCTTTTAGGGTAGGTTTAGCATTGATGAACTTTTTTGTTTTTTGCTTATCTGAGAAGTTCTTTATTTCTCCTTCACTTCTAAATGATAATCTTACTGGGTCAAGTATCTAGGTTGCTGGTTTTTCCCGTTCAGCACTTTAAATACATCATGCTACTCCCTTCTGGCCTGATAGTCTTATCACTGTTTGTTTTCCTCTTGTTGCCTTTAGAACTCTCTCTCTTTATCTTTAGCTTTTGCCATTTTGAATTATGATATGTCTTGGTGTGGTTCAGTTTGGATTCATCCTGTTTGGAGCCCTTTGTGCTTCCTGTACCTGGATATATGTTTCCTTCTTCAGGTTTGGGAATTTTTCAGCTATAATTCCATCAAATACAATTTTTACCTCCTTCTCTCTCTCTTCTCCTTCTGTGACTCCCTATAATGCAAATGTAGGTGTGCTTGATGTTACCTAGAAATCTCTTAAACTGTTCTCATTTTTTTAAATTTGTTTTTCTTTTTGCTGTTCTTATTGGGTGATTTCTATTATTCTATTTCCAGATCATTTACGTGTTCTTCTGTATCTCTTAGTCTACTACTCATTCCTTCTAGTGTGTTTTTCATTTCATTTAATGTATTATTTAGTTATGACTGGTTCTTTTTATACTTTTTAATTTTTTTGTTAAATTTTTTATTGTGTTTATCTATTCCTTTCCCTAATTCAGATAGCATTATTATTACTACTGCTTTGAATTCTTTATCTGGAAAATTGTTTATTTCTGTTTTATTATTTATTTTTTTCATGGTTTTTCTCTTGCTCTTTCAGTTGAGACCAGTTCCTCTGTCTTTTCATTTTGCTTAACTTTCTCTGTCTCTATAAATTTAAGTAAAACAGCTCCCTATTGCAGTCTTGAAAGGGTGTTCTTATGTGGGTGTCCTTAGGTTTGTATACAGTCTGTGTGTGCCCCAGTGCCTTTGGGGAGAGGTGAATTTCACATGAACACAATTCATGCTTTTCCTCAGGGTGTGCTGACAGCCATCACATTGGTAGCAGGTGGGACTGGAGATGGAGGGGCTAGGGCCTGGGCCAGGTGTGAGGCGGGACTTCTTCTCTGCTTAGTGGCCATTACAACCTTATCAGGGGTGGGGTTGGATGCCAAGTTGATGGAGCAGAATCCCTGAGGGTCAGGTCTGAGTTGTCTCTGTCCCCTTTAAGTGTGTGGTTTGTCCTCTCCCAGAACCAGCACCCCTGCACCAGAGGGGAGCAGTGCTGGAGCAAGAGGGGGCCCAAGTAGGCTCTTGGCTTGTGACCGGATAACAATAGACACTGCTACTGCACTCAGATGCTGCCCAGGGTCTGAGTCACCTATGTGTCCTGCAGCCAAGCTCTCTCCCTGGTGTGGAAGCCCTCACCCCAGTGTGGATTTGCGAGGTGAAGTAAACAATGCTGGAGCATTTGCTCGGCTCACACAGGGGATCATGCTGGGGTGGTTGTGAGAAACTGGGCAGCCACTGGAATAGTCCTCATTCTGCCCTCTGTGCCCTGCCTTGGGAGCAAGCCAGCTCTCATGAGCTCCTCAGGAGTGGAAGCCCAGGCTTCCCACAGCCCTCCTGTTAATCCCAGTGGCCCTCCAACCAGCAAAGCGGGCTCATCTTCTCTGTGTCAGATCCCAGGGCTGGGGCACTCAATATGTGACTAGAACCTCTCATTCCCTAGTGTGGATCTCTGCCTGTGTATTCTCCCTTTTCCTCTGAGTCCCGACTAGGGGCACAGGTCCCAAACTGATCACTTCTCTTTCCTTACTACCTGATTCCGTATGGATCTTTCTTATATCTTTGGTTGTACAGGAGTCTTGCTGCCAGTCTACATTTAGTTTTCAGTGAGAATTGTTCCACATGTAGATGTATTTCTGATGTGTTCATGGGGGAAGTTGAGTTCCATGTCCTCCTACTCCACCATCTTGATTGATCCCCCTAGTCAGTCTTTCTTAGTCTTTCAAGACACTGACATTTTTAAAGAGGGCTGGTCAGTGGAATATCCCTCAATTTGAGTTTGTTTGTTGTTTTTTTCATTATTATATTGAGGTTATGAATTTTTTTGTAAGAATAATGGAAATATTTTTTCCTTTCCTCAGTGCATCTGTCAGGAGGTAATTATGTCAATATATTTTATTGCTGGCAATGTTAATTTTGATCACCTGATTAAGGTGATGTCTGCTACATTTCTCTACTATAAAATCACTATTTTTTTCCTTTTTAATGAAAACGTATCTTGAATTTTGTACCTTCATACTTTTAGAATATACTAATATCCTATATCTAATCATGCCTTCACCTATTTCTTTTAGCATCCATTGATGATTCTTTTTTTTAACAACGATGATTTTTTAAATTTTTTTAAAGTTAATTTATTTTTTATATAGCAGATTCTTATTAGTTATCTATTTTATACATATTAGTGTATATATGTCAATCCCAATCTCTCAATTCATCCCATTACCACCACCATCCCCCCCACTTCCCTGCCTGGTGTCCATACGTTTGTTCTCTACATCTGTGTCTCTATTTCTGCCTTGCAGACTGGTTCATCTGTACCATTTTTCTAGATTCCACATACATGCATTAATATATGATATTTGTTTTTCTCTTTCTGACTTACTTCACTCTGTATGACATTCTCTACATCCATCCACGTCTCTACAAATGACCCAGTTTCATTCCTTTATATGGCTGAGTAATATTCCGTTGTATATATGTACCACATCTTTATGCATTCATCTGTCGATGAGCATTTAGGTTGCTTCCATGACCTGGCCATTGCAAATAGTGCTGGAAAGAACACTGGGGTACATGTGCCTTTCTGAATTATGGTTTTCTCTGGGTATATGCCCAGTAGTGGGATTGCTGGGTCATATGGTAATTCTATTTTTAGTTTTTTAAGGAACCTCCATACTGTTCTCTATAGTGGCTGTATCAATTTACATTCCCACCAACAGTGCAAGAAGGTTCCCTTTCCTCCGCACCCTCTCCAGCATTTGTTGTTTGTAGATTTTCTGATGATGTCCCTTCTAAGTGGTGTGAGGTAATACCTCAGTGTAGTTTTGATTTGCATTTTTCTAATAATTAGTGAGGTTGAGCAGCTTTTCATGTGCCTCTTGGCCATCTGTATGTCTTTTGAGAGATGTCTGTTTAGGTCTTCTGCCCATTTTTGGATTGGGTTGTTTGTTTTTTTAATACTGAGCTGCATGAGCTGTTTATATATTTTGGAGATTAATCCTTTGTTAGTTGCTTCATTTACAAATATTTTCTCCCATTCTGAGGGTTGTCTTTTCGTCTTTGGTTTTCTTTGCTGTGCAAAAGCTTTTAAGTTTCCTCCTTTGACAAAGTTTGCCACCTGTGATAAAGTTTGCCTCGTTTTCCATAGATTAGTTGACCATAGATGAGTGGGTTTATCTCTGGGCTTTCTATCCTGTTCCATTGACCTATATTTCTGTTTTTGTGCCAGTACCATATTGTCTTGATTACTGTAGCTTTGTAGTATAGTCTGAAGTCAGGGAGTCTGATTCCTCCAGCTCTGTTTTTTTCCTTCAAGATTGCTTTGGCTATTTGGAGTCTTTTGTGTCTCCATACAAATTTTAAGATTTTTTTGTTCTAATTCTGTAAAAAATGCCATTAGTAATTTGATAGGGATTGCATTGAATCTGTGGATTACTTTGGGTAGTATAGTCATTTTCACAATATTGATTCTTCCAATCCAAGAGCATGGTATATCTCTCCATCTGTTTGTGTCATCTTTGATTTCTTTCATCAGTGTCTTATAGTTTTCTGAGTACAGGTCTTTTACCTCCTTAGGTATGTTTATTCCTAGGTATTTTATTCTTTTTGTTGCAGTGGTGAAAGGGATTGTTTCCTCAATTTCTCTTTCTGATCTTTTGTTGTTAGCATATAGGACTGCAAGAGATTTCTGTGCATTAATTTTGTAGCCTGCAACTTTACCAAATTCATTGGTTAGCTCTAGTAGCTTTCTGGTGGCATCTTTAGTATAGCTTCATGTCATCCACAAACAATGACAGTTTTACTTCTTTTCCAATTTGTATTCCTTTTATTTCTTTTTCTTCTCTGATTGCCATGGCTAAGACTTCCAAAACTATGTTGAATAATAGTGGCGAGAGTGGACATCCTTGTCTTGTTCCTGGCCTTAGAGGAAGTGCTTTCAGCTTTTCACCATTGAGAATGATGTTTGCTGTGGGTTTGTCATATATGGCCTTTATTATGTCGAGGTAGGTTCCCTCTATGCCCGCTTTCTGGAGAGTTTTTTATCATAAATGGGTGTTGAATTTTGTCAAAAGCTTTTTCTGCATCTATTGAGGTGATCATATGGTTTTTATTCTTCCATTTGTTAATATGGTGTATCACATTGATTGATTTGTGTATATTGAAGAATCCTTGCATCCCTGGGATAAATCCCACTTGATCATGGTGTATGATCCTTTTAATGTGTTGTTGGATTCTGTCTGCTAGTATTTTGTTGGGGATTTTTGCATCTATATTCATCAGTGATATTGGTCTGTAATTTTCTTTTTTTTTAGTATCTTTGTCTGGTTTTGGTATCAGGGTGATGGTAGCCTTGTAGGATGAGTTTGGGAGTGCTCCTTCCTCTGCAATTTTTTGGAAGGGTTTGAGAAGGATGGGTGTTAGCTCTTCTCTAAATGTTTGATAGAATTCACCTGTGAAGCCATCTGTCCTGGACTTTTGTTTTTTGGAAGATTTTAAATCATAGTTTCAATTTCACTGCTTGTGATTGGTCTGTTCATATTTGCTGTTTCTTCCTGGTTCAGTCTTGGAAGGTTATACCTTTCTAAGAATTTGTCCATTTCTTCCAGGTTGTCCATTTTATTGGCATAGAGTTGCTTGTAGTAGTCTCTTATGATGCTTTGTATTTCTGCAATGTCTGTTGTAACTTCTTTTTCATTTCTAATTTTATTGATTTAGTCCTCTCCCTCTTTTTCTTGAGTCTGGCTAATGGTTTATCAATTTTGTTTATCTTCTCAAAGAACCAGCTTTTAGTTTTATTGATCTTTGCTATTGATATTTCATTTATTTTTGCTCTGATCTTTATTATGTCTTTCCTTCTACTAACTTTGGGTTTTCTTTGCTCTTCTTTCTCTAGTTCCTTTAGATGTAAGGTTAGACTGTTTTTTGAGATTTTTCTTGTTTCCTGTGGTAGGATTGTATTGAATAACCTTCCATCTTAGAACTGATTTTGCTGCATCCCATAGGTTTTGGATTGTCATGTTTTCATTGATCTCTAGGTATTTTTTGATTTCCTCTTTGATTTCTTCAGTGATCTCTTGGTTATTTAGTAATGTATTGTTTAGCCTCCATGTGTTTGTGTTTTTACGTTTTTTTCCCCTGTAATTGATTTCTAATCTCATAGCTTGTGATCGGAAAAGATGCTTGATGTGATTTCAATTTTCTTAAATTTACTGAGGCATGATTTGTGACCCAAGATGTGATCTATCCTAGAGAATGTTCCATGTGCACTTGAGAAGAAAGTGTAATCTGCTGTTTTCGGATGGAATGTCCTATAAATAACAATTAAGTCTATCTGGTCTATTTTGTCATTTAAAGCTTGTATTTCCTCATTAATTTTCTATCTGGATGATCTGTCCATTGGTGTAAGTGAGGTGTTAAAGTCCCCCATTATTATCGTGTTACTGTCCATTTCCTCTTTTATAGCTCTTAGCATTTGCCTTATGTATCGAAGTGTTCCTTTGTTGGGTGCATATATATATCTATAATTGTTATGTCTTCTTCTTGGATTGATCCCTTGATCATTATGTAGTGTCCTTCCTTGTCTCTTGTAGCATTCTTTATTTTAAAGTCTATTTTATCTGATATGAGTATTGCTACTCCAGCTTTCTTTTGATTTCTGTTTACATGGAATATCTTTTTTTTTTTTTTTTTTGCGGTACGCGGGCCTCTCACTGTTGTGGCCTCTCCCATTGCGGAGCACAGGCCCTGGCCCGTGCAGGCTCAGCGGCCATGGCTCACGGGCCCAGCCGCTCCGCGGCACGTGGGATCTTCCCGGACCGGGGCACGAACCCGTGTCCCCTGCATCGGCAGGCAGACTCTCAACCACTGCGCCACCAAGGAAGCCCTACATGGAATATCTTTTTCCACCCCCTCACTTTCAGTCTGTATGTGTCCCTAGGTCTGAAGTGGTTCTCTTGTAGACAGCATATATATGGGTCTTGTTTCTGTATCCATTCAGCAAGCCTGTGTCTTTTGGTTGGAGCACTTAATCCATTCACATTTAAGGTAATTATCTATATGTATGTTCCTATTACCGTTTTCTTAATTGTTTTGGGTTTGTTTTTGTAGGTCCTTTTCTTCTCTTGTGTTTCCCAGTTAGAGGAGTTCCTTTAATATTTGTTGTAGAGCTGGTTTGGTGGTGCTGAATTCTCTTAGCTTTTGCTCATTTGTGAAGCTTTTGATTTCTCCATTGAATCTGAATGAGATCCTTGCCATGTAGAGTAATCTTGGTTGTAGGGTCTTCCATTCATCACTTCAAATATACTGTGCCACCCCCTTCTGGCTTGTAGAGTTTCTGCTGAGAAATCAGCTGTTAACCTGATGGGAGTTCCCTTATATGTTATTTGTCATTTTTGCATTGTTGCTTTTAATAATTTTTCTTTGTCTTTAATTCTTATCAATTTGATTACCGTGTGTCTCGGCATGTTTCTCCTTGGGTTTATCCTGCCTGGGACTCTCTGCACTTCCTGGACTTGGGTATTTCCTTCCCCATGTTAGGGAATTTTTTGACTATAATTCCTTCAAATATTTTCTTGGGTCCTTAGTCTCTCTCTTCTCCTTCTGGGACCCCTATAATGCCAATGCTGGTGCGTTTAATGTTGTCCCAGAGGTCTCTTAAGCTGTCTTCATTTCGTTTCATTCTTTTTTCTTTATTCTTTTCTGTGGCAGTGAATTCCAGCATTCTGTCTTCCAGTACACTTATCTGTTCTTCTGCCTCAGTTGTTCTGCTATTGATTCCTTCTAGTATATTTTTCATTTCAGTTATTGTATTGTTCATCTCTGTTTGTTCTTAATTCTTCTAGGTGTTTGTCCTTTAATTCTTCTAGGTCTTTGTTAAACATTTCTTGCATCTTCTCGATCTTTGCCTCCATTCTTTTTCCAAGGTCCTGGATCATCTTCACTATCATTATTCTGAATTCTTTTTCTGGAAGGTTGCCTATCTCCACTTCATTTAGTTGTTTTTCTGGGGTTTTATCTTGTTCCTTCTGGTACATAGTCTGGTACATAGTCCTCTGCCTTTTCAATTTGTCTGTCTTTCTGTGAATGTGGTTTTTATTCCACAGGCTGCAGGATTGTAGTTCTTCTTGCTTCTGCTATCTGCCCTCTGGTGGATGAGGCTATCTAAGAGGCTTGTGCAAGCTTCCTGATTGGAGGGACTGGTGGTGGGTAGAGCTGGGTGTTGCTTTGGTGGGCAGAGTTCAGTAGAACTTTAATCCGCTTGTCTGCTGAAGGGTGGGGCTGGGTTCCTTCTCTGTTGGTTGTTTGGCCTGAGGTGACCCAGCACTAGAACCTACATGGCCCTTTGGTGGGGTTAATGGCAGACTCTGGGAGGGCTCATGCCAAGGAGTACTTCCCAGAACTTCTGCTGCCAGTGTCCTTGTCCCCGCAGTGAGCCACGGCCACCCCCGTCTCTGTAGGAGACCCCCCAACACTAGCACGTAGGTCTGGTTCAGTCTCCTATGGGGTCACTGCTCCTTCCCCTGCGTCCTGATGCACACACTACTTTGTGTGTGCCCTCCAAGAGTGGAGTCTCTGTTTCCCCCAGTCCTGTCGAAGTCCTGCAGTCAAATCCCACTAGCCTTCAAAGTCTGATTCTCCAGGAATTCCTCCTCCCGTTTCTGGACCCCCAGGTTGGGAAGCCTGACGTGGGGCTCAGATCCTTCACTCCAGTGGGTGGCCTTCTGTGGTATAAGTGTTCTCCAGTTTTTGAGTGACCCACCCAGCCGTTATGGGATTTGATTTTATTGTGATTACACCCCTCCTAGCATCTCATTGCAGCTTCTCCTTTGTCTTTGGATGTGGGGTATCTTTTCTGGTGAGTTCCAGTGTCTTCCTGTCGATGATTTTTCAGCAGTTAGTTGTGATTCCAGTGCTCTCGCAGAGGGAGTGAACATACGTCCTTCTTCTCCGCCATCTTGAACCAATCTCACCCATTGATTATTCTTGCCTGCAACAATTACCTTTTATTTGCTAAATGCTTATTTTTTTATTTCCATCATTCTCTCTCCATGTATTAATTAGGGCTCTACAAAATGTCCCTTTCCCCCATTTACTTATTTTGTTCTTTTTTAATTTATGTAAGAATGGGGTCTGGAATATTTATTTTATCCTATAAGTTGTGGTCTATTACTATCATTATTTACTTTATTGTTCAAATTATAGAGATTTGGCCATCGTGAGCCTCTTTAAGTTGGCTAATATGATCTTTTGACAAGACTCTATCGATTTTTGAGCATTTACTTAATCTCTAGCACCATAACATCTTCCAGATCATCATGTACTTTCCCTGTTCCAGTTCTAGAATCAGCCATTTTTCCGACTTCCTGGTTCCTTTTATTTGTGAACAGAATTTAGAAATTAAGATCCAGGTTCTGTGTATTCATTGGTACTGGGGTATCATTGCTTCTAGTCCCTCTTAACATTAAGAGCTAGGAAATGTATGTATGCATATGAATGCATGCATACCTACACATTTATATTTACTTCTGTATAAAAGTTATGAGTCCATACTGGTACTTTTGATTCCAGAAAAACACCGTGAGTTTTATTTTATCTTTCTCTCTTTCTTTATTTGTAATATCTCTAACAGTGAGAAACATGGCTTTTGTCTTCCTTAATATATTCACTCATTTTTCAATTACTGTATATACATAAAGTAGTTTTAGTAGTTTCATCTATACCTCTGTGGAAAACAAAGTATATTTGAGAACACCTTTCTTTCCCATCTCTAACCTTACGTTATATAACCCAAATAGTGCAGGATTTCTGTTGCATAAGTAGTTATTTTCTTCCTCACACACTTCACTGCGATTATTTTCTTTCTTTATAATATAGCTAGGTCTATTTGTTACTGTTTTGATTCTACCTTGAATCACCTCCCCCTGCCCCATATACACATATCTCTGTTGATTGTAATTATTCATTTATTTGGGAGGTAGGCCAAACATTACAGTGGTTCTAAGAGTCCAAATTATACAAATGATAAGCTCAAGTAAGTACCACTTCCTTTTCATCCCTTCTACTCCTTTTTAATCCTTCTGTTCTTTCTACCTTATTTCTAACCACCCTTTACAGGCAGTTAATCTCACTAGTTCCTTGTTGAACTTTCCTGTATTTCTTTTTGCACAGATTAGCAAATATGTATATACTTTATTATCTCCTTTTCTTTCTTACTTGAAAGATAGCATACTGTAGATACTCTTTGCAATTTCCTTTTTTCTCAATGATTTATTATAAAAATAATGTCATATAATTTCATAGAAATCTTCCCCAATTTTTCTTACAGTAGCATAAGACTCCATTCTGTGATGTGTCATGGTTCAACCAGTCTCCTATAGGATGTATGTGTTGATTTCAGTATTTTGCAATTATGAGTAATGTTGCTATGAATAAGTTTGTGCATATATATTTAAATTATAATTAAGCTGTACTATAAGTTTTGAAGACAGGAAAAAGAACTTTTTTTAACCATCTGAGAGTAAGTTGCTGACATGATGCACCATTCTTCTCTAATCATGTTTTTATAAATATATTCAAGTTTCGCCAAGTAGCCAAATTCATTCCTTTCAGAAAAAGTATACTGTTTAGAACCGTGTATTGATTTTAGTCTTCTTCAGTGTGGGCTTGTTCTTCAACCTTTCCTTGACTTTCATGACTTTGATTCTTTTGAAGATTACAAGTCAATTATTTTGTAGAATGCCTCTGAAGTTGAGTTTGTTTGATATTAACTCATGAGTAGATTCAGGCCATGTATCTTTGGCAGAGATATCAAAGAAGGGATGCTACGTCTTCTTTTGTATCCTATCAGGTGCCATATGATTAAAATGATTTCTTATGATATTGCTTTGATCACTTGATAGAAGTTTACCTTCCAGTTTTCTTCTTACTTTACACGTATTACCTGTGTAACCTTGGCTAACGGGTCAAATCAAGATAACAGTTTAAGATTTCCACTGCAAGATTTAGGAAAGCTCTGTTTAATAGGGGAGTTTTATATTGAGTTCTAAACAAAGATACCATTTTTTAAACTTTTTACTCTGGAAAACATTAGATTTACAATAGAGATACCATATTTTTCATTTCAGTATTTTGTCTCTATATTAATGAGGGATATTTTTTTCTGTAGCTTTCTTTTCTTGTAATACCTTTGTTTCCTTTTCATAGTAGGATAATCCTGGCCTCATAAAATGAGCTGGGTAGTATTTTTTCTGCTTTTATATTGTGGAAGAAGCTGTATAGTATGGGCATTTTTTTCCTTCCTTAAATGTTTGGTAGAGTTTACCAGTGGAACTCTCTGCACCTACCTCTGTGAATGTTCCACCTACTCTAGAAAAGAAAATATATTCTACTGTTTTCAAGTGCTACTATTTTTTATTTAGTTTTTCACAGTGCACCACATTCTTCCCATTCCTCTAGAGATACTTTGTGCTAGAGTAGTGTGTGGCTAATCAGAGGAATATCTGTATGATTCTGAGTTTTAGGTCTTCCATTTGGGCTGTACCTCAGAGCGTGTCTCTTTGGAAGCTCTGTTCCTCTTCTGCCCTTCTCTAGCAGTATTCTTCTTTTACTTGTTATTCCAAGTTTCTTATCTTAGTGGTGGTGAAGTGGGGTCTCTGTTACTCTAATTAAAGCTCAGTCTTAGGTATATACCATGTCCCTGGACCTCATCATGGTGGCCTTCTCTGTTCTCTGTCCCTGCCCTGGCTGCAGTTGTGGGCTCAGCACATAACTATTCTTCTCTCAAGACTAGGATTTTTCTGCCTCCTTGTTTACATATGCAATGTATGTTCACCTGTGCCCTGGGGCCGGCATTGTTGCTCTTCCGCCTCAGATAATGTCTCTGTTCCATGGTGGAAATGTAGGGGAAGGATCCACCAGAGGTTCTTGTCCTTCTTGCATGGCTTCTGTTCCTCTCATTCAGATCTGAACCATGATAGACCCTTCTGATCTTTTATGTGAACACCCAGGGTGTTCACAGGGGTCCATGGAGAACAAACCTGAAAGATACTGTGGACTTACCTAGTTTCTGTGACCTCCCCAGACGTTTCCTCTGTCCTACCACTCCCACTTGGCCTTCACCAATTTGTCAGCTATTCTAGCTGAACTTTTTGTTGACATCTGGTTCTATCTATCCCAGGTGAGTGCATGTTCATGTATTCTCTCTCTCTTCAGTCATCATCTCTACTTAGATTCTGAACCAGTTCCCTGCAACCTCCATTCTCTGATGGGTTTGAAAAATAGTGTGAATTTGAAGTTAGTTTGGCTCTTTTTCATTATTAGGGTGAGAATGCTGCTTTTTTCCTATATCTTTATATCCTGGAGCTGAAGTTGTATGCAATTCACTGACCCTATATTTTTATAAAGATTAATTATTACCTGTTGTTTATTTCTTTATTCACCCATTTGTTTATTCAAACACTTACTAAGCAGTTACCATTTGGATTCTGGAGACATAAAGATAAATAGAATAACATTCTTATACTCATGATCCTTACTATCTGGTGGGGAAAAAAAAAAAACCAATCAGACAAAAGAGCAAGCAGTTATCCCTAGAATGAAATCTGAGGGGCATGTGTTCCAGGGACCAAGGGAACAGAGACCAATAATGTTTGACTTCTGTTTTTAAGAATGTGTGAGAATATGCCAGGTAGGCAAAAGTTGGGGAAGTGCATTACAATCCAAGGGAACAGAATATGCAAAATACAAAGCATGAAACCAGCATGAACTTTTGGAACTTTAAATGGAATAGCATTTCCTTTCTTTTTTTACATATTAAGAATTGTGTCTTTATTTACACTAGTATATTTTATCATACCATAAGTTTCTCAGAATACAAATGAAAAGTTAACCAAAGTTACAGAGCTAGCATTAAACCTGATAGGCATAAATACACAATTTACACAGACTTTTCTCCCTCCACATGTATCTTAGGATTAGATTGTCTATATCTATTTAAAAAGCTTGTGGGGTTTTGATAGCAATTGCATTAAACCTGTAAACCAATTTGGGAAGACTTGACATCTTTACTACGTTAAATCTTCCAGTCCATGAACATAGCATGTCTCTACATTTATCTAGGTCTTCTTTGATTTCTTTCCTAGCAGTTAATAATTTTCACTATAGAGATCCTGCACAAGTTTAATAGATAAGTACTTTACTTTCTTGGGAAGAATTGTAAATGATGCTATGTACTTTAGTTTTTGTTTTTTTACCTTTTGACCTCCTTCACCCATTCCCCCCCGCTACCCAGAGATAGTGCATGTACATTTCTATAGAGTATAGCTTTGGTTGAAGCAAATTAAATACTGCTGTAACATATCAAACTCTCAAAAACTTTATCCCATCCCCTCCTTTTCCCTTGCACGACTCTCAAAATATTCTAGAACTCTCACCATTATTCCATTTAGTCTCTATCAAATTGACTCTTTATTTAGGTGCATAAAAATAACATAGGTTTGCTAATTCTCTACCATTAACTAGTTGTGCAACTTTGTCTATTTTTCTTGTGCCCTGGTGTCCTCATCTGTCAGTTGAGGTAATGTTCCTCTCCCTGGCTCCATCACAGGGATGGAGTGGTGATATTGTGAGAGAAAAGACAAGAACATGCTACAAAAAAACAAAAAAGCACACAAAATACAACATGAATAGATTTCATTCCTGCCAAGATGTATTTTCTGAATTCCTAGATTGGCTAAATGTCCCTTCTCTCTGCTCTCACAATACCCTTACTTACATCTGTTTTATCACTTAGAACATTTTACTGAAATTATCTGTTTATGTGCATATTTCCACTAGTAGACAAGGGACTCCTTAAATCCAAGAGGCATGGAGTATTTCCCTTCAGAGCTCCTGCCCTTAGGTTCACAGTAGTCTCTGTTTCATTGCACTTACGTTCATCAATAGAAGAGCTGTGTCTTTCCAGAAGCAGGCTCAGTTTTTTGGGGCCTCCTCTTGGCCTGGACATCCTTCTGTTATATACGAGGAGACCTTGTCAGGCTCCCTGGTCAGGCTCCATGATGCTGCCTGTTTCCATGAAGACATCCACCATAAAAACTGCTTAGGTAGGGAAGCCCCTACCTCCCCTCCCCAATGACCCTAACATTTCTGAAACTCCTTAATACCAGAGCTTCATCTCATGAAAAGAAATTGGATGAAATTCAAATAGAACCATAAAACGTCAGAGTTTTAAGGGCCTTTAGAGACCGCGAATAAATTGTGTTCTGAAAGCAGTTGTTTCCAGTAGGAAGAGGAAGGCTGTGAGAGAAGTAGAAATGATACTTTGAGGAGGGCAGGATATGAAAAGGGAGGATAGTCTCTTCGTCTTTTAGGTGTTTGTTTGTTTGTTTTTTTCCATTTTTGCCTAAAGCCAACCTTTAGCCCTTCTGTCCTCTGAGCTTAAGAATATCCTACCTATCCCAAGGAATGGTATATCTGGGCCCTTCTGGGATAACTAGAGGTCAGTAAGTGGGCACTTCCTCAAAAGATGACCTCTAGGATTTCATATGCATGTGCATAAAAATTGAGTCCTTGTTGGGATGCTAATACCCTGGTTTGACTTATATCAGGTCAAGGATATAACTGTATTTTGTAAACCTTTAAGGGCCTTTTCAGTGTGAGAGAAGATTCGTAAAGATGGCTGTGGAAGAGCAGCTGGGTCTCTCTCTCTTCCAAGGGTCACTTTGTGAGGTCCTGGTGCGTCAGGACAGAGTTGGCTGAGATTCTTGAGACACAAATCTGGGGAGTCCAGTCTTGAGCCTGGGTAAACCTTCCATGCTTCAGAATTCAATGCCTAGCTCCAGCAAGGCCATGGTAGGCCTCCCCCGACTCCGACAACCAGTGACACAGGAAACGAGGCACACCCCAGGGGTCACGGCAGAATATACTACAAGGCCCCCAAGTGCTTGGCAGGATGCCCAGCATGCATTTCTCTTAACCAGAGAGAGAAGACAGATCTTTGTGGGAACGAGACTCAGCAACTCAGGAATATATTGGAACTGAGCCAGATGTTGAATCCTGAAAGAAAAAGAGAAACTCCAGGCATTGGACCGATGTCCCTGGTTGGAACAATTGAGTTACGTATATACATGCATGTCTATATATACTCACATGTGTTTATGTATATGTGCACGTATTTATTTCGTATTTCATAATTTATAATGTTCAGACATATAACAGTTACACTCCAGGAGGTGGATTTAAACAAGGTCTTCGGGAATCTGAAGATTTTGCCCATTGAGCTTTAAACTCTGTCCTTGGAAATCTAAACCGGAAGAGACCTTGGCCCTTCCACTCCTGTTTTATTGAAGGAAAATAAGGCCTGGAGAAGTGATGTGACTTGCTCAGCATCACATATAAAGAACTATTGGGAATTTTTTCCCCTAAATTCAGGCCAGAAAAAGCCTGATCTCCCCCTTTCATTTCAGTGTGTGGGCCCCTCTGGATCACATGACTGAGTGCCCTGGTAAGCCTAGCTATGTACTTGTGTGTAAGGGCTTTCTCAAAAGTTGTCTCTATTTAAGCCTTACCTTCACTTTTGTGGGGAGGTAACTGTTACTTTCTGCATATTTCACAAGAGGAGCTGGGGTCTGGAGAGGTTAAGTGACTCGTCCAAGGTCATGGCTCTAAGTGACTCAAACCGAAGACCATCTGCCTCTCAGTCCACTACAGCTTCTGAAGGGGAAAGGAATGCAATAAAGAGGTTAGGAAGCCATGAGTGCTCTTGTCAAGGATTCTTGCCTGGCTCTCACCACAGCCCCCAGTGATGCAGCCACACGGGACTAGGCAGCATTGTGCAGACATCACCTGCACCCTCTGTGCTTACAGTGTCCTTACAGTTCTCTCCTCATGGAACCTTTCCCCCCGCCCACCTGTTCCAGCTGGCAGGCTCCTGACTTTCTACTCTTCTTGCCAGGTTCCTTGTCTCAGTCGGTTCAGGCTGCTGTTCTGGAGGCTGGAAATCCAAGATCAGGTCACCAGCCTGGTCAGGTTGTAGTGAAGACCCTCTTCTGGGGTGCAGATGGCCAGTTTCTCACTGTGTCCTCATGTGGTGAAAGGAGTGAGGGATCTCTCTGGAGCCTTTATTGTAAGATTACCAATCCCATTCAAGAGAGCTCTGCCTCCATAACCTAATCACCTTCCAAAGAGCCCTTATCCTAATACTATATCACCTTAGAGGGGAGGGTTTCACCATGTGAGCTTTGGGGGGACATAAACATTCAGACCATAGCAACCTTATTTCTTGGAAGAGCAATTGCCTCTGTCTTTAGGTTATTCTAGGGGCTTGTTTGTACCTGTGTTCAGCAGATATGAACCAGGCTGTGCTCGGATCACATTCCTCTGGACGAAGGCAGGAATAGTGTACAAGTCTTCACGGATGCTCTGCAGAAGGCCTGGCACATCACAGGTGTTCGAAGTACACTTGATGAGCAAATATAATGTGAATATTAGCCCAGGAATACTAGTTCACTGGAGTCTGCGAGACACTACTGCATAGTACCTTTACAGTGTGAACGTTGCCAGAATGTGCCGTCATCCAAGGCCTTGATTCATGTCCTCTTTCTCACTGCGTTGTCCTCAGCAGGTGACATCTGTCATCTAGAACACTGCTCTCCGGTCCTCAGTCACTCCGCTCCTCTACTGACTCTGCTGGCTGGGACTATAAGAGGGGAAAAATATTTTGATAGAAAATGTGTCAAATGGATGGAATAGAAAAATGTTTCAACAAGGAGAAATCAAGACAGATAGGATAACTGGTGTCTTGAGAGCTCATATAAAGGTCCCTTCACAGCTAAAACCCTGAGAATAAACCTCACGTGTGTGGCAAAGGGTCTGGATGGAGGGAAAACCACGGTGTGAGGCTGTTTTTGTTGGTTTTTGTTGCCGTGTTCACACGTAAGGCTATAAATCTGACAACGTGCTGCACTCTGGAGCGAGAGTGAAAGCTGAGGGCTGGAGGTGGAGAGATCTTTCTTCCAGCTCCACTTAACTGCCCTTTGATCTGGGAGTGGAGATTCAGCTCTCAGGGAGGGAGTGTGCAGGTGGCAAGATGTAAACAAAACAACATCCTGGAGCCTTTGTCAGGCCTTCTGAAAACAAAGTGGAAACATGGTTGGCTCCTGAGCTGACCAGACCTTAAAGAATGAGTCTGACACATAACGGAGTGGTTTACACCCTCGCCCATTCACGGGGGTCCGTGGCAGCCGACAGTGAGCCCTCTGCAAGCAGACGGGGTGATCGCCAGGCCCGGTGGACTTCTGAAGGCTTCTGCTGGATTTCCCTAGAACAATCCTGTGGGAGAATCGCAGTTATTCTCACACACAAGACTTTGGTAACTAAAGAGAAAATGTGCATCTCTGTCCTGGCTTTACCACTGTGCTTTTCCTGTATATTCACACACTTTGGAGTGAGTTCCACGGGATGGCTGTAGGTGGGGGATTAAGAAAGAAAGAGTGGTTGACTTGGGATCTCTTTCAGAAGGAAACAAGAGCACAAGGCAGGAAATGGGTTCGGACACTTTCACAGTCTCTCTCCATTCTATCACCACTGAGGGACTGAGGCTGGTACTGTTTATTGAGAACCTGTCCTGCCTGGGCTGTGAGCCTAAGTGTTTTCCTGGAGCCTCTACCTGGGGCTCCTAGGGCCTGGCAGCCGCTGAAAGGAGCAGCTCTGTGCGGAGAACAGGCAGCCTTGTTAGGCATTGGTTCTGATGGGGCCAAGTGGTCAGAGGGGGAGCCGGGGCTCGTTCACTCGGGGACCAGAAGCAGTTCACTTACTTGGGTACCCACTCGGTTCCTCTCTCCTGGCCTCACCCCGTGTTCTCTCATGAATTCCTCTGGAGCAAGAAATGGCATTTGTGTATTTTGAAAAGTCAAAGGCCGGTGTTAAATGTTCCTACCTCTGAGAGAAAGCACATTGCCTTCCCCATTGTCATGCAGGGGAAGAAAGCCCAGCTCCACTGTGTGCTCCTGACTCCAGCCAGGCCGCTTGGGTGCCAGGTTCTGGTCTACGCGAAACCCCTGTGAACGAACAGCGGGGCTTCAGCTGCAGTTAATTTTCATTTGCTGTTTGTATATAAATGCTTTTAGTACTTAAACTAAATTCAGATCAATTAAACTAATGTTGTTTGACATAATATTCCTTGTTCCAAAATCAATATCCCTTCATTTGACAGACTTATTCTTGAATTCAGGATGTTTATTGCTCTTAAAGCTTTACCTATAGACCTGGTTTTTGTCTTTAATGATATAAAACAGCTCTTCCTCGCATACTGTACGCCCGCGTGTAATGGGGTTCAAATTTCGCTGGTGAATATCTTTAATTGTACCATCATGCGTTTTAATCTAGCAGCACAGGACCACTTTCTCTGTCTCCATTTGTCTCCTTAGTTTTAAAGACATTCCTTTAACGGTGTCCGTTTAGAAGGATTTGGGGCCAATGAAGGAGCCAGATCAGGATTTCAGGGCCAGTGCTCCCTGCTTTCCCAAGGGCTGGGCCAACTGCGAAGGCCCCAGCCGCCCAGACGCTGTTTGACTGTGGCCACTTACCCTCCACCAGCAGCCCAGCGCCCCTTCTGCTCCCACCCCGTCATCATGAAGTAACATGCAGCTACTAAAACGCACCACATTTTCTCACGTGGGCTTTTCCCGCATGCCCTCCAGCTCGTCTTCACTCTGCCTTTGGCTCTTATAAATCTTGTTCTGTTTTCCCTGGCCTTTGTCCAGAGACAGGCCTCTCTCGGCTCTGGGGAGAGCAGGCTGGGGGTCATTTATCACTTGAACAGTGGGAATGGGGGACTGAACAGTAGTTTTTTTGCCATCACCATGGCAAAGGTCTGTGCACCCTCACCTAATTGGAAGAATCTGGCCCGTGTTCCTCTAATTGCTGCACCTGGATAACTTTGCCCAGGTCAGACTTGCTCACTTCAAGACGAAGGAAAGAATTGTCTGAGAAGAAGGACCCCTTGGTGATAAAACAGGAATGGTTTGCAATGTTTTTCTTTTTTTCCAGGCAAATATTTTCTTTAAATTAATAGTCATCGAAGTGATGTAAGCTGGCATTTGTGAGAGCTTTAATCAGCCTCTGAAATGAAACCTGAGCTGGGCTTGCCGTCTCAGCCATCCTACTGGAAAGACTCCGCAGCAAAATGTGCCCAAACGCTGGGAAGGGAGCAGCTCTGCCCCAGTTCCAGCACACACGCGCGTGTACGCGTGCGCGCACACACACACACACACACACACACGCTTATGTTTTTCTATGTTATTTTTCAAAGGAGCATAGACTGAGAGCATAGAGACTTGGTTGAAATCAGGAGTCCTTAACTTCAAATATTGCTGACGTTGGGGGAAAGGGAACTTGGGGGAATAAATGGTTTGTGCTACCACATTTCATTTTCTATGAATGATGGACAGAGCTTAAGGTTTGTTCTGGACAAAAAGTGTGACTTCCTCCTTCTAGGGATCAGTTGCCCTCTCCGTTCCGTTTTGTCTTGTTTCCCTATGCTCTCAAGTTTTCTCTTTCTCCTCTCTTCCTTCTCTTCTCACCTTGCCCCTCTCCTCTGCTGCTCCACAGTATCCCATCTGGAATCATATCCTGGATGGTCTAGACATGGTTATAGTAAATCTTCCAAACTTGTAAGTTGCATAAAACAGCGTTGGTTAATACACCTTGAAGGGAAAAGCTTTCCCACTGTCCCTCTCTTCAGTGAGCCATGTTTCTTCTCGTGGCACACCTTTGATCGTTGCCTTGGCCACACCTGGCTGCATTTAATTTCCGTTCCATTCCTCCTCCGGCTAATTGCTCTGTCCATTTGCTGGGTCCTGTTCTCATGAGGACCTAGCCAGGCCGGGAGAGGAGACAATGCCCTGTTGCTCCTTGGAGAGAGTTTTCTAAAGGACCATCAGCCTCTTTCTCAGCAACATCCTCGGCAGAGGCCAGAGATAGAGGCCTGAGCAGAGTCGAGAAAGGTCGCCAGGGCCCAGGGCTGTCACGGTAAAGTCCTAGAAAATATCAGGAAGAGAAAAGCCTGTGCAGAGTTTTCTCTAGAGATGCCTCACCTCCACCACCCTTGGAGGGAGCACATATCACAGAAGGTTGGTGATAACATCTACCTGATTCTTGGCACTGCACATAAGCAATTTTTCAGGTAGTTTTTTTTAATGTTATTTCACTTCCACCATTTCTATGTGAGGTGGGAAGGGCTGGAATGATCATCCCTATTTCACAGATGAGGAAAATGAGGACCAGAATAGTGACTTGGGCAAGGTCACTTAGCTTAGTACATGGGAGGAGTGGGGGGCTAAGATTTGTATCTAGGCCAGTGCCTGATCGACAGCTCACTGCAGTGGGCTATGCTGTACCTCTTCTCAAAGGAGCACCCCACTTCCTGGTCGTTGCCATCCTGTTTGCTTCTCTTGGCTTGAAATCATGAAATGGACTTATATCTCAGAAGGCTTAACCTTATCCAAAGCCAGACCTTCCCAGAGTACTGACCAGAGTTATCCACATGGCCATGCAAGGAGGAACATTGCTTTGATGGGCAGCTTCAGCAGCTGTGCCAATGCACAGCCTTCAGGCCCCCCGGCAGCAGATAGGGGCCTACCAGGTGGCCCTTGCTTCCTACTCAATGTGGTACTTGATATATTTCTGGTTTTAAAATTAAGCAGGTCTCCATGGCCCCTCAAAACTCCTGGTTTAACATGTGTCCGGTGGAGATAAAATGAAACGAGATGGCCCATACAAGGTGGCCTAGTTCAGTGCAGGATACACGGGAGACTCTTGGTAAATGAAAGATTGAGTCCTTTCTAGGAGGAGCTTTGAGTCTGATTCCAAAACACAAGGTGACAGACTAGAAAATTGAGGGTGGTGATGTCCAATTCTGGTTTAGATAATTTTAGAGAAGGGTCACTTTATTTGCCTATCTCTAAGAACTGGCTAGACAGTTTACAGACTCTCAGAAGATCCAACATTTGAAAAAGATGGAATTCTTAAAGGAATTCTTCTTGGGCATTTGGGCTATAAGTACACCAAGTGGACATTTGGTTTATCCAGTTTTTCTCTCTTTGAGGAAAAATAATGTTCCAAAATGGTATAGAGAATCTACAGGAAATCATAAGGAAATTAAAATATGGAGCATGTCTAAGACAGCCTTTTAAATATTTAAAGGCCAAAGGTGGTAAAAGTAGTGTTTTCAAAATTAATTTGACTATAACTTACAAAGCAATTTTTAATCTATTATCTTATTTCATTCTTACCACAGACCCCTGATATCGCCTTAATGTCAGTCCCACTTTGTGAATGTAAAAACCTGAGATTGAAGAAAATGAAGTGTCTTCTCCAAGGCAGATTGTAACTGAGAGGTTGTAACTCAGCTGTGTGGGATCCCCTTCTGTTTCTCTCACATAAACACACGCTGAACACACAGACCCGATAAAGGTGGCAGAGATGATGATAACCCGTATAAGCCAACATCAAGCCCCCATGGATTTTCAATGAGATCGACATTAAGATTGCTTAATTATGAGGTTAATGAAAATATAATCCCAGGACTAGGCTTTGGTCACACACGCTATAATTGAGCATCTACCTTCAATTCATGTAGGTCTTAGCATATAGAGGCTTCTAAGCAAATGTAGAATGAACTTTAATAAGAAGGAAGATCTTAGTAAAGGAACCAGAAGTGGTAGGTGCGGGGTAGGGGGTAGGAGGAAGTAGGCAACGAAACAGATAAATAGAATAAATATGGAGAAAGGGTGAAAATGGAATGCTCTCTTAGCAATTTCCCTGAAGGGCTTGGTGTCTTCCCTGGTAGCTCAGGATTGAAAAATTCAAGGCCAAGTGGGCCTTTTGCATTCATGGATCATTCTCCATCCCACTCAACCTTTGCCTTTCAATAGCTTCTCAAAGCATACTTTGCCTGTAGCACTGTTCTCATTTAATTATATATATATATATATATATATATATATATATATATATATATATATATATATAAAACCCAAAGCATTATTAAGAGAAATGCATGCCATATGTTTCTGATTCATTTGGACTTAAATACTCTGCCCACTGTTAGCTAAGAGAAAGGCAATATACAAGAACTCATCTTAGTAAGCAATGTTAGCCAGGACCTTCGTAAGAAACAAGTTTTGATTTTGCTGGGAAAAGTGGGAGTAAAGATCTTGAGTGATTTGGGTAGGATTTGGAACTCAACCACTGAGAACTGCAAAGTGAGGTGTGCATAGTGAGAAGCATGCCTTCCTCAGTCTCAACTGAGGATCAATCTTTGTCAAGCTGGAGTTAGTTAGGTCTCCAGGGAGCAAGGGGAAGTAGTAATTTAGGAGAAAAAGAGCTGTTACCTAGGGCTGCTGTTTACCTTACTGTAAATATGAGGGAATAGTTGTTAATAAAATAGTTTTATATTTTTCCTTTAAGAAAATAGTCATAATGTATGAAATATATCAGTATTCAGGCTTTAAAACAAAACAATAGATCTTGTGATTTAATTTTTTAAAAAAAGAAAGAAAGAAAGAAAAAACCCTATTTCCCCTTTCAGTGTTTGCAAGCTTATACCATCTAGCTATTAATTGGGTCTAATTTTTTTTTTAAAGAGGAATATTTATCTTTACTGTGAACTTTTCCCCCCTTGGGCTCATTATGTTAAACGTTGCATTTAACCCACACTTTAGGGGAAAAAAAGTAATATTTCTGTTGGTTTAAACTGTCAGATTGACTCACATAATGGAAAATGGGCTAACTGGAAGTGGGAGAAAATATTTCACTAAAAGCAAACATGCCAGGGAAAGGGTTAGCTCCACCTTATTCATAGCAGCAAAGTTGGGTTGCATTGGTGGCTCCTGTCCTGTCCCAGGGGAAGAGCCTGGCGGGGAGACACAGGAAAAGAAGAGGTTGGCTTGCTGCAAGTTATTGCCAGGAAGCTGCCCTTTCTGTTTTCTAACCTAATACCAGTTCTTATCAGAGAAGCCATGGGCAAAATGGCAAGGAACAGAGCAGTTGGTTCCACGCCCCAGCTTTCTTCTTGCTTTATTATGCTGCAAATCCACTGTTTTCTGTAACTTACTAAAAGTGTGCTGTGTTACCATGTATTCTTTCTCCGGAGTGACCGTGCAAATCTAATTCTCCATGTGGAATAAGCCTTCATGCCTTTTTTTGGAAATGTTCGACTTTAAACCTTATCAGTACCTGGCATACGGTCAGAGCTCAGTAATAGCCACTGAATATTGTTGAAAGAATCTTTAGAGGGTGGAAAAAATGGTTAGAGGCAGGATCACGTGGCAGGTAGTAATATTTATTTAAGAATCAGACAGTTGGGTTCAAATCCTGGCTTTGCCACTAAGAAATTAGGTTAGGCCCCAGCCCATTTGTATGGTAGGCATAAGAATGACTACTTCAATTTTTTGTGTAAGAATTAATGACCTCTTGTATATGTCATTCCAGGCACATAGCAGGATTCAATGGAGAGCTGCTGTTTGCTCTTTTAGGGTGTCATGGAACACTGTACATAGCCCTGAGACTGCTTGGGTCAAAATCCTATCTAACTACTAACTTAGATAAGTCATTTAACTTTTCTAAACCTTAATTTCTTCATGGTAAAATAGAGCTATGGTACCTACCTGCACAAAGGATTGTTGGAAGGATTAAAATTTTTTTAAGTGTATATGGTGATGGGTAAGGCCATCAACCTCAGCCTTATTTCTGAAAATATTCTTCAAACGTTCTTCATCTTGAAAGCATCTTCTTCAAGCAAGTCCAAAGGTTTTGGCTTATGCGATGCCTTCAGTGACTGTATCTTCAGGGAAGATGAAGAGAAGATCAATATTTACTTGAATCAGTTACAATTTAAGGGAAAGGAAAACTCAATAACATGGGAGCAACATTCAGCAGTGCCTCATGTCGGCAAAGCAGACCTCAAACTACCTTGCTCCTCCAATGACCTTGGCTGAAAACGAGCATCTCTTTATTGCTGCCATTATACAATATGGTCAACCGCCAGAGTAACTGGCGACTGATTTTTCCTACACTATATATTTTTTTTCCTATACTGTATCAGTCTTTTAAAATTTGAGTATAAAATGTTGAATATAAAGTTGCAATAATATTTATTTTGTGATAAAACTTCAGATTTATCCTTGTATCTCAAAAGAGCAGTCTGTGATAGTGATACTCAGTCCCTGCCTCGGCTTCCAGCCAAATATTGACTTTAATAATCAGCCATTCAGCTCTCTGCCAAAATGTGTGCACCTTGATGAATGTGTAGTACCTAGCCAATTGCCTGAAAATAGCAAGCACTCCGTGGATGAATATTTTCCTATTTTTGGTTATGAGGATGAAGGGAGGTTTCCCTGGCATCCGAGCATCACAGCATACAGGACCACTGACATATTGTGGTTCTTGAGCAGGTTTATTCCTCCTCTGTCATGATTTGCCCAAATGTAAGACAAGGGGAAGGTTTAGACTCCACATCCCCTAACGCTGAACTCTCTTCATTCTCACTGAGCACTCTCAGTGTTTTCTCCACTAATCACTGTGGATTCAGTACAGATCCAGGAAGCAGGCATCCCAGGTACCCTTCTGGACTACTAGCTCTTGATTATTCACCAAAACTCTAAGAGCTAGATTCTCAGCTGAGTTAAAAAAGCTGAAGCCATTAGAGAGAGGAAAGATGAGCCCCTTCCTGATGTTGAAGCATTGGCATTGATATTTGTTTCCAAAGGCCAGCCCAAATCTAAGGTAATAGCATGCCAGCAAAATATAACTTTAAAATAAAACTCATTTTGAAGAGAACCTAGATGGAAAAATATGTGAGGCAATGAGCAGTGCCAAGAAGTGGCCCAGATAATCAGTGCTGCGTATATTTCTATTATCAAAGAAAAGGATAGAGAAGAATTAGCCGTTTATTGATCTCTATGTTCCAAGGCATTACTAAGTATCTGACATGAACTTTCTATTGACTGCTCATCACAGCGTTGTCAGATGTGTATTAAAATATGCCTTTTACTGATGAGAAAGCCAAGGTTCAGAGAGATTCAGATGCATGCGAAGGTCACATAGCAGCAGGGCCAGGTGGCTGAGCTCACTCACCCTGGAGTCAGACTCCCTGGATGTGTGTTCCGGATTCACCATTTATTCATCCCGTGTCTCAGGCAGCTTTCTCATCTGCAAAATGTAGAGAGTGATAGTGCGTATACCTGGGAGTTCAACTTAGTTTTACCTTGGGTTGATTTTGGAAAAATCTCTGTGCATAAGTTGGCTGGTAAACCAAAATATTCTGAATAGATGTATATTGGAGAGGTTGGTCTGGGACTCTTAACATCTCGTGATCTCAGGAGTGAAGACCACGGGCGATGGGACTTAGCCCCTTCCCACCCCAAGCTCATAAAAGCCTTTGATGTGGGGGTCTTGAGTCTGTGACGCAAAGTCTTAAAGAAATTCTGTGACAGCATCACTCCTAAGACTCATAAACTTTGCCTCGTATGTCTCCTAGTGATGGATGAAGGGAACCTTCCATGTTACAAGTTCAGCATTAGCAGTCTTTCCCTTACAGAGGACCCTGCTCTTGACGGTTCTCTGATTGCATCAGGAATTCAGGACACAGGTGGCATAGGGGGCAATCCATTGGCTGCTTTCTCCCTCTGCGAAGAGCTCCTGCTGGCTGAACTAGAAGTAGGAGGGAAAAAAGTGTGTGCAAACAGCAATCTGTCATGAGTCCGGAGAAGAAAGGGATCTGATTAGAAGAAACGAGTGGTGGCTTTTGTGTGTGCCTCCTACGTCAGCACTTCTTCCGAGTCAGGGAGAATTGCAGCCAGGGAAATGAATAATGTTGAATTTACTACAAGTTTACCTGAGATTAAGGGCGAGTTGGATACAGCCAGTGTCTTTTGGTCCAGTGTTGACTTAGTCTTGTTGTCACAAATCAGCTATTGATTTTTGGGGTCCCCATTAGTCTTAGGGAAGAGAGCTAATCCTTCTTTCATGTGTGTTTATATACCATATTTGGCCGGAGCTCGGGGTGCACTTTTCACCTTGATCTGCAAGTAGAAAGGTAAACACATGACCTCAGTACTAGAAGCCACCCTGGCTGGTCACTCTCCACTGTTTGTTTAATTTCACTCTGACTTCTGCCTGCCTCCCAATCCCAGGTATTCGGACATGTTACAAAAAGAAAGAGACCCTGACATCAAAGCCCTGGTCATGATTTTACTAGGGGGCACCTCTGAAAGCATTTGTAAGGCCCGTGTGAATGGCTGGTGCGGTGACCTCTAGAAAATACTTTACTCTCCAAATTGGGGCTAACAGATTTATCACTCGCTGGGCCCCGACCTTCCAGGTCAGCCTAGGGTTATTTTTGTTTATTATGGGCGAAGACATGGTAGTCCTATTACAGAAGCCTAAAGAGCAAATATTGAGAACATGACTTAGGGATTAAAGAGAATTCTGAAAGCATATTTTTGATTTTAAAATTTCCTATAAAAATGTTAACTTTGTCAACATCTGCTTGAGATCGTTGCCCCTAGACAGATGTCTCTGTCAGCCAACCAGCATTGTAACAGTTCAGGATAATGGATGCTTTTGTCTCCTTCTCTGTGGAATTTCAGTTTCTACTCTGTGGAAGGCTAATTCTGATCACAAAGGAATTCTGAGCACAGTTTGGTTGTTTTTGTTTTATTAGTCGTATGAAGTGTGTTTCAATAAAAGGAGTTATCAACATATGCGATATAAAATCACTTTGTTCTATTCTGATTTTATTGAAAAGGTAGTGATTTTAATACAGTTTGAGACATTCCTTCTTCAAATCTGCAGAGCAGGGCATTGACAGGCAATATAGTTCAGCAGTGTAGAGCACAGAATTTGGTAGACTTAAGTTCAAATCTTGACTTACTATCTGTGTGACCTTGGGTGAGTTATTCCAACTCTTTAAACCTTCATTTCTTAATCTTTTAGTGGGGGTAATGTTGGCATTGACCTCACAGTGTTATTGGAAGAATAACATAAATGTATGTAAGATACTTAACATTATGCCTTACGCACAGCAAACAATCAATAATAGGGTACCTGCTATTATTATAATTATTCAATCTCCAAGACCTCCATTTTACTCATTACAGATGACCATGACTTTTACTTTACAAAGCAGACTGGACTGTCTTTTCACCTCAAAACATTTTTGGATATCCACCAATTAACTTTTTTAAATGTCAGAAATTTAAGGGGTGCTTCCTTTGTGGCAGGCTCTGCTTTACGCGTGTGGCTCGCTTACTTCCCACAACCACTGTTCGCCATCTCCATTTTACTTATAAGAGCATTGAGACTCTGCAAGTTTAATGATTTCCCCAATGTCATATTGCTAGTATGTGAGCAAAAATCATCTAGCTCCAGCGCCAATCTCCCTAACCACTGTAGTATACGTACTGCCTCTCTTTAATGTCTTAGAATTTTAGTTCTATACATGATCTTCTGCCATGTTGATTTTTTTTCTCCCTTTCTATTTGTACTTTGACAGCTTTCTAAAACTGTCTAGGTGTCTCTCAAATTAAGTGAATTATAAGTAATAAATGAACAGATACAAAACCTTTATTACTCACTTCTAAACACCTTATGATCTGGTTTTTGTCCCACTGCCCCTGAAACTTCCCTCTCCAAGGTCACAACTGCATAGAAAAATGACTGCATGTGAATAAGAAAGTAGGGAATTGTTTAGAAAGCTGTGGCAATAGTCCAAGTGAGAGCTGTTAGTAGCTGGGACTAGAGGAATAGCAGTGAAGATAGAGAGTATTAGATTATGGGAGTATATTTTGGAGATGAAGCCATAAGGATACACTGGTTGATCTGATGTAGGAGGTAAGGGAAAGAGAGAAATAATGGATGACTCCATTTGATTTGAATAATCAATCCGTGGATGATGTTGATGTTTACAGAGAACAATGGATTTGGACCAGGTTTAGGAAAAAGATATGTGGGGTTTTTTGTGTTTGTATTTGTGTGTTTTTGTTTTTGTTTTTCTGGGGGAGTGTTGGAGGATGGAGATATCAAAGGATTTAAAAGCCTGGAGCTCAGAGAAGGATCTCTGGTATGAAAACGACATGTGAAACCCTAGGTATGATCACTTATGGAGAGAACATAGACAGAAGAGAGAAGCAGCCCAGGAAAGAGTGCTGCCATTTAGAAGCTGAGCAAAAGAAGTAACAAAGGATAATAAGAAAAATGGACAGTGAGATAAGAATAAAATGAGGACCCTGGTGTTACTGGAGGCTATATATGTACTCCTCAAGCTTTTCTGAGCTTGGTATGCTGGTGAAAGCCTCTGCATTTTACACACCCTGTCTCCGATGCCTACAAGGCCTTCCTCAATTTCTCTGTCTGGCAAACTCCTACTCTTTCTTCAAGACTTAGTTCAATTCCTTGGAAGCCTACTCTGACTCCTCACCTCTTGTTTCCACAGCACTGTGTCCCTAACTCTATTTTAGCCCAAATAACTGGGCACTTAGGATTGTATAATCTGTTTTATAAACTCTCTGGCTCCACTGAGGTCAGCTCCTTGAGGGAATCACTGTCTTTTATTTCTGAATCTCCAGTAACTAGCACAGTGAATGTGGAAAAATAAGTATCTGACTATCATTGATTGAATAAAATGTATGCATGACTAGATTCCCTTTTGAGCGCCAATATTTAATGTCAAACCATTTAATTTCTACTAGAGGACTCCACCTAGAAGCCCAATAGTGAGTTCCACCTAGAGATCAAATTCTGCATTTCTCAAGTTGAAGTTATTCACTTCCCTTAAGACCTCCTTCTATTTCTATTTATGGTACAACTATTCTCAAGTCCTTCAAGATTGGAAGCAAGAGATCACTTTTGACTCTTCCCTATATATGGCCAGTCAGCCACTATTCTTGTCCATTTTCCCTCCATATATCTTGAATCTGAGTCTTCTTTCTTTTCTGTAGTTAGCAACTTGCCCAAGGTCACTGAGCTACTCAGATACAGAGCCAGGGCTGGAATCCATTCTGTCTGACTCACTAAGTAATATCACCTTTCTGGCTTATGCTTGGATAACTGGGATCCTTTGATAATATGGCAGGCAATTCCAAAGAATATAGCTTGTAATTTTCTGGAACATTTTGGGAAGGAAAATACTCCATGGACTTTTGTTTTTTCTTATGTCTGAGACGTAAACCAACTATTTTATGAGGCATTGACAGAGAAATATATGGATGGACTGATTTATTTCCCTCAATAGGATGTAATCTGATGACTGTCTAAGGATATAAAAGTTTATAAATATAGTAAAGTATTTGTATCTAGAATATTTCTTTTGAAAATCATCAACTGCATTAACTAGGACATCTTACTTCCACTCCCAAAGTTCTATTCTACTCAATTTTTATGTCTTCTCCCAAGATTAAATTGCTCCTTAGGATCTCATCCTAGCCATAGGATAAACTTTATAATCCTGAATTTCCATACATTTTTGTCTTAGCCCTGGGTGATATACAGAGAATGTTTGGGGACCAGAATGAGTAAATAATTGAATGTCCATATTGCTTAGTAAGTGAATATGTAAATGTATATGCACAGTAGTACCAAATAGCTGACTGGTGTTTTTTTCCTCTTTCTTACCATTTAGCTGTAAAGGAAAGATGGAGAGGAAGTAAGCCTCTCACACTGTGACGCTGTGTCATCACTAATAACTGCTCCATCTCTAAAATCATGAATTCTCACATCCTTCTTTCTGATTTCTACTCTACCTAAATTTTACACTATACCATTCTTCAAACTCATTGGTTCCACCAGTTTGATTCCCTACTTTCAAAAACCCATAGCTTTGGCTTCTAATTCCTGCCTGATTAATATAACTGGATGCGAACTCTTGCTATAAATGCTCTAAAAACTAAACAAAATATATGAAATGACTGTTTTCAGACAGTACATAACAGGAAGTACAGTGCTGTGATTCACATATGATTGTTTGATACTAGAACACAATGCAGGGAGGGGAATCTCAAGCAGAGCATAGTGGTCTCACTGAGATGAAGAGGGAAAATAAAAGAGCTGGGAAAGACTAAGGCAGCCAAAATTTGTGGAGCAGGGATGAAGCTAAACAAACAAACTGCTGTGGACTGAATTATGTCACCAAAAATTCATACATTGAAGCCCAAACTCACAACATGATGGTATTGGAGGTGGGGACTTTGGGAGGTAATTAGGTGTAGTAAATCTATGAAAAACTTATAGTTAACATTATGTTTAAACGTGAATCATTGAACTCTTTCCTCCTAAATCAGGAACGAGGCAATGGTGTCTTCTCTGACCACATCTATTCAAAATTTTACTGGAGACTGTAGCTTGTATAATTAAGGCAAGAGAGAAAAATAAAAGGCAAATATAAGGGAAAGAAAAATGTAAAACTGTATTTCTTTCACAGAAAATATGATCATGTATTTAAAAGAATTTAAAGAATCTAAACTACTCAAACAAATAAATCAGATCTCAGGATACAAAGTCAGCATGTAAAAATAGTTTTATTTCTATATACTAGCAAATAAATTTTGAAAAAATGAAAACTTTTAAATACTACTCACAATATCAAAAACATGAAATACTTAAGATAAATTTAACAAAATTTGTGCAAGACCTCTACCCTGAAAACTATAAATCATTACTGAAAGAAAGAAGACCTAAATAAATGGCAATATATAACATTATACTAAATTGGAAGATTCAATTTTGTTAAGATGTCCATTTTCCTCAAGATGATCTATAGAATCAATGCAGTCCCAACCAGAATTCCTGCAAACATTTCTTTATTTGAAGACATTGAGAAAGTGATTCTACAATTCATATGAATATGGAAGGATATAGAATATTCAAAATCAGTTTTAAAAAGGAGAACAAAGTGGAGGTACTTACAATATCTGTGCTGTCAAGACTCACTGTAAAGCTATAGTAATTAGAACAGAGTGAGATTAGAGCAAGGATAGACAAATAGAACAATGGAACTTGATACTTATCTCCGATTCAGGCCTCTCCCTTGAGCTCCATGACATTTTTTAATAACTATTTCATGTCTCTTCTTGAATGTCTTAAAGACATCCTAAGTTCCATATATCTTAAACCCAGCCCATTATCTTTTTTCTCCTAAACCCAGTCCCTCATTTACATTCCCCTGCTAGTTGTACAAACCAGAAACTTAAGAATAATCCTCAACCCCCTCCCTCTCTTTGATTCCTTACTGATTCCTTACTAGGAACCTTCAATCTTATCTCCTAAATATACCTTGAGTTCATCCACATTTCTCTACTTCCATCACTCTATTCTAATGTCTGCTGCCTGGACTTCTGAAAAAGTTTCCTAAACTAGTTAACCCACATCTACTCTTAACTACCCCCAGAGTATATTTTTGAAATAAAAATTGTATCATGTTAAACCTTGCTTAAAATACTTCAATGTCTTCACGTTTGTTGTAGGAGAAAGATAAATTGTAATACGGCTTTCAAGGTTCTACCTGGTCTAGTCCCTGCTCACCTCCCTAGCATCACCTTACACCATTCTGTCTCTTGCATTCTCAGAGAGCAGTGCTTATGTTTTTGTTTTTGTTTTTTATGCAGAGGAGTACTAGCACTCATAATGTATTTGTCAACTGAATGAATGAATGAAGCCATTACATATCCTAACATTATTACAGCAAAGATACAATGATCTTTCTATTTACTATTGGAACTTGACAATAAGTTGATGTTACATGTGAAGTTCTAATGTTTAGACCATAGGCATAGTCAAGCTACTGATGCATGCACATTCTCCAAAATCATAGGAGCTTCATAGTTTTCTTCCAAAGTCAATGCATCATTTTTGTGTTTTTGATATATGTTAAGTGCTTATATTTAGATGCCTTCTTGTGAAATAGAGAACTGAAAGATTTAATTTAAAAGTATGTTCCAGCATGTGTGCCTCCGTTCATCACGTGTAGTTCAAAGGTGATGCAAATGTAGAGGGTTGCATTATAAAAGGCAAACAGTGTGTCACTTCATACTTAGTGTTTTAGAAGAGAGTTCTCAATTTCTTGGTCATAACACACTTAGGAAAAGACATGCATCACATACTCCCATGGGGTGCACCAGAGGTTACATGCAATTTCCTGAGTGCTAACTAAAACTCCACCTTACTCTCTCCCTTTAAGAAAGCGTATTGTAAAGCAAGTGGGTGAGAGTGACATTATTTGGGGGATAATCTTGAATCTGATTCATAGTGCTCTAAAATTGCATCATTCACAAATTTAAGACTTTCCCTACCTTTAATAACAAATTACTTGTGGTGCAGCTCACCAGTAAACTGGGCATAGGAGTGCATTATGACACTGAAGTATACAAACTACTTGTTTCGAAGGTAGTTATTCAGTGGTCTTGAACCATCATTGTGTTCTAGCCTGAATGAATACAGCAACCTCCGTGCTGAACACCAGAGGGGAAATTATGCACACACGTACCAGTATTAAAATATGCCTTTATGTAAAAACATTTCTCTGTTGAATGTGTCCATAAACCCAAATGTTCATGCATATTCCCAATAATGCTTCCCAGTAATGTTCTTACCCACAAATATTGGAGAGCAGAGGGCATGACGGTCTTGTTAGTAATATACATTTCTTAAACAGTTATAAAACTAGAGAAAGTAATATCCTCTAGACTTATGTGAAGCTGGCTGTACTGTGATTAACTTTACTAGTGACTCTATACATGAAGAAGTTATTAGAAGTTCATAGATTCCAGTGGGTTTAGCTGGTTTCCTCTCCACTCCATTGCTGTCCCATTTTTCTAAGCCATCCCCTGATGGTCAATGTCTATGAGAAAAGCTGAGCATTTGTCCTAACCCCTGCAGTAATCTCTTCTGGGGCATAATCTGGTCTTTTCTTGAAACCTGGAGGCCTGAGTTTTCTACGGGGGTATTTGTTCTCATGTTATAAATCTCTACTCTTAAGAAAAACTTTCCTAAAATTCTGTTAAATCTGACTTTATCCTACTTCCACCCACAGATCCTAGGTCTGACTTCTGGGCCACACTCAACAAACTTCCTCAGTGGTCTGCTTCTTCCCCTAATATTTCTTTGTCAGTTTTCTTGCCTTTGAGTTCCATTTTTTTCCTGCTTAATCTCCTCAGTCCCTTCAACTCTTTCTTATGTGAAATATTTCTCTAACCTCTCAAGCAGTGCCCCTCTAAAAGTATAGTTTCCAAGGTGGAAGGTGGTGTTCAAATGGGTACCATTCACTAATTTTTTTTAATATTAAGGGGATTCCATAGGAAGTGGCATTGAAGCTGAGGCAGATGGTGAAGGGAAGGTGTGCAGTTAGAGGGAGAGCTTGTGGAACAGCACAGAATCATGAAAGCTTGTGACATCACAAGAAAGTCAGTATGGCTGGCAAGTAGAGTGTGTTATGCTAAGGAGTTTGGTCATTTTCATTCAGGTTGTCCAGAGCTTTCAAACTTTCTGAACAAAGCCATTGCATGTTAAGTTTCACGTTTTAGAAAATCCCCTTTGGTATTAGTGTTGCAAAGGTTTTACAAGGAATCAAATTAGTGCAGGAAAGCTAGTTAGGATATTTGACTAAGTGAAAAGGACAGGATAGAAACAGAGATGGATCCTAGGCACATTTTTTAAAATTCCGCAAGAGTAGATAAATAATTAAAGGATGTTTCTAAAATACAGGCATTTAAGAACACACGTGGAGTCTATATCTCTAGTAATCCTGGGGAAAACATACCCATTTTTGTCATAACATTCCAGAAGCAAATTTGTTCCACTCAATGGGGCCATGTCCAGTCAAAGAAAACCCACTAAAATATGAAGCCTCAGGAACCTGGAAATTGCTGAGGACATTTGAATATGTCATCTCTGGAGAGTGCTATAGTCCCCCAGTCCTAGTTTTGTTCTCTGAGAGTATTATAGTCTTTCCTGCAGTGATATCCTTATTCAGGATAAGGATGATCCAGGGTATGTTTATTCCAATGAAATGCTACTAAATTGTAGTTGCTTCAGTTATGAATTTGTTACATCTCCGAGTCACATTGGAAAGTGGAGGGGGTGTGGGAGATGTCAAAGCTTGGAACCAGTGTTTCACAGAAGTGTTATCTGGCTTCTTGCCAAACACCAGTGCCTGCTGACTTATGAGTGACACCTTTATCTTGAATCTGATGGAAAGATTGTGTTACATTCAGCCCAGGAATGTTTTAAAGACTAAATAAGCTGGAGAATCCCTTTTGCTTCATCTTGGTGCTAGCTCAGCAGCTTGATTTCTACCTCTGCTGTCACCCGGTCTTTCTGTTCTTTTGGGAGAAACTGTGGGGGAAGGCATGGCTTCCTGAATCCTAGGCTGCATTATATTAGCAGGTTGTCAATGTCTCACTGCCTTCCTTGCAAAGCAGGTGCTATTACAGAATTAGCAGACTGCACCACCATTTCAGGGATCGTTGCTACCCTCGGCAAAGCCTGGTTTTCTTTTACACTCGCACATAAAGGGCAGACCGGAGAAGCCACCTAGGGAAGATCCATACAGGGTAGATGGAGAGTTTGGACGGTTGAAAGGCAACTACTCATGTCTTGAGCCCCTCTTCTGTATCACTGTGACCGTCAATGCTAGGGATCGGGAACACAGGAGACTTCAACTGCCTTCAGTGCTATGAGGAGCACTCAGGAGATATTTAGCACATCAGTAAATGAATGGATGATGGCCCCTGGGTAAACACCATGATCTCTCCACTCAACCAGGATTCTGCTCTGACACTTGTATGTGAAGACTCCTCTTGGAAGTGGATCTGCCTGGTTGGCCTCTCTGATATTAACTTCAAACGACAGGGATTTACTACTATATCCGCATGGATTGATTCTTCACTACTATGACACCATTATTGAGGAAACAACCTCCATATTTTACAAACTCATAAATCAGTATTTGTTTTTATTTTGTCTAAAAGATGCCTTCTTTCAGTTCTAAAATGTATCCCCATATCCCGTGGTGGCTTATTGACCAAATATGTGTTCACTGTTTCCAACTCTCATAACTACATTTATTAATTCATTCAGGCAGTGAGTGATTTTTAAGTGCCTATTAGCACCCAGGCTTATATCAGTTAATGTGGAGGATACCAAGGAAAATATGATAATGTGTTTGTCTATCTCCCTAACCCCTAGAATGTAAGTGCCTTGAAATCAGTGGATTTTTTCTAATTTCTTCCTACATGCCTAATTCATTCCTTTATACCATGTAATACCAAGTAATAAGTACTGAATAAATGATTTTTGAAGGGTAAGTGGATAAATGAAAGAATGATCTTGCTAAAAGAACAGAGAATGCATTTTTCTCTTTTAAACAGACAGTAATTCAACGGGCCTTGAGGAATTGGCTAAAAAATTCTCTGAAGTCTACACATTCTTAATAGTGAAAGAATTTGTCAACCCAGAATACAAGTCTCTTCTGCATAATTCTCCAAAGAAGTAGTTTTAGGATACAAATGAAATAGTAGTCTTATGTATATGGAGTTAGCTACATACATTCAATAGTCACGTACGTAAGATTCAGAAGGTCGTTCAAGTAAATGAACCATGAATTCCACAAAATTATATTAATGAGCAAAGATGGAAAGTTTTCTTGTTCATGTAAACACGTGACATTTTCAAGCCAACTATTAAATAAATAAATAAATGCAGATAAGTTTGGATTACCCAGAGATCTCTGGAACTGTCAAGTCACCACAAAACTCCTATCGGGATTTATGAACCCTTAGAAAAGTATACAAAATGAATACTTCGTGAAGAAACTTACATTAATAGTATAATATAATGTTTGATGATGTAACTTTCAACTGAACAGAGTGTTTGATAGCAGTGGAATGAACCAAACATTTACTGAGCACCTGCTGTATAACAAGCCCTATCTTTGGGGATACAGTAATTAACGAGATCCTCAAAGAGCTAATATTTCAGCTAGCGAGACAAGACAGAGGCATCTGCAAAGGTATCTGACACTAAAAGACTTAAGAGACCGTATAATACCACAGTTCTAGTTATCACAATTACTTTCTAAAAGCATGATAATAAAAACACGTGAATGATTCTTTGGGGCAGTCATATATCCACATCTCTCCTGCCTACCTTGACCTTGAAATTTAAAGCCGATCTACTCTTGATCCATGGTGCCGAACAGATCCTACTAAAAAGGAGCTTGGTGGTGCTTTGAGACCAACCGCCTAGAGGGGTGGGATAAGGGGGGTGGAAGGGAGATGCAAGAGGAAGGGGATATGGGGATATACGGATCACTTTGTTATACAGCAGAAACTAACACAACAATGTAAAGCAATTATACTCCAATGAAGATGTTAAAAAAATAAAAGGAGCTTGAGCCCTTTGGTCTTTCCAGAAATGGGCTTACACTCTCTACTTTGTTTCTATTTGCTTCTTGTTCTTCCTTCTACCTGCCGTTTACTATTTTTTAGCTCCGGAGTGCTCCTTAAACTTACGGAAATGTTCAGGTACTCTTGCTTCTACTCTTGGCACTTCTTCTCAGACATAGGTCCACCAACTGGGTCCAGGCTCCAGGACCGCCCTGTAGATAAGTCTCGCAGCTGGGACACAGTGTAACTTCTTCCCAAGTCCTTCCTTTGGGAAATATGCAGGGATATTTAATTTTGTGATGCTGAAAACCCCATCTTTGTTTTAGATGGATATCTTATTTCTACTATAATTTGAATTTGTATTTTTTTCTGACAGAAAAATGACATTATTCCTACATGAGAGAACATGAAACTGGATTTGTTAGATTCAAAAGGAATCCCGTTACTGCACTTACTTGAAACAACCAAATATTTCACTGGCATCTGGGAGTGAAGCCAACAAACACAATTGGTCAGTTTCTTTACAAGTAGGATGAGGGGATTTGGGTTAAAATATTTCTTAGGTTCTTTATAGTTTTAATTTCCAAAGACTCTTTGACACTGTTTCCTAAGGAGGTTGGGACTGTATTGATCTGAATTTCAAAATAAACACGTTATTTTCAGCCATGCAATGTTATAATTAGGAGGAACTTAGGAATCATGCATGATAGTCCTCGTATTTTACAGACATGGAAAAGTAGGTCCAAAGGGAAATTACTTGCTCAAAATCACGCATCAGTTGAGTGCAGAGCTGAACTTGGACCCTTGACTTTATTCTGCTCGCCTTCCATTGTCTTGGGGAATACAACCTGGAGGACTACTTCTGGAAACAAGTGCTTAAAATCTTCCACAAAAAATCTGACACATTCACACATGGTACATGTGGGGCTTTGATTTAAATACTCAGCTGCTGTAGAGCCACTGAGATTGGCAGTTGATCCCTTAGCTTATATTGGTCCACAACCCAGTAAACTACCTAGGCTTGATCCCGAACCTGAGGTGCTCATTTTTGTTCTTGCTTCCCAGGGAGCATTTAGTCCTTGCTGGAAAAATATTCCTAAACCATCATGAAGGTGCAAAGAATTTAACTTTCTGAACCTGTTCTTTTCCATATGTGCCTTCTAACTGAAGCAATCCACATTCAGTATTTCTAACTTAGAAAACATTTTATTTCATACTCCATAATTAAGCTTTTTAGAATTCAGGAATGACATCCAAAAGTTTTTAAAGAATCTTAGGAAATGTCTGACACTCTCTAGGCAAGACCTATGAGTTTAATCAAGGAATGCTTACTGGATGTTGCAGGGACTTCTTAAAACTCGTTTTATTAGTTGCTCCTGAATTTTCAAATGATCATAATTGGCTTCCATTTCTTCTAAAAACTTGAAGAGGGCTTCCCTGGTGGCGCAGTGGTTGAGAGTCCGCCTGCCGATGCAGGGGACACGGGTTTGTGCCCCGGTCCGGGAAGATCCCACATGCCGCGGAGCGGCTGGGCCCGTGAGCCATGGCCGCTGAGCCTGTGCGTCCAGAGCCTGTGCTCCGCAACGGGAGAGGCCACAACAGTGAGAGGCCCGCGTACCACAAAAAAAAAAAAAAAAAAAAAAAAACTTGAAGAAATAACACATTTCTTGATGAGAGCATTCTGAAGAATAACGGAAAAAAAAGAAACCGTGAGTATTTTAAGATATATTCAGTTTTCCTCGGAGTCATGAAAGCTGTGGCATACCCATCTTTGCAGAACCATTACTTCCTCTGTAGCTACCATGTTTAGATTTAAAACCCTGGAAAAGGTACAATTTCACCAGCCACCACTAGTACCTAGTGTCAACAGCTCACATAAAACCTGGGAAAATATAGTAGGGATTAAAGAAATCTGTAAAACTGTGAAGTAAGGCCATAGCATGTAAAATGCAATTCCTTTTACTGAGTACATAATTTATTAGGAAAGCTCTTTATTTATAGGAAATATGCTTGATACCTTATCCTTGGCAACTGCCTGATTTTTTTTTTAGAAGGACAAAAATGGATAAAATGTTTCCCAGTATAGGAATTCATTCATTTCTCAAGAAATATATCTATGTCTTTCCTTCATACTCATTCCTCTATCCCCAAGCACAATTCTTCTTTCTTACCTGTCTTCATCGGTCCTAAAATAAGTCACCTTCCTGTAAGCAATCTCAGGACTAGAACTAACAAGCGATCATCCCTACCCTTACCCAGCTCCCTACTATCTGCTCCTTCCCCCAGGCTCCACCATGTTCACTATTAAATTCAAGTAACGAACATTTGGCTTTTGGACGCCCATTGCTATTGTTCTACTTCTCTGCTAGTTTTGTGAGCCATGGCTAGTTCTGTGAGCCGTGGCTAAATTTGTAGTGCGGGGGATTTGGTCTTTTTCCATGGTTATTTTTCTCAGGAAAACATCAATTACCCACAATTGAACAGCTTTGCAAGTAGAACGAGGCCTTCATTTTCAGACCCCTTTTCTCGAAATACAGTTGAGAGAAATCAATGTCACAGGTACTTTCTCTTGACCAGAGGTTCCCCGTTCTTCCAGGTACATATTGCTCTTGTATATTTAAGCTGCCTGACACCCTCAGGTCACCTTCACAGGGTCTTTAGCTGCATGTTGAGGGGGGCCATGTGAGCATCAGGACTTAGGTGTAGAGATTAGTTTTTGATCCTCTTAATTTGCTGTCCTTTGCAGTTTCTAAACCTCAGTTTAGTTTCTGGAAAGGGAATGTCCTGGTTTATTTTCTCAAAGTAAAGCTCTGAGATATTCTATCTAATTGTCATCTTTAAGACTTCTTTCTATTCTATGGAAAGGATAGGAGAAGCCTCATTCATTTCAGAGACAAAACTACTTTTGGGGGGTGATGCAGGAGTGTGGGTTGGGGACAGCATAATATGTGGCCATTGATCAATGAAGGGCAAGGTGGAGAGGAAATAGAGGGAAGGCTCTACCCTGAGCCCTACACACAGAAGTTCTAGGCCAGCTGGCACTGTGATGCTGCCTTTGGTTTTCCAACTCTATTCATACCCACAGCTCCATTGGTTGCCAAGGAGCTTGCTCAGGCCAAGAATAAACTTATCCCATGGTTGCTGAGAAGAGTTTATTTGTAGAATGTGGGGCCTGAGGTATAGACGTTGCTTAATAAAGTTCATCATCTCCTCAATTCCTTATTTAAAACTTTGCACCCAAGGCAGTGCATCCCAGAGCAAAACCTAGGTTGTTAACTTCTGAATTTATTTGTGAGACTTCATGTGGAAAACAATCAAAATTCAAGTTTTAAAAAATTATTTCAATACAATTTCAAGTTAAAAAAAAAAAAGAACTCTTGCTTTAGGATTTGCATTTTCATCAATTGTCTCAAATACTAATAGCAGTTCAATGAGGCAAATCCTTTGTTAGAACCCAAGTGAATTTACACCTGGGCTACAGTAATAAGGGAAGATGTTTAAGGTTAAAAGGAGGAGTGAGTTAGAAAGAGTCTTCCTTGGCACATCTTTACATCTGAACAAAAGCCAGATCAATGAGGTGATTTATTTCGGTGACTTGTTCATTTACCTTGCAAAAGAGATTATGTATCTCCTCAGATACCACAGTCCTGAATGTAAAAGAAAGCATAGAGCACAGGCTGGTTACAGTCTTAATTATTACCATCATCATTATTACTATTAGTCATCCTATATAGAACACTTATCATCAGTTAAATACAGTACTAGGTATTTTATATGTCATTTAATGACAGCTCTATGAACTATTATTTCCATCTAAACTCAATGAAGTTAAGTACTTCATTCAACATTATACAGCTCACAATCAACTGAACTGCAGTCCAAAGGTTCAGGCTATCAATCTGCATGAAACCTGTTTTCTAATGAAAATATGTCCTAAGATGTATTTTCTTCTAACAACATGGGCCAAAAAAAATTTTCCAATTTTGGTTAAATTTGTATTGAATTCAGTATTTCTGGACCACCGATGCTTTTTTGGACTCACAGAAATTTCTATGAATCAGTATTGATTCTTCCATACAAGGAGCAGGGTAAAGGAGACCATGGGGCAGGGACTGGGAGGTAATTTGATCATCCACCAGCTGAAAAAGTAATTATTATGTTAAAAATAACTCTGAAGAGTTTCATTTCTTTAAAAACCATCACATCTCAAATAAAGAAATTCTATGGATAATTATTTTGATTTCATGGTGTTTTTTTGTCGTCACTGCTTTTTGTTTTCTTTTTTTCCGGTTAGAAATCACCTGGTTCCTCCCCAAATTGTTCTTTTTTATCATGAAATATTTCAAATATAACGTTGAAAGTAGGGAATAATACCAAAAAATCTATGTCCATTCTCCAATCATGTTCTCTCTCTCTCCTTCCTCAGAGATAACCATATCACACATTTAACATTCATCATTCCCTTGAATGGTTGTTTACTTCTATGTCTGTAGATAGTCATACACTTTATAAAGTACCATTTTTCAAGTTTTTAAACTTGATGTGAATAGAGTGGGAGAGATCAAGATGGCAGAGTAGGAGGACGTGGAACGTACCTCCCCCATGAACACATCAAAAATACATCTACCGGTGAAGTGATTCTCATTGAAAACTAACTGGAAACTGGCAAAAAGAATACTGTACAAAAAGGCTATAAGATCCAGACAAAATCAGTTAGGAAGGGAAGAAAAGCAATCAGATCTGGACCTGTGCGCCGGGAGGGGACTCAGAGGAAAAGGGAGATTACAGGGGCAGAGATCCTCCCTGGGTAGTGAGTGGTTCAAGCCACACATTGGATGTCCGTCCTAGCCCTGAGGTTCGACACCGGGAAGACGAGCCCCCTTGGCTGACTGAGGGGTCAGTGGGACTAACAGGAGGGCTGTGGGAAGCCTGGACTCCATTCGTTAGGAGTGCGTGCACCCAAGGCAGGATGAAGTAACTAAATATGTCCTTACTTCGTGCACAGTAATATGTTAGTGCTACATTAACCTTTTTTTTCAACTTCAGTGAGATGTAATTGACACATAACACTGTAAGTTTAAGGTGCACAATGTGATGATTTGATACACATATATATTGCAAAATTATTACCACAGTAAGGCTAATTAACACCTCCATCACCTCAGACAGTTACCATTTGTGTGGTGTGTGTATGTGGTATGTGTGGTGAGAACATTTAAGATTTGCTCTCGGCAAATTTCAAGTATATAATACAGTATTGTTAACTATATATATATACCGAGAACTTAATCTTCTAACTGGAAGTTTGTACCGTTTGACTAACATCTCATCTCCTGCCCTTCCTTCCCTTCACACCACCCCTGGCAACCATCATTCTACTCTCTGTTCCTATGAGCTTGGCTTTTTTAGATTCCACGTGTAAGCGAGGTCATACAGGATTAGCACTTCTGTGTCCGACTTTTTTACACTTAGCATGATACCCTCAAGGTCCATTCATGTTGTGTCAAATGGCAGGATTTCCTTCTTTTTTAGGGCTGGATAATAGTCCATTATGCAAATTTATTCATTCATCTGTTCATGGACACTTAGGGTGTTTGCATGTCATAGCTATTGGGAGTTATTTCATTTTCTTTGAATATATACCCAGAAGTGGGATTGCTAGATCATAGAGTAGTTCTATTTTTAATTCATCTGAAGAACCTCCACACTGTTTTCTGTAGGGCTGCATCAACACACATTCCCACCAACAATGTACAACGGTTCCCTTTTTCCACACCCCCACCAACACTTGATATATCTTGTCTTTTTTATAACAGACATTCTAACAAGTGTGAGTTGACATCTCATTATGGGTTTGATTTGCATTCCCTTGATTAGTGATGTTGAGCATCTTTTCATTTACCTATTGACTATTTGTCTTCTTGGGGAAAATGTCTATTCAGGTTTTCTGCCCACTTTTTAATCAATTTTTTCTCTTGAGTTTTATGAGTTTCTTGAACACCTTATTAGGATACATGGTTTACAAATATTTTCTCCCATTCTAGGCTACCTTTTCATTTTATTGATTTTTTTTCTGTGCATAAGCTTTTTAGTTTGATGTAGTCCCACTTATTTAATTTTGCCTTTATTGCTTGGCCTTTTGGTGTCATATCTGAATAATGTTGCCAAAACCAATGTCAAGGAACTTCCCCCCACTGTTTTCTTCCAGTAGTTTTATAGTTTTATGTCTTATATTTAAGTCTTTAATCCTTTTTTTTTTTTTTTGCGGTATGCGGGCCTCTCACTGTTGTGGCCTCTCCCGTTGTGGAGCACAGGCTCCGGACGCACAGGCTCAGCAGCCATAGCTCACGGGCCTAGCCGCTCCGCAGCATGTGGGATCTTCCTGGACCGGAGCATGAACCCATGTCCCCTGCATCAGCAGGCGGACTCTCAACCACTGCGCCACCAGGGAAGCCCCTTTAATCCTTTTTGAGATAATTTTTGTGAGTGGCTTAAGAAGGGGGTCAATTTCATACTTTTGTATGTGAATATCCAGTTTTCTATACAATATTTATTAAAAAGACTGTCTTTTCCCTTTGAATATTCTTGGTTCCCTTGTTAAATATTAGTTGACTGTATATGTGGGTTTATTTTTGGACTCTCATTGCTGTTCCATTAGTCTATGTGCCTGTTTTTATGCCGGTATCATACTGTTTTGATTAATATAGCTTTGTACTATAGTTTGAAATCGAGATGTATGAAGTCTCCAGCTTTGTTCTTCTTCCTCAAGATTGCTTGGTCTATTCAGAGTCTTGTGGCTCCCTATGAAATTCAGGATTGTTTTTTCTGTTTCTTTAAAATTTGCCATTGGAATTTTGATAGAGATGGCATTGAGTGTACATGTGGCTTTGGGTACTATGGGCATTTTAACAATATTCATTCTTCCAATCCATGAACATAGGATACTTTTCCATTGGTTTGTGTCTTCTTCAGTTTCTTTCATCAGTGTCTTATAGTTTTCTGTGTACAGATCTTTCACCTCCTTGGTTAAATCTATCCCTAAGTATTTTATTGTTTTTGATGCTATTTTTAATAGGATTGTTTCCTTGATTTCCTTTTTGGATAGATCATTATTGGTATAAAGAACTGATTTTTGTATGTTGATTTTGTATCCTGCAGCTTTACTAAATCTGTTTATTAGTTCTAATAGCTTTCTTGTAGAGTTCATGTCATCTGCAAATGCAGATATTTTACTTCTTCCTTTCAAATTTGTATTTATTTATTTATTTTCTGAATTGCTCTGCCTGGGACTTCTAGTAGTATGTTGAATATGAGTGATGAGAGTAGGCACCCTTGTTTTTGTCCTGATATAGAAGAAAGGTTTCAGTCTTTCACCATTGAGTTGTAAGGTTTCCTCTATCATTTCCAATTTTATTTATTTAAGTTTTATCTCTTTCTTTCTTAGTCTAGCTAAAGGCTTGTCAATTTTTTGTTTATCGTTTCAAATAACCAGCTCTTAGTTTTGTTGACCTTGCTATTGATTTCCTGGGCTATATTTCATTTATTTCTGCTCTGATCATGTTATTTCCTTCATTCTGCTAAAGTTAGGGATAGTTTGTTCTTCTTTTTCTAATTCCTTGAGATAAAAAGTGGTTTATCTTTCTTTTTATTCTTAATCTAGGTGTTTATCACTGTAAACTTCCTTCTTAGAACTGCTTTTGCTGCATCCCATAAGTTTTGATATGTTGTTTCCATGTTAATTTGTCTCAACATATTTTTTTATTTCCCTTTAACTCATTAATTGTTCAGGAGTGTGTTTAATTCCCACATATTTGTGAATTTGCCAGTTTTTCTACTGTTTCGATTTCTAGTTTTCTACCATTGTTTCAAAAATATACTTGGTATGATTTTAATCTTCTTAAATTTTCTAAGACTTGTTTTGTGACTTAGCATATCACCTATCCTGAAGAATTTGCCATTTGCATTTGAGAAGAAAGTGTATTTTGTTGCTGTTGGATGGAATATTCTATATTTGTCTGTTAGGTTCATTTGGTCTAAAATATAGTTCAAGTCCAACGTTTCCATATTGATTTTCTGTCTGGATGATTTTATCCATTGTTGAAAGTGGGGTATTAAATTCTCCTACTCTTACTGTATTGTTGTCTTTTTCTTCCTTCAGATCCGTTAGTATTTGCTTACTATATTTTAAGTGCTCTTATGTTGGGTGTATATATATTTAAAATTGTTATGTCCTTTTGATGAATTGACACCTTTATCATTATACAATGGCCTTCTTTATCTCTTGTTAAAGTTTTTGACTTAAAATCTATTTTGTCTGAGATAAGTAAACCTATTTTTGTTCTCTTACAGTTTCCATTTGTGTGGAATGTCTTTTTCCATCCCTTCATTTTGAGCCTCTGTTGTGTCCTTGAAGCTGAAGTGAATCTCTTGTAGGCACACATGTAGTTGAGTTTTGATTTGTTTTGTTTTATCCATTCAGTTACTCTATGCCTTTTGTTTGGAGAAATTAGTCCATTTATATTTAAAGTAATTATTGATAGGTAAGGACTTATCAATGCCACCTTATTATTTTCTGGCTATTTTGCAGTTCCCTTGTTATTTTCTTCCTCTCTTGATGCCTTCCTTTGTGAATTGATGATTTTCTGCAGTGGTGTGCTTTGGTTCCTTTCTGTTTATCTTTTGTGTATCTATTATATATTATCTATTTTCCTTATGATTACTATGGGGCTTACATGAAACATCTTATAGATATAATAGTCTATTTTAAGCTGATAGCATCTTAACTTTGATTCCATACCAAAACTCTACCCTTTTCCTCTCCTTCCCACATGTTATGTTTTTTATGTCATAATTTACCTTTTTTTATGTCATGTATCCATTAACAGAATATTGTAGATATAATTATTTTTAGTACTTCTGTCCCTTAATCTTTATAATAGATGTAAATAATTAAACACACCACCATACCACAGTATTAGAGTATTCTGAATTTGACTATTTAGTTACCTTTACCAGTGTGTTTTATATTTTCATATATTTTCATGTTACTAATTAGTGTCCTTTCATTTCATCTTTAAAAACTTTCAGCATTTCTTTTAAGGCAGGTCTAGCGGTGATGAACTCCCTCAGCTTTTGTTTTGGAAACTTTTATCTGTCTTTCATTACTTAAGAACAGCTTTGCCAGATAACATAATTTTGGTAAGCAATTTGTTTTTCTTTCAGCTCTTTGAATGTATCATCCACTACCTCTTGACCTGCAATATTTCTGTTGAGAAATATTCTGATAGCCTTAGGGAATTCCCCATATGTGAGGATATTTTTTTTCTTTTGATGCTTCACAAATTTTTCTCTGTCTTTGATTTTAGACAATTTTGTAATAATATGGCTTTGACAAGGTCATTTTGGGTTTAAATTATGTGGGGATTTATGAGCTTCATAAACTCCCCAGATTCGAGAAGTTCTCAGGCATTATTTCTTTAAATAAGTTTTCTTCCCCTCTCTTTCTCTCTCTCTTCTCCCTCTGGGACTCCAATAATGCGTCGATTACTTAATTATATACCGTATTTTCACATAGGCTTTCTTCAGTCTATTTTGTTCTTTTATCTTTGTTCCCCTCTGACTGGATAATTTCAAATGATCTGTCTTCTACTTGACAGATTCTTTCTTCTGCATGATCCAGTCTATTGTCAATGCTCTCTATTGCGTTTTTCGTTTCATTGATTGTATTCTTCAGTTTCAGAATTTATGTTTCGTTCTTTTTTATGATTTCTGTCTCTCCATTAAACTTCTCATTTTGTGCATGTATTGTTTTTCTGATTTCATTGAATTGTCCTTCTGTGTTTTCTTGTAGATCATTGAGCTTCCTTAAAACAACTATTTTGAATTCCTTACTGGGCAAGTCACAGATCTCCCTTTCTTTGGAGTCAGTTACCAGAAAATTATTGTTTCCTTTTGTGGTGCCATGTCTCTTTGATTTTCATGTTTCCTGAAGCCTTTCATTGCTATCTTCATGTGTAAAGAAGCATTCACCTCCTCCAGTCTTTGGAAGAGACATACCTTCCTTCAAGCTTGTTAGGAATTCTGAGGTTTTCTGAGATCTTTTCTACGTATACACCTGATCTACACTTCTTGTTCCTTCAGGGGGGATTCTTAAGATTGTATGCCTGCAAAGCCAGGCTGGGTGCTGATAGCCTCCCTTTTGTTTTCCTTGCCCAGGGTTGAATGCTTAACTTTATGTGCTTTCTCTGAAAACCTGCAGAGTTGGGACAGCTTCCTGCACATGCTCACTAGCCATTTGCAAAGGCTTGTTCTCACTGTCCTCTGGGGCATAAACAGAGAGACATTCGTGGGGTGTGGGATGCGTGTATGGGTGAGGCATGCATAGCATTAGCGGTGGCCCTGGGTCAGTCTCCATGGGCAAAGTGTTCCTAGCAGATCAAGGCTGGACTTTCTGATGGGGTCTGAAACAGTTTTTAAGATATGTATCACTTTGATACTTTCCTTTCTGAGCCCTGACTTCTGTTCTCCCAGCTGCTCACCACCCTATAGTCATGCAGTTCATTATTCAATGTTCTGTAAGCAGGGGGAAAAAATGGGTCTCTTTGGCGGTATTCCCCATATCTGGGGAAGCCAGGAGCTCACTCATACACTCCGCTTTCCCTAAAAAAAGAAATCACGGGCTAAGAAGGTCTCTCTTAGCACTGAGCTGTGCCACCTTGGCGAAGGGGCAATGGGGGGTAAAGTGAAACTGTTCCTCTTTTCACGTTCAATGCGTCCAATCTTAGATTCTTTTTACCAACAGTGTCCTGAAACTTCTCTGCTAAACTCCTGGACTTTCACAAAAGCCCTGTCATCTGTGAGTAATTGTCTGAATCATTGTTCTTTTGGGGGAAGATGGTAGAAAACTCTTATTTCCCCATGTTTATGATGTCATATCTACATTAACTCATGAGGCTCTACATCACATTAGGAGAGAAGTCTAATTTTTAGGTGCCAAGTAATACTTCAAAATGAAATTATTGAATGATTAAATATGTAAATATAAAAATAAAAACATAAAAGAAGTACAGAAAAATACAAGGAAAGATTTATCTGTTCTTATAAAGAGAAAAACCTTTCTAAATACAAAAGCAAAAAGAATAAAGGAAATATCAAAAGACTTAAATATATAAAATTTTAAATATTGAGATTAAAAAATACTACAAATAATTTTTTTAATTTAATGTTGGAAAAACTGCAAAATATGGCACTTTTTTTTAGAAGTTTCATAAATTAAACTGTTATAAATCATAAGGAGAGCATGAAAACTGTGGTAAAAATGTACAGGTAATATGCATAGATAGTTTGCAATAGAAGAAATACAAACGGATAGGAAATGTGAAAACTTTAATCTCTTTTTTTTTTTTTTTACTTCTTTATTGGAGTATAATTGCTTTACAATGGTGTGTTAGTTTCTGCTTTATAACAAAGTGAATCAGTTATACATATGTTCCCATATCTCTTCCCTCTTGCGTCTCCCTCCCACCCACCCTCCCTATCCCACCCCTCCAGCCGGTCACAAAGCACCGAGCTGATCTCCCTGTGCTATGCAGCTGCTTCCCACTAGCTATCTATCTTACGTTTGGTAGTGTATATATGTCCATGCCTCTCTCTCGCTTTGTCACAGCTTACCCTTCCCCCTCCCCATATCCTCAAGTCCATTCTCTAGTAGGTCTGTGTCTTTATTCCTGTTTTACCCCTAGGGTCTTCATGACATTTTTTTTTCTTAAATTCCATAAGTATGTGTTAGCATACAGTATTTGTCTTTCTCTTTCTGACTTACTTCACTCTGTATGACAGACTCTAGGTCTATCCACCTCATTACAAATAGCTCAATTGCGTTTCTATTTATGGCTAAGTAATATTCCATTGTATATATGTGCCACATCTTCTTTATCCATACATCCGATGATAGACACTTAGGTTGTTTCCATTTCCGGGCTATTGTAACTAGAGCTGCAATGAACATTTTGGTACATGACTCTTTTTGAATTATGGTTTTCTCAGGGTACATGCCGAGTAGTGGGATTGCCGGATTATATGGTAGTTCTATTTGTAGTTTCTTAAGGAACCTCCATACTGTTCTCCCCAGTGGCTGTATCAATTTACATTCCCACCAACAGTGCAAGAGGGTTCCCTTTTCTCCGCACCCTCTCCAGCATTTATTGTTTCTAGATTTTTTGATGGTGGCCATTCTGACTGGTGTGAAGTGATATCTTATTGTAGTTTTGATATGCATTTCTCTAATGATTAATGAAGTTGAGCATTCTTTCATGTGTTTGCTGGCAGTCTGTATATCTTCTTTGGAGAAATGTCTATTTAGGTCTTCTGCCCATTTTTGGATTGGGTTGTTTGTTTTTTTGTTATTCAGCTGCATGAGCTGCTTATAAATTTTGGAGATTAATCCTTTGTCAGTTGCTTCATTTGGAAATATTTTGTCCCATTCTGAGGGTTGTCTTTTGGTCTTGTTTATGGTTTCCTTTGCTGTGCAAAAGCTTTGAAGTTTCATTAGGTCCCATTTGTTTATTTTTGTTTTTATTTCCATTTCTCTAGGAGGTGGGTCAAAAAGGATCTTTCTGTGATTTATGTCATAGAGTGTTCTGCCTATGTTTTCCTCTAAGAGTTTTATAGTTTCTGGCCTTACATTTAGGTCTTTAATCCATTTTGAGCTTATTTTTGTTTATGGTGTTAGGGAGTGATCTAATCTCATACTTTTACATGTACCTGTCCAGTTTTCCCAGCACTACTTATTGAAGAGGCTTTCCTTTCTCCACTGTACATTCCTGCCTCCTTTATCAAAGATAAGGTGACCATATGTGCATGGGTTTATCTCTGGGCTTTCTATCCTGTTCCATTGATCTATCTTTCTGTTTTTGTGCCAGTACCATACTGTCTTGATTACTGTAGCTTTGTAGTATAGTCTGAAGTCAGGGAGTCTGATTCCTCCAGCTCCATTTTTTGTTCTCAAGATTGCTTTGGCTATTCAGGGTCTTTTGTGTTTCCATACAAATTGTGAAATTTTTTGTTCTAGTTCTGTGAAAAATACCAGTGGTAGTTTGATAGGGATTGCATTGAATCTGTAGATTGCTTTGCGTAGTAGAGTCATTTTCACAATGTTGATTCTTCCAATCCAAGAACATGGTATATCTCTCCATCTATTTGTATCATCTTTAATTTCTTTCATCAGTGTCTTATAATTTTCTGCATACAGGTCTTTTGTCTCCTTAGGTAGGTTTATTCCTAGATATTTTATTCTTTTTGTTACAGTTGTAAATGGGAGTGTTTTCTTGATTTCACTTTCATATTTTTCATCATTAGTGTATAGGAATGCCAGAGATTTCTGTGCATTAATTTTGTATCCTGCTACTTTACCAAATTCATTGATTAGCTCTAGTAGTTTTCTGGTAGCATCTTTAGGATTCTCTGTATAGTATCATGTCATCTGCAAACAGTGACAGCTTTACTTCTTCTTTTCTGATTTGGATTCCTTTTATTTCCTTTTCTTCTCTGATTGCTGTGGCTAAAACTTCCAAAATTATGTTGAATAAGAGTGGTGAGAGTGGGCAACCTTGTCTTGTTCCAGATCTTAGTGGAAATGCTTTCAGTTTTTCACCATTGAGGACGATGTTGGCTGTGGGTTTGTTATATATGGCCTTTATTATGTTGAGGAAAGTTCCCTCTATGCCTACTTTCTGGAGGGTTTTTATCATAAATCGGTGTTGAATTTTGTCAGAAGCTTTCTCTGTATCTATTGAGATGATCATATGGTTTTTCTCCTTCAATTTGTTAATATGGTGTATCACGTTGATTGATTTGCGTATATTGAAGAATCCTTGCATTCCTGGAAGAAACCCCACTTGATCATGGTGTATGATCCTTTTAATGTGCTGTTGGATTCTGTTTGCTAGCATTTTGTTGAGGATTTTTGCATCTATGTTCATCAGTGATATTGGCCTGTAGTTTTCTTTCTTTGTGACATCTTTGTCTGGTTTTGGTATCAAGGTGATGGTGGCCTCGTAGAATGAGTTTGGGAGTGTTTCTCCCTCTGCTATATTTTGGAAGAATTTGAGAAGGATAGGTGTTAGCTCTTCTCTAAATGTTTGTTAGAATTTGCCTGTGAAGCCATCTGGTCCTGCGCTTTTTTTTGTTGGAAGATTTTTAATCACAGTTTCAATTTCAGTGCTTGTGATTGGTCTGCTCATATTTTCTATTTCTTCCTGATTCAGTCTTGGCACATTGTACATTTCTAAGAATTTGTCCATTTCTTCCAGGTTGTCCATTTTATTGGCATAGAGTTGCTTGTAGTAATCTCTCATGATCTTTTGTATTTCTGCAGTGTCAGTTGTTACTTCCCCTTTTTCATTTCTAATTCTATTGATTTGAGTCTTCTCCCTTTTTTTCTTGATGAGTGTTTATCAATTTTGTTTATCTTCTCAAAGAACCAGCTTTTAGTTTTATTGATCTTTGCTATCGTTTCCTTCATTTATTTTTCATTTATTTCTGATCTGATTTTTATGATTTCTTTCCTTCTCCTAACTTTGGGTGTTTTTTGTTCTTCTTTCTCTAATTGCTTTAGGGGCAAGGTTAGGTTGTTTATTCGAGATGTTTCCTGTTTCTTAAGGTAGGATTGTATAGCTATAAACTTCCTTCTTAGAACTGCTTTTGTGCATCCCATAGATTTTGGGTCGTCGTGTCTCCATTGTCATTTGTTTCTAGGTATTTTTTTATTTCCTCTTTGATTTCTTCAGTGGTCACTTCGTTATTAAGTAGTGTATTGTTTAGCCTCCATGTGTTTGTATTTTTTACAGATCTTTTCCTGTAATTGATATATAGTCTCATAGCGTTGTGGTCGGAAAAGATACTTGAAACAATTTCAATTTTCTTAAATTTACCAAGGTTTGACTTCTGACCCAAGATATGATCTATCCTGGAGATTGTTCCATGAGCACTTGAGAAAAATGTGTATTCTGTTGTTTTTGGATGGAATGTCCTATAAATATCAATTAAGTCCCTCTTGTTTAATGTATCATTTAAAGCTTGTGTTTCCTTATTTATTTTCATTTTGGATGATCTGTCCATTGGTGAAAGTGGGGTGTTAAAGTCCCCTACTATGAATGTGTTACTGTCTATTTCCCCTTTTATGGCTGTTAGTATTTGCCTTATGTATTGAGGTGCTCCTGTGTTGGGTGCATAAATATTTACAATTGTTATATCTTCTTCTTGGATCGATCCCTTGATCATTATGTAGGGTCCTTCTTTGTCTCTTCTATAGTCTTTATTTTAAAGTCTATTTTGTCTGATATGAGAATTGCTACTCCAGCTTTCTTTTGGTTTCCATTTGCATGAAATATTTTTTTCCATCCCCTTACTTTCAGTCTGTATGTGTCTCTAGGTCTGAAGTGGGTCTGTTGTAGACAGCAAATATATGGGTGTTGTTTTTGTATCCATTCAGCGAATCTGTGTCTTTTGGTGGGAGCATTTAGTCCATTTACAGTTAAGGTAATTATCGATATGTATGTTCCTATTACCATTTTCTTAATTGTTTTGGGTTCATTATTGTAGGTCTTTTTCTTCTCTTGTGTTTCTTGCCTAGAGAAAGTTGTAAAGCTGGTTTGGTGGTGCTGAACTCTCAGCTTTTGCTTGTCTGTAAAGTTTTAAATTTCTCCATCAAATCTGAACGAGATCCTTGCTGGGTAGAGTAATATTGGTTGCAGGTTTTTCTCCTTCAGCACTTTAAATATGTCCTGCCAGTCCCTTCTGGCTTGCAGAGTTTCTGCTGAAAGATCAGCTGTTAAGCTTATGGGGATTCCCTTGTGTGTTATTTGTTGTTTTTCCCTTGCTGCTTTTAATATGTTTTCTTTGTATTTAATTTTTGATAGTTTGATTAATATGTGTCTTGGTGTATTTCTTCTTGGATTTATCCTGTATGCGACTCTCTGTGCTTCCTGGACTTAACTATTTCCTTTCCCATATTAGGGAAGTTTTCAACTATAATCTCTTCAAATATCTTCTCAGTCCCTTTCTTTCTCTCTTCTTCTTCTGGAACCCCTATAATTCGAATGTTGGTGTGTTTAATGTTGTCCCAGAGGTCTCTGAGACTGTCCTCAGTTCTTTTCATTCTTTTTTCTTTATTCTGCTCTGCAGTAGTTATTTCCACTCTCTTATCTTCCAGGCCACTTATCCGTTCTTCTGCCTCAGTTATTCTGCTATTGATCCCATTTAGAGTATTTTTAATTTCATTTATTGTGTTCTTCATCGTTGTTTCTTTCATCTTTAGTTCATCTAGGTCCTTGGTAAACATTTCTTGTATTTTCTGTAATCTATTTCCAAGATTTTGGATCATCTTTACTATCATTCTGAATTCTTTTTCAAGTAGACTGCCTATTTCCTCTTCATTTGTTAGGTCTGGTGGGTTTTTGCCTTGCTCCTTCATCTGCTGTGTGTTTTTCTGTCTTCTCATTTTGCTTATCTTACTGTGTTTGGGGTCTCCTTTTTGCAGGCTGCAGGCTCGTAGTTCCCGTTGTTTTTGGTATCTGTCCCCAGTGGCTAAAGTTGGTTCAGTGAGTTGTGTAGGCTTCCTGGTGGAGGGGACTAGTGCCTTGTTCTTGTCTTTCTGGTGGGCAGGTCCACGTCTGGTGGTGTGTTTTGGGGTGTCTGTGGACTTACTATGATTTTAGGCAGCCTCTCTGCTAATGGGTGGGGTTGTGTTCCTGTCTTGCTAGTTGTTTGGCATAGGGTGTCCAGCACTGTAGCTTGCTGGTCGTTGAGTGAAGCTGGTGCTGGTGTTGAGATGGAGATTTTCGCCATTTGATATTATGTGGAGCTGGGAGGTCTCTTGTGGACCAGTGTCCTGAAGTTGGCTCTCCCACCTCAGAGGCACAGCACTGACTCCAGGCTGTAGCACCAAGAGCCTTTCATCCACATGGCTCAGAATAAAAGGGAGAAAAAGCAGAAAGAAAGAATTAGTAGAAGTAGAAAGAAAGAAGGAAAGGAGGGAGGGAGGAAGGAAGGAAGGAAGGAGGGAAGAAAAAAAGCAAGAAGATAAATTAAAATAAAATGAAGTAAGATAAAATATAATAAAGTTATTAAAAAAATAATTAAGAAAAAAAAACGGACGGATAGACCCCAAGGACAAATGGTGGAAGCAAAGCTGTACAGCATAAATCTTGCTCTCAAAGTCCACGTCCTCAATTTGGGATGATTCGTTGTCTATTCATGTATTCCATAAACATCAAATTGATTGTGGAGCTTTAATCCGCTGCTTCTGAGGCTGCTGGGAGAGATTTCCCTTTCTCTTCCTTGTTCTCACAGCCCCCAGGGGCTCAGCTTTGGATTTGGCCCTGCCTTTCCTTGTAGGTCGCCGGAGGGCGTCTGTTTTTCGCTCAGACAGGACGGGGTTAAAGAAGCCGCTGATTCGAGGGCTCTGGCTCACTCCGGCGGGCGGAGGGAGGGGCACGGCGTGAGGGGCGGGCCTGCGGCGGCAGAGGCGGGCGTGACGTTGCAGCAGCCTGAGGAGCGCCGGTTGTCCCTGGGAACTGGGGCCCTGGCAGTGGCGGGCTGCACAGGCTCCCCGGAAGGGAGGTGTGGAGAGTGACCTGTGCTTGCACACGGGCTTCTTGGTGGCGGCAGCAGCAGCCTTAGCGTCTCATGCCCGCCTCTGGGGTCCGCGCTTTTAGCCGAGGCTCGCGCCCGTCTCTGGAGCTCCTTTAAGAGGCGGTCTTAATCCCCTCTCCTCGCGCACCAGGAAACAAAGGGGCAAGGAAAAGTCCTGTCTCTTCGGCAGCTGCAGACCATTTCCCGGACTCCCTCCCAGCTAGCGGTGGCGCACCAACCCCCTGCAAGCTGTGTTCACGCCGCCAATCCCAGTCCTCTCCCTGCGCTCCGACCAAAGCCCGAGCCTCAGCTCGCAGCCCCGCCCACCCCGGCGTGGGAGCAGAGAAGCCTCTCGGGCTGGTGAGTGTCGGTCGGCTCTGATCCTCTGTGCGGGAATTTCTCCGCTTTTCCCTCCGCACCCCTGTTGCTGCGCTCTCCTCTGCGGCTCTGAAGCTTCCCGCCTCCGCCAGCCGCAGTCTCCGCCCGCGAAGGGGCTCCTAGTGTGTGGAAACGTTTTCTCCTTCACGGCTCCCTCCCACTGATGCAGGTACAGTCCCTATTCTTTTGTCTCTGTTTATTCTTTTTTCTTTTGCCCGACCCACGTACGTGGGGGGTTTCTTGCCTTTTGTGAGGTCTGAGGTCTCCTGCCAGCGTTCAATAGGTATTCTGTAGGAGTTGTTCCACACGTAGGTGTATTTCTGGTGTATCTGTGGGGAGGAAGGTGATCTCCGCGTCTTACTTTTCCGCCATCTTCCCGGAAGCCCCTAATCTTATTATACTAAAAAAAAAGTCAGATTAAACCAAAAATAAAATGCAATTGGCATCTATTAAATTGGCAGCAGTTTTAGTTGCCCTCCTCATCTGTTTTTCTCTCTGTTCCTTTACCCCTTACCGGCCTTGTGAAGTATTTTGTTCCTATGTGGTTTATTTCATCCACTTTATCAACTGTCCCCATCAAAGCTTATCCTCTGAGAAGAATCTAATCTCAAACTAAGGAAATGTGAATTCTTTTACACCTTTTGTTTTCTCTTATTCTCTTTTATTTTAGAACAATAAAAGGTATTTTTGTTTTAAACCTAGGTGAGAGGTGAAATTTTGGTGGACTTGTGTACTTCCCAAAAGACTCAAACACATTGTTATGGTAACATACCATCTTGCCAGGGTCAGTTGGGCAATCAGGATGGACTGAAATTCCTGGATCAGAGTCTCAAAAGAAGAGCCAAAGTGTGGGCAGTCTAGGACAGACAGGATGTGGAAATAGGTTTTGAGAAGGAAGATGAGCAGGGGAGGAAAAGAAGGAGACGGGCAATTGCACCCTAGCATGCTTGCATGGGGGACCTTTGGTAGAAAGACAGAAACCTGGAGGCTTCGGTAAATCCCTCAGGGACTACTGTTTATGTCCCTGGTCTTCGTGGTGCAAAATGCCAGATAGGATGTATCAATATCATGATTGAGAGCTTTGAGGACAGTATCGGGCCTATTTATGAGGGGATTGGCATGTTGTTCCTGTGCTCTTTGGTATTTAACAAGGCATATTGAATCAGTACAAAGCAGAGTGGGCACTAATGGTCAACATATGTTTGTTCTCTACATCTGTGTCTCTTTTTCTACCCTGCAAACCAGTTCATCTGTACCATTTTTCTAGGTTCCACATATATGCGTTAATATATGATATTTGTTTTTCTCTTTCTGACTTACTTCACTCTGTATGACAGTCTCTACATCCATCCACGTCTCTACAAATGACCCAATTTCGTTCCTTTTTATGGCTGAGTAATATTCCATTGTATATATGTACCACAACTTCTTTATCCATTCATCTGTCGATGGGCATTTAGGTTGCTTCCATGACCTGGCTGTTGTAAATAGTGCTGCAGTGAACACTGGGGTGCATGTGTCTTTTTGAATTATGGTTTTCTCAGGGTATATGCCCAGTAGTGGGATTGCAGGGTCATAGGATAATGTTATTTTTAGTTTTTTAAAGTACCTCCATACTGTTCTCCATAGTGGCTGTATCAATTTACATTCCCACGAACAGTGCAAGAGTGTTCCCTTTTCTCCACACCCTCTCCAGCATTTGTTGTTTGTAGATCTTCTGATGATGCCTATTCTAACTGGTATCTCACACCTTCATTTTTTTCTTCATAAAAAGCCATCCCTTTGCTCTACCCTCAACTCTGTGTCCATGCTCTGCCCACCATGTGTCTTTGCCTTACTTTATAACACATGATCCCATTCCCCAGTGATCTCTGTCATGTAGAAGCCACAAGATGCTGTGGAAGAGAATGAGCTTTGCAGTCAGAAAGACCAGCAGCTCTGCCTCATCACAGTTTTGATGTGGGACTTTGGCAAAATTACTTAAACTCTCCAAATCCTAGTTTCTTTAGCAGGAAATGGGGAATAGAAATATATTCTTTGCAGAGAAAATTATGTAAAGCATCTAGTGTAGTGTTTGGTACCTGGTTGGCATTACATCTATGCCATTTACATTATTTTAAGATCCTATGTAATTGAGCATTGCTTTTAATTTATATTTTAGCAGTTGGAATAGAGCTAAAACATTAAAACATGGTATGTATAAAAACTGAAGTAATCTAGCTTTGCTGCTTTCTAATTGTGTCATTTGATGAAATTCCTTAACTCAGTCTAAATTTTATTATCTAAAATTTAGTAGAGTAACAGTAAGTATTCCACAGTTTTGTGAAGATTAAATGTGATAATGTACTAAGGTAATTAACAAAGAACCCCACCCGGTAAATATTCAACAAATATTAAGAACTGCCCTTCAGGAAATACGAAGTGAGATCAGGCAGCAGTAATTCTGTCTATAAGTTGGATTGGCCCTTCTCCCTAGAGTTCACTGTCTCCTGGGTAAGACATCAGGGTGGGGGAGGTGGAGGCCTTCAGGGATTCTCTGGGCCATGGACCTCATGTAAAAAAGTAGAAACTGAAGCCTTGGGAGCTTTGGGGCCTGTCCCAGGCCACACAGGGAGCTAATGGCCAAGTCTACTGGAGTCCTAGGTTTTTCCACAGTTCCCCAGGGTCTGACCTCTCTGCCACCCCTCATTTCTGTGCCTTTTGACCTACAGGAGTGCACATCAAGGCCTTTGACAAATAAACAGTGGCCTAGAGATTAAACTGCACCTGAAGCTGGTTATGCAGGTTCACTTAGCATTTGAACCAAGGGCGGAAACTCAGTTATACCCAGACTGCAAAGGGATTAACCCATTCTCAGACTCAGCCTGTGAATTATTGCCCACTTAGTAAATACAAAGAGGAGGGAAGAACCAAATCTCATTAAAAGAAACAAATCTGTATACATTTTTTAACAAGCAAATAAATAGAAAGTAAAAACAGCAATGAAGAAAACAATTGGAAATAATCTAAATATATTTAGATGCACGGGAAAAAATCCAGATGAACTTTCTTCTGGCTATCTCATGCATCGTGGACAAGAAAGGGAATATGAAGGAATACAGTGGAAAAGATTAATTTCTGTGCGAAATCTTGGGGGCCATCTTAGAATTTTGCCTACAGCCATCATGTTTCAAACATCTCAATCTTTGAAGCCAAATTGGACTTTTTTCTGTGCCCTGAACAAGATAACTTTTCTCCTACCTCAGGGTCTTTGCATTTTCTATTTCTTCTGTTTGGATAAAGGATTTGCTTAGAAGTTACATCCACAATGAGATCATTCTAGTTAGAGAGGTCCCTTCTGCTTCCTCATGGAAATACCTTCTTTATCTTCAAATACTTACTGCCACTTAAATACCATTCACTTACCTACTGGTTTATGTGTTTATTGTCTTTCACTGTGCCTCTTTCCCAATATAAGCTCCATAAGAGAAAGGACTTTAGCTTTGAGCATAACACTTAGAGCCAGGTGATCTGACACACCTCCCACTACTCACTGTGCTCGGACTCCCTTGGGGTTCTAGAACAAACCTACGTTTCCACTTTACCTTGTCCAAGGGAAAGACAGATAAAATGTAAGCTTAGGTACGTAAATACTGGCTCAAAGGAGAAGAACCATGTACTTGGCTTATCAGTTATTCAATGTTAATTTCCAGATACCCAAAGCAAGTATGAAGCCATCAGAATTGCCTTCTATTCTCTCAAGTCTCAGGATGTGCCTCCTTCCAAACCTTGAGCTGGACACAGTGGATGTGGATGTAAGTCTCCAAATCTGTTAAGTTCGTTAAGCCCTTCCTTCGGTACAATATTATTTTTAAAAATCCCTGACAGTTTGTTGTGATGGAAAAGAATCCACCATGTGACACGTATTGGGTACGTGTGTGTAATAAACTTTGGGATTTTAGCATCCCTTGACAATTACATTTCTTGCTGTATCAGCTGTTTTAATACCTTTTCTTCTTAGTTATTTGTGTTTTAATTGTATTTATGCCCAGCCATTAGCATATGGTATTAGGTTCCAAATTTTAAGTAAAACTTGTTTGTACCATTTATTGTGAGATGCTGTTTTCCCTCATTTCCTACTAAATTTCCCAATAATTGTATTGAACTTTTATTGATGGAAGGGATGTATTAAGGTACATTTAGCATTCTGAACCCAGGACCCTTGCTTAGACAATATCACACTCTAGTAGGTGGCGTGGTTTTGTGTGTCTAGATATAGATACAGATTATAGATACCTAGATATGTGTTTGCATTGTATATATATGTAAATATTTATATAATTCAGTGATGCCTTTTATTTAAGTTCAATTGATGAATAACCTCAGCTGTGCATATTTTCATGCACAGAATTAATCCTGTGATACAGCAGACATGTGATCTCGTGGAAAAATTTGAGCTGACTGAGCCCAGATCAAAGTAAATGAAAGTGGTATCTGTTTAGGAGTTTTAATGTTCAACCGGGAATTTTCTCTCTAGTTACTTCCTAGTAAACAGAGATTTCGCTGATGTGAAATGACAGGAATTACAGGGTCTGGTCTGGCTTACCAGATTTTGCCAAGAGAGCCTACATCCCCTGGGTTTGAGACCAAAGTACATAATTAATTTTTTGCCCACGCCTGTGGGAGTCACGCAACTTGTCATAAAACAGGCTACCAGCATCGTAACACTTTGAGGGTATTTGTTTCACGAAAGACAGAGGAAGAAGCTATTACTACAACTATGTTGATCTTCTTTCAGAGGAGGGAAAATTGAGCCTTAGGGTGAAAAGGAGAAGGTTCAGAAGGTATATCTGATGTGTCTGCGATAATTATGTTTACATGGGTAAGAGGTGTCAGAGTGACATTACTCATGAGGCTGATCTGAACAGAATGTTGCAAATCACTTTCAAGATTTTTTTTTGGACTTCCCCATATTTTTGGAGGTTGGAGTCAGGATTACTGGCTTTGGTAATTAATCCTCCCCAGCCTGCATTCTTTGCTACTGAGCATAGCAGTGATTCAGGGGCCCAACCTGCTAAATCAAGATAATGCTTGACCTCTGGAAGCAGAAGCCTTTTCCTCATTTAGCCAGAGAAACTAAACCCAGGAGCACACCTGGTAAAATCAAAAGAATTCATATTTGACGAGCTGTAGAGGGAACTCAGAATATCCATTTTGGGTATTTTGACGGTATTTTAAGTATATAATATAAAAAATTATAAATTCAAAGGACGAAGTCAGTTGAATTCTATGTGTGAGTACAGACATAGGGCCCTTAAAGAGCTGTGATATTTTCAAGGGAACCATTGATTTCAACAAATTTATCACAGCTGATCTGTCATGGCTGCTGTATTTGTAGGTTTATTTGCCTGTTGTTCGTTTCACAAGAACATTATATTAATATCACAGCTATGCATAAAGTAATTCGATTGATTTTGTTTGACCAGAGCTAAGATGTTTGAAATCATTTTGTCCAATAGACCATCATTATCTTTGTGTTGCTTTGCAGTTAGTCATAATGCCTTTAGACAACTTCTCTGACTCTAGTGAGATTGTATAGATAAAATTATCACTTTGCTTTTTGTCAGCAAAGGGAAATAGGATCACTTTTTCACTATGAAAACAATTAAGCTTTATAAGAAATTAACACCAGAGTGGCCCCTTTTGAAAGAGTTAAGACAAAGGTGCTGAACTGTCTGGCGTGGGCACCAGAATCAGCACTTTAAAAAACATTTGACTGAATAAATGAAATTCGTGGTGATTTTCTTATTCTTTTAAAAATAATTTTACCAGTCATTCAAACAGCTTAAACTTGAGATTTTTGAGACCAGAGAGAAGAAACATTCTGATCAAGAGTGCTATTGTGTTTTTCCAGCTCCACAAAGAAATACTACAGCCTTAGTATTTCTTTGAGTTTAAAGATCAGTCTGAGGTGGGATGAGCCAAGAAAGGGAGAAACATCTTTTGTTTTGAAAAACAAATGACACATTAGGTATTTTCTCTGTTCGCTGCTACCCTGTGTCTGGCCCTACAGGGCAATCTGAATTTGCTTTTATGGTGGCCCTTATCACTCTGTCCTATAAATGTGTCCTAGAGTTGTATGTCTGTCTATTTCAGTAGATTGCACAGTCTTTGAGAACAAGGTTTAAATGTATCACCTGACTTTATATTCCTAAGGCCCACTTAGTGCCTAGAACATACTAGGAGCTCAAAAATAGGGGACTGAATGAATGATTAAAATGGTAGAATTCTGAAAGCTTTTTGGAGGCTACTGCATCTCTTCAGTCTTATGTGTATGTGTGTGTGTACGTCTCACCCAAGATGTTACTAGCCTCATCTAATTATGTTTTTTCTGACTATGTTTAGTCTAAATTTAATTTTACACTCACACCCACACACAATCTCATATACCCACCAGACACATGCCTATCACAACAGCTATACACACTACTTATAATCTTTCACTTTTAGACTTTAAAAGCAAAAAGAACAATCTCCATATTTCTTTCATTCCCAGCGGCCAAACCTTTTTGTCATCAGACACCTGAACCCTCTGTCAGGGAAGTTGTAGGCCATCCTCAGATATTTTGTTTTTTATGATCCAACTTGAACAACAGTTGTACACATGGAAAGATATTGGTCCTTATCCTCAGATTCTTTGCTCAAACATCCTTTGCATGGTAGTTTCATCTTAGGGCAACTCTCAGAAGCCTGACCTCTATAGCCTAAAATTTGTGGAGACTCGGAGAAAGCGGGTGAAACTCATGAATCAAAACCGAAGCACAGTTTTCCTTTCGATCAACTTTTCAGTCTTGGCTTATTTTGACATCAAAAGCCCTAGATTCATTCAGTGGAGACAAAATGTGAGATGAGTGTACTTCCCTCTGTGCTATAGCACAACATGAACTTTAGAGGGATTTGCAAGTTGTTTAAGGTCTAAAATATTTGTTCCCTGCTTTTCTAGTACATGTGTTTGAGGCTGAGAATCTTATCAGTAGATAAGAGCAGAGAGACTGCCATCCCACATTCCATGAACTCACTTCCAGATGGTTTAGAGACTAAAGGGTGAAAAACTCAAGCTCTTCAATCAAGCCAAACAGCCCACACCTTTATTGCCCCATTTGTTTAGCAGCCTGTCATGGGCCTCCTAACATCTCAGAATCAGCCATGGGGGCAGCTGTTTAATTAACTCCTCAAGGCTGCATTTTGGTGGGGGCAATTCATTTATTATGAAAAACAAATTGAAAGCCCCGAGGGTTTTTGTTCTTTTTTTTCTTTAGTGGTTTCTGTTATCTGGAGCTTCTGGCTCAGTCCAAATAGCAAAGATGATGGGTTTTTTTTTTAAAGGAGCCACTTGATCTTTTGTGTTGTTACTTTTTCTTTCTTTCCTTTTTATTTTCCTAAATCAGTCTGGCTATCTGACTTGAACGTGGAAAGATTTCTTTTCCTTGGTGCCAGGAAACGATGGCATTTTTCCAGAGTTTTTTTTAAAGGTTTTAGTTGTAGAAATACCACAATTGCAATACTAACTTCTTATAACAGTGACAAGGTTATACGTTGCTCTATTCCAGGTTAAAATTTGGTTATGAATAATTTTTGGCCAACTTGATTTCAATAAGAATTTGAGAACTTACTGCTGTATACCTCTGTGCTAGGTGCTAAAGAACATATAGAAAGAGAAAAGAAGACCCCTGGCCTTGAGAAATTTACAGTCCCACTTTCTGGGAAAATATATACTCATGTTTTTAATTATCTTTAATTTTTTATATGGTGATAATTTTTTATTTAAAAAAGATTTGCAAGACATTATAGAATGTTTCCATATACTCTTTACCCAGTCTCCTCTAATGCTAACGTCTTATATAACTATGATATCAAAACATAAATTGACACTGTCACAATACTATTAACTATAGACTTACACACTTCCCCAGTTTTTCCACTGACATCCCTTTCCTGTTCCAGGATCCCATCAGGCTCCCACACATTGCATTTAGATGTCATGCCTCCTTGGTCTCCTCAAATCTGTGACAGTTTCTTGGTCCTTCTTATCTTCTATGACCTTGATACATTTGAAGAGTAGTAGCCAGGTGTTTCATCAAATGTCCCTCTGTACTCATCCTTTTAGTGCCTACTGAGAATCAGCCTCTTTCAGAATGTTCCCTGGAGACAATGTACAAAGATTTAGAATCATACAGACTTAGAGTAAGACCCATAGGGTCTCCTCATTTTTAAAGTGTAGAAAATGAGTTCCAGAGAAAAAAACCAGGATTTGCTCAAAGTGAGACAGCTGACTGAGGTCAGATTAGAAGGAACCCAGGCCTCCTGACTTCCAAGGCAGTGTGGAATTATCCTCCATTCCTATTTGGAATCCTGGGGAAATTTAATTCGCGGGCAAGGCTGACCTCCAGGTGTGCTCCCGTGATGCCCGGAGGTGGGCTCCACATTCTTCCCTGCATCCCAGCACAGAGCCTGCTCAGCAAGCACTGTTGAACTGAATTAAATCATGCTCAGAATGTTAGGAATGGCTAAAGGTGCTTCTCCAAGACATGAGGTAAAACTACATGGGAGAATAAAAACTGGGAAAGTGTGAGTGAGGTCAAGAAAAAAGAAAGCCTGATTCCCTCTAGCAACCTAAGATGCTTGTAGCAGAGTCATGGTGTGGTTGTTGACAGGAGGCCTAAAGAAGCTCTTCAAATGGTGGGTAATGTTCCCCACCTGTGGCAAATAGTCTTCACCCACAGTTCTGCAGGAAAGGACCTGTCTGTCCCTGATCTCAGAGCACTTCCTGCCCATCTTAATTCCTGAGGCCTGATGTCACAGAACTTGGCAGTCACAAATTCTCTTTTACTGTATCTCAGTTGCCTCCCTGATTTCACACCCCATTTGCTGAGGTCCAGACAAGACCTAGTAAAGCACTATGATCCTCAAACCTCAGGATTTTGATACGTGGAGTTAGTAATTGGGTCAAGTAGGCAATCCTTAGCCATCTAGAGTCCTTGAAGAAAGTGCACCTCTGAAGCATGGAGTATTCTAGAAAGCAAGCACCTGCTTCATCATTAGTAATCAGAAATTTGCACTTGATTCTCAGTTTTTTGTGTGGTCCTCTTGGATGTAGAAGGGCTTTTTCCTGGCATCCTCTGTTGGCATCATCCCAATGTGTGCCAGATGCAGAGTGGATTCACCTTATGCTTCGGAACAAATACAGAGCAAACAGGGAAATGGCCTGGGAGTTGAGTCCTGGGTTCTAGTTCCAAGTATCCTATGATTATGTGATTTGAGAAAAGTGCTTGCACATCTGTATTTCAAAGATGCTCCTAGCTGTGCTAAAGTGGGTTAGTCAAATTTTTTGTTGCAAAACATTAAAAAAAAAAAAAGGTTGGAATAACCCAAGTGATGTATTTCACAGTATTAAAAAGGGAAGATTTTGCCATCAGTCAGACAAATCTGATTTCATATGCCAGCTCTGCCACTTCCTAGCTGTGTTCCTGGGACAATATGATTAACGTTTCTGAGTCTTAATTTCTTCCTCTTTAAAGCAGAAGTAATAACTGTAACTCCCTCTGAAGTTACTGATGAGGATTAAATGAGTCATGGAGTGAAAACGCGTTGCCCAGTGCCTGGTGCGTCTTAAGGGCACTATTCATTATAAAGGCTCTTCTACCTGTAATGTTCTGTGGTTCTGAGACCCGAACCTAGAGGTCCCACTGGAGCATTGTCACCATGGTCACCATCTTCTGCAAGGTTAAGATAGTTTCTAAACCTGAGATGTTGGATGCTTGACAGGACAGGGTATCAACCCAACCTGGGAAGTAGGAGAAAGTCCATGAAGGTGGTCCCTGCCAGGCCATCAGAGCTTGAGAGTTTATGGGAAGGTGACAGAACTTTCCTCTAGCTCTTACACAGGGTGGGAGACAGGGTTTCTGTTCTTGGTCCCCTCATTCTTTTCTTACCCCAACTGCACAAGGCTATTCTGGGTCTGTGTATTTTGGGAGCCATAATGAGGTGCTTCTCATATACCTTGCCATTTTCAGGCAGCTTTCACTAGCCGCCTGGACATGGGGACAACCTAGCAATTTAAGAGCTATAGTGGATGAGGCTGGAAATAGAGCAGCCCGAGCTGCAGCTTGGTGAGATGGGAGTGGGGGATTTGTGTTCTCCCCTTAGTAAAAGAGGAAAGTTAAAATGGCTTACAATCACAGACAGAAATGTTCACAAAGGACGAGAAATCAAATGTTCTTGTGCCTGGAGAATACAAAAGAACGGATGATATCTTTAGTAGCAAAGACCCAACTTCAGCGGATGTGGAGTGGAACGATGGGCTTTCTTCATTTGCCAAAGCGTCGGAGCCGTCCAAGTTGCCTAGTCGTGATTCATTTCAAGCTCAAGTTCTACTGACATGGGAATAAATTCGAGGAAAGTAAAGCTGTCAGTCACATCAGCCTCTGAGGCAAAATGCTACCCATATAAATGTCTTCAAATTCCAACCGACCAATCATCCCTTCTTTTCCTACAGCACACAACACTCTAGAATTTCAAAGCCTGTCTTCCTGGACACGATTTTCCAAAGCCGGAGCACTTTCCATTTTTAGCTCTGAAGCTATGAAAGAATTCCATGGTGCAAATATTCCTGGACCTACAGTCTTGCACCCAAAAAGGACGTATTCTCTGACACCACAATGCAGAACCTTTGTAAAAATATGAGTACAGATTGATGTCTAATTCAAAGGACCCCACGTTTCCTCTCCTCTCGTGGCTAGGGGAAAAAGGAGAAAAACGCTGCACGCATTAACATTTAACTCAAGTTTTCAAACACAAAATGTTGTCCCAGCTTCAAACTCAGGATGAAGGAAATGCTTGTCTCCAGGAGCTGACACTCCCCTGGTCATATTTCAGATACAATTAGCCTCCATTGATGGTGGTAGCTGATCTATCAAATGAGCAGCTAATCTTATCTGCGGTTCACAAATGGCTCAGATGGTAGCTGTGACTTTGATTACTGGAAGACTGGACCCCATCAGACGGCTTTGCTCCAAACAGTGGTCCTTTCAGCCTCCTGCTCCTGGAGATCAAAGCACTCTCCCCTCTCCCTATCTGCAGGGAAGCTCATTAGAGGGAGGCTGTCGGGGTTATAATCATGCAACAGTTTTACTTCTGGGTTATAACGCTTTCCCCTTCTTATCAGCCTGTGAGGTCCAAAGTGAGAAGGATAAAGGAGGTACCGATGACATCTGATACATTTAATAGGCTCACTGGTGACTGCCTGGGCCCCAGCTCTCTGCCACTGCTGCCTCACTGACTGCTGAAGGACTCCTCCCCCTGCCTCCAGACCTACAGAGACTGTACTTTATTCCTGGGGGTGGGGGGAATGAGGGGGTGGGCTCCATCATCCCCTAACAGTTGCTTTACTACAAGGACTGTAGAAGCACAGAATCGAATAAAATAGGACTTCTAAGTCCAGAGATCTGCCTTTAAATTTCATCTCTTTACTCAGTAGTTGTGTGAACCTGGACATTTTGCTGTGATCTTCCGTTTCCCCTCAAAAATATGTAAATTAATACTTTTCGCATTGGACTTAATAAGCAGAAAAATTCCCCTCTCCCAGAAGCCTTCTCTTTATAACCTGAGTTCTTCCCTCCCTCTCCCTTCCCCATCCCCTACCTGAGTTAAAGCTCCTCCATTCTGAGTCACTGCTCCCTCTTCCGTCTTTCCATAGCCCCTGGGGTTACCACAATGCACTTAGCATGCCTGGTTTTCTGTTGACTTGCCTTTTTCTTCTCAGGAGACAGTGAACTTCTCAAAGCGTAGGGGCTGAGGCTCTGTATATCAAAGGATGCCTCCACTAGACACACAGTTAATGCTCAATGAGTGTTTGTTGTTCACAATGAATAGTGTATACTAAAAGGATGTGCAAAGTGCAATGGGAAGGGGTTGCACTTATTATTGGGCACAGAACCTTTTAGAAGTTCATGCGGACCCATGTAGATGACCTGCCTACTGTAGTGGTTCTAGGATGTGGCCCAAGAAGCTACATTTCTAACAAGTTCCCACTTTGAGACCCAGTGATGTAATCCAATCTTCCTACTTATAGAGGAGGAAACTGAGGTTCAGAAGTGGCTTGTGCAAGGTCACATAACCAGTGAGAGGCACTCAATGTGTTCTTATTTCTAAATAGTTTATTAAAGTAAACTCTGTCTCATATAGGGATCAGTGTGTGTGTGTGCGTGTGTGTGTGTGTGTGAGTGTGTGTTGAAATTTATAGGAAATAGGTCTTTTGTTGTTAATTTATGTCTAGCTTCTCATGACTTAAAACGTGGGTCTTTTAATTCTAAATCCCATGGTCATTTTAAAACATGGTCATTTCACAACATGCTGTTTTCATGTTAAGAAGCACTATAGTCCTCCTGTCAAAATACTGGCTCAGTTATTATCTTATTTGTCTCATATTCCTTTATACTCATTGATGCTTCCAGAAATGTCTGAGAAGAAATGCATAGGGGAACTCAGCTTACAGAAAAATCAGAGGGACTCTGAGTACCACAGGGCAGACTTAGTCTCTCGATCACTTACCCCAGCATAATCTAGGTCAGGCCTTTACCCATCATGCTGGTGGGAATGTGGAGCTCTTGCCAGCAGCTGTCATTACCCAGAAGAATGAGAAGCAACAACCGCTGTCTATGGGGGTGGGAGGTTTGGAGCTGGACAAGCCTAGGTTTAATTTTCACTTCCTCATACCCTGAGGGAGTGAAGTTACCTACGGGATTCAACCTCTAGGAGACTCTTCTTGCTACTCTGTAAAGTAGGAAACATGTCTACTTCAGGGTTATTGTAAGAATTGGAAGAAGCAATGTTTAATCATCTTGCACTGTGTCTGAAACATACCTAGTACCTAGCCAGCATGAGGTCCCATCTTCTCTTTCTTTCTCTCTTCATCTCCTCCCCCTATCACCTAAAAACCCATACTGGCAGAACATGAGTGAAAAATGTAATCCAGCTGGAAAAATAAGCAAAATATATGTCTTTTTTTTCAACTTATGTCTTTCTGATTTACTTACTGTTCTTTCTGCAACATTAATTTAACTATGATTTTTTTTCATGGAAATCCATTTAGGACTTTTAAGAAAGAAATTATTTGTAGTTAAAATGATGACCTTTCCATTAAATATAATTTGGGGGGCATTAGTACTAATTGCAAGTGTAATGGAATTTATGTCTGACACATTATAGTTCAAGTGATGAAAGAAAGCCAGGCATTCTTCAGAAATCAGTGACAAGCTTATCAGAATATTAATCTCCTTCAGTTACTCTTTAAGAGAATAAATAATCAGTCACTGACTGCTAATATAACGTATAACCCTTTTGCTAAGATGGATGATAATTTAAGCTTCAACAGAATATATTTATTTAACTGACAGAAATCAAGACTCAGTTTTATTTGTTTTAAAGGACAATGCAGTGAAAGCCAGGCTAGCTATAATGCTTGGAAAATGGAAAATTTTTGAGTAATTAGTAATTAATTCTTTAAATTAACCTTTGTTATAAATAATAAATTCCATACATTTCATATTAAGCATTGAGCATATATGTGAAACGTCTGTTAATTATCCAGTCTTAGTAAGTGGTTTCTAAGAAACATCCTTAAGGCTGTGTTAGGTCCATTCTTACAGTACAATTATTTTAATTATCATGTCTCATGGCATATAATTTTAGCTGCAGAAGCTCTGAGAAATTAGGCAAATGTCTGTTGGCCCAGACCAGAAATAGCTGTTATGATTCTGAGTAAATTTCAGGTATTAATCAACTCTGTTGTGATTACTATTTTTCTCCTGTAGGGGGATAAAAGTACAAGGTCCCACGGAGAGAGGAGAACACTCGCCTGAATTCTGGTTAATTTGGTTTTTGTGGATTTTCTCCAATAGCAAGGGGAATCTCCATGGACTCTTACTTCATCATGATTATGCTGAAGTCTAACTAACAGAGTAGGACTAGCTCTTCTCTTCCTGGGGCAGCAGCAGGTCACAGAGGAGCTATATGTGAGCATTAGTCATATCAAAAGAGGGAGTTCCTATGTTTGTATACAGAGGGACTTATAGCCAGTGTAACACTCCAGCCCTCTCTACCCTTCACTCCTTTGGAGGAGGAGGGAGTTACCCAGTTGGTGAGCTGGGAAAAGAAATTGAAGTCAGCATCACCTGTCTCTTTAGAAACCAGCCTGCCTGCAGAGAGAGTACCACCTGGTTTGCTCTCAGTTGTTTTGAGAGCAGTCTTGGACCAGAAGGTTCTGCCCCTTCAGGGACTTAAAGAATTGTTGGGCGCTGCCAATTACTGGAGAGTAAGCTTGTCTAAAATGGGGTAAAATATTCACAAGCCCATTTAGTCAAAAATCTAAAGTTACACTAAGTATCTGGTGAATTAACTTAGGACGAAAGGGGCATTTGCTTACTTGTTGGGCCCTCTGTCAATCCCCGGCAGAGCGTGTGGGAATCCTGATTCTCCAGGACCTGATGCGAGCAGCCCCACAGCCATGCGTGGACACTCAAACCACTCTGGGCTCAGTAAAGGTTTGATAGAGGAAAGATTGAACAGAGGTCCGAAGACTTCTTGTGATTCTCCATTTCCCGATGTTTATTTGTCTAACAAGGCAAAAATAGCTTCTGTGATTGAAATGCCTCTGGTATTTCATGTCCTCTGTTCTTACCCACTCCCGTTTTCGATCCACACCTCCAGCGTAGGTGTGTGCCTTCCCAGACTTCCATTTCTTGTTGATCAGGGCTGCCCTCAGAGATGGAGTGAGCGTTTAATATAATGTGAACAAGAGAACAGGACAGCCTGGTCTGTTACTGAGCTCTCCTGAGACCAGAAGGAAGATGACGTGGATGCCTCTGTGGAGGTACCAGCCATAGTTGTCATTTGGGTGTGTGCTTTTTGCTGCCTCCAAGTATAGATGGGCCTTGATGTTTCTTCTGAAAAATTGTCTTCTTGGGAATGTAACTGGGCCAGCAAATGCAAGGGTGGCTCTGAATCATGCTTTCGTCTGAGACAGAAGCAGCCTGTGAAAGTCCCAAGTAAATGATGCTGGAAAGATTTAAACAAAGGAATAAGACACCTGCTCCAGTGAGGAAGCTCTGGCTGCTAAACAATTTCAGTTCACCCACCCTCAAGGCAGTGAGCTCCTCTCTGAGCCTGACAGTGGTTTTCACGACTCCATGCTTCCACAGATAGACGTTTACCCAGAGAAAAGGAGCTCAGAAACTATCGTTTCTTTGAGATGTGGTTTACTGAGGGCTTCCCTGCCTGTGTTTTCATGGTTAGTGACAAGACTGGGGAAACCTGTTCATGACTTAGAAATCTGTCTGAACTTTCAGCTCGGAGATGAAGGAAATAGTTATTCACTTAATCCTATTCACTTATTCATCTATTCATACACTCATTCATTCGTCAGTTATGTTGGAAATGCTTATTCTGTATCACTCTGTGTTAGCCCCGCGGCGAGGGGAGGATACAGAGATAAATAAGACGTGATTCCCAGGGAGCCCACAGGCTGGTGGAGGAAACAGACAAGGATACACGGAGTCGTAATGAAGTGCAACATGTTCTGTGACACTGGGAGTACAGAAGAGGCTCACGAAGCTTCCTGTCCTAGAGAATCAGTGAAGGCTTCTCAGAGGAGGTGGCGTAGGAGGTGGACCTGAGGAACTAAACTGAGGGAACCAGGTCCTCCTGCAGCCACTGGGGCCGTCAAGGGTTGGAGAAATGTCAGTGGAGTCCTGTTTGTTAGGTATCTGGTAGGGCTTCATCTTGCATGTTTTTAAGATGATTATTTCTTTAGGGGCCATCATGCATCTTGGGTCAGCTGCCTATTGGTGGCATCCCAGTTGATATCAGACACTGTGCTTGGCAATTTTATACGTTACAGTACTTTGATTTCTTAGAGCAACCCTGTCAGTTTAAGACCATTATTCACATTTTCATAAAGGAACTGGAAGGTCAGGGTGGATAAATAATTCACCCCAATGTGAATACACCCAGGGCCAGGATGTAAAATCAGGGCTTCCCAACTTCAGTGTCTGGGCTCTTTCCATTAGCCATGCTGCCTCTCCCCAAGGAGCAGAAGGCGAGCAGGAACAGAAAGCCCGTGAGCAAGGAAGTGCTGCCTGCGGGAGCCTGGCTGCCACTCCCACTCTCAGGCTGGCAGCGCTCCATGGGGAGCGAGGTCTCTTATCTCCAGAGCTCTGTTGACACCTGCTTATCTATAGATTCACTAGCCCCTTTCCCTGCAGTCCCACCCCTACCAATTTTATTTTTGATTTTAACTATTTGTTCCACACCAATGGAACATGTGGCCAAAAATCATGGCCCCCAGGAAGCTACGCTGCTCTGCCTCTAACATGCCAAAGAATCTTGATGTCTCCCTCCTATGAAGCACTTTTCAAAATATTTGGGAAAGCATAGCTCTGTTCTCCTCACTCACCTCTTTCCCCATGTTTGCCACACTTAACCATCTTTTAGAGACAGTGCAGCGGGCCACTGGGAGCGGGGGCCAGACAGCTGAGAAGTTTGCTTCCCTGGTTGTTTCTTTGAGTTTCAAATGAAGCTATGTTTAATTGGACTCCTGATCCTAAAAGATGGAGTGGATATTGTTTGTGGCTCATTTTCTCCACGCAGTTTTAACAAAGTATGCCTTCAGAGATATCACATAACTGAAAGACAGAATTAAGCCAGAATGGCAGAACTCTGGCAGCAAGTCACCCTATCCTGGTGTTTTTCATTGAAAAAGCATATAGGATTACCTTATTGTTCCAGATATTAGCTTTCCATACCCAGCGTATACATATTTAAACAGCATAACAAATGGGCTACATTACAAAGCACCTATATGTCACCAAGGCCCAGAAAGCCTGTTTTGTGCCAAGGCCTAGAGACATCCTTCCAAGTTTCCTTCCCAGCATAGAGGCAGATTGTCTCAGTGCTTGGGGTGGGCCAGCCAGCCTGAATTTAATAGCAAACATTCTCGGGTTTTTTCAGATCCCTTGTGTAAAACCACTTTCATTTGAATGTGACATCTGCCTGCAAAGGAGCAAATCCCCAGCACCACCAGCATGTCATGCCCCAAACCAGGGAGGCTCTATTTAGGGTTTTCTTCCAAACGCCAGGGCTCAAGGTCCAGACCATACCCTTGCTTGTTCTGGAGAATGTTATCAATCTCATGGTTCAGGGTTAAGGGTTGGGGTGGGGTATTGTTAGTGTTTTCATCACTCGCAGAAATGTACAGTCTGACAATCACCATGCCCGCAGATCAAAGGCAGAGGCAGGCGTTACCTTCTGCCAGCTGTGCTGCCACTCCAAGCACATTTCTGGTGGGCTGACCCCAAGGTGAGCTGGGGTGGGAAAGAGTTCTCCAGTGGATGGCTGTCTGGGTGTGAGCTCTTGCAGGGTGGCATTCTAAGAGCAAAGGCTCTATCTCTTCCTTTTGGGTAGCCCCACTATGGGTTTGGGTAGCCTTAAAAGCATTGAATACTTTGCAACTGGTTTTTGATTGACGTGGAAAGAAACAACAGTTTATAGAAAGATTATCCCGGTGGAAGTAAGATGCTCTGAATTATTATCCTAAGTTTGCCACCGGTCTGCTTTTTGACTCGGCATGGGACCCAAGCTCCAGTCACACAGAACACGGCCCCTCGCAGTTCTGATTATGCATGATGCCCTCGTGGATGGCGATATTTTTTTCTGTCTTCCCTGCAGGACAAACTGAAACTGTCCCCAAGGCTCGGTTTATAATGTGCCTCCTTTGTGAGGCAGTGAGCATTTTCTTACTCCCTTAAAAGAGTAACCCCTCCCCTCCTCCGTGCTCCCACCGTTACACATTTCTGTTGGAGTGTTCACCTCCAGGTATTGCTTATGTGTCACTGCTAGATGTGAGCACCTCAAGGGCCACCTAGTCACTCCGTTCACCAGGTGCCTATTATGACAGGCATCGCTGAATAGATGTTGGATGAATGAATGAATGCAGGAGAGAACGGGTAGATGAAGGGGATAAAGAATGCTCTGCATCTTTGGAGGGGAAATCATTTCCTTTGGCTACAGGGGTATTTCTGCAGGAGGAAATGTCTCCTGGTCTTCTGTCTGCCCCCATTCTTTCCATCATGTATACAGTTGGAGGAAGAAGTCCACTCTTTTCATTGTAAATTTCCTTCCCTCTCAGATTTATATGTTCTCCAGTCAGTGCTTGTGGTTCAAGCCCTGTTCGCCTAAACCTTTGTTAGAGCATGAAATTTCTTACTAGTAAGTGCTCTGTTCCCTCTCAACTCATGATGCCTGCAGCTTCTGACAATCTGTACTAAGCCCTTTCGTTCCTTTCTATACAGATGCAGCTCTTAACTACCCTAGATCTGTGCAACTCTGCCAGCCCTCCCTCTCAGTCTTGACCGTTTGTACTTTCTAGGCTGAAAAGCCTGAGCCAGAGGCTGAGCTAGTCCCTTAGTTTTGGCGCCATGTTGTTGTAGCTGGTGGTCTCCACTATGGCCCGAGGAACCTTGTGCGCTATGCCAACTGACCAAAACAGGTTGACTGGCCCCTGGGGGCTCTGGCCCAGGGAACCAGGTGGTACAATCCAAGAGTTAATCGACTTTCACCAGTGGGAGATGGAAGACAGAAGAAACCCATTAGAAAAATTATTCTCCCTTCCTCCGCAACCCCGTGTATTGTTCTGAGAAGAGGCAGTTCATGTGGTCTCTCTCAGAATGATGTGAGGAAAGGAACAACCGTCCACATTTGTCCTGAAGCTGTGGCCGCATGGGCAGTGCACCCCTCATCTTGTGTTTCTTCCCCGACTTTCCATTTTACTTCTGTCCTGGTTCTCTGTGTTGCACTCCCAAGTGTTAGCAGGTAAGCTTTTGCCCAAGTCTCTGTTTTTGATGAAACCTGGGCTAAGCCACCTCCCTTGCCGACCCAGGTTAGATTGACCTCCTTTGTGCTCTCAGAATACCGTGGGCGCATCTCTCTCGCTTTCCACACAGTATCGCGATCATATATTTATATGTGTCTTTCTCCTTCGGGATTGCATACCTCTTGAAGGCAGAGACCACCGTGTACTTATCTCTGAATCTCTGGCCCCTAGCACAGTGCCTGGCATAAATTAGAAATCTGAAAATAGTAAATACTTGCTGGATAACTGACTAAGGAAGAGATCAAGATTTCCTCTGATCAGAAAGAGATTCCGAGAGACCTACAAAACATTTTCAATGGTTTGCTGTTTCAATGTGTGGTCTCTTTTGGCTTCGCCCAAATTGAGTCAGAGATTATGCTAGCAATTGCATCACACTACACGATTATAATTATATCCAATAATTATGATAATAATTACTACAATGTGCTTGGCACCTATATGTTACCAGCCTATTAGATATTTCACATATATCATCTCATTATTGCAGCACACATATTAGGTGGTTATTATATACTTCGGGCTTTTTGCAAATGTAGCTGGACAACTGACCTTGACTGAAGACATTCTTGAGCGTGTACTAAAGGTTGTTTTAATTAGTTTTTCAAAGGGGGTTTTCCTTAGTGGTTAACACTGCATCTACCAACATTTACCAATCAGCACATAAATTTCCAAGGGCAGGACAGCTTTAAAAAAAAGCTCACTTCATCCTTAATTAACATTAATGGGACTTTATACCCCAACACCCTTACTCCACTTTTTGTCTGTATAAATGGGCAGGTTATATTGTGACGTATGCTCAGGACCATAGAACTAGTCACCTCACTCACCCTGTTTCTTCCTGTTTCCACTGAGGTTATGGAAGTTAGCAAGATGTAACAGAGGGATCTATTACCAGGGCACAGTGAACAATTTGGGATTCAAAGTTGGTTTTAACCTGTTGCAGAAACCCTTAGAAATCATACAAATATTTTGCATGTATATTTCAAAGGTGCAATTTTCTATAGTGAGGCTTATATCAAATTCTCAAATGAGTTAAGAATCACTGTTTCTAGTTCTATGTGAACCACTGTCAAGAGTCGGGCAGAGCTCTCTGCCTCAGAGGTCACTGCTGGTCACTTGAATTCTGAATGACCAGGGGCCCCAGGATAAACTTGCCTAATCACACTCCCTTTAGGCACCTGAGTTGAAGCTTAGGCATGAAGGAGATCACGGTATTTGCTTTTCTCTCTTAAAAGCTGCGGGGTTCTATAGGACCTAACCTTTACTCTTAGCTTGTCCTCCCTGCAGTGTGGCTCTGTTGTCAGAATTTCATATTATGATGTAACCCAGCACAACTTGTCCAAAACAATATTAGATTTATTCCATTTGTTAAAAGGAAGATATCACTAGTATGTGGCCCTTTCGGCAAAATCTCAACTCCTAGTTCTAGGCATGGGTTCAATCACCTGTTGCTAAGATACTGCAAAAAATATTATCTGTTTTTAAATGTTTCTTTTTAATTGAATAAACTGTTGCTTTGAAAAATCAGTGCAAAGGTTAAATAGGTCTTTGAAATCATATATTTTTAAACTAGCAGAGATATTTCTGAACAGTTTAAATGGAACAGCTGCTCTCTCAGTGGATTTCCTTGATGGAGTTTTAAAATTGCATATAAAGGAGCACTCACAGCACAACTGAATTAGAGAAATAGAGAAAGAGACTCAATCGTATCAGTACATACTGAAAACGTTGGCCACAGTCATTGATTCTACATCATAGGCATGAGGGAAAATGCAGACAGAGGTCTAAAATCCTGATTAGCAGCCCCATTAGCCAAATTCAGAGATTCGGGGTTTTCAGAATGGTGATACAGAGCATATATCCCCGGAAGGGTCTGGGCCAGCACTACATAATCAAATTCACTAATATTTGTGTGACAGAACATTTTAGTATTTACACTAAGTTCTCACATCAGTTCATATTCAGCTCTGTGGTCAAGTGAATTTGCTCAAACTTGCGAAAACACTTGGGTTTGAAGAGCATCTTTGATTTTTTTTGTATTACAAATAAGTGATTGTGAACCGTTAAAACTAAGAGAAACTCCAAGATATACGTGATTCAGAATAGATTCAGGATCAACTTAGACCCCAAATGGCCCCAGCTCTAACAGGGTTGGGAGCCAGCAGTCCAAGAGGGTGGAGAGGGCTTCCCTGGTGGCGCGGTGGTTGAGAGTCCTCCTGCCGATGCAGGGGACATGGGTTCGTGCCCCGGACCGGGAAGATCCCACATGCCGCGGAGTGGCTGGGCCGGTGAGCCATGGCCTCTGAGCCTGCGCATCCGGAGCCTGTGCTCCGCAACGGGAGAGGCCACGACAGTGAGAGGCCCGCGTACCGCAAAAAAAAAAAAAAAAAAAAAAAAAAGGGTGGAGAAGGCTGGAAGGAATGGATTGAACACTAACACAAAGTCAGCACAGGCCAGCAGGGAGGACCAGTGGTCCGGGACTATGGAAGGACACATAAGAATTTAGAGATGTTGAGATGTCCTAGATATCTCCCAAATCCAAACACTTATCTTTCCTGTGCTGTTATTGCACTAGCCCAGGCTCTCTGTGCAGATACCCACAACAATCTCTTGACTGGTCTTCCTGTTTCATTCCAGTCTTTTTACCCAATCGGTCTCTTCCATCTGCCTCCATTGTGACCGTCCTGTGATGCAAATCTTCCCCTCTGCCTCTTCCCCTATGAAACTCTCAGTGGTTTCCTGTGACCAGCAATGTAAATCCCTAATAACGGGGTCCTCTCCTGCCCTACCTTGTCTCTAAGCCCTCACTGTTCATCTTAAGCAACACCAGCATCTCTGGTCATCATGGTTACCATTGTCTCTACGTTTAGAAGAGACACCACTTGCTTCTTCACATGGACAATGCCCACCTGTCCTGCAAGATTTAACATTAGTTAACTTCTGTGCCAGGCCCCAGGCTGACCGAAGTGCCTGCACAGTTATCCCATACCTGTGTCAGTACAGTTAGCACTTTTCATAAAAGTGTCTTATTTGTGCACTTTCCTCTTCCATGTGACTGTGAGCTTCTTGAGTGAAAAATCCATTTCTCTTCTATCATATTACCACTCAGTGTTTGGGACATGGCTTATGCTCAGTAGAAAGGTAATAAACTGTGGGTGGAAGGCCAAGGCAGGCAAAATTATGGAATCCAGGCAGTCAGGGAACGAGAAGAAGCAGCACTTGTGAACAAAAAAAAAACCTCTGAAATGACATAAGTAAAGAAGAGTATAGTGTCCTGGAGGTTTTAGAAGTGTTATGAGATAGTAAATGTAGATCCTCTAAGGTATTCTCTTGTTGATAATATGAGCTGTCATTTCTTCTGCCTCTAAGGATATGGCAAGAGGAAGCAGAGTTACTTTAACCAAATGGAAGAAGTTTCCCTTACGGTGAGGTTGGGTGGGTAGTGCGATGGCTTTAGAAGAGCACTTTTGACAATAGACCCTGAGCATATATGACCTTTCACATCTAAAGTGTGGAGTAACCAGGGAAAGATAAGGTAAATCAGCTTGTCATGGTGCCTAAGATGCGATCACTTTTGTTTGTAGTTTCTTGCTGCACTCCCTACTCTGTGGAGTAAGCTGGACTGTCTCACACAGGAGTCACGTTGTCATGATGACCTCAGGATTTTAAGCAGAATCCACAGAAGTCAACTCTGATGGAGTGGATTAAGCACTGGTCCAGGAAACAGAAGTCCATCCAAATCCTAGGTCTGAGATTTACTGTGCCCTTAGGAAATTAGTTACCATCTCTTTGCCTTTGGTTCTTCTCTAAAATGGAGATGACACCAACCTTAAAGAGCTCTTTTAAGTACTGAATGAAAAGTATGAGTGAAAGCATCTGTCAGATAATATGCACTCAAATGTGTGTGGACGCTTTAGAACTTTTGTTAACAGGATAGTCAATATAATAAGAGATTTTAAAAATCATCCTATTATACACTTGGTTTTTAATGTTATTGTAGGGAAATACATTACTTATGTTTTCTTTCCAGTTTTGTTGAGATATAATTGACACACAGCACTGTATAAATTTAAGGTACGTGCATTAATGATTTGATTTACATCATCATGTAATGATTACCACTATAAGTTTAGTGAACATCCATCATCTCACAGAGATAAAAAATAAAAGAAAAATAAAACATTTTTTTCCTTGTGATGAGAATTCTTAGGATTTACTCTCTTAACTCTTAACTTTCATATATAAAAAACATGCAGCAGTGTTAATTATATTTATCATGTTGTACATTACATCTCTGGTACTCATTTATCTTACAACTGGAAGTTTGTATCTTTTGACTACCTTTATCCAATTCCCCTTCCTCTCACCCCCTGCCTCTGGTAACCACAAACCTGATCTCTTCTTCTATGTTTTATTGTTTGTTGTTGAACTATAATTGACCTTCAATACTATGTTAGTTTCTAGTGCACAACAAAGTAAATCGATATTTCTGTATATAACAAAATGATCACCATGATAAGTCTAGTTACCATCTATCACCATATAAAGATATTACATTATTATTATTATTTTAATTATTAATTTATTTGGCTGCATTGGGTCTTTGTTGCTGCACACAGGCTTTCTCTAGTTGCGACGAGTGGGGTCTACTCTTGGTTGCGGTGAGCAGGCTTCTCATTGTGGTGGCTTCTCTTGCTGTGGAGCACAGGCTCTAGGCACGCGGGCTTCAGTAGTTGTGGCATGCGGGCTCAGTAGTTGTGGCTCATAGGCTCTAGAGCACAGGCTCAGTAGTTGTGGCGCATGGGCTTAGTTGCTCCGTGGCATGTGGAATCTTCCCAGACCAGGGCTCGAACCCGTGTCCCCTGTATTGGCAGGTGGATTCTTAACCACTACACCACCAGGGAAGTCCTGCATTCCCCATGCTGTGCATTGCATACCTGTGACTCACTTATTTTGTAACTGAAAATTTGTGTCTCTTAATATCCTTCACCTATTTCTCTCCTCCCTACACTCCCTTTCTTCTGGCAACCACCAGTTTATTCTCTGTATCTATGACTCTGTGTCTGTTTTGTTACGTTTGTTCATTTGTTTTGTTTTTTGGATTCCACATGTAAGTGGAATCATACTGTATTTGTCTTTCTGTGTCTGACTTATTTCACTTAGCATAATATTCTCTAAGTCCATGTTGTTTCATATTGTTGCAAATGGCAAAATTTCATTCCTTTTTATGGCTGAGTAATATTCCATTGCATTTATATACTATATCTTCTTTATACATTCATCTATCAATGGGCACTTTAGTTGCTTCTGTATTTTGGCTATTGTACATAATGCTGCAATGAACATAGAGGTGCCTGTATCTTTTTAGTTAGTGTCATCATTTCTTTCTTTGGATACATACAGGAGTGGAATTGCAAAACTGGAAAAAACACATTAACATGTGGAAGCTAAACAATATGCTACTAAATAACCAATGGGTCACTGAAGAAATCAAAGAGGAAATTGAAAAATTACTTGGAGACAAATGAAAAAAAAACACAGTTATCCAAAATCTGTGGGGCCACAGCAAAAACAGATCCATAGGGGAAGTTTATAGCAATACAAGCCTACAACAAGAATTAAGTAGAAGGAAATAATAAAAATCTGAACAGAACTAAATAGAGACTAAAAACAATAGAAATAAATAAATGAACCGAAGAGCTCGTTCTCTGAAAAGAAAAACAAAATTGATAAATCTTTAGCCATACTTATCAAGAAAAAAAGAGAGAGGAACCAAATAAAATCAGAATGAAAAAGGAGAAGTTACAACTGATACCACAGAAATACAGAGGATCATAAGGATTACTATGAACAATTATATGCCAATAAAATGGACAACCTAGAAGAAGTGGGTCAGTTTGCTCCCAACAAACAAGATTCCAGGAATTTTGCTTCACAGGTGAATTCAAACATTTAAAGAAGAGTCAACACCTATCCTTCTCAAACTGTTTCAGAAAATTGAAGAGGAAAGAACATTTCTGAACGCATTCTATGAGGCCAGCTTCACCCTGATACCAAAACCAAAGATACAACAAGAAAAGATCAGGCTTATGCCACTGATGAACATAGATGCAAAAATCTTCAACAAAATATTAGCAAACTGAATTCGGCAGTACATTAAAAGTATCATACACCAAGATCGAGTTTCCCAGGGATTGCAGGATGATTCAATATCCACAATCAGTCTGATACATCACATTAGCAAACTGGAGAATAAAAATCATATGAGTATCTTGATAGGTACACAAAAAAGCTTTTGACAAAATTCAGCATTCATTTATGATAGAAACTCTCAACAAAGTTGGTATAGAGGGAGCATACCTCAATATAATAATGCCATATATGAAAAGGCCACAGCTAACATCATATTGAATGGAGAAAAGCTGAAAGCATTTCTTCTAAGATCAGGAATAAGAAAAGAATGCCTACTCTCACAACTTTTATTCAACATAGTTTGGAAGTCCTAGCCACAGAAATCAGACAACAAAAAGAAATCCAAATTGGAAAGGAAGAATTAAACAGTCACCGTTTGCAGATTATATAATACTAAGTATAGAAGACACCACAAGAAACTATTAGAACTCATCAATGAATTCAGTAAAGTTGTAGGATACAAAATTAGCATACAGAAATCTGATTTGTTTCTATAAACTAAAAACAAACTATCCAAGTTAAGAAAACAATTTCCTTTAAAATTTTATCTAAAAGAATAAAATTCTTAGGAATAAATCTAAGGAGGTAAAATATCTATACTGAGAAAACTATAAGACACTGATGAAATAAGTTGAAGACAACACAAAGAAAGGCTCATGGATTGGAAGAATTAATATTGTTAAAATGACCGTACTTCCCAAGGCAATCTACACATTCATTGCAATCTCTACCAAAGTACCAACAGAATTTTTCACAGAACTAGAGCAAATAATTCTAAAATTTGTATGGAAACACAAAAGACCCCTAATAGCCAAAACAATCTTGAGGTATCATGCTCCTTGATTTCAAACTATGCTACAAGGCTACCGTAATCAAAACAATAGGGTATTGGTACAAAAACAGACCCATAGATCAATGGAACACAATAGAAAGCCCAGAAATGAACTCACTCTTAATGGGCAATTAATCTACAACGGAAGAGGCAAGAATATACAAGGAGGAAAAGACAGCCTGTTCAATAAATGATGCTGGGAAAACTGGACAGCTACATGCAAAAACATCAAACTGGACTACTTTTCACAACATGTATTAAAAATAAACTCATAATGGATTAAGGACTTAAATGTAAACCTGAAAACATAAAACTGATAAAAGGAAATATAGGCAGTACACTCTTTGACATTTGTCTTAGCACTATTTTTTGGATATGTCTCCTCAGGCAAGGAGGAAAAAAAGCAAAAATAAACAAGTGGGATTACGTCAAACTAAAATGCTTTTGAGCAGCAAGAGAAACTATCAACAAAACAAAACAGCAGCCTACTTAATGGGAAAAGATATTCTCAAATGATATATCTGATAAGGGGCTAATATCCAAAATATACAAAGAAGTTATACAAGTCAACATCAAAAGAACAAACAACCCAATTAAAAAATGGGCAGAGGACCTAAACAGACATTTCTCCAAAGAAGACATACAGATTGCCAACAGGCATAATAAAGTATGCTCAACATCATTAATCATCAGGGAAATTCAAATTAAAACCACAATGAAATATTACCTCAAACTGTCAGATAACAGACAGCAAATAACAAGTGTTGGTGAGGATATGGAGAAAAGGGAACCCTTGTGCACTGCTGGTGGAAATGTAAATTGGTACAGAAACTATGGAAAACAGTATGGAGGTTTCTCAAAAAATTAAAAATAGAAGTGCCCTATGATCCAGCAGTGTTACTGCAATCATTTGCAAAATGGTTAGATCGAGAGTGACTTTGTCCACCTCCGGAATATAACCGTGAAAAAAAATTCTAAAAACCTCAATATATATTTATTAATAAATACTTGCGTGCTGTTTTTGCCTTTTTATTTTATGTATAATTACAAAATACAGTGTCGTTTACACCCTCTGTGACTAGGAACAACATGAAGTCAAATCTATTCAAACTCCACACAATGAACTATCAGAGTAAGTCAATCTATGTATAAGCCCTGCGAGTATTCATAGACAATATGTGAACCAGGGACTTAAGAGACAATAATTAAGTCAATAAGTACAACCCTAAGGTTACAATTTAACAAGGGAGTGGGAATGGGAAGGGAGGAGTAAGAGAGCTAAAAGTCTCCTCATGCATGACAAGAAAATGAGCGATAATGTTTATGACAGATGAGTCAAGAGACCAATTATATGTATGTTATTAAACATGTGAGGTAAATGCCTGAAGGAACAGTTCTAAGTTTGAAAGTGAGAGGGCGCAGGGAGAGCGTGGGTTGTGGACTGAGGAAGGAAATGTAGATTACCAAGTCTGTATATATACAAATATAAGTGTATATTTATATACATACATTTGTATCTACATTTACATGTATAGATAGCATATATATACACACATCACAATACACATACATTTTATACTTTGCACATTATAAACTCTGTGTGTGTATATATATATATATCATTTTATAAACATAAACATGTTTAAGAAGGTCACCAAGCAAGTTTTAAACATAATTGTAGTACATACACCCATACATTTCTAGTAGCAAAGAAGAGACCACACTATATCCTTTAGGATCCAGGACTTTCATTTTTTTAGTGTTTAGTGAATTTGGAAGAATCTTTCATTGTAGAATAATTTAAATCACTCAAAAAGACGTATTTCCTTTAATTAATTTTTGTAATTCAAGCCTGTATATTCTTAGCAGGAAAAAGTATTTGAGTATGCATACATATTTACACCTCAGTGTCAATAACCTGACAAGGTTATTGTTTAATACTATCAAACACCTGCTGTGCCCCAGACATATTATATATGATGTGCACACATTTAACATATACATCTTGAGTGAGTTTGGACATAGGCATACACCTGTGACACAGGCATACACCTGTGACACCATCACCACAACCAAGGTACTAAATATATCCATCACCTCTAAAACTATTTGCGTCCTTTTGTGGGTTTGTTTTTGTTGTTGTTGTTTTGGTAAGACACTTAATATGAGATCTATCCTTTTAACATGTTTAAATGTACACAGTGTCATATTAACTATAGGCACTATGTTGTATAGCAGATCTCTAGAACTTATTCATCTTGCATAACAGAAACTTTTTACACACTGAAAACCAAATTCCCATTTCCCTTTCTCTCCAGCCCCTGGCAAACACAACTCTATTGTCTGTTTCTATGAATTTAGCTGTTTTAGATAATCTCATATAAGTGGAATCACACACTGTTTGTCCTTATGTGACTGGCTTATTTCTCTTAGCATTATGTCTAGTTTAATCCATGTCACAAGTGGCAGGACTTTCTTGTTTAAGGCTTTTTCTTCCATTGTATGTATATAACACATTTTCTTTATCCATGTATCTGTCAGTGGATATTTGGGTTGTTTCCATGTCTTAGCTATTGTGAAATGCCGCAATGAACATAGAGGTGAAGTCTCTTGGAGGTCTTGATTTCATTTCTTTTGGATATAAATCCAGAAGTAGGATTGCTGGATCATATAGTAGTTCTATTTTTAATTTCTGGGCACGTCAATACTGTTTTCCGTAGTGGATGCACCAGTCAACATTCCCACCAATAGTGTATAGAGGCTCCAAATGTTTTTACATCCGCACTGATACTTACCTTTGGTTTTATGATGGTAGTCATCTTAACAGGTGTGAGGTGATGATTTGTGGTTTGATTTGAATTTCCCTGATGATTAGTGCCATTGAGCACCTTTTCATATGCCTTTAGCCATTTGTATGTTTTCTTTGGAGAAATGTCTATTCAAGTCCTTTGCCTGTTTTTAATTGAGTTACCTGTTGTTGGTGGGGTTTTTTGCTACTGATCTGTAAGAGATTCTTACATATTTTATTTATTAACTCCTTATTAGACAGATTGTTTGCAGATATTTTTTCTCATTCCATAGGAAGGCTTTTCACTCTGTTGATTGTTCCTTTGCTGTGCAGAAGCTTTCTAGTTTTATATAGTCACACTTGTTTATTTTTGGTTTTGTTTGCCTGTGATTTTGATGTCAAATCCAAGAAATCAGTGTCGAGGACAGTGTCAAGTTCTCCCATTATGTTTCATATACATGCTAAATATAAAGAAACCCATACAGCAAATAATAGGGCATGAATTTAACTGAGGTTTGCTTGAAGATTCAACCTATGCTTTCTGAAAGTAAATTGAATAGACCTGAGAGAAACAAATCAAGACAGTAATGTATCCATCATCGAAGGAAACAGTGAGCATATGGCAAGTTCAGAGTGTCCTGGGACCCGGGGGCTTCAGATCCCATGTTCTTAATTCCCATGCCCTGAGATTCTCACATACCTTGAGAATGTTGTTATTTTTATGATACGTATCATGGAATTGACCATATAATCATTTCCAAAATTATCGTTGCTCTTACAAATCTTTTAAGTCAGTTTCTAATATCCAGTCATTACCTTACTTATGAATGTAAAGCTTTTATTCCTACCTCTGTCTTCACTTTGCTGTAAGAAGCTCTGGTCCTGCCATTTGTAAAGCAGATGTAAAAGGTGTAAAAGTTGTTTTGTTAGGGAAAGATGCTCTTATTTCTTTAGCTAGCATCTCCAAAATAGGATATTATCATAAAAGCAAGGAAGGAGCCTATGTGACTGCTAAGGAAGAAACGTACACGTCTGTTAAGGTGTACTGGCCAGAATAACCTTGATTAGAGTCATCCATTTATTCATTCATGTAGTGCTGTTGTTTCTGAATGCCTAGTATGAGCCTGGCACTGTTCCATGCATGGGAAATCCAGCAAGGAGTAAAATAAAGCCCCTAACCTTTTGGAGTTGTTAGGTATAGGATGTGGGCTGATGTAGTTCTTTGTATTTGTTGTTGTTCTATGGGAGGCAGTATAGATTACAGGAAAGTGGGGACAGACAAACAGTAGATGGCTGCCGGAGTCCAAAGCGGGGCTCCAGTAGCTGTCTCCACACATACACAGGGAGCCCGAAGCTCAGCATTTCCTAAGGTCACCTCAGGGGCCTAAAGAACTAGACTTTAAGATTTTAGTCTGAGAACATCTCTGATGAGTACATTAACAGCCGTTAGTCCTCTGTGTTCTTATTTGAAAGCCAGCATGGCATAGAAGTGGATTTTGGTGTCCAAATTTCTGAATTTGAAATTCATCTGTTCTGAGTGCCCTAAGGCAGATTTTCTCAATTTTCTCATGTGAAAATGACAACCATATATAACTTGTATAGTTGTAGTAGAGACTTAAAGTGTATGAAACTTAGAGCCCAGTGTCTGGGCCATAGTAACTGTAACATAAAGGTAGGTAATATGCTTACAGTTAGGTGTTAACGATAATAACAACAATACATTACTATCACAACTCACCTCCATAATAAGAATGTTTTCCTCGGTCTTCGGTATTATATGTCTCGTGGGGTTGAATATATAAGCATTTTCCATAGTTATTGCTCTGAACCTTTTAAGTCATTTTCTCAATTCAGCCATTTACCTTACTTACGAATTTAAAGCTATTACTCCTACCTCTGTCTTTACTGACTAACCTCTTGATCTGAGGGCTTGACATGAAATGAAAAAGCTGCAGTGCTTCTTCCAGTATTCATTTCCGCAGACTAAACAAGTCCAAGTTGTCTGATTTTTTTTAACCATATGAAATAATATGTACGTACACGGTAGAGTTATTGAATTTTAAAGCTCGAGAGGACTTTAAATCCGTGGACTTTAAGGCCATGCAGCTAGTCAGCAGCTGAAGTTGGTCTAGAACCCAGGCCCCCAGATTCTGACCGAGAACTAAACAATAAAATGCACGTGACAGTTACAAGCAGAAAATAAAAATATAAAAGAGTGCTTGGGTAATCAAAAATATCTCCCTCTAGTGGGCACAGTATGTGGGCTTTGATTTGGGGTTAATTTTGATCTGTCACTGTCAGATTCCCTGAAGCTCATATTAGTGCAAGATACTGACATATGCCCAATGGTACTTCACAAGCATGACCTTCCTGCAGGTGGAGAACTTCTCCATGAAGCCATTTCACATACTCTCCCCTGCCCCCCAACTACCAGAAGGGCTCATGCAGGCTGCAGTGACACTCAGCTCAAGGTGCCATTTTCTCAGAGGATGGTTAGTCTGACAGCCATGAGAGCCCATGGAACAAATCTATGTCACTAGGGAGAAGTATGAAACGCATGATTTTTAACACAACTTTTTGCATTCCTAGCATTTTTTAATGGAGTCACCAGTTTTTACTCTCAATTTCTTTGGTGTGAAGTATTGAGTGCTAATGTCTCTCTTTGTCCAATGGCCCTGGCCCTTTCTGAGTAGTGCTCTAGAACCCTAGAGCACTGGGATGTTAGGGGTGGTGGATGGCTCATAGCCTGAGTGTACAGGCAAGACTTCTTTCTGAGTGGAAGTCAGAAAAAAAAAGAAACTGATTCTTTTGGAGTCTGAACAGGAACTCTTTAGTGAAATGGGCCACTTGATTTCCTTTTTCTAATCTGAAATGTATATAAATCTATTACAAACAGGGAACCATCCTAGGCACTGTGAGGGGATATAAAGAGGCATTGTTTCTCCTTCAGTTTAAGAAGACAGTTGAAGCATATGCATATAAGTAGTGATATGAATGACATTTCAGACAGTAAATAATTGTTGGAAACTATGTTGAACAAGTCTCCTCTTCCCAGATTACGAGACAGAACAATTCAGGCATATTGTACTAGTTAGGAAGGTATTCTGCTGCAAGTAAAGAGCTTATGGACCGCAGCAGCTTAAACCAAAAGTAGTTTATTTTTCTAGTGAACCAGGAAGCCTGAGATAGGCAACCATTGGCCTTAGTTCGGTGTTTTGATAATGTTAGGGCCAATTTCTCTTTGATTCCCTTGTCCCACAGAGATAAAGTGTTAGGGTCTGCATTTCAAAAGAGATCAAAAAAGAACCTCTATGCTTTTGAGAAGATACTCCTCCCCTGGGATGACATTAGAGTGACAGTCAACTGAGGAATGGTGAAATGGATCACTTATGAGATGATGACATATGCCACATGCCGATGGATGTTTGATTTCAGCCAAATAGCCCCATGTCTCGTGTCTACATCGTAGCTGCTCCACCTTCAGACTTGTGCTCAAGGCTGAAAAGGGATGAAAGGAGAAAGGACCTGTGCCAACCAAATCTTTGAAAGACACAGGCTTTCTCTTTGGGCTCTCTGGCTGCATCTGGATTACATCAGAAGTCTTCCAAAGAAGGCTTGGAAACAAGGAAACGGGAATGTCATAATTGGCCTAAATCAGTCATAACCCATCACTTGGGTCTCAGCACATTGCTGCTCTGAACAAATGTGGGCATCTGCTATCAAAGAACAAAGGCAGCATGGGTGTTGTGCAGCCATTATCAATATGTGTCACACTCTTGTGTGTCCTTCTAAGTCATTCGCTTTAAGTAGCTGAGTAGATACCCCATAGATTTATAATCAACTGCTTAAGTGTTTTTCTCTTCCAATTAACTAGTAGCTCCTGGAGGGCAGGAACTGTGTCTTATTTTTTCCTTCTATTATAAAATTTACCACAGGGCCTAAAACATAAATGTTGTTGAATGTTCCATTGAATTGCATTCAATTAAGTGCCTTGAGTGAAACATGTTGAATTATAGAATTACAGGAATACAGTACTAGAGTAGTACCGTAGTTTAGAGGTATGAGTGACCACATTAGGTTTGGGTGGAAAAAAGGGGCTTAAAGCATATCTTGAGGAGTGGGTAAGGTCCATGTCTGATTTAGTTTTATATAGCACCCATGGCACCTAGGACAGTGTTTTTCAATAATGTTTTTCGAACTGGATTGAATTTGAGTAGAGGGGGAATCCAGGGAAGGAATCTTTGCAAATAAAAGTTTATAGGTAGAAACACAAAGAGGCATCTCTCCTTCCTTCTCTTTGCTTTCTCCTTCCCTCCTCACCTATGAGCCTAAGGTCCCAGGTGTTATCTGATATTCATCCCTCAGGTACTCCGAGGCTTTGGGTCTTCGTAGAATGTATTGTCGATTCTTTGGACTGAAAATAAGGCTGTTTTCCACCTGCATCTGCTCAGAGATCTGGTACGCCTCTAGTTTTAATTTGAGGCATACAGATAACAGAGCTGGCAAATATAAGAGCAGTTACTTTTGGACAAACTGCGCTGAACTATAGACCTTTGCTGAGAATGCCTGTTATCCAGAGGTTGAATGGAGCTCTGGTTTTAAAGTCTTTGAGAAGACTCTCCACTCCCAGCAGTGATGCCATGTCAGCCTCTGCTTTATGTCATTGAAGTCATGTCAGCTGGGTTAAGTTTACTGGGGCATTCAGATGGAGCTGTAGACCACATGGCAGACACATTACTAGTAGTTACCTATCGATTTGGAACCAAATGGCAAAACGTCTTACTGGGTTAGTTTCCTTTGTGTGAACAGAGGTTCAAATCATCAAGGTTTTATGATTCTTAAAAAGCAAAAATGAAAAAAGAAAAACCCACATTGTCTCAGAATTGATCTGCTTCTAAAATGTTTCAGCAGTACTAAAATTGCTGACACATTTCCATCACAGAGATGTTTCTTTTGCTAGAGCAGGGATTGGGTGGGTAGAAAAAGGAAGAATATGAAGGTTGTAGAAAATCTGAGGTTAACACAGAAGAGTATGGCTAACCCTCACCTCTAGCCAAGGGATCTTGGTTGTGTCCAAGCAAGCTTTCTTCATTGCACTTGTCAGTCAGGACTCAGTAGTTCTCAAGTGGGGCCCTCCTCACATACTGGAACTTATCATTTGGAAATCTGTTTCTGTAAAATATTACTACTCCATTTATTCAACGTGGTTTTCTAAAAATATGTTCCATGTGCCAAGCACTGCATTCCATATAAAAGTTTCTTTGCTTTTAAAGCAAAGAGCTTTTTAATAATTATTACATAAATGTGGCCTGGTAAAATGAGTCTGTCACTTCCCATCATAACATATTCTACAGTAGAGAAGACTGTATGAGTTAAAACTTTCATCTGACTGTTGATAAGAATGATGTGAAATAACAGTGTCTTAAGCCAATTGGGAGATTACTTTTCTCTTGAGTAAAAGAAATCAGAAGGGAGACAGTCCAGAGAGAGTGTGATGGATGTATGCTATCATCAATGTTTTGGGTCCCTTTTATCTTTCTGCCCCATTATCCTTAACACATGGTATCCATCCTCAAGATCACAAGATGGCAGCTGGGAAGTCTTGCTGTTACATCCATGTTGCAGGAAGAAAAAAGAAGGAAGGGGGGGCTTCCCTGGTGGCACAGTGGTTGAGAGTCCGCCTGCCAATGCAGGGGACACGGGTTCGTGCCCCGGTCCGGGAAGATCCCACATGCCGCGGAGCGGCTGGGCCCGTGAGCCATGGCCGCTGGACCTGCGCGTCCGGAGCCTGTGCTCCGCAAACGGGAAGGCCACAGCAGTGAGAGGCCCGTGTACTGCCAAAAAAAAAAAAAAATACTAAAAAAAAAGAAGGAAGGGGGAGTGAACAAAACAGTACATCTCCCAACTGAGTCAAACCCGTAAAGAGCTTTTCTGCAAGCCCCACCCAACAACTTCTGGTTGACTATCCTCTAGGTGCAAGAAAACTTAGGAAATGTCCCATAGCTGGTCACATTGCTAGAGCCAATAATATAGAAATTCTGCTACTAAGAAAGATTGAAGAAGATGAATATTAAGGATGTAGTTAGTAGTTCCTGCCACAAGGCAGTCTGGGATAAAGAGAAAAATATAGACTTAGCTGTCAGATAAATGCCAGCATTTACTAAGGTAAACTATGGAATTACTCGACCAATGTTGGATGATTCATTTAACAGTTCTGCTTCTCAGTTTTCTCACCTGTAAAACTGGAGTTTATGGTGACAATCTTGCAGAGTTGTCTTCAGGGTTAAATAAGATGCCTCACAGTTTAATGTAGTGTTTGGTGAGCAACTCCTGTTGCTTGTTGTTTTGTTTTTCTGACTTTCTAACAAAATACTGCAAAGACATGTACAATGATAAAGAGTAAAGACATTGACAAAAATGTCAAAATCTGAAGGGGCTTTCCACTAATTGTAAAGCATATATGATATTAAGGAAAGAAAAAAACAAACAAAAAAACACTTTGCCATTCTTTTGAAAAAAAAAGACTACATGGAAAAAGATAAGAAAATACTTAATCCTGTCATTCTTTTCTCCTGATGCAAACACCCAAGGTCTGTATCAACAGGAAAAAAACAGACATCCCTCTCCCATTCCAAGGTTGATGTCTGCAGCTATCAAAAGACACTCCTCGTGTACTTCTGCCAAATATTTCACAACTTATCTCTTTCAGTCTTTGTACAAATGTCACCTTCTTAGGGAGACCTACCCAAGATGTCCCCACCTTAACACTCCCTATGGCCTTGCCTTATCTTACTTTTTTCCTTAGCATTCATTATCATCTAATATACCATATATTTTACTTATTTATCTATTTTTTGTCTCCTAGTAGAACATAAGCTCTTTAACAATTTGGATTTCTGTCCATTTTTCTTTGCTTTATTCAGTATTGTATAAGCAGCCTAGAAGAGCATGTAGCATATAGTAAGTGTTCAATGAACATTTGAAATTGAACTATTGAACTTCTCATGCACTACCTATACCTCTTTTCTGCTTTATTTTTTCTCATAGCACTTGCCACCATCTTACTATCTATCTGTCTATCTATCTATCTATCTTTCTATCTTCTTGTCTCATTCTCTCCAGTAGAATATAATTCCCATGAAGGCAAGGATATTGTCTATTTTGTTTTCTACTCTTTGCCCGGCACCTGTAACAGAGCCTGGCATATTGTAAATGTTTAATATATATTTGTTGATCTCTTGACAATGCCGCCAGAAACAGCAACTTGCTGAAGACATCTGGTCAGGAAATGCGGGGTGAGAAAAGCCATGATGCATTGCATCCTGAGGATATCATCCTTTTGTTGGCAGGTGGGACAGAAATAGGAAGAACGCTGGTGGTAGCTTTGCTGCAATTCTCAATTTTCACACACTCCATAAGTTTAGAATGTCAAAAAAAATGATATTTCAGTAGTACAAAGACTAAATACCTATACAACTGATAGAATATTGTAATTTCTTAAGGGCTGTGCAATCAATATACAGATTTTAGGCATTCAATAAATGTGTATTAATATTTATATTTCTTAATCACCCTCCTCCCCTTGAAATAAATCCCTTGTGGGCAGGAATTGTATCTATCCTGTGTTCTGACTTATATATGACACCTGAAACACTGCTTATTGGACATCTGAAAAAAAAAAAGTCTTACTGGTTAATGTTTATGGACTTGGTAGAAATCCACAGAGAGCAACAAGAGAGATTTGGAAATCTGAACTGCATTAGACTTTAACACAGTGTCAAAAAACAGAGAAGGGGAGGGGACATTTGACCAATGTTGGATCAAGCAAATCTCATGGTGAGTTCTGCTTTGATTCTGTTACAGTGAGGAGAGTTCATCTATTACCTGATGACCAATCATAAACTGGAAGCAACTGGAGGGTATATTTGTGGGTTGGTGGGACACAGTGGCAGCCACCCCCAGTCCAGTGCTGACAGACCTCAGGATAAATGGAGATCTGCCTCAGCCTCATATACAGTGGAGGAAACACAAAGGCTCTCAGATTTGTTTAGCTTGAAATAGGAAAAAATGGTGTTAAATCAGCTTTTCCTTGACTTCCATTCTGTGAGTCAGAATGTTGTGAATGGGTAAGAAAGGATTAAGTCTTCAAGCTTGAGTTTCTTAAGCATGTGAATGATGTCTGTGGGTTCCAGGAAGTAGAGTGTGAGCCTTGATGTGTTCAGTCCAGCAACCCCGGTTGCTGTGTACGAGGTTTGACTCCTATGTCCCCATTTGTTAAGTTCACCTTTCTGATTTCATGCAACTTACTTTTATCACTGCCACATCCTTCTTAACCCAGCATTTCTTTTGAAATGTCCATCTTTTCCTAAGCATGGCTTTGTAAACTCCTAATCGTATTTGTTTGTTTTAATTGAACAAATATGTTCTGTGTCCTGGGTACAAGTGCTGGCTCCTAATTGGTTACATGCTAGCTTGGCTCACAGTTTCAGAGGATGGGGTTTTTCTGGTTTAGGCTGGGCGTGTAAGGGGGGAGATAACTTTAAAGCTTGATTAAAGCGAGTTTCTCTAACGTCAGGGTTCCCTCTAAAGACATAGACATAATCCTGGAGCAACAATGGAGGCTTGCTTGCATTTAGAAAGTTAGAACAGAAGTTTAAAAAAACAACCCTTGGTCCAATTTTCAACAGGATTGTATAATGTTCAAAAAATGAAAAAAATCCCCCCCACTTGTAACCACAGGAAGCCAAGCATTAAAGTCAGAAAAAAGAAACCCCTCAATCCCACCCCCAGAATGAACTGCACCATATTGTTTTCCTTTTGTGCTTGCCGATTTCAGATTTTCATTTTCTGTACATTAAAAAGCAAAGGAGACTTAAAAAAAATATATTCGTTAGCGGTTTCTGTCTAAATCTCATCATCTAATTATTTTCGCAGTGAACATTTGAAATGGCAGAAGCAATTCTGCCAAGAGCCTTCTCTCTCTGGATTCCAGGAGATGTTTCACAATAATTAGAAACCCCAATGGGTCTCTTAAGAACCCTTAAAGGGTTCCATATGCAGAATTCCATATGAAGTGGTACGATGTGTAGTTCTTCATTTCCCACAATAGGGCCTGACAGGTCTTAATGTATATTATTACATTAAATGAGATGCACATTAGTTGGTCAGACTGCTGGGTAGCTGGCCCCAATTCACTGAGAAATACAAACCAACCCGGTAACCCCATTATTTGACCCAGCCCACCCCATGCACACGCATACAAAGTACTGTTAGTCATTGTGCAAGTATTGTGCAAGTACTCAAGTACTAATTGGCTTCTTGGACCTTGTCCTCGAGTGTGGAGCACTGGTTTCATTGATTTTACGGGAATTGTAAGACGAATTAATGTATCTTAGTCAGGAAATGTTTGGGCTAAGCTAAATATCTCTTTTCCATTGAGCTGCTAGAGGACTTTTATTTGTTCTTCAGGAGGTGAAATACAGTGGTTACAAAAGGCCCAAGGATCAGGGTGTCCTCTATTTAAAATACATGGTTTGGCTAGATTTTAGCATTCCCCTATCCATTGCTGCTCTGGCATTCTATACGCAGGTAGCAGGAAACAATTATATGTAGACAACATTAGATACCTTGTCATATATGTTTATTTACAACGTTCTGCTAAGCAAGTAGCACTGATTACCAACCATATCAGAACCGAGAGAAGTCGAACTGGTATACTTTTGTTGACAGTAAAATGCTGTTTTTTACTTAAAGGTTGTGCATGGTTCATTGGGTGGGCAAAGAGTCTAGAGTCTTTGGTCCCCTGGTTGGTGACAGTTCAGGAGACTTTGATTCCTGTTGTTTTGTGCATCCTAATGAGGCCATACTCTGTAACTCAACCAGACTTCCAAAGAGCAAGGAAACTGGTAGAGCAAAAGAAAAAAAGAGCTTCACTCCTCGAGGATTTTACGTTCTCAGTAGACTAGATGGCTGTATCTCACTTGAAAAAAATCTGTGAGCTTTTCTAAAAAACAAAAATGTCTTGCCCCTATTTTTATATTGATAAACTGTCAACCTACCTCCCACCTTCATCCTTAGGAATTGCCTCCTCTTTGCCATTGTTATTTTAGTGTAATGACCAATGTGAGTGCCATTTGCAGCTTTCAGGGGGAGTCGAGGCATGAAAAGTGAACAAAGAGTAAAAGACCATTTCTCATAATTGTGTAAAAGAAATGCGGCTCTGACCAGCATTTGATATATGATTATTTGTTTTTCTCCCTTCTCCCTGCAAATAAGGTAGAAATGCTGTTTTTGGAGGTGATATATATCAATATTATTTTGAAAATGTGAAATGGCACCCTTTCATGATGGAAAGAAGGCAGCAGGTGGACTGATTTCTTAAGAATATTTAAATTCCTCTTGATGTCTGACAGTAACTGGGTACAAAGTGAGGAATCCAAATTTTAAAAAAAATGAAGATTTTGTATTACTTTTAGGAATCAGGGCATCAACATTCCATGTGCTGATAAATTTGTTTTAATAAACAGATTATTTCTTTCCAGTAACATGAGCTAATTAAAAGTAAGAGAGTATAAGAAATTGCCTCTTCCTAGCTCTTGAGGCCCTCTAGTTCTTTAACTTAAATTGTCCTGTAGTGACATATAACAGCTAAAATTTCTTCACCAAAAGCCATTAATTAAATAGCCCTTAGCAGATCTGTTGCCTCTGTTGGCCCTATCACACAGAAATTAAGTTCTGCAGCTGAAGATAATTTGAATTAAGAATAAGTAGAAACAGGCCCCAGAGAAAACCATAATTCAAAACGACACACGCACCCCAGTGTTCACTGCAGCACTATTTACAATAGCCAGGTCATGGAAGTAACCTAAATGCCCATCGACAGACAAGTGGATAAAGAAGATATGGTACATATATACAGTGGAATATTACTCAGCCATAAAAAGAAATGAAATTGGGTCATTTGCAGAGACGTGGATGGACCTAGAGACTATCATACAGAGTCAGAAAGAGAAAAACAAATATAGTATATTAACACATGTATTTGGAATCAAGGAAAATGGTATAGATGAACCAGTTTGCAAGGCAAAAATAGAGACACATATGTAGAGAACAAACGTATGGACACCAAGGGGGGAAAATGGGGGTGGGTGGTGGTGGTGGGATGAAGTGGGAGCTTGGGATTGACATATATACACTAATATGTATAAAACAGATAACTAATAAAAAAATTAAAAAGTGAATAGAAACAGGAGGTAGAGTGTGAAGGAGGTATAGTAAAAGGCAAAATCTAAGAATCACACTCTATCGATGTTCTCGTCCAATAAAGGGAACACAATAAAGTATTGGATCAGGTCTTCTGAGAGATATAGAGGTGCAAAAGCATTTGGAAAGAAAGAGAACTGGGGGCACCCTAGATCTCTGATTATGAAACAGGGGAGAGTCTATAGGTTCTTGCAGAGGAACTCACGAGAGAAAAGGAGAGAGGAAAGGTGTAAGGAAATTAGGTTACAGGGCTGCAAAGTATGCCCCCAAAGACATTCATAAACATTCATATACATGTGAACATGTATATACCCCCACCGACACACACACACACACACACAGTATACACAACACCATAACAGATTTCTGGGAAAAAATCTGATTGCAATTTTGAACTCCAGCTGTTCACACTTAGCATAGAGTTATTTTCAGGGTGGCCAAATCATGTAACCAGTACTGATTCCCACTCGAGTATTCGGAGATCTGGAAATCAATGCTGACAAGATAATCTACTGCAGTGACCAGAGAAGGGAATCTTGTGACTGGGACAACAAATAGAAGAAAGAGCCGGCATCCAGCTCTAGTCTCTACATGTCTTTGTGGTGCTCTGTTAGTGTGTGGAACAAGGGGAAGTAGGAAGATAAACTTTATTTTGTGAGAGCCTTATTAGGTCATTATTGGTTCCAATTTTCAGATGAAAATATACTGCGTCACAAAAGCATTGCCACGATTCTCATATACTTATCAATGAGCAGGGGGACTTGAGAGAATCCATTTCATCTAAACTCAGAACAGCAGCTTACAGTATAGATGCTGCTCACATGTACATATGCTAACTCAGGGCTACTCAAAGTGTGAACTGGTGCCAGCAAGAAAGTGCTTTGTTTCTGGTTTGCAATGACAGAAGTCTAGAAATTGAGAGTCTGAGTTTAGAAAATTTGATAGCAATTTAACAGAGTAATTTTATATCTGTTGAATCTGCTAAGAAAAAAGAAGTGTCGTAGTGTCGTATTTTATGTCTTTGTTTTCTCATTTTTCTGAGTGCTATGTTATTATTGCATTTTATGAAAGTTTGAATCAACATGAATTAGTAAGTGAAACAAAACAAACAAAACTTGTCCTCTGTCACAGATAGTTTGAGAAGCAGTGGCCTAATTGAAATGTTACAGCAATCCACAGAATGGACTAAGACTTTGCCTAACATTTGGGCTCATTTTCCATATTTTAATCTCAGATCTCTAGCTTCTTTGATAGCTGGATGCTTAATACACGTAGCATAAAGTGTCGTCATTGGAACACTAGTCCCTTAAAGCTGTTCTGTCAAAACATCCAGGGACAAATACATTTGAGAAACAGTGCATATGCTGTGCTCTGAGAGATTCACAATGCATGTTAACGCTCTAAAGATTCTGAGGAGTGTTGCAATAAACAAAAAGTGTCAGTTTAACAGAGTTTTTCAAACTTGTTCACAGAGCTCCTTGTATTCTATAGCACCTTAGCACATATTAACTTCCTATGAAAATCATGTTCCATGGACGTGAATTCTGTTTATAAATAACTGGACACCTGAGTGAGAGCTGAAAAGAAAAAGAATCATGTGGCAGTAGATGATGTTAAAGGAAAAAAATGGATAATGTACATACTTTATAATCATACCCAAGTAATATGTTGATTCCATTCAGACTGGTATTCTAACATGAAACCTTGCCCTCCCCCAGCCCTCTTTCATCCTTCCACGTGCCTTTCCAAACAATCCTACCTTCTCAGCAGGCCCTTTCTTCAGATACTTAGAGAAAGATTTCTGCTGTCCTTGAGTCTCCACAGTTGAGCCAGAAATTATATAGAATTTAGGGTTTTGCTAGTTTCCTGACTTTTAGACATCTTGTCCTTTCTATACATTTCTAGGCGTTTAGTCAAACCCCGCTGATTTGGACTAACAAAGGAAAAGGTCAGTCTAATTTGGCAAGAAGCCTGTTTTATAGGATACTTTAAAAGTAATGCAGTTTTAGTTTCATTATTTTCTAAAGCCCATTATGCCAGACACTGATTATGGACATATACAGAGTAACTATTTTATAGAATGACATCAATGATTTGTATTAATTGAACTTAAAATAAGGTTTTGTATTAAGTTTAAATATCCCTTCCTCCCCCCGCTTTACAGTGATTATAAAACCACTTTAATTTGCTTTAAAATGTATTTCTAGATAAGCATATATTGTATTACAGTCCTGCCTCAAAAACAACCATCCAAGTCAGTGGACCTCAAAGAATGAAGGTTGGCTATATTTGGTTTCTATCTTCACTAGTGTAGGAAATATATGAAACATTGACAAAAAGCAAAGAATTCAGAATCTCCATGCTCTTTCTATCCAAATATTTACTCTGAAAATGAACCTTTATTTTTCAAAGCAAAAAGTATACTACCTCTCACTGTCTCTCCTCATAATTATCACCCTATTTTATTTCTCTAATAGTAGTAATCACTGTTTGAAATTACAGTGCTTATTGACCTCATGTATTTTCTGCCTCTCCACACTAGCATGTAAGCTCACAGAAAGAGGTAAATCCAATCTACATGGAATAATATAGGAGAGGGTCTACTTAGAATTAGCATGTACAAAATAGGGGCCCAAAACAGAGGAACTAATTAAAGATGGTCTGGACATCAGTAGCCCTGTTGGATCTCCTCATCCTCACCTCCACCTTCATACAAAGGCTGCCTGGCAAACAAAAGAGGGAAAAACAAAAAGAGTGTTCTCCTTTGACAGTCTTCAATTAACCTCCTGAGAAAGACTAAGGCTTCTAAAGGCTGTATCACTTCTAGTCTAATGGCTGTCTTAACTTTACCACCCGACTTTAAAGTAAAACCCTCCAGTTGACAATTTTTACACCAGACATAGAGTTCCCAGTAAGCTCATCAAAAGGAAGGACTATAAGAAGAATGTTATTCCAACTACCTAAAAAAATCAACAGTGTCCTTCATGCTTAAATATTATGGATAACCAAGATTTTACCAGAAGTATAAGGAAAATAAATACTACTAATGAAGAAAAAATTAAAGTCCAGATCAACTAAACATAAAACAATAGATAATTCATGGAATACAAGTGAACTTCTAAAAATCCACGAATACTAGAAAGATTCAGAAAGATATTCTTGCCTCTATAAAGCAAGAATAGACTGTGATAACAAAAAGAAAGATTGAAAAAAAACTGTGAACGTCCTATTGGAAATTAAAGATTGTCTAAATTTGAAGTGCAATAGAAGGGCTAGGAGCAAAAATTGATAACCTTTCCCAGAAAAGAGTAAAAAAAAGATAAACATGGTAGAAGAGATAAGCTATATGGAATACTGAAAAAAAAATGGCATTTAATAAAATTCTAGAAAGAGAGAAAAAATGGAGAGGAATTTAAACAAATAAATGATAGAAAACAATTTACCGTAGGTTTAGAGAAAGATTTTTTTAATTCAAAAGGAATATTCCAATGATCTCAAGGTAACACAAACACGCACACGCAGGTGCATACACTTGAATTATTTCATTCTTTCTCCAACATTTCAGAACACAAAAGATGAAGAGAAAATCCTTAAAAGGCAACATTGCATAACTTAGAGAGTGGAAATCATACTGGCATCAGAATTCTCAACAACAATAATGGATGCTTGAAGACAATGAAATTGTCTTCCTTCCAAACACTAAGAATAAATTAGTTTGAATCTAGAATTCTATACACAGCTAAGTTATAAGAATATGTGAGAAAAAAATAAAAACATCTATAGAAATTTCCCATGTACTAGTCTCAGGAAGTTTCTAGTTGACATATAAAAAAAAAAAAGTTACAAAAAATTGAGTGAGAAATAGAAAACATGAGGTACAACACACATTGGAATTACCTGAGAAATACAATGAAAATAAATCCCATGATGACAGCTGGCCTACTACAGGAAGTTGGTAGGCTGCAAAATAAATGTTTTTCAAGAAAACAAGAATAGATTCTTTTAAACTGACAGATGGAATAAGCAAGAAGATTTTAGATATGTGGCAAAAACAATCATATATTTTTCTCAGCAAAGTTGAAAAATATAATTAGCAATCCCTTATAAAAATGTATATACTAATCATGGTAAAGATATGAAGCAAATAAAAATGTGTCTTTTTTAATTAATTTTTATTGGAGTATAGTTGCTTTACAATGTTATGTTAGTTTCTGCTGAACAGCAAAGTGAATCAGCTATACGTATACATATATCCTCTCTTTTTTGGATTTCCTTCCCTTTTAGGTTACCACAGAGCACTGAGTAGATAGAGTTCCTTGTGCTATACAGTAGGTTCTCATTAGTTATCTATTTTATACATATCAATAGTAGTGTATATATGTCAGTCAGGGTGGGGTGAAATGGGAGAATGGGAAAAATGTGTCATTGTTTAAAGAAATTTCATGGTATGTAAAAAATCTGCCATGATTTCATTTATGATTTCTGGTTTCCTGGTTGGCTGAAAAGGCATTCCCTACCTTGAAGTTATATCAATATCCTCCTAAATGATTTAGTTTAAAATTTTGTATTTTTATGTCCTTTACATTTAGATTTCTAACCCATATGAAATTTTATTTTACATGGAACATAAATAGGGATTAATTTTATATTTTTCCCAATGAGAAGATAATTATGCCAATGTGACTTATTAAGCACACCATTCTTTCCTTACTAAATTGTAAAGCCACTTTTATTGTTGTATTCCAGATACTTTAGAAAATGGCTTATGCTATAGGTCAAAGAAACCTGAAAGAATGTGAGACTTGTCTTTTTAATGGAGAGAAAACAGATTTTTGATAAGTTGAAACAAAGAAGAGGCATAATAACACATATGTATCAAAAATGCCATAATTTAAGTCCAATAAGAATAAAATTACAATGTAGGTTTTTTTAAAATTCAGATAAACAATTTTAATTATCCACAGGAATTCAGAAAAAAGTTGAAAAGAAAATACAGAAATTTAGAAATCTGAAATAATGTGGAAAAAAATATTTACTAAGAGAATAGGATGTACACTAATTGTAAATTGGTTAATCTCACTAAATGAAAGACTAAATGAAAGACAGACTGGGCTAAAAATATACACATACATACACATATACACTCTACCACCTAGAGCTCTGTATAAGATCATGGACTTGACATCTTGAAACAGGGATTTTGTTTACTGAATGAAGATCATTCGGGGAAAGCTTTTGACAAAACCCAACATCCATTCCTGACTAAAAAATAAACAAACAAAAAACACTCTCAGCAACCAGTGATAAAATGGAACTTCTTCAACCTAATAAAGGGCTCTGAGAAAAACCTACAACTATCGTCATTCTTCATGGTGAAAGGCTCAACGTTCTTTCACCAGTATCAAGAACAAGACAAGAATGTCTGTTCTTATTCTTGCTATTCAATTGGAGGTTCTAGCCAGTACAATAAAGTAATAAAAAAGAAGACATCCAGATTAGGAAAGAAGAAGTAAAATCATTTTTATTCATAGACAACATGATTATCTCTGTAGAAAATTCTATGGCTTCCACAAACAGCTACTAGGACAAATATGTGGGTTCAACAAAGTTGTGAGATGCAAGCTCAATATACAACTATTAGTTGTATTTCTATATAGTAGCAATGGACAATAAAAATAAAAATTAAAAATAATACCACTTACAAAAGCCTCACAAATGTGAAATACTTAGAGATAAGTCTTACAAAAGCCATGTACACTAAAAACTACAAATACTGCTAATTGAAATTAAGATCTAATAAATGGCATGATATACTGTGTTGGTGGGTCAGAAGACAAATTTATTAAAATGTCAGCCTTCCCCAAATTAATCTACAATTTCAAGGCAAACCCATTTAAAATCTCAGTGCCATTTTTGTAAAATTGATAAGCTGATTCTGAAATTCAAGTAAATCCAAAGGACCTAGAACAATGAAAACCTTTGAAAAAGAAGAACCTAAGTTGGAAGAACAACACTGCCTGATTTTAAGACTTACTAAAAGCTATATTAATCAAGGTTCTGTGGTATTAGCATAACGATAAACAAATAGATCAATTGAAAAAAATAGAGTCCAGAAATAGAATGACACATGTATGAACAACTTATTTTTCATAAAAGGGCAAAGGCAATTCAGTGTGAAAATGATAGTCTCTCTTTTTTTTAAACAAATGGTGCTGGATTAATTGGGTATATTTATACAAAAAACAAAATGAACTTCAATTAATATTTTCCACCACATAAAAACTATTAACTTAAAATGTATTTTAAATCTACATGTAAAACCTAAAACTATAAGCCTTCTAGTAGAAAACAGAAAAGGAAATCTTTATAACCTTGGTAGGTTCCTAGATACAGCAGTAAAAGCATGGTCTATAAATGAAAAAAATATGATAAATTAAATTTCCTCAAAATTTTAAATGTCTGCCCTTTGAAAGACAAAGATTGAAAAGATAGACTGCAAACTGGGAGAAAATGTTTGCCAGTCATATGTCAGATAAAAATTTGTATCCAGAATATATGTTTAAAATTTCTCAAAGCTGATAATAAAACAACTAATTTTTTTGAAAATATAAATATTTGAACAGATAAGATATACAAATACCAATATGAAAATAAAAGGATTATTAACATCCTTAATCATTAGGTACATGCTCATTGAAACCACAATGAAATACATTTACATGCCTATTAGAATGCTTAAAATTAGAAAGAATGACTATATCAAGTGTTGTTTAGAATATACAGAAACTGACTCTCTCATACTCTCTTGGTAAGAATGTACAGTGGTACAACCATTGGTAAATAGTTTGGCATTTCCTGGAATGTTAGCTATATACCTGCTATATGATCCACTCATTCCACTCTTAGGTATTAGCCTATGAGAATTGAAATAATATGACCATATAAAGACTGGTATGTAAATATTCATAGCGATTTAAACTTTAATAGCTAAACTCAGTAAATAACCCAAATGTCCATCAATAGATTAATGGATAATCAAATTGCAGCATATCATGTAATAGATTATTACTCATGAATATAATAAATGAATACATACAATAACATGGATCAATTTCAAAATAGCTATGCTTTCTGGAAAAAGTCAGACAAAAGAGTACATACAGTGTGTTTCCATGTAGTATATAAAATTTAGAAAATACAAACTTAATTTATAATTCTAGAAATTATATCAGTGGCTATCTGCCAATGGGAGCAGGGGTTGGGAAAAATGTTACTTATAGAATAAAGGGAAGTTTGGGAGATAAAGGGGAAAATGCAAAATTAAAACAAGAGAGTTACCATATTTGAACCGATCATAATAGAGCAAATAAACTAAGGTGCATAATTATCTCAACTGTCTGTACCTGAAGACCAAAAATAACAAGTTAAGACAGACAGAAAAATAAACTTTTTACTGCTACCAAGTACTAGACACTATAGTTTTCATCATTGATACTTCTAGACTTCATTCAAGCATCAGTGGCAGAAACTTGACCTTCCAGCCACCACTTACTGTCAATGCCAAGGATAGAGAGTTCCCTCACCTCTTCCCACTTACATTACTAGCTCCTGGGTCAAAATATGACATAACTGTGACTGATGGGTGAATCCCACGTCACAACCCTGTACCCTAAATACCAGGAAGGCTGGGAAAGGGAGTATCCAGCATTTTCATTACTAAAATTAGGGTTGGTCACTACAATTTACAAAGACCGATAATTTGGGGACGAATTGCCTAGATGTGGTGAAGTGTTCAGAAGATGGATGGCCAAAATGAATGCCAAATATTCATTTTTATCTATTTAAGAATTATTTGATTATTTTGTTGGACATGTCTCTAGGATTATTTTTTATATACTCTATTAACATACTAGAATATATTGATGGTGATCGATCTATATTATTTTTCTTCTGAAACATGATGTGCCTATTAATTGTGAAGATTAAAGTATTTCTAAATTTCAGAAAAGCTTTCCATAAGTATATATTTGAATATTTTATTCCTGTTCCATTTGTTCATTTCTTCAGGGACACCAGTTACGCATATATTGGCACTCCTTCATAGGTATTCTGCATCCATCGTCTTTCCATTAATCCTTTAAACGCTTTAAAAATGTGTCCTTTTATTCAAGGTTTTCGAGCCTGCCTTTCTTATTCCTAATTTTTTAGTAATGTTTGTCTATATATTCTTTTTCTGCTTCCCTCTGATGGTTTTTATTTACCCTTACACTTCTTTCCTGAGCTTTGCCATTTTGGTGTTCTAATCTTTTATTCATTGATCCCCTCTTCCTCCATATTGGGTTTTCCTATAAGGGCCACATTCCCGTTAAGTTCTTCGATGTCGTGAGCAATATTTGGTAAAACATTCTGCTGCTTTACAGTATACTTTTTCTGGTGTGGTTCTTTATCTGCTTTATTTGTGGTGTTCAATTTCGCAGTTTTTGATTAAAAATTATGTTCCATATATTTGGTGTTAAGTTTTACTATTATTTTTCTTGCTACAAAAACCATGATTTAGTAGTAGTAATATTCTTATTGTTTTTGTTATCTTTGAGTGGAGGGATTTCTTCCTGGACAAGACATTTATGAACAGATTTTGCAGACATGGGACCAGGGGAGAAAGCTGCGGTTGGGAGCAATTTGAGTGGCCGGGAAACAGGGAATTTGAGAGTCTGTCTACAAAAACTTGATAAAATAACAGCCAGGAGAACAGAAAAGCTCTGTTGCTTACCATAAAACTACATGATGCCATACGATGAAGCTGTGTGAGAGTGTGAGTGAGTTTGTGTGTGTGTGTGTGTGAAAGAGAAAGGGGGGGTGATGTAATCTTATTTAAGTTTCATGGCTGTTTGATTCCCATTCTTTCTCTACCGGCATCTGCTTCTTCAAAAGTGCTGCTTATTTGCTATTCCCTGCCATTCCATAGAGGCAAACTGGATTCAGAAAGGCTCATACAGGGGGTTTCCCTGGTGGCGCAGTGGTTGAGAGTCCGCCTGCCAATGCAGGGGACATGGGTTTGTGCCCCGGTCCGGGAAGATCCCACATGCGGCGGAGCGGCTGGGCCCATAAGCCATGGCCGCTGAGCCTGCGCGTCCGGAGCCTGTGCAAAAAAAGGCTCATACAGTGAGTCTACACGTACTCTTGTATCGTCCAAAACAAGAAGGTACTGTATTCATGTGGCTCTGGCCCAAGATCTTTAAAGACAGGTGCCTTTTCTTGGTGTCCTCTCTTACCACACTCATTTCATTTCTCCCAACGGCCCTTCTTTATATATTGTAGTTTTAAATTATACATCCCATAGACTCATCAAAGATAGCATATTCCTTTCCTATTTCATGTTCTCCTTTTTTTTTTTTTAGTTCATTTTAGAGAGAAGAAGTTATTTTTACTTTTCCACCTGAAAGCTGAAAGAACCTAAGAAATTTTGTAAATGGTGATGTCAAGTTCTATGGCTGTGCAGCTGAGTGCCATGATGCAGCGTAGCCCATTTAAGAGCAAAGCCAACTTCAGGTCCCTGACTCAAGGCCCTGTCTTCCAACTGTTAAGAAACATTAAATGGAGATAAATGTTACACTAAAGAGCTCTTTAAACCATGTTCCTCACTCAGTGCGATTATTCTTGTATCTTTTACCCAAGAACCACATTTGTAAATTAAACACAAATCATGAAGGTATGCTCATTTGAAAATGTTAGTTTACTTGCCTTTCCATTGAAGATACTAGACCAAGTCAGATGGTGAGCTTGACCAACATTTTGATATACTGGCCTCTCTTTTGCTTAGGCATTCTTATTATTCCTGTATAATCTTTATTAGTTATTTAGAGTAGACATGATCACCATACCTCTGGGATGGTATTCTGGGATATGTGGCTCTCCTGTGGACAGTGGTTCCACATGCATTGACTTAGGACTCACTAGAGACTGAGGTTGAAGAATATGGTGATTAAATAAGCTCAGACCCCCTCTGGCAAGAAGGTTCCATGTGAAAATACCTCAACTGGACACATAACTAAAATATAAAATAAGTCTCTAATCACCACCTCAGAGGATTTTTATGTGGTTTAAAAAAGAATATTACATGGCATATAGTAAATTTTCAATAAATATTAGCTATTTTATTGCTGTTGCTTTTATCATCATCATCATCAGTAAGGAAGAGCTAATGACAAAATTCTATGAAGGAAAGAGACGGAACAATTCTAGATTGACTCCATGGATATTGACAAGGACTGCATTTGTGGTCTTTGGATAAAGAATAGCCTATTTGGAAAAGCAGCAGTGGACATAAGGGCAAAAGTGAAAGAGGAGAACAGGGCTGTTTTTGATGCTGCCATATCAGGGTGCATTGTAACAAAACCTGCTTCGATGTTGGGTCCCATGCATTGACCTTTTGGTTCTGTTTCATTCTCTCTAACTAACTCACTTCAACTTGGTGTGTTTTCTTTAGCAGAGCATTTGGCATCGGCCTGGTGCCTGTATAACAATTTTGAGAGGATGAGAGACGTGGATGGAAATAACCCCTCTAAAGTTACGATGACCTTCTCCCATAATGTATTGTGATGTGGTGGTAATGATAGATGCACTAGCTTCTGTATTTGAAGTTAAAAGAAAATTCAGTTGTGTTTTCTTTTCACCATCCACAAACTGTTATTTTGTAATAACAGAGGGAAGAGTTTTCTATAGCAGCCTCGTCAGTGGTTCCAAACTGGAAATAACATCCAACCACTAACTGCTGTTTAATTTTTTTTGTTTTTACTTTATTTCATGCGTAACTATGTTTGCACAGCAGGGCAGCAAACATCTGAGGAAATGTCACTTGGAATAGCAAACAAGCTAGCAAAGACATCCTTTCTGCCTGAGATTTTGCCTTTAGTGTGTCTACACAATCCCAATTCACCAGGAAGATATTATTTAAATAAAATGAAATCTGTGGGAAGATAAAGGATAGCAAATGACACTACTTGCCAAAATATGAATTTTGTACTTGTGGTGATTTATTTCCCTAGAATAGAAAGAGCTCCCAAGAGACAACTCACGAAGAGCATTGCTGGCTTCTGAATGACTCAGGAGGCAGAAAGAGGGGAGGCTTGGTGAAAATTCAGCACGGGGGCAAAACCAGCAGAAGCCTAGATGCTCATTGTATAATCTTTACATGTAACTAAACGCCAGACAGACTTCTTGTGTTTCTGAGGGATGCTTCTGGTTTTTTTCAAGGGTTTCTATTTTGGGGCTTGGCACAAAGAGACATCAGTGGATGTTGGCAGAAGCCATGTCTCTCCCCAGCTGCACCAATGGAAATCATCACATTACAGTGACTCATATTTTTTCCTTGGCCAGTGGGATTTTGTATACCATCTTTTCTGCTCAAAGCCATGTCTGGTGACTAGGAGCAGGGGGAATCCTAGGGCCCCAGGGAGTTTATGCTTTTGAGTTTGAGGGACCCCAACTCAAAGGAAAAGCTATGGGAACTAAATCCTTAGAGGTTAAGACTGGATCATACCATGGTCCTCTGTGATCAAAGCAGTTCTCTTACATCAGGGACAGGATAGTGGGGTAGGTAATGGTTTGGAGTTTTGTTTTCCACACTTTCTGCGATATAATTTACCCTGTTCCTTTCAGCTTAACTCTTTTAAGGAAAAAAAAAGTATAGCATTGAAATTCATGAGTTCTGATAGAGTCCCAAGTCAGCATTTTAACTACTTTGCGTTTCAGTTTACAGATCTGTAACATGTGAATAGTAACCACTTCCTTAGGCTTGTTGAGAAGATGAAATTAGATAATTGAGTTTAGTGCATGAAAAATTTTCCCACCAAAGTTCTTCTGGAGGTAAGACTTGGATCCAAGATTTTCAATCTAAGGATTACCTCCAGCAGAACTTCGGTGGGAAAATTTTACATGCACTAAACTTGACTCTTCTATCCATGATAGTAACATTTTCTCTTTTGTATAGTATCTTGCTCCAAAGATAGATCTCTGTATCTAACAAAAATTCTACCTAGAGCTATTTCTTTACTCATCTTTCCTTATGCAAGCATGTAATAACTTCCCATGACATACCCGAGGTAGATATCATGATGTTTCAAAACTATGCCCTAGATACTGTGATGCCTACAAGACTGGACTATGGAGCAATTAATTAGGCACAGTCCTTGCCTTTCAGCAGCTCACAGTTTACTAATATGATATAAAACAATGTGCAGTTCCCTCTAAACTAGCCTGGAGTAAGGTGGAGGGCAAAGGTGAAGCGGCATAGAACAGACTCCCTGGAGAAGGTAGTCTTCAGGATGGGCCTCGAGTTATATTCAGTACATTATGTATAAAGATATGGATTAGGAAGGATCATGCACTATTCAGGGAATTGGTAACTGGCTGGATGCACAGAGCATCTACGCTTTGGGCTTTTATTTTGAAATTTCAATGGCCATTCTCGAATTTGATGTAGAGACACATGAATTGTGACTAAATCTGGGTTTTGAGATGGAAGGAAACAGTGCAAGTGACAAATCTCTATCAGTTATTCTGAGTTGTTTTTTCAGTCACCGGTGCTTGGACCAGCACAGAGGATACAGATTAATTTATGTCCTAGACAAGAAGGTTTTGCTACCCTTATACAAGTTTATTAGACATGATCTAAGTGGGTACATTTGGAGAATACACAAATTCACATTAAAAAGAATTTTATTGATGTTCAGAAGATGGTTTAGACAGCTCTGAAAGAGTCCTCAAAAGAAACCAGACCAATCCCTCTTCTCCTAGAAGTATTCAGAAATCTAAGAAAAGAGCTAATAAGAGTTCTTTTCTGAAAAATGTAGAAAAGGGCCATGCATTCTTTGGTCATGTGCTCCAGAAAAATGTTAACAAAAAGATGGTTTTTACTATTAAACCATCAACTGACTTTGGACTGCAAAACACCAGCTGGCTTACATTACTTGTACTGTGCTTTGGTGTGTCTCTGATGATAAATATGAAGGGTCCTTTAAGATATACAGAAACATTAAGCAACTAAATATGCTTTTCCCCCTCCTTTTGAAAATTTAAGGAGTTGAAAGAAACATGGAGGCCTTTTAAACACAGGGAAAATTCCGTGTGGCTAACTTAGCTTTGTTCCCACTACAATGAGGCCACCTCCTTCTTAGGGGGGAGAAGCATGGACTTTGAGTTCCAAAAGTCAGGACTTTCGCCCTGCGTTAAAAATACAAACAAATGCCTGGCGCTCAGTTATACACTTTAAATGAGCAAATTACGTGGTCCGTGAATTATTAAAAAACAAACAACAACAAACAAAAACAAAAGCAGAAAACAAACAGGAAGAAAACCTACCTTTCACAATCCAGCTTCAGTCATATCCCAAATAGTATCTCACAGTTTTTTTTTTTTTCCACCAGAACTTATTATATAGGCAAGACAGGTCTTCTTATCCCGGTATGTACCAAGCATATTCCTACCACCAAGTCTGTATACATTCTTTCTGAGAGCAAAGCCTTCCCTAGCCTCTCTAGTTAACATTGATCTCCACTCCCACTAGCCTCCTAATTGCAAGTCTTATTTTTTTTTTTTGTCCACTGCCTCTCCTCTGGGACCTAGTGCACTACTTCTGATGTTGGTGGTTTTTAGGTACAATCCAGTCTCCTAACCAATGATGTATGTGCCCTGTAAGTTCCTTATTTGTTTGGTTGGATGACTGATGGACTACACTTGGAAATTATATTTTTCTACTCAAATTTATGTCATATGACAAATTGTTTTCCAGTGTGCTCTCCAAATTCAATTCCCCTTATAATTTTATCATTGGTATAGAAACTTAAAAGAATTCATCCTTCCATTCATTCATTTATTAATTGAACAAGAATTTTATTCCAGGCTCTGTCCTAGACTTTGTCGATAAACTTGTAGGCATATGTGAGTGACAGACATAATGAAATAATCATACAGTCAACGTAAAAATGGATATAAAGAGAAATAAAATGATTCCTGTTACCTGTATGGTGTTTCTTCAGATTTCTTGACGCATGCTCTACTTTTAGTAGAGCAGCCAGAAGGTGACCTGGGGAAAGAACTAGGTAGAGCACTGTGTAAGCCCAGAAAAGTCATCCTAAGGGAAGTCTGTGGTCTGTGATGTGGATAGTAACCAGAAAAGTGGAAGGGCTTTCCTTTCAGGGACAGAGACCCCATAGACTAGGGGAGTGGGTGCGTTGATCTGAGCAATCAAAAGCACTCCTCATAAGGGGGAGAGGTTCTCAAAGTCATAGTATAATCAGTCTAATTACGAAGTAGAACAGAATGCCTGGCAAAGTGAAAAAGATGAAAGTCTTTGTCTTGCCCTTTCTCCTTCGAAGCTTCCATTTTCTTGGAAACCTCAGGAGATAGATTGATTTGGTAGAACAGTTTCAGGATTCAGGGCGGCATAATCCCTGGCTACAAATCCCAGATCTACTACTTACTAGTGGTGGAGCTTGAATGTTTTACTTACCATGGAGGCTCATTTTTCTCATACAGTATTTAACTTGCAGAATGGTTGTTGTCGGACGGTCTATTCCAAGAAACCAGAATCCTAGCACCTGTGTCTGGAATGAGATTCTGAGAATCCCTTGAAAGAGAGAGGGATGATCTTTTTTTGCAGGATGCAGAGTGAAGAGAGGGGAATTGGGCATAACCAAGCTAAGTACCATATCCAAGGAGGGAAACAGAGCATAAGAACTTGATCCAAAAGTTAGCAATCAAAGAAAGGTAAACTAGAGCTAATGGGTGGTAATGGGGCACCTGAAAGGCTGGCAGGTGCAACGGGGAGAAAGTTTTGTACCTGACTGGTCCAGGCAACCATAAAAATTGATGGTTGAGAAGGTAAAGTAAGAAGGACAGTGCCTGATATGGAGCAGACACTCAAAATCCATCTCTTACCTACAGAGTTGTTCTGGCGTCAACTATAGTTGAGGACTATGTAAACAACTTTAGAGTTTAACACCCTTATTGCACATGATCTTAAGTGAATTGTGATCCCGTATGGTGGCCAAGGCATCACTGAGGTTTGGTTTCCCCTGAATCTGTGGGGTGGAATATGAAGCTCAGAAATTTTACTTGATTTTCCCAAGCTTCCACAACTAATGAGATAACAAAGCTCAGAGCTGGACAGAATATCTGGTACAGATAAAACACCGTTTACATGATTGATGGTTCTACATGGCTGAACAACAGAATCGCTGGAGGGAGCTTTAAACAAAATAAAGATTTCTGAGCCACTCCAAACTTACTGAATCGAAATTCTCTGAGGTTGGGGAGCAGCAACCTGTGTTTAAAAATTCACCTTCAGTAATTTTGAGACAGTTGCTATGCAGTGGGGGCCAAGTCTCATCTGGGTACCATTGCTTTATTCCACACAGGCATCTACACGGTAAGACCATGTTATCGGCCCTAATTATTCACCCAGTTAGAGCTAAGCTTGGCTGTAAAAACTTTGAGTTTCCCCTTTAATAGGCTATAAAAGTGACCCCGTTCTCACTCCTGTTTTCTCTGACAATTTTTTTTTGCAATTACTATCCAAATTTTACTTTTAACAATTTAAAAAATCTTTCTCTTAAGAATAATCAGATTTAATTAATCTAGCCAATCACTTGATATAGATTTTGGGAACCTGATAAATAAATACAACGTTACATTTAAATTTCTCACTTAAGACATCTCATAAATGGAAACGTCCTCTTGAATTCTATAGCATAAAAGGGCAAATGGCAAAGTAGTTTTATACAAGACATTTTATTAAATGTATTACAAGAAACTTTGAGAATTTGGATAGTATAAATTCTTCTGTCTTACTAAGTGTAATAACATATAGTGAAACTTTTGCCTTGACGTCAGGAGATTAACTGCATGACACAGGATGAGATATTTACCTTTTCTGAGCTTCTCTGTCCTCATATGTTAAATATGAAACATTGTATCTGCCTCATAGTATCCAAGAAAGGATTAGGAGAGATTATATGGATGTAGGAGTCTGCAACTAAATCAAGTACATAAATGGCACTCAATAAAATTTAGCTGTGTCTGATCGACTCTTTAAAAAAGGTTTGCAGTGAAATGGTTCTTCAGTTCATTGTTTCTCTTCCTTCATTTTCTTATCCATAAATAGAGGTTTGTTTGTACAGAATGATTCTAGAATCACTTACAAAGTTCTGTATTTTTATTATTCTAGAAAGGTTTTCTGTGTGACTCTAACTAGTTAGCCAGAACTACTTCTGAGAAATTGTATTGGTTATTGAGAAGTCGGTGAGAATCCCTAGATAATCAATAACACATTAAAAGGTTTTATTAGCTATAGTACATAGGATTTACTTGTGTTTAGGGAATTACAATGTTGATAAAATACATTAAACTGAAAAGTGGTGTATGCCATTCTTTGATATAAAAGGAACTTCAAGATCTTGTATGGCCTTTTGTTTATTCTTGTGAGACTAGAATTATCGTGCTATTGGCATGTTGACACATCAAGGTAATAGAAATTTTCAGAGAAAAAATTTGAAAACTAGAGTTCTCTATTTATCTATTCAGTGTTAGATGGATTCTGGCTTCATTATTATAAAAGTTTAATTTTACCCCAGTCCCAATCACAGTGTCTGGTATATAGTTGGTGCTCAACAAATCAAAGGAATTAACAAGTGCATTTTCTATTGAGTTCCATTAATTGGTGTGATGTAGTGGAAAAAAGAATTAATTTGAAGTTCTCCTGCTCCAATTCTTTTCTTCCTTTTCATTTTCTTCTCTGTCCTTTTCCTCCTGTTTCTCTCCCACCTCTTTCTTTTCCTCCCCCAGTCATCAGCTTGTCCAGCACATCTCTTTTCTGCCATGTTGTAGGAACCACCAGCAGTGGCCTCAGGAAGCAGCAGAATATCAACAGGCAGAATAGGATACGGAAGGCAGCAAGGCCCCAGAATCATATTCTCATTATTAACAGTGGAACATGACATATCCTGACTCAGTGTCTAATTTAGGCATTCAGTAAATGGAAATTCTGCATGAAGAGTTATCTGCAAAAAACATTCCTACAGTGAATTAAATCATCAAGCAATTTAGTTTATAAATATTCCCATCCCATCATTTTTGCAAGAATGTAAGCCACACCTAAAAGCACATGCCTTATCTTGTAGGGAAATATATGGCGATGCACACTTTGTCCCACTGTGCCAAGACTTATCCTTAAATTTAATTTCAACCTTCTTGTTTTCCCCCTGTGCTGTAGTATGATTTCACAGTACATCCTCCCATCTGTTGAAACGGAGAAGTGCTTGCATTTTAGACTGAGATGACTAATATCCATGAGGAATGAATCCAAATTCAAACTAAATGCACATTTTTGCATTTGTCCAAGCCTAGCCATGAATTATCTCAGGCTATCAATAGAAGAAGAGGAAAGTTACTATCTGTAAATCCCTATTTGTTTTCCCAAATTGCACCCTTGGCAATGGGTGTGACAGAAAAATGTTCAGTATTCCTAGTAGCCTAACCTGCCAAGAGAGATAAAGCCACTTTGATGTCTTGGGACCAGAGACTACACAGATTCTTACCCGAAATGGACCTCAATCCCTTTTCAGAGAGAATTGGGCTCAAATGACCTGCCTGCTTCCCAGGCCTTCTGAATCCAGGAGATAGACTCGTGGTCCTGCTGTCTCCAGGAGGGGGCAGATCTGAAGTTAATAAAGGTAATGCTGTTTCAACTACGCTGGCCAGTAATGATGATAGTGATAATGATAATAGGAACACTCATAGTAAAAGTTAATGCAGTAATAGTTACTATTATCAGTGCTTAACATTTATTGTGTGATTCCTACTTGCCAGCACTGTGCCTAGTAATTTGCCTACATTATTCCATGTGCTTCTTAATGGAATCCCTGTCATGAAGCCAGTGAAGCTCAGGGTAGTTAACTTCCAAAGGTCACGTTGCGAGTAGCAGGACTGAGACCCATACTCACCCCTGCCCTCCTCTGAGAGCCCCTCGCATTACCTTTTCTGTTTGTGGCAAAGGCTGCTGCCTTTCTCAGGTGAGGCCCAACCTTGACCTCCTTCTGGGATAGCTTCCACGTGGTCCAAAGTAGCACCCCCTACATACACCACACATAAGAAAGTGATCTTTTCTGGATGCCAGGTGAAAAGAACACCCCAGAAGAGACCTGGCTCTGTTCCAAAATAAAGTGGTATTTGCAACCTTCTTTGGCTTTAACTAAGTGTTCTCATGCTCCTGCCCTCATTTGGGGTCTCTGTCGCTGCCCACCTGGCTTAGGGCAGCCAGTTCCCAGTAACAAGGTCCGAGGAGCTGACCTTGGGCAGCACTTCTCCCCAAGGATTCTCATCTATTTTCTTTCGTGGGCGAGAATGTGTTCACTCAGCCATATTTTGTGAGCTCCTACCTTGCACCAGCACTAGACTAGATACTGTACATGTAATATTTCCTTTAATCCTCATAAAATATTAAAAACATTTTTTAGTGTTTGTTTCTATGTTGGTTTGTTTTGGTTGGTCAGGAAAATTAGATCGGAAGCATTATGTAACTGCCCAAGGTGCTAAGTGCTGTTAAACCAGTGGTCTCAGTCGGAAGAGATTTTTCACTCCCTTTCTCCCAAGGGGATTTGGCAATGTTTGGAGATACTCTGGGTTGTCAGGTCTAGCGAGGTGAAGGGGGGCAGGGTTTCTACTGACATCTAGTAGGTGGGGGCCAAGGATGCTGTTAAACATCCCACAATGTACAGGGCAGCCCCCCATAAGAAAGAATTTTCTGGTCCCAAATAACTATAGCACTGAAGGTGAGAAGCCCTGGATAAAACTGTGAGGTTCCTGCCTGGATTCTGCTATGTGGCCACTCTGGCTGATTGCTTAGATGCTCCTAGATGGACAGCTTTGAACCAGAGCCTCTGGCTACTCTGCCAGGAGAACGTCTACTCTTCTGTCACGTGCAACAGCCTGGGAGCTGGGGTCCTCCCTGCTCAGCCATCTGGCTCTCCAGAATGTTAATGCTGGACAGGCTTAATGCTTCGATGCTGCTGCAACCAATAAACCCCTCTAGACATGCCAGACTCCCACATTTTGTAGCAATGGTAAGTCAGTTAGCATCCATGGCCCAGGAATCTTGGGGTTCTGGATGTTCTTAAGATTCAGGGAACCCTTTGCTGAGAGAAACTCTGCTTTGAGGAATGGCCACGAAGCTGGCTCCTTTACACTGGCTCTTGGCTCAAGGGAAAGAGGACAGGGGACTACCCAGTTCTTTTCCAGAATATAGGCCAATTTCAGTGAGGCAGAAAAGGACTCAGGATTCAGGGCAGCTGCTCTGTCTGAGAAGAAAGATGGAAAGTTTGACTTCATTTCTGCACCATCAGGTGATCTAACAGTTTTAAACAGAGAGGTGGTATTTATGGCTATTCAGCATAAATAGATATTTGTTGGGGCAAAACTTAAACTGATGATATAAAGACCCAGGCTTGAGGCCTTTGGTGAGACTTAATCCATTCACTTATTCACTGAAAAAATATGCTATTGAGCACTTATTATATGCGTGTCAGACCCTGAGTGAAGCTTGGACCATGTAGAGTCCAGTCTTGTGAGCGGGGAAATCTTACAGGAAGCAGCATTAAAATCAGACAGTAAGATAAGTAAAGGGATGGCAAAGGAAAATGGGAGCGAGAGGGGGAGGGGACTGGAAAGGCATTCCGAAGAGGGAATGGCTTGTGGAAAGACCCTAAGGCAAGAGAGAGCATGGGAATTTGAGAGCAAAGAAGTTCAGTGTGGTTGGAGCACAGGAAGCAAAGGAAAGAGACTTGGTAAGGAGAGTGAGAGCACAGGCTGAGGGGAGTCAGGTCAAGTCTGAGAGTGTGGATTTATGCTGACGTCCATGCCGCACTGCTGAGGACTCCAGGTCAGATCTGAGTGTCAGCAGGGAAGAGCACAGAGAGATCAGTGAGGACTTTGCTGCAAAGGTTCAGACAAGGGTGCATGGTGGTTTGACTAGCAATGTGGTGGAGGATATGCAGAGAAGTGGATGGATTTGATGTTTACTTGGCTGGAGGGAAGACCAGCAATTGGTGATGAATAAGCTATGACAAATGAGGGAGATGGAGTGAAAGGATTCCATCCAGCTTCCCTTTCCAGGCAACTGGGTAGATGCTATTTACCAAGACCGTGCCATTCTCACTTTCCTCATCTGTAAAGTGGGAACAAAATTTTTACCTTTCCTACCTCACAAACCTGTTCTGATGACCAAGTAATGTAATAAATATAAAAGGGTTTTGGAGACTGTGAAGTATGATCAATATCTGGGCTACAAAGTGATTGTTCATAGTTATTATTATAACATGTTCATATCTACGGCTTTGTCATCAATCCCTGTGTGTTGTAAAACACCAACCTTAGCTCTGTGATAATATCACTTGGGTGCCTTACAGCTTCCTGATTCACGGTTACAGAAGGAGTTTATAGAACATATAAAATGACAAGGGAAAAGGTGTGGCTACTTGTTCTCTAGCATGAACTTGGCTTTTAAATCTTAAAATTGACTCTGATTGCCATGAGAAAACCTGAACCAGCCCAGCTTGGTTGCTGACATGATTGGGGAATTGGGAGTAGACAATGGAAACTGTTTCTCCTGTATCATTTTACTGAGTTGCCAAAGAATGGCAGGGTCTTACCAGTCTCAGCCTGGTAATTATCCAAGTGACTCTGGGTCATGAAAACCACAGGAAAGAGCCTACTGGCTTGCAGCTGCTCCATGGCTCCAAAGCTATGATCCTTTTTTTTTTTTTTTTTAATCTCTTTGCAGAGAATAGAATGGTGGTTGGATGAGCCCAGCCATGCTACAAGGAAAATATTTTGGGACGAGTAGACTCGGACTCAGCCCCAGCTTTGTCACTTATCAGTTTTGTCACCTTGAGGAATTCACCTTGAGAAGTATCAGTTACTTTGAGCTTTATTTGGGGACATAGATAATTGATCCATTTCAGGCAGAGGAGATAATGAATACACTTTGTAAATTGCAAGATTTTGAGAAAATTAGTTGAATGGATGGGTGGGCTGAGTAATAGTAATATCTTGCCATTGAAGAAAAAGACTATATTAAACAGGTATAGACATAGTTACAGACACAGATATAGATATACCTTTAAATCTAACAATCTATGTCTCTCTCTCTCCCTCCCTCCCTCCCGATCTAGATATATATTCCTCACTTGAGACAGGGGATTATGTTTGTTGGAAGAATTATATTACACTAGAAAATGAGTAACCCACATTTATCCATTCATACAAGTTTTAAAACTATATTCATCTGTAGAGATACAAACATTAAAACCTGACTATATTTTAGAATGTTTCAGAGCCGGAGGTTATCTCAAAGACTCTCTAACCCCACATAATTTTTCGGAGGGATCACTGAGGGAGGCTGCTTTCTGTGTAAATCCTGACTTGTTCCTGATGATACATCCAGGCAGCAGTGGTTTGGGGATGAAGCCCAGGCCTCTGACTTCTTATCCAGGACTCTTTTTACTCAACCACACGCCCTCTCAGGAGTCTTTCTATTTCCTGACAAACATCACGACCCTCCTTGAGCAGGCGAGAGAGGATCAAAGTCCCAGTCTTCTGGTGGTAGTGGTATTGGTAGGTCTGATGGGGTGGCGTTTCACATTTATTGTGTTCACTCCTCAGGCCAGGCAACATTACAAATTCAATTCACATAACTGGAGTTATTTTTTTCCCTTTAAAAATATGATTTCAGTGTTTAAGGTCATCACTTTGTACTATTCATAGTTACTCAGTTTTATTTCGTTTCATTTTAAAATACGGCAAACTAGCTTTATTACTTTACAACAGAACAAAGAAGCTAGTGAGTATTAAAATAAGAACTATGGATTATTCTGTTTGATGGACAAAAGCCTTTCCTGGGAAACTAACTAATCTCTACCCCCTGGACACCCTGATTCTGCTTTTCCTTTGGCAGATCAAGAGTGATGTCAGGAGAAAGGGAAGAACATAGGGGCACACTCTGTTTGTCAAAACATCTTGAACAATTTTTCAAACATTTTGAGTTTGTTAAAATCCAGACTGCGTAGTGCCAAGCAGTTTTGCTTAATTTCTAAGCCCCTGGGTATTTAAAGGGAAATTTAATCGGTATTTTTCTGAATCGTTTCATTTAATTCATCAGTGTGCTGTTTCATAAGAGCGATTTGATGCCAAAGAAGTCCTTCTGTGCCAATTTAGAAATTTTACTCTGGAAGACTCTGAAGGACTGAGAGCAGAAAAAAGAGCAGGGGCCCAGGGGTTCTAGAACCTCACAGATGAAGATCTAGAAACAGCTGCAGAGGGGTCTTGCTTGAGATCACTCCAGCCACGAGCAGGAGAGGTGGAATATCAAGCCCAGAGCACATAAATCTGCCCCGGGCACTGCTCTCTTCATGTTCAGATGACTCAAAATTCTGTGCTGGACAAACGTGAATTTCTATTCAGCAGACTAGCCTGTTTGTATGAATGTAGCATTTTCATGATTCTAATTCATAGCAAGGACTGTTTCTAAAATGTTCTGCAGTAATTGGCATATGCTTGTGCACCTTTGCTACGAGAAAAAGCTTTTGCTTCCTCAGGGTCAGGGCAAAAGCCCCTCAAGGGTCAGCAGTGTCCCGGAGATAAAACGTTACTGAAGTTCTATCTCTTTCACTACCTCCTCGCCTCCCCACCTACTCAGTGGAAGCACTCAGAGCCAGTTTCTGCTTCTGTGCATTCAACAGTGCAACACACACACACACACACACACACACACACACACGATATTTAAATGCCATTTGTACAAGGATGTTCTAGATTTGGGGAATAAGCCAATGCCCAGTAATGGTGGACATATCAAACCAACAGTGGTGTGGCAGCATAAATGCAGAGGCCGCTGATGCAAAGGCTGGTTTAGTGCCTCTTCTGTCCCAGCCTTGGTGCCCAGTGGTTTACGTCTCTTCAGTCATTTCATCTTCTTAATTATTCTGACAGTTTCACAGTATTCAGCTGATTTTATAGTCATGATACTGGTATTTAGTGAGGTGAAACAACTCGTCCAAAGTCACCAGCTAGTAAGTGGCGGAGCTGGATTTGAGCACAGATCCAAAAACAGGGAGCCTTCAAAGCGCATGCTGTTTCCTTCTGTCATTCTGCTTGCTGCAAGCACTATTCGGTTACTGGGCATAAGTCAATAAAAGTGATGCAGCCACACGAATGACATTCAGACCTGGTTAAAGGGCGCTTAATTAGATACAGTTTTCAGGCAAAAATTTCAGTCCTGTAGCCCTTGCCTAACTTGTGGATGGTTACGCTCTAGAAGTTTATTATAATTCAGGTAGGTGTCAATAGCAGTGCATTCTTTCCATAGAAATAACATGGAAATGATAGGCTTCTGGGCCAATCCACAAAACCTTGTAACTTGGGAATGGGGCATAATTCTGGAATTAGGGGCAGGGCCGGTAGCTGGTCACTTCATGGGGCAGTGCCGTAGGGATAACTGGGAACATGAACGGTGTATGACCATGGCTTCTGTGGATTACATGGCTCTACCATAGGCCTGGGAGCTCTTCAGCCAGAACTAGAGCCGATTCATTGAGCCCCAGACTTTCCATTGCTTTAGTTTGCAATGGAAAACTTCGGGGTAGCATCTGTTGTTCATCAGGAACGTGGGGAGACCGAAGATTTGTTCTCTTCCTTTAAGCCTTGGGATCCGAAAAGCATCACCTCTCTGGACAGATTCACAAGCCTAGCTCCTAAGTGGTTTTTCACATGAACACTTCCATTCTTCATCTGTGGTCCTGTAAGCACCGGAAAGGCAGAGGTTTCATATGTTTTACCCACCTTTGTAGGTTTGATAGCCAGCATATATGCTGGTATATCATAGGTCCTTAATATACATTCATCAACTGAATAAATCTTCAACGAATCCCCCATTCAGTTGCCATTGGCCTTAGATTTCATCAGCCAAATTATAGAGGAAGGAAAGTTGCCATATTTGGGTTACATTAGGGATGTGGGTGACTAGAATGCCATCCTCTTCCCCTACCAAATGGCTATGAATCCATCAGGAACTAAGCTCAGACATCTCCTTCTCCAGAAAACCTTCTCCTATGCCACCTACCTCCAACAGAGGCTGGGATAGATGCTCTAATATCAGCCTCTGGTTGTATGATTAGTACTCTGTGATTAGGTGTCACTGCCCCGCTTTATTTTGTTACTTTTTGCCTGTCTCCTAGACTGGGAAACTCTTGAGATTTATTCCTCTTTGGAAACGCAAGAGCTAATCCAGTGACTGACTCTTTGTGCTTAAGTGCTTAAGTAGTGCAAGTAGAATAATATCGACCTTCACCCTTGGGCCCCTAAAGAGGCCCGTGTCTTCATCCCTGGAAGCTGTGAATATGTTAGGTTACATAATAAAGGGTAATTAATGTTGCTAATCAGCTGACCCTAAATTAGCAAGATTACCCCGCATTATCTGGGAGGGCCCAGTGTACTCACAAGAGTCTTAAAAGTGGAAGAGGGGGCAGAAGAGGAGGACAGAGTTATGCAGTGTGAGAAGGACTTGACCCTCCATTGCTGACTCGGAAGATGGAGGAAAGGGGCCATGAGTTGAGGAATGCAGGCAGCCTCTAGAAGCTGGAAAAGGCAAGGAAGTGGATTCTCCCCTAGAGCCTCCAGAAGAGAACACAGCACTGCAAGCATATTGATCTTAGCACAATGAGACTCATGCCAGACTTCTGACCTGTAGCACTATAAGGTAACAACTTTGTGTTATTTTAAGAGACTAATTTGTGATAATTTGTTATACAATAAACACAACTGGGACCTCCAGATTTACCATTTGCGGTATGAATAATGGGCCTGGGCAATGATATCCCAGAGAGAAATCCTCAAGTTCCCACATGTCCAGATGAGCGTAAGTCCAGTTTTTCAGGTCCCTCTCACTTATTTGTCCAGGAATTCACAAGTGGTTACCAGTGTCTGAACAACGAGTCCTGCTGTATCTCTTTGATTTTGCTGTGGTCAGAATTTAATGGCATGCATTTTGGGACTGGACGATGATACAATTGCCATCAGAAAGAGTATTAATGCCACCAGGTGCCATAATGTCTTTGCAAAAGCTGCACCTGCTCTTTTATGGTTGACCTCAATAAAGAAATGTTCTATGGCAGAAAGAGTCAAGGGCAGAACCACTGTGTCTGCAAGGATGTGGCCAGGCTGACATTTTGCTCCGGCTACTACCACACATGTCAGAGTGGACAGCTGCCCAAGCCACTGATTCTTTTAGAGGAATTTCCTGGGTCACACCTAACCAAAGTCAGGGACTCTTGAGTAAGTAAGACCTCCCTCCATCAAATAGTGCTGTCAGGTTCCCATCCTGAGGCAGCGTCATCAGCAAGGGTCCCATTTGAAGCCCTACAGCTAAGGCTCCTGGGTGTTGGTAAAGTTTCTGCAGATCCCAGCCCCCCACTCTAGTGGTTGTCCGAGGGGCGGGGGTCATTCCACAAGCCTAGAGTGGAGTCAGATCACTGAACCCCACTCTGATCGGCTCCTGAGGCTCCACTCACACAGCTGTTTCTCCCAGATCCCAGCTGGTGCACAAAGGGCTGTACCAGAACGGGCTCCAGTATCCCGGGCTTCAGGACCCATATCTCACACTCCAGGTCAACATTCCATTTTTCCTCCCCCAAAGTCAGTGCAGGGACTAGTCAGACATCCTCAGAGTAACTTTATTTTCCAAGGAGCTCACTGTTCTTTCTTGATCTACCCCAAACTGTCTCCCTAACTTTGAATCTGAAATAAAGAAGCTAAGGTCTCCATTTCCTCCCTTCCACAAGACCCTGAGTTCCTTATGCACAATCCTCCCCAGACTCTGCCTTCTAATGCACACTTGAGGAAACAGACTGCCCCCCATCCCCCGCCTCACAGGCACGCGTGTGCACACACGCAGGCGCGCGCACGCATCAACACCTGACAGAAAAATTCTTGTACAACCTTGTATTTATATTTATGTAACTTGTGAGCTATTTCATAATGAGAAACATTTTTCAATATGTGGAGATAAGTGGAATTTTTAAATGGCAGGTTCTTTCAGTGAAAAAGTCCTCCTTATCAAGTAGCCATCAATATATGTGTCGCTTCACTGACTGATGAATGTGTGGATGAAAAGAGGAAACCCCTAAGGATTTTTAGGGTAACTACAAGAAAGCAGAGCTCATATACTGGGGACTCACTGGAGGAAGATGGTTTGGGTTACAAAGGGGTAGGTTGAGGAATTTGTTTCCATCTCTACTGATAGACAGAATGTGAGGAATTCAAGAAAATGAGATATGTAGGTTACTCAGGAAAGGGGACAGTCCATTAGGGTGGAAGGGCCAGTAATGGTGACCTAACCGATTCCAGAGGAGTCCTGGAAGCACATTCTCCTGGAAGGGTTAATAGCTTGCCAAACGGTTCACCTTCTTTGGCACTCTCCCCTCCCCCAGGTTAGAAGGTATAAATCGTTGACTATCAGGATAATGAGAAGCAGATTGGCCTCTGCTAATTTCTGGGATGTGGAAGGTCTTTAGAAAAAGCCTTGTAAGACATTGCTGAGTGTTATGAGCCCTACCGCCTTGATAGAGGGCACATGTGGGATGCAGACCGGGAAGTCTGGGTTCCAGCCTGGCAGAGGCTGCAGGGGAGGGTGTAGCCGCACAGATAATACCTGTAAACCATCACATGTTCGGGGACATGAGGACCCTTCTGCCTTTATTTGGAATATCAGAGCCAGGGATGAGGAAAAGGTAGTCCACCCTCCTGTGCACTCTATGTGTATATATCCTTCCCTGAGATTGAGGCTGAGGTCTCTTTCGGATACCTGTCTCCCTGTGTTCTGAATAGAGGCTGATCAGAACCCCAAATCTTCACTGAATAAGTAGCTAAGTTGAAATTGCTGAGAATGCATAGAAACAAAAAGTGAATACAAAAATCTGCTTCATGAGAAATTAAGTTAGTATAAACCTGGAGGAAAGAGGCAAGGAGAAAGAAAGCTCTTTCTGAAAAGAGACCTGCCTACAGGTCCTGAAGCAGGAAACCCTGACAGGCAGGACAGAGCACAGCAGCAGAAGCAAGGTGTCTGGAACCTGGCTTTCTCTTACTGGCCTCAGAAACTCTTTGTCCAGAGGTGGCATCTGCCTGCCAACCTGGCAGAGACCCTCTGCGGAGCTGGCCTCCCTCAGGAGTGGCTGAAGGGCTTGTCCATCTCTGGTGCAGAGTTGGGCAAGGCCAATGTGGGAGGCGCGTCTCCCTGACGGATACTGCATGGGACCCCAAGACAACGATGGTTGTCTTGTGATGCCAGGAGCCTTTAAATTTCTTGTGACACAGGAGCCTTTAAATTTCATGGCCCTTCCATGCAGTAGCAAAGTTTGAGTGAAAATGAATGCTTTTATTACAGCATACAGAGGAATGGATGATAGAGTGAAACAGAAGGTCAGATTGGAAGGGAGCTTAAAGATGGTGTCCTCCAAATCTTTCACTCTACCTATGGAGAAACTGAGCTTCAGAGGGGGAGAAGACTTAAGCTGCCCACTTGTTGAAGTTGGTGGAATATTTTGGACTTTCTGAACAGTATTTGCCAATTCCTTTAGGTAGGCTTACCTTCAAAACATATTTTTGAAATGTATTTTATCCCTCAGAAATTGATTCCTCATTGCAATGCCACAGGCAAGCCAAAGGCCAAGGGATGGAAAAGAAGCTGAGATATTTTACACCAACAAGTTGCTTACAGTATAATGGAACAATTAACTCTGACATGGAATAATAAATGCTATAGAAGGACATGCATGTAATTACTTTATTCTTAAAAGAAATTTACCAGGTGCCTACATTTCCCAAGGCAAAAACACGGCCATGTTCCATAGAGTCAGAGTTGTCAGTTAAGTGATTTTGGATGAGTAGGTGTTAGTATTTATACTTGATATATTACAATAAGAAAAGTATAACAGGATGAGAAAGAAAAGAGAGACAAAATAATTTTAAGCAACTTTAACTTTTATTAACACAATGAGAGAAACTGTATTATGAAAATTTTAAAGATATTATGAATATTATTGGTTTGATACATAGGCTTAGTTTTCTTTGAATAGAAAAACTCATAGTCTACAGTAATCACATTGGATACTATGGTTACCTTCTATGAATTTTTACCTGCCAGAAAACGTTTTGGAAGTAATTAAGTTAATATAATGAGGGTAATTTACAGTTGGTTAATTGTTCAATAAATCACATCAACAAATGTTTTTTGTAACCTGGTGTGTGTGTGTGTGTGTGTGTGTGTGTGTGTGTGTGTGTGTGTGTGTGTGTGTGTGTGTGTGTGTGTGTGTGTGTGTGTGTGTGTGTGTGTGTGTGTGTTGATGCAGGGACTGAGTGAGGGGAAGGGTGAGGTGAGCCTAGATCAGAATAAGAACCAGAGTGTTGATGAGTATATATGTAAATATCATGAGGCAACTTTGGTGACACATTCTATCACCTGTGAGTGCTAACAGATATGACTCGTGGCCAACACCACCTCAAGTTCTCAAGATGAGAGGAAATAATGTGTTACTTAAGGTCCTCACATCTTTGACCCCCGCTTTCTTTGCTCTGCCAAGAGCAATATGAAGTGGTCCCTGCATCTTGGGGAAAGCCTCAACCCTCATCCTCAAAAGCTCCCCCTTCATCATGTGTGCAGCAAACTCTCTGACCTCACCTTGTCAGCTGGCATGACCCTCAACTGGAGGGAAATAATAAGATGAGGAAACAGGTTATTACCTCCCAACCCTGGCTTCATGTTTTGCTGAGTCAAGACTGTGCCCTGATGGGGTTAAGGGAGCATTATTAATGTCAGCAGAAGAATAGGACGTGGAAATTGTGTCTGGACATGGGCTGAGAAGATGAAGGATAAGGCAACACTCATATACAATCTGGTAGGGCCCTTACAGGCTCCCCACAACTTATCCTAATGGAAGCAAAGAGGGGCTGGAGATGGATATATTTTTAAAACTTCTCCAAAGTTGCTCTCCCAAGCAAATTCAGAGAATGAGTCATTTTTATGCTCAGTTTCCTCCCAAATTTCAGCATTTGACTTAATCATTAGTTCTTAAATTATGTGGTCTCAGAAAACTAACATTGACCTGCGTTGTGCTGGCCCTAAGAGGCTGCCACTTACTTTCACAAAAGGCAGTGATTGCCAGGTACTCTGCTACCTAAACAAACTTGAGAACCACTGGACTAATTGAATCCTGGTTCAAATAGTTATCCCATCAAATATCCTCTTTCGCTCTGGCCCAGCCTAGGCCAAGACATGGGTGGAAGGGGCATGTTTACTGCCCACATAGCAATTTCTTTCAATGCTAGAGTGACTCTCAGCCACTGTCTTTCTACACGTGCATGCCTAGTTTTCTTTTTAGACTAGGCCAAAAGAGGAAACTCTGCTTTAAACTTCCTTCAAGTATGGCCAACATAGACTGAGTTTTGGTTGACTTGTTGGTTCATGAATTCAGAATTTCTATGGGGCGATATAGAACCTAAAGCTGGTGGAGAAAGTAGACTCTTGGAACCAGGATGGACTTTAAAAGATGCCCTGACTTAGAAGACTGAGGGCTCTACAGCCAGAAACTCCACAGCACCTCATGACAGAAATAGCAAGGCACACAGCTTCTAATCCCGCTCGCCCATGAGTCACCTCCACACTGGCTGCTATTCCAGCTCTCCTGGCAGTTCTTCTAGCCTCTTGGCAATGTTCCTTATTCACTCCTTAATTCTTATCTGCCCTGATTTTGACTGTGACCGTTAGATTTTTGCAGAGGAATCCCCAGGGTAGTGTCAAAAAGCATTTGAGACTCTGTGGAACTGCCCTATAATTGTTTTTCATTTTCACCAGAACAGGTGAGGTTATGATTGCTACTCTTAAGGAAGAGACGGACTGCACTTAATATGTTCAAATCTGTCTTTGAGGCTCCCCATGTAGATGAGGGAAACATGTCCCTTTGCAACTCTCAAAAAGCAAAATTATACTATAAAGAGAGTTGTACACTGAATGGAATTCATCATTGAATTTCTCCAGGAGAAGTTATAATTAAGTTGCAGTTCTCGGGATTATGATAGAACAGACGAGTGTCCTTGACAGGATGTCCTCTACATTCTCCACCAGAATTTGGCTCCCCTCTGTTTTGACCCCCCCAGACACCAAGTGACAAACGCCATCTTGATGACCCAGGACTGTTTGGATCACTCCAAGCTGAGGCTAAAAGTAGCTCACGGACCATCTGTAAATCGTAAGGATATTACATTTCTAAAGAATAAAGGATACACAAAGCTGATCATTCAGTCAATAGGTCAGTCAGTTCCTTGGTATCTCGAAGCTTCCTCTACTTGCTATCAATTAATTAAGGTATAGAGTAGCCTAGAGGGAGGAAGCACCCATCATTTCGACAGATAAAACATATTTTGATGATAAAACAGGCAGCAGTTCACCAGCCTGATCGAGCAAATGTCTCAGTATTCCTAGTAGATTTTTTTTTAAGTCTCACAAATAGTCAAGGCAAAATTTCTTAAGATTAATTTGAATTTGCAGAAATAAATATCCTGTTTGTTTACTTTCTCTTTTACACAAATTTAAAAAGCTGGCCTTGGAGTGAAAACAAACTTAGGATCCCCAGGGAATGTGCCGCCTAACTCAAGGAAGGCTTCTGTTTGGGAAAAAAGACGCTGGCTTGCCTGGGATCTCCTGAAACACAACCGAGGCAGGAAAGAATTGTGAGATGTGAGGATCATTGAGGCGTTTCACCCAGGGCTGGAAAGGGTCTGAAACACCACCGGTTGGATTCTCTCTTATCCAATTCCTGCATAGTTCATTTTTTTTTTGGACCATTGTTTTAGAAAGTTCTTCCTCATACTGACCTAAACTCTGCCTCCCTATCACTCTGTCCCTTTGCTTCTCTTCTAAACTTCCTGGGGTCCCTTCTATTTAACAGTCTTTTAGGGACATGCAGACACTGCCTTCTCCCTTTTCCACCCCTCAGCTCTCGGTCTTCTCTAGGCCAGGCACGCCCAGTCCTCACAACTGTTCCATGTCAGATCTGTCTTCACTCTCCTGCTCTCCCTGCTTTAGACCAATTATAATTTGCCTAGAGAAATGTTTTCCCTCAAATAGAAAAAACACAATACTCCAGGTGAGTTGAACACATCCCTTATTCTAAAAACTGGTTATTCAACAACTACAAAGTCTAAATATGAATGTTTAAAAATGGCAAAAAGAGTAGGATTTCACTGATCATTAGACAACTTCAGAATTTTCTTTAAGACCTTAAGATACAATACCAAACAAGTAAAAGTGATAAATTGCAAATGTACATATACAGATGTAGACATATGTGTGCACACAGGGTGGTCCACTTGACAGAGGGTCCTTACAAACCACATTAGGTCCAGAAGCTTCCAGAATGCCTTGAGTTCAGTTTATGAGTAGGCTTTCTTTAGGAGTCTATAATGCATAAATAACTATTGATTAGCTTCCTAGAGACAGGTTTTTAGTAGAATTCTGAACAAGGACATTAGAGAAATGCCCCCAGTGGGGTCATTTTTGTTGACCTGGGACTACATAAAAATGGGAGTATTGAATGCTTAATGTCACATTTTATTGCTTGGTTCAGCTAATTTGTCTTGTGGGAAGCAAATGTTTTTGAAAGCATTCCAGAGCCTTTGTAGTGTTAAAGCTCATTACCTTGGATTTCATATGAGCCAAAAAATATACAACCAACTAAGTGCTCTGAACCTCAGGAAAATTTCATGACTAGACAGAAGCAAAGCTGCGAGTAACATGTGCAAAGATAAGGTGAACTGAGCAATTTGCATTCTTATTAATAAAATGCAGTATAATAAATTTGGGGGGATTCTTTTGTTATTCTTTTCTTTAAAGTGCTAAAAATAATTTAATGAATGGATTGAAGACAGTATACCTTCTTTAGAGAAATTATATTACTTTTCTGTTACTCTTTAACCCTCATATGAGTGTATGAGCTTGGAAAAAAAATGTACATATTTTACCTAGACACAGTCCTTTTATAGACCAGAATACATTTTTCAGTTATCTACAATACACCCTGTCCTATGCAGGTCCGTTCATGTACATAATTCAGTTCTAACTCTTTTTTTTTTAATTTTAATTATTTATTTTGGGCTGTGTTGGGTCTTCATTTTTGTGCGAGGGCTTTCTCTAGTTGTGGCAAGTGGGGGCCACTCTTCATCGCAGTGCGCGGGCCTCTCACTATCGCGGCCTCTCTTGTTGCAGAGCACAGGCTCCAGACACGCAGGCTCAGCAGTTGTGGCTCACGGGCCTAGTTGTTCCGCGGCATGTGGGATCTTCCCAGACCAGGGCTCGAACCCGTGTCCCCTGCATTAGCAGGCAGATTCTCAACCACTGCGCCACCAGGGAAGCCCCCAGTTCTAACTCTTGAAGCATTGTTTATCCCATTTTACAGATAAGGAAACTAAAGCCCCAATGTATCTATTCTGATTTTCTTTTAATAAGTGATTCACAAGAGCCAGAAGAATTTTATTGAATATTATTGTTCCATCTAGTCCTCAAGATACCCACAATCTCACCTTATCTACCTAGTTAGACCTATTTCCCATGCCTATCTTTAAGTCCTTCTACTACTAAATCGATGGATAAGGTAACAGTCATCAGTTTGTGTGTTCAGAATCCCACAATTTTGCCCCCTCAGAAATATTCTCTCTTATCTGCTCTGTCTGTTGAAATGATCCAACTTCCAGTCATCTGAATGATTCCTTCTATAGGAAATACTTTTAGCTGGCCCATGACATGAGAACCCTCTCTGTGTCCTCTTCACTCCTTCTCCATAAATACTGAGGGGAGAGTTCCATATTTTACTACTAATGGGGCGAAACAAATAAAAGTATACAACAAAAAAAAAGTTAAATGTTCTTTATATTCCATAGATAAGCTAAACTATGTATTATATTATAGGACTCTTTACCAAGAGATATAAAGTCTGGTCCAAATTATTCACAAAATTATTCTTATAATCTCCAGTCACTTATTGATATTAACACATTGTTGGCATGAGCATTCCTTTCATTCAAGTGTCACTAATTAAATAAGGGCCCTGTTTGCAGTTTTGACAGGGATATGCACAGGTTTCCAATAAATTTTCATTAGATAGACAGTCATTAGGTGGTTCAGTTCAATACGTAGAGAATTTCTCTTAACATCAATTTTATTATTCATAGTGCTAAATCCTTTATCATCTTTAGGTAAGTTTATGTAATTATATTAAATTATTTTCAGTCCATATATTTCTGTCTACTAACATAATAAATATCTCTACTATGAAGGAGGTCATAAAATCTAAAATCATTTCTTAGAACGGTATATACTTGTGAACTTGACTTTATTATGTTTTGTTCACCTTTATCCCACAGAGATTTGCAAGCTTTCTTTGGTCAAGTTTAATCATACATACAAATTCATTATATTTTTCAAATTTTTGTCATCAAATCACGGTTACATTTTCATATATTAAACAATTTAATAGCTATTTCTCTTGGAATAATACATTGGTTTTTTTCAAATATTTTATCATCTTTATTTTTGTATCTTTCACTTCTCTTATACAGTTACTTTGTCAGTTTCTCTAAATAATAACAAAGATTCAAATTCTGTAAAGCTAAAGAAAGAATTGAAATTAGGATTCCATTCATTAAATTGCCATTTTCAAACTGTGTAATTTTTCCAATTCGGGTGACTATTCAAGGCTTAGTTAAATATCAAAGTCTCTTGCAGCTCTAGCACTATAGGCCACATTTGAGGTTTAAATATTCCTTCAAAAGGCATGATTTCAATTCTATCCATATCTCTCTGATGTTTATTTGATGCATAACCAATAAGATTTATTGGCTTGTATCTTTCTTATGTTTTATCTACATCCAGATAAATGACTTAGATTGTACCAAACTAAGACACCCAGAAATATTCCTCAAACTGTGGATGCCTCCCCAGCCTTTCTCCCTAGCCATGGCACCATCTATATAGCCTAACTCTTCGATCTTTAATTTCTTCATTAATGCATGGGGGAAGTACCTTCTCACGTGTATTTGTTACGAGAACTACCTGAAATGCAACTGTATGTAAAAACATGACACACATCGAGCTTTTCACAAATTATGCTACTATAATCATTATTATCTGCGATACACAATTATTACTTCTATATGCCTAGCATCTTTGTGCCCTTATTGTAACAAAAGAAACACTTTCTTTGGAGACCTGCTCCTCTTCTACTCAGACTCTGGGTTTCTGCATGCTGCCAATCCCATGACCCCAGCTCCAAGACACAGCATGAGCACATGGCCCAGATCCAGATAATAATAATGTCCCAGCGTCTGGTGACAGTGACTGACCTGAGAAGGGGAATGTGACCCAGGCTACAGCAATCTGAGTTTTCCCTGTGATCCTCTTAAGTGAAGCAAGTAGAGAAAATGCCTTTCCTCTCTGACAAAGGAGCATCGTGGACATGAGACTGCCGACCTAGTGGTGACCTTGTCCTCTACACTATCAAGATACCAGAGAGAGTAAAACCGACACCTAAGGACACATTGCAGAGGCATCATCCGGGAAAGGGTGAATCCCCTGTCCCAGAGGTTTCCAGTTACTGCAACTCTTCCATTAACTTTATGAGCTCTCATCTATTCTTACAATGAACATGTGTCCAAGCAAGTTGGAATCCAGTTTTCATCATTTGTACCCAAGAGCCTTTCTGACGAGAACCTCAGTTTGCATAAAGAAAAGCAGTGCTGTCAGCACAAGCAGCAGAGAAGACTCATTTCAAGTAACCTTGGTGGGGCCGGTGACTTTTAGATGTGGCAATCTCTCTACGACTCGAAGAGGAACTACAGAGCCCAGGCTTTCCAAAACATAACAGTGTAGTTGAAAAGGAAGGAGGTAAGATGGAACACAGGTGCAGATCCTTGAAAGAGATACACTCCCCCAGATGCTCGCCTCGAGGCATCCTGAGGAAGGTTATACAAAACAAGCCACTGGGGACTTGGAGATAGTGCCTGGCAGAAAGGGTAATCTGTAAGCAGGACATTGCACTGCGCCTTTCCCTGACCTAAGGTGTCACCTGTGTGATGCAGACCTCTGAAGGTGCTTGGTTACAATCAATAAATGTTACTGTCCTTTTAGCTATTTGGTCTTGTACGAGACATCTAAATTTTCTGGGAATCGTCCCCATATCTGCTCAGTTCCAAAGACCAAGCTCTTCCTGGTATTGAATCAGTCCTGTTTGGGGTAAGGGAGGGCTGAGCAGTTGGGCATTTCTGCATCCGTTTGGCTGTAACATGCCCTCTTGCAGGGGGCAGGCCAAGTCTCCTCGAGTCTGGAATTACAGGAGGCAGATCCCTAGATAGGGTCTGGCGTGACTCGTTAGGCTTGAAGTGTCTCCTTTCAGTTGGCTTCAGAAGAGTTCTGACATTTCTCGCAGTTTCCTCCTGGATGTTGTTCTCACCATAATTGTCCCCTCACCTGTGTGTGGGGGGGTCTCTCTTGCAAGGGTGTGTTTCCTAAATTCCCACACACTGAAATACCCTAAGGCACTCATAGCTGAGGGTGAAAGCTTGGGGTTTCTTGTGTGGCTTTTCATGCTACTCTCCATCTCCAAGGAGCAGGCAGCCTCCTGTTTGGTCTAGGGTATAACCGTGGGATGTTAGAGCGGAATGAGGCTAGAGGCACCGTCTTCGGCACAATTTCATCTTACTGCTCTTGGGCGTCAAGGGAGTGTGTCCCACACACGGTTAGTGACAGAGCTGAGGCTGGTAACCCCAACGTCGTGATGCCAGTTTCTCTCCACGTACCACACACCTACCACCTAAGGACGTCTGAGCTCGGCGGAATCTTGCTCCGCACTGAAGCCCCTCCTGAGACTGGGGTAAGGTCTTGGTCACGTAGTGCCTTGTCTGTGCTTCGAACTGTAGTGAGAGGCTGGGTTTAGTGAGACCCCCATGCCTGAGGCCACAGAGTCCTAGCTGGTTGAGGCTGCAGCGGCACAGATTCATGGAGGGCACCTGTGGGAGGCCAGGCCTGCGTGCAGTGCAGTGGGGGTCACTCTAGAGCCACAGTGTGATTAAAGAGACAGAGCTCCTGCCAGTGTTGAGTTTCTCATCTAAGTCTGGCCTTTGCTCCTTAGACGCACTTACATTGAACCCTTTCTATGTACCAGGTCCTGTGCTAAAACTGGGCATACGATACAAGAGAAATGACCCCATCCTCACTAAGCTCCTAGTGACAAAAGGATAAGTTCCATGTGAAACAGGGAATCCCTCCGTGCTGTGAAAACAGGCCACGTGCATTTCTCAGTTCTTAGGCTTCAGATGCTTTAACTCTCATCTTTATGTGCTGCAGAAATAAAAAAGCACGTAGCATCTATTTCTACAAGAACTGATCATGGCTACCAGCCATTTTATTACATTTTAACCTAAAGACTGGGGAGCAGGAGATTCGGGCAACAGGCTTTTTACAGGTGCCAGCATCCATCCTCCACCTCCAGCAGCCCACGGTGCTCATCCACGGAAAAGTCCTTTTCACACTGAGCTGCCATTGCCAGTTCTCCTGGCTACCTCCTAACCTCCACTGTTAACCCAGGAGAGCATGGATCTTATATTTGTTCTTTTCATTTCCTGGAGCAAACATGGTCCTGCACAAAAAAATAAAGGACTCTCAGAATATCTGCGGAACAAAGACAGTTGCCTTTCGTATCTTCTTTAACCTTCCATCAGTCCTTGGACCTCAGTGTACTTAGCAGTAAAATGAGGTCGTTGAGTCTTATGATATCTACAGTTTGCACTCCATGCTGACGTTCAGTGTCTTAATGAGGTACAAGAGATTAGCATGGACCTGGGCATCTGTGCGTGTGTGTGCGTGTACCTGTGTGTGCCAGGGCGAGGGCTCAAGTAATCACCCAGTGCCTTTGAAAACACAGCTTCCAAGAGTTTCAAGGTTAAGGCCAGGGGGTTACTTCTAGATCACGTGCAGAAAGCACCATGGGATAGAACGATACATGAAAAGGTGAGCATGGCACCTTTTCAGGCATTCAGAAGGGAGGGACAGAGGAGGGCACTGCAAGCTAGGAAAAAAGTCACGCCATTGTCAGCACGAGATCATTTGTTCAATCCTCAGCATTTTCACTGTAGGGAAGAAAGATAGGTTATCGCACATTTTCTTAATGAAAAAAGTCTGGATTTTGAGTCCCGAATTTGTCACGTGTTTGGGAAAATTAATTCGGTTTTTGTATGTGCAGAATGGGGAGAAGAATACCTATTTCATAAAATAGTGGGGAGGAATCAGGAAGGATGTTATCAGTAAACCAGCTGTTACAGTGTGTGTTACGTAGCAAGTACTCAGTAATATTGTTGTTGTTGTTGTTATTATTTTCACTGTGGAAATTCTTTTAGAGAACAGTGCTCAAGGCCAAGGCATGCCCTTGGGAACAGGATCCAAGAATGGTGAGTTTGCCTTGCCTCCTCACTAGACCTGGACCCTGAGCTACAGAAACCAGACCTGAGGTCTGTAGCCTAAGCCAACCTAGATGTGGAAAGCGAGGTGGTGGCCTTTAACATAAGCACACAAGGAAGCCAGCTCCTGCCAGTAACTGCCTGGCCTGGGTCTTTGCTGGCAACTTGTGTGTTCTTGAGGAGACGGGGCTTATCACCAGCACTGTCGAACCCTTCCCCCTTCTGAAAGCCACACTCCAGCTTCATGTGCCTCCCACACGAAATCTGGCCTCGTGCTTTTCATTTTGTGTCTTCTACACATGTGCTCCATTACGTTGCATCTTTCTCCTGAGGTTTCTGACTCGGCATCTTAAGCAAAGCCTGGTAAATGGCATTATCTACAAAATTGTCTATGCATATGTGTGTGTTACGTACATGTTTGTTTCCATGGATGTATGCATGGTATAAAACACTCTTTGATCTGCCTGGGATGGGTCCAGAGCCTTTGCTAGGGCAGGCCAGTGGCTGATTCTGAAAACTTTCTTGTGTCCCTGGTCTGTGGGGCAGGAGGAAGGTTCTTCTGCCCACCCCCCTCCCATCTGTAGATTCAGTGTTAGTCACAGTACCCCCTGGAGAAGCAAATTGGATGGAAAGTTAAATCACTTCGCACATGCAGAAGCAGCAGTGCACTAAACACTAACATGAGTTAAATAAATGAATAAAGATATGAAGCATATTATCACGTTTAGACGAAACTGTAGCTGTTACCAGGCATCTAGACCAGAGGTTTTTAAAAGTTGTTATTCTTGAAAAACATGATTGATTTTGGACTTTTTTTTTAACTTCAGTGTCATAAACCAGACATCCATAATTATATTATTTGTCTGATACAAATGAAAAAGAATAAATTAAAACTGGACATGTTGCAAAAGGACTGTTGACATTATATACAAAGCCTGCTTATTGTCATAAGATACTCTTAACCTTCAAGCCAAAATCTTTCAAAACTATTAGTGTTAAATCTAGCAGCTGTTGTCAGAGTTCTCCTGTTCTCTGTTTTATGCACTGTGCTTTATTTGAAATGTTTGTTATATTTGTGTATATAACTTTCTGTGAGCTGTTCCTTGAAAGCTCCAAGGATTAAACATGAAGGTTGAGCCAGTTCAAAAGGAACAAAGTTAAGAAAATTAAAGAAAACTTGCTAAAATGAATGTTTAAACCATTAAAATATTTAGCAAGGTTTGCCTGGAGCTGTTTCCTTTATGTAAAACATGATGCATTTCTCTTTCATTCTTTCTCCTTTAAAACAAATGAGGTTAAGGAAAACATTCTTCTGCTCTGAAGGCTCTTTTTAAGCATTAGAAATTTAATATCTAAATATTTTATGCAAATATATATTCTCGATTGAGGCAGAACTATCTCAAATATCCTAAGTATTTAGGCTAGTGGATTATGGACATAGTAGATAGGTGAAGGGGATGCAGAACCTAAGGGATTGTCCTCTTTGAACTTGAATCAGCCTATGACTTTACTAAGTCATTAGGAATTAACTGTATGGTAAGAGAGAATATAGTCTTTCAAAAATGCAAAAGAAAAGATGAATTTGCAGTGTAGATTTATCTAGAATTCTGTGTTTATTTATTCAGTCTCTAATGAAGAGTGATTAATTGATATATTTGATTTCACACAAGAACTTATACTGTCCAGCTCTCTTCACCATCCCATGGCATTTGGAGTTTCCTCCCTGTCCCCCCTGCTTAGAAGTGTTAGATTTTTGATTTGTCCAGGCATCCACCCATCCGTCCATCTATCCAGTTAGGGGAAGTGTGGTGTGGTGGAAAGAGCACGAGCTTCAAATCAAACCATTCTGGGTTCAAATAACTTATACTAGCTGTGTGACTTACAAACTTAACTTCTCTGAGCCTTGGTTTCCTCATGTGTAAAATATAATAATAGAATGCCCATTTCATTGGGGCATCATCAGAATTATATAAGATAATATACTTAAAATGTTTTTTTAGTTCGTTTGGGTTTTTTTGTTGTTGTTTGGTTTTTACTGCCTAGCTCAGTAAATGTTAGGAGAAAATATTCATCAACAGATACTGAGTGGGTGCTTACTGGAATAAGTTACCTCCTCCATCCCCTCAGGTCTGTAAGCCTAAGCTAGAATAGGAAGCCTGTGGACTGTATTGTACTTTCGCAAATCTCCAGCCATCTTTGCCTAGGGCAGAGGGTTTCAAACTTTCTTGAATCACAGTACCCTTAGTGACTCAATAATTTTTTCAGGGTATCCCTAAACCAAAAGAAATACCCATTATCTCCATTTATTAAGTAAGTAGGTCCAAATAACTTAATATACATTTATATCCTAACAATTTAGTAGCCATTTGAAAATATATGTACATATTGTACCGTGTAAAACTTAACAGAAAGAAGAAAAAACATTTTATTTCATTTAAAAAGCACAGTTACTCACTAGTGAGGTATGTGTATTTGTCGAGCCCTGTGCAACCTCACAAAACTTGGCATCAGAGTGGATGCCACGACTCTCATTTCCTGCTCCACGCTGATTTTCATGCAGTGCTCATTTTTTATCTACAACCACCAAAAACCTAGCTTTGCAAAAATATGACATTATTAAAAGGAATGTGATACAATCTAATGGTGAGGCAGTAGTTCTCATGCTGTGTGACAGATGTCCAGTGTCACTATGCCCCCCCCTTGACATTAATTTTTTAATTAAAAAATGTAAAAACCCATGGCAGCCCTGTGCATTTGCTGCAGCATGTTAGGGCACGTCAGCACACAGTTTGGGAACTGTGGGCCTAGAATATCCTCACAAGAGTTTTGTCTTGCTTCTGCAAAGAAATTATCTTGCTTACAGCCCCAAATACGGATTCCAAGGAAGACACAGGAGCCTGTGAAAAAAATGAAAGAGTAAACTCCAGAGTTTCTGCACATTTGCAGCTGTCCGGTAGTTCAGGGTACAAGTTCCAGCCTCAGCGGTGTGTATTGTGAGCCCTCTGACTAGGGTGCTAAAGACAGAAGTCAAATGGAAATATAGGAGCTAAAGAAATAAAGCCACCCACCAACCTGCTTGTGTGTCTGGGTTAGCCATCACTAAGTGGCTTTCCAACAGAATGGCCAGTTATTCCACTTCCATCTTCAGAATGTTCACATTTATCACATATCATCAGTAGCATGAAGAGTCATAGAGTGCCATTGGCAGTCACCAACCAAATACCTACTTGCCCGGTGCTTGGCATTATGTTAACTGTCTAGGTCTAAGTTTCCTGTTTCTAAACCTTACTGGGCACATAATCAAGATCATATCTTTTCCATCCCTCACTCCATTCTGCCCTTCACAGGCCCAGCCCTTAAATTGTGGTTCAGTGTCTTTACAGTGTTATTTCAATTAGCAACTTTCAGAGGTGCCGCAGAGACGTGCTCTGGGCTATAGTCTGTTTATTTTCACACAGTTGAACATACTTTTTTTGTATTTCAATTTAGAAACTTCCAGATGCCTGGAACTGTATCATATTCTGTGGCTGTGAGACGAAAAGCCTCTGACATTTTCTTTTGCCCTTAGATGAAGAAAAATATACTACAGTTTCTGTTTAGTTGCTCATTCAGCTGAAGTCTTACCTTCTTTGACAAATACAAGTCCTGGGCTTTATTTTGAGGCTCTGGGACCTTCAAGGCATGAAGAGGTCTGTGGGTAGAGTCAGAGGGAGAGGAGTTGCTCCAACTCTGGGGAAGCTAACTTCTCCTTCAACTCTGACTCTGACCTCTGGCCTCTGAACTGAGCACAATAGAGACCAGAAGACCGGGAGTTGCGTGCATCTCTATCAGCTGACATAGATGCCCTGTCGACTCGCCAAGAAGAAATGAGCTCCTGGCTTCCCAAAGCTTTGACTTTGCCTCTGACTTACCAAGAAGACCAGTCCAGAACTCCTCTTCCTGCTGGTGAATAGCTGGAAAGCCCTCCCCCAACGCAAATGTACCAGAATAATTTTCCTGCAATCTCAAAGTTTAAAATGTCTGTTTTATATTTAAAGAATGCATCTTAAATATTGAAAATAAGAGAAATTGTTAAATGTTAAGGGAGAAAACAGAAATCCTACCAAGAATCTTATCAAGGTATCATCTTTCCTTCCTTTTTTTTTTTTAAGATCTAAAAAAAAAAAAAAAGTTGAACTCCCTGCATATATGGCATCCCAGCTCCCAGGTCCATCTGGAGTTCAGTTTAGATCCCTACACTTCCAGGGCCTCCAGGTCCAATGATAACATTGGACCTTATCCACCCCTTATCTCACTCTCTGCCCCTTTCTGCCCACACGACTGTCTCCACTCATACTCGTGAACAGTCCTTGCCAACTGTGTGAGGGCAGTTGCAATCTCCAAATGGTTTCAGAGAGGGAAAGCCTAATAAAGGTGGTGGAGAAGAGGTGGAGAGAGTATGAAAGGGCTCAAAAAACAGACACCATTTTAGGAGAGGGATAGCGTTTATATTCTCCAGAGCTTTCATCTCTGAACCAAGTTACAAATACAGGTGAAGGGACAAAAGAGCATTCTACCTTTTTTTCATGTCAGGAAGCTCACTCTACTCCAGAAGCATAGCAAGAATAGATCCCAAATTATCTTTCTCAAAACATTTTTGCAAGACTTATGGTAAGTGGAAATTCCTCCCAGATTTTGGCAATAGGGTAAGCTTCAGTTCTGGTTTTTGAAGCTGATGTGTGGGGGGGTGAAAGTTACTGGGGATGGCGCATCAAACTCACACCTTGGAGACAACGAGAATTCAATGATATTCGGGGACTGCTAACCAGATGCCATTTGAAACCTGAATTTCATATAATTCTTTAGTAAGAATTTATCTCCTTAAAAGTAGATAATGAGATATACCCCATGCAATTTGATTCATATTTATAAGGGTCTTAAAATCACTGAGGATGACACTGAAACTTACAAATGGGAGAAAGTTAGATTACATGACCTATAGGAAGGATTCAGGCTGCTCTTTAGCCTTTCTTTTACTCACCCATTTTACTCAGTTACTTATTTCTAGATAAGTATTGGGTTAAAAAATTAATTCAAACTTCTTTTAATTTGTATATGTGATGTGATTTATGCATTTTAACACCTTCCCATCGATATCACCTTGTTATCCTCCTTACAGGTAGGGAGAATGTGATAGCCCCATTTTACAGATGAAATTTGTTGTGAAAGGATTGGAGAGATTAAGTGGATTCTTGTCCCTCCACTTGTTAGTTTATTGATTATCTAGATCATTCATTCATAGATTTAGTCATTCAGATTTTTTTGTAGAGACTATATTTCAGAGCCTGTGCTAGGTTTTGAGAATGAATACAAGCAGTGGTGTGCTAATAAATGTTTAACAAGAAGCTCTGAGTCGGGGGTGGGGGTAATTTGTAGTGTGTGACAATTTTGTGGTATAAGTACTCCCACCATGACTGATTTGTAACTACCAGTATAACATCATTGAACTCAGATGTGGGGAAAGATGTGTATAATTTGCTCTTACAAGCAGTATGGCTGGCTCCAGTACACCACAGGACAACAACTGTCTTAGTCTATTTGGGCTGCTGTAACAAAGTACCACAGACTGGGTGGCTTATAAGCAACAGAAGTTTATTTCTCATAGCTTTGGAGACTGGAAACTCCAAGATTAAGGTGCTGGAAGATTCAGTGTCTTGTGAGGGTCCACTTCCTAGTCCATAGATAGCCATCTTCATGCTGTAACTTCACATGGCAGTAGGGGCAGGGGAAAGGCTGTGTGGGGCCCCTTACGAGGGGACTAATTTCATTCATGAGGGCTCCACACACATGACCTAATCACCTCCCAAAGGCCTCACCACCAAGTACTATCACCTTGGGCATTAGGATTTAACATACGAATTTTGGGAGGGCACAAACATTTAGTCTATAACAATAAGGTATAGAAGAGAGTTTTTATATTTGAGCTGTTCATAGTATTAGGCAAGGGGCAGAATTGTGAATAAGTATTTACAACATGAAATTTTATAAATGATGTAATAAAGGTATATACAAGGACCTGTAGGAGTCCTAATTTTCCTAGAATGGTTATCAGACAGACTTAATGGAGAAGATGATGTCTGAATTGAGTCTTGAAGAATGAGTATTAATTCCCCAAGTAGTCAATGTGAGGTAAGGGCTTCACAGGCTGGGAGAAAGTCATGGGCAAGGGCAAGTGTCCGTGAGCATGGTGGGTGCCAGGAGCTGTGAGTAGTTTGTTGAGACATAAAGTGGATGTGTCCTGAGAGTGTCTCAGGAGATGAGAAGCAACGTCACAAAGGAAACTTCGAATCACGTTAAGAAAGTTGGACTTGCTTTATCATGAGGGAACTGAAAGAGGGGTTTTATGTACATTTTTGGCTTCACTGACGTATAATTGACAAACAGGAATTGTGTAAATTGAAGGTATACAGCTTGATGTTTCCATATATGTATCCATTGTGAAATGATCACCACAGTCAAGTTAACATACCCATCACCTCACATAGTTATCCTTTTCTTTCTTGTGTGTGTGTGTGTGTGTGTGTGTGTGTGTGTGTGTGTGTGTGTGGTAAGAACACATAAGATCTACGCTTTTAGCAAATTTCAAGTATAAAATACAGTATTGTTAACTATAGTCACCACACTGTGCATTAAATCTCCAGAACTTACCTTACATAACTGAAAGTAGTTTTGTTTGTTTGTTTGTTTTTTAATACATCACTTTGCCTGAAAAATGGTGAATAGATTTAAAGGTGACGAGACTTGCGGTCATAAGACAATCAGAGGATGCCACAGGCATTCAGTTGAGAATAAAAAGGGCTAGAAATGAAGAGGAAAGAAGGGTTTGATAATCAAGAAGTAGAATCAGCTGGGCAGACTGGTAGAACAGATACTGGAGCCCAATCCTCTGGGTCCATCCCATTAAGCCCTCCTGTCTCTTAGTGAACCTCTCTGTCCATACAGTGGCCATTTCGGGGGGTGGCTCTGGCCAGCTCAGCAGCACTTCCTGGCCTCAGGTCAACCCAGGTTGGGGACTGTGAAGGCAGAGCCCGCCCCCCACCCCACCCCCAGCTGCCAACCTTGGCAGACGGTATCTTTGTAACTGAGTGCTGCAAAGGTGGTTTGCTCCCTGCTTCGAAAGGCCACGCAGACCCAGGGCCATGCTGCAGAGAACATGTGGTTGCTATTTCATTTATGCTTTATCATTTTTCATTCTGACATTAAAGCTTCTCTGCAGCAGGGTGAGAGCGCTGTACATTGTAAGGCGTAATGTGAACCGAGGGCTCCTGCTTCGTGCCAGAGGAAACGTGATTCAGAAACAATTTGAGGGCAACTGCAAGGTGATGTGGCCCAGAGAACCAGAAGCTATTGAAACTTTAAACATCATTTCTGGACAGTATAATGTGTTTTGCAGGGCAGCTTGGAAAAACAGGAAAACCCTCCTTGGACAATCCTTAGAGAGTTAGAACCCTTTAAATGCCATCTGGAGCAAATGTTTCTTAAAGAGCCCCGTGCCCTTGCAATCAAAGACCACAACGTTGAGCTGGAAGCACCTTCGTCCCATGGCCCCCCAAGAAAGCTGGGGTCACGGGAGTGGATGGACTTGCCCAGGGTCTCACATACCCTCAGTACAGACATGAGCCTCCTGACTTTCCCTACCCCATAGCAGGCTTTCTCTGCCAATGGCCAACTCGTACCCGTCTCTCCCTGCTAATCTTGAGCCATTGAAAGGTGAATTTTCCAGGGGACAAACCTGTCAAGATCTGAAAAAGAGAAAGGCAGCTGCCTATTTATTCTTGCATAGAAAATTCCGTCGGTGACATTTGCACGTGTCTCTCCACTAGGGGGTGTGTTCCTTGGCTGTGCCTCAGCGTAGTGTCGAGCAGAGTGGGTGCTGATAAATGCGGAAGGAAGAGTGGGAGAAAGGGGAGGAGGAACGATGGGAGGGGAGGCAGAGAGAGCGACAGGACCATGGGGAAAGGCGATTTTCAGTTTTGAGTTTTAACATGAAAAGGACAGTAATAAAGCATTCTGCAAATCGACGTGGTCAGAGATTTTAAAATAAAGACATTTTGTATTTATTGAATGGCTTCTTTTAAAATCTCAAATTCTGTTCATCAGTTCATCACTGAGAAATTTATGTTTTAGCCATGCACCATGATCAATTAATAGCAAAACACATCGAGAGTATTGGTAAATTCAGGCTTCAAATACCAATGACTCTAACCAAACGCAATTGCTACTCCTTTGTGGGGTCCAGAACACCTCTCCCATATTTTTCTGTTTTTTATAATATCCAGTCCTTCTGACTGTGATGATTCAGCAGGAATGGGCACAATATTCATTGTGATATGTAAAATGAAATTTCATAAAGAATGCCTCATTCTAGTTAAGTAAACTTTTAAAAATTTAGAACGGTTTTAGATTTACAGGAAGTTTGAAAGATAGTACAGTGAGTCCCCATATACCCTTGCCTACCCTTCCCCATTATTAACATTGTATGTTGGTATGGTTACAATCAGTCGACGATGTTGACACATTAGTGTTAACCAATGTCCATACTGTATTCAGATTTCTTAGTTTTTGACTCATTATCAGTTTTTTATCCTAGGATCCCACTGAGGAAACCACATGTCATTTAATTGTCATGTCTCCTTAGGCTCCTCTTGGCTGTGACAGTTCTCATCCCACATTTTAATAGGCGTGAATAAAAATTTGTATTCGATGCTTAAAAGTGGTAAATAACCTTTTCTTGCCAACATGGGCTTGTACCTGTAAACACATTTTCCACAAGTGTAAAGGTTTAAACATGTTTACCCTGTCACGGGTCAGTTAATGTCTATTTCTTTTAAATGAGATAAACACTTACTATACCCTGATGTTATAAACACATTTTAGAATGTACAGAAATTGATGAACGTGTTGATAAGGAGCAGTAAGCAGCATATATACCCAGTGATGTAACAGTTAATGTACCCTTGGTTGTCAGCAATCAAAATAAGAGGGTTTCCACTGCCAGTCATTGGAATGTGAGGCACCCAGAGTACCCAGGCTCCTAATGAGCATACATGCCCAGCTCCCACCAGAGTACCAGGAGCATTAACCCCTGCACTGCTCCACAGCTGCTGTCAGCTTTGCACACACTGACCATAAGGCAACAGAGACCAAGAAACATTGGCCGGGAGTGAGTAGAGGCCAAAGCAATGAGAGACTAGCCAATTCCTGCACAGGTGGGATGTACCTTATAGAATATCCTTTCTTGCCTGCTCACAGTTGCTACTTAGCTTGTTGAAGGAAATACATGGTGAAAGCTATTTAAGCTAAGTGGTGGCTGTGCGCATGTCCTCTAGGATTGCCCACCCCTCGAAGAAAACACTCGTGCTGGGCTAACTGGAGTATATCCTAGGGACCTTTTCTACCAAGGAACCAGAACTAACAAGGAAGGCCCTTTCCTGCACTACTTCCAATCTGTAAAGATGGAAACCCAGAAGTACCAGAATGGAGAAAGGAAGTTTATAATAGAAGCAAAAGAAGTTGGCACACAGAGTTCTTTGTAAAATCCCGCCCCTTTCCCCTATGTTATTGTTGTGTTTTCCCCCTTGTGAAAGATTTCTCTCATTTATAACTAAAGGGGTTCTGACTAATACATTTAGTAAAAATATTAACTACTTAGGCATCTGGCTTAATACTACTCTTTCTTATAGTACTCAGGGTTTTTTTTTCCTTCTAATATCTATCAGAATTTGTAATTATGTATGTATTGTTATTTCCCCGTTAGACTGTGTATAATGTGAAAGTGGGGACCATGTCTGTTTGGCTCACTACTGAATACACAGCGCCTAGCATCATGCTTAGAACAGAGTGAGCATTTAATAAATATCAGTGCATGAGTGAATGAGTGAGTATAAAAACTACACTAGATATCCAAGTTATTTTAATTATTGAAAGCAATAATGAACTTTCGATAACGTCCATAAAAATTAAATTAGGTAAGGGTATGGGAGTAGTTCTCAAAGCCCAAGGACTTAGACTACTGGTGCTTATGGATAAGTCATTCAAATTTAACATACTGGGTTATGTCACTGGGTTACTGTGTTGTATAGTTTTTAGGGTTTGTGTTTTATGGTTTGTTTTTGAAAATCAAACCTTCAGTCTTGGTCACTGTAGCCAATTAAAATGAGGATGCCTGCAATTTGGATATAATATGACAATGATAGGATTCATTTTATCTCACAGGGTAGTTGGGTAACCAAGTTAAAAATAAGATAGTTACTTATATAGTACCTTATACAAATACACTATAACAGTGTGAGAGAATAGAACTTTTACATGAAAAACACCACCACCTCTAAGAGCTGAACTGGGAAAATTAAATCTCAGTGGATAAGATAGGATTTCTGCAGAGGTCCCTTTAGGTTACAGAGTATCTTCCAAACCAAAGCAGAAAGAATAGAAATCTAACTGATGGTAGATTTGTGTGGTCTAGGGCATGGAAAGAAAAATTAGACATCCAAGTTGCACAAACATCATGGAAGAAAATATGTGTATTAGTTTCCTAGGGATGTACTAACAAAGTACTACCAACTGGGTGACTGATACAACAGAAATTTATTGTCTCATGGTTCTGGAGACTAGAAGTCTGAGATTAGTGTGTCAGCAGGATTGGTTCCTTTTGAGGGCTCTAGGGCAGAATCTGTACCATGACTCTCTCCTAGTTTCTAGTGGCATGCTCAAAACCTTTGGTGTTCTTTGGCTTGTAGAAGCGTAACCTGGATTTCCGCCTTCTTCTTCAAAGGTGTTCTCCCTATGTATGTGTCATACTGGGTTAGGACCTGCCCTGATGGCCTCATCTTAACTTGATAATCTGCAAAGACCCTAGAATAAAGTCATATTCTAAAGTACTGGGGTTAGGAGTTCAACCTAGGAATTTTGAGAGGACACAATTCAACCCATAACAAGACGGACCCACAGAGAAAGGAAGCTTCACTTGGAGATTTGAAAAAGGGGAACAAAAGGACGTTATCTGTTGCCCCTGCACAGTCCAGGGGAAAGAGTGCTCAGGTGCACTGGGCTTAGCGTTGATAGGTCTGTTTCTAAGGTAGACATGAAGGATGATCTTTCTCCTGCTCTCAGTTCTGACCCTATGCTTATGAAACAAAATTCTGGAAACTATTTCAGTGCTCCCAGTAGCAGAGAGCACAACTGACTGAGGGCATAAGCATTCTTATCCATGCTGGAATGTTAATTCTCAGTGTAAATTACTGTCATTGTCTAGCCTGTGAACTTGAGTTAAGGTAAAACAATCCTTCTGAGCTCAGTATCTCTAAGGGTCAATGGCTGGAACAATTTTCTGGGTGTGTCACATCCCCCCATACGACTCGGATGGCATAGTCCCCTTGTTTCCTCAATGCTACGGATAATGGAGCACAACTTTTAATGTAGTTTAAATAATATTTACTAATATCTTCTTATTATTTGTACATATGATCGTTCCTAGATATATGTCTCATTCATATCTATATTTCCAAAGCTTATAAAAAGGCTCAGTACATAATAGGAGCTGAGATTTTTTTCTATTGATAATAACAATAAATGTGCTAAAAAGAATATGGTTTCCCTAAGTTACTGGTTACATAACTTCTGTTAAATCTGAAAAAATATATGCTGCCTTGCTGCTTCTAGATTCTTCTGAGTTATCTCCCATCATTGCACTGGCATTTGGTTTCCTTGCTGTGAATTCCTTGTTTTTCAAAAATCCCCCAAGATCATATCTGGCTTTATCAGTCTAGACAGATGCCCTAGGAAGGAACCTAGAGGACGAGGCTACATCCTGTGATCCCATAGCACCCTGACCTTCCCACTTATTAAGACTCATCACACCTACCAACTATTTTAACAGCTTCGTTGAGGTATAATTGACATAAACAACCTGGACATAAATAGTATAATTTGATATCTTTGACATATGTATATACTCATGGAAACATCACCACAATCAAGATAAAGACATATCCATCGCCTACAAAAGTTTGTTATACTCCTTTGTAACCTATCTCTCCTTCTCCCATCCCCAGGCAAATCCGATAGGCTTTCTGTCACTATAGGTTAGTTTGCATATTCTAATATTTTATATACATGAAATCATACAGTATATGCTCTTTTTGGTCTGTCCTTTTACATTTAGAATATTTTGAGATGGTATCTATGTTGTTAAGTATATCAATAGTTCATTCTTTTGTTTGTAAGTAGTACTTCATTTACTTCATTGCATGGATATGCTACAACTTGTGTATTCATTTACCTATTGATGGGCATCTGGGTTGTTTCCTACATTTGACTCTACAAATAAGGTTTCTGTGAACACTTGTGTACAAGTCTTTTTATGGACATATGGTTTCACTTCTATTCAGTAAATAAGAGTAGAATAGCTGAATTATACAATAACTGCGTATTTAACTAAGAACCTGCCAAACTCTTTTGCAAAGTAATTGTCCTGTTTTACATTTCACACCAGCTTTGCAGGAGAGTTCAAGTTACCCCATATCCTTTCCAACACTTGATGTGACTAGTCTTTTTTCAATTTAGTCATTCTGCTGTGGTTTTAATTTCCATTTCCCTAATGACTATTGATATTGAGCATCTTTTCATGGACTAACTTGGATTCATACATCTTCTTTGGTAAAATGTCTGTTCAAATAATTTGTCCAGATTTTTTATTGAGTTGCTTATTCCCCTTTATATATTTTGGATATAAGCCCTTTATTAGATATATGATTTGCAAATATTTTCTTCCAGTTTGTAACTTTTTAAATTTATTTTAATAGTGTCTCAAAAAGAGAAGATTTTCATTTTGATGAGTCCCATTTTATTGATTTTTTTTTCCTTTTAGGAATCATGCTTTTGTTGTAATATTTAAGAAGTTTTAAATCAACCTATGAACATAAAGACATTCTCCTGTTTTAATCTAAAAATTCTTTAGTTTTAGTTTTTAAATTTAAGGTATAAAATACTTTTTGAGTTAATTTTTATACATGGTGAGATGTATTGATTGAAGCTTAGTTTTTTTTGTTTGTAGTTTTCCAATTTCTTGAAAAAATATTCTTTTTCCACTGAATTGCTTTTGTATCTTTCTGGAAAAATTAGTTATCCATATATGCATGGGACTATTATTGGACCCTCTCTTCTACTCTGTTAATCTATTTGTCTATCTTTACATCGATATTACACTGTTTTGATAACTTTAGTTTTATAATAAGTTTTTACATTGGATATCGTTAGTCCTACTTTGTTAATTTTTTGAAGTTGTTTTGTCTCTTCTAGGTCCTTTGCATTTCTACTGAACTTTAGAATCATCTTCTCCATTTAAAAACCAAGAAAAAAGTTAAAAACAAACAAATAAACAAAACCCCTGGCTGTTTTAAATCGAGATTGCATTGAATCTATAGATCAACTTGTTGAAAACTGACATTTTAAGAATATTCAGTTTTCCAATTATGAACTCAGTATATCTCTGGATTTTTTTGGTCTTTTAAATTCTCTAAATTCTCTCTCAGAAATGTTTTGAAGCTTCGGTATACAGAACTTGCAAACCTTTTGTCAGATTTATCCCTAAGTTTTTTATATTTTGATGGTATTGTGTGCTTTTACTGCAGTTTCTGTTTGTCCATTGCTTGTGCATAGAAACACAAGGAATATTTGTACACTGATCTTCAATCTTGAAACTTTACTAATCTCACTCATTCTAGTAGCTTTTTGGGGGGTATATTTCATCAAATGTTTTACATAGATGGTCATGATGTCTATGAATTTTAAAAGTTTTACTTCTTTTCCAATCTGGATGCCTTTTCTTTCTTTCTGTTGCCTGACTCCACTGGATAGAATTTTTAGTACAGTATTGGATAAAAGTGACAAAAGTTCTGAGTAACACTGAGAGCTCTTTCAGTGATCTCATCAACTTAGCTTTTATAAAGTCTCCCGGTTCCTACTTTCTGAGTATTCATTCTGAGGCCCAGGTTCTGTATTTGTCAGTAAGGTGAACATAATAGCTCTCATTAAGTGCCTGCTTCTGTGCCAGGTGTTCGGTTAGGCAACCTGTGCATATTATGCCATGTCATCTTCAACACAGCTATGTAGGGAGACAGCTTACACTGTGCCTACCACCGAGCGTGGTGCCGAAAGCCTCTTCATTACTCTTAAAATATTCACTTAAGAGATGAATGAATATTTTGTTACTATCTCTATTTCCCAAATGAGAAAATAGGTCACTACAGAGGTTAAGTATTAACAGACTCAATAGCAGTGATGGAACCAGGATTTAGATGAAATCTCTGAATTCAAAACTTGTAATGGAAGACCTTTCCTCAGTTTCCATCATCATCACCTATATGACTCCGTGGTTGAGTCATCTGTTGCCCATAGCCCCATGCTCTCAGTGATGGCATCAGAACTCGATAAGGATAATATGGAAGTCGCTGTTTACACCCATCTCTTTTAGCTGGAGGTTGTGCCCATATTGCAACGAACAAGTTGAAGTTAAAGAAAGGTTTACATCAGATGAGTGTATATTTGTATGAATATGCTTAGATTTTTATTTATCCTTTGAGGGGTAGATAAATATTCCTTGAAGGTTACTCAGTTACCACTGGAAGGCTTGAAAAGGTGCAAGAGAGTGAAAATCTGTGACTCTACCCCTACTTCAATCAGTGCAACATTTGTATCTATAGTATATATTGAAATGATACTTCAGACTTTACTTTGAAGGTGATAGATCAATAGAGGTAGGTAGACAGTAGATAGATGATACATAGGTAGATAACCGAAACAATAAAACCTTTACCAAAATTCTGCCTTAAATAAAACCCCAGATTTCGATTTTCAGAAATTCTTCAAAATGAAATGTAGAAATATGTCATTCTACAGCTGACTCAGTAGAAATAAAACCAGCATTGTGTGCAATTACTTGTCAATTGAACTCCTCTTTTAAAAAAATCTTTGTAACAAACCCTACCCAACCCCTCAATCTACCCTGGCCCAGTCCACAAGGAATAGCTTTCACTTGTCGTCACCACAGTAAGGCAAGTGAGAAACTATGCTGAGAAGGCACTGTCCCTGCCCTTCCTCCAAGGGCATGACTACCTTAAATAAATTGCCCCATGCTTGATACACACTTGTCAACCATATCTTTAAGCTTCTGAAGGACTGTCAACAAATGCGTGAATTGAGGTCAGGTTTACACATCTGCTGTCAACAGTCAGCAAATTGTTGAGACTGAATTTTTATTGCTAGTTATTAAATCATTAAGTGTCAAAGGTTTATTCATCCAAACTGTGCTCAGTACAATTCAATTTTATTTTTCCAAGGATGAATAAAATGTCTGAAAACCACAAGATCTTACAAAGCTAACAAATTATCACTCTTCTGAAAGGAACTCACAGCAGAGGCATGATTTATAACTTTAAGAATAATTATTTGTTTACAGATACCAAACTTCTTTGCTAACTAATACATACTTACTGACTTTACATTAACTTAATGACCCCATGTCCATCAATGAGGAAACAGAGGTAAACTGAAATTTACCATGTCTTACGGTAAGGTATATAAGTTAAATTGCTTTCAGCTGCAAGTTTCAGAAAACTACACCTCTAATTACCTTAAATAATAAGGAAATATATTCTTCCACATGAGAAGAAATCCAGAATACAGTGTATACATTATCTCATTCATCATACAGTCTTTCTCAACTGGATCTCCAGAGAATTTAGCCCTAATGCCCTAAGTCATCTACTGAGTATAATGAATCAACTTTTCTCCTATGCATCTAGAATGGTACTGTTAGAAACACCCTTGAGAGAATTAAGAAAATAGCCACCTATATCATTTTCTTTGTTCAGTGGTTCCAAAGAAGAACCCCAGTTGAGGAAAGCTGACAACTTCAGGGGGAAAAAGAAATTTTTCCTTTGACCCTTTTTTAGGAGTAAGAAAAGAAGAAGCCCCTGCACATTTTTCTGCACATGTTACTTGTCCAGTGGTAAATCCATTAAATTCAAAATATTTTTGCCTAATGAGCTTCCACAGAGAATCAAACATCCCTTGCATCTTGCAGTTCTTAAATCCCCAGTTGCCAATAATTTTCTCAGAATGGTATAGATTATAAAACAAGTGCTATGATATAAAAATGTGCCACAATTATTATTTCTGATTCTATAAGGAAGAAACATGCATCTGAATACAAACTCTAGTGCTCCATTAGAAGATAATACCATTTGTGGGTATTTTAGAATACTTTTTCTGATAGGTAGCTGTTTTGCAGCTGCCTATCACATAAGCCACAAGAACTTCAATATATTGAAAGATTTAAACAGAACTAAAAAAAAAAAATTCCCGAATTTGTCATTAAGGGTCATCTCTAAAAGTTGGCAACAGTGACTCAATTGCATATACTTTAGTAAACCATAGGAGTATATTACTAGAGATTCATATTTGATAACTTCCATCCCTGTATTTCATAGTTATTTACATATATATATGAATATCTAAATATATCCATCTCTCCACTTATTTATCTGACAACACCTCAAATGAATTAAGGTGCAGATAAGCTAACCCACTCTCCCAAGTTTAAAGAGAGGAGGATTTATTGCAAAATATCATCTGACTTACCGGATGCTTTGCAGAATTAAAAAGAAAGACTTGGGCTAAAGTAGAGCCAGACCAGTTCATAGATTCTTTTATTATCCGAGAGCCACTTACTGAATTGGGAAATTACTACTACTACTGCCAGCTTCAGAATAGGCTAAGTGGTATATATGTGTGGATTTTCTTAATACTACATTCTTTTGCCTGCCTTAATGTTTAGACATTAAGGCACAGTCCCATTCCTTTATTCCTTAGCTGTAATGGCTGTAAATCAAAAGGCGATCTAGTCCCAGTTTTTGCCTTTAAATTCCTTAAATTAATTATCTCCTAAAATATCCCATTCTGGAATCAAATTCAAAATGAGGTTATATGGATTTCTCTCCCTCAGGATCAATTTGTACTTAAACATTTTCCAGTTTTTCTTTCAACACTTAGTGACTTTTAAAGACATGAAATTTCTTGTTGTATCTTTCCATAATTCTTATTATCTCCCCCTCCACCCTTCCTGTTTGACAGAAGAATATTGCAGAGTTACAGTGTCAGGTGAAGGAAGAAAAATGACAATGTTTACTTTGCAGAACTCTTCACAATTCTTAATTTCCTTGGCTTATATAAACGTGACAGTAGGAAAAAGTTAATAAACTAAAGGATTTTCCTCTGTACCAAGAGTGTGGCACTTTAATAGAGTTTCCATTTAGAAGGCAGCAATTCTATAGCATCTTAAAGATAAGTAAAAGTATTTCCAACTTCCAAAGCTATTTCCAGTTGCTCATGGTTGGGCTATGGATTGAAAGACACTTAAAAATAGCGCTTTATTTAACAACTAAGGTTGTTCCTAGAAATACACATATTTTATTGCCTGTCTTCTGAAAACTTGGGATAATGCAACAACATTTATCAAATAATAAGTTTTTTAGAGAGACATATAAAAGGATTCTATCCTGGCTGTGAAATCTGCTACTGCTGACCGTGGGCAAATCTTGTTCTAGAGATGCCATGATAATTAAAGTATTATGTTGACATACCCTTGGAGACTTACTCAGTTTAGGATTAGCTAACTCCAGAGAACAGGGGATTAGTAGATACTCTAAAATGTAGCCAGTATTGCTACTGCTCTAATGTTTAAAATTGCTTTACAGCAGCAATGTAGGAAGTCTACTGGATTTATTGGCTAGATAACAAATAACTTGTCTTATCATCTCTGTGCAACTGAACACTTTTGGTATGTCTGACTAGCCTTGAAATATCTGTCATTAAATACTTAACCCAGTTTGGTGCTATTTTGTATTGAATTTGTGCTCTGATATATATGGATCGGGGTTATAGAAGAAAAAAGTAGGCTTTTGTTCATGTCATAGATGAGCACAAACAGCAGAGGTTCTCTCTCTTTTGATACATCAGGGTTTAGAAAATATGTTTCTCAAATACCCTTCTTTTAAAATAGACGAAAAGATCATTAAATTTTAATAATTCAAGATTGGAGATAATATAGTATTAAGGTAATGATATTAAGTGTTGGAAGCTGAAGCGCATATCACCTAAATAATAATTGTAAATTTGGTGACGATACAGAAGGCGAATACCCAGATTTACTCTTGAGAGTACACACACACACACACCAATAATCTAGGTTTACAGCTGCAAAAACATTAACACTCAGGAGTTAATCAACTAAATTTTTCTTATAATAACTTAAAATTAGGTTATTGGAACAACATAAAAAAACAAAATCAGTAGTTTCTTCATGTAGATACACAACTCAGTTTGAAGGTGATCTGGGATATACTCTATTCATCCTGATAATAAAAATACCCATAAAATATCCAGCCCAACAAGAATGTTCAAAGCACACGTAAGAACATAAGAAAACTTTAAGAAGAAATTTTAAAATGAAAAAAAGGAAAGTCATCTTCTGTCCCTAGATGGGAATATTGGGTTTTATGGATGTCCATTCTTTTTATAATTTTTATTCACCAGGAATAATAAACATGACAACTAGTTTGAAAAAATATACATAGTTAAAATCCTGACTCATTTTATATGCCACAATTAATTCTAAATTAATATAAAATTAAATATAAAAAAAGAAACTCTGAAGGAATCATAAAAAGAAATAAGTTCATAGGTACCTGATCTTGAGGTACATGAGGGCTTATGTGTAAAAAAAATAAACAAAATAAAATGGCACCCAAAGAGTCAGTAAACAACAATAAGATAAAAGAATAATAATGAAATTGAAATATTTTATCACAAAAATCATGTTCATCAACATATCTTATAGACAAAATCTACAAGCAAAAAACCTGGGAAAATGTTTGGAACAGATATTAAGCTTAATAACTTAATATTTTATATTTCCTTAGAACTAAATGTTAAAAGTTTCTTGGATCACAATGGGGGGAAAAAATGGAAATGAAGAACAAATTTTAAAATATCCAAAATACTTATGAAAACAAATTTAATCCCACAGAAAAAGTATAAAAATTTTAATGATACCATTCTTTGCCTATCATTATTAGTAGAGATTAAAAACACCTGGTGGGGTGAACATGTGAGCAAATAAAGACTCTTGTAAATCACCTAAATAAGTCGAAAATAGTTTACTTGGGGGCAAATTGGCAGAGTTCATATAAAGCCTTACGCTTTTTTAGAATTGCCCTAGAAATTCCACTGGAAAAAATGTGTACTGACAAATAATCAGAAATACATAGATATATGTTTGATTATTACCTGAAAAGCAAGCAAAAATCTAAATGCCCAAGAAGAAAACAATAGTTAAATAAATTGTGAAATATCATAAAATGTAATATACTCCTGGTTTTAAGAATCGTGGAACAAAAGAGCTTTGTACAATTTTATTAAAGCATTCTACAACGCAGGATGTCTGCATTAGATGGAAACAACATTTAGGAAACCAATAGCAACTTTCATTGCTGTGAGGTGGGATTATGAGGGATTTTTATTTTTTATACTATCTGTATGTTCTCAATATTTGTCTAGAACATATACTTCTTAAGAAAAGAAAACCTGAAAAGTTAACAGATAAAATGTAACCGTTGCCTCTACCTCCTAAAATTAGACTGGATTTTTTTATCTTTATATAGTGAAATAATAGGATCCCTATATGTCAGAACTGGGCTCAAGATCATTTTAAAATAGTTTCTAACAACTTGGAGGGTCTGTATTTTTCTGTAAGAATTAAATGTAACTCACACATTAGTCAGCTGTGCGAGGATATTTTATTCATATTGATTTTCCCTTTTTTTTTGGACTATTTCAGATCTCTCAGTGCTCTACCTTATAGCAGAGAGGCAGGAAGCTGGCCTTTGGACTGAAACAAACTGGGCTGAAACCTTGTCCCTGCCAGGTACCATTTCATTGCCTATAGGAAAGTTACTTATTCTCACCAAGCTTTTGTTTTCTCATAAGAAGAATTGGGATAATAACACCTACCACATGGGATTATTTTAAGGATAACGTGAGATAATATATGTGAAGAACAGATTGCAAGTGTTCAACAAATATTAACCATCATTTTCACTTTTAAGGGTACTGTGAAAACTGAACAGCTCAGAACTGTGTAATTACACTACATTCAGCTTCGGTTATAATTACTACGTCATATAAATGTATTCATTGGGCCTTTGGCTGCGCCCCAGCGTTAGGTGCAGCAGCTGTTTGGGCTGCATGAGTTTCATAGTTTATGGCGCCACCTCAGGTGGAAACTTTTTTTGGTTTTTCTTCAAGATATTTGAAGTGAGCCCAGTCCAAGGTGGTGGGAATCATGGATGGGGCAGGGCACCTTATCCCGTAGACCACACATTGGATGTGGAATCTTGGGAACTTCATGTTGCATATGGGGTGCTGATGAGTTGAGTTGGGCCATCACTATTGGGAGGAAAAATACTGTAGTGAGCAATAAGGTGTAAGATCAAGTACTTTTGAAAAAACAGCTTTATTGAGGTATAATTGATATACAAAGAACTGCACACGTTTAATGTATACAATTTGATAAGTTTGGATACATGCAAACACCCATGATACCATCACCACAATCAAGGGAGTAGACATATCAAAAATAATTGAAATCAGGATCTAGAAGGAATAGCTGAACTCCCACGTTCAGTGCAGCATTATTCACAATAGCCAAGATATGGAAACAATCCAAGTGTCCATTGACAGATGAATGGATAAAGGATGGATAAATATATACATAATGGAATATTAAGCAGCCTTTAAAAAAAAAAGAAGGAAGTCCTGTCATTTGTGACAACATGATGGAAGCTGGAGGACGTAATGCTAAGTGAAACAAGCTGGTCGCAGAAGGATAAATGCTGCCTGATTCCACTTATATGAGGCATTTAAACCAGTCAGACTCACAGAAGCAGAGAATCCAAGAGTGGTTGCCAGGGCCTGGGAGATGAGAGAAATGTGGAGTTGTTCACTGGGTTTAAGGCTCCAGCTATGGTAGATGAGTAAGTTCTAGAGAGCTGCTGTACAACAGAGTACCTACATCTAACAACACCCTATCACGTGGTATGGTGATCTTCAAGATCAAGTACTTTCTAAGAGCAAAATTCCATTGCTTAAGGAAGAGGATTTCTTGGTGCACTTGAAGGCTGGGTTCAAAGGAAAACTCTAAGCGGGGAAGCAGCAGCACGTGTTCCCTCCACAGTGAGGCAGCCCGTAGAGCGCTGTGCTTGGGGCAGCAGAAGAGAGAAGGGGAAAAGGAACCTCAGGGAAAGAGGAGTTGCTGTCTTTCTTTAAGATGGAGTGTAACTGGAAACAGCCTCCAGCCAAGGTCAGGGTCAAGAGTAATTGAATCCTGGCAAAATGTGCTAGTTTATCTTCCCCCAATGAACGCCTGCCAAACAATATACACAGTGTCGCACAGCGCCGGAGAGTGTCTGATGCATCTCCAGAGTATTTATGGGGACTTCTGTTTTGAAGATAGTTTCTTAGGTAACAGAGTGAAAACATGTATGGATGAGCTCTCATTTATCAGTGCCGTGGCTTCCTGTAAAAATTAAACAGCAAGAATTGTGACATTTTCTCCTGAGCAAAGCAAGTGTTTCAAAGGGACGAATGGGTTGGGAGTCCTTTGAAGATGGTGTATGCCTGAACGACTCAGCAGAAAGCCTGGCATCTGCATAAGTTACTCAGAGGTCCCGACCCCATGCTTCTAAGAGAGAAGAGACAACAGTAGCTGTAGGCCTGGGTGAAGCTGCTTGCTATGGTACTTGGAGCCCCTCTTGCTGGGGAGAACGCTGTCTTACTTTGCTTATTCCAGTCACCTTCCAATGTCCCTGTGTTTCTCAGACTCATTCAGCTGCTCTGATAGCTGGAAGCTGTTAGACTAGAAATTCTAGATGGTAGTGAGGCTTGAAATCATGTGCTTTTTACAACAATCCCTTTAGTTCTATAGCATGAGAGCATGAGCTGGTCCTCTGTTTCCAGAGAATGATTTTTGTCAGCAGAGAACAATCAATAAATGACCTAGGAACCAAGGAGAATGCTGACGGAGAGCAATCCAGAACACAGGGGACTCTGACGTAGGCATACAGGAGGCAGAACCAGGAGGCAGAACCAGAACCAAAGGAGGCACTTCCTGGGTAATTTAAAATAATTATTTAATATAACAAAATGTTTTCTCTTCTATTAGAATGCCCCCCTCAAAATACTGATGAGCAATATTCCATTGTTTGGATATACAAGTAGTTTGTTATCCATTCACCATGAAGGACATTTGGGCTAGTTCCAGCTTTCTGGGATGATGAAGAGAGCTACTGTAAACATTATATGCAGGTCTCTGTGTGACATAAGTTGTCAGTTGTCCAGTGTGAATGCCCTGGATTAAGATTGCGAGTTTGTACAAGTGCCTGTTCATAAGAGACTGCCAAACTGTTGTCCAGAGTACATGAACAATTTTGTGTTCCCATGAGCAAGATATAAAATTCTAGCTGCTCCCATACTTGCCACCACTTTGGTGTGGTTGAGGTCTTTTTAATACTATTTCAGACACTCTCATAGATATGTTTCTCACCTCAGTTTTAATTTGCATTTTATCAATACTAATGGCTGGTGATGATAAGTAGCATTTCATTCACATGTTTATTTCCCATTGATACAATCTACTTTGTGAAGTGTTTTGCCCATTTTTTAGTTGGATTGTTGGTTAGTATTGAGTTTTGAGAGTTCTTTGTGTAATCTGGATATAAGTCATTGGTTGGGTGTATGATTTCCAAGTATTTTCTCCTAGTCTGTAGCTTCATATTTCATTCTCCTAACAGTCTTTCCCAGAACAAAAGTTTTAATTTTTATGAAGTCCAATTTGATCAGTTGTCTATTTTCTAGATTTTTTTTTTTTATCACGTCTAAAAGATCTTCACCCAACTCCAGGTCTCTAAAATTTTTGCTTATATTTTATCTAAAAGTTTCATAGCTGCATATTTTATATTTATCCATGGTTCATTTTGAGTTAATTTTTATATAAAAATGATGTCGAGGTATTTTTTTTTGTATATGGATGTTAATTGTTCCAACACCATTTGCTGAAAAGATAATCTTGTTCCATTTAATTGAGCTTTTATTGTTTTCTCTTGGGCAAAAATTGACTAAACATTATTGGTGTGGGTCTATTTCTGGACTCTTTATTCTATTCTATTGATTTATAAGTCTGTACTTTTACAAGTTTAGATTATTATAGCATTAGAGTCAATCTTATAATTGAATAACGTGAATACTCCAACTTTCTTCTTCTTTTTTTGTTTTGACTATTCTAATTATTGTGCCTTACCATATAAATTTTAGAATCAGCTTTTCTATACAAAAAAAAAATCTTTCTCATTTGCTTGAAATAGTTGTAAAACTATTGCTAAATTTGACGAGAATTGACATCTTAACAATACTGAGTCTTCCAATCCATGAATACTTAAGTCTTACAATTATTTTGATCTTTGATTTCTTTCATCAGTGTTCTGCAGTTCTCAGCATGTAGATCATATACATGTTAAAGTTCTTCTAAAGTTATACCTACTTTTTTTGGAGGGGGGCTGTTATAAATGGTATTATATTTTTGATGTTGAATCCCAATTATCCACTGCTAGTATATAGAAACAAGATCGATTTTTGTGTGCTGTCCTTTGCTCCGTGACTTGTCGTAGCAACCTGTTAGTTCTAGAAACCAGTATTTTTGGGGTATATTCCTTGGGTTTTTCTTTGTGGAAAATTGTATTTCTTTTTTCTTGACTTATTACACTAGCTAAGACTTCCAGGACTATTTTCAATACAAATGGTGAGAGTAAGCATCCTTGACTTGCTTCCTTTCAATTTTAGTGGGGAAATCTTTCAGTCTTTCACACTAAGTGAGTTTTGTTGGTAGCACCATTTTGTTATAAGGAGATTATATAAGAATTTCAAGCAACAACTAGGATTTTTATTTCTTCTGAATGTTGTCCTTAAATGGTTTCATGAGTAAAAAAATGAGGAGTGGCAGTTGTCCAGACATTTCAATAGGAGTAACAGCTAAGTTCATACGTGAGCCAGTAAGGACAGCTGCCATCACTGCTACCCAACCTACAACAAGTATAAGACACCATAAATTTTAAGATGCATTCTGATTTTACAAATGTTAACAAATGTTAAAAGGTGAAAAATATGTATCTTGGAGCTGGTAACATGTAACTTTTTTTATAACAGGCTTTTACAAAAATAATCCTATTTCATGAGCAATTTCCCAGGTCATAAAAAATATTTATAGGCATATTATTTTAAAGGTGTCTAATATTTCATCATAAGGGTCTATCAAAACTTATTTAATCAGTATTGCCTATTAAAATTTTATTTTGTTTTCAATTTTTACTATTATATATGATACACTGATAAGCATTTTTAGCATTGGCTTTTGCATTTATAATTATATGCTTAGAAGTGGACTTGATCAAAAGATAATTTATCTAATTTTTAAGCTAATTGTCCTTCCAAAGGTATGATTTTATACCAGGAGAAAGCCAAATGATTCCTGAGAAAATGCATCAGTGCTGATAATATATACTTGTATTCTAAGGAGAACTTTGGTTACCAGATGATGAAATATGATTTAAATGATCAGATTTTTCTTGTTCATCTGCACAAGAGTAGAGTACAGGCAGGGGATTATTCTTTGTTTTCTCATAAAATTTACTGGTAAGATGAGAAAAAAATCAATTTCATAACAATCCTCTTTTAACATATTTCCATGGAGGAACTGTTGCTACAAATTGTAGGTTAAAAGGGAATGTTTACTGGATGAAGCATAAGGATTTTTATATCTGACACAGAGCAAAGTAATTTAATAGGAAAAAAATGCAAATTTTGAGTTGTAAAAAAATTGTAAAAATTTTATTTCTACTCAAATTTGTGAACCAAAATACTCCATTAACTCCATTCCATCACTATATGGGTAACTACGGGAAAGTTTGTTAACATGTCTTGGATAAGAATATCAGTTGTATTGGAGTTAAAACAAATATGTGTTGCAATACAATTTGCTCCAATGTTTAGCTTAGCTTAGAAACGGAAAATGTTAACACAGTAATTTCAAACTGTTGATACTGGTTTGTATTTTGGGGGCCAGCACTGAAATTGATATAAACAGAAAGTACTTACATTGGATTTTTAATTCATTCTATCTTGTGGTTAAAGCTGCTGGCTGTTTAAATGAGGAAGTAAGAGGGAAGAGATTAGGAATAAGTGACAGCCACATGTATGCATTTCTTAGTAAGTGTAATTATAAATTACATAGAAATCGAATAAAGAGAGGTACACAGTTTTAGAAAGGGAAACATATACAGATGCAACATGCTATTGTAGAGAAAACCTTGGATTGAGTTAGGAATCTGACAGTTACAAACTGTATGACCTCACATTATTTCATCTGTGATCCAGGGATCTCTGACTACAAATCAGTAGATAGTTGATGGGGAAGTATCTACTTTGAAATTTTTTATAACATCATAGACAAGTATTATTATTAATGAAGGGCAAAATACTCATCTTTACTACTTAACAATGTGACCTTGAGCAAATAATTTAACCTTTATAAGTTTTGTCCTTTTACCTGGAATATTAATATCTACCACCCTAAAGTTATTTTAAGGGTGAAATGAAATTATTTTGTGACAGGTGTGACATAAGGAAACAAGATTAGGACACTTTCAGACGCATTTTCATTATAGGTTCCCTTTATTTTGTTGACTTGCAAATGTTGGCCAAGCTCCTCTCCATAACATTCATCAGCTTAGATTTTCCAAAGATCACCAAAGGATGATTCACGAAGATCCAGAACCCTGTTGTGGAATGTGTCCCAAGAATCGTGGAAGCAATCTCTATAGGAAAAAAAGGTGTATATACCACACTTAGAGATATTATTCAGCTATCTCTAGGCCACGGGGTGATGTTAACAACCAACCCCTCACACCAAACAGAAATGAAGTTTTTAGGAAAAAAGGCTTCAGTTGTGTTAATGTCCTAATTCTCATGCCGATTTTCATTTTCTATTACTGAGTACTTCTTTAACACTTAGAGATATTAATACTTTTCCATGCTAGTTACTTTATTGTTCATGACTATTCCTGTCAATCTGGATGATTTTATTTGAACTGATTGATCAATTAGCCGTTGTCCATAATTTTGTTTGTAATTGCGCCGCGTCGATTCTTTCAAGTGTAGCCTCATTACCTATATTTCTAAAAATTGTTTTCTTCCCTTTCCGGTACATCACCCTCATAGAACCTACAAATGCAGGTTTGTGGTGCTAGGGTTAGGGTTGCATTTAGGGTTATACTTCACTCATGCAGCAGTGCTGCAGCGGTATTTGAATGTGTAGCCTGGCTAATGGGGCCGGGGTTCTGTTGGCCTCCATGCGTTTTGATTAGAAGGAAAGAAGAGGTCTCAGGAACCCCTAGGACCCTCTCCACTCAAAAGCCTTCCATTCTAGAGTTACATCTAATGTCACAGAATCAGATGAATACTCCTTCCATTATATCTCCTTGTTGCCTCATTTAACCTTTTAACCTCCATGTGTACTTAGCCTTCAGAAGCACATTGTAAGTTAAAATTCAGTAGACAAGTATGAACTGCATTGTTAGTATAATTTTAAATTAGACCCTGTCTCTGTTGCAGCCAAGACCTTAAGAAAAAAGGTGCCACCCCCATTCTGAAGGAAGGTGTGAAGCCACCTAAGCAGGACTCCCTGTGGGGTACATGAGTGTTACCCTGGCCTTGTCTTAAGTCCGCCCCAAGAGGCCACCTGGGGAGTGAAGAGGCTCAGCCCACAGAGACTGGAGGTTTTCTTACAGGTGCCCTCAGGCCGAAGGGCATTCTTAGTGACCAGCCAGAGTGAACGGCAAGGAGAGATCACCAGTGATGGGGGATGCTTCTCCAGGGAACCCACAGAAGCACCCAGAAGAGAAAGAACCAGAGAGTACTGACAGCGCCTGCACGAGGGCCAGTCAAATAAGGCCTGTCCCGCCATTTACCTCATGTCCCTCTCCACTCTCCATTTCTGAAGGGATCAAAAGCCTTGCTCAAGCTGGGGGAGGAACGGTGCAAACACAAAATAGAGAAGTAGAGGAGGAGCCCACCATACCTCCCTTTTTTCACTGCAAGGCCCAGCCTGGAACAGGCCCAAGCTGGGGAAGGGAGAGATTTAATTTTAAGTGAAATGAAAGGAAGAGTTGTTGGGTTTTTTTTGTTTTTTTTTTTTTTTGCGGTACACGGGCCTCTCACTGTTGTGGCCTCTCCCGTTGTGGAGCACGGGCTCCGGACGTGCAGGCTCAGCAGCCATGGCTCACGGGCCCAGCCGCTCCGCGGCATGTGAGATCTTCCCGGACTGGGGCACGAACCTGCATCCCCTGCATCAGCAGGCAGACTCTAAACCACTGTGCCACCAGGGAGGCCCAAAAGAAAGAGTTTTGACTACTATATATGATTGGACACTTTAATTAATGAAATATTACAGTTTTGTGACAAGCAGAAAACTAAGGAAATTTCACTCATAGCAAGTGACCAGAAAAGTCATGAGCTGTGTCATATTTCACAAATGTATGAAGAAGAATTAACCCTGCAGAGCAGGTGTGACAGGGCAGTGAGAAACAGGGTGGTTTTCTGATTGTACGCTGCCGTCCCACTGGTGCAAAGCAATGCTTTAAGCACCAAGGGCTGTAAATGGCGACCAGCACCAAGGATATTGACGCAAATGCTCCTGTCTTATTTCCCCCCCGTGGTGCAGCTCACACAACCTGAAGCACAGTGGTTAACAGCAAGCAAGATGGGTTAGCAGCATCGTGAAGAAGATATCTGCTGACTGTCCTTCAGCAAATGCGGGGCAGGCAATAAACCCATCGCAGGCACCTTCAGGAATGCCTCCTTTACACGGCTGTTCTCATGTGATTTTTTTAAAAACTATGTGTTGGTCTCAGAGAAATGATTTCTTTTGAAATGATTTCACAAATACCAAGGGCAAGACCTCATTTAGACAGAGCAAAAACTTCCCAAAGCCCAACGGAACATTCTTCTCAGGGCTGTGATTTCTGCTGGAGAAAAGGAGGTGTCTGAGATAAGCAGAGCAGACTGTGCTGGAAGAAAACAAACGTGTTTGTTGCTCTCCTGGTGCATATATTTCCTAATATAGTCCTGGACCTTGAGAACTCTGGCTGCCCCTGCCCTGGCAGAGAAACTCAGAGTGCTGTCCTGTGGAACCCAGAGACCTGTGCCCAGTGAGAACTTTGTGCGGCCACAAGTCCTCCCTGAGAAGGATGCTCCCGGGTGGCCTGGAACAGAGGAGGCGCTTCTTGGGTTCTAGAGGGTGAGGGCTATACACTCTCACATCCCTGCAGAGGCTGAACTGAATCATCGAAGACCACCTCACTTCTGACCCCACCTCCTGGGCCTATAAAGAGGAAAAGTTCACTGCATTGAGGTGCATTCCTAAAGACTGCTCTCCACTTAAATTCGCTGTAGGCAGTGGGATGTGTTCAGTATTCATGGACCACCTGCCAAATAGGAGGCTCTGCTGGGCACTGGGAATAAACGACAAGTCAAAAGGACCAGTGATGTAACAAGAGCAGGGAGGTGACGGCAATAAAAGTGGTCATTGTCTGTCGAGAATTTGTTTTTATTGAAATACACTTCCTTTACAATGTTGTGTTAGTTTCTGGTATATAGCAAACTGATTCAGTTATACATGTATATATATATACATATTCTTTTTATATTCTTTTCCATTAGAGTTTATTACACAATATTGAATACAGTTCCCTGTGCTATACAGCAGGACCTTGTTGCTTATCTATTGTAGAGAATTTAAATACGATAGTAAAATAGATTAAAATTGGGTCCACTATTTATTATCACCATGTACCAGTAATTCTAAGTAACATTGGTGACAAAATACCCTTCCCTGAAAAAAATCTTTTGTTGCTTTAAATTTCAAACAATTTTTGCAACTACTATAGGATTTTAATTATATCTTTATATGGGACATATGAAAGTATATATTTATAGTGATTTATTATTCATTTATTCATAAATATATTATTGTATTTATATATTTATACAATTCTATATACTTATGTAACTTTACATTATATATAATATATAAGTAAATGTTTGTTATAACAAATTTTTAAGTATACAGTTAATATATAATATAAAATATTATATTTAATATATAAAATATATATAATTTGAAATCCCACATATGTGAGCTTCAGATGTGTACATTTTTATTACTTTTCCTTTATTAAACATTCTACATAGTTAATTCAGAGGAAACCCTTGACACACATACATTCACCTACACGTCTTTATTTTGAAAACACATGCTTAATGGTTCAGAATTGTTGGAGCTCATTTGTGTCCAGCCTCTGTGATAGTAGATATTCTTGTGTTTAACAGTAGATTTGAAATAAACAATGATTACATCATGATTTTTGAAGACAAAGAAAGAATTTGAGTGATTTCTGTGACTCCAAGTTTTATTTATTTTAAAAATGTAAATCAGAATATCAGAGTGCAGACTATAAGGTGAGGTATGATCTTTTCATTAGTAAGTGCACATTTTGGTTCACTCATAAACATTTTACTGAATCTGAATAATTCAGATTGAAATTTATTTTTTAAAATAGTTAATTCTTTCAAAACTAAAGAATAAATCAATAAAATAAAACATTACAACAGTGGTATGACATAGTAATTATGCCTTTTGAGATCTTTTTTGTTAAAATTCATTTACTAGTTACTGGACAGTTATTTACACAAAATTGTTTTTCATGCTATAATCAAAGAATCAAAATTCAAATGGTTAGGTAAACTTAATAACTATTAAGTAGTTGCATTTTTTCATTTTTGAACTATATTATTAACTTTTTTTTTTCTGAATATGATTATAGACATGAATAAGATTTGTCACTGGTATTTTTCGGTCCTTATTATTTGTTTTATTATCTGGCTATAAATGAAAATAATTTTGTGATGTAGAGATAACGGGTGTAAAATGTTATCTTCTGTATCAAATATAGAAGGTATGCCACTGACCACAATATTCCTGACAATGACAAACGGTAAGCAGCTACTATGTGCCAGGCACTGTTTTAGGGCTACAGTATACAGCAGTGAGCAAAACAGACAAAATGTCTGTCTTACTTAAGCTTATTATTTAGCAAAGAAAAGTAAACAATAAATAAAATAGCAAAGCAAATTATATAATATGTTAGGAAGTGATAACTGCTCTGGAAAACGAATAAAGCAGAGAAAGTGAATCAGAAACTGCTTTGGGAGGGGCTATGATTTTAAATAAGGTGGTCAGAGTAGACCTCAATGAGAAGCTGTCATTTGAGCAAAGACTTGAAGGACGTGAAATACATTCTTACCCTCAAGGATTTCATAGGACAGAGTCATATGTCAGATCATTTAACAATCTCACCACTGTTTGCAGTGAAAACAAAATAATCGAGGTCCATGGAAATGACTTAGTTGAACAAAATTTAGTTCTATGTAGTATCATTTAGCTTTTTTTAACTGGAAAATAAAAATGTTTATATTTGAGAAAGTTTCAATAATCTGGATCTGTAGTGATGAATAACAGTAGATATTTTATTAGAAAAATCTTCAGTGAATACCTACTCTATACAATACATTTGGATAAGTATTGTTTGCATCTAATATGAACAGAATTCAATCTTTATTTCCAAACAGTCAAGCAAAGGGATAAATTTATTATGCTGAGAAGGAAGTGCTATAAACTGTACAAAAGCGTTAAAGTACTGTGAGAAGTTGAGGGAAGGTGGGAAATCCTTGGCAGTTCAGTGGTTAGGACTCTGTGCTCTCACTGCTGAGGGCCCAGGTTCAATCCTTGATGGGGGAACTAAGATCCCACAAGCCATGTGGTGCAGCTAATATTAAAAAAAGAAGAAGAAGTTGAAGTTGAGGGAAGGCAAGGTTAAACCTGGCAGCATGATGTCAGAGAAGGCTTTACAAAGCAATGACATTTAAATTGATTTTGAAACACACATTGATCTCTTTCCCCCTCCTCCTGCATTAAGACATGTCACATAAGTGTATTGTTCTCAGTAGAAGCAAAAATGGTTTTGGAAATCTAATAGGGTGCCTCAAAACCTTTTCAACATTTTTGCTCTTTGATGTTGGGATTAACACTCCAAATATCAGAGGTGTAACTTCTTCACTAATGCTAGTTCAGAATTCAGAACAGCAAGAACAAGTTCCCTAGAGAAGTCCTACAGATCCATTTTTGGAAGAGAATGTCTGTGTTTATATTTCCAGTTTATAAAACATGTACCAATCACTTGGCTTCAGGTCGTGTTTACAGAAGAGAAAAACACCCACAAAACAAATAAACTGCTGCTTGCAGTTTGGACTGACAGTCCTTGGCTCTCCCCCTGCAGGGGCACTAGTTTTCCTTGCCTGATAGAAGCCCCCATCAAGGGGTTTCTGTGGAACATCCATTCTTATAACCAAAGTTTAGTTCAGATTCCCTCCTGTCTGATGTGCTGACAACTGGTTGAAATTAGACCAAAAGAAGGTTCTCACTGAGTAGGTCCACTCACTAACTAACAAACCCCAGGTACTTCACCCTGGGGCAGCATCTTGCATCCTGGGCAGTGAGAACAATTTCTTGAGTCTGTCCGCCAGAGGGAGGTTCAGATTAATGGAGACTTTAAATAGCAGTTCCTATTCTGATGCAGTTTCTCAAGAGGAGTGTGGCCTTTGGAAACCAGTTTGTCTATTTTGTCAATAAATCAAGTCTTGCTTTGTGAGTCCTAGGAAACAGATCATGGGGAGATGCATTAGCTGGTTCCTTTCAGCAGTTAGTTTGTTCATGAAAAACAAAACAAATTGAAGTCATGAATATTGGCATTAAATCTGGATAGAAAGAGATCAGGAGCTAATGATACTGAAAGTAGAAATGTAAGAAAGGAAGTCTGAAGGAAGAAGTGTGAGGACTAACTGCACAGGTCTCTGAGTCAGACACAGGAAAAGATGAGGAAGCCTGTTCTCTGGGTAGCTCCCGAGTCTTTAATGTCAGACCGAGCAGCTCTGACCTCTTCATTAACTAGAGTTAGCTTTTTAAGCTCCTAAAATGCAGCCATCAGCAACTCCCCAAATAAATTTCAAGAAGTCATGTTTTGTGAAACCCTGTTACTTTCATGAGTCATTACGAAAATGTTGTGTGTCGACTGTGCCAGCTGTAGGGTTTCATGTGAACTCACAGTTCTGCAGCATTCGAGAACCAATCTCTGCTCTAGTCATTGCTGCTGGGCATGTAGTTAATTTTGAGTAATGGCCATTTAGGACCATTCAGAATCAAGCACAAGTGATTCATATGTAGCAGGGACCCAAGAAGTATTAATTGAATGAATTCATCAATTAAAATAATTTTCTTGTGCTAGAAGAGGAGCCATGTGTATGTGTTGTAAGGTAGTCACTGGTGTCTTTATGTATTTTTCTTTCTATTTTCTTCCTATAATGGCCCTAAAATTGTTGGGCCTCCTACCCTCAGGTGTCTGTGAATTTATAATCATTTACTGACAACTTGGACTTGCATTATAGATGGTTCTCAACTTACAGGTTACCTACAGGAAGAAATTCTGGAAGTCTCTTCCTTTCCATTTCCATGGATGAGTCATCTTTCTAATTCAGATGGAAAAAGATTCTAAATCTTGGCCTCTAGGACTCTTCTCCCATTAGAATGTAAGGCCTATGAAAGCAAGAGTTATGTCTGTGTTTTCCATTATTCTGTCATGTACTTATCCTAGTGCTTTGCACCAAATAAGTACCTGATAATTTTTATAATTTAACAGCAATTAATATATATTTAATATAATTTGTTGAATGAATAAGGAATAAAAGAATCAACACCTTTGTCAAGCACATCTCAAGTGAGTATTTGAGACTACTCCCCTACACATTAAGAAATTGTCATCCTAAATCCTATGTTCATCATTTCCTTAATATATTTTTATGGTGTCTCTATATATTCTTTGAAAGTATTTATTTAGTTTAATAATTGTTAACTTTAAATAAATGTCTATAGTTTAAATAGTTTATAGTTTAAATAAGTGTGTATAGCACAGGGAACTATATTCAATATCTTGCAATAAACTACAATGGAAAAGAATATGAAAAAGAATATATATATAAATATAAAATAATATATATTTATAATCACTTTGCTGTATACCCCAACCTATATAACATTGTAAATTAGCTATACTTTATTTTTTTAACATCTTTACTGGAGTATAATTGCTTTACAATGGTGTGTTAGTTTCTGCTGTATCACAAAGTGAATCAGCTAACATATACATACATCCCCATATCCCCTCCCTCTTGCGTCTGCTTCCCACCCTCTCTATCCCACCCCTCTAGGTGGTCACAAAGCACTGAGCTCATCTCCCTGTGCTATGTGGCTGCTTCCCACTAGCTATCTATTTTATATTTGGTAGTGTATATAAGTCCATGCTACTCTCTCACTTCATCCCAGCTTACCCTTCCCACTCCGTGTGTCCTCAAGTCCGTTCCCTATGTCTGCGTCTTTATTCCTGTCCTGCCCCTAGGTTCATCAGAACCATTTTTTTTTTTTAGATTCCATATATATGTGTCAGCATACGGTATTTGTTTTTCTCTTTTTGACTTACTTCACTCTGTGTGACAGACTCTAGGTCCATCCACCTCACTACAAATAACATTTCGTTACTTTTACGGCTAATATTCCATTGTATGTATGTGCCACATCTTCTTTATGGATTAATCTGTGTATGGAAACTTAGGTTGCTTCCATGTCTTGGCTATTGTAAATAGAGCTGCAATGAACATTGTGGTATATGACTCTTTCTGAATTATGGTTTTCTCAGGGTATATGCCCAGTAGTGGGATTGCTGGGTCATATGGTAGTTCTATTTTTAGTTTTTTAAGGGACCGCCAAATTGTTCTCCATAGTGGCTGTATCAATTTACATTCCCACCAACAGTGCAAGAGGGTTCCCTTTTCTCCACACCTTCTCCAGCATTTATTGTTTGTACATTTTTTGATGATGGCCATTCTGACCCGTCTGAGGTAATACCTCATTGTAGCTTTGATTTGCATTTCTCTAATGATTAGTGATGTTGAGCATCCTTTCATGTGTTTGTTGGCAGTCTGTATATCTTCTTTGGAGAAATGCAAATTTAGGTCTTCTGCCCATTTTTGGATTGGATCGTTTGTTTTTTTGATATTGACCTGCATGAGCTGCTTGTATATTATGGAGATTAATCCTTTGTCAGTTGCTTCATTTGCAAATATTTTCTCCCATTCTGAGGGCTTTTGGTCTTGTTTATGGTTTCTTTTGCTGTGCAAAAGCTTTGAAGTTTCATTAGGTCCCATTTGTTTATTTTTGTTTTTATTTCCATTTCTCTAGGAGATGGGTCAAAAAGGATCTTGCTGTAATTTATGTCATAGAGTGTTCTACCTATATTTGCCTTTAAGAGCTTTATAGTGTCTGGCCTTACATTTAGGTCTTTATTCTATTCTGAGTATACTTTTATATATGGTGTTAGGAAGTGCTCTAATTTCATTATTTTACATGTACCTGTCCAGTTTTCCCAGCACCACTTATTGAAGAGGCTGTCTTTTCTCCATTGTATACTCTTGCCTCCTTTATCAAAGATAAGGTGACCATATGTGCGTGGGTTTATCTCTGGGCTTTCTATCCTGTTGCATTGATCTATATCTGTTTTTGTGCCAGTACCATACTGTCTTGATTACTATAGCTTTGTAGTATAGTCTGAAGTCCAGGGGCCTGATTCCTCCAGCTCTGTTTTTCTTTCTCAAGATTGCTTTGGCTATTCGGGGTCTTTTGTGTTTCCATACAAATTGTGAAATTTTTTGTTCTAGTTCTGTGAAAAATGCCATTGGTAGTTTGATAGGGATTGCACTGAATCTGTAGATTGCTTTGGGCAGTATAGTCATTTTCACAATGTTGATTCTTCCAATTCAAGAACATGGTTTATCTCTCCATCTGTTTGTATCATCTGTAATTTCTTTCATCTGTGCCTTATAGTTTTCTGCATACAGTTCTTCTTTCTCCTTAGGTAGGCTTATTCCTAGTGATTTTATTCTTTGTGTTGAAATGGTAAATGGGAGTGTTTCCTTAATTTCACTTTCAGATTTTTCATCATTATTGTACAGGAATGCAAGAGATTACTGTGCATTCATTTTGTATCCTGCTACTTTAACAAATTTATTGATTAGCTCTAGTAGTTTTCTGGTAGCATTATTAGGATTCTCTATGTATAGTACCATGTCATCAGCAAACAGTGACAGTTTTGCTTCCTTTCCAATTTGGACTCCTTTTATTTCTTTTTCTTCTCTGATTGCTGTGGCTAGAACTTCCAAAACTATGTTGAATAATAGTGGTGAGAGTGGACAACCTTGTCTTGTTCCTGATCTTAGTGGAAATGGTTTCAGTGTTTCACCATTGAGAATGATGTTGGCTGTGGGTTTGTCATATATGACCTTTATTATGTTGAGGTAAGTCCCCTCTATGCCTACTTTCTCAAGGGTTTTTATCATAAATGGGTGTTGAATTTTGTTGATAGCTTCTTCTGCACCTATTGAGATGATCATATAGTTTTTCTCTTTCAATTTGTTAATATGGTGTATCACATTGTTTGATTTGCGTATATTGAAGAATCCTTGCATTCCTGGGATAAACCCCACTTGATCATGGTGTATGATCCTTTTAATGTGCTGTTGGATTCTGTTTGCTAGTATTTTGTTGAGGATTTTTGCATCTATGTTCATCAGTGATATTGGCCTGTAGTTTTCTTTCTTTGTGACATCTTTGTCTGGTTTTGGTATCAGGGTGATGGTGGCCTCATAGAATGAGTGTGAGAGTGTTCCTCCCTCTGCTATATTTTGGAAGAGTACGAGAAGGATAGGTGTTAGTTCTTCTCTAAATGTTTCATAGAATTTGCCTGTGAAGCCATCTGGTCCTGGGCTTTTGTTTGTTGGAAGATTTTTAATCACAGTTTCAATTTCAGTGCTGGTAACTGGTCTGTTTATATTTTCTATTTCTTCCTGGTTCAGTCTTGGAAGGTTGTGCTTTTTGAAGAATTTGTCCATTTCTTCCAGGTTGTCCATTTTACTGGTATACAGTTGCTTGTAGTAATCTCTCATGATCCTTTGTATTTCTGCAGGGTCAGTTGTTACTTCTTCTTTTTCATTCCTAATTCTGTTGATTTGAGTTTTCTCCCTTTTTTTCTTCATCAGTCTGGCTAATGGTTTATTTTTTTATGTCAAAGAACCAGCTTTTAGTTTTATTGATCTTTGCTATAATTTTCTTCATTTCTTTTTCATTTATTTCTGATCTAATCTTTATGATTTTTTTCTTTCTGCTACCTTTGGGTTTTTTTTGTTCTTCTTTCTCTAACTGCTTTAGTGTAAGGTTAGGTTGGTTATTTGAGATTTTTCTTGTTTCTTGAGGTAGGATTGTATTGCTATAAACTTCCCTTTTAGAACTGCTTTTGCTGCATCCCATAGGTTTGGGTCATCATGTTTTCACTGTCATTTGTTTCTAGGTATTTTTTGATTTCCTCTTTGATTTCTACAGTGAGCTCTTGGTTATTTAGTAGTGTATTGTTCAGCCTCCATGTGTTTGTATTTTTTACAGTTTTTTTCTTGTAATTGATATCTAGTCTCATAGTGTTGTGGTCAGAAAAGATACTTGATATGATTTCAATTTTCTTAAATTTACGAAGGCTTGATTTGTGACCTAAGATATGGTCTATCCTCGAGAATATTTCAGGCATACTTGAGAAGAAAGTGCATTCTGTTGTTTTGGATGGAATGTCCTATAAATATCAATTAAGTCCATCTTGTTTAATGTGTCTTTTAAAGCTCTGTTTCCTTATTTATTTTCATTTTGGATAATCTGTCCATTGGTGAAAATGGGGTGTTAAAGTCCCCTACTATTATTGTGTTACTTTCAATTTCCCCTTTTATGGTTGTTAGCATTTGCCTTATGTATTGAGGTGCTCCTATGTTGGGTGCATAAATATTTACAATTGTTATATCTTCTTCTTAGATTGATCCCTTGATCATTATGTAGAGTCCTTTGTCTATTTATTTTAAACTGTATTTGGTCTGATATGAGAATTGCTACTCCAGATTCTTTAAATTTCCATTCGCATGGAACATCTTTTTCCATCCCCTCACTTTCAGCCTGTATGTGTCCCTAGGTCTGAAGTGGGTCTCTTGTAGACAACATATATACGGATCTTGTTTTTGTATCCATTCAGACAGTCTATGTCTTTTGGTTGGAGCATTTAATCCATTTACATTTAAGGTAATTATCAATATGTATGTTCCTGTTACCATTTTCTTAGTTGTTTTGGGTTTGTTTTTGTAGGTCTTTTCCTTCTCTTGTGTTTTCTGCCTAGAGAAGTTCCTTTAGCATTTGTTGTAAAGCTGGTTTTGTGGTGCTGAATTCTCTTAGCTTTTGCTTGTCTGTAAAGGTTTTAGTTTCTCCATCGAATCTGAATGAGATCCTTGCTGGGTAGAGTAATCTTGGTTGTAGGTTTTTCTCTTTCATCACTTTAAATATGTCCTGCCACTCCCTTCTGGCTTGCAGGGTTTCTGCTGAAAGATCAGCTGTTAACCTTATGGGGATTCCCTTGTATGTTAGTTGTTATTTTTCCCTTGCTGCTTTTAATATTTTTTCTTTGTATTTAATTTTTGATAGTTTGATTAATATGTGTCTTGGAGTGTTTCTCCTTGGATTTATCCTGTATGGGACTCCCTGTGCTTCCTGGACTTGATTGACTATTTCCTTTCCCATATTAGGGAAGTTTTCAACTATTATCTCTTCAAATATTTTCTCAGTCCCTTTCTTTTTCTCTTCTTCTGGGACCCATATAATTCGAATGTTGGTGCATTTAATGTTGTCCCTGAGGTCTCTGAGACTGTCCTCAATTCTTTTCATTCTTTTTTCTTTATTGTGCTCTGCAGTAGTTATTTCCAGTATTTTATCTTCCACGGCACTTGTCCATTCTTCTGCCTCACTTATTATTGATTCCTTCTAGAGAATTTTTAATTTCATTTATTGTGTTGTTCATCATTGTTTGCTCTTTAGTTTTTCTAGGTCCTTGTTAAATGTTTCTTGTATATTCTGCATTCTATTTCCAAGATTTTGGATCATCTTTACTATCATTACTCTGATTTCTTTTTCAGGTAGACTGCCTATTTCCTCTTCATTTGTTTGGTCTGGTGGGATTTTACTTTGCTCCTTAATCTGCTGCATATCTCTCTGTCTTCTCATTTTGCTTAACTTACTATGTTTGGGGTCTCTTTCTTTCAGGCTGCAGGTTTGTAGTTCCTGTTGTTTTTGTTGTCTGCCCCCAGTGGGTAAGGTTGGTTCAGTGGGCTGTGTAGGCTTCCTGGTGTAGTGGACTGGTGCCTGTGTTCTGGTGGATGAGGCTGGACCTTGGCTTTCTGGTGGGCAGGATCACATCCAGTAGTGTGTTTTGGGGTGTCTGTGACCTTATTATGATTTCAGGCAGCCTCTCTGCTAATGGGTGATATTGTGTTCCTGTCTTGCTAGTTGTTTGGCATGGGGTGTCCAGCCCTGGAGCTTGCTGGTCATTGAGTGGAGCTGGGTCTTAGCATTGACACGAAGACCTCTGGGAGAGCTCTCACTGATTGATATTACATGGGGCCGGGAGGTCTCTGGTGGTCCAATGTCCTGAACTCAGTCTCCCACCTCAGGGGCTCAGGCCTGACACCCGGCCAGAGCACCAAGACCCTGTCGGCCACATGGCTTACATGTAAATGTGTTAAATTCTCCCATCCAAAGGCACAGGGTGGCCGGCCTTCTGTGCCCTGCTCAGTCTTCCAGCCGGGCATTGTCCCTGGGCCTTGTCGATATGGAGAGCCTGCTTTGGATCCAGGTCCAGCTGCATTCCCTAGCCTCTAGAAGAAACTAGCTATACTTTAATTTTAAAAAATGGTCAAGGGACTTGCCTGTTGGCACAGTGGTTAAGAATCTACCTGCTAACGCAGGGGACACAGGTTCGAGCCCTGGTCTGGGAAGACAAATGAACAAGCATTTGATGCCTTACATTTCTCACCTGTAAAATGGGCATGATAATAAAACAATCATAGTGTATATCCAACAGAATTTCTATAAGTTCTTTGTCTGCTTTGTCGTTTGCTTCTCCCTCAATGTCAGGTTCTTAGATTATGCTCCTCCCATCCCTGTGCCTGCCTCTAACGTGGTGTGTATCAAATTCATGCTGGCTTGCTATTTAATATTTTTGACTGTTAGAAAATAATTCTAATATTATGATAATGATAATAATACCTAACAATTACTAGACAGTGTGTCAAAGACTGTGATAAGCATGTTACAGATGTTACCTCATTTAATCCTCATAACCATTTTATGTAGTAGATACTATTATTATTATTTATGTGTGTCCTCTAGAAGAGTGATCAGCAAACTTTACCTGTAAAGAGCCAAACAGTAAATATTTTAGGTCTTAAGAACTATCAGTCTCTGCAGTTACTCAACTCTTTGCCATTGTAGAGTGCAAGCAGAAAGCAAATGTGAGAATGAACAGTCCAGTAAAGCTATTTACAAAAACAGGTCATGGCACACATTTGGCTTGTGGGCTGTAGAGCGCCTACCCTAGAGCATGGCCACATATGCAAGACTGGGAGCCACATCGCAAAATGCTATCATGTCTATAGGTTTACCATAAGAATTGACATGATTTTCTAGAACCTCTTACTGGAACACATGCTCTTCACTTAAATTTAGCAAATATTTATTGAGTACCCAGGGTATGCTAAGCACTACCCCAGGGGCCAAGGACTCAAATAAATCAGGTCATATCCTCTGCCCTCTAGTCTCAGAGACTAGCAATAGGAAGATCAGGTAGACAAACAATGGAACTCAGCAAATGCTATGATAGAAATATACAGCCAGTGCCACGAGACACAGACAGGTGACTCCATCAGTTCACAGATCTCACCAGCACCAGGTACTTACTATGTTAGGCTCAGGGATGGATATACGATACAGCAGAACAGACACAACCCACACCCTCATGTACTGACAGCCAAATGGGAAAACTCTCGTTTCAACTAATAATTTAGTAAATATTTACAGTTGTGCAAAGTGCTGAGAAGTACCAAGTACGAGGAGAGCATATGAACATGTGGAATCTGGGAACAGGGAATTTGACTTGATTATGAGGTGGGGGGACATGAACTGAAAGGTGAATTAAGGCCAGACCAGAAGAGCTTGAACACCAAGTTAAGGAATTTGGACTTTATTCTGGAGATACCTGGTAGGCATCAAAGATTATTGAACAGGTGAATGACAAGACTAGTCCTTTTGAAAGAAAACTCTGGCAACCATATGCAGAGTATATTGAAAGGAGAGAGAGCCGAGGCCAACAGCCTCAGCCTCATCATGGCCTTGTGGGAAACCATGTAATGAATGCATGAAGATGGCAGGAGGGAAGACTATTGAATAAACCCCAAATGAGATGCAGATACTCCCTGTACAGGCTTTAAATATTTTTTAATAGCATATTAACTTTCTGTATAATTTTTGATATGGCAGTGGGATGTCAGTTATCTGTAAATTACATCATCGTTTGCTAAAATGCACTGGGCTAAACCTTGAGTCTTTCAAGTATTTAAACACAATACCTGCTATTTATTTGCCTGTTAATTTTCTTAGAATCTGCTTTCTACATGTATAGTTCAAAAGCAAAATGATCATTATCAGTCAGTGTGATTACAGAGTGCAAGGTCGTGGCATTCACATGTGTGAGAGTTCTCCCATGACCTGCTTATTTGTTGCTCTGGACCAACTACTTTATAAAAAGTATGCCAATCATGTATTCTCCCTGCTCTGTAAGAATTCTAAAGGCAGTTTTCTCATTCAGTGGCTTCACCATAGAATGGATCCCTCAAATTCAACTCTAGGAGTTGACATTGGACCCTTCTCTTTCTATATCTAGTTACCAAGTCCAGTTGAGGCTCTGTTCAAACTTATCTCAGATTTTAGTCTTTCTTTTCCATTGTCACTTCTGCCATGCTAAAGGATTAATAAATTTTGTTTGTCTGAAAAAAGAGATGGTGAGAGACAATGAGAGTGTTGACAAGGGCAGTGGATAAAAGGTCTTGGCCCAAGCAGTGCCAAAGCTGGCATCTTCCTGGTGGCACCAAAGGCTTCACTGCTGGTCTGTAGCAAAGTGGGAATCCCCTTTGGGAGTCAAAATATCTCAAAGAAAAACAGACACAGGAGCTGTGAATAATGGAAAGTCTTGCAGGGCTGAATCCAGAAAAGAGATGATGCCTGTGAGTGAGGAAGGGGCTACAGGTCCCCTGGGGCTCTCTTCGTGCACACATACGTGAACTGGGTATCCGCAGAAACACCCTCCTAACTGGAGGGCAGCTGATCACTTCTGCAGCAGTCGTTGGTTTTAATATCTATGTCCTAATTTATTGGACATCTGCAGAACAACCAAAGAAAATATTCAAGTACGGCATGGGCAATCTGGCTGCTTTCTGAGTTCATCAAATATCTCACACTCCTTTTTCAAATGTTTTCAGTTTTGCAAAACTCAAAATGCATTTTGCCAAACATGTTCTCTGTTAATGTTTATTTAGAAGGGAATTTAATCCGTATGCTGCTGATGCATTTACACTTAACTCATCAGAATGTTTTACTAGAGTCATTTGATGTCCAAGAAACCTTTTGAGTCTTTTTTATAAGCCTCTTCAAGCCCATTTTGCTTCGAAACAGGAAGTCGCCTGTTACTAACCATAAACGAATGCAATCCCCAGAGGATTTGGTTTCATTTAAGACACCGAGAGACCACAAGTTCTCAGCCTACCCTGAACTCCACAGAAAAGATTTTCTCCTGAATCTACTGAGAATGGGCCATGCACAGATGAGGTGCTGTTATTATTTTCCAAAACAAAATCCGTTATGAAGAGGCATCTTTCATACAACTCCTGGGAAAGACAGTTACCAAAGCAGAGTGCTAAATCATTGGCTTTGCGGGCTGCACCTGGTCAATGTAACTGTCTCCCACGATCCACTTACCATTCAGAGCTCGTTTGCTAGTATTAATAGAACAAATAAAATGGAATGGGAGATAAAGATACCAGGATAGTGATTTCTTGCTTCAGGAAAACCGTCCTGGGTTACAGACCAATACAATGTTCCCAGCCATGAGCCAGGGAACCAAAGCTGATATAAACACAGCATCCAAGCCACAGAACATGACTTGTTTAAGGCTTAATTCTGTGAAGTAAGGCAGGAAACAAGATTTATCCTTCTGGGAAACTTCTGGCATTTGCCTCGAGCTGGGCCTGATTACTCTCTGCCGTCCTCACCACCCATTACAGCTATCTGAAGGAAATCAATTTTTTTGCCCAAACTAAGGCAAAAGAGAAACATCTCCATCTGAGTCCCATAGAAATCCTTCTGTTTGACGTGGCATTAAACAATGGGGAGCGAGCGGCCCTGTTCTGTGAGGATGGGCCGCTGCTATCTTAGGCCTTTTGGCTGTGAAGGGGAGTGAAACGAGTTGGGCGAAAGCCATTTTACAAACATAGTAAAAATAAATTTACTACACTCAATAATTGAATCTTAAACTTGTCACTATGGCAGACTCTAAATTATTCCAAGAGCCTTCACTGGGACTTGGCAAAAGCCGTGGGTGCTGGAGGTCAGTTTTCATGTATGAAATCCAGCTTAGGTTATAACTGCACAGGGCTACAGAGTAAATGTTCAAAGGATGAATGGGCCATTGAGAAGTAAATCTGACTCCCCAGACACTTAAATAAGTCCTGGAAGGGTTTAAGCCATCAGTTTGGTGGGCTACCAACAAAATTGGGCTATTAATACGAGAGAATTTGAGGTTGTTAATACCAGGCTTTTTTTTTTTTTTTTCTGTGTGTGTGTGTGTGTGTGTGTCTATGTGTCTATAAGAGTTTGTTTTTTAACGTGTCTTTATTTTCATGTCGCTTTAGTTGTATTAAGTGCACTCTGATTGGGCAGTGAAAGCTGTGTGACTTGGTCGTTGGCCCACGCTCTGACTCCTGGGCACAGGACTGGAGTGTTTACACTGGAGGGGAATGTTCAGACTCTGACCCAACCAGGAGACATTTCGGTTAACATCTGGCTTTGCTTACTTGTCCTAAATATTAAATTATTAATGGACTATTAATATTAGACCGTTTCATTGGTTCATTTTTTTTTCTCCTTAAAATCATATTTAGAGACCACTTCCCTTAGAATAAGGTTTAAAACTCTCTCCTAGTTTCTTTCGGAATTTGGCATCTGTAAAAATCTTCAGGGGACTCAAGCAAAAGAATTACCAAAGTAACAAATACCCAAAACTAACCCATTCTTTTTAAGTTAGTTTGGGAAAAATGAATTTGTTCATTACTCAAAGTGAAGTGGTAAAAAACTTTTTTATTCAAATACTAGCATTACTGCTGATCGTTCATAAGGCCCTGAGAAGCCACCTGCTTTGGTAGCATATGTACCTGAATATACTGCCCAGAAATAAATATTTTACGTTTTTATTCATTTTAGTATCATGAATTATTTTTTGAATGAGGTCTAGACAGTCACAATTGCCTAATTAATTTAGGTGAGATCACCTGTGCTTCAGAGCGAGCCATATATGTATTCATTGATTCAATGCCAGTCTTCTCTTGCCAGAGTAGGTCATGGAAAACATCATGCCTAATGATAGAAATGGCCTCAACTGGGAGACCATTTTACTGAATTTACCCAGTTCATCACCACACACATGCTTATAATATTTAAATGGAACAGTTTCAGAAAGTACCTAAGTGCTTTGTATCATGGCATATGTGGTATATATTTCACTACTTGGGTATAAATTCTTAGGAAATGGTCCCCTTAGTTTTGAAGTGCTTTCCGTTTTCCAGAGGAATCCACAGTCTCCCATGGGTTCCACTGGGAATTCAAACTTGAATGGGTCATTTTGTCCCCATATCCGCCGTTCCTCCTGAGTCCTCAGTTTTTTGTTAATGGTACAAAGATACTGCTAACTTCCATATTTCCCAATTTGAAAGTGAATAAATTGTCTCTATTGCCTTGAATCCAAATATACTTTCAATATTCCGCTTTCCTTATTGGCTGGAACAAGTCAGGAGGAATTAATCCCTCACTAGCATTATGAGGTAGGCAGTGCATGTGCAGGAACTTTAACATATATTATGATTGTATGTGTACATACAGAGATATACGTGTATGGAATTCTATACTTTAACAATTGCCGTGAATTATAAACACACTCATAAAAGCAAACCAAGATCATTATTAACAAAAAAAAGTAAAAATAATGACTAAGTTGTATTTATTTAGGGCTTTGTGTTTTCACATATTTATTTCTAATCAGTTCTCATGAAATATTTATGATTATTCTCCTTTTTTCTTCCCTTCTGCTTCTCCTTCTTTTCTTACTTTTTCTTCTCCTCTTTCTTCTCATTCTTATTATCTTACAATTTTGCCAAATAATATTTAGAGGTTAAAATTACTTAGGTGGTGAAGAGTGAATTTAGTCCTTGAATCAGGTAGGTCTGATTCACTCAAGCTCTTTTCACCAAAACCCTACCTCTCTGAGGTTTAACCCGTAATGTTTTTGTAGCTATTGTAGGGAAGGCATTCTGGTGGAATTAACCCCTTTGTATGCATACAAACATGTGGGTCCTGTTTATGAAGAGCTATGAGGAAAAAGAAAGTCAGTATCTACTTTTACTATATAAAGACAGATCCTGCAAAAATACTTCATAATACCATGCAATCAGGGCAGCTTCTAGGGTGAGGCAAGAAAAGCATCTAGGGCACAAAGTTTAAGGAGGCATGCACTCTTGGGGTGCTACAAGTGCAAGACTCACACCTGAGAGCAAACGCCTCCTTCAAGATTTTCCCCCGGCACCTCACTTGCTCCCTCCTAGTCCTGGCCCTTCTTCTAGTTCCACAGAAATTAAAACCAATCAATGAGTGGTTTATTAAATATTTATTATGTGCTATAGGTTGAGGAAAAACTCAAAAACTTTTCCAATTATATTGCATCAGCTTGTACTGGAAGAAAATGTTATCCAACTGGAAAGATAAGACTTCCACATGGGAAACAGTCAAATCAGATATATTGTTGACTCTGTAAAATACCGTGGTCCCGTGTGAGGTCACAGATGTCAGATTCAGGACGGTGGAAAATGGGAGACGTTATTGACCATGCTCTCAAGGATAAGCCCTTGTGCTGTAACTCACATATGGGTGGGTGAGGCAGGACCCTGCTGGGGAGACTATGGGACTCCAAGAAAGGCTGACTGACGTTGGCCGTAGGAAGCCATTTATGTGTTTGAACAGGGGAGCAATGTGCAGAAAGCTCTGTGATGGATTATGCGTCCTTTTGCAGGAGTGGCCAGGGTGATGGATGGACGGTAGGTCCATCCAAAATAAGAATATTGTGTTAAAGTGGTTTAAATTTATTTTCAAGTGATTACTACTACAAAGAGGTTTTGATCTGTTACAGGGAAAGTGGAGCTGGAAGAAAGGAAACAGTAGAGGTTGAAATGTCCAAATCAGCCATCTTATTTATACTATTTTGTCACGTTCCCATTTCTCCTGAAGTTGGTTCCACAATGCACTTAGCCGTTGTTGTTGGCTCTGAACTCCTTATTGTCTGACCCACATGGCTGGCTGCTGGATCATGGGCTGCCTAATTCACGGAGCAGTTTCTGTGGGTGACTCTGGTATTCCAGACTAGATCACCAAGCCCTTCAAGGTCAGGGCTCAGAGCTCATTCTGGAATGTTCTATCTCTGTAGACTTTAGCAGCAACTGGGTCCATGAAAAACAGTTAATAAGGGTTTCACAGCTGTCTGCTTGGGAGAAAAGACATGGAGAGAAATTGAACTTGATTACCCAATGAGGAAAGGTCTGCGTTTGTTGTACTTTGCAATGTTTGGACTGATCTGAATGAAATTTCCAATGGCTAATTTCATTTCTAATCCTTACATGAGCCAGAAAACTCCACCTGCAAGGGAACCGTTTTTCATTGCCTTTCTTTTGAAAAGGCATTTCCTGTCAACAGAAGCTGCAGTAACAGGCAGGAACTGGTTACTTCTATGACACTGGTGGTTGCTTGGGAAGGAGGCCCAGGACTCAGGCTTCTGCAAAAGTTTTTGGCTTAGGGTCAAACCAGAATGAACAATTCAAGACCCACATGTCTCCTGATAGACAGATATCTGAGCTGGGGGCGCTGAGGCCCAAGACAGTTTACCAAGAAGGTAGAATTATGTAACCCTGTCACTCAACAGGGCTTCTTTCCAGTTCAAGGTATCCTGGGACTAAACAGTACACATAGCAACAGAACAAACTGAATGTGTACCCTCTTTGCATTGCTAAATGGAGCACACTCCCCGTGTCGATGCATAAATCAACAAAAGCGCAATGGAGCGATGCCTCATTTATTTACCAACGCTGGAGAATGGACTATTTATTATAGATAAATATTCCAAATAACTAAAGCCTATGACTTTAAGTGCCAAAACTTTTAAAAATGTTAACCAAGTATGATGAAAATCCTCTGAACATTCCCTACTGTCTTAAAGACTGTACTCAGAATACAGTTCGACCTTAGAAATGTTTGGAGAAAAAAAAATGGAAGAAGGAATGGACAGATGCACCATTCGACCCGATGTTTAATGCTGATGACTAATCAGGGAGAAACAAAGCACTTCTATACTTAGTCTTCTTTGCATTTTGAGAGGAGTCATTGGTGGACTGAAGGGGTAGTTTGGACACTGCTGGGGAGAAACTGCAGCCTTATTGTGGAGGGGACAGCAGCAGGAGAATGCCGGCGCTGCTGAATATATACACACATCACCTCACCTGATTCAGATCAGTTATGTCTCCTAGTAATAAAACAATATGAAACTGAGATGTCTTTAAGGAGATTGTGGAAGTCAAGAGGAGAAGTACCAAAATACTAGAAATAGAGCAAGTGAGCTAAATATCAATCTAAAGTAAAATTCTAGAAAAAGACATTTCTGGGCACGTGGGTAAGGAATGTCATCCTCAAGGTCTCCTTGTCTCTCTGACCTCATGTCTGATATACTTACAAATCCTGTGAGCTTTATGTGCACAATTTATGCACAACTTGACCACTCCCCGCCTCTTCTCTGTTCCTTTCGTAGCCCAAGCCAACTGATACGGTAGATGAAATCATTGGCCTCAAGTCATCACTTCTCTCTGTGTACACACTTTCGCCATGGTGTTCTGATGGGCAAAGTCTACTTCCCTGCCCCTTGACTCTGAGCACCATTGTGTGCCCTCCAAGAAAGGAAGCACGAGCTTGAAATGCACCTGTCAGTGGGCTTTCTTTCTGGCCTTTGCTGCCACATCAAGAAGAGTTTCCTCAGGCTCATTGGTACACTCTTACCTGAGGTGCAGAACAGCATCATGGAGCAGACCTGAGGGAGATGCCCATCACAGTCAGACCCTGCAGCTTGAACGGGGCCCAGCCCAGCTTGGGTCAGCAACCCCCTAGATGACCTGCGGGTCCTTAAGAACCAACGCTATTGTTTCAAGCCATTGCATTTTTGAATCGTTTATTATACAGCCATAGCTTACTGACTCAAGGGGAGTATTATTACATTATCCCTCAGCATCTCACCTTCCTTGTCCTGCTCTGCTGCAGACCCTGGTCTCATTGCTCTTGCTCCAGTGTGCCAGGCTTTAGCAGAGACCATCTCCACTGTAATGCTATAATTCAGTTTTTCTAAACTATTGTTAGTGCAGCCAAATTGAAAAAACATAATTAAAAAGTATGGGATATTAACTTATAACAAAGATTAAAAATATCTTAGACACATAAAGGCAATTTTAGTAACTCCTTAGAAGGGACAAACTCATCCTATGAAGGTTTTTGAGGCAGCTTAATAATCTTTAGAAGCAAGGGTTCTGAAGCTGTGTGGCCTGAGGTCAAAACATGGTTCCATCAACTTACTGCTGAGTGACCATGGGCAATTATGTAACTTTTCTTTGCCTCAACTGGATTCTTTGTAAAATGGCCATAAAGATAGCACATGCTTCATAAGGTTGTTATATGGATTAAATTAATGTGAACAGTAAATGCAAGACCTGGCAGATAGCAGGCACTCGAAGAGCTGTAAGTAGAGTTTTGTTTGTCATTATGACCGCTACTGATGTTGTTACAACAATTATTCCAAACTTGTGTATAGACTTTATACAGTCCTATGCAAAACGCTAGCAGGATTTTTCAAGAAATACTGAAAATTTTATAAAATATCTACTTAAATTCTGAAATCACTGACTACATCATAATCATTGACAAAAAGAGTAGATAATCAAACTATAAAAATTTAAATGAAAATGAGTTAAATAGTTTTCCCTGAAGATTAATAATTGTGTACTTAGGACACAGAATTTACAATAAATGTACAACTAGGAAAAATATTTGCAATCAAATATGACAGATAAATAATTAAATTTCTTTATAAAGAACTCATTCAGCTTATCTTAAAATGTAAAAATATAATTCACAGAAGAAAAAATACAAACGACTGAAAAGTATTTTTAACTGTACCAGTTTTATGAACAAGCAAAGAAATGTAAATTAACAAATAATCCTATTTCCTTTCTTGCAAATCAAAATAATTGTAATAATAATAACAATAATAATAGTGAATAAGAGGAGAAAGATGAGGGGACTCAGTGTAGACAAGGGTGTGATAAGTTAGAGGCACTCGTGTCCTGCTTCTACGAATAGATATTGGAGCAATACTAAATTTTTAACAATGTATAATTTTTATATGTTTATTATTTTATATAATTTTTAAACAATTTAAAAATATTTTTAAATGTCCCCTCTACTAATTTTACTTCTGAGACTCTAAGGGAAGAATCAGAAATGTAGATGACAAGGAATGTACAAAAATAGAAAAGAAAGCATTATTTACAGACATGAAAAGAATATGAATGAGGGATATTGTTAAATAAACTGTGGTTTATTTATATAAATGGATCTTATGCAGCCTTTCAAATGGTATTGAGAGAGTTTTAGAAATACGTTTGTCATATTTTGTTGTAACAATAAGGTGTCATATCATTTAGACAGTACTGTTTTAAGCGTATAAATATTATAGAAAAAAACAACTAAATGTGTTAACCTTAACACCTCTTCTACTGTTACATATATTTAAAATATCTGTTTCTGGAATTTTCTGGCAGTTCAGTGATTAGGACTCCACACTTCCACTTCAGGGGGCACGAGTTCATTGCGTGGTTGGGGAACTAAGATCCCTGCATGCCGTGCGGCATGGCCAAAATAATAAATAAATAAAAATTCTGTTTATGTATTTTTAAATTTTTAACTGTGACCAAAAAACCCATGTAACATGAAATTCATCAGCTTAAGCATTTTTACATGAACAGGTCAAAAATGTTAAGTATATTTACATTGTTGTATAACAGATCACCAGAACTAATTCATTTTTCAAAACTGAAACGCTATATCCATTTAACAACTCCTCACTTCTCTCTCCGCCCAGCCTCTGATAACCAGCATTCTACTTTCTCTTTGACTATTTTAGATACCTCATTTAAGTGGAATCATACAGTATTTGTCTTTTTGTGACTGACTTATTTCACTTATATAATGTCCTCAAGGTCCATCCATGTTGAGTATGTGACAGGATTTCCTTCGTTTATAAGGTTGAATATTATTGCATTGTACATATAGACCATGTTTTATTTGTCCGTCCATCAAGGGACATTTGGGTTGCTTCCACTTATTGGCCACTGTGAATAATGTTTTCATGAACATGGGTGTTCAAGTGTCTCTTCAAGACTCTGCTTTCAATTCTTTTGGATATATACACCCAGAAGTGGGATTGATGGATCACATGGTAGTTCTATTTTGAATTTTTTTAAGGAATCACGATACTGCTTTCCATACCAGTTGTACCATTTCACAGCCCCACCAACAATGAACAAGGGTTCAAATTTCTCCACATCTTTGCCAGCACTTGTTCTTTTCTCTCATCCTAACAGATGTGAGATGGTATCTCATTGTGGTCTTGATTTGCATTTCTCTAACAACTTTTGATGTTAAGTATCTTTTCATACACTTGTTGGCTCTTTATGTATTTTTGAACATGTCGAAGTGTTTATCATTAACATGTATTACTTTTGTATCAAACAAACAAAACACTATGAACACAATTAGGATCAGTTTTGCCTCCAGTTTTGTGACATTAGCAAGAGCAAAAAAGCTTTCTTTTCCTAGGTCCCCAAATCCCCACTTGTGAAATAAGGAGACTAGACTAGTTAACCCCACATATGACTTCTTTTGTTGTTGTTGTTGTTGTTGTTGTATGCAGGCCTCTCACTGTTGTGGCCTCTCCCGTTGCGGAGCACAGGCTCCGGACGTGCAGGCTCAGCGGCCATGGCTCACGGGCCCAGCCGCTCCGCGGCATGTGGGATCCTCCCGGACTGGGGCACGAACCCGTGTCCCCTGCATCGGCAGGCCGACTCTCAACCACTGCGCCACCAGGGAAGCCCATGACTTCTTTTTAATAAAGGAAATAATCTTTCTTTCCTCATTTTCTTCAGTGTTGTGAAAGTAGTTACATTTATAAATCTCCTAAATTTTGAAATGATTCTGAGAACAGGTGAATGGGTAAACTGATGATTTGGTCGTAGTTTTTTCAGAATTTCTTCTTCATTTAACATTTTCAGTGCTCCAGCTCTGTAGAAAGCGTTAGACCAGGGGCCAAGAATACAGAGATAATGCAGTCTGGACCCTGCCTTGTTAAGTTACAAGTCTATTTGGAGAGGCAAGCTTATAAGTAAATAATTACAATGCAACTTTTGAAGCTGATACAATAATACATGTAAAAATAAGGTTCACTGGTGTTACAAAGCAGACATCTGCTTCTAGGATGCTAAAAACGTGAAGACTCATCTCATAGTGGGAAAAAACTCGTAATAGCTGTCCCCCAGACCTTGGTGTTTACAAAATCCATGGCATTCAATTTAGTGAAAAGAAATGTAATATTTACCCAGCAAAGACAAAGCAGAATTTCCATGAGTATTTAACCATTACATTTTTTTTAAACTAACAAATGGCTAAAATGTTTTCCATTCAATCAAATGGTATTTTAGAAATTGTGGTCTACACAAAGGATGTCTCTTGCTGGGCAGAGTAATATAATACATTCTGTGTGGAGTAGGAAACTTTAATGATATATGCAGTTTTGTTATTAAAACTGAGTTATATATTTTGCTCTGCTCTGGAAAATTGTGACCCAGTATAACATATCTTCACATTGTTTATAACTTGAGGAAAATCAACATTTTGGGTTCCCAGTTCACACAGTAGGAATTACATTTGTTTTGGCCAAATATAATTTATATAACTGCAAGGAACAATAAAACATGAACTCTACAGTGTTTTCTTACCTAAAAATAATATAGACCTTGTAAAATTGAAGAGATTATTATTATAAAGGAAAAGACAGTAACTTAAAAGGCTGAAGCTCATTTTACAACACTCTTTAATGCCTGTGCAAATAGGCAGACACCTGTGTCCTCATTTTCCTTGACCCTAGCCACAGGACTGAGATTCCACATAGTAATAAATAACCTTGCAAATAAAACTTTGAAATATAATTTGCTTGAACAAGCCCAGTTCTTCTATGTTGAAAAGTCATTTTCAAAGTGACTTCTTAAAATGACTCAGTATTCTTTATTCCCATGCCTACAAAGATCTTTTGTATGTGATGAAACATCTGGTCCATCTTGTTAATAAGGCCTCAGGTAGTAAAGGGACTATTCTGAATTTGGAGTTGGGAATTGAATGAATGAATGAAAGAATTGATTAATCAATCATCCAACCAATAATTAGGCATTTATCTTTAAGGTCAACTAGCCTATGCAAAATTGACTCTCCTACTTCAGTACCATAATGTAAGATGTGATCCTATTCTCAAAAATGTGGGCGTGATAAGGGAGAAGAGTGGAACTTCCTTTGAGGGGATACGTGCCAGAGTCATACTGAACACATATTGTAAAACTGCTGAATGCAAAATCGATCAGACAACTAGAAAAAATATTGACACTTTGTTGGCAAGTACTGTGTTCAAGGAACTGGTCAGTGGTATCTTATTTTAATATGTAAAGTCTAGACAATTCCATGAAGTTGGCAGAATGATCTTACATGTGAAGAAACTAGGGTCATAAATTTTAAGTGACATCTTCCAAATCACATAGCCAAGTATGTGGTAGAGTTGACCCTGGACCACAAGTCTCCTGATTCTACATACTGCACTCCTGCCACCACAGCACTTGAGAATCTGCTGAGCGAAGACGATAGGCTAGTACAGTCACAGCATAATCAGATGGCAGATGGGCCTAGCATTCCTACTAGATGACACCTATCTATTCATGCAATTCTTACCTTTCCTCAGGCTCAAAACTTTTTCACTTACAGAGCAGATTTTTCTGCTCTGTGATTTATTTAGATTTCAAATTCTTCAGATTCCCAGTGTAATTTTTGACTTGGTCTTTTAAGTCTTAATGTCTGTCTATTTTAAACTGGGATTTGAATTATATTTAATAGTATTAGGGTTTCTAACTGCATTGATTTTCTTCTGAAGCAATCCATTCTTAATACTTATTTAGAGAGAGAATCCTAAGGAATCGTAAATGGTGCAGACTTGTTTTTCAGGAGCCAACATGAGAGTCCATTTTCCTTTAAAAAAAAAAAAAAGTTTGCAGCCTCTCCAGGCATTGAATCATCTGGCTTGGGGCCAGGCACTAGAGGGTGCTTTAGAAATATTATTTGATGATGAACTCGGATGTTGTCCACTTGCTTTTCAGAAATCATTCCTGTAAATCACGGCTTTGAAAACTTGTCAGCATTTTGCTCTTTCTTTTGTGGATTCCTTCAAAGGGAGAAGGAATGCCTGAAAAGTAAACATTAAACAGCCATAACTGCATCCCAAGGAGTGCGGAATAAAAAAAATTATAGATACTTATAGATACATAAATATTTCTGTGAGATAAAAAGAGAACCCTGTGGATAACTCACAAAGAGCCTACTGGAACTTTATCAGTCGACTGGGCTTTGTCAGCGTAAAGCAGGTTTGTGAGGGGGGCCAGGGCAACATGTGTTTCTCCCTGTTCCATACCCTGCTTTTCTGGAAGCTTGCTGTAAGCATAACACCTCACATTTGTATGAGACTTCTTTTTTTTGGTCACACTTTTACATATATTATCTCTCAAGTGATATTCGCAAAACCTGTATAGTAAGCATTACTATTCCTATTCTCTAGATGAAAAAAAAAAACAAAACTGAGGTTTAATGAGGATAACTATTTCACTCAGATCTATAAGGTTAAGTGGCAGAATCAGATTTTAATTATAAGACTTTTTCCTAGTATATAGGGCAGCAACCCCATTCTTCGTTTTTTATACAGTTAACATAACCATATTCCTTCCCTTCTTCCTTCAGACTTTGTCACCATATGTATCTTTCCTTGTTAATGTCTTCAAATAAAATCCATAAACACCAAAAACCAGAGGGCATGAAATATAAAATAAGGAAACACACACCTCCTTTGCTGTTGGAAAAAGAAAAAGCATAACCTGGTAGGGGAGCTAAAAATGTCCTGTAGAGACGATAGTATGAAGCGCCACGAAGCAGAGCCGTGAGTAAGGCGTGGTGTGTGGAAGAACCTTTCCAATTAGGAAGAACTCTAATTGGAAAGATAAGGAAGGGTTTCTTAGGAGAACAATACCTTTCTTTAGGTCTTGAAAGACAGCAAGATTCCAAAAGAGCACCCTAAGCTTTGGAAGTAGTAAAGACAAAGTCGGCAAAGCTCAGGGCATTTGCAGAAAACAATATTCAGCTTATTGGAGGATCACTTCCTGAGAAGAGGCTGGCAAACAAGGTTTTAACCAGGTCTAGAGCAGCTCTGTCCGAGATCAGGGAAATGTTTTCTTTACTTTTTTTTTCTTTAAAGTCTTTATTGAATTTGTTACAATACTGTTTCTGTTTTATGTTTTGTCTTTTTGGCTGTAAGGCATGGGGGAGCTCAGCTCCCCGACCAGGGATTGAACCCGCACCTCCTGAACCGGAAGGCGAAGTCTTAACCACTGGACCTCCAAGGAAGTCCCAGGGAAATGATTCCTAATAGGCACTGTCCGAAGCAGTAGCCATGGGCCACATGTGGCTACTGAGCGCTTGAAAAGTGGTTGGTGTGACTAAGAAACTGAAAACTTTGTTTAATTTACTTTTATTTTTAATATAAAATCACACGTGACTAGAGCCCACCATTTTAGACAGAGCGATTCTAGGGGCCTTGGATGATTGATAGACTGAGGCAATCACAGAATTCTACGGTTACCCCGGGGGAAACAGATACTTGCTGACTGAGGAGAGAAATGAACTGAGAGACTTGGGAGAGGCTGGGATAAGAAAAATAAGGGCTGGAAGAATGGCAAGTTGGGATAAAAGGAGACTCCGGTTATAATCGCTGAGTCTGTGAACCGCGGGATTCAAAATGCAAGTGCTTGCACTCATTGGTGCACGAAAAGTTTGTTCTTCACCGAATTTATGCACTCCTCCAATGCCAGAATGATGTCCATGCTTTCATCTCTCAATAGCTAGTAGCCAGCCCCATGTCTTCCCCAAAATATGTTGTGCATACGACTATTCTGACAAATTCAACCACAGTTGTGCATTTGTATGTTACAGTTAAATTAAAATGTCCATTATCTAAACCGGACGGAACTAATGAGTGGAGATAGTTAATTTTCAGTCATTTAAACACAACATATATAACCAGGTAAGTCTTAAAAAAATGTATTGGCTTGTGTGTGTGTGTGTTAGTTTCACCCAAATCTTTCTCTCTCTCTAAAGTACTTGGAATTTAAAAACTCCGATGTGGTTTATCAGACACATTATCTGTATTCTTTTAAACCCAGAAGAAGTAATATTCTTGTTTCAGCTTTATCAGATTCTTAAATTATGGATAAGGTGTTCTGTAAACTAGCTAGTGCCCACTCCTCATTCTAAGGCTGAAAGGATTATTAAAACCAAAACAGAAAACTGGGTTCCCCCAGACTGTAAGGAATTGATCTCCCAAGATTTAAGATCACGGTATCAAAACCACCAGTAAACACTGGTACTGAACTCAGTAAATGGTTTTCCTGCAATACTTCGCAGAAAAGCATAAAACCCCGGCAGTAACAGCAGTGCGACACCTTATCCCCACTCCCACGAGCTGAGCTGCTAATTATTTTTTTTTTACCTGCAGATGGACTCCTCATCATCTGGATTCCTTCTCAGATAAGTCTTAAACATCTTTGTACTGGTGAATTCTCACGTGTGGATGTCTTGGGGATGAATGGGCACCAAGCAGCCTTCCATGAACTGTGTTACAGGCCAACGTTTACCAGATGACCTGGCCTCTCTTCTTTTACCTAAGGATGTGAGAAAAATACGCAGGATTTAGGAAAGAAGGATTGGGACGTCAGTTAGTTTTTCCTTAACATTTATTCAAATTGTACCTTGGCTAACCACACCTAATGCAGATGGAGTGGGTTTATCCATTTCTCCAAGCAAAAGCTATCTGTGTTCTAACTCCCCAAAGGTCTTACTTTGGAGATATTTTTTGCAATTCATCAATAACCTCCGTGACTCTTGCCAAAATCATCCCCTCTCCCCATTTTTTAGACCTGAAGGGAAAGTGAAGATAAGCTCAACAGCCACTGGCGTATCTTGGAGATGGAACTCTAGAGATCTGTACTCCTATGTCTTCTTTGCTCACAACAGTGAAAATCTTCAAATTTCTAGAGATACTGTTTTCTAACATCTTAATCTCATCCAAATTGTATAACATTTCTTTGAAATAATGGCAGCAGGACTTTGAAGGGGTTTTAGTTCTGAATCCTCAGTTATGATTTTATTGTTTGAGTTTCCTCACCAAAAAAAATAAATAAAAGCCATGATGTGGAATTGTATCTTTTTCTATGTATTACCTGAATTCAGGCAACTGACTATATAAACCTAAGGAAAACAGTGAAGTTATCAATAGCAATGTTAGTCAATGCTGAAATTGTTCCTCCAGTCACAGAATCCTGAGATCTTAAAACTGAAAACTGTAAAGAAGCCACTTTAAATCATTCTTACAAATGACTGTACTATTGCAAGTATTAAATGCCTGGGAGCAGAAATGGGAAGAATGCTCGTTCATGTTCTGCTCTTCTTTTTTTCTTTCTTTCCAAATGTCCAAGTAGCCAAGTCTCTGGTATGTATCAGAGGAACAGGCAATTTTCAGAGTGAAGTCAACTGAAAAGTATGTAGATGGCAGTGTAAATGTTAGGAGAGTTTGGAGGAAAGTATGCCAACTATGTGCTGTTTTTTGCTACAGTAAGTATAGAACCATCTCTTCAATGCCATGGGCAAGATCCTTGCCAAGTGGAATACCCTATTTATAACCCTATCAAGAAGAGGAAATAGTGCCAGGAACAAGATAAAACTATTAGCTGTATTAACAAAAATACTTAAAAGCATGTTTGTATTTGAAAATAAATGTTAGTGGTTAAGCAAAAAAATATAAGTAGTTGTAGATCTGGGTGTTGAAACCTGTTGCAAGACCATTAATTAGTCATCATCTTATCTTCACTGCCATATCTCTGCCAACTTGCCTGTTTGAAGTCATAAAATGGAGCTCATAAATGGACTCTTTGGGAGATATGGGGAAATAAACAATTCCCCCTATTCGGTAAATAGTTAAGAAATCTCCCTGGGCTTACATGTTTTTTTCCCTCTTGTTGGCACTGTTGATTCAGTGCCCATCTGGGACGTCCTCCCAATCTGACTTGAAGCTGCCAATCTTTCCAATGCCAAGTATGTAGGCTGCAATCCCAGAAGTGGGAAAAATAGACCAAGTCCAAGGGCGTGCCATCGAGTGTGCAGACTCTGGTCACAAGGGTGTCACACTGGGAGGGGCCTGGCAACTAGCCTGCGCCGGCCAGCATCAAGACACGGGCCAGGAGCTGCCACCCCATGTCCTTCCCTCCTCCCCATTACCCTGGGGAGCAGCGTGTTGAATAAGCAAGTGGCTGAGGGAATGGCTGGATTGGTGCCACGGTCAGCTTCTTCGGCCTTCCTATTGTATCAGTGAAACTTGGTATATGCCATACTGTCCTCCTCTATAAGGCAAGCATCAAGATACAGTTTCCTTTTCCTTCCTTTGTTCTTTCACTTTCTCTTCTCCACCTACTCATCTAACCTGGTAGAGTGCAAAGGCCATAGGATATGGGATCAGACAAAATCAGGGTTATATCTAGCTCTTTTACTAGCTCTGTGTCTCTGAAGGTAAAACAAAACAAAACATTTAACTCATCTAAGCCTCAACTTATTTTCCACTAATGGTGCCTACCTTGGTGGTTTGCTGTGAGGTTTAGCAGAGGTGATGTAAGAGCCTAGCACCGGTTCTGGAACATGATAGGCAATAAATATTAACTTGCCATAGCTAGAGGCACTACATTAGACTACGGCTATGCCAATTGATTAATGATTTATTCATCTTGTTATTTACTAATCTAATTCATTTATCATTAGATAGTGATACAGAATACTACCCTACGTGTCTACTTATTAAAATAATTATTAACCCTCTATCAAGTTATATGATAATTTTATAAACAATTATATATACTTATTTAAGATATAATTGCCGGACTTCCCTGGTGGCGCAGCAGTTAAGTATCTGCCTGCCAATACAGGGGACACGGGTTCGAGCCCTGGTCCGGGAAGATCCCACATGCCGCAGGGAAACTAAACCTGTGCGCGACAACTACTGAGCCTGCACTCTAGGGCCCATGCTCCACAACAAGAGAAGCCACTGCAATGAGAAGCCCTCACACCGCAACGAAGAGCAGCCCCCACGCGCTGCAACTAGAGAAAGCCCGCACAGAGAGACAAGGACCCAACGCAGCCAAAAAAAAAGATATAATTGCCACACTTATATATTATTATATTTTATATTATATATTATAATATATAATACAGTATATATTATGTATTATTATATGAGTCTGTATCATGTATATGCCCTATATCATTACATGATATATAAATTTATATAAACATTACATATATCACACATATTGTGTATTATGTTTTATAGATCATTACATATTATTATATTATGGTTCATATTATATGAGTGTATCATTTATATGCCCTGTATCATGTTTTATATATATTTATACATATTAATTATGTTTATATTAATTGTATATATTCATGTCATTTTATCATTTCATTAAATAATATAAGAATGATACAGACTTCCGGGAAGATGGCGGAAGAGTAAGACGCGGAGATCACCTTCCTCCCCACAGATACACCAGAAATACATCTACGCGTGGAACAACTCCTACGGAGCATCTACTGAACGCTGGCAGAAGACCTCAGACCTCCCAAAAGGCAAGGAACCCCCCACGTACCTGGTTAGGGCAAAAGAAAAAACTAAACAGAGACAAAAGGATAGGGACGGGTCCTGCACCAGCGGGAGAGAGCTGTGAAGGAGGAAAAGTGTCCACACACTAGGAAGCCCCTTCGCGGGTGGAGACTTCGGGAGGCGGAGTGGGGGAGCTTGGGAGCCGCGGAGGAGAGCACAGCAACAGGGGTGCGGAGGGCAAAGCGGACAGATTGCAGCGCAGAGGATCGGGCCGACCGGAACTCACCAGCCGAGAGGCTTGTCTGCTCGCCCGCCGGGGCGGGCGGGACTGGGAGCTGAGGCTCCGGCTTTTGTCGGAGCACCGGGAGAGGACTGAGGTTGGCGGCGTGAACACAGCCTGCAGGGTGTTAGTGCACCGCGGCTAGCCGGGAGAGAGTCCGGGGAAAAGTCTGGACCTGCCGAAGAGGCAAGAGACTTTTACGTCCCTCTTTGTTTCCTGGTGCGCGAGGAGAGGGGATTAAGAACGCTGCTTGACGCGAGCCGCGGCTAAAAGTGCGGAGCCCAGAGACAGACATGAGACGCTAAGGCCGCTGCTGCCGCCACCAGGAGGCCTGTGTGCGAACACAGGTCACTAGCCACACGCCCTTCCGGGGAGCCTGTGCAGCCCGCCACTGCCAGGGTCCCGGGATCCAGGGACAACTCCCCCGGGAGAACGCACGGCGCGCCTCAGGCTGCAACGTCACCCCGGCCTCTGCCGCTGCAGGCCCGCCCCACACTCCGTGACCCTCCCTACCCCCCGGCCTGAGTGAGCCAGAGCCTCCGAATCAGTGGCTCCTTTAACCCCGTCCTGTCTGAGCAAAGAACAGACGCCCTCCGGCGACCTACACGCACAGGCGGGGCCAAATCCAAAGCTGAGCCCCTGGGAGCTGTGAGAACAAAGAAGAGAAAGGGAAATCTCTCCCAGCAGCCTCAGAAGCAGCGGATTAAAGCTCCACAATCAACTTGATATACCCTGCATCTGTGGAATACCTGAATAGTCAACGAATCATCCCAAATTAAGGAGCCCTGTGGATGAAAGGCTCTTGGTGCTGCAGCCAGGAGTCAGTGCTGTGCCTCTGAGGTGGGAGAGCCAACTTCAGGACACTGGTCCACAAGAGGCCTCCCAGCTGCACATAATATCAAACAGCAAAAATCTCCGAGAGATCTCCATCTCAACGCCAGTACCCAGCTTCACTCAACGACCAGCAAGCTACAGTGCTGGACATCCTATGCCAAACAACTAGCAAGACAGGAACACAACCCCACCCATTAGCAGAGAGGCTGCCCAAAATCATAATAAGTCTACAGACACCCCAAAACACACCACCAGACGTGGACCTGCCCACCAGAAAGACAAGATCCAGCCTCATCCACCAGAACACAGGCACTAGTACCCTCCACCAGGAAGCCGACACAACCCACTGAACCAACCTTAGCCACTGGGGACAGACACAAAAAACAACAGGAACTACGAACCTTCAGCCTGCAAAAAAGGAGACCACAAACACAGTAAGATAAGCAAAATGAAAAGACAGAAAAACACACAGCAGATGAAGGAGCAAGATAAAAACCCACCAGACCTAACAAATGAAGAGGAAATAGGCAGTCTACCGGAAAAAGAATTCAGAATAATGATAGTAAGGTTGATCCGAAATCTTGGAGATAGAATGGACAATAGAATGGACAAAATGCAAGAATCAGTTAACAAGGACCTAGAAGAACTAAAGATGAAACAAGCAATGATGAACAACACAATAAATGAAATTAAAAGTACTCTAGATGGGATCAATAGCATAATAACTGAGGCAGAAGAACGGATAAGTGACCTGGAAGATAAAATAGTGGAAATAACTACTGCAGAGCAGAATAAAGAAAAAAGAATGAAAAGAACTGAGGACAGTCTCAGAGACCTCTGGGACAACATTAAACACACCAACATTCGAATTATAGGGGTTCCAGAAGAAGAAGAGAAAAAGAAAGGGACTGAGAAAATATTTGAAGAGATTATAGTTGAAAACTTCCCTAATATGAGAAAGGAAATAGTTAATCAAGTCCAGGAAGCACAGAGAGTCCCATACAGGATAAATCCAAGGAGAAATACGCCAAGACACATATTAATCAAACTGTCAAAAATTAAATACAAAGAAAACATATTAAAAGCAGCAAGGGAAAAACAACAAATAACACACAAGGGAATCCCCATAAGGTTAACAGCTGATCTTTCAGCAGAAACTCTGCAAGCCAGAAGGGAGTGGCAGGACATATTGAAAGTGTTGAAGGAGAAAAACCTGCAACCAAGATTACTCTACCCAGCAAGGATCTCATTCAGATTTGATGGAGAAATTAAAACCTTTAGAGACAAGCAAAAGCTGAGAGAGTTCAGCACCACCAAACCAGCTCTACAACAACTGCTAAAGGAACTTCTCTAGGCAAGAAACACAAAAGAAGGAAAAGACCTACAATAACAAACCCAAAACAATTAAGAAAATGGGAATGGGAACACACATATCGATAATTACCTTAAATGTAAATGGACTAAATGCTCCCACCAAAAGACACAGATTGGCTGAATGGATACAAAAACAAGACCCATATATTTGCTGTCTACAAGAGACCCACTTCAGACCTAGAGACACATACAAACTGAAAGTAAGGGGATGGAAAAAGGTATTTCATGCAAATGGAAACCAAAAGAAAGCTGGAGTAGCAATTCTCATATAAGTTATATATATATATATATATATATATATATATATGTAGTTTGCTTGAGTGCAGTGTTTTTTGTTTTCTGTACTGAATTCATTAGCATGGGTCGGTATAAAATTTAGCATAGGTCAATATGTAATTTGTAAACTAATAAGGTCTTAAAAGTGAGGAATTAAGTCTTTTAAATTTAATTATTTATTGTAAAGAGCAGAATAGCATACATAAACAGGTGCCTAAGGAAAACTTGTATTCTAATATGGAACTCTCATGAACACCTTTTTTTTTTTTTTTTCTTTCTTCTAACGGTATGATAGTAGGCCATTTGATTATTTTTATGGCTTTAACTTTACAACAATGAAATATTCGTAAATTTAAAAAAAAAAAGAATGATACAATAATTATATTAGTATATTATACATAGTATAATGTGTATTATGTTGTAATATAGATAATTTGATTATATGATTATTAACATTTAAAAATCAAATTTTAATAATATTCTGTTTATGCTATTACATAAGCATAAATGTAAACATACATACACGCATGTAATTATTTAATCATCCCTAGTGTACTTGGGCCACAGTTCTCATGGTTAAGAACCGCCACAAGGAGAGGTGGTAAAATACCAGGGAAAGACCATGTGTCTCAGACTAAAAAAAGCTTAAATCCAGTCCATACGAGGTGTGCGAATCTGGGCATGCCAGTTAACCTCCCTGAGTCCCTATTTCCTTACTCTGTTAGAAAGAAGGGGGCGGGAAACGTGCAGACTTAAATCGAAATAATATATGAACAGTGAACAACACAACTACCAGCACATAAGTAATCAATAAATGAAGGATATCATTATTCATATTATTGTTCAAGTTAATAATTATCGTTTTCAACGTAAGTCTTGGAAATACACTCAAGAAGCAGCCCTCACCTATGGATGGGGACTTCTTCTTGCAGAGCTGGTACTGCGATGTCTGCTTTGCTGGGGCCCCATCTGGAGAGCAGGGCCAGTTATCCTCACTTTCTAGTCGTTGGAGAATATTCAAACTGATATCCCTTGTGGGATAAGATCTTGGGGACAAATATTTCTTCTATTTCAAGGTTTCTTAAATTTCACATGTGATTTAAAAAGCAAATAAGCCCCTTAATTGCTTCGTTAAGCTAGTCAACACTAATTAAGAAAAGTCAGGAGGAAAAATATTAGAAACTGCTGTGCTTGATTTTTAGCCTTCTCTCCTTCTTCCAGAATATGTCTTGCTCTGCTGAGGAAGGGGAGTTGATGATTTTCCATGATAGGACCCACTCTGACCTCCTCAGTTCTGAGTTTGAAATTAAGCTCTAGTCTTTTGGGCTTCAACTCTGTTTATTACTGGTGAAACATGATTTCCCAACGCCATGAAAAAATGCCTAAAATGCCTTGCAAAGTAGCGCAGGGGGTAATCTGAACCATTTTGTTGAGCTAGACTTCAACAAGCTTGAAACATCAGTTTCTTCTCCTTCAGCACAGTCCAGGAGCTTAAGAACAGGGGCGCAGGGGTCACAGGAGGGGGCTTAGAGTGGGAGATGATTTGCATGTGAATGTGTGAGTGTGTGCACATGTGTCCTCACACGTGTGCATTCGCAAGCACTGTGCACCTTTGTGCACATATGTGGTGGGGATGGGTGGGAAGGAGATTTACTTGTCTGCAAGACAACTAGAACCTGAATTCTGCCTTTTGCTCTTGTTCAAACTTTGGGAGAGTTATTCCTCGTAGCTCTGCTGAAGTTTATGAGAAAAGTAAGTTTTTGTTGTAGCTTTTCCTAGAGCTAACTAGGCCATCTCCCTGGTTACATCAGCTCCCTTGGAATCTCTCAGATCCAGAGAGAACAATAAAGTAAATCCGGCAACCTGCCTTAACTCTCCTTTATGGTAGTGAATAGCTTCTATGTATTGAGCACTTCCTGTGTACCAGACTCGGTTTAGGTATGTTATAACCATGGCCATAATTCTCTCAGTAACTCCTTGAGGTACATCTGTTATTCCCATTTAATTGATGAAGCTACCAGGGGTAAGAGAAATAAAGAAAAGGGCTCATGGCCTCAGAGTTGGTAGGTGGCTGAGCAGGAATTAGAGCCCCAAGCTGCCTACTGCAAAACCAATGTGATTTACTCCTTACCCGGTCATTCGAAAGGCTCTATTATCGTGATCCTCTGAGTTAAACCAGCAATTCTTCTGGTCCCAAATGAGAAGAATCAGAGTCCCTCCTTACTCTGAAAATGCTACTTAGAACAGTGCCTCTGCTCAGCGTATGAACAACCCCTACAGCTCCAAAGCTGGCTTTCCCCAAAGCCTTCAGGACCTCGGTGCATGTGGAACCCTTCAGCGGAATTTGGGCTGCTTATGGGAATCTTCTAGAAGAGCAGAAAGTGTGAAGGACTCAGGGATTAGAAGCAGAAAGCATTTTGCCCACCTTCTCACTTGTATGAAGGAGATCAAGCCTGAATTATTTAGGGTTGTAGGTGATTTCCCCCAGATGCAGCAGCTCTCATGGACAGCCTCTCTCATTGGACTGTGAATGAATGGGAAGGCTGAGAACCTCACCTTGATCATAACAAACTCAACAAGAAACCCAAAACTGTCTCAATCAGCTGTTTTCAGCCATTGAAAGCATTCTAGGACACTGTTGCATGGGCCCACTGGAGGAACAAAAGCAGGGTGTGTCTTGAGTGAAGATATAATGTGGAGGCCCTCAATGGATGTGGTCCGGAGTCCGGTTCATAGGTTTCAAAGGGGTTCCATTAACTCAGTACTGACTAGTTCAGTGATAGCAAGAGGATCCACTTTGCTTGGCAAGGCATGGCAGCTGGCCTCTGTCTGTGACTGGCACAGTTCTGGGGGTTGAAAGGCCTACCATTCAATAGACTCCTAGATACTTAAGATCCACTGCAGTTCCCTTGGGGCCCGGGACTTGTAGGCAAGGATAGATTTCAGGTTCCATGCATGGTGGGTCTGAGCCAGCTGACAGTTCCCTTGCCTTGGACTGAGAAGGACAAAGTCTGAAGGGTGTGGGGGGTTTGGGGGGGGCAGGAAGGGCATAGCCTGTAGCTCTGATGCTTCAGACACGTGGACATTCTCTTTAGAAAACAAATTACCTCTGGCCAGGGACTGCATGTAGATAAACTAAGGCACAAAGTGTGCACAATTCAGAAGACTACATTTGTGCAAATACTGACTTTAATTAAAACAAGCATCTAAAGGGACAAACAAACCTTACATATTTCCTTTCATTTCTCAGTGTTCTGAAGACCCACGGCAACTGATTATAAGCCTAAAAAGTTTTATCAGGTTAGTTAGCAAATATTTCCCATAAAGAATATGAGTTAACATCAGAAGATTCTTTCTCAAGAAGATCTTTAATGAGAGTAAAATGAGGTCTTAATAATAACAAACAGTTTCTGGTGTTTCTGTGTGGCCACTATTGCTATAACCCTTTGCAAATCAAGGGCCAGAAATCAAGTTCAAGCAGAAAGAATGTGTGATGAATTCTGCGGGGGGAGGAGCGGACCTAAGAAAATAGGTGTGAGAGGCTGTCCGAGAGCCCTGGTCGTCATTCAGAAGGTGATCTCTGCTACAGCATCTATCAGTCAGGCAAAGAATCCAGGCTCTGTATATGTAACACAGGATACACCCAGATAAATGGGCTGAATTCTTCACAGAGCTGTGATCCTGGGGGTGCCCTGGACACTGAACAAAGTAGGGGTTCATGACTATGAAATATGTAAGGGTAGATCTCTGTCCTCTGAACAAGACCGGGGGGAGTAGAGATATCAGCAGGGTCACCTGGGGAGCACCAAGCGTCAGCCCTCTTTGTGGCCTAAGTGATTAGAAGCTAATGAGAGTGTCTGGCCATCAAACCCAGTCAATGCATCTCAACGAGGATGTCTGATATTCTAAGCTCCACTGGCCGGAAGACAGAAGTGGTTCAAGGCTCCTGATAACCTTTGTCATGAGCAGGACTGCTTTGGGTCCTGGGTACTCTTAGGCCCCCTAGAGGTTCAGAGGATTGAGCCCTAATGATCTGAAGAGGGGAGCCAACTAGAAGGTGAAAGACTTCCTACACCAGTGCCCTGGAAAGTCAGCAATCCCAGATCCTTTCATCGGAGGCTCCCCCGAAAGGAGAATGACCCCATTCTGCAAGCAGAAGGTGAGCATCACACGGGCCTGTGAAGAAGCTAGAGTGAAAAGAACTAACGTAAGGACATGGGCCAATGGAGTGAGAGGGTCAAATCTCAGCTCTAATGCACTCATGGGCAGGCAAGACTGATGGGCCCCTCGTCAGAAAGGGTCTAGACCGGCCATGGATTTTGACCTTCCAAGTCCACCAAGGCTTCCACACACTACAGGGGAGCATGTCCCTGCAGTTGCCCCCAGAGACAGCCTCAGAAGACGCCTCCCTTCCCACACGAAGTCCTGGAAAAGCCACGGTGGTTCTCTTCTTGTGTTTCAGTCTGCTCCGACTACTTCACTCTCCCCACTGACTCAACTCGGTGGCCGTTCCTCCACACTCCAGGCCTTTACCCAGAGCCTTCTCTGCCTGAAATGCCCTCTTTCCTCTGTAGTCATTCTACTCCTCTTGGGGCTTTGAACTAAAGCCCACCTTCCTCCCTATCAGCCTTACTTTAGTTTACATTGACTTTTGCTGGCTCTAATATCTGAATTATGTATTAAGTCATCATTATTTAGTAGGTTTTCCTAGAAAGCCCGTGGAAAAAGGTCAGATTCACAAACGATAGATTAAAGCATAGGAAGAGCCCCTGCAGAGCACCTAGCCCCACCATTTCCCTGTTCAGGTGAGCAGGCAGAGGTCCAGAAGGGAGAAGTGACTTTCTCCCGGTCACAGGAGAATCAACAGCAGGGCAAAGAAAAATTCCTGTCCCCTGACTCTCAACCCAGGACGTCTTCCATGACTTTCTCCTGCCTCAGCAATTCAACTGGAGAGCCAGACTCAGCACATTTATAATTTATATTTCACGTTTTCAGAGAATGTATGAGGGATGGGTCAGAGCTCTCTCCTGATGTTCCAGTAGCTATGAGTTTTGTGAAGGTCCCTGCTTTTGCAGCTCTGGCTGAATCATGAGGTTCTTGAATAAGCAGGAAGAAGCCAGGCCTGGGTGAGGCCACCTCTAGGTACTGCCCCCCTCCCAGGAGGGAAGAGAAGGAGATCCATTACATTAGGCTTGAGGTTTCCCCCTATGTTCCCTTTACGGCCTCCTCCTCCACCTCCCGTCAAGTTCTGGGATATGAATGTGCTCAGGGGTAGGGAAGGCTGTAATCCCCAGGGGCCTTGCACTATAAACTTCATTTCCTCCCTTTATTGCAGTTAACTGCCCATGAACTCTATTAATATTTTGCAAATTGAGATCCCTAAACACATGTTAGAGTTAATTTTAACTTCATGCTAACTAGGAGATGGTCAAATTTTCACAACAAATTCCAAGGATATTTTGATAAGCCTTGGAGAAAAGCATTTAAAGGTGGCTATGGGGTGTTTTGTTGTTTTTTTCTGAATCCACACATTTCCTTGCAACTCCTGTTTTTAAGGAGCAGGCAGGAGGAAACTGTTTTAGACGAGGCGGAGCCAAAATACTAAGTGCCTCAAGTTGTGATGCAAGAGTGGCAGAAGGAAGCATCCCCCCCCAGGCTCAGAGAGGCAGAGAACCCCCTTTTTCTGAACATGCCATAGTAGGTCTTATTCCCCTTAGTCAACAAATGCGTGCTTGCTTTTGCACATGGGATCATTTTTCCTTAGAAACACTTTACCATTCCATAAACACAACTCGTACGGTAAATGCTTTGGGTTTTATAAGCTTAGTGGGAAAAATAGATTTTTCTCCTCTCCAGTTAGGCCAAATGCTTGTTCATGGAATAGCATCACAAGTATAACTTCTAAAAACGATCAGTCAGGATGAAGAAATGCTTCCTTCCTCCCTTCCTTCCTTCTTTCCTTTCTTCCTTCCCTCCTTCCTTCCCTTCTTAACTGCTTTCCACTCTGCAAGTATTTTCTGAGTACCTACATGTGCCAGGAATTGCTCTAGCCTTTGCAGATACGGTGGTAAATATATCCCTGGAAAACACTAACCACAGGATTCCAAATTTAATCATTTAATTCTCCTTCTAAGTATGCAGCCATTGAGGTGGACACTCTTCCCCAAGATCACCAATCTATTCAAGGTATTCATCTCAACAGAAAGATTTGAGAAAATGTTCAGCTACAGAAAAAATTTTTAAAAACACCCCTTCTATTAATCAGTGGGTCAAATCACTTTTCTTAAAGGGTTTTTGTTTCCCCAAATGATTCCGTTTTCTCTCAACCGTGATCTTGCGTTGAGGTTCACCTAAATCTTGGTTACTTTAAACGAGGAGATGGTGTGGTGTAGTGACAGCATTTTTCCCCCACAACTAATTCTGAGACAGATGAGGGGAGCAGGGCTATTCCAGAGAAGAATGTCCAGCTTCCTCTGCTTCCTGCCCTTAGAGTAGCCAAGGTCACCCCTGGGCCGACAGGGGAGAGACCCTTCTTGTCCGTATGTAGCCCACTGAGCTCACTGTCCAACCTCTCCTCCTCTCACTCCTATTTTCCCCCAATGTCTGATTCCAGTACAGCAGGTAGCATCCTTAACATGTACTGCCAACTTCCCTTGATACCTTCAATAAGTATTTAGGGTATTTAGTCATTTAGTAAGTATTTAGTCATAAATAATAAGTATTTAGTAAGTATTTAGTCATAAATAATAAGTAGTCATTTAGGGAGGAGGGCATCTCCAGAGGCAAAAGGAAATATTATTTGTGAAGGACCAGTGACCAGTGAGATAATTAATAAACAGGACAAAACTGTAGTTACATTTGACGGAGCAGCAGTGAACATGCCACAGATTTTATTCATCAAATTTCATTTTGCCAAGATGAAAGCGTGGGAGGTATTCTGGATTAAAGAATGGAATCAATTAAAGGTTCTCAAACTTTTTGGTGTCAGAACCCCTTTACACTCTTAGAACTATAGAGAAACTCAGAACTTTATGTACAGATTATATCTTTCAGTATTTAGCATATTAGAGCCTAAACTAAGGACAATTTTTAAATATTTATTAGTTCCTTTTAAAATAACAGGAATGAACTCATTACATTTTGATATAAATAACAATTTTATGGAAGTATAATTTTTTAAAAAGCATATATGTGGAATCTAAAAAAATGGGTACAAATGAACTTATCTACAAAACAGAAATAGAGTCACAGATGCAGAAAACAAACTTATGGTTACCAGGGGCTAAGAGGGGGAGAGGGATAAATTGGGAGATTGGGACTGACATATACACACTACTAAGTATAAAATAGATAACTAATAAGGACCTACTGTCAAGCACAGGGAACTCTACTCAATACTCTGTAATGGCCTATATGGGAAAATAATCTAAAAAAGAGTGGATATAGGTGTATGTATAACTGATTCACTTTGCTGTACACCTGAAACTAACACAGCATGGTAAAGCAACTCTACTCCTATTCAAATTTTTAAAAAAACTAGAAAAAAAACTAACAGAAAAAAAACAATTAAAAGTTAATAAAAAATAAAAAGCAGTTAGAAAAAATAAATTCATTTAATGTTTGGTTTAACGGAAGAAGGCTGATTCTCATGTCTGCTTCTGCATTCAATCTATTGTAATATCACACATCATGTAGCCTCTGGAAAACTCTACTGTACATTCATGAAAGACCATGCATCACTTAACCTATCTGTGCCTCAGTTTCTTCACTGTTAAAATGGATATAATAATAGTAACTACATATCTGAGAGAAGAATTCAATGAGTTTGTCACGTAAGGTGCTTGGAACAACACCTGGCACATGGTAGTAAGAACGTTATTCTCATCAACACCATGGTTACTAGCATTTACTCTGCTGAGCCACTCCCTGAATGAGGCAGGACTTGTGGGGTCACCCTCCAAGTCTAGATGGAAGAACACTCAACACCTACAGGCACTGCACCTGAAGGGAAGCCACATTCCTCTCCCCCTGTTTTCTGTGATCTCCCACTGAGACAGAGCACTTGGGGCCTTTCATTTGTAAACGCTGGCCTAGGTTTGGACAAGTGGTCCTGGGGTTACTCAGACTCAAGGCTGTCAGACCGATCCACGTGGGATTAAGCAATACAGGCATAGCCATAGAGTTCCTTGCACGATCATCAAGGTATTGGGTCGGAGAGAAACTCAAGGATCATTTTGTGCTACTCGCCTCCAGCTGTAGGAACTTTCCGTGCTCCGTCTCGGTGTTTATGCTCCGGCCTCAGCGTGGGTACTTTCAGGGATTAGAATTTTACCTAGCTGAGATGTTCTCTTAATTGAGAGCATACCAGGGGTTTACAGACCTTAGTCTTGCCTCTCTGGAGCTTCTCCAGAGCCTTTTCTTCTCTAAATCTCCTTATCCAATTTCCTTATCCAGTCCATTCCCTCAGTGACAGGGTTTACTACTATTTCTATTTCTAGTTTACTCTACTATTTCTGTTTCTTCTGCAGGAAAGAATAAGGGTGAGAGGCAGGGGCTTTGGCGATAGACTCAGACTTGAATATGAACTGTGCAACTTTAACCAAGTTACTTCACTACTCTGAGCCTTGGTTCCCTCAGCTTAATAATAAAGATAAAGGAATATTATCTCACAGGTTTAACTGAAGACTGTGTGAGATAATGCACATAAAGGGCCTGGCAGGAAGCTCAGCCTGGCAAGGATGGGGTTGACCTAAGGCTGGTACCTAGAAACAGAGACAGAAATGGGGATTAGATTCCTTTCAGGAGAAAAGGAATGAGGTGAATGGGATCTGACAAGAGAGGAGCTGAGCCAGTCTGTGGTCTTCAGCCTGAGCCCACAGTGGGCTCTGGAGCGTGATTCCTACCTTAACAGTGGAGCTTGATGCTTTCACAATTCTGCATCGGGGAGTCACTGACTGAGGTAGGACAAGTGGAGGAAAGGGGATGGGGTAGGGGAGAGGGGGGCTGGGGGAGGTGCATAACATCCTTGATGATGCGGTTCTCAGTCAATAGAACATAATTCTCTAGAGAAGGGAGAAGCTGCGAGAAACGGGACAGGCCCAGTAAAGAGGCTGCTGGGGGCACTAACAGCATCTGTAACCTGCACACTGCGTCCTGCTGAGACGCCCAGGCTTCTCACAAGGTCAGTTCATCCAGGCACAGCTTCTCCGAGATTCTGGTTGATCACAACTCCTGGGGAGACGCGCCAGAGAGGTTTTGTGGGACTCACCCCAGGTCTGACACTGCAGTTGGTCCTGAAAGTATGAGACTCATCATCTCCTGGTCCTGCATGCTTCCAGACCCATCTCCCCCTTCTCTCGGTCGGCATCTCACTAGATGGCTTGCTTTGTGTGTTAACCCATCTCTGAGGGTCTGAGTCCCGGGTCACCACACCTTTAAGCCTGTACGTTTAGTAAGTGCTGGGCAGAGCAGAAGAGGTGAGTGGATGACCTGAGGCCACACACACTCCGCTTCTTCGCTGGGAAACAGCAGCCCTTCCTCCTTTACGATCAGAGTTAATTACAGCTGCTGGTGCAGCAACTCCTTCCTTTGCCTGACGGTCTGGTGGTGCAGTGGGCCCCAAGTGACCTGGGACCTGTCGTAGCTTTAAGTTATTACAAGTCCTATGTTTCCTGATGGAAACAGCACCCGGAATCTAAAGTTTCAGGGACTAGAAGCCTATATTCCCCAGGTAGTTCACTGGCAATCAGAGTAAGCAGGCACCCAAAGAAATTCACGACAGGGCTCAATACTCAGAGTTCCTTTCTCTTTTGAGACAGCCAAGGTCCCCCCTGCACCTTCCAGTGCAGTCCAGTGATTTCCAGGGCTGCTCGGGCTGGTCGACAAGGTGCACAAGGCTCTACTCCCAGCTGAGAGAGCCCGCGTCCGCGCTGGCATCTGGGCCCTGGGCCCCCTCAGCTCAAGTCAGCAGCCCCCGAGCGTCCCAAACCTGCTGCTGGCCTCAAAGTTCAACCCGCTTGGCTCAGGCCCTACATCACTGGAGGACACCCAGGGCTTCAAAGGAGGGCCCCTCAGAGCGGCCCCCTCCTCCAAACACTTCTTGCCAAAGCCCAGCTGAGGCAGGCTCGAAGCTAAATATTTGGATTGAATGGGAGGGAGAGTCCAGTCCCTCCGAGGGGTATTTTACCCAGGCCATGAGCAGAGAAGCAGCTCACAGCACAGGCATGCTGGGCCCTACGGCACTGGAAAGCAACAGGATGGCCGTGTGACCAGCTGGCTGGCAGAAGGGGCGGCCTCGCGTGTGCCCAGAGCTTCCCAGCCTGCCTCCCCATCTCAGTTCGTCCCCTTCACCAGCCTGTGAATCTCCAGGATGGGATGGCTCGCCCCTTGTGCGTGCCAAAGTGGAGCACCTCCCCCAAAAAGGGGAGACGGCCTTCTCGCGTTTGTACCCCACAGACAGCTTGAGCCTCTAACTCGGGCGGGTTCCACTCCCTTCCTTAGCAGTCGAGGGTTTCTGCCTAATAATGACCTTGCCCAGCGTAAGCACACGGTGCTATGGGCGGGTAGGAAGAGCACGGATTTTGGAGACAAGAGAGCTTGCCCTGTCAGTTCTGTGACCTCAGACCTGTCACAGTCGGCCTTCTGGAAGCTCGGTGTCCTCTGAAAACCACAGGCAATAATGGAATCCCTCCCCGAGCCCCACCGCTGCACTACACTGAGGACTAACTGAGCCAGCGTGTATTTTAAAAGCTCTTTCCACGCTGCATGCACCCTGCAGCGGGCAGAGGACAGCGGTGACTGTGCTGAACAGCTGAGCATCACAGCCTGGAGGAAACTGAAGGTGGTTGCGACCTTAGACCTCCTCTTGTCCGTCGCCTGCATTTTGTAACAAACTAGCTTGCTTAAGCTGACCTAGTAAAATGGTAGCAAAGCCAGGCTGAGGTCTCCCAGGCCTGAGCTGTTCCATTACCCAGCTCTTTCTCTGAATGTTCCCAAACGCTTAACAAGCGCAACATTTGTTCTCTGTGAAGTAGATGGGATAGATTAGTTTTAGATGAAGAAATGTGACACAGGGTTACAGGAATTACCTCAAACAGCGTGGTGAGTAAGAGGTGGCCTGGGGTCTCACTATCCATTTGCCCAATTTCATTTTAAAATTTAAAGGAAAACAAAAGCTAAAACTGCTCACCCCAAGTACTTGCCATCCAAATGTTAGACGGTCCCTCTTTGCACAGATCTCCCATCCACTGCACATTCCCCTTTATGACATCCCTGTCTGGTAGGCGGCCCACCTCTGCCCGACGAGCTCCCGTGTAGCCCCCATCAGACAAATAATTCTGTTGTTAAACACCCCTGACTTTAACGTTTATGAACAGCCTACTGTGTGCAGGGCACTATGTGTACTGATGGTTGGGAAGCTCTCCCATGGGTTGGAACACGATCTGACACCCTGTGGCTGGCGGCCATCTTGCAGTCAGACTTGACTCCAACTGCCCAGTGTGATTTCTTTGCTAAGGAATTTGGCAAAGTTAACCATTCCCTTCTTCTCCTTGATACTCTGTCTTCCCTGTCTCCTGGCAGTCAGGCTCCAGGTTCTTCTCCTATACCTCTGGCTGATTCTTTTCAGTCTCTTGCACTGGCTAGTCTTCTACTTTCCCACCCCTTAAATATTACTGTTCAGGACAGTGTTGATTCACACCAGAGAAACGATTCCCAAATAATAAATCAGCCCAGACCTCTCCACTGAGCTTCGCATCACACAGCACAAAGACGTCTCCATTTGGATGTCCCACAGGCATCTCAAATTTGCCATATCTAAAGCTGAATTTCTCTTCTCTAATCCCCTGGAAACCTCCTCTCTCTCCTGTACGCTTATTGTTCTGCATCCAACCCCAAAACTTGGACATCATCTTCTCCCCGCTTTCATTTGTACATAGTCTAATTCCTCCCTTCTGCACCCACACAACCTCTTGAAGCTTCCCTTCCCCCCAGCCCCACTCCTACTGGTTTAGTTCTGACCCCATGTTAGTTTCCCTAGAGTATGTACCAGGCTTCCAGCTTGCACCCTGGCCTCCTCATACTTAAGACAATAATACAGGAGTGATCTTTCTAAAATGTGATGAGTTTGGTCCCTCTTTCCCTGCTAAAACCATTCAGTGACTTGCATCTTCAAAGAATAATGTCCCGGGACTTCCCTGGCAGTCCAGTGGTTAAGACTCTGGCTTCCACTGCAGGGGGCCTGGGTTCGATCCCTGGTCGAGACACTAAGATCCCACGTGCCGCATGGTGCGGCCAAAAACAAAAAGTGTCCAAATTTTACATCACGAGCTAAGGAGGCTTGTGACCTGGCCCCTGCCTGCTTCCAGACTCATTCTTATTTTCTCCGCCCAAGTCCTCTTACACTTAAGTCTGGTTGTTTCTTAAACATGCTGTGCTTTCTCTGGCTCTGGTCCTTATCAAACTCTGTTTTCATTTTCTGGGATGCTCTTCCTTTCAAAGGATACATTTGATGATCTCTTGATTCCTGAAGAAGCATCTCCTTTGTGAAGCCACCCGCAACCTCCCCAGGTAAAGCTGGTCTTCTCCCACGATACGCCTCAGCCATGGCACCCAACCCGTATCATATGGCCAGTCACCATGCACCTCCTCTACCTCACGGTAACATCCTGATGTCATATACTGATTTGTATTCATCTCTCTGCATTCTGTTGCTTAGCACAGGCCTCAAACAATGTAGAGGCTCAAAAAGTATTCGCCACATGAATTAGTGAGTAAACTGAGTAAATGAATGATTGTGTCTCATGCCTCTGCACTATTTCAGTCTCTCTAAGCTTAATGCAAAATGCTTAGATGTGAAATTGTTCATAACTCCTCAGCCAATGGAACCATCTCTTTATCATTTAAATTTTTTTTGGGGGGGGGGAACTGAAAGCAAATTAACTAGAATGACCTTTCCATTTACAGCACACAGTTCAATGGAAACATGAGTGACATGGAGACAACATTTTAAAATAGACTTGCATCTCCTCTTCACTGACTCACAGCTCCCCAAGGCGTCGTGTGCAGAAGGAGTTGTCACTCCTGCTCTGTCCATCCCTACTGCAAACCTGGAAACTGGTGGCAGCATATTTCCCATCTCCTCCCTCTGCCTCCTGATGGCTGCTCCTCTCTGTGTCGCCCTAATTCATTATTAGCACATACCGCCTGCCTGCTTGAGCTGGTGTTGTCCTTTCTTGCTATTGAAGGCTTCAGATTTATTCCCAACCTGGATAATGATCAGCTCCAGGTTAGGAAAATACGTCTTTCTACACTACTCTGCCCTCTGACCTACAGCAATTTTCAGAAGTTACGCTAAGAAAAAAAAAAGGGGGGGGGGCTTGAATTAGATTTGATGTAGTTTGGGCTGATTTTCCAGTTGAATTCTTTTTATGTTGCCTCTGCTATACCTGCTGATTTATCCTAATGCAGGATATTCACCAACGTATTTTTCTTCCTATCCCCTCCTGCACCATCCACTTGCCCAGTTAAAGCTATTTGCCACAGGGACTATTTGTCAGACTAGAATCAGAGACTAGAGGAGCTAATTCTGAACAGTTAAATTTAACACTCTTGATGTTATGATTAAGACAGAAAGATTTAGAAACCAAATGTGTTTACAACTATTGGGATCTCCTCCACACTTAACCTCAGACAATCTGGAAGCCCACCAGTTGGGAGAGTAAAGGAGAGTTAGGGGAAGTCAACAGTTCAGATATCGGTCTATGGCTGGGCCCCGTCCACTCCCCGTGGGTTAGCTCTTAAGGGAGGATTATTAGGGAGACTAGAGCTTCCCATATAAGTCTGAGCATCTAAGCTATCTTCTTCACCTTCCTCCCAGAGATGTGGGCATGCCTTGCTACCAAGAGGCTGACTGGGCTCAGGCTGCCTCTTAGTGGGCCTCCAGTGGGAAAGGTCTGTGCTGTGATTACTATTTGTACTAGTAATGCTTTTAGGCATTGGAAAAAATCCTGAAGATATTTATTTTTTAGATAATCCATAAAAAAAGTAAAGGAGAGCAACTTTTGAGAAATAGATGCGGGGAGAGAGACAGAGAGATAACTAACAAAGGACACAGATGGAGAGACAGAAAAAGAGATACGGGGGCAAAAAAGGGTGAGAGGGCTTCTCTGCAATTCAGCTTCCCCAGAAATACATCCTGAGCAGAATCCCTGGGTGAGGGATTCAGTAAGGAAGGGCTCCTAGGGGGACTGGTAAAGGAGAAGGGGGACATTTTTACATTTACAAAAACCATAAAGAGGAAATCTGAAGGGATTTGAATGCAGGGTTGCCAGATTTAGCAGCTAAACTACAAGACGCCCAGCTGACTCACATTTTCAGATGAACAAGGAATAATTTTTTAATGTAAGTATATCCCATGCCATATTTGTTGTTTATCTAAGCTTCGAATTTAACTGGGTGTCCTGTATTTTACCTGACAGTCCTATATGGGTGGAGCCCTGACACTGTCCGCTAGAAGACAGAGTGCGGGGAAGGCCCTGCTGCTCTCACTCCCTGGGTGCTGAGTTCTGGAACGCAATTTGGGGGCCAAAGCATTGGGATCAAAATGGATGGTAGAAATACCCCATTTTAAGGCCACTGCCCTTCTCCCAAGTCTTCAAATCCAACTCTAGCTGGAGGTGATTCTTGGACACATTTGATCTTAAAAAAAAAAAAAAATACACACACACACACAGAGGATGACAATCTATTCCCTCTGATTTCAACAGTAATGAACTCCCATTTTAGAAAATTTGGAAAATATATAGGGTATTTAGAAGAAGAGACGAAAGATAATCCATTATTAGTAGAATGGCACATTTCTTCCTGCTCTTTTTCTGGGTATACATAATTATGAGGTTTTGTTTTCTTCTCACATATTTTTTTCAAAATTGAGACTATACTCTACTTTTTAAAAATGAGCATTATTAAATTAATTCACAGAAATCCCTTGCATTCCTATACACTAATGATGAAAAATCTGAAAGTGAAATTAAGAAAACACTCCCATTTACCATTGCAACAAAAAGAATAAAATACCTAGGAATAAACCTACCTAAGGAGAAAAAAGACCTGTATGCAGAAAACTATAAGACACTGATGAAAGAAATTAAAGATGATACAAACAGATGGAGAGAGATACAATATTTGTGGATTGGAAGAATCAACATTGTGAAAAATAAGTATACTACCCAAAGCAATCTACAGATTCAACGCAATCTCTATCAAACTACCACTGGCATTTTTCACAGAACTAGAACAAAAAAATTCACAATTTGTATGGAAACACAAAAGACTCCGAATAGCCAAAGCAATATTGAGAAAGAAAAACGGAGCTGGAGGAATCAGGCTCCCGGACTTCAGACTATACTACAAAGCTACAGTAATCAAGATAGTATGGTACTGGCACAAAAACAGAAACATAGATCAATGGAACAGGATAGAAAGCCCAGAGATAAACCCACGCACATATGGTCACCTTATCTTTGATAAAGGAGGCAGGAATATACAATGGAGAAAAGACAGCCTCTTCAATAAGTGGTGCTGGGAAAACTGGACAGCTACATGTAAAAGAATGAAATTAGAACACTCCCTAACACCATACACAAAAATAAACTCAAAATGGATTAAAGACCTAAATGTAAGGCCAGACACTATCAAAATCTTAGAGGAAACATAGGCAGAACACTCTATGACATAAATCACAGCAAGATCCTTTTTGAACCACCTCCTAGAGAAATGGAAATAAAAACAAAAATAAACAAATGGGACCTAATGAAACTTAAAAGCTTTTGCACAGCAAAGGAAACCATAAACAAGACGAAAAGACAGCCCTCAGAATGGGAGAAAATATTTGCAAATGAAACAACTGACAAAGGATTAATCTCCAAAATTTACAAGCAGCTCATGCAGCTCAATAACAAAAAAAACAAACAACCCAATCCAAAAATGGGCAGGAGACCTAAATAGACATTTCTCCAAAGAAGATATACAGATTGCCAACAAACACATGCAAGAATGCTCAACATCATTAATCATTAGAGAAATGCAAATCAAAACTACAATGCGATATCATCTCACACTGGTCAGAATGGCCATCTTCAAAATATCTAGAAACAATAAATGCTGGAGAGGGTGTGGAGAAAAGGGAACCCTCATACACTTCTGGTGGGAATGTAACTTGATACAGCCACTATGGAGAACAGTATGGAGGTTCCTTAAAAAACTAAAAATAGAACTAGCATAGACCCAGCAATCCCACTACTGGGCATATACCCTAAGAAAACCATAATTCAAAAAGAGTCATGTACCACAATGTTCATTGCAGCTCTATTTACAATAGCCAGGACATGGAAGCAACCTAAGTGTCCACTGACAGATCAATGGATAAAGAAGATGTGGCACATATATACAATGGAATATTACTCAGCCATAAAAAGAAACGAAACTGAGTTATTTGTAGTGAGGTGGGTGGACCTAGAGTCTGTCACACAGAGTGAAGTAAGTCAGAAAGAGAAAAACAAATACCATATGCTAACACATATATATGGAATCTAAAAAAAAATGGTCATGAAGAACCTAGGGGCAAGATAGGAATAAAGATGCAGACCTACTACGGAATGGACTTGAGGACATGGGGAGGGGGAAGGGTAAGCTGGGACAAAGTGAGAGAGTGGTAGTACATATATGGACATATATACACTACGAAGTGTAAAATCAATAGCTAGTGGGAAGCAGCTGCATAGCACAGGGAGATCAGCTTGGTGCTTTGTGACCACCTAGAAGGGTGGGATAGGGAGGGTGGGAGGGAGGGAGATGCAAGAGGGAAGAGATATGGGGATATATGTATATGTATAACTGATTCACTTTGTTATAAAGCAGAAACTAACACACCATTGTAAAGCAATTATACTCTGAGAAAAATGTTAAAAAAAAACTAACTCAAACTATAAAAAACGTCAGTACAGTAGCAGAATAAAAAGACTAAAATACAGAAATGAAAAGTCTTCATAAACACAAACATAACCAGTTAGAAGAAAAATCCCATTTTCAACACTAACGAACATACAATCCTTGGGAAAAATCTAACAAATTTAACAAAACCTTAAAAAAAAAAAAGAGCATTATTATGAGAATTTCCTATCCTTATTATTTGAAAACATTACCTTTAATGAATGCATGTTATGTCACCTGGTTAATTTATACTTCATTAATTCCCTTATCTTAGACTCTTAGGTTATTTCTAATTTGCTGATACTATAAATGACATGGATAGCTACATAAATATAAATATTTGTCAGCATATCTTACTATTCCCTTGAGATTGTTCCTAATGCTCTTTATACCCAACTTTAGACTTACTTATGCTTTCTACTAGAGCCTGGAGAGGTGGGGAGTTATTTAAGTATCCAATGCTACAGTTTTTCTATTAGGATAGGATTGCTTCTGCTCACCATGAACATGATATTCAGGTGCAGTGGATAGGATCAATTGATGGCTTCAATTCTCTGGAGGCTATTAGGAGGAAAAAAGGATACAAAATCATGTTCTGGATGGCTCTGGAGGTGGAAAGAAGATTCAAGTAAGGAGTGAGGGACAGACAGATTCAGCTCCACGTGAGGAAAAGTGTCCTGAGGTCTAGGAGGAAACAGAAATAGCTCCCTCGAGTAACAGCGAGCGCTGGCTTGCCGTGGGCATTTGTGGGCAGCAGCATGAGCACCTATCCTGGGAGAAGCGGCAGAGCACAGCAGCTGAGAGCGGGGGCTCTGCAGCCAGAGGGTTGGGGTTTTAATCCCAGCTTTGCCATGTTCTGGTTGTATGATCTGGGGCAAGTGGTACAACCTCTCTGTGCTACAGCATCCTCATCTGAAAAATGGAACAGGTCCTAACGGCTGTTGTGAGAATTAGATTAATAACTCATGTATAGCACTAGAATCATACTAAACATCTACTACATGTTCGATAAATGTTAGCACTTGTTTCCCCTGTTGTTACTTACTGTAGACAGGCTTGATTATGCAATATAATTGGCCAATAACTCTTAGCACTTGGGAATCTATACTTGGTCTCCGAAGGTCACTGTTCCATTACAGTGACACCAGTCCAATGGACGCCACTAGCATTCTGCAGGGTACACTCTGGTTCTGTTTGTTTTCATATCTGTGTGTCATTGATTACCTTTTTATGAGCAAAACTAACTTTAGCCCTCTGTCCCTTTGCAGCCATGATGGAGGCCAACTGTAGCTTTGTAGCTTATCCATTTTGGAATCAAATAGCTGCCTTGTAAAAGTAGTGTTGCAATCTTTAAATGCCCATAAAGAGGGATTTGAACATTTATCTCACATCATGTGATTTGGTAAAAGTAAACAGAAAGTCTTTCAGTTGAAGAGTGGAAGTGATGACTGAGTGAAATGATATAAAACAGGAGAGTTAGGTTGAGAAAGTGTGTTCACTGTAAATACATGAAGCGGCAAAGTGGGGCTGGTACAAGGAAAGTCAGGCTTTTGTATGGCAAGCAAGACAAGGAGAGGGGCAAGTAGGTGTTGCCAGCAGAAGGTGAGAACCCCTCCTCCCCGTTTATTTCTCATTTCTTGCCTCCCTCCCATAAATAGCTGGGAGGATACACTACCACAGAAGGTATCTTCTCCTTGGAAAACCAAAGCACCATCATTTCTAGGACTGAAGTCCATGAAATCCTGCAGACCACAGCGAGTATGATCACACGCTAACTCACTAAGGCTGGATTAGGGAAAGCCAAACACTACAACCAGTCATCCCTTTAAACTGCCTAAGACTGAAGCCAGCTAGAGGACCCACTTCGTATAGTAGAGAGTGAATGTTAGGAAACCATTTTAAAGGACAGCCCATTGTTAGAAGTAAAAATGAAATTGTTAAAATTAAAAGCTCAGAGGATGCATTAAACAGCAAATGATTGTAGCGGGAAAGGGATGAGAATTGGAGAGACTGAGGGGATGGGGGTGATAAAGACAGGGAGAAGACACATCGGTGTGACGGGGACTCTCCTCACGCACCATGTACCCAGTAACGCTTAGAATCAAGAAAAAAAGGATCAAATTTGCTTCCAATGACTCACAACCCACCGGAGCTTCTGGAATGCAGACCTCTTTTGTCCAAAATCCTAGAAATATCCAGCCCGATAACAAGGCGTGTTCACAAGGAAACTTGTAGCCTCTCACTTTGTTAGTGTTTAAAAATATTGAAATGTCTGAGGATTTACAGCTGCTTTGCCTTCTTTTCAGAATGTCCCCCATGGATAGACTGGCACGACGGCTAGAGAGGAGACACCATCCCTGGACGCTTAGACCATCGGCTCCCGTGACCTAGCACCAACTCACGACAAAGACTCTAAAAGCTTATCTTACCCTATATCGTGGTCACAAACATTTGTTATTTGAAAAGGCTTGTAAATTTTTTTAAAATGTCGACTCTGGAACAACATGGGAATTGTAAGCCTAAAATCCAAGCTGCTTTTAGAGAATGGCTCCTGGGGGACACCTAAGGGTTAGACTGTGGACTCTGATGTCTTCAGTTAAGGACAGTCCCCAATTCCAGGGGAGACAGAGAAAGCCCAGCGGGCATGGATACCCATGGAGAGACTGAGAGGTGGGCGGCAGGAAACCCCGCAGAGAGGGTCTTGGTGGAGGGGACCAGGTCAACCGAGTGGTTGAAGAGCTGTTTGCTGGGGGTGGTATAAATATAGGGAAGATGTAAGTGGTTTTCTTGGTGACATGTGAGCGTTCCCAGAGAAGAGGAGGAAAAAGTGGCAGTAGTAGCCGTGTGTTTGTTATCGGTGGGAGTGATGGTGGTGGTTTTAACCTCAGATTCCCAGCCTGCTGAGCCAGGCTTGTCTAAAGCACGTCAGTAACTGCACGCTCTCTCCTCTTCCTGATAAGGCTGATTTTACACCTCTGATAGGCCCTGTTAGCCTCCCTCCAACCCCCCAGAATATCAGGGACGCATTTCGTGGATACCTTTCTTCTTTAGAGGTGACTCTGAGCACTTCACCCACCAGCTGGAGGATGTTGGCAATAAATGTTAGAGGGGACAGAGAAGGTTCCTAGAGGGTGAGGGTATTAGGCTTAGACTGTGCCACTAGTAGGAACTCTTTTCAATTTAATTCCACCAACACTCACTGCATACCCACCAGTATCCCCAGACCATGCCAGCCTCAAGATGATACTGGCATGAGTAACAAGAACAGTCTTTCCTTCCGTGCCTCCATGCTCTGAAAGTTCCTGGAACACCTGTCCTTCCAAGTATGCCCACTTTCGAGAGGCATCAGGATGTGGCAGGAAGACCACGGGCTTCGGAGGCAAATCCGGATTCTGCTACTACCTAGCAGTATAACTGTGAGAAAGCTACCCCATCACTCTGAGCCTCAGTGTTTACATTTGCAAAATGTGGACGGGGTCTATTTTAGATCATAGCTGTGAAGGTTAACTATCATGCAGATAAAGCAACTGGCAACCTGCCAGGTTCAGAGTAGGTGCTCAATCAATGGTGCCTATTACTGTCGTCAGTTTCCCTGTGGGGCCTCACTCCTGCTTCTCACTGCTCTCGCTGTCCCTGAAACTGTCCTTGTCATCAGGACTACCATTACTCCTGTTTCTTTTGCCACCATCCAAAGGTCCCCCAATTACGGGAACAGTTTCCCCAGTAATTATAGCTGTTCACAAGACTTTTCAAAAGCTAATCTGGACTTTGGGGTACTGTCATCCTATAAGAGAAGAACTTGAAACGAGTTTCCAGGAAGCTACTTGAAAGGCAGGCAAGTGAAATTGCTTTGTTTCATCTCAAGCATATTTCTTCCAAAAATTTGGCCTCTGGAACTTATTCTCTTCCTGTTCAAAGCCAGTATATTATTTACCCAAGATTTTTTTCTCACTTTTTATATTTATTACTCCCAATAAGCCTAGTACAATGCCAAGCACATAGTAAGCACTCAGGTACTTGACGGAACATGTAACAAACCTTACACACTGGACATGCTTAAGATAAGATACAAAATGAAACTAAGAATGACATGTATTCATTTCTCTCTTATTTTCATATAGCACCCTGTTCAGATGCCCTTACAAGCCCTTAACCACACTTCATTTGGATTGCCAGTTGGGATTAGGCCTTTAATAGTTGTTCCAGGAACAAAATGATATATTGCAACTTAGAAAATGAAAAAAGTAAGATAAAATACGATGAAATATCTAAAAATGAAGACAGCTCTGACAAAATTTTGACAATTCACCAACATAAGGATTTTTTTTTTATCATTTGCCTGGAAATGCAACTCAATATTATATTCAGTTTATTTTAGAATAGCTATCTTTACCTGAGAGTCAATACTCACATGTCACCAAATTATTGTTTTAAAATTAATTTTTTCTCAATCAGATTTGCATATATGAAGAGAAGTAACACACTGGACACCAAGTTATAGAATGTAGTCTGAGGCGTATGTGGAATTATAACTGCTTTCAACTATTACTGAAATCTCTTTTCAAAGACCCTAAAGCAGACTTTATCTCTTTTATGTTTTAAGCGACCTCGATTTCCAACCTTTAATCCTCAGACACCTCCACTTCTTCCAGAATATTCCCTCTTCCCTGATACTATGACCCTCTGTGCTTGTGGGAGGTGCTAGACGTAGAAACACAAGTCATCCTCAGGCTCTGTCCTTCTGCTCACTATTTGGTCGGGGCATCAAATACTCACCAAACTATACTACAATTGGCTGGTGACACATACCATAGAACAGGTTATTACAGGTTCTCAAGAGGTACTGGGATGAGAAAGGCCAATCATGGTTCAGGAAAGACCTCACAGGATAGAAGACATTTGAGAAGGCTTCAGGTGAGATTTTGATTGGCCAAAGAGGTGTGCGGACATTTTCAGGCTTAGGGGTCCGCATGATAGAAACCGCAGTCTGTTCTAGGATGCGGCAAGTGGTCCTTATAATGAAAGAACACAGGATGTTTGCAGAGAAGTTAATGGGATGAGCCTACAAAGCATCACTGAAGACACACTGAAGAGCTTTGAAAGCCTTGGATGTGTAATAATGAGGTAGTCTTTTTCTTATAAGCAGTTGGAAATTAACCAATAGGTTTTAAGCAAGACAGCAGACATAAGGAATATGTAATTGAGAAGGGCATTTTGTAGAGGCTAACGATTGTCGAGGATGAAATGAGAGAGCATTTGGATGGGACAAGTAGAAGAAAGATTCTTAGATAATGCAGTTTTGAGCTTGCTCTGGAAGGAAGATAAAAAGTTTGAATTCAAGAGAAAGGAGGGATCGGGGAAGGGAAGTTTTGCTGTGGCAGGAATAATAATCACAGCTAGCATTTTAAGTGACTACTCTGTGCCAGCACTCTGAGATCTCGATGCATGCCCTGTACAAGCCTAGGGCATGGGAGTGTGCACTCTGTGCCCCAAGTTCCCAGTTTGCATACCTGGCTTGTGGAGGTCCATACAATTATCACAAGAAATTACCAAAGGAAATTCTCTTCCAGAATTGTGGGAGAAATCATCTTCAAAACCATCTTAAGAACCATCCAAGTCAGCACATAGCCTTCCTTCATAGTCATTCCTGGCTTTCGAGCACAACAAGCTATCTTGTATTTTATATCTTGACCATGGTGACAGAAGCAGATCGTGCATGTGATAAAATTGCAGAGAACCTCACACACACACACACACATGTGTAAACCTGAGAAATCTGAATAAGACCAGAGGATTGTACTAACATCTATAAAACCTAGTTGCGATGTTCTACGATGGTTTTGCAAGACATTGCCATTTGGGGAAACTGAGTAAAGAGTGCAGAGGGTCTCTGTTTTATTGCTTACAACTGAATGTGGATCTACAATGATTTCAAAATGTTTCATTTTTTTAAAAAAATGGGTCCATGGATCATGACTGAGAAATGTCTGAAAGCTATCTTTCTCATATGCTTTCCTATACAGTAGAGACTGGAGAGTGGAAGGCATAGTCCCTTGAGACTATAGATTGTAGATGCGCTCCGGGGATGCTAAAAGGTATTGAATAGAACATGGTGAATATGGTTATGGAGGCATCTGCTTAGGCCCTCCCCCTCCCCTCCCCCCACCCCTGGTTAGGGCAGGTATTCCGGTACCCGATCACTAGCTTTGCGGTATCAAGAGGCACTGCATGAGCATCAGTCATTTTTGTCAGTGCACAGGGAGCAGACATGGTGTCCCTCTAAACGTAGCAGTTCTGAAGATAGTTTCTGGATTCTTGAATTATGATTAAGACTAGGTGTCCCTAGGGCCATACTCCAGTGTATTTTGCCAATTCTCTGTTTTCTCGATGGTGAGAGAGGTGGCAATGACTCTGATGGCCCACTTCAGTGGTGGTGTTCTGGGATTCATGCCTGGAGACCTACCTGAAGACTTCCAAGGGTTCCCTAAGCAAGCACTTCTCTTCAGGACATCTTTTATGTATAGAGAAGCTAGAGGTGGGGTTTTTGTTTGCCTTTTTTTTTGTTTGTTTTTTATCTTCAGCTGAACTCTGATGCTGATGCCCTGGGACTTTATAAGCCCAACCTTCTACCACTGGATTCCCTTCCAAATGAGATAGCCTCAGTCTACCAGTCTAAAAATGTATACAGACCGTTAGCTAAAGTCATAGAACAGTTAATGGGACTTTCTAACGGCTAGAATTCTCTGGGGTGTTATCTGAAAGTGAGAAGAAAAAGCAGGAGGAAACAATGGGGTCTTGGTTCTGGGGAATTTTTGATGTTTTCACCTCTACGGAGATGGGGGTATCGTGGATGGTAGCACAGGTGAAAAGTCCCAGAGAGACCTTAGGGAACACTGGATGCTGTTTCAATAAAATTACAATAATATAGAATGAATAAATCTTCATATCTAATGTACAGCATGATGACTACAGTTAGTAACACAGTATTATACACAGGGAATTTGCTTAGATAAAAGTGAGAGGAGATAGATATGTTAATTAGCTTGACTGTAGCAATCATTTCACTGTGTATCTCAAACCATGATGCTTTACTACTTCAATATATAATACAATTATTATTAAAATTATAAATTTAAAAATTTTTGAATACATTCAAACTCTTCAGGGTTTTAGAAATTTGTTTGTTCTCTTGGTGAAAATCTTAGTGTGATTGTGTCGTGCATCCCACAGGAAATTAAAAGCAGCTGAGAGGGTTTTTAAGCTCCTATCTATGACCCTCGTGATAGCCCTTCTCTCCATCCCTTAAAATTTTAAGAATCTTCACTCCACAGTAAATAGAACAAAATGGACGTGTGCTTGCAGGCCAGGTGAATGGACCACCTGGAACGGATGAGATTGGGCGCTATTGCTGTGGCTTCAGTGGGGCTCCGTGGCTTTCATGTTTAGAAAGGGGAGGCTGGGAGCGGCTGGGCCCTGGAGGAGGGCCGCCTCCTCTATGGCCTTAGCTTCCCCGTGTGTTTCCTCCTTTCCCCTTTCTCCCCACCCACCTTTCATCATCCTCAGAAGCCCATGTGTGTGAAAAGCAACAGAGGAATGTGGGTGGGTTGACTTGTATAATTAAATCCATGTTGTATCGTGTTCTTTAGAATTAATAAGGAATTCATCCCATTGAAACTCACCATGACATCTTCCCTCTGACTCAGATTTCTTTTGCTTTTCTCTCCTTTCCTTGGCTAAAAGCATTAGACATGGGGCTATGGTTCAAATTAGTATCTTACATTTCTCTCCTCCTTTTTTTTTTAATTGAACTTTTCTGTTCAGTGAAGAGTTTAGTTTGTTTAGATTTCATTTTTCTTCCATTCTACTCATCTGCCATTGTCTTCTTTTCTTCCTTCCCTTGGAAAACTTACTCAGTAAAGGAGCAAACGGGAGAGCTCTTCATTTCGCTTGTGACTGCAGAGCTGGAGAAAGTGCACTGCTGGCTAAAGCTTGATAATCCAGGCACTGTCATTTGAGGCTCTTCATTCCCTGGACTTTCATATCCTGACACCATGAAAAGCATGCTCTCACAGATGTCCACTGAGGCCAGAGGGAGCTGTTTCTGTGAGGCCATGAGACAGGGAGAAACAGGGAATAAGCCGTACTTCTAAATTCCTGGGTCATGTTGTGAAACACCTTTTTATTGGGGGTAGTAATCTGACTTCATTCCCTTATAAAAGTGGATTTATGTGATGGATACGTGATATATATTTTTCTGCCACTGTTCTTGTGGGATAGTGGTTGTATCAGTTAGGATTAGATTCAACTGTGAGTAACACAAACCTGAAATAACAGTGGCTTAAACCTGATAAAAGTTTTTCCTTGTTCATGTAGAAGACCGGCTGTAGCCGTCCGGGGCTGGGATGCTGGCTCAGTTCCATGAAGTCTTCCTCGCAATCCCTGCCCCTGTACAGCTGAGGGTGTGGCCCTCAGCTTCATGGTCCAAGTAGGTATATTGTCATCTCAAGAACATTCATATGAACCATCGAAAAGAGCTCATCTGCCTCCTTTATAAGCTTCTGATCACAACAGGGGGCCTCAGTTCAACTGCAGACAGGAGATTTGGGGCTCTGGGGTGAGACCAACACAGGCTTACGTCTGGCTGTGCTCGCCTACCGGATGTGCACGTGTGAACAAATCCCTTAACCTCGCTGAGGTTATGTATAATGTATGTATGTTTTCTCATATGTATAATGGAAATTATGTATCTTAGAGCAGTGTGAGTATAAAAGAAGATAACGTATGTAAAAGAACTGGCCCACTGATTAGCACGATAACAGATACCATTTTACAGAGCTTTTAAATTTCTTGCTGAGAGGTTTTTCTGTTTTTGAAGAAAACTAATCCCCTGTTTAGAGACTGGTGGTTTTGTCCTAGTGAGACCGTCCCCCAGAGTGGGCTGCACGTTCTTCACAAGCCCTTCTCCCGACTAGAGAAGAAAGCGACCTCGAGGTGGCCAACGCCATTGGCCATTCTACCTCCAGTGAACCAGGTTTCACTCCCCCTGTACTTTTCCTCTGCGGGGGATACTGTGGATTAGTGGTAAATATCCATTTCCCATTCCCTTCTATTGCCGTATGTTTTTAACCTGCAAGTTGAGAGATCCATTGGTGGGTTGTGAAATCAATTTAGTGGGTCATGACCAGCACATTTTAATGAAAGGATAAAAGAGAATAGGTTAGGGAAAATCAGGGTGCATCACAAATAATTAATATGTACTTTCATGAAATGGATTTCATATATGTGGGTGTGTTCATGTATGTGTATTCTATGTTATAACGTAAAAAGTATTTCTTAAAGTGAGTTGTGAATCCTGAAAAGGAAGAATAATGTAGGAGGAATCACTCTACCTGACATCAAAGCTTACTATGTAGATACAGTAATTAACACAGCGTGGTATTTGCAGAGAGTTAGATGCATATATCAGTGGAACAAAACAGAGACTCCTGAAATGGACCTCCGTAAGTGTGCCCAACCGATTTTTTTACAAAAGTGGGGAAGCAGTTCAAATGGAGGAAAATCCAATTGGCCTTTTAAATTCAAATGACCTTTTTAAAAAAGCCCAAGAAGCTTGTCATCACATCAACATTCGAAGCAGCAGCAAGAAGACACGAGAAGCTACCATGCGTGCCCACTGTCTTTTAAGAAAAATATCTAGGAGCTTCCCTTGGGTCTTCATCTATGCCCCACTGGCCAGAACTTAGTCACATGGCCATACCAACTATAAGGAAACTCGAGAAATGCCATCTTCATTCTGAGCATCACACACCCAGTTAACATTTCTATTATTCTGTAGAAGTAGAAAAAAATAGATATTGGTCAGCAATTTATTATCTATCTGTGCTACACAAAGACACAGTGCAAGTATGGAATTAGACCTCTCTTGGGCATCAAAATAAAATTTCCACAACACATATTTGACCTCATTAAAAACCTTAGATGTCTCCTTAACGCACAAAGTCCAAACTCCTTCATAAGGATAGTTAGGTTCTTGAACGTTTGGCCCAAGCCCAGATTTCCATCCATTCTCTGCCCACCACATTCTCCCAAATGCTAAGACTCCACCACCTCAAGCCCAGATTTCCATCCATTCTCTGCCCACCACATTCTCCCAAATGCTAAGACTCTGCCTCCTCAGTGTTCCTGCTCAAACTCTCCCCTCACCCAGATTGTACCCCTGCAGCCACTCCCTCCTGTATCTGACAAACAATGCCTCATCCTTGTAGACCTAGTGAAGTCGTCATTTCCTCTCGCTGATGCCCTTCCTGTGACTCCTCCGGCCCAGCCGAAGTAACTGTTCCCTTCTCTAAGCTTTCATTAACCTGCACGTATGTCGATCATGGCACTTAACCTCATGTCTTAACTGAGACTTAATCTGGTTTTTGTTGTTGCTGTTTTGGTTTTGTTTTGCTAGGGACTGGAAGCCCCTCCAGTACAGGGCCTATTTTCCTGATATTCTGTTTTCACAGATCTTGGAATCTCTCCACAACCTTAAAATTATTTGTTGAATTATTGAGAGGTTTCTCAGGGCCAAAAAGTAGAAAGAAAGAAAAAGTATCTATATACAACAGGTGTGCTTTGAATGGACAAAGCTGGTATTTCACAGGTTCAGTTGTGAAGAAATAACCTGTGCTTAGAGAGTGGCATGGACATACGTACACTACCCAACGTAAAATAGCTAGCTAGTGGGAAGCAGCCGCATGGCACAGGAGATCAGCTCGGTGCTTTGTGACCACCTGGGGGTGGGATAGGGAGGGTGGGATAGGGAGGGTGGGAGGGAGACGCAAGAGGGAGGAGATATGGCGATATATGTATATGTATAGCTGATTCACTATGTTATAAAGCAGAAACTAACACACCATTGTAAAGCAATTATACTCCAATTAAGATGTTAAGAAAAGAAACAAGACTAAGGTGAAAAGGATGATTCTCGGACATCCTGAGATTCCTATTTTACTGCAGTGGGCAAGTCAAGTTCAAAGTGGATCACGGGCAAGTCCTCCTGGACCCCATGTTCCCTTCGTGGACACACTTGTCTGCTTGAGGGAAGGGAGTTTTCTTCAGATTCAGCATGTAAGGACAGAGCAGCAAGGACAGCTTCAAAAATAATCATTTCTCTGGGCTTCCCTGGTGGCGCAGTGCTTGAGAGTCCGCCTGCCGATGCAGGGGACATGGGTTCGTGCCCCGGTCCGGGAAGATCCCACATGCCGCGGAGCGGCTGGGCCCGTGAGCCATGGCCGCTGAGCCTGTGCGTCCGGAGCCTGTGCTCCGCATTGGGAGAGGCCACAGCAGTGAGAGGCCCGCGTACAGGAAAAAAAAAAAAAAAAAAAAAATCATTTCTCTAGGTATGTATTTGGAAGAAACTCCTGTTCTCTCTAAGCGAAAACATAAGTTTTATTCTTGGCAGTCATGCTTTTTTTGTATAGAAGAGTATTTTATTTGTAAATTTGTGCTTGACATCCTTTACATCAGTAAAATTAATTTTATGGTTTTTTTTTGGGGGGGCATTTAAATAGAAGAACTTTATACCCATTGAATAACACCTCCCGATATCCCCCTTCCCCCAGCCCCTGGCAACTACCATTCTACTCTCTTCTATGAGTCAGACTATCTTAGATTCCTCAGGTAAGTGGAATCACGCACTATTTGTTCTACTGTGAGTGGCTTATTTCATGTAGCATCATGCCCTCTAGGTTCCTCCACGCAGTCACATATGACAAATTTCCTTTTAATTTTTTTAAGGCTGAGTAATATCCATTGTATGTATATACCACATTTTCTTCATTGAGGGACATTTAGGTTGTTGCCACATCTTGGCTGCTGTGAATAATGCATGCCTCCTTTTTCTGAATGAAATACCAGGTGACGTTCTTCACCAGTGACGTTCTTCAAATGCACCCCCCCTGTTGCTTGGCCTTCATGAGCCTCAGTCTCTTAAAGTTGTAACATTTAGATTCCCTACCATGGCAGAGAGTGTTTTATTTATTAGACCTGTGTGTGCTCCTTTATATTTCTGTCTTCTAATTAGATCAGCACCATGTGACTAATTTTAACCAACAGGCTCTGTACAGAAGTGACATGAGTCATCTCCTGTCATGATAGGTAAGATACAGTGTCTCATATCTTTGTCTTCCCATGAGGGACACCTGTTCCAGGTGACATAGTTACAAAATGGAGGAAGATTTTACATGAGTGTGAAATAAAGGGTTACGCCACTGAGACTGAGGAGTTTGTTGTAGCCAGTAGGATTAATAACCATGTCTAATACGCTGACAGTGTAAGGCTACTAGGAGGATTAAACAGAACATTTAAACACAAGCTTGAGCACAGTGTTGGAGAGAAATATACATTACCCATATGGTAAAGTGAGGTTGCCATTATGTAATAAAATAGTTACATTGAAAGAAAAGTCTCTGGAGGACAGGAAACCTTGGCTCCAGAGTTGTAGAACTTTAGACCTGGACTTAGAAGCCATTTAATTTAGTGCTTTTCAAACTTGTTTGATTATAAACCTCAGGTTCTTAGGAGAAATACAGATTTCTAGGTCTTGCCCCCGGTTATAATGAATCATAATCTCTAGGGGAGGTTTTGATCGCGATTGTTTTGTTGGTTTTTATACAGAAGGAAAGTGAGTCATAAGAGGTTAATGACATTCCTGAAGCCACAGCACTGATTATTCAGCGTGCTGGGACTAGAACCCAGCTTCCACAAAGCCGAATGCTTTACTTCTGGGCTCACATAATAATGTTCTAATAGAGTGAGGCCGAGACTGACCTCTCGTCCCCCTTTTTCTGATAAATCATGTCAAGACCTGCAAATGATTTTCCCCCTTAACAATGAAAAGAAGATGTAATTTTAAAATTACCTTGGATGTACAGTAAAAGCAGCATTCCCATAATCAATCATCTAAAATCATGGGGTTATTTGGAGCTATTTGAAGGAAAGTAAATTGAAAACATGTTTTTAAACAATGCACCAAAGAGTTATCAAATCATAAACATCTAGATTACTTTAACATGTTGATTATTCCACATTTAGGGTCTCCTTACAATGTAACTCTGGCCATGAAGAGACTTGGAAAATTCAATGAATCCCTTCCTAAGTTGTTAACTGTATTGGGTTCAATCACTTGGCCATGTGGGAACATATGTTAAACTTAAAAATATATATATATATATATATATATGTACACACACACACACACACTCACATACATACGTTCATACTTAATTTCTGGAGCTATTATTCACACTTTTCACTAAGCAGAAGACACAGAGGCCTGTTATTAGGACATGTCTCCGAGGATACAGAAATAGGTTAGGGAATGCAGTGGTATAACACTGAACACATTAAAACCTATCTGGAACTTTAGAAATCAAATACACAGACATTCCATAATAACCCTTGGGTTTTAGCATAATTCCTGAACCTGAAAATTCATAACTAAATAATGGCAGCACATTTACGGCATAAAATGCCTTAAACCATTTGTTTATTATTATATGTGGATTTTAAGTTTCATGTTTAAGAAAATTGAAAGCCTACACTTTTTTCCCCCTTTGAGGGGTGATACACCAATTACCTTTGAGAGTCTTTGTTTTTCTCACTGGAAGAGAGCTAAACCAAGACTGAAATTTATGTTAAGACATCTGTTCGGTTATCAAATCTATGATCATACACTCTTGTTAAACCAAATTAAATTAATCTTTGTTGAAAAATAAATGATGTAATTCCTGGAAGATCTGTTTTACTCCCAGGATGGTGTCCTGGTTTTTCTAAGTAGCTTATAAGAAAGCAAGTCTGAAATTGTTCTTGAAACTGAAAAGAGGAAATTGCTTTGAGTGTGGCAGGTGTCTAGAAGGAGCCACTACCCATGAGTGATCTGTGATCTAAGGGGTCATCATTATAAGGCTAAATTATATGAGCATTCTTCCTGAGACCGGATTCAAAGGCTGAACTCTAAAATTAATCTAGATGTTATTTCTTCTTTGAGTTCTAAAACAAGCCCAGGGAAGATTAGAAGTCATTCATCTGACTGAGAATAACAGTGCATCCTCTGACTTTTCTTGGAATGGATTCCTTATGTGGATGCAATGTGAGTTGAATTGCATCTGGTTATTGTTTTTAGAGAACTTTGCTGAAATTCAAACTGAGCCTGTGTATTGTGAGCTGATTTAGCAGCGCCTGCCCATATGAGAACCAGGATGGAACTGGGAGCCGTGACAACTAAGAATTTGCGCCGCAGGCCAGGTACATATTAAAGTGGCATGGCTCCGGGGCCAGAAGGGGCGAATGCAGTGCACTCCTGGAAAGAGAAGCCTTCTCTTAGGGCCCTGACAACAGCCAGGAGGGAGACAGAACGATAGCAGCATGGTGGAAAGAAGACAGAATTTGAAATCATAGCTGAATCTTAATCATGGCTCCACTGTGGAGGAGACAGATGATTTCTGAGTAAGTTTTGTGACCACTCGGGGCCTCAGCGTTCCTCCTGGTGAAACAGTAACGATAGTGCTTGCGTTATGGAGTTGTGAGAAATAATGGGAGGCTTTACACGTAGGACCTGGCATTTGGTAGGTCAACGAGAAGTAGAAAAATGGTAAGTCTTCAGTAATCTCAGCAGCCACTAACACATCCTGAACATTTACGATGCGTCCAGCGCTTTACCACCCCTGATGCCGAGCACACACCTGGCATCAGTGGATACTCAGTAACTCAGCTGTGGAATGACAAAATGATGACTGAATCTGTTTCAATGTTGACTGTCCTTGGCCATGAAAAGAAAGACGGCAAGAACAGAGGGGAAGCGCCCACACGCTGGTGCTGGGGGTCCCCGGTGCAGGCCAAGCTGTGGGTTTCTAGGGGGAAGGCCTCTCATCGCCTCGGTTCCCTGCCCTTCTGTGGATGGCCATACCCCGGCTGCTGGGGTGGTAGGCCTCATTGAGTGTTTTGTGGTCTTGCTTCTTCTGAGTCCAGAGGGTAAAAGCTGAAACACAAACTAAAAATGTCAAGTTCGATTCTGCTCCAAGAGCTCCCGAGGGCTGGGCAGAGGGTTTGCAGTTTCACCACAAGCATTTACAAGGGCCGCGCACTTTGGCAGGACTGAGTCTCCAGATAGCCTAACCTCTACAGACCCAGAGTCCCACTGAATTTCAGGGGTCGTGAAAGGGGAAGGTTCTGGGGGGTCCTGGAAAAGACTCATTCCACCTCGGTTCATCATCCTGCTATACTCAAACCCCCGTAGCCAGGGCACACTTGGTTTCTGGTTTCAAAATGAAATTTTCACACGGCCCAAATCTCAACCCACCCTAATTTAAAGAAACAGGCACTTGGCATGTGATCCAGATAGATCAGCAGTTGCTCACATACAGCTGTGCACATCTGGCACACAGGTATGCGATTCTGCATGAAGATAAATTGTGTGGGGACCAAATGCACAGTTGTTAAACTAAAATGAATCGCTTCTTGGAAGCAATCTTCCTGCACAGCAGGGCCTCTGCGTAAGCTTGATCTTTTTCATTAGGCCCTTCTCAGAAACCATAGCTTTCCCCAGAAGGTCTGTGGGTGAAGGAAGGGCCATGCCCACACCTGCAGTTGGCTGGCTGCTGCTCTCTCAGATCAGAACTTGGGTACCACCTCTGACAGCCCTGGTCAGGCAGGCTTCCCAGGGGAGTTACTCCGAGCCCAGGATCCAGGAAGAGGCCAGGTCCTTCCTTGGTATTGCTTCGCTTTCCATAAATTATATGTTGCCCAGGGGCTGCTTCTTCAGGGGCAGTCCTTTTGTGGACAGTTTCTGACAGACTAGGGTCCTTCACCAAACTCCATGGACCATGAAGTTCACCTCCCTTGGGAACCTTATGGAGTTAATGGCATCCACCTCTGAGGAAGCATCTTGTAACTCTGGGAAAAACATGACGCTCAAATGCTCTTCAGATCAGAGGGCTACACTTCAAGATGCTTCACTGGCCTGGAGGCAATAAAAGAATGAATCCTGAGCTAAGCAGTGCTGGATTCCATAAAGCACTATTTTTCTGATTCAGTGGGCTCAGTGACTAAGGTGTGGCATAGAATGTTCCATTCCTGGCTCAATTTCACAATTTTAACAATAGGAAGTTACTGGTTATTGGCACAAATGAATCAATAATTTTGAAAGAGATTCTTCCCATCTTTTTTCCATGTGATGCTAACAGATGCAATGGTTTACCAAACTGACCTTTATTCTTGTTTCTCAATATCTTCCTCTCTCCCCACACCCCCGTATTTATTTATTTCTCTCTCTTAGAGGGAAATACAATCTACATCTTATTGTGTTTGAGTCAGAGTATCAGATTAGCCACAATATCCATTTCTGCAATGTTGTATATGCTGTTTTTTTGTTTGTTTTTGCGGTACGCGGGCCTCTCACTGTTGTGGCCTCTCCCGTCGCGGAGCACAGGCTCCGGACGCGCAGGCTCAGCGGCCATGGCTCACGGGCCCAGCCGCTCCGCGGCACGTGGAATCTTCCCAGACTGGGGCATGAACCCGTGTCCCCTGCATCAGCAGGTGGACTCTCAACCACTGCGCCACCAGGTAAGCCCTGTATATGCTGTTTTTTGTCTAAAGTTTTGTATCCCTTTCCCATCTTGGTGAACCCTGGATCATTCTTTGTAGCTCAACTCAAGGTCTCACCTGTTTTATGACTCCTTCTCACACAGGAATGACTTTATCCTCCGTGCTACCATTATCTTCATGCTTCACTATCTATTAACACACATCAGCTTTATGGTTATCTGTTTATATGTCTGCTTTCCCACCACACTGTGGGCCTCTCCACAGCAAGGACTGTCTAGTTCTTTCTATTTCCAACACCTACCCCTATTCCAGTAAATAAATAGTTGGCCAATGAATACCAACACAGTTCCTCCTTTCCTCAACATGACTTTGTTAGAACCCAGGCATTCCCAGTTTGTGAACTCCACAATAGCCCAGGATGAAGAAGCAAAGTGTCCTCCATAAAGATGACCCAGTGTGACCCGGAAACCAAACAGAAAACAGCCACATTCTGAGGTAGGCTGCAATGGCCACAACTAGCTGGACGCCTTGACAAGGGATCAAATAAGAAGGAACACGTGAGTGAGTGAGAGCAGGACAGGTTTTCTTTGTTCTGATTGTAGAGAGTCCTAGAAAATGTCAGTATTTTTAGACCTCACTGCTGGGACCAGGGTGAGTGCAGAGATGCAAGTCACTGTGGGAGCCAACCGTGGCCAGAGCTCCCCAAAGGGCTTCCAACCCGAGAACCATCCACAGCAACGCCTCCCGACACATTATCCATATTAGCACATTCCATTTTGCCCCGTTTGTCCAGGCTGGCCTTGGATTGGTAGTTTATAGCTCTATTAAACCTCAGAGTGAGCAAAAGCCTTGAGGGGGAAGGTCTGTCTTTTGCAGATCTCAACATAAATTCTACACTGATGTGGGGACAGAAAACTGAGAACTGGCAGCGTATATGAGTCTGCTGATTAAAAAAAAATCTAACTATCCATCTGTCATCGATCTACCTATCTGCCGACTTACCAGCTGTTTTTCCATTCAGTTTTTAGGAATACAACCCAAAAGTACTCACCAAAATTAATGACTGATAAATTTGTCAATCGCGCCCTTCCTGATAGAAGAGTTTTTTCTCAGGGTCCAACATGATAATAAAATCCCATGACTCTGACAGCTCAGGAAAGAGGGTTACGAAGAGGAGTTTCCCATGATTTCTCAGCCTGACACCGAAAAACCTGGCACGGCCCAACGTTGCCCCTTTATCCCTGCCCTTCACCTTGCACTTCCTGGTCTCTTCTGCCAGGCCTCTCTCCCAGGATTCCCTGAGGCGGCATGGCCTCTCTGCCTGGGCGCCAGGTACCAGTACATCACAGGGTGCCCTGTTCCCTATGGTGTGTCAGGAGAGACATAGCCACCTGGAGTGGGGGGAGATCAAACCGCAGCTCTCTTATTGCTTCTGCGGAACAATCCATGTTGGAAATGTAACCCTCAGAGGAGGTGACCAGATTCGACCAGAAGTTTTTAGTCATCTAGAAACTCTTTGTTCTTGCTATCATGCATGTCACCCAATCAATAACAGCTCGCGTTTCCAGCTGAGGGAATAAGAAGCCAGGTTGCCTGTGTGCAGCCAGATGATAACTTCCTATATGCTTTATCCTGGCCTCTTCAGAGGTTTTTCACAATAAATTAAAAATTGTTAAGGGTCGCTCTGGAAGGTGATGGGAAGGAAGTGAAGTTTGTAGGGGAAGGAAAGAAGCACTAGACTTAGAATTAAGAAGTTGGGAACTCACCCAATTTTTCACTCTGCTACTTCAAAGAAGTCCCTTACCTTCTCTGAGCCTACGTTTCTTTCATTACAAAATAAAGAAAATCGGGCATACAAATCCAGTTTGGTTTATTTTTTCTTTTCGCACCTTCTTGGATCTTTAGAAAAATGATTTCTTTATAGAACCTAAAATTTTTGTTTCCATCACTCATATTCCGGCTTATTTCCTCTTATTTCTTTTCAGGGATTTTGTTCAGAAGGATACTGTTGTGCTGGATTTCCTTTCAGTCCAATTACCAGTTTTGCTCTCTAGAAGCCATTGAACCTGGGTGGGCCTGGCCCTCAAAGCGAAGTCTGTTTTCGTGTTTGGGTTACTGATCCGTTTAGAGTAGGTATTCATTAAACACTTGCTAACTAAAATAATCGCCCTTCTCTTAAAACCAACATTGAGCAGTGTTCTCTCCAGAAGTTCAGTCTATACCGAAAACCCCTCTGTATCTTGTGGTTAAACGCAACTGGTCCACTATGAACTGTTTTCTGAATTAGTTCCAGGAAGACCTCCACTGTTGATAAGGAGATACCAGTTATCAACGAGCTTTGCTGGGCTGGGAGATCTTTAGTATCGATGGTAAAAGTCTCATCTTCCATGTATTCCCGGCATTTGTGACATTCTTCAATCACATCTTTTCATCCAAACCACATCATTCCAGACCTCCAAGACCAGTCTCCTTCTTAGAAAACTGGGTAAATCTTGTAAGCTCCTTTCCTCTGTTTCTGGGAGTGCAGCGATCCCAGGAGTGTATCACATACAGGGTATATTTGAAATCAAGGTATTGTGAAATCTAGCCTTAGATAGGAGGGGAGTCAGTTCCTAATGCCTTTGATTAGCAGCTAAAAGAGCAAGACACCTTCCCAGAGACGCCCATGTTGTGAAGTGCCACTGGCTTGCAGCACTCATTTCCAACTCCAGTCGTGTATGTGTGGGCCTAGTATCTTCTCACACCGGGAACTCAACTCCCAACAGACAAGTAGGGAGCCCTGTTTATAAATTTTAAAGTAGGCTGATGCAGAGAGATTTCTTCTTCATTTCCCATTGTTCTGCCTCACCTTCGCAGGATAACCTTCTCTCTCTTCTCATCAGCAAATACCCAAGATGATGCCCTACATAGCACTGTCAAAACTACTTTCTGGAAAACATTCTGTAAACCCAGTTATGAGAAATGATGGATGACTGAAGGCATCTTAAAATGAGATATGGGATTGGGTGGCACCAGAGTAGAGAAAACAGCCTTCAACTAAAGGGACCGTTACGTTACAGACGGTGGCCTTCGGCAGAGGGAAGGGCAGAGAGCACGCAGCCTACAGTAACTCTGGGAGGACGTGAAACGCTGGGGGATCAGACTGTGCCAAGCCTGGCTGAGGAGAAGGGCCGGTGTACCTGAGCCATTCGGTTCTGTCAACAAGCCTCAGCAAAATCTCCAGGTGCTCCTCCGGTGAGGTTACTCTCTTGTAACAGAGCGCAAAGAGCTCCCGCCTGTGCTGGCTTCCAGGGGACAATCCTTCCGGCAAAAGCAAGCCCACAGCCTTCACGAGGAGATGTGACGTGTTCCTCCTAGGGGAGGACTAGGGCCGCGGGTCCATCTGCCCCTGAGATACTCAGGCAGAAGGAGGCCCTCAGGGGTCTGCGTGCTGACCGGGGTGCCTGTCTGTAGATGTCTAAACAAACAGCACTGAGTGGAAAGGTCTTGGGGGGCGGGGCAGGGGGTGTTCCTTAAGAATCTGGCTACTCATGGGAGCACAATTCATCATCTCCTAAAACACAGTTTAAAGTACAGTGTGTGGTCCCGTCCCCTTGGGTCTTTCTTGGCCTAGAATTTAATCAAGGTCTTTAGGAAGAAAACCAGGAAGTGAAACAACTGGTGTGTCCCAAAGCATACGTTTTAAATGTTCATAACTGTACAATCCCAAGTTAGTTTTTATTTATGAAAAGCCCCAATGAACATAAACTGAGCAGAGGGCATAATAAATGGGAGCTTCATTTTAAGTAAACCAGGCCAACTGCACTGGCTCTTTGTTTCCTTCTGGGACCTTGGATGAGATGGCGTGTCTGCCGCTCTGATCCAATCAACCCCTGGACACCTTCCCATCAGAGTACATAGTTTTATCAATTGTCCCCAATTTTGATGAAGGCACTGTAACCCTAACCCATTTGCCCAATGATGAGCCCGATATTCCAAGGAAAGTCCGTACCTACACCCTGCCATCCTAAAAGTCAGAAACCCAGTGCTTCCTAAGTAGCAGCGGCCTCAGCTGAGGGTGCTGGGCAGAATCAGGGATCCTCATGTCGGATGGGGAGCCTTCACTTGAGAAATGGCAACAGCTTACCTTGATTTGGGGAATAGAGAAAGCATCTGAAGCTTTTTTTTTTTTTTTTTTGGCGGTACGCGGGCCTCTCACTGCTGTGGCCTCTCCATTGCGGAGCGCAGGCTCCGGACACGCAGGCTCAGCGGCCATGGCTCACGGGCCCAGCCGCTCCGCGGCATGTGGGATCCTCCCAGACCGGGGCACAAACCCATGTCCCCTGCATCGGCAGGCAGACTCTCAACCACTGCGCCACCAGGGAAGCCCTGAAGCAATATTTTTATTAAAGACATATCAATTTGAACTTATTTCATTTCTCAGGATTGCCAAACCAGGTAAATGCAGCAGAAGTGCTTCAATGGTCCATACTTTCGTGAGTGTGAGGGGGGCTCCTTGAAGCATCAAAATATTTCAAAGCTTACAACCTCAATCGCAGTTGTTGTACTCTTTGTGCTTTGCTTCAAATGAATGAATTTTAGATAAATTAGCATTTTGTTTAGCCCAACAGTGTCCACACATATTTTAAGGTGCTCGTACATACATGGAAAACATAATTTATTTAGTCTACAGATGATGTTTGGTTTGTGTGAGAATGCACAGACATCCGTGTTAATTCTACAGTTCCTAGTGGCCACTGGGAATCGTGAAGACCAGACGTTAGCTCTGGTCTTCAATCAGGCATAACAAGGTGTCTCATGATACACTGTAAAGACCGGAGAAATAAAGGTTGATTTTGACATGACGGGTGACTCTTAGGCGAACCACTGACTTCCAAAGGTGCTGGTCATAACTGGGGCAAACGGGATAGGGTCTCTAATGAGTAACTGTAAGCTCTACCCTGGTTTCCTTCTCTTCCATCCTTGATCTGCCACTGACTCAAGGCATGACCAAGGAAATGTCTTTTTTTCCAGTTTTATTAAGAAATATTCGGCATACATCACTGTGTGAGTTTAGGAGGTACAGCATGATGGTTTGATCTATATTTATTGTGAAATGATTACCACAGTGTCTTCAGCTAACACGCATCTTCTCATACAGATACAATAAAAAAAGAAAGAAAGAAGAAAGGAAAAAAATTCTCCTTATGATGAGAGCTCTTAGGATTTATTCTCCTAAAAACTATCCTATGTATCATACAGCAGTGTTGGTTATAGTCATCATATGGTACATTCCAACCCTTATTCGTACTTATTTGTCTTGTAACTGGAAATCCGTACATTTTGACCATCTTCCTCCAATTCCCTCTCCCTCTGCCCTCCACCTCTAGTAACCACAAGTCTGATCTCTTTTCCTGTGAGTTTGGGGTTTTTTTGTTGTTTGTTTTCTGTTTTGTTTTGTTCTTAGATTCCACATATGAGATCATACAGTATTTGTCTTGCTCTGTCTGTCTTATTTCACTTAGCATAAAATTCTCCTAGCATAATGCCTTCAAGGTCCATCCATGTTGTTGTAAATGGTAGGATTTCCTTGTTTTTTCATGGCTGAACAATATTCCATTTGTATATATACCACAACTGCTTTATCCATTCATCCACTGGACACTTAGGTTGTTTCTATGTCTTGGCTATTATAAATAAAGCTGCTATGCACATGGGGGTGCAGATATCTTTTCAAGTTAGTGTTTTCATTTCCTTTGGATATGTTTCCAGAAGTGGAATTGCTGGATCATACGGTAGTTCTATTTTCAGTTTTTTGAGGCTCTTCCACTCTGCTTTCCACAGTGGCTGTATCAGTTTACAACCTCACCAGCAGGACAAGGGTTCACCTTTCTCCACATCCACACCAACTTTTGTTACCTCTTATTTTTTGGATGATAGCCTTTCTAACAGGTATGAGGCGATATCTTATTGTGGCTTTAATTTGCATGGGAAATGCCACTTTTGCTCTCTGAGCGTCGGGTTCTTCATATGGGACATGGTAGAGGAGATGTGAAATAGAATAGCAGTTCTGAATCCTTTTTGATTTATACATATCATTGAAATTTTTATGAACACTAAGAGCTGTCTTTCTGGAAGACACTTATATGCACAATGTTTACCTATAGTTCAGGGGACACGTAGATCTTCTGGAGACTGGAATACCCCCGCTCCGCAGGGACACTGCAGTTCTAGAGAGTCCTGGCTACACGGTCATGGAGCTGTGATGATCTCACTTTTATTTCAAGCACCTCCTTTGCAGAGATATAATAGGAACCGGTTCCAGGGAGGCATCTGGAAAGCATGTAGCATGACCTCCAGCTGTGTTTGGTTTCAGTTTGTTCCAACTGGTGACCCTGCAGTGCTCTTTTTTCTCCCTGACCCAGACATGCTCTGTCTCCATGGCTGCCCTGTACCTTCCCTGGCCTTATAAAAATGATTATGCCAAAGGCAAAGATGACTCCACCCAGGAGAGGGGCCTTACAGCATTGTCTCCTACTAGGACAGCTCCTTCAGCTGACTCTAAGACGTCCCTTCCCTCCTCCTGGATTGGATCCTCTTCCTAAAGGACTCTTCATAGTTTTGAGAAAGGATTCTTTTTGCGGGCATGGGTCAACCACTCAGGTGGGGAGGCGAGTCAGAGAGAGAGAGCGCATCGCGTATGGACGCCGTGCCTTCAAGCTTGCAAGCCGGTTATGGAACCATATGACCAACATCGCGTAACAGGAGATTGCGGGTATCGGGCAAGATGTCCTTTCTCATCCCAAGTCTCACTCCTTCAGGTTTATAGCAGGTCCCTCAGCATGGAACCTGAGAACTTTTTCTTAGAATCACTTGTGGCCATTCTCCCATCATTATGTGTATCTGCGCTGTCCAATGCAGCAGCCACTATTCACATTCACTGCTTAAATTAAAAAGTAGAGCTCCTCAGTGGCACTAGCCACCTTTCAAGTGCTCAGTCACTACATACGGCTCATAGCTGTTGGACTGGGTGGCACAGACATAGAACATGTCCATCATCACGGTAAGTTCTATCGGACACCAGCCATCTATACAATGTGTTCAGGAGATACACACTCTGCGCCAGCACATGAGTAAGTTTTGAAAATCTAGAGATGAACAAGTTCTTGCTCTCAAGGGGCGCACAGGTTGTGGAAGAGGCAGGCATAGAATACCATCACAGTAGTCTGAGCTCATGCGGTGGAGACAGGGGGAGCTATTCCAAGCAGAGACAACAGCATGTAAAAAGGCAAAGAGACCTAAAAACACTGCACGTTCAGAGAAGGGGGAAACTTTAGGTTTTTCACATATAGAGTAAATGTGTCCAGTGAGTAAAAACAAATGGTGAGAATGACTGATCAACTAAAGAGAGCAGACGGGCAAGGGCAGGAGTGGATGGGCTCTCGTATGCCATGCCTATCTGGTAGTTGTTTTGATTTCCTCAGATGTTTTTTCTTGAAATCAAGTACCATTTGCCCTATCTTTCTCAGAACCTTATTATACAGTCTTATTATAAAATTTAGAATCCAGAGTTGCCGTCCTCTCTGTAGCCTAGCTTGTCGTTCTTCCAGGCACTTCCCCCGGGGGTTCACATCTCCCATCGGCACGTCGTCTGGTTGCTGGAAGACGCAATATATGGCTCGTGTTTGGGTTTAGCTAAGCATCTGGTAGCTCAGAGATGCACCTTGAATTGACAATGAGGATGACGATCGCAAGTGAGATGAAACAGGGCAATGTCCAAAGAGAAAGCCTTCGCTGGTCACGACAAGAGGATCAAGGAAAACCAGTGGGAGAGCAAGTAGAAGAGTACGCTTGGAGAGGACTCTGCAAGACGTATTCCAGCTGCTCCTCGTCTCAAAGACTGGGCGCTTCCTTTCAAACTACTTAAATCCCCCCATTTGTGGTTGAGATGCATTTGTGTGTGCCTGTCCTACAGGCATCATGATGACCATTAGAGATGCACCCCATGAAACCATGGTTGCATTCCAACGAACATTTATTGAGCACCTTGATGTGTCCAGACCTTGCTGCATTCAGTGCAGACAAACCTCATGGGTCCAGGGAGAGAAGAAGCCTCCTGTTATCATGATCCTGACATCTGGGATATTCATTACAGATTTCAAAACCCTTCCACTGCTGTCACCTCCTGCGCTTTCAAAATGTCTCTGCTAGGTAGATAAGATCAGGTTTGTTATCCCAGTTTTACAGATGGCAAAACTAAGGTCCAGAGATATGAAGTCACCTCCTGATATCACTTCAAACTAGGGAGTTAGAGCCAGTTCTCTTATTCCCAAACCTAAGCTTTGAAACTGTTCTCAGAAAGCAAGTTATGTAATTATAGCAAATCCCCCTAAAATCAAATTTTCGTAGTTCATTGGGATGAAACATCCAGTCTGAGGAAAGAATACCATGAGATCCTTGACAACTGCAGGTGGTTAAAAACAGACAGACATACACTGCAGCTCATAAGCCCTAAACGTGCCTCTTAATTACCAACAGAATTTGGAAACTGATTTCTTCTGAAAGTCATCAAGATTAAAATGTTCAGGTGGCCATAACCATCACTGACCTTCCTGTTACATAAGAGTAAGGAAGAGTTTCCTGAGTTTAAAAATATTCTTTTAAAATAATGCAAATAAAAGTACATCTATATTCCTACTCACCATTTCAGGGAATCTGAAAAGTTCATGACAAAAATCAAAGTGGCCCACGTTGAGCTGGGGTTGCAGAGCAAACACTAAATAAAGAAGTCTGTTTTGAGCCTTCATCAAATTGCAACTTCATAATTGCAAATGAATCCCAACACATGCAGTTTTACTTAATGGAAAATAATATGATAACAGTCACAGGCATGAGGCTTAACCAACCATACAGTTAAGCATACATTTGTTTTCAATTACAGTTAAAATGTATTCAGCTGAATACAGCTTAAGTGGTAATTGCATTCTTTACAAGTTGCTAATAACCTCTGGAATGGTCACTCTAATAAAAGTTTGCCTCTAATGGGTACATGTCCTGCTTACTCACATGTCAAGGCCAGTGAAGTCATTAGGAGCACTTGCAGTCCAATAGCCTATCTGAACTTTAGACTTCTGTCCAAAGCCCACACATAAACCACCCACTGTGTACCTAACATGGGACGCGGTGTGGTCATTTGGTTGTGGTTTTATGCTCTTTCCCAGGAATGCTTCTCAGGGGCAATTCTTCTATTGCAGAGTGGCTGTTAATCATTTCCTATCAGATGAGGCCTCCAACAGATGCTATAGTAGGATGCAAAGGGCTTTGCTCAGCCATCCTGGCTACAGGGACTTCATTTTGAGATAGTCACTGACCTCCACCCAAATTTCCAGGACACTAATCTGTGTTCAGTGGGTGCGTGGCTGTAGGACTGGTCTTTTTGCCACAGCATTCCAATCCAGGGAGACATGTCTGGGGGTGCTCACACAGTTTGGTAAATTGTTTTAATGTTCTGAGTCAGGGAAAAATGTTAGGTCTGACATTATATGTTCCCTTTCTAGTCTCTTCTCCTGATACTTTTTTGTTCTTTTTCTTGAAGTTTTATTGAGTTGTAATTGACATACTGCACTATATAAGTTTAAAGTGTACAACATGATGGTTTGACTTACATACATCATGAAAGGATTACCATAGTAAGTTTAGTGAACATTCATCATCTCATATAGATACAAAATTCAAGAAATCGAAAAAGCTTTTTCCTTGTGATGAGGACTCAGGATTTGCTCTCTTACTTTCATATGGAAACATTCAGCAGGTGCTAATTATATTTACCGTGTTGTGCATGACGTGCCTGGTATTTATCTTATACCTGGAAGTATGTACCTTCGGAATGCCTTCACCTCTTCCTTCTGTTGATTAATTTATGTTCCCTTTTATCAGGAAGAAGGAAATTAGAATGGAACAGGGTGCTAGGGTGGAAGCAGATGTCTCTCACCAGAGATGACTCTCCAAAACTAAAACTGAGGGGCTCAATACGTGTGGAAGTAAAACTACAAGCTATAGGTTCCATATTGTCTTTCTTTCATGTCTTTGTGAAAGCTTTCAACTATATTTGTGGATCTATAGTGCTATACCTAATGTCTGGCCCAACTTTTGCATCTTAGAGAGTAGAGTCAGTCACTAAATATAAAATTTTCATTCTTCTTCTACCAATACTTTTATCATCTGTGTCTCTCTTCCTCAGTGTCTCCTTTTCTATCCTGCTTCTCTTTCTTCTCTCCTCCTTCTTCCTTCCTCCCTGTTCTCCCTATGGAAGAATTTCAGAGCAAGTTACAGAGAGAGCTTGTCTTAGAGTTAGTGCCTATGTGTCACTTCCACAATTGCCATCTCAAATATTTGTCACTCTGGCAATACTGCTCTGCATTTCTGCCTCTGGAGAGCTACTATAATCCAGGTGCTTGGAAGATTATTGTTTCCAACATCTACTTGAACTCGAGAGGAAGACCACAGGAGCTGTGTGCGCTCAGAGAGAAGAGCAGGCTTGATGGAGAAAAAGGGGTGGCACCTCCCAATCTTAACAGAGTCCAACCCCTAGAAGGAAATTTGAGCCTGTAGTTAGCAACGCTTTTCTAAAGGGAAAGGTACAAAGTTATGTAATAAACTCACATTCAACAAACAAATGGGAGCAGAAGTAGTCAAGCAGCAGAGACGGCAGATAAATGACTGTACGTACTATACACGAGGAGGAATCTCTAGCAGCCGAGGCAATGCTTGGGCAATTATGAGGTTTGTTTATAAATTCAAAAGGCACTCAGCCACTCTACATTCCTAATAGTTGACACCTTTAAACGAATCCTTCCTCCTTTATTTGTCTGTCCCAGACCTGAGAGCCTGTGGTAGAAGGGGTGCAGGTCCTACCTGGCCTGTCATGGTGTGACTATGGGAGCTTGAACAGTTACCTTCCCATCATGGGGTCTTTGTTTTCTCATCTTTTAAAATGATAATTTTAAAGGTCCTTCTCATCTCTGACAATTGTGATCCCACGAAATTCCAGCTCATATTAAGAAAGTCTTCTCATGGTTGACAAGGTCTGAACATCCAGTCTTTCCATGGTAGTGAACCATCTACTAGTAGAGTTAGGAGAACGCACACTATTATCTCCTACTTCCAGGATTCCGTGGCAGTTCTGTCTCGTGCCTTCTAATAACACTTGCCCAGCCTTTAACAACTTTGATGGGAGTAGCGTAGCCCCAGAGGTAACCATCACAATAGATGCAAACTGGCAGCCACGCTTCTAGGCAAGTGCTAGAAAGATAGTACGGTGCTGATGGCTATGGTGCTGATTCTGTAGAGTCACTCCTTCTCTTAATCCCCAAACCACACCCCTGCCATTACCACAGAACACGGCAGCTCTTGTGGTGTCCCCCAATATTGTCCCACCCGCTGGAATTTTATTTAGTTCTAATATGAACTAGACTCCATTCATTACATAGATTTTACATTGGACTGGACTAAGTCGTCTCACCCCAAGCAATATTTCGAGCTTATCTCCCACTGACCTTCAACATGTACTCAGAGCTTCAGCCAGACTTGATAGCTTGTAGTATTACTTTTCTATTGCCGTGTAACAAATTACCACACACCGAGCAGCTTAAAAATCATCCCTTCATTATCTCATTGTTTTTGTTGGTCTGGAGTCCAGGCATGCTTTAGCTGGACCCTCTGCTCAGGGTCTTGTAAGACTACAGTGTGGGTGTCCTCCACACTACTCTCCTTTCTGGGTCCTTTCCCAGCTCACCTGTTTGTTGGTGGGATGCAGTCTCTTGCAATTGTAGGACCGAGGTCCTGGTTTCTTACTGGCTGTCAGCTGGGGAATGCTCTCAGCTCCTAGAAGCCCCACAGTTCCTTGCCAAGTAGAAATGGCAACTCACTTCTAATGCACTGTTATCACGTTACCTTTACCATCTAACATAATCTAATCAGTAGAGTGGCATCCACCACCTCTGACATCGTCCATCAGCTAGAAAAAGTCACAGGTCCCACTTGCACTCAAGGAGGGGGAGTTATACAAGGGCGTGAATCACTGGGGATCATCTTAGAATTCTGCCTCCAAAATTATCATTCTCAGAGCACTCTTCTTACCCTTTTTTGACATTCCTCTGCCTGGTAAGGGTCATCATCTTTCTCTGCCTACCCCTAAAACCATCACATTCCTAGATGACTTTTTTTTTTTTTGCGGTACGCGGGGCTCTCACTGTTGTGGCCTCTCCCGTTGTGGAGCACAGGCTCCGGACGCGCAGGCTCAGCAGCCATGGCTCACGGGCCTAGCCGCTCCGCGGCATGTGGGATCTTCCCAGACCGGGGCACGAACCCGAGTCCCCTGCAACGGCAGGCGGACTCTCTACCACTGTGTCACCAGGGAAGCCCCCCTAGATGACTTTTAAGCATGCCCACCCTCCCTTCTAGGCTTCCATTGCACGTATAATTCTCTAAAGTCATTTACTCATTCTGGAATGCATTCGAATTTGCAAGATCTTCCTCCCAGAATGCACAGATCTTCAGAGCAGGGAACTAGATGATATCCAAATACACACCCCTTCCCACCCCCTCACTCCACCACAGCACCCTGCATCATGTTTTCTACATAGGTGGTAGTGGGCAAATAAATGCTTCTAGTGGAATTCAATACATCGAACCACAGCAGAGAATTACAGAATCTGCAAGGTTGGAACAAAGCTTCGAAGGTCATCTAGAACAAACTTCCCCTTATTGCTCTTGGCTAGAGACTATTGGCATCTCTTCACATTTCTATGTCCCATCTGCTATCAAACATTTTTATGACATTTATTTCCTCATTATAGTCCTTATTGTGCTTTATTTATATATCTGTGAGGCACATGAGAGTTGGAAGTTCTCCCTTCCCTTGCAATCTTTTCTTCTCCAAAGCCCCAGCCAGCCAGACTCCCTGTGCCCGTGACAGGCCTCCAGGGCGCCCGTGACAGCATTACTCCTCACTTCCCTGTATGTCTCTCTTGTCTCCTCCATGCCTCCACCATCAATTTCAAACTTCCTGTCCTGACATTCAAGGCCTCCTTACACTTTGAGTCTGTCTTTATCGCCTCCCTTATTTGCCCTGTGTCTCCCTCCCTAGCTCCCACTCCAAATTCTGGGCATTCCTCCAAGTTTCTCCATATTCCTGGAACCATCAGCCCTCACTCTCCCCTTCCCCCATTTCCCCCATCATCTGTCAAGCTTTCTCTTATTCCTCTTATCTTCTCTAACCCTAAAAAAAATTTGAAGAAACTCTCCTTTGACACAATCAACAGATGTATATTTAATCTTCTGTTAGCAAATGCTGGCCCATGGCTGTTTGACCAGTGAAATACACACAGGACAGATGTGCTAATACCTTGATCTTTACCGCAGCAAAAATCAAAGGCAGCTTCCATTGCTGGACATGGTGATGTGGGAAGGAAGCCTTCAGTGGAACAGAATTAAGTTGTCTTGATTTGCCCATGTGTAGAACTAAGTCAGGAGGATAAGAATTATTGGGGGCTTGCTCTAATCACCCTAATAGGCCTTCCATCATTTCAGGTAAAGGGCGGGCTAGGCAATGGAGATATTTTAGGGTTAGTTATCACAGTGGAGTGATTTTGGATAAATTATGTAAATTCTCTGACATTCAGTTTCTTCCAAATGGAGATGATCCTAATGATAATACCTAATAATGTCAATTAAATAAGTTTTAAAAAATGCAAGTAAAAATGCAAACTAATTGTAAAATGGGTGCAAATGACACTTAGAATCTTTCCTAGCAACATTTCTGACTGCAGCTGTGTCAGATCAGTAGCTGTCACTAACTGAGGGAGAGCTACTTCATTCGCGCAGGACCTCGATTTCTTCACCTTTAACACTGGGTAATAAATTCCTGTCGTGTATATCCCAACAAGCTGTTTAAAGATACCTTAAGAGAAGAGATATGAACATTGTAACTATGAAATGTGTGAAAATGTAAGGTATCGTTTTCATTGTAGTTGGCAATATGGCCAACCGGGAAAGAAGTTACCGTGAGCTGTCAACAACCCCTCTCTGTTTTCTCTACCTGGAACGCTCTCTTCCCCCGCACTTTCCCACCTCACCTAACTCACTAGTATTCATATTTCAGGTCTCAGTTACTGCTCTCACCCCCTCCCTGAGCCACTAGTCCATGTCAGCCTTCTCCCTCCTCTCATTCATTGTAAACCCCATGAATTGACATGAAACTGACACAGCCCACCTGGGGACGCCTAGCCAGAGATTTCCTTTAGGATGAGTTTAGGAACAGTCACAACTTGACTTTGCCCAATAGCAGGGAACTGTGGGAAATTTTTGAACACAATCTTTCTGCTCTCTCACAGTCTGAGATTTTCAAGTCCCTGGTTTCTGATACGGCTTCTACTCTTCTTGGTATTTGCTAGACATGGGCCACAGATATTGCTAGACTAGCACATTATTATATTTTTATTTCTATAAAAACAAGTTTGTTTACATAATGACAAGTTTGGATATGCAAGTGATATGCAATTCTGAGGCCTACAGAAATGAAGACACTTAGGTAAAGATCTCCAGATTTTGCTAAATTTAAATCTTGATTTCTGACATCTTTAGATTTTCTTTTTCACAGAAGATGCTTCCCGAATTGAACATTTTCAACTTTATTCATAAACAGGGATTTCGAACTTATATTTTATTGACTTCTTTTAAGGTGAAATCCCTTTTGAGAGTTTCAAAGCTTCGGAGCCATTGGCTGTGGAATTCTCTTACAACTATCTTTAATCTTATTTTTCTGTTAACTTGCATTTAATATTCAGATTCATATTATCAGAGTAAAAATACAATTTTTCTACAGTTCTACAGTTCCTTAGTTGATTCTTTACTTTGTAGTGAGGCAGAAAGAAAAGACACAACTAAGAAGAGGCCTGGAGTTTGCCCAAATATTTAATTTTTTTTCTTTCACACCCAATTTCCCTTACCCCTACAAGCAATGGTTATTTTGTAAGTAGTTTGATCAATTCTCAGAATCTACCCATCAACTTGTCTACAATATTTTTGATCCCATTCTACTCTAGTCTCTTTTTACCTTTGCAAATTGTTCTTACTCTTTTTTTATTTACTTTTAAAATCGCATTAACCCACGTTTGTCACATGATTGGTCCAACATCATTCACACCCACTTTCCATACTCCCCCCACTGCCCACCCCCTACTGTGTCATTGAATTGAGGGTATAATTTGCTAGTTCAGAGATTTCAGCTGCTGGTACCTAAGTAGGGGTGACTCTGCCAGGCTGTTCCCCGTTCTCTTCAAATAAAGCAATATTGCAATTCTAAATTAGATTTATTTAAAACATTAGCTGGAAGCTCCTCCTAACCTCAGTATCTGGGAGATCCTGTGATCCAAAAGCACTTTAACTCAATGAACCCAGAGATCCCCCTTCTGTAGGTACCGAATCCAGAGGCAGGAGGACAGAAGCACCAAAAGAGCACAACAGCTGGGACTATTAGTTGCTTACAGTTGTGTAACAAATCACCACAAACTTACCAGCCTGAAAGAACACTAAAGTATTATGTCACAGTTTCAGCAGGTCAGAGACCTGGGCCCCATGTAACTGGGTTCTCTGCCTAGGATCCCACAGGAAAAAGTCAAGGTGAGGCTCATATCTGCAGGCTCTGGGGAAGAATCTGAACTCATTCAGACTGTTGACTAAATTTACTTTCTCCTGACTGGTTGCTGCATGAAGGTCCCCACTTCCTTGCTGGCTGTTGGCCAGAGGTTGCTGTCTGTCCCATGGCCACCCTCATTCCTCCTCCTGCTTTCCAAACGGACCCCTCCATCTTCACAGCAGCAGCGGTGTGTCCAGTCCTCACGCTTCAAATCTCTCTGACTTTCCCTTTGGCTTTTACGTGATTATGTCAAGCCCACTTGGATTATCTTCCTATTTTAAGGGCAACTGTGCCATACAGCAAAACACAAAATCACAAGTGTGATACATCATCATATTCACAAGTTTGGAGAATTAGGTCAGAACACCTCAAGGAGGAGGGGGTCATTTTAGAAATTCTGCTTACCACACCAAGGCATTTATTTTTCCATTTTATGAGGAAGCTTCAGAAACAAAGAGATATGATATAGACGATGACACCTCCTGAGAATAAGAAGACCTCGAGTAGGAAGGAAGTTTCCAGTAAACAAATGCGAAATTTTTAAACTGCATTGATAAATTCTCTGCAATTGCCAGCAGAATGAAACTGTGGGACAGATGATCTAACAAGGCGAGAAGGAAGAAAGGAAAAAATAAACAGAGTTTTGTTAGAAAGGATCCAGAAATACCAGGCCTGAGCTTAAATATACTGACATGAACAACATGAAACAAATGAAAAAAGATGAGCCATGAAGGGAAACCGTGCAATCGAATAATCAGCGAGGAGGCCGAGAACACAGAGACCAGGGAGCCAATGAACACAGAACAGAGAGTCCCAAGTGAGAACTCCCAGATGATGAAAAACACCAAGTAAACAGATACCCAGCTCAGAGCCAACAAGCTGCTTCAAGGCTGAGAATTTCCAAGATTTAGAAAACGGAGATGGTGGTGGTAGAGAGGAACCCGGACATTTCAGGGTAGGTGGATCCAGCAGATTGCAAGAAGGGGTTCATATATTAACTATGAGTAGTACAGCCAAACGATCCACTAAAGGGAAATAGAGGCAGCAGGCTGAACATTAGAAACTATGTAGAGTAGGTATCTTTTACTCTTCAGAGATTCCGGTACTATTACAACAATTATATGTCTTTACCTTCTACCTAATTCTAGGAAAATGAATTGTAAACTATTAAAGATCACGCGAATCCTTAGGGATCGTACAAGTCTAACCTTTTTTTACAACCTGGTAAATCTAGGACAAGAGAGGAAACTAACTAAACATGTCGGGGTAAAAGAATGAACCTCAAGAATAGTTGATTCTAGGGATACTAGCCCTCTGCTTCCCAGCCCATTGTTCTGGCGCAGGGAGCTGTTGTTCTCTCTTTTAATAGATAAGCTAGCATCCAAAGATAAATATTATGCTGTTTAGTAAATAGCAGCTAAAATGTATGTTTTGCCCAAGGTTGGATACTCTAAATAATCATTGTGGGTCTCCTTTCAGGACTTTTTAAAAAGCCTTTATGTACTTCTTTGTTCCATGCAACCCCCATTTGTAGAATAGTTTTTTTGTTTTTTTTTTTTTTGCGGTACGCGGGCCTCTCACAGCTGTGGCCTCTCCCGTTGCGGAGCACAGGCTCCGGACGCGCAGGCTCAGCGGCCATGGCTCACAGGCCCAGCCGCTCCGCGACATGTGGAATCTTCCCAGACCGGGGCACGAACCCGTGTCCCCTGCATTGGCAGGCGGACTCTCAACCACTGCGCCACCAGGGAAGCCCAAGCATGTATTTTTTCATGCAAGGAATTGGGAAATTAAATTTTGGTTTTACTTCTACTGTCAATGGCTTTTTCTTTTTTAACATTTTTATTGGAGTATAATTGCTTTACAATGGTGTGTTAGTTTCTGCTTTATAACGAAGTGAATCAGTTATACATATACATATATCCCCATATCTCTTCCCTCTTGCGTCTCCCTCCCTCCCACCCTCGCAGCCTTCTAGCTGGACACAAAGCACCGAACTGACCTCCCTGTGCCATGCGACTGCCTCCCACCAGCTATGCATCCCACATTTGGTAGTGTATATATGTCCATATATACACTACCACTCTCTCACTTTGTCCCAGCTTACCCTTACCCCTCCCCGTGTCCTCAAGTCCATTCTCTGGTAGGTCTGCATCTTTATTCCCGTCTTGCCCCTAGGTTCTTTAATTGATGAAGATTTCTGTGTTGGTCAAGGTAGGTCTCATAATTTTATCAAACAAAAGTACTTTATATAATTTTACATTTTAAAGAAAAGTTTCTTTTCCATCAAGTGCTATTGGCATGAAATGTGGATAATAGGAAGGAGATGTGGGTTCTTTACGTGAATTCACACAGCCGCTCAATAAACACCTAGCCATATGAAAATACATAAGACCTTTCATTGTTGGACCTCAGTTCCTCATCTGTGAAAGGCAGAAGTAGGAGTAGATTATTTATACTCTCCCTTTTAGTGCGGACAGAAAATGAGTCTAAGCATCTAAGTGCCACATGGATGGTTGCTGGGCTGTGCATGGCAAGCTTTAGGAAGTGCCAATCTCACCCCATTCTGTTTGACCGGCGGCCCCTGCAATTTCAGAAATCTGTGATGTTACAGAGGGTGCTATACAGGAAGAATGCATCTCAAAGGGAACATTATAAAAAATGGAAGATAGTATTAGTATTAGTGCGCGCAGCCTGATAAAGAATCATCTCACTTTTGGCTACGACTCTCCATTAATCTCGTAGGGTTGGCTGAGAAGGCTAGAAGATACTCATTCTGTTCTGACTGAGAAGAACCCGCTTGCTATTGAGATACCATCTTAATTTAGTGAGAATACTGCTGGATAGCTGTCCAGCTTGCAGTCAGGGGCATGGGAAAGAGCCCAACAACAGTTGGGGAAAGCAGAATGTAGTGATGAGCTCAGATGTCTAAACATAGATAGAAGAGAAGCCAAAAACTGAGGAGGAGATTACGCAGGGAGCAGGCCGTGGAAAGGCTGTATATCCTGTAGGCATGGTGACAGAAACCAAGAATTAAAAATGCTCAGAATTAATCCTGCCAATTCTATGAAGAATAACATTTTCCAATTGAAAACGACTTGAGTTAAAGGCACATCCCCACATGTGCATGTCCTTTAATATTGATTCCTATAATGACTAACACTGCTTTGAGTTATGATCTCTGAGACAGATTTTTTTTCACTTTTTGAACTTACCTTGGGCAATCAAACTAGTAGTGGCAGATATTTGAGGTCTCTATTTCAAGACAGGAAAGGATATTAATACAGGAAGTATGGATTAAGAGAAAGAAAGAGAAATCCAGATCAAACGTTTCAAGAATCCTTTTGCAGATTTTTTTTTTTAACATTCTCTAGTTTTAGAAGAAGTAATCAAATAGGAAACTTTAGTGATTTTCAAGTTAGGGAATCAGCTTTAGCTTGACTCTCAGACCAAGATGATCCATACATTTCAGCCCCTATAGCTACACAGATGTCAAAAATCTGCCTAGACAAGTTCTAACCTGGGACACCAGAGGGGAAGGCATCATTCCCACTCTAAAACTACTGACCACTGACCAACAAAAATGGCCCCCGTTGCATTCCTGTACATGGGTGTAAAGGAGAACACAGCACAGCTGCCACATGTAAGTAGGAAGATCTTGCTTTGGTCTTGAGAAAGATCCTTTCTATGGCTCTTTGAGATCATAAAACCATTATCAGAAATTAAGCTGAATTTATACATTTTTCCTTCTAAGTTTCTCAGAATCTCTAAAGGGACAATGAGTCCTTCATTCATTATCATTTATTCATCCCAAAGTGCATATAATCAAAAATGCATATATTATGAGCCAGATGCTGGGAATAAACACAATATTAGACGATAGAACCATTCTGCTCATAAAAGTATTAAAACAAAGGATGAAATTTAGTGATGTTTTTAGGAACCTCAATAAATGAGAAACGATACAAGATCTCTGATGCCATGGATCCCTGCCTACTACAGTGGGAATGATGTTTTTGTGAAATAAGAGCTCCAAGGTGCAGAGCACCGTGGCTCTCGCTATCAAATGGATGTGCTTTGGCACACCACAAACGCCTGATGTCCATTAATTCATGGACTCACGTATTTCAATTGCCCGATCCCTTTCCTTTACGATAATATTATTCTTACATGAGTCATATTTGCTTATGTCAAGCTATGTATTTTGGGGATGCACATGAAATGTCCTGAAACAGATCTCATTTCATTGAGGATACCCCTTCCCCGCTTCAGCCACCAAGATCTAAATCCAGAAGATGATGCCTAAAGTCCCAATGCAGGGACCAAACAGCACCAGCATCCAAGCAACAAGTCAGTCATTAAGTGTCTGCTGTTGTTTTCTCACCCAGTTATCTTGCCTGTGCCTCCCTGCCCAAGTCCTCCACCACTGCCCCTACGTGGTTAAAAATGTCAGCGTTCGGGGGCATATTTACTTAGCCACATACTTCCTGGCTCTGGGATTCTGTTTTGTTAGCTTCTGTCGTCACTACCAGGCTAGAGGCCAATGTTTGTACTGGGTGGGAGTTACAGGGAGGCATAAACAGAATCAACCCTCTTGTGCTTTAAAAAATCAGGCTAGGATTATATACATATTTCATGTCAGAAAAATGAAATGTGTCTTGGCGGTGGATGGGAAGTTGGAGCGCTTGGAGGGGGAGTGGAGATCTGGCAGAATTGCTCCCCTGTTCCTTGGCCCCCTGCCTGACAATCATTCAACCTTTTACTCTTGGAGTCAGCTTCTTCCCTCTCTTCTGAGGCCTTCCAAGTGCTACAACTTCCTTGCCGTCACCCCTAGTATGTTGTCAGGACCCAGAATGGCTTGAAAAGGAAGAGCACTTTGACAAAAAGGGGCATATTCTCGAAATTAGGCAAGGCTTGGGTTCGAGTCGCTAGCGTGAACCTCCTCAGCTTTGCTTTGAGGTTCAGATGGCAGGACCGATTCACCCGAGGATTAATGATCTAAACGAGGACATATGTAAGAATCTACCTCTTCATCAGAAATGGAAATCTCACTCCTCGTGTTTGTACAGCACTAAGATTATTACCTGCTAAAAGTGTTTGCTAAATTTGTCTAAATCCCATTGTTTCTGTCCAGCTCCCATGGTTCTGCTTCTCTAATTCCTGGTGTTTTCTAGCACCACTCAGAGTTGCAGTCCCTTCTGAATTGTTATCTGCTCAGAATGTGGACCTTGCCATGCTCCTTTAGACTCACCCTTTCACTAACTAGCTCCCAATACCTCCCCCTGTGCTCCCAGGAAATACCACTCCATTTTATTCTGTCTTCCCCCGAAGTCCTCAAACTCCTCACAAAGTGTCCTTCCTGCCACCCGTGGTCTCAGAAACCCTGAAGACCCCTGGTGATGGTGCTGCTTGTGAGCATGTGGCCCCTCGATGCTGGTTCTAGGGGGTCTAGATACATTTTTATAGGCCTACACGACAGCTTTTAGGCCTCTGCTTTCCCCCACTCCTTGAGAAAACCCTCTCCTTTGAGACTCAGGTCACTAGCCTGCTCTCCTCACATGTCTGTCTGTCATCTGCCAGCCTCTGTGTAGGTCATTTCTTCGTATTTATCACCTCTTTGTAACCAGGCAGGACATCTTCCTGTCCACCTTACATCCTGAAATGCAGTGATGACTTCACCAACCACACTTCTAAACCTTTGTTAATTTGAATGGCCTCGAACTGTCCTCACCATCTAACCAATTCACTGCAAATGCCACAAGCAAGACCCTGGAACTCTTCATCTTTTTAAGCGCCCTGACTCCCACCAAAATATCACCTTTGGAACCCGCCACCCTAGCTTTGTTCAAAGATACGGTTTAAAAGAGAACGAGATCTTCCAAATTCAGGTGGTATATCCAGACATCAAAATGGAAACAAAGGCTGTAGTTAGCCCCAAACAAAACTTTCTGGGAAGGACAGAAGAAGAAAAAAGAGTGTTGACGACCTTTCCTCTTATAAGAAATGCCTACATCCTCTGTACTGGGGAGACTAATTCAATAGCAAATAAATTGGATACATTTCACTTCTTCTTCAGGAGAAGACAGCATTTTTGCTAGCCCTCCATAAAGTTGCAAGGATGGAGAAAATGAAATATTCCTATGTCATGATTTCTTGGTTTGTTCGTGGTGAAGAATCCACCTTGTACCAGGCTGTCAGGGACTAGTCTACTCAGCCCCTGCTTCGTGGCCGCCCACCAAAGGCCAACTAAAGGTGAAGTGTTCCATCCTACTGAAAATGTGTGTGCACTGTTCCAGATTCTGACATGTCTAAAATAGGAGGCTGGGAAACTTGCCTTATCTAGAGTCGAGCCCCAGATCTTGGCATTGTCCAAAGCAATCCAGGAATTCAAGTTACACTAATGTAATCTTCCTTCCTGTGCCAAAAACAACTTTTGATTGGGTCTTCTACACGTACTTTGTAGGTCATACATTCTCCTCCAAATGTGAACATTGATGAACTAGCATCAACTGATTTCCGAGAATTTTCAAGGCGAGGGAATAACCCCCAAACACTTCTGAATTTTGCTGACTTTCTGTTGAATGGCTACGCCTCCCTCAACTCTGTGTTGTCAGCAGAATTAACCAGTCTATACCATTTTTTATTTTAGAGATTTTGAACAGGGAGGACCTCAAATCTGACCCCTGTCGGACCCCAGTAAATCTCACAGCGCACAATTAAAGACACTCCTCGGGCTTTGTTTTCCTACCAGTCCATCATCTCCTCCCATGCACTCTGGATACTAGCAAAATTTCTTTTCATCTGAAATTCACAGGATTTTTTTTAACATCTGCTCAAGATCCAAATAGGTTATTACATAGGGTCCAATTTGTCATGTGACCTCCAGGAACATCTCACAGTCCTCCATTAAAATAGGGTCCTTTTCTCATGTGAAACACTCTCATTTCTTTCCTGCATATGCCCCTTAGCATCTTCCTTCTTAAACACTAATCCTCTGGGACTGCTTCTCCTAGAATACTTCTTTCCATGCAAAGTGCACATACTTCACTTGCTCTTTTATTTCAGTTTAAAATAAAGTCATTCAAGGTAGGAAATAATGCAATTGCCAGTTCTGCCTTTATTTGAGGACCACTTAAGTTTGTTACCACTTGGGTTTAGAGACTCTCAGATTATTAACTTGGAAATCTTTTGAGATCTTTGTTTCTTAAAGTGGTCTGTTTCCGGGGTCCGCACAACAGTATTATTCTTATATTAAGACCAATATTAATCTTAGAGAATAGAATAAGTTCACGTTCATTTTGCAGCTAGGCCAAGACTTCAAAAATATCTTCGAGACGTAGATTATCTACTTCAGTCTCTCACCCCAGCAGCTCTGGAGTTGTTTGCTCTGTCTTCTCTTTAGGAAACAAAGTAGGAGAAGTGCCCTTTTCCAAGTCCCTCACAGCAAACACGTGGAAGCCAAGGAGACAGAAAGGGCCTTGGCAACAATCATACGGTAGGCTGGGGCCCCTTGGACTTAAGCTCAGAGCTCCTCCCCCTTATGGTAGAAAACACAACAGAGTGGAAAACATTAGAAAATACAGAGAAAATGATAATGGTAACTCATAATTCACACCATGGATAAGTATTGTTCATGTCTTGGGGAATCTCAATTTTTATTATGAAAATTGTATTTTACATAATTTGAATCATATATAATTTGGTATTGCTTCTTTTTTACACATAACGATACAACACAAGTATTTTCCAGCATGAGTAAAAACTCTAGTATATTTTTGAAGATCATCTGATGTATTAACAAATATATCATATTTCAATTAACTGCCTAGATTTTCTAGAGTTTTTAATATTTTAAACAATGTAACAGTGAGTATCTCTCTACAAATGTTTTTCCCCTCTATTCCATGATTAACTCTTAGGATAAATTCCCAAAGGTCTGGATTAAGAGTATGGATATTCTAAGGACTTGGTATTTATTGACAATTGTTTTACTGATAGCTTGTGCCAATTTATATTTCCTCCAGGGACACATGAAAGCAACTAGCTCATTAGACAGGCATGAGCATTAGTTATTCTAATGTTTTAGAATTTTCATTATGAAAAAATTCAGATCTACAGAAAAGATACAAGAATAGCACAATAAACTCCTATTTGTGCTTTGTCTATATTCATCAATTATTAATATTTTGTCATGTTTGCTTGCATGAATAATCTCACTAACTATATATTCTTATCATCAATACTAACTATACATTATTACTATTAATGCAATCATTATTATTTGCTGAATGATTTGAGAATAAGTGCAGACCCTTTATCCCTAAATATTTCAATTTTTATACTCTAAGAACACTCTCTTATATTATCATATTTTCAAATTAAGCACATTTAACATTGATAAAACATTATTATTCAATGCACGGTCCTATACTTAAATTGTCCTAATACTGTCCTTTATAGCATTTTGTTTTCTGATCTAGAATCTAATCCAAGATGACATATTGTGTTTTGCTGTTATGTCTTTTTAATCTCTTTAATCTGGAACAGTTTCTCCATCTTTATTTTTCATGACATTGACACATTTAAAGAATACAGACAGGTTGTTTTGTAAAATGTCCCTCCATCTGGGTTTTTCTGAGTTTCTTCATAATTAGATTCAGGTTATACATTTTTGAAAAGAATGTCACAGAAGCAATGTTGTGTTGTTCTCAGTGGGTTACATCAGGATGTAATTTTGTCCTACTTTTGGTGACGTTAACTTTGATCACTTGGTTAAAGTGGTCCTACCATGTTTCTCTGCTGTGAAGGTAACTTTTCCCTTTTGTAATTAGTAAGTAATCTATGGGAAGATACTTGAGACTGTGTAAATACTCTGTCCCTCAATCAAACTATCCCTCTTGGGTTTTAGCATCCATTTTGTTATGTGTCTGAAATCACTATTACTATGATTGTTGCAAAATAATGATTTTTCTAACTCTACAATTCCTTCTGCATTTATTGTCATTTTACTGTTACAGAAAGCTTTCTCTTTTTCTTGCTATTTTGTATGTATGAATGTATTTTAACAGTTATTTGTTCATTTGTATTTATTAATAACAGTATAGATACATGGATTCTTTTTATATTCAGTATGTTATAATCCATTACAGGTATTATTCATTTTGATACTGTAACAGTCCCTGATTTGGTTAATAGAATCTCATGAAAGATTGTCTCTGAATTCTTTAAACATATCTCCAACATATTCTTTTAGTCCTTCCTTATATTCTGTACCTCCTCCCCCCAAAAAGACATTCAAGAGTTGTTCTCACTGTTACCCTGCTCCCATTCTGGGACTGGCCATTTATACACTGGAACTCTTTCAGCGGAAAATAGAAATAATTCTACTTTTTTAATACAAATGTTTTGTTTTTAATTTATGCTTCTCTGGTTATTAATGAAGTCACTTTTTCAAATATTTCTTTTTTGCTTTATGTTTCCTCTTTTGTTATGCTCTTTTTAATTGTATAGTGTTTTCTTTAGGATACCTAGAATACACACTTACAAATAACTTGTATTCTAACATTTAGAATTAAACCACTTGTTTCTAAGGGTAAAATACGTTTTTAATATTGTTTTAAATGGTGGTTAAAGCCCCCCAAAGACTTCATAAAACTATGACAGACAGGTTATAGAATTCAGTCATGCTTTAGAACACATCTCTATAGTCACATTCAGAACTTCAGCTTATGGGAGCTGAAACCAACCTCCTCTGCTTTCTGCATGACAGTGGCCACAGCAAGATTTCCTAGGTGGTGGGGTATGTAAAACCTTTATGGGTAAAAGCACCAAGGGAGTTTGGGAAGAGGAAAGGATGTTTGAAGACAAACAGTGGACAGTGGAAAGAGGCAACTATGAAAAGGAAAAGGAAGAGTTATTCCAGGAGCAGTTTTATAGAGAAAGGAAATGTTTTCTCTCAAGTGGTACCAGTTAAAAAAGAAATCATAAAGCAGAGTGGAAATTTATTAAAAACTTTACTTTTATGAAGAAATACCATGAGGTTGAAACATTCTACAAACATATGGAAGGAGATTATCCCTCTGCTTGTTATAAAATAAGCAGACATGCCTAGAAATATCTAAATTACAGTGATCACTTAAAATGAAATGATAATGAGAAAATTAAATAGCAGATTCTATTTTGGGCAAGTATATCAACCATAAATTCACATATTGAACTGTAGATGTCAGATCTGAGATGGTTTTGATGTCAGAAACTCTTTCATCTCATTCACAAACACTGCTGGCCTTTCAGGATGCCACTGCTTGCCCTGAGATGCAGAAGTGATAGGAAAACTCTGTGTTCCGTCTCAGTCAACCTGTCATCTGGGCTTTCCAGCGCCACTGGCCCTTCCATGGCTGCTGAAACGGCAGTCTCTTGACTTTCCATTTCCTGTGAGATCACAGGATTTGTTGTCCATTTAGGCAACTCGCAGCCAGAGACACACATGCCATCCAAACACTCACCAAAGTTTTCAGACGGGAAGGAAATTACTTGATGTTGTCACTGTCACTACCTTGCTTCTCATTTTCTCTCTGGCGCTTTTCCTTTCCTGACTAGAGTCACTTCCTATTGCTCACTGGAGCCTCCAGGGGCCTTTCTTCTCACAGCCTCCTCTGGAGGACATTTCCATGCTAGAGTCTCTTTTCAACAAAATGATAAAACTAATTTGGCTTTTTTCTTAATAGTACGATTATTTTAGAAACTTTGGAAGTACAAAAAAAGAAAAAAAGGGAACTAGAAGCTACATATAATTCCAGCATCCAGAACTGACCACTGTCCACTTTTTAACGTGCATCTTTCCATTCACTCTCTCTCAATCATGTGTCTTCTTTACATGTCTTTATATAATTCTCTCTCTGTGTCTCTGTCTCTCTGTATCTCTCTCTCTCTCAGTATACATATATATAATATATTATATATATATATATAGAGAGAGAGAGAGAGAGAAAGAACAAGAGAGACAGTGAGGTAGTCCCTCCAATGTGCGCACACACACACACACACACACACACACAAACAAGAAATAAACTTATTTTTTGTTAAGTCACTGAGATTTCAGGTTTATGAGATAAACAGAGATACCCTAACTAATGCAGATATTCCAGATAAGGCAGTTGATGACAGATGGGTGCAGGCAACTGTAAATGGAGGGATGGAGGGTGAAGGAGAAGACAATAAGATGTAATTAAATAAGACGGGGCCATGGACACACCTGTGATAAGCAGGCGTGCTTCAGATCCAAATAGATTTAAAATAATTAGCCGAGGATTGAGAAATCTAGGTCAGCCTGTTGGTCCTTTCATTCATTCAGAAAGCATTTGTTAATTGCCTGCCAGGTGTTAGACGACAGGATGGGTACCAGAGATCTATCAGGGATTAAGATGCGGTCCCTTCTTTCAGGGTTGAAGTGTCAAGAGAAAGATCAGCTGCTTTATAACTTGGTCAGCAAAAAGAGCTATTTTCTATATAGACCTTCCAGGAAAAAGAAAGAATTAGATGACAGACTTGAATAGTCTCACATTTCATTAAAACCTAGTCTGGCTGTTTTTCTCTTTCCCTGATAAACCGAGATTTTAAATGGATTTTGGCCTCAGGCTTTTGCCATCTGTTTACTTCTGGCTTCTAAGAAGATTCTAAGATCCATAAACTGATCAAAGTTCTCAGGTAGGGGGAAAAAAAGCCAGTTAAGAGCCCTGATAAAACAGTGATGGGAAAATCTACACTTGCTTGGCTCGTGTTGGCTAATTGTAGTTAATTAGAAAAGATTCTTTAGAATTTGGAGGAAATTGGGATTCGACTCTCAGAAGCTCCAGGTCATTTACTGTGTGACTGGCCTCAGTTTGTCTCCCTGAGCTGCTGAGGCAGGCTAGTGTGTGTGGTGCAGAGACAAACGAGGACATCTGAGGAGGGAGCTCAGCATCTTATGAGAGACAGGACTGAAGGGGTTTACTCTGCGCTGCACCACAGAGGGAGGCAGAGCAGGGAGGCAGAGCAGAGCCGCTTGCCTGAACAAGAGGAGGCATGTTCACTGGAGGACTGAACAAAGAGCAGTGATTGATGGATAATCTTCCTCTTCATGGTTCCTGGGAGTGTCTCCTCCATTTCCTATGTGATGGAAATGATCCTTCTGCATAAATTCAAGTATGTGGAACAGGAAACCCTGCTTCTTTTCTTAAAACTTTTTTAAAACTTATTTTCCATTACGGTTTATTACAGGGTATTGAATATATTTCCCTGTGCTATACAGTAGGACCTTGTTGTTTATCCATTCTATATATAATAGTTGGCCTATGCTAACGGCAATCTCCCAATCCATCCCTCCCCTGCCCCTCTCTACCTTGGCAACCACAAGTCTGTTCTCTATGTCTATGAGTCTGTTTCTCTTTTGTAAATGAGTATATTTGTGTCATATTTTAGATTCCACATGTAAGTGATATATGGTATTTGACTTTTTCTGACTTACTTTGCTAAGTATGATAATCTTTAGATCCATCCATGTTGCTGCAAACGGCACTATTTCCTTCTTTCTTATGGCTGAGTAATATTCCATTGTATGTATGTACAATATCTTCTTTATCCATCTGTCGATGGACATTCAGGTTGTTCAGGAAACCCTGCTTCTGCCCCTCTAAAACAGGCCACATAACACACATCCCTGACCATGTCATCACTCAGAAAGCCTGACCCTTATGTCACTTTTTGCAGTTTTGGTCTCTTTTCTCTGGAATCTTGTATCATAACCGAGCACTTCCCAACTGTATCACTATCTTCCTATGATTCAACTTTCATCTGTATTGGAAAGTTAATGAAGATAAGATTCAGAAAATAATAATTTATTGCCTTCAAATCTAGAAAACTTTCAGATGGCTGTATCCTCAAAAGGAAAGTGATGTTTTAGAAAGAGGGGTGAAGTGTTGGTAATATTAAATGGTATCCTCCTGGGGATAGGGGGCCAGGAACATTTGAATCCTGCCCTAATCTCACAGCTCCTTCCCTTAAAGTCCCTAAAGGGATTATAAAAACAAGGGGCTAGAGCAAATGGGAAATTAAAGTACACTTTATTATTAGCCTGGCCAATGCCAAATAAACAAATGCAGAACTTTCTGGTAACATGTATAGGACACATGGCATACTCTCAGTTCCCAATCCAGATGCCCAAACTCTAAGCTGAATATTTTATCTTGGAATCTTAACATCCTTGGGCTTCTCCGATGGAACAGGAGACACAAGTCATAAATGAGGAAAGTACTGCATGGACAAGGAAATAAAATTAACCTGGAGAAGTTTCAGAAACAGAATCTTTTATTAAACAAAACAACAAACAAATGAAAAGTACTCAACCATTAAAAACAGCTCTGTCTTAAAAAGCAAGTTCTCATCATCAGGCAGACAGGTATCCTGGATCTAATTCCTAAGTTATAGACATAGAGGGATTGTGGGTCGTTTCAACATCAATCCTGAAAATAAGAAAAAGAGAAGAGACGGGTGACCTCAGCCCCCTTCACTAATCCCGCTATGTGACTGGAGGAGAAAGAAAATTGTAATATATGATGATCTGTCCGCTAGTGAATATGGCCCAAATAGCAGCAGGGCATCTGGCAGAGTTAGTTTAGTACCTTCCTCTGTTAGAAACAGTGAGAACTGGGACAAGAGAATGAAGGGACAGCTTTGCCAAGCACCCACAACTCTGGGATTGGTTGGGAAAGAAAGAAAGAAAGGCTGTTACTTACGTTAAGATTGTTGTTTTATTGTTATGGTCAATACTTCTATTATGAGCCTCTTGCTCTTTGCAGGGGGATTTATGTAGGAACTCCTGCAAACTCAGTTACCTACGATGAAGCTAGATAATCCAATCCTCACTACGTAGTTGAGGAAAATGGGCCTCCGAAAGATTATTTTGACCAAGATCTCATAGCTAGTGTGATGTTTAGTTACCTGAATCCAGAGCCTATGCTATCGTTATTTTCTTTTCATCTGAGGTTATTATGCATGATTTGCAGTATTAACAGGTTTTGGAAATCACTTGTTTTTTTTTTTCTTATTAGTCATTGCAATTTGGCCTGTATGAAAATATTCCAAGTAGATACTGAGTTATATTTTCTGTGCACAAGGGATACAAAGCAGGCATCGCTCACCATGCCCTTTGCAGTGTTCTCTAAATGGGGTCTTGATATTGTCAAGAACAGACTGACAGAGCTTCTTCACACTGAGCACTTCTACATCCTTCAAAAGAAAACATTCTTTCTTCAAAGTATTCATAATCACTTATTCCTATGCTATTCACCCCCAAGTATCTAGAAACCTGAGTTAGAACAATTACTTAGTGGAAACAACTGTAGGAATATGTACACATATTTTGCATTAAATGTATAACATATTTACTTCCCACTAAGGGAGGTATGACTGGCTTCATTAACAGGTTGCAGAGACATGAGAGTTTTCCTGATCTATGCACAAATGTATATGAACGTGCTTTCTAGCTTTTACATAATTTCACCATCTAAATATTCACATATATAAGTGCGTATATATACATCCACATTCACATAGCACACACTATATGGGTATTATTGTGTTTATTATTGAGAAACAGGTAGAGACATCCGGTTTCTGCTTGGAATGTAAAGAGCTGTAAGGAACGTCACTCCAATCTTTACAACAACAAAAAAAGCCAGACAATCGCCCTGTTCACAACTTTTCTTGACTGCATCAGAGAACTGAGGTTGCAGGGAGAGAAGGGACAGAAACTGTGGCTTAGCTGGGGCAGATGCAGTCAGACCCCAGTTAGGAAATACCATACAGTATAGTCAGGGGATTGGTGGCAGCAAGTGTGAGATGGCAAGAGAGTGTGGCGCTTTTTAGACCTGCAGAGACACACAGGGTATTGGCCAAATGATTGGGCAGTATCCTGAGAAAGTACCCCTCATGGTGCAGCCTGGACCCTTTTCTCTTCCTGCTGACAAAGGGGCACAATCCTTAATCTGTAAGGCAGGAAGGGCAGTTCTGCAACAAACACTATCCCCCTTAGGGCACTGATGAAAACCCATTGCACCTGGACAAAAGAACTCACAAGAAAACCTCTGCTCCTGGGGCAGGAACAAATATTACTCTCAGGACCCAGAACTACAGCTGAGGGAGGATCTGGGGCACTGACGTACAAACGATGACTGGCCCTCTCCACCAGGTGAGAACACAGCAAGGCGGCCATCTGCACGCCAGGAAGAGAGCTTTTATCAGAAACTGACCCCGATGGCCCCTTGATTTGGGAATTGCAGCCTCCACAACTGACCCCTTCCACGAGTCCACATTACAGTGGATCATCCTGTCCCCTTGGGCTTCTCTTGGCTGTGACAGTTTCTAAGGCTTTCCTTGTTTTTCGAGACCTTGACAATTTGGAGGACGACTGGTCAGAAATTCTACTTGACGAGCAACCAGAGATCATTACCAAGCACTTCAAACCCGCAGTTATTCGGAGACGCGTTAAAAAAAAAACGAACGCGAGACCTTCAACATGGCGGACGAGTAAGACGCGAAGATCACCTTCATCCCCACAAATACATCAGAAATACATCTGTATGTAGAACAACTCCTACAGAACACCTACTGAACACTGGCACAACACCTCAGACCTCCCAAAAGGCAAGAAACCCCCACGTACGTGGGTAGGGCAAAAGAAAAAACAGAGACAAAAGAATAGGGACTGTACCTGCACCGGTGGGCGGGAGCCGTGAAGGAGGAAACGTTTCCACACACTAGGAGCCCCTTCGCGGGCGGAGACTGCGGCTGGCGGAGGCGGGAAGCTTCAGAGCCGCGGAGGAGAGCGCAGCAACAGGGGTGCGGAGGGCAAAGCGGAGAAATTCCCGCACAGAGGACCGGGGCCGACCGGCACTCACCAGCCCGAGAGGCTTCTCTGCTCCCACGCCGGGGTGGGCGGGGCTGGGAGCTGAGGCTCGGGCTTCCGGCGGAGCGCAGGGAGAGGACTGGCGGCGGGAACACAGCCTGCAGGGGGTTAGTGCGCCACGGCTGGCCGGGAGGGAGTCCGGAAAAAAGTGTGGAGCCGCCAAAGAGGCAAGAGACCATTGTTTCGGGCTGCACGAGGAGAGGGGATACAGAGCACCGCCTAAAAGAGCTCCAGAAACGGGCGCAAGCCACGGCTATCAGCGCGGACCTCAGAGATGGGCATGAAATGCTAAGGCTGCTGCTGCGGCCACCAAGAAGCCTGTGTGCAAGCACGGGTCACTCTCCACACCTCCCCTCCCGGGAGCCTGTGCAGCCTGCCACTGCCAGGGTCCCGGGATCCAGGGACAACTTCCCCGGGAGAACACACGGCGCGCCTCAGGCTGGGGCAACGTCACGCCGGACTCTGCTGCCGCAGGTTCGCCCGGCATCCGTACCCCTCCCTATCCCCGGCCTGAGTGAGCCAGAGCCCCCGCAGCAGCTGCTCCTTTAACCCCGTCCTGTCTGGGCGGGGAACAGACGCCCTCAGGCGACCTATACGCAGAGGCGGGGCCAAATCCAAAGCTGAACCTCCGGAGCTGTGGGAACTAAGAAGAGAAAGGGAAATCTCTCCCAGCCGCCTCAGGAGCAGCGGATTAAAGCTCCACAATCAACTTGATGTACCTGCATCTGTGGAATACATGAATAGACAACGAACCATCCCAAATTGAGGTTGTGGACACTGGGGGCAACTGTAGACTTGGGGTTTGCTTTCTGCATCTAATTAGTTTCTACTCTCGTGTTTAGCTTAGCTTAGCATTTAGACTTTATTATCATTGGTAGATTTGTTTATGCATTTGGTTGCTCTCTTCCTTTATTTATATATGTAGATACATATTTTTTTTCCTTTTTCTCTTTTTGTGAGTGTGTATGTGTATGTTTCTTTGTCTGATTTTGTCTGTATATCTTTGCTTTTACCACTTGTCCTACGGTCCTTTTTTTTTTTTTTTAGTACAATTTTTAGCACTTTTTATCATTGGAGAATTTGTTGGTTTGGTTGCTCTCTGCTTTCTTTCTTTTTCTAAATACTTTTAAATTTTTTTATTCTTAATATTTTTTTAATTTATTTTATTTTTTCTTTCTTTTCTTCTCCCTTTTCTTCTGAGCCATGTGGCTAACAAGGTCTTGGTGCTCCAGCCAGGTGTGAGGCCTGTGCCTCTGAGTTGGGATAGCCAAGCTCAGGACATTGGTTCCCCAGAGATCTCCTGGCTCCATGTAATATCAAACAGCAAAAGCTCTCCCAGAGGTCTCTATCTCAACGCTAAGACCCAGCTCCACTTAATAACCAGCAAGCTGCAGTGCTGGACACGCTATGCAAAACAACTAGCAAGCCAGGAACACAACCCCACCCATTAGCAGAGAGGCTGCATAAAATCATAATAAGGTCACAGACACCCCAAAACACACCACCGGACGCGGTCCTGCCCACCAGAAAGAGAAGATCCAGACTCATCCACCGGAACACAGGCACCAGTCCCCTCCACCAGGAAGCCTACACAAACCACTGAACCAACCTTAGCCACTGGGGTCAGACACCAAAAACAACAGGAACTACAAACCTGCAACCTGTGAAAAGGAGACCCCAAACAGAGTAAGTTAAGCAAAATGAGAAGACAGAGAAACACACAGCAGATGAAAGAGCAAGGTAAAAACCCACCAGGCCAAACAAATGAGGAAATAGGCAGCCTTCCTGAAACAGCATTCAGAGAAATGACAGTAAAGGTGATCCAAAATCTTGGAAATAGAATGGAGAAAATACAAGAAATGTTTAACAAGGACCTAGAAGAACTAAAGAGCAAACAAACAATGATGAACAACACAATAAATGAAATTAAAAATTCTCTAGAAGGAATCAATAGCAGAACAACTGAGGCAGAAGAACGGATAGGTGACCTGAATGATAAAATAGTGGAAATAACTACTGCAGAGCAGAATAAAGAAAAAAGAATGAAAAGAATTGCAGACAGTCTCAGAGACCTCTGGGACAACATTAAACACACCAACATTCAAATTATAGTGGTCTCAGAAGAAGAAGAGTAAAAGAAAGGGACTGAGAAAATATTTGAAGAGATAATAGGTGAAAACTTCCCTAATATGGAAAAGGAAATAGTCAATCAAGTCCAGGAAGTGCAGAGAGTCCCATACAGGATAAATCCAAGGAGAAACACGCCAAGACACATATTAATCAAACTATCAAAAATTAAATACAAAGAAAACGTATTAAAAGCTGCAAGGGAAAAATAACAACTAACATACAAGGGAATCCCCATAAGGTTAACAGCTGATTTTTCAGCAGAAACTCTGGAAGCCAGAAGGGAGTGGCAGGACATATTTAAAGGGATGAAAGGGAAAAGCCTAAAACCAAGATTACTCTTACGCAGCAAGGATCTCATTCAGATTCAATGGAGAAAGTAAAACCTCTACAAACAAGCAAAAGCTAAGAGAATTCAGCACCACAAAACCAGCTTTACAACAAATGCTAAAGGAACTTCTCTAGGCAGGAAACACAAGAGAAGGAAAAGACCTACAATAACAAACCCAAAACAATTAAGAAAATGGTAATAGGAACATACATATGGATAACTACCTTAAATGTAAATGGTTTAAATGCTCCCACCAAAAGACATAGACTGGCTGAATGGATACAAAAACAAGACCCATATATATGCTGTCTACAAGAGACACACTTCAGACCTAGGGACACATACAGACTGAAAGTGAGGGGATGGAAAAAGTTATTTCATGCAAATGGAAATCAAAAGAAAGCTGGAGTAGCAATTCTCATATCAGACAAAATAGACTTTAAACTAAATACTATTACAAGAGACAAAGAAGGACACTACATAGTGATCAAGGGATCAATCCAAGAAGAAGATGTAACAATTTTAAATATTTATGCACCCAACATAGGAGCACCTCAATACATAAGGCAAATGCTAACAGCCAGAAACAGGGGAATCAAGAGTAACACAATCATAGTAGGGGATTTTAACACCCCACCTTCACCTATAGACAGATCATCCAAAATGAAAATAAGTACGGAAACACAAGCTTTAAATGATACATTAAAAAAGACAGACTTAATTGATATTTATAGGACATTCCATCCCAAAACAACAGAATACAATTTCTTCTCAAGCGCTCATGGAACATTCTCCAGGATAGATCATATCTTGGGTCACAGATCAAGCTTTGATAAATTTAAGAAAATTGAAATTGTATCACGTATCTTTTCCAACCTCAACACTATGAGACTACATATCAATTACAGGAAGAAAATCTGGAAAAAATACAAACACATGGAGGCTAAACAATACACTACTAAATAACCAAGAGGAAATCAAAAAATACCTAGAATCTAATGACAATGAAACCATGATGACCCAAACCTATGGGATGCAGCAAAAGCAGTCTAAAAGGGAAGTTTATAGCATTACAATACTACCACAAATAACAAGAAACTTCTCAAATAAACAACCTAACCTTACACCTAAAGCAATTAGAGAAAGAAGAACAACCCACCCCCAAAGTTAGCAGAAGGAAAGAATTCATAAAACTCAGATCGTAAATAAATGAAAAAGAAATGAAGGAAACAATAGCAAACATCAATAAAACTAAAAGCTGGGTCTTTGAGAGGATAAAAAAGATTGATAAACCACTAGCCAGACTCATCAAGAAAAAAAGGGAGAAGACTCAAATCAACAGAATTAGAAATGAAAAATGAGAAGTAACTACTGATACTGCAGAAATACAAAGGATCATGAGAGATTACTACAAGGAACTGTATGCCAATAAAATGGACAACCTGGAAGAAATGGACAAATTCTTCAAAAAGCACAACATTCTGAGGCTGAACCAGGAAGAAATGGAAAATATAAACAGACCAGTCACAAGCACTGAAATTGAAACTGTGATTAAAAATCTTCCACAAAACAAAAGCCCAGGACCAGATGGCTTCACAGGATCAAACATTTAGAGAAGAGCTAACACCTATCCTTCTCAAACTCTTCCAAAATATAGCAGAGGGAAGAACACTCCCAAACTCATTCTACAAGGCCACCATCACCCTGATACCAAAACCAGACAAAGATGTCACAAAGAAAGAAAACTACAAGCCAATATCACTGATGAACATAGATGCAAAAATACTCAACAAAATATTGGCAAACAGAATCCAACAGCACATTGAAAGGATCATACACCATGATCAACTGGGGTTTATCCCAGGAATGCAAGGATTTTTCAGTATATGCAAATCAATCAATGTGATACACTGTATTAACAAATACAAGGAGAAAAACCACATGATCACCTCAATAGATGCAGAAAAAGCTTTTGACAAAATTCAACACCAATTTATGATAAAAAACTCTCCAGAAAATAGGCATAGAGGGAACTTAACCTAACATAATAAAGGCCATATATGACAAACCCACAGTCAACATCATTCTCAATGGTGAACAACTGAAAACATTTCCTCTAAGATCAGGAACAAGACAAGGTTGTCCACTCTCACCACTATTATTCAACATAGTTTTGGAAGTTTTAGCCACAGCAGTCCGAGAAGAAAAAGAAATAAAAGGAATCCAACTTGGAAAAGAAGAAGTAAAGCTGTCTCTCTTGCAGAATATATGATACTATACATAGAGAATCCTAAAGACGCTAACAGAAAACTAATAGAGCTAATCAATGAATTTGGTAAAGTACCAGGATACAAAATTAATGCACAGAAATCTCTTGTGTTCCTATACACTAATGATGAAAATTCTGAAAGAGAAATTAAGGAAACACTCCCATTTACCATTGAAACAAAAAGAATAAAATACCTAGGAATAAACCTACCTAGGGAGACAAAAGACCTGTATGCAGAGAACTATAAGACACTGATGAAAGAAATTAACGATGATACAAACAGATGGAGAGATATACAATATTTGTGGATTGGAAGAATCAACATTGTGAAAATGACTATACTACCCAAAGCAATCTACAGATTCAATACAATCCCTATCAAACTACCAATGGCATTTTTCACAGAACTAGAACAAAAAATTTCACAATTTGTATGGAAACACAAAAGACCCCAAGTAGCCAAAGCAGTCCTGAAAAAGAAAAATGGAGCTGGAGGAATCAGGTTCTCTGACTTCAGACTATACTACAAAACTACAGTAATCAAGACAGTATGGTAGTGGTACAAAAACAGAAATATAGATAAGTGGAACAGGATAGAAAGCCCAGAGATAAACCCACGCACAGATGGTCACCTTATCTTTGATAAAGGAGGCAAGAATATACAATGGAGAAAAGACAGCCTCTTCAATAAGTGGTGCTGGGAAAACTGGACAGCTACATGTAAAAGAATGAAATTAGAACACTCCCTAGCACCATACAAAAAATAAACTCAAAATGGATTAAAGACCCAAATGTAAGGCCAGACACTGTAAAACTCTTAGAGGAAAACATAGGCAGAACACTCTATGACATAAATGACAGGAAGACCGTTTTTGACCCACCTCCTAGAGTAATGGAAATAAAAACAAAAGTAAACAAATGGGACCTAAGGAAAGTTAAAAGCTTTTGCACAGCAAAGGAAAACATAAACAAGATGAAAAGGCAACCCTCAGAATGGGAGAAAATATTTGCAAATGAAGCAACTGACAAAGGATTAATCTCCAAAATTTACAAGCAGCTCATGCAGCTCAATATCAAAGAAACAAACGACCCAATCCAAAAATGGGCAGAACACCTAAATATGCATTTCTCCAAAGAAGATATACAGATTGCCAACAAGCACATGAAAGGATGCTCAACATCACTAATCATTAGAGAAATGCAAATCAAATCTACAATGAGGTATCACCTCACACCAGTCAGAATGGCCATCATAAAAAAAACTACAAACAATAAATGCTGGAGAGGGTGTAGAGAAAAGGGAACCCTCTTGCACTGTTGGTGGGAATGTAGTTTGATACAGCTACTATGGAGAACAGTATGGAGGTTCCTTAAAAAACTAAAAATAGAACTACCATATGACCCAGCAATCCTACTACTAGGCATATACCCTGAGAAAACTATAATTCAAAAAGAGTCATATACCACAATGTTCATTGCAGCTCTATTTACAATAGCCAGGACATGGAAACAACCTAAGTGTCCATTGACAGATCAATGGATAAAGAAGATGTGGCACATATATACAATGGAATATTACTCAGCAATAAAAAAAAACGAAATTGAGTTATTTGTAGTGAGGTGGGTGGACATAGAGTCTGTCATGCCAAGTGAAGTAAGTCAGAAAGAGAAAAATAAATACCGTACGCTAACAAATATACATGGAATCTAAAAAAAAAAAAAAAAAAAGGTTCTGACGAAACTCGGCCCAGGACAGGAATAAAGACGAAGACATACAGAATGGATTTGAGGACCTGGGGAGGGGAAGGGAAAGCTGGGATGAAGCGAGAGAGTGGCATGGACATATATACACTACCAATTGTAAAATAGATAGCTAGTGGGAAGCAGCCACATAGCACAGGGAGATCAGCTCGGTGCTTTGTGACCACATAGAGGGATGGGATAGGGAGGGTGGGAGGGAGATGCAAGAGGGAAGAAATATGAGGATATATGTATATGTATAGCTGATTCACTTTGTTATAAAGCAGAAACTATCACACCATTGTAAAGCAATTATACTCCAATAAAGATGTTAAAAAAAAAATGACTGAAGGAATTTGAAGTCTCTGGTGCACTGATGGTAACCATAGCAACAATAAATGTCAAACCCAGCCTTACTCCTGACTGGATTAACTCAAACTCTCTCATTAAAAACATGGCACAGGGAGGGAAGGGTAAGCTGGGACAAAGTAAGAGAGTAGCAATGACATATATACATTACCAAATGTAAAACATATAGCTAGCGGGAAGCTGCTGCATAGCACAGGGAGATCAGCTCAGTGGTTTGTGATGACCTATAGGGGCGGGATAGGGAGGGTGGGAGGGAGACACCAGATGGAGGGGGTATGGGGATATATGTATGCATACAGCTGATTCATTTTGTTGTACAGCAGAAAGTAACACAACATTGTAAAGCAATTATACTCTAATAAAGATGTAAAAAATTTTTTAAAAAGAGCCTTTATTGAGATGACCAAAAAAGAAAAAAAAGCAGTGGAAAGAAATGTACATTCACTCCTATGATTAATAAAAAAAATTAGTTACCTCAGCATCTACTGTCCTACACAAGGTGTTTGGCTTTAAACAAAAATTTACAGAGTATTTGAAAAAGTAAGAGAAAACAACATGATGCTAAGAGATAAATCAGTCAATAGAAGCAGACTCAGATATGACACAGATGTTGAGACCATCTGAAAGGGAATTTAAGAAATAGCTAGAGGTCCCTATTGATGATTTTCAAGCTGCCAAACTGTGATGTTTCTATAGGATATTGCAGTCTGTAAAACTAGGAAAGTACAAGTCAAACTAAAGCATCCTTTACTCAATAAAGTTCCTAAAAACTATTAAGGGTCTTCCAAGAATACCAGTATCCATTTCTTTCACATGTACTTATTCATTATTTATTGTAAACCCAATCCCACGCATTTTCTTAAAGACAAGGACTGTCTTCTTAAAATGAATAAAATTATACGTTAGATCCCACTCTTCCAAACCCTTTTGGACCTCAGGATTATATTGGGTTATACCATAACTCTTCTTGGCTTCATAGCATCATTTGATGGCCTTTCTTGGCCATCTGCTCATGCACCTTGATTCCATTTAGTATGTGCAGTGGGACATGCTGTCACCACAGCATCATTTGCACACTTAGAAATGTGCATCTGGACCCATGAATGTTTCCTGATGAAACAACTCCTTTATTTGAGACCAATGTGAGGTGAAGACCATCACTGTCTGTTGACATTTAATTTGGTCTAGAGTTTAGTTGCTGAGTTATCATCTGTTCTGCTCTTACAATTCTGTATAAGCACAGATTTCAGTCATTCCCTCATTCATTCAATAAACCAGTCTCTAGGGCAAAAAAATGAACAAATGCCTGTATCATAAAATGTGCAAACAATCACTTTGCCAACATCCAATATTGTCAGGAACTGTTCCATCCATTTTCCCATGTATCATGTACTACTCACAACAATGCTCTTAAGTATTATTAAACTCATTTTACACTTGAGGAAAATGGACAGAGTTTGAACAACATTACCCAAGTTGTTATGTCATTACACATGGCTAATGACAGAGCTGGCTTTTTAATAGCCTTTTCAAGTTAGTATCCAGTAAGTCACAGCTGAGTTCATATTGATTTTCAACAAATGTCCATATTGGGATGACTTCTAAGGATGGTCATCTTATTCTTTTTGCCTCCTCTGTTGTACTTTTGGAAATGGATCATAACGTAAATGGAAAGTGCTACAAAAGAAGAAGTTAGAATATCTGGTCTCAATAACAGCTTCCATCTGTGACAAACTTTTGAAAGCTCCTAAATTTAAGAAGCTTTACTTTTTATCATCGTAGTCAGGCATCCTGGCTCATGGAACACAAATCCATCTCTTAAATGAGCACAAAATCTCATGAGGGACTGAAAAAGAGACCAGTGGGAATAAGTCTGCATAGAATCACAACTTCTAAAAGCTGTGAAATTAAACACCAGAAGAAAATCTTCCTCCTTTACATTCCCATCGGTACCTTTCCTGTGACACTTGTTATTCTAATGTGTAATATCATCATCCTGCTAATCCAGGAAACATTATTCATCTTCCCCTGTCCTGTCAGGTGTTAGGCCCTGTATCTTTACCCATCAACCTTTTTCATTTTCTTCACAGCACTAATCATATTCCCTGATGTTTTCCCTTTGTTTCCTCATGGTTTTTCTTCCCCCACTAGAACATAAATTCCACAAGAGCAGAAAGGTTGTCTATCTCGTTCGTTGTTGTCAGCATCCAATAAATATTTGCTGAATGCCTGAATCATGTCTAGTATGTGGTTAAGTATGCTTTTTGCAATGTCTATTCCATTAGGGTCAAACCATCACTTGTGAGTGGGGAGCAGGGTTTCCCCTGGGGAAGCAGCCCTACAGCCAACCTGGAATAGGACTGAGAAGGAGGGTGGATGCTTCCATATAGGGCCAGGGAGGGGTTTGGCTTAGAGTCTTGGATGTGAAGATTCAATCCTGCCTCAGGTAGGCCTATCAGGGCAAGGTTTGTGTTTGGGCACAGACATTACTCTGTGGGTTCCCCTCAGGCCTTTGGTAAAGTCTTGCTAAAGTCTTAGCCTGCTATCAACTGCAAGGATCAGAGGAGGACTCACTCTCTGAGCCTGGAGTGGAGGAGGGGTCTGCCCAGGGTGGACATGCAAGAAGACAACAGTGCCAGCAGAACAAAGATCTCATTGGGGGATTCCTAGCAGGAAAGACACTAAGAACCTACCAGCAAGACAGAGGGTTGGAGCAGAAGGAAGAAAAGTGTTTTAGAGAAGGTGAGAGTCTGAGAAATGCCTGGGGCTATGTGGAGGGGAGGGGGCAGTCTCTGACAGATGGGCCAGTCAGGGGGTCATGCTTTAATAACATGAGTATTGAGGAAATACTACCTTATTTTGCATCTACATTTTGTGAGGCTGCTGCCATATGACCCACAGCACATCTTTAAATCCACCCTACAGTGTCTCCTCCATGTTAACAAGTGCCAACCACTAAACATTTTTTTGCAATGGATAATCATTCCTTTCTTTTTTGAAGCACATGCTTTGAAAGTCCAAGTCACATGGTTTCCTTGGATAGCTACATCACACACATATTCCCTCCATCAAGAATGAACTGATTTTGGTAATTGCCTGGTGGTCCACTTGTTAGAGCTGCACACTTCCACTGCATGGGGCACGGGTTCGATCCGTGACCCCTGGTTGGAGCATAAGCTCCCACAAGCCTCTGATTTTTTTTTTTTTTTTTTTTTTTGCGCTACTTGGGCCTCTCACTGTTGTGGCCTCTCCCGTTGCGGAGCACAGGCTCCGGACGCGCAGGCTCAGCGGCCATGGCTCACGGGCCCAGCCGCTCCGCGGCATGCGGGATCTTCCCGGACCGGGGCACGAACCCACGTGCCCTGCATCGGCAGGCGGACTCTTAACCACTGCGCCACCAGGGAAGCCCAAGCCTCTGATTTTGATTCCTGATGAAGCACTTATTTGAGTTCTACAGACTCTACAGTCTAAAATCCTTTCAGGTTTATTGCCAGAAAATCAATTTTCATTCGAAAAGTACCATACAGCCAGGCATGGACTGGAGTCATCTTATGCAGCTCAGAACCATCTGGAGTGCCATTACTCTGGGCTGTTTCATGTATATTTCCAGTCTATCTTAAATTCTCCCCCATCAGTCAGACGTCCTACTCTCATGCCCTTTCCCTTCTTCCCATCTAAGGCTGCTTCAAAGCTGATTCCATAATCCAGCACTATATTAGTTTTCTGGGGCTGCGTAACAAAGTACTACAAACTGAGTGGGTCAAACAACAGAAATCTATTCTCTCCCAGTTCTGGAGGCCAGACATGTGAAATCAAGGTGTCAGCGTATTTGGTTCTGAGGGCTGTGAAAGAGAATCTGTCCCATGCCTCTCTCCTAGTTTCTGGTGGTTGCTGGCAATCTTTGGCATTTTTTGGTTTGTAGACACATCACCCCAATCTCTGCCTTCATGTTCACATGCTGTTCTCACTGTGTGCATATCTGTTTAGAAATTTTCCCCTTTTATGTCAAGGTCATATTGGACTAGGGGACATCCTAACGACCTCATCTTAACTTGATCATCTGTAAAGACTCTATTTCCAAATACGGTCACATCCACAGGTTCTGGAAGTTAGGACTATAATACCTTTTGGAGGGATACAATTCAACCCATAAGAGGTGGAGTGAGGGGGATGAGTAGCAAGGGGAGAAGATTATGCCTGAGTGTACCACTGCCCCTTCCTACCACCCTCATAACGGTTTCTGAAGTTAATTTCTCAGGCTACTGGTCATGCCTGAGGCGTCCTCTTTCCTTCTCAAACTCTCTCTCTCCTACCTCAAAACCCAGAATTTTAACTGTGTAGATAAAACACCTCAGATAATCTTAGTTTGACTTTCCTCTGAAAATGAAATCAATCTTCCCTCAACAAACATTTCATTAGAAATTCTGGGTGATTTTGTCTCTTTCAAAAACTTTCAACAAAAGGCAGTGTTAAAGCACAGATGAAAGACTAAGGTGGGAATTTATTTTGTTTTCAATGTTGCTGCTTTGTTTTCTCTTTTACCAATTACAGTAAGTCCCCTACGTACGAACGAGTTCCGTTCCGAGAGCGTGTTTGTAGTCCAATTTGTTCATAAGTCCAACAAAGTTAGCCTAGGTACCCAACTAACACAATTGGCTATACAGTACTGTACTGTAATAGGTTTATAATACTTTTCACACAAATAATGCATAAAAAACAAACAAAACATAAAGAAAACATTTTTAATCTTATAGTCCAGTACCTTGAAAAGTACAGTAGTACAGTATAACAGCTGGCATACAGGGGCTGGCATCGAGTGAACAGGCAAGAAGAGTCACTGACTGGAGGAGGGAGAGGAGGTGGAAGATGGTAGAGCTGAAGGATCGTCAGCAATAGGGGACGGAGGGCAAGCTGCAATTTCACTCACGCCTGACGTTGATGGAAAGCACGTTCGCATCTTTGAAAGTTCAAAACTTAAAGGTTTGTATGTACAGGACTTACTCAATCTTTATAAAATTTACAATCATCCTATTCAACCTTCAGCCAGCATCCCTTGTAAGTCACGCTCAGCCACACAGAGCTACTCAGCAATTCTCCAACCAGGACATGCTTTGTCTTTTAACCTGCTGTTTCCTCTGCCTAGAGTAACCTGGCCTCACTTGCTCATCTGGAAAACTCCTACTGAACATTCAAGACCTGGATTAAGTGTCGTCTTCTCCAACTTCCTCAGGGATTTGAACTCTACCTATCTTTCCCCTTCTCGATAATTTATACAAGCTTCCATCCCCACAGTTTGGCCATTTTTTGAGGTGAATTGTTGACATAACAGTCCTTCCTAATTACACCATACCGCTGCCAGTATGGTCACACTAGCCATTGTATCTGGACCCTGGCTGGCTCTTCATAAATATTTGAGAGACATATACAGAGAAGGGATGCATAAGTCACAGAAGAGCTCTTTACAGATCCTCACAAGCCTTGTGTGCAAGAATGGAGTGGATTCATTCTCTGAAACTTGCCCCCAATGCAGTCATTTTTGCTATGAGTGAGCTCCAGGGCGGAGGAAGACATTGCAGTTTAGTAAAATAAACACTGAAGACTCAGAAGAGCGAATGTTTGAAACGGATACACATTCAGAGAGGAGTTTGGGGAGAAACTGCTAAGGACACTGGTTACCCTCAAGGGTTTCTGGTCTTTTGTTCATGTGAACCAAGCTCTAAGCTGCAATTTAAAAGTCAACACCCAAGCAAAGTTATCTTGCTTTCTTGAAAAGCAAAGAACCCAGCTCATTTATGCATTTGGCCCTTCAGTATAATACTCTATTATGCCTCGTCATGTGACAAACGTGTCAGAAGTCTCAGCTGATCCACGGGCTGAGTCTTGAAGGGTGTTATGAGTCGGTGGTGCCTGTTCACTGGGCAGAGACTCACTCAGAATGGGCTTCATGCCTTCACAGTTCCCGGTCTGGGTGGCTGCTATCTCTTGCCTCAAACACTGACATCTAAACAACCAGCAACTTCTACCAATAACGCTTTAACAAACTCCTTCCCATTCTAAATGTAGCATCTGAAACTCCATAAACAGGAGGGAACTAGTAGCAGTCTGAAGTTGTCATCATTGACAGCTGATGATTTATCTTAACTCTCCCTCGCCATTTGGCCACGACTTTAAGTAAACACTTTCTGTCTTCCTCATGTTCTCGTTACTGCCACCTCCCACTAATAAGAGAAACTGCCAAGAAAAGCATCCAGACAGTTCATTTACCTCCCAAACTTGCCTGAAAGTAGCCGCCCCAGTTTAGACAAGGGGCAAAGCAACTACTGCACATTTTCAACAGATGGAACAATGCTTCCCCAATTATTTACATTAACGTTATTGGCTTTCAGGATGTGTGTAACGAATGGGTCGTTGAATGAAATATTATGGCACAGACTGAAGACACCAGCCGTTCAGGCCAGCCATTTGTGGTGATAGATGGCGATGGGCGCTTTGCTTTCTAAGAAGCTAAGGAGCTTCACGCAGTCCGTCTTTGCTAAGTTCTTCGCACCATCTTGTTCCATCGAGTGGCTGGAGGCTTGGTCTACATTCTCAGGGAAGTTCCTGTGTAAAGCATGATATGGCCAGAGGACCCCAAGACTGTCTTTGCCTCACTCATCAGGCAGTGAATGAGACTGGTCAAGTGAGTTGGTTGCTACGCAGCTGATCCCAAGAATAAGTGTTCCCTGGATTTTCTCTGAGTGTCATGTAGCCATCCCTAGTAAATGAGAGACCTTTCCTCACCAAACCAATGGAGCCCACATGAGATTCAGCCTTCCTGAAATGTCTAATGGCCTGCCCACGCCAAATCCAAGGTGGCACTGGGTATCATAAGACCCTCACGAGGACCCTATGCCCAGCTGTATTCCCTTTATACCTTTTAAAACAAACAGAGTAGAATAGAATGGCCTTGGGCAGATCACCAACTACAGTATGGGAAAGGGTGAGCAGAGTCCCTCTGTTTCTTCAGGCACCCATTCCCTAAACACACACCCTGAAGCTTACACCAGGTACATTAGTGATGTGACAGTCAGAAGGATGCCAGCGTGAGGCCCCCTCCATGCCAGAGTCAATCTCATGGCAAAACCTTCTGAGTTTTATTGGAGACTCACATAACAATTCCCCATGTGGAATGACTTAAGTGGCCAGGTACTTATTAAGTATTTATTGAGTACATTCAATATCCAAGGCTCTGTGTCTGGTAGGGAAACCCAGCAGGGGGATTCCTTCTCCAGAAGCTCTCTCAGCAGTGGCAAGTGAAATGCCAGCCAAATGCTAAGTGGTAGACCCGGAGGGCGTTTCTCAAATTTTCTTGACCTGGCGGCTAAGCTCATAGGCACAGGCCTGACACTGGTATCTGTCAGAGGACAACAGAGGGTGCGTGGGCGCAGGCTGGGGCTGCCCCATTATTGCATTTACGCTAGTGGGTTGTGTGCTATACAAGGGATGAGCCACCATGGGCTGTGCAAGCCGATTTTGTTAAGGAGCCCACAGAGCAACTTGAAATGTGAGGAGAAGCTCCAGGCATTGTCTCTGGATTTGTCATCAGGGTATTTATCTCCTGTTTTGTTCTCTCCCTCTCCCTCCCTCTTCTTTCTCTCCCTCTCCCTTTCTCTCTCTGTTTCTCTTCTCTTTAAGGAACCCTCACAAATATCTCATTTTCTCCTCTAGCGTCCTGTTAAATCCTCAGAGCCTCCCAGCCTCAGAGTCCTGAGTTTCTCATTCACGGTTGAGTTGCTTCCTCTTAAATGGAATGTCCCCCTTTTCCAGACCAGTGATGGTTTAGCCCAACTGGATTCCCTTTGCAGCGTCTCTGCCTGACTCCATGGCACCTTTAGTCCAAGCACCATGATCAGACACCAGCAATCATCACCTCAGGAGGAGGAGACCCCAGGTTGGGCTATGGTGACCATGGAGTCTGGATGGCTCTGGAGAAACGAAGCCAGAAAGTGGCATTTTGCCCTTATCATTTTGATACATATTTTGAATTTTGAAATCATGAAGAAAAAGACACACAGTTTCTGTATTTATCTGAGAGGGGAAATACTTGAAGAAAGCGGCAAGCCCTGCCACACAACTCTTGCGCACCCCGCGCCTGCCCGATGCCGAGGCCTCAGGCCACCACGCTGCAGGGACCACGGCGCCTCTGCGCCCGTCCCAGGTGCCCCACAAATACTCCTGGGCCGCAAGCTCGGCTCTCACGGGAAAGCGTGTTCTCCTGGCTGACCGCATACTCCCCGAGTTTAAAGGCTGGTTCCGTTCAGTGTCCTAAATCCCTTCAGCCCGTAGCACGAGGCCTTGCACATAAGAGGAATTTTTTAAACCCCTAAGGATCGCTGCTCTTTGACCAACCAAATTTTACAACGAAGTCAATTATGTTTTCATTTTCCAGGGACAACATCCCAAGACACACGAGCCAACAAAACACACAGGCATTAACACAGACATATACATAGGTACCCAGAACATAGTGCTCAGACAGTCACTGGGCAACACATCCAAGGCAGCGGATCACACTAGATGCAGGGATGCAGGAGCAGATGCTGCCTGGGGCTGGGCCCACACCACACCCACCTCTGACGTCACTCCCTCGCTCAGAGGTCCTGGCTCTGCAGTTTGGGCTCAATTCCTTTGGGCTGGAACCCAATGGGGCCTGGCCTGGCTGGGCTGAGCCGGGCTGGACAAGGCAGGGCAAGGCCAGCCCGGGCGAAGCCGCAGGTGGGTTCAGGTGTCAGTCCCCACCTGAGAGGGAGCTCCCCGAGTTCAGGGTGACTCGGGCCCGGCCATACTTGGGTTACTTCAGCTTAACTGCCCTGAAGTGGCCTTGCACCCCTGCTGACCACACCAGCCTGCCCCCCTCCCCACCAGCAGGGGCAGGCGTTGCGCTTCCCTCTGGGCTTCAGAGAAGGGGCCTCAGTGTTCCTGCCTTGGACAGAGGCTCCTGGGAATATACCTCAAGGTTCTGTCAGGCCTGACCCTGAGGGCAGGCTCCGTCTGCTTCACTTCCGGGAGCCCCGGAAGCTGGGGCTGCTCACTTCCGAGCCAGTGCTCCGGGGACGATTGTGGGTCCCGGTTACTTTAGCACCGTTTGTCTCCTCAGCAAACAGATCAGCTTCCACCCGTGTAAATCCCGGTAACACCCTCAGGCATCCGCGTCTTGGCTCCGGCGGGTTATTCATCAACGGTGTGAGCTATTTTCACAGGCTCACGTCACAAGCACTTAGAGGCCCCTTGCCACGTGGCTGGCTCCGTGCTAGGTGCCGGCGGCACCAGAAGAGTCAAACCGGGACTTCTTCCTGGGGTTCACGGTTGGCTTGGGGAGTCCAGAAGTGAGAGTAGTAAAACAGCAAAAATAACAAGTAGTCCTAGTCTGGACTTCAGACTAGGCATCAACTTCTGCCTCCATCTCTGACTACATGAGGGACTTCGGAAAGTTACCCTAAGGCTCGCTAAGCCTCTATTTTTTTCACAGCTCTAAAACGGGAAAATCTATTTAACACAGGTTCTGTGAGAACTGTACTAGATTCTGTACATGATAGCAATATGGCTAATGACAAAAACAGTGCTGGTTACTTAGTGCTTAAAACGTAAAGAAACTTTAACCTCATTTAGGCCTTACAACGGCCTTATTTTTATCCTGCTTTACTTACTATAGCTAAATTATAAAATTTGCCAATAAAGTGTAGGAAGATAAATACAGAACCCCCACGAGGTATTAAATTTTAAGAAGGGCTCTTGAACATGAAAATGCTTATAAATCCCAAGGAATGGATCTCATATGCTGGAATTTTACACAAGTGGCAGGAAGTAGGAAGGACAATTTTTGATAAGTGATCTTACTAGTTCTCATTATTTATAGCACAGAGGCAGTTTTCCCTAACACTTTTCTTTAACTTTGGCCAAGATCAAAGGATTAGATAATGTGATGGTTGACTGTATCTGTCAGATACAATGGTGCCCAAATATTTAATCAAACATTATTCTGTTACTGCAAGAGTAGTTTCTGGATGAGATTAACATTTAAATGGGTGGCCTTTGATTAAAGCAGATTACCCTCCATAATGTGGTGGGCCTCATCTAATCAGGTGAAGGCCTGACAAGAACAAAGACTGACCTAGCCTTGAGCAAGAAGGAATCCTGCTTGCAGACAGCCTTCAAACTTGAACTGCAACATGGACTAGTTCCTAAGTCACCATGTGGATGATCCAGCCTCCATAATCACATGAGCCAATTCATTAAAATGAATCTCCTCTCTCTCTCTACACACACACACACACACACACACACACACACACACACACATCCCATTGGTTCTGTTTCTCTGGAGAAACAAGGTGATTTTGTTGGCTCTGTCCCCGACAGAACTCCAGAGCAAATGGGAAGTGTTTGGGGATCCTAGACTAGGACAGGGTTCTGCAGATTGACTTGAAGAGGAAGAGCCATTCTTATGGGTCCTGGCCAGAATACTCTTGGGAGTCCCAGGACCTGAAGGTGGCTAATCCCAGCCTGTCACTAGCAGTTTCACAGGGATTTAGTCACAGAAAGAAGGAATGGGGGCTTCAGCCATGATGGCTGCACTGTGTGCCCACCTTAATATCTATTGTCCTTCACTTCTTAATGCTCGGTACCTTTCTGTGAATCCCTCACACCCAGGTTCATTGGCTTTTCCACGGTGTTAAGCTCCTTTTCTGCTCTGCTGCGCCATCTTTTCAGGATCACAGTGTCCCTCCTTATCCAGCCATCTACTTCTGTCTCCCCACTTCCTTCCGGTCACCTCAGGAAGCTCCAACAGACTAGCTGTTTAACATTGCCCCGTTTTACCAAGCTTCCTCCCAGGGGAGAAAAGAGGGCACTAGATATGTGGTCAGAAGACTTAGCCCTGACCTAGCAGTCACTTACCATCTCCATGATATAGGACAAGATGCCTGGATTCACTCATTCACTCAAATTATTCACAAAGCATCACCTCCGTGTCATCACTGTGATTGTCACTGGGGGCACAATGGTGAGTAAAACAGACGATGCCATTGTGAGCCTCAGCTTTGCGTTGGCCACCCATTTACAATTACAATCTGTGGTCAGGGATTTGAGAATATAGAGCAGAGGAAACTTACATATAGCAGGGCCTCAGGAAAGTCTTCCCCAAAAACATGACATATGAACTGATTCCTTACACTAACAGGAGAAAGCATGGGGAAATAGCATTTCAGATTGATAAAACAATAGCTTATTGAGGCCCAGAGAGAGAAGAGGTGCAGTTCATAGAAACTGGCCATGCATTAGCAGTGGGAGACAGGAAGCACAAGGGAGGTGTCAAGGATGAGTCCTGGGTTTCAGGCTGTGGAAAGGATGGATCATGGAAAGGGAAACGTGGGGAAAAGACCAGGTTTAGGAAGAACAGTGTTATTTTCTGTGGTGGTAACATGTTGCCTTACCATCCAGAGTCAATTCAACCTTCCTCTAGTAACACGATAACCTGCATTTTCTTTGGGGAAATGGAGTTCTTCCCCTCCGGTGCATGTGTTTTGGGAAATGGCCTCACATACTCCAGGGGCAGGTACCAATTGGTTGAAGCTGAGCAGAATAACTGATCTCACTGGGAAAAGTGATTGGTTCTGGACTTGGATGCATCCTCCTGCCTGGAAATTAGGCCCTGGACCACGGATGGTTATGAGGGACACTTTCTCCTCGTGCTGGACTTAAAAGTGAGAGTGTGTACATTTAGAAGATACTGATCTTACAATCACTAGAGGAGAGTCTAACCCATAGCTCACAGGGAGTTATGCTGAACGGGGCAAAAGAAACTTGAGTCATAGAGACATCAATCAAGCCCATGGTCCAACCATGCTTGAAGTCGGACTTTTCAGTTACCTTAAGCAATAAATTCTTCGTGTATTTGGAGCAGGTTTTCTACTCCTTGAAACCCCAAATTTCCAACTGATACCATTCTTGGAGGTTTAACATGGACTAAAACTTATCTTGACTTGTCATACAGATTAGATGGATGGGATGGATGAATAAAAAAGTGAATGAATGAATAGAAGGCAGGTATTTTTATTGAACACTTTCTATATGATAAGTGCCATGCTAGATCTTTTATATAAAATTGCCATTAGATCAAAAATATACCTAGATAGTTATTAGCATTATTATCAAGGATAAAGAAATTGCAGTTTGAAGAGGATGAAAGAAAAAGTCAAATGACCGGTGCATGGGCAACCTAGGATTGGTACAAGATCTGCCTCATTTTGAAGCCCATGAACTCCCTACAGTGCTTCCTGCCTTCTCTGAGCCTCAGCTTTCAAATCTATAAAAATGGAAATAATAATACTTCTTTCCCAAGATTGTTGATTGAACAAAAGGAGGTGTGTGTATGGGTGCGTGCGCGTGGGTGCGGTATATGTCTCTCTAATTCCTTGGCCTGTGTCTCTAGCAATATCACGTGATGTGAACTTAGCATTCAAGACAGATGGTTTTGGTTTTTCTGTCCTTGAAACACTGTTTTTTCAGTTTTCCTGATGTCACAAGATTATATGCACACTTAAATCTCATGTATCCAAAACTGATTTCACTTTTCACTTTGCATGTTAAATTTGCACCATTGTTCAAGACTTACTCACCTAGAAAATTAAAGAAAATCTGTTTTCAGTTAGCCTATGCTAACTGAAATTGTTGTCAAACTCTCCCTGGAAGTTTGGGGTTCCTCTATGTGTGACTTAGGGACTTCAAAACCACTACCGCTCTGCTAACACCACCACCTCGATCACTTTAACCGTCACTACCACGAACAAGTTCACCACCAACACCTCCACCCTCACCTCCACCACCACCATCACCTGCACCATCACCAATCCACCAACTCTAACTACCAATAATACCTCCATCTTCACTTCCTCCATCCCATCTTCACCATGCCCACAACCTCCACCATCACCATCACCACCAGTTACCAACAACTCCATTAACACCATCTCCAATGACAATTCTACCACCATAACCACCAGGGCTATGACTACAACAGCACCTACAGTAAACAAGACACCTGACACTTACAACCCCTCATCTTCACTAGAACCCTATGAAGAAGGTATTTTAATCTTGTTTTGCCTCTGTGGAGCCTAAGTCCCAGAAAAATTAAATCACCTCTCCAAAGTCTCACAACTTCTAATAGTTGGGCAAGGATTTGACACCAGAACCAGTTGAATGGGAAAACATGTCACCTTTTCACTGTAGTAATGTTTCCTTCTCCCATGCATTCATCTTCATTCTGAAAGGCCAGACTCTGTTTTTCTTTTCTGGAACATAGAATGGGATTTCCTCTTTCAGCCTTTGCTGAGTGCAGATATGGTGAAGTAATCTTGCCTGGGAGCAATTGTCTTAATTACCGAAATGATAACAGGAAGTCAAAGTCTACAGAAAGGTAGAGAAGGGAAGCTTGGGGTGGTGGGGGGCACGGGGAGGGTTGGTAAATGTGCAAGAATCATGTGAGATTTAAAATGTCACAACCATGGCCTCTGACTATTGTCTGAAAGACAACAAAGTCTTTCCAGCTGGTGAGGAAAGTCCAGCTGAGGTGAGGGAGGAAGACGGACCTGGTGGTGAGGCCATCTCCCTGTCAAGATTGGGGTGTAGGGTTGCTGTCACATCAGAAATGAGGGCAGCCTGAAGACTGAGGTTAGCATTCGATGGGAGGATTGAAAGGAGACTTTGAAGTCTAGATAGCATTTCTAAAGAATGCCTGACGAGAATTCCAGACTTTTATAGAGGGATATGGAGATTGGATATGTTTTGCTTCTGAACGCTTTTTATTTGCAACTTTATAGTTCTTTCTGCCATAAATTTGAACCGAAATGGATATTAAATTGCAAAAACAACACTGTCCATGCCTATTTTTCACACACACACAAAAGAAGACTTGGAGTAAACTTTGTCTTGACGAGCACGTAGAAGGGAGTTTGGATAATGCCTTTACCCAGGTTTTACAACTCCACCGGAACTATTACCTCCTCAATCCCTTTAAAGAGAAAATTGATTTATTAACTGTTGATATTTGCACTTGGGAAATTCATCAGGCCCCTTGATCTGTAGAACTAGGAATCCTGGACAGCATCCCTATAGTATAGGAGAAGGTACCAATAAGATACAGGCGATGTACCTAAAGTTAAGAGTGTTTTAGTGCTTGAAATATTAACACCTCTACCTTGGCTGTTCATCATGGAAAGCATCTTATTTTCTAAACCAAGCATGAGCAGACTATTTCACTCTAAATATTGTAAGTCATATATTGGCATTTTTATCAGGGCTCCTATAAGACTGTTTTACAAGTGCCCTGCAAACTTACTGTCAGTGAAAAGACATGCAGCAAATGCAGATACTTGCATGTTGTTTCTATACGACTGTCCATAGAAAGGTGCTCATAAACTCTGTCCCATAAGAAGAATTGGGTGAGAAATCCTGATTAGCTACCTCATTGGATCCACTAAGATAACAACAGGAATGGTGGGATGTGCACGCTCTTAAAACTCTTCCAAGCATTTGTTCTTCCTAACATTTTTTAAAATAAACAAATAAATAGCTTCATCAGAGAGTTAACAGACCTCTTTGAACCTATCATACAAATATGTCCTCTACAAGAGCTTCCATTTGAGTCTATTTAACATTTAAACTGTACATATATAGATAGGGCTCACGAACTAGTCCCTGGGAAATAGTTCTTGCGGCGCTGATAACTGCTAAGTCGGATGTTTTAGAAATCACATTCTGCTGATGAATGAGATAAACTGTCTTACGTGAATACTGCGAAGGCCCCGAAGTGCCGATAGGAAGCCTCCTGGCTGGGTGAGGGTCTCTAGGAAGGGAGAAGGCTGACCTTCCTCCATGGAGCGCAAGCCTCCTGCTGCAGCCTGAGCTACACAGTGGGCATTTGTGGCTATACTGGCTGCTTTTAATCCCTCTGGGTAATAATCTGAAGGTTGCATTCACAGTGTTAATGATTATTAATGCCAGTGCCCACAGTTGGCACCAAATATGGCATGTTGATAATTATCTTTGGTCCTAAAGAATGAGGAGCACAGGAGGCCTGTGTCCCACTCTATATGAGGCCTTCTCTCCCCTGCAGAGTAAGTTGGCATCTTTCTTTGGCTTATTGCAGAGAATAGGTTTCCAAGCCAGCCATGAACAGCCTCTGGAGCATTTTCTGAGCCAGCTTCTGGTGGGGTATCGGGCTCTGGTGTATTCTGAAAAAAGCAGTTGGCATACTCAAAGAATGAGCATACTTGTAAATCACAATCACATCAATGTGAAGGGAAACACAATGTCTGCCAGCAGCGTCTCTGGCCTGTGCATGGCATAGACTAGTGAGCAGTGGAACAGACTAAGCTGTGGGTGTCAGAGCTGGAAGGGACTTCAGCATCACAAGGGCCAAAGTCACAAGGATGACAGAGAATAAGCAGCTTTTCCAAGACCACTCAACCATGAAGTGGCAGATCTGGGACTAAGGACCTGGCCTACTAGCTCTGGCCCAAGGGTTCTTCTATTGCACCAAGGTCCCTTGGCTCCCTCATTTATTAAAAAAAGGAACAGCAATACTTGTCCGGCCAAATACCTGTCATGATTAAATGGGTCAACATCTATGTAACAGAGATTGGCCAACAGAGATTGGCCCCCAATAAATGTTGAGTAATTTCGTTCTTACCAGGTTATTACCCCTTGGAGCCACATCTCTAAGCATCATTCATTCTTGCCGTGCTCAATGCTGATGCTACACCACCTTCCCATATATGTAAAACCTGCTGTGGTGTTGAACCGTCACACACGCCAGGTATGAGTTTCTGCCACAAAACTTACCTCTTGGCAGTATAAAAGATGAATTAGGGCTTCCCTGGTGGCGCAGTGGTTGAGAGTCCGCCTGCCAATGCAGGGGACACGGGTTCGTGCCCCAGTCCGGGAAGATCCCACATGCCGTGGAGCGGCTGGGCCCGTGAGCCATGGCCGCTGAGCCTGCGTGTCCGGAGCCTGTACTCCGCAATGGGAGAGGCCACAACAGTGAGAGGCCCGCATACCGCAAAAAAAAAAAGAGAAGAAAAAAAAAGAAAATACCTGGGGAGAGGGATAAATTAGGAGCTTGGGATTAACAGATATACACTACTATATATAAAATAGATAAACAATGTGGTCCTACTGTACAGCACAGGGAACTATATTCAATACCTTATAATAAGCTATAATGGAAAAGAATCTGAAAATATATATATATATATATAAAAATGTACCTGAATCACTTTGCTGTACATCAGAAACTAACACAACATTGTAAACCAACTACACTTTAAAAAAGAAAAAAAGAAAGAATCTAGATCTGAGGAAACCTCTCAGAATGCCACCAAATATCTACTAGAGCACATCAATAAATCGGGTAAAGTTGCAGGATACAAAACTAATATACAGAAATGTGCTGCATCTCTACACAGTAACAACAAACTAACAGGAATAGAAATTAGGAAAAGAATTCCATTTATCCCACACAGTGAGACACAAGAAGCAAAGGTGAGAAAAAATGAAAAAGTAATTCTCTCAATATCGTGTTAGGAACAAATCTAATTAAGGAGGTAAAGACCTGTACTTGGAAAATAAAGTTAACCATAAAATGTACAAATTAAAAACAAAGAAAGAGTTAATAATACAATAGTTCTCTGAAACTAACCAATTAATTGTATAAACTTTCAGAAAATTAGGCAAATATGACAAAATTAGAGCTAAGATGGAGAGACAAAGGATGAAATTATAAAAAATAGTAAGTATATATACATATTTTTCTAATACATATGAAATCCTGATAAAAAAAAAAACACTGTTTATTAACAAGATAAGATCAACTTGGAATAGAGTGCCTAAGGAGAAAAATTTACACTATCCCAAAACATGCAAATAATCATAACAAACTCTAAGCTTGAATGGTTTTATTGGAAAAGTATTTCACTTATTTAGAGAGAAAGATTACGTCTCATACTGCATAAGCTATTCCAACAACATACTCCAAGCCTTTAGTCTAAACTATTATTTTATCTCCATACTTCATAGGTTGGAAAGAGACCTTGACGTCCTCTCAACTTGTGAGGAAACTCTTGCAGAGTGAAACAGAATTCATGCCCAGGACCAGGGCTGGAAGACACCTCTCCTTTTCCAAACAGATTTGGGAAAACCAAACAGATTTTCCCTGCTTCAGCTTCAATATTGCTTTGTCCTTGAAAGGTCTTTTCCCAGTGTGATCCCTTTCCTCCACCCCCTGTCAGTACTGCCAGGCCAGCCCAACTCTGAGAATATGCGGACAATCTTTGTTTATAGGAACTCTGTCCTTACAAGTGGGAGATAATGGACATTTTACCAGAATGATTATTCAAAACAAAATCCAGGCTTCTGGTTTAAATGAAAAAACAAATTCACATTTATCTCTGCTGCATCTTGAAAATACATCTAAACCCAATACAAACTACAGAATGAGAATAAGTGCATAAATAAACTGGTAATTTAGAAAAGGAAACATCAGCAGATCAAAGATATTGTTCTTTTAGATTCTCCTCTATTTTCTCTGCACTGCAAAATAACACAAACTCATTGCAACTGACAAAAAAAATGAGATAACCAGCTTCCTTCCTCCTCCTTAAATCTTTCTTATAAACTTAAAGTAACAAATATCAACCTGTTAGGTAGAATCCTTTTAGGATTATATACCTCTTAAATATAATCTTTTAGGTATAATCTTCATCCTTCCTTATGGACAAGGAAGACAAATACAGAACATTCATTCACACATAAAAGGATTCAGAATGGTCGTTACGGTGTCTTTGACTTTTATAAAAATATTTACGATATTACTGGGCAACTTCCTTATTTCATTAAACAATGCATTACAGGCATCCCTTCAGGACTATGGTATCTAACTCACTCTTTTGGATAACTGCATAATGTTCTACATGATCGGTATTACATAATTTGTGCAAGCGTAACTACTGATGGGTGTTCATTTCCAATATTTTGCTACTAAAACAATGTGGCAATGAACCTCCTTCAATATGATGCTTCTATTTTTATAGAAGACAGTGTCAATGTAGGGTTGCTAAATCAAAAAAATTTGATTTTTTAATAGCTGTTACCAGATTACTTTATAAAAAGCTACAGCAATTCACTTGCTGAGCAGCTACATATGAAAGTGTCCGTTTCTCATAAATACCATCACTGGGTATAATCACTTTAATTTGTGACAATCTAATGAGTGAAAAATATGATCTTTGTTACTGCATTCATCTGCCTTTCTCTGAATACTAGTGAGGTGGACATCGTTAATATGAGTATGATCGGGCCTCCCTGGTGGCGCAGTGGTTGGGAGTCCGCTGCCGAGCCAAGGGACTTGGGTTCGTGCCCCGGTCTGGGAAGATCCCACATACCGCGGAGCTGCTGGGCCCGTGAGCCATGGCCGCTGAGCCTGCGCGTCCGGAGCCTGTGCTCCGCAACGGGAGAGGCCACAGCGGTGAGAGGCCGGCGTACCGCAAAAAAAAATAAATAAATAATAATAATATGAGTATGATCTGCTTAGATTTCTCTTCTTTGACTTTTCTGTTCACATCTGCCCATTTTTCTGTGAGTTTGTGTCCTTTCCTGATCAATTTGTAAAACTCTAAGGATTGCATGGGTATTAACTCCTCCCATTCTTGAGTTTGAGAAATCTTTTCCCTATCTATCATCTATCTATTTTTTAAACACACACATTCATATGTAAACTGTTATAAATATTATATATGTACATTAAGTTTATATATAACTATATATACTATATATATTATATACTATATAACATATTACATATATGTGTATACTTAATGTATACTGTCACCATATGGTAGTTATTGCACATATCTCTCATGATATATATTTAACCTATTGTGGTTAGAAGTATCTGCTATTGTTTTTACTTCTGAGTTTTTCTTTCCTTGAATAAGGAAAGATATTTCCTTAAGGAAATAAGATATTTCCCCCAGCTTTTCTAAGCATCCTCTTGATTTCTTTCCTGATATACTTAATCTACCAGCTAAGGATATGTATGTGAGGTAAAGGGCCTAGATTTGCTTCAGTATTGCCTGTATATCAGAATCATTTCCAAAGTGAATGTTCTTTATCTACTGAAACAAAATACCATATTAACTTCTCATATTTACTTGGATCTATTTCCCAAGCCTTTTAATTCTGCTCCACTGATTCATTTTCCTATTTCTGGGTCAAGACCACATTCTTTTATTTAAGGATGACTTTTTTTTTTCAGTTTTACTATATGGGAAGATACTCTTTATTGTAATTTTCCTAGCTATTTTTAGACATTGATTCTTCCATGCAAGCTTTAAAAACATTTATTTAGTATGATCATTATTATGTTACATTATACGTTACTTTTAGAAATACTGATATTTGATGCCATTCTTCCTTCTAGTATTCTTCACTGATTCCCTCCATATCTTTCTTGTTTAACTGATTCCTATGTAATTAAAATTTTTGTTGCTATTGTGAATACAATTTACCCTTATTTCTAATTGGTTATTGCTATTAAAGAAAAACATTTTTGTGTATATGTACTTTATTTAAGAATGTGCAAGGTTTAGAGTATTTTTTAAATTGAGATAGAATTCACACAACATAACACTTACCATTTTAAGAGGTACAAACAATTCAGTGGTTTTTAAGCATTTTCACTACATTGTACAACCACCAACACTACTTCCAGAACATTCCCATCACCCCAAAAAGAAACTCCATACCTATTAGCAGTCAAGAAAACTCGTCCTGTCCCTCTTGACGGCTAATACAGTTCCCATCTCTAAGGATTTGCCTATTCTGGACATTTCATAGAAATGGGCTCATACAATATATGGCCTTTTGTGATTGGATTCTTAGCATAATGTTTTTAAGGTTCATTTGTGTATGTAACAGTATACTTCAAACTTTTTAGGTTGAATACTATTTCAATTGTACAGACATACCATATTTTGTTTGTCTAATCATCAGTTAATGGACATTTCGGTATCTCCACATTTGGCCAATTTGAATAATGCTACTGTGAATATTCACTTCCAAGTTTTTATTTGGACATATTTTTTCTTATGATAGACATAGCTGGCATCTCTGTTTTATTTTTGATTTTATGGAAAATAACTTTGGCATTTCAATATTTGATAAGTTATGACTAATTAATATATAGTTTATATATAACTGTATATATTTATATATATAACTTTATCTGTAATTAATCTTCATCCTTTATTCCTACTTTACTTAGAATTCTTATTAGGAATTGCTCCCCGTAAATTTTACAAAGGACTTTTCTGCACCTATAGATATAATCATGGGCATTTTCTCTTGTAATTTTTTGATATGAGGTACTATGCTAATAGACATCCTGATGTTGAACTATCCCTACATCTCTCTAGATGAACTCTACTTTGAAATGGTGCAAGATGTTTCTGATGCCCTGTTGACCTTGTCTTCCTAAAACTTATCAAAATCTGGACAGAGATTAAAATTACATCAACTTGAGAGTGTCTCCCTGATTCCCAATCTCTCCCACCATCCTCTCCGGAGGATGGAGGGACAGCTAAATGTAGAGGTTGCCAATTTCCCCAGGATGGGAGCAGGCCTGACTGGTCCTCCCTCCTCAGGAATGACTCTGTTGGTCTGAGACTGGCTTTCAGGAGCTTGCCCGGCATTGGCACAGGATTGAACACTATTGTGCCCTTCATCCCTCCCTTGCTCTCCGCTGTTCTACAGACCTTCTGCCTGACAGACACCTTTGCTGAAGTTACAGAAAAAGGAGAAGCAGGCAAAATACCTATAACAACACACTTCAGAATCCTCAGGGAGAAGGATATGCATCTAGAAGAAACAACTCCTGTTGTCTGAATAGATGAAAGAGCTCGAAGAGAACTATAAAAATAATAAATAATAAATATTATAGTAAGTCATTAAGAGACCAATAAAAGGCTTTCTGGAACTGAAAAAAAGTACACGATTTAAGCTTTTGAGTAGCTATACTGAAAAAGACACAGGCATAGCTAAGTACCAGTTTAGATCTGAAAGATCCAATGGAAGAATTAGTCACAATACAGAGCAAACACTCAAAGAGATTGAAAACCTTAACTCCATTTGCCAATCTCTGTATTATTGCTGCTTGTAAAACTGAAGTAACCATGACTAAGACTCACAACCCCATGTCATGTCTCAAAGGATATCAAACCCCATGTAAGATTCTTGAGGTACATCCCAGCTTCAGATGCCTAATGAGGTATTCACAAACAACATATTTTAGTCAAATATTTTAAAATCCATTAATGTGATATAAAATGACAAAAGTGAACATTGAAGTATGAGTTAGTAGTTTGTTGGTGGTTGTTTGTGTATAGATGTATGTGTGTGTGCGCGCGTGTGTGTGTTCCCCCGATTTTGGATTCCTCCTATTGGGAGAAATGACAACTGTCTTCTCCAAAGACTGTAAGCACAAACAACTTTCTGCCACTTCTTTGTTGTTCGTCATACAAAGGAGATGCTTTGGTATTTTTTGCAATTGAATTTTTAAGGCTGAATTTCCTTCGAAGTAAATATCTGACTCAAAGGAATGAATAGTTCCATGCTGTAAGCAGGGTTAAACCACTATTTTCAAAAGCTCTGGTCAACATAGAGGGGGAAGCTTGGAGGTCAGACTAACAAGGTAACCTAGGAATGCTTGGGGCAACCCCCCTGAGAGGATCATGACGGACAATGGCTTCAGGAGTTGGGGCAGAAGCCGCAGCAATGACACTGGAAGTCCGTCTTTCTGCTCCATCAAAGTGCATCCTACATCTCTCCAGAGAGGCTGTGAAGCAACTGGGCCAAGATACATGAAGACCATGGGAAGAAAGCAGAGAAACTGAAACAGGAAACCAGGGCCAACCAAGAAGCAGAAATAAACAAGGAGCCCAAGACTGAGCATCACGTGTGGCTCTGAGATTTCTGGCAATTCAAGTAAAGAGTGAAACACAGTGCATTATGTGGTTCTTATTATTTGAAAGGAACGAGTGGACCTATGTTTTGCTTGATACTTAACCATAATCTAAATCTCTCAAATGAGTCCTTACACAGGCGGCAATGAATAACAAACATATCAACATGCAGAAATAAGTTATTTAAGGTGGTACTTCCGAAGAGCTGGAGTTACAGTCTTCGTCAGAGCTTTGAAGATTCTTCTATTCTTGAGTTTCTAAAGAAAATTCAATTTACAAGAACTCCTTTCCTCCTGGTTTTGGAAATCAGGTTGTTTTTGGTTAAACGGTACCCTCCCCTGCCAAATTCATGTATTGAAATGCTAATCCTCAGGGCTTCAGAATGTGACCTTATTTGGAGATAGGGTTTTTCCAGAGTTAATCGAGTTAACATAAAGTCATTAGTGTGGGCCTTAATCCAACATGACAGCATCCTGAGAAGGAGGAGAAATTGAACCTAGGCACACACAGGGAGAATGCCATGCGAAGATGAAGCCGGAGACCAGAATGATACTCCTATAAGCCAAGGAGTGGATGCCAAAGACGGCCAGCAAACCACCAGAAGAGAACAGATCCTCCCTGGTACCCCTCAGGAGGAACCAAGCCTAGTGACGCCTTGATCTCAGACTTCCAGCATCCAGACCTGTTAGATGATACATTTCTGTTGTTTAAGCCACTCGGCTTGTGGCACTTTGTTAAGGCAGCCCCAGCAAACTAATACACCTGTTGTTATATTTTTTCAGGCCAGGGGATCCTCCAATTCAACTTCACCCGGTGATGAACATTTCTGATCAGGGCCTGCATAGAAGATTCTAGTGATTTAATTAAAAATAAAATCATTGAGAGAAGAATGCAGTCAGGATAATTCCAAGCATAGTCCATGACTGGGAACATTTTCTCAGTCACCAACTTCCCCAGCAGCAACGTGGGTCACATCAGGCCTCCTTCTCCCTTAAAAAGTCCACATGTTTTCTCTGGTCTCGTCCTACTTTATATTGGTTCCCCTTTATGACAAGAGTCCCAAGACCAGGAAGAACTGGCCTAGAACCAAATGTAAATAAAACTCGAAATCTCTGTCGCTTACCTGTTCCCTAATTAGGAGTGGTGAAGCGCTGCACCCTAGCTTTTGCCAGCACAGGTAACAGTGCTGCATGGTCCCAGCAACTCCGTTTATGATTTAGCTGAATTTTGCCAAGTATTTGCTTGGTGTCACATTTATGAGCTGACTTGAGAATCTTTTGTGCAAACTTTCTGAAGGCTTACTTTATAGACTTGCTCCAGAACTAGATTCCTGGGGCCCACTGCACAGTATTTCGAGGAGGCCAAAAGGTAAACTTTGCCTTCCGGTTATTTTCTCCTATCTTTTCTCCTGCCCCTCCTCCGCCTGCTGAGATGTCTCCTTTCCTCCAGGGGTTCCCACTTTTCTAACACACAAGTCAGCTACTTACCTATAAGCAAAATTCTCTTGAGCACCTACCATTGTCCTCTACTTTCTTGAGCACGGACCTGATCTCTATGGGAACGCTTGCAGTTTTAGAACACCTATGAATGCTTGTGTGTGTGTGTGTGTATGTGTGTGTTCAGGGAGAACTACTTCACTGGCCATGGATTTATAGAATCCAAATATCTTAGCATTGCAAGCAACTTTCTAAATGTCTGACCCAACTGTACTCCACCAATCTCTACCCCGATGAAAATCTACATTTGCCAGCTGGTCATATAGTTCTGATTGAACTCTCCCAATGGAAAAGTAAGCTCTGCCTTTCATGTAGCCCATGAAATTTCACAGAGTTCTCATTGTTGGTAGTTCTTTCACCTTCAAGATAAAGCTTCCTTCTTGGCTCTATCCCACTGTATCTCCTCTCCTAGATGCTCTCACTCACATGGGCAGGCACTTACAACAAAGTGAAAGAGAGGGCCAGTAGAAATTCAGATATAAAACACTTTGTGATTCTCAGTCATTCAGACAGAAAACACTCCTGATTCTTTCGTCAGATGCACAGGCTATCTTGGTCAAAGTATACCCTCAAATACCTGTAGAACTTGTGGCAGGATGTCGTCTTCTCCTTTACTCTCCAGATTAGTATGAAATCCCCTGGCACAGAGCTGGACTGGGCTGGGCAGCTCCTACCCAGTCATATGGCTGTGAAGGGCAGAGTCAGAGGAAACAAAAGTCTATCATCTTCGTGATAGAAAATATAAACACGGCTCTCAGATCCCAGAAGTTCTAGATATGGCGTCCACTTGTGAGGCTGTGGAAGACCCAAGTCAGGATCACCAGGCATGAAGGCATGCCTCACAGGACGAGGAAAAACTTAGCGAAGAAGACTCCCGTGTCAACCCCGGGAGCGACACAGGAAGAGACTGGTCTTTTGGTACATCGGGGGAATTTCAGGGGACTTACTGACTATAACTATTCTTGTATTCCATTTTCAGTTATTTTAACTTATGTACCCATAACATTCTGAGAGAGTTCCTGGTAAGAGGTGCTTGTTCCTTAAATGTGTCAGACATGGTAGGAGTGGTCGGGAGAGGAGCTGTGGACGGGGTTAAGAGAGCAAAGGTAGTGCTTTGTGATCCCAACTGCAGAGGAATTGTGGGAAAGGTCTGCTGACTCAGGGAGAGGTTCCAGAGACATCGGGCCCAGAGTCTAAGGATGCTCTGCAGAACTCTGGCTGTCCACAGAACGCACACTGTTTTACACAATTCCATCACTCTGCAAAGTGTTTCATTGCTCCCTTCAACTTTAACAGAATCATTTTATTTGAAAAACTTGGAAGAAAACAATATGGGGTGTCCTAAGCTTTTTGACAGATGAGAGAATTGAGAAGTAAGTGATTTCTTCCAAGCTACGTAGGGAGTTAATAGTGGAGGGAAGAATTTAACCCCTGATCCCTTGATCTTTCTGTTTTTGCTTATACACATGAATGAGGGTGGTAGTTTAACCTCCTGAATTGTCCTGGCAACTGTCCCATTTACCCCCTTTGCTCAATACCGTGTGGCTGCGACCAAGGGGACCGCATGCAGGACAATGTGACCTGCCAGTCCTTGTCCAAAGTGCCTTAGTTTCCCAGCTCCATCCTAGGCCTTTTGAAAGACTGAACCAGAGTTCCATTCATTGAATAATTTGGTCAGGATATTTTTATATTCTCTTCATGAGAGTGAAAATAGACTTTAGATGTTAGAAAATAAAATAAAATTGACTTTAGACGTTAGAGAATAGTAGCTTGTATTCATGCAAGGGTAAAGGCAGTGTCTAGAATAAGAGTTGAATCCTCCTTGTTCTATTTATATGGGTAAATTATTTAACCACACAGGTTACATTACCAGTTGGGAATGCCTCCACCTGACTAAATATATATTAGTACACGTTGGCATCAATCACCATCAACATAATATTAGCCATTATGGGAGCATTACAACATCATCCTACTCACAAATGTGACACAGCGCAGAGTGTCACGGACACCCCAATGCACTGGGCCCTTAAGTCAAAACGGAAAGTTAAGAACACCTTCTGCAGGCAGCCACTGGCATTGCTTTATATTTACGTTAGTTTTGCTAATCTAGTCGAATGAACTTTTTCCCTAAGAAAATGTAATAGGAATATTTTATTTGAAAATTTCATGTGGTCAGCAGCTGTCTAAAGTCTTAATTCCTGTTTTCAGTAGGGTAAGTGGCAAATGCAACCAGGAAGAAAAAAAAAAGTTTCCCAAGTGCTAGTGAGGGCAGTAGGCAGTGGAAAAATCCGTGAAAACCCTTTCCAGGAGAACATTCCTACAGATCACTGTGTAAGTACTTAAAGGTTGGTGTAAAAAAATAGATCCATACATTTCTTAATGAGCTTGAGCAAAGGAGCTGGAAAAGTCTCCCAGAAATCAGGAAACAGAGGCAGAGAAAGGGAAAACAACTTGAGAAAGTTACACAGCAGGAGAGTGATGACATTCAAGGAGCCCGGTCCTGCATCCACTGTCTACTCACCGCCCTACCTTGTACTGCTCCCTGGGGGCCAGTGCACCCATGGAGGTGGGGAGAGCTCCATTATTCCCCTGCTACCGCTACCCCCGCGGAGATTCATCACAAGCCAAATGTCATCCTCTGTTGACCTGCGGCTCCTCTCACCGATACCCGTCTGACCCATCACAAAAGCAAACGTAGGGCCGTGTCGCAGCTTCTGCCTTTTTTAGTCATAGAAATTCAAGCAGAAGCAGAAGCATAATTTGTATTTACATCCTCCATGATTTAGAGAAGGTGAACTGGCGTAGTAGGAAGAAAAAGTTTGGGGATGGTTGAATGAGGGTTCCTGTCTTCGTTCAGCTATAACTTGGAAAGATCACCCAATCCTTGAGCCTCTTAAACCAGGATAATGATATTTTCCTGACAATTTTTGTAAGAACTAAATGGTATACTGTATGGAAAGTTTATCCTGACAGAGTTACTCAGTAATTTGGAGCCAGCAGTATATATAGCAGTATAGCCACCACTATATAAGCAGTATATAACAATATGCAATAATTCCTTTGGTTGCAATGTTTTGAGGCAACATGCACTTTGAGCCAGAAGAAGTGATGGCTCCAGGAGCAGATACAGGACTTAAAAAGAAGTACAACATGCATAGAACACCCATGTCCTCGGTGGGCAGCAGTGCCCACCATCCATCTTTGTTGCAGCTAGGTAAAGGATCTAGCTGAGTCTGGTACAGAAGAGTCTAGAACCCCCTTCATTGGAGGGCTTTACTTTCCTGCTCCCTAGTTTACTCCTTTTTAAAACTATGTGTAAGACCAACGCTTACCTCAAGGGAGCGTTTCCTGTATTAAACAGAATAACGTATGTAGAAGTTCTCTAAATGTAAGGTAGCGCTATTCATAATAAACAGATGGTACGTGACTATCTGATGGATAAGATGGCACCTGAAGGTGTTGAAAGAGCAGTAAAAAGAGAATAATGTTGAGGAAGATGACTCTAGAGAGAATGTAATAATAAAATGGTTCCAGAAAATTACTAAAATCAAATCGTTGGAAAAGTATGACTGCGGAAGTCAGAAAACCAACTACAGGGGTGTGTTCTCAAAAGTAGTCCAGCTCGGGCTTCCCTGGTGGTGCAGTGGTTGAGAGTCTGCCTGCCGATGCAGGGGACGTGGGTTCGTGCCCCGGTCCGGGAAGATCCCACGTGCCGCGGAGCAGCTGGGCCCGTGAGCCATGGCCGCTGAGCCTGTGTGTCCGGAGCCTGTGCTCCGCAACGGAAGAGGCCACAACGGTGAGACGCCCGCGTACCGCAAAAAAAAAAAAACCCAAAAAACTAGTCCAGCTGTCTGCCTGGAGCTGGATGGAAGGGATCGTAGAGGATGGCATGTGATGGGCTCCTCCCCCTGAACAGAGCAACTGGAAGATTCCCACATTGCCAGACTGACTTAGGGTGCCAGCATAAATTGGTGTTGGGAGGCTACATGGAGAACTGATGTGAAGTGTGGGAATGCCCTGGCTTTCCCAGACCATGTCCCTACAGCACCACGCAGCAGAGAGAAAGTCGTCAGGAAGTCCCCCACCAGGCAGATCATGGTTTGGTTTTGTTTTGCAGGACAGTTTTTTGTTTGTTTTAAGATGCAAGCATAGGTTAATCTCTTGGGAGGAGAGAGGAGTAAGAGAGGTCTAATATTTGGAGATGTTTTGTATTCTTCAAGAGGTGGTCGGTGAGCCGCAAGAGGGGTCGCAGGAGAGGCGCGTGAAAACGAAGTTCATCGTTACTCACGGGCCCTAGAGAGACAGAGTCACCGCAAGCCACGGGGGAAACAGACAGCAGGGAACATCAAGGGAGGGGCTTAGCCAAGCAGGTGGGGAGCTGAGAGAGAGAGTGAGGGCCATGGATCAGTGCCTTTATGGGGGTCAGGGTGGAGTACACCAGTAAAAGGCATGAGGGGACTTTACTTGTGTATACTAGGTCACAGTCAGGGGAGGGCAAGAAGGGGACCTTGTGGCAAGGACCAGCCTTATCACACTGGTGCACCTGGTCACCTGAGCGGGGTGCTCACAGCGTGTTTGTGGGGATATTGGGGTAGCAGGAAAATATGAAGCGGTAACATTTATGATGCAGGGGTCAGTGATTTAATCAACATTGTGGTTCTAGCAGCAAGAGAACTGTGCACAGCCTCCACTGAAACATCCAAGTTAGAGGACAGAAGAGGTGAGCCTGAAAGGAAAAGTCCTTCCCAGGTTAAACTGCATTGTGGGCAGATTATGGGAAAGTTGTAGAGAAATCTGGAACCAAAGATATCCTTAGGAAATGTTTTTCTTTTACACCTTTGTTTGGTCTAAGAGGCATCAAAACTGAGAATTTGTGTATATGAATTATAGTAGTGATATAGGTGGCTCAGTTCACAATAGGCATCCACATAATATCTGCACATACCCATCCCCGACACACACACACACACACACACACACACACACACACACACACCCCACACACACATCCAAGCAGTGAGTCTTTTGCTTACTGATGAATCCCTAAGGGACTGCTACAGCACTTGGCACAGAACTGTACTCAATACATACTCAGAAAACTCATGGAATAAGTTAATAGATGAATGAATGGGAGAAAGAGAGACAGAGGGAAGGAGGAAAAGACAGAGAGAGACACACACACAGAGACACAGAGAGAGAAATATTAATCACTGACTCTACAACTAGGAGGCAGAGGTGTGGGACGTGAGCCAAGCTTCCCCTTCAATGGGTCTTTAGTTTGGCTCAAGAGGAAACTTCAATTCTTTGGAGAGAGGGCGATGTGTATGTATGAAAGGAGCAACCTGGAGTCAGCATGACCTTAAACTAGCGACTCCAAGTAAAATCAAAAGGCTACAGAGCCAAAATGTCTATAACATCTTTGTGATGTATTCAATTTTCCTTTAAAAAAAAAAAAAAAAGCTCTCTTTTGCAAAACCTACATGTAACAAATGTACCAAGAAATCTGCCTGTGGAGCTATGGAATGTTGCATGTGGTTTTAAGCAAGTCGTTTTATGTCCCTATGACACAGTTTAGCCATCTGTAAAATACAGTAAAATCCCCCACTCACACGCCTTACGCACATCCTTGAAATGTTGAGAAACGCAGGCAGTAGCTCTGAAGAAAACGTGCGTTGGGAGAAACCTGCAGGACTGTCACTGGGCTACACGTGGTAATAAGGGGCTTTCCCATCATAGACACAATCCAGGTACGCCAGTTAGTGGGCTGAAGCCACCTCTCCTCCGAGGAATATTTTAATGAGATAAACAAAAACCACCACCACCATCATTAAATCGGGGGCCCACCTATTAACCCCAAATGAGCTAAATGCCAATAACAAGGGGAGTGGGAAGTGTAGCTCGTTGGTAAAGTCTGTGACTGTGAGTCAGAAGACCTGGGTTTAAGTCCAAGTTGTGTCTTTTAGAAGTTGTACGATCCTGGTCAAGTTAATCTCACTTCCCAGTTAATCTGACAAGCACAGCGCGTCACATACTAGGCCGTTAATGAATGAGAAAATGAAGGGTATCAGATCAAAGAAGACAGTGCATGTGCATTTCTCTGTAACACTTAAAGCACCACATAAATGTATGACTATTACGATTACTAATATAGTAATCGTAATAAGTAATCAAGTTACGGGCATCCCATAACTTGATTTGTATCCTTGACGATGGATTGATTGTTTTAAGAGGGCCATGTGGGCAGGCACTGAAATTTAACTTGGGGTGCAAGTTGGCTTTTCCTGTTATGCAGATCTGCCCAGCTAGGAGCTCCAGCAATTGAAGCCAAAGGGACAATTGCTTGGAGTCCTTCTGTTGTACACCTGTGCGTGTGTCTGTGTGTGAGATGAATCTGACGTGGGGTTATCAATCGGACATAATGATAGCACAACTCTTCCCACTGCTCAAGTACATTAAAAAATGAAATCTTTCTTCTTAATGCCTGCTTGGTTTTAACTTTTCCCCCAACCAACTCACTGAGCCAAAAGAAAGGCAGGCATTTTCCACCTTGCTGCCTAACTGGCAGGCTCACATTGGCCTCTCGCAACTTCTCACAAGTTTGGCCACAATGACTAGCCTTCTTCACGCCAAGCAACATCAGTGCTGTTAACACCAGGCAGCAACACAAGCAAAAAGTCTTCTTGTGGTTACAATGTGACTTCATTTCGCTGACATCTGAGCAAAGAAAACACCAGAGAAGTCTGGACAGTTTCTTTATGAGCAAACAGGAAGCAAAGCGAGAGCTGTGGCATGGTCTAGTTTAAGAAGAAGTTGGTGAGTTGCTGTGGATGCCTCGCTGATAGAATTTGCAGAGACCATAAGGATGTACACAAGGTAAAAATATCAACAGAGCGCGTGTGGGAGGGGGCGTGTGGTGTTGGTTGATGGGGGAAAGATAAAGCCTGCAAAATAACGTACCACCCTTTCAACACTTTCCCTCCATGTCTCACAGTCTCGATTTCCACAGCTTTCACTAATGTCTTTTATTCTTGTCTAATAAAAAGCTGTCAGGCGAAGCTTTTGTTGAAAATTACTGAATATGCACCCCTTTTGGAGACTGTGCCTGGGGACATGGCTGCTCTCCACGCTTTGTCCACCGTCACTTTTTGGAGAGGCCTGTCTGTGAACTTATGAGGGTTTCGAATCTATCATCCACAAACCAGGAAGGAGAGGGACCAACTGCTTTCTGCTGGTTTGGAATTTCACATACAACTGACTCCATAATCCTGATAATTATGTCTGCCACGAAGACAGGAAACCCAACTGATCAGGGGAAGCTGCTTAGCGTGTCCATCTTTCTCCATGGAATCCGCCAGAGCCCCCCTGAGGTTGGTACAGGCTGTTCACCTGGGTCCCACGTTCTATCTTCTAGGGAGCCTCCTCTTTTCATGTTTTTTCCACCAACCAAGAGTAAGGCCTGAGGACACTCTACTTCTTTGTTGCATTTTATCCTTTCTGAGCTTTTAACAAAACAAAATTACTGGAAACCATGCTTTTCTAGCATTCAGGGCTAACCCTCGACAAAATAAGAAGGAGTTTTCCATTACATGGCCTTCTCTGTGCTTATGGTTCCTAACTTCCCACACAAGGGGCCAGATTGTCCACACTGCTTCCTCTCCCGCTTTAGTGAAGCCCCTTTTATTCACACCAAGAGAGGGTTTCTCCATCTCAGCACTACTGACATTTGGGGCTGGATAATTCTTGTTGTGGGAGGTTGCCCTGGGCACTGTGAGATGCTTGGCAACATCCCTGGCCTCAACCCATTAGACGACAGAAGCACCTTCTCTTTCTATATAACAACTAAAAATATCTTCAGACTTTGACAAATGTCCCTTTGGAGACACCATCCCCCTAGGTTGATAACTGTTGCCTTAAGAGGGACTTCAGCAACAATCCCTTCCCAGAGATTGCCGATATGCTACAGAGACTGTCTAATAATGATGGAAGTTCAGGCATTCACCAGCTTAATGATCTTCTTGGTGGACCCTGAAGTCACTCAATGAAGGCAGCCCCTTCCTGCTATCAAAGTAGCCCATACAGTCATTAGCTAGTTAATCAGAATTATAGAATCGAGACCTGTAATAAACCAATCGCAAGCTTTTGGCCCCAAGCAGTAGCAGTTTCAGGTGTAAAACCTCCTATTCATTGGACTACTGAGCCAGTGCACTCCCTGAAGATTCTGGAATGACACTCAGCGAGGCAGACGGGATGCTCTCCATTCTTCAAATGATGTATTTTCAAGCTCAGAATATACAGCTATAAAACCCAGCACTTGGGAGCCAGTATCTGTATGCACAGTCTCGCACAATTTACAGCCCTAAGCAGAAGGGGACGTCATCAACCGAGGCACATATTCCACACCTCATTTTCCTGTGGTAGGATTTACACTTTCTTGGCGAATGCTGAGTTGGCAACGAGTGTCAAAAGTAAAGCGACAAAGACCCCGGGCAGAGGCACGAACTACCCTTGAAGAGTAAAGCCCTGTTCCTGTGTGGTTTGCGAATGCTTCAGCGCGTTCTGTGCAGTGCAAAATCATTTACCACAGTAGGAGGGAGGGTTGCTTTAAATAGAGGGAGAAAAAATTACTGTTGCAGTAGGGAAGCCGGCTAATGAGCGTTAGCTTGTAGCAGAGTCCTCTTGGCGATCTGCCAAACTCAGGCAACGGACTGAAACTTAATATTAGATCTACCGATTGGGTTGGGTGACTCCAATCACAGCAAACCAGCGAGGCGAGCAGAGATCCTGCATCGAGGCACTCTTGTGGAGTTAAGTCAAAGATCCTAGGGCTTCCCTGGTAGCGCAGTGGTTGAGAGTCCGCCTGCCGATGCAGGGGACACGAGTTCGTGCCCCGGTCCGGGAAGATCCCACATGCCGCGGAGCAGCTGGGCCCGTGAGCCATGGCCGCTGAGCCTGCGCGTCCAGAGCTTGTGCTCCGCAACGGGAGAGGCCACAACAGTGAGAGGCCCGCGTACCGCCAAAAAAAAAAAAAAAAAAAAAAAAAAAAAATTGCCTTCTAATGAAAATGAGAAGGACTTTACCACAAATTTTTAAGGAGAATTAAATTTATATATTTGGCCAATTGTTTGTGTTAACAGAACATTTACAATCCATTCATCTGGAATTTTTAATTTCCAAGTCTATTAAATTTGTATAGCAAATCTCCTGATATTTACATTGGTTCCATTGCTAATGATGAAATTTAAAATGTTGAATGATGTGTCCTAAATCTTCAGAGGTTGTTAATTTCCAATATGGATTTTAATTTTTTTAACTCAACAGTACCCACCACCACTTATTAATATCTGTAAAGGCTCATTTTTCCCCCACTTTGAGGACAGCTCATAGAATCACAAAACTAACCTTGAACCTGACAGTTGACAACGGCAAAGGCACTTCATTCTTCTGGCAACGTGATCTTCCTTCTAAAAATAATTAACTCGTGGTACAATTTTTGCAAATCTATGGCTTTGGGATTAGTGCCTAGGCAACTGAGGTAGAGGCAGCACATTCTTTCTTGGCCATGTGAGCTGCATATTAATCATACAGACTGGAGTTTACAAGACCCTGACATGATGCCAAAGCCCAACACTTCTTACCAAGAAGGAGAGAAGTACATCACGGAAGACGTAACATCATAAGATGTTGCTTGAATTAAAAAAAAAAAAGTAATGTGTTTTGTCTGAGAGGAAGTGGGTCTCTAATTTGAGTCTCTGAGGCACGACCATCAGACAGTCCTGCATGTACCCAGCACACAGCACTATGCTTCCATTCACTCTTCTCTCAGCAATCCAACTGTGTCAGAGCCTCAATGAATGCAAATGGAAGAAGGTTTGGTCCATAAAACTCCCTCTCAAAATTTCAACAAGTCATGTATTTAGGGCATTTTTTCTTTTGAAGTGTAATAACCAGCGTCATGAATTCTTAACTGGTTTGTGGGTGAGGTAGTCTGATCAACTTTGTTCTGAGCCTCTCAAATTTTCTTTGTTGCTCCAACATACCCTCCACTTTTGTTCACTACTATGTCATTAATAGACTTTTCTCTCCATTAGTAATCTCCTTCCATACGAACTCCTTGAGGGATCCCTGTCAGGACTGGAATCAAGCATCAGCTCCACCAGGAATCCATCCATAGCTTCCCAGACAGTGATTATGGCTCTCCCTCCTCTTGCCCCACCACATTGAACATATCTCTGTGACAATGCTTCCCATGTTGTGCTGTGATTGCCTGTGGACATTTCTGTCTCGCCCTTTGATCTACAAATTCTTCTGGGGCAGCACTGTGTCTTACCCACCTCTGTGTCTGCAGGGCCAGGAACATAGTGATCATCTATACATTTCTAATAAAAGGATGAATGAATGACTGACAAATGAATGGGCATAATTATCTCACTGACTACTTTCTGCCTGAAGTTGACAAGAATTCCAGGAACATTGGTAAGATTTTTCCACCTGTTACGTCAGAGGGCAACGGAAAGCACTTGGCTTTCTTTGCCTTGTGAAAAAAGGCGCATAATATGGAGAAGGATCTCAGTCAGTTAAGAAATGTAATATCTTGGAGCAGGACCTTACGTCCCCACCTCCGCAACTGTAGTTCAACTCTTTTATTTTTCTAGTTTTAAAAAGTTATTATTTTTGGTAATTTTCCAGGAACACTTTGAATCAAGCATCACATATCAGAGAAATGATTATCTAACTAGGGAGACAATAGGCAAATACCCTCAGAAGGTCACAGAAATGAAAACTCAAGGCAAATACTAGACATGGTGCCTCTTGATTTAAAGCAGCCTATTTCATGACTGTCCTGACCATTTTATAGATGTCATGGGAATAGTAGTAATTAAATTACAGTGCTCTCTCTTTGAGAGAATCTCAGGAAGATGATTTTGTATCAGACATGCATTTGGTTTTGCTTTTCTTGAAGACACAGTATATCATATAACCATCAGCTTTTCTTCTGCCATTGGCTCCTGTCAGGTTTGGAATCCAACAAGCAGCTCATTTCCAGCAAGTCTTTTGACTAACAATTTACACTTCTGTTTTGGTCTCAGTCCTGCCCAAATTTATCTTTCTACCCTTGTATTCCTTTTCGCTTTTTTACCTACTTCTAATGTATGTTATTAGTTTGTGGCATTTTTTACAAACTGCCATACATGTTTTGAAGTAATGGGGAGAGACCTTCAAGATGACAGAGGAAGACATGGAGATCACCTTCCTCCCCACAAATACATCACAAATACATCTACACGTGGAGAAACAGCTAGCCGGGAGGGAGTCCAGGAAAAAGTCTGGACCTTCCTAAGAGGCAAGAGACCATTGTTTCCTGGTGTGCGAGGAGAGGGGATTCACAGCACCGCCTAACTGAGCTCCACAGAAGGGCTCGACCTGCGGCTATCAGCGTGGACCCCAGAGATGGGCACGAAATGCTAAGGCTGCTCTTGCAGCCACCAAGAAGCCTGTGTGCAAGCACGGGTCACTCTCCACACCTCCCCTCCCGGGAGCCTGTGCAGCCCGCCACTGCCAGGGTCCCGGGATCCAGGGACAACTTCCCCGGGAGAACATACGGCACGCCTCAGGCTGTTGCAACGCCACGCCGGCCTCTGCCGCCGCAGGCTCGACCCGCACTCCGTGCCCCTCCCTCCCCCCCGGCCTGAGTGAGCTAGAGCCCCCGAATCAGCAGCTCCTTTAACCCCGTCCTGTCTGAGCGAAGAACAGACGCCCTCCAGCGACCTACACGCAGAGGCGGGGCCAAATCCAAAGCTGAACCCCAGGAGCTGTGCGAACAAAGAAGAGAAAGGGAAATCTCTTCCAGCAGCCTCAGGAGCAGCAGATTAAATCTCCACAATCAACTTGATGTACCTGCATCGGTGGAATACATGAATAGACAACGAATCACCCCAAATTGGGGTGGTGGACATTGGGGCCAACTGTAGACTTGGGGTTTGCTTTCTGCATCTAATTTGTTTCTGGTTTTATGTTTATCTTAATTTAGTATTTAAAGTTTATTATCATTGGTAGATTTGTTTATTGATTTGCTGCTCTCTTCCTTTATATATATATAGATATAGATATATTTTTTTCTTTTTGTGACGGTGTATATGTATGCTTCTTTGTGTGATTTTGTCTGTATAGCTTTGCTTTTACCATTTGTCCGAGGGTTCTGTCTGTCTTTTTTTTTTTCTTATTTTTAGTATGGTTTTTAGCACTTGTTATCATTGGTGGATTTGTTTTTTGATTTGGTTGCTCTCTTCTTTCTTTCTTCTTTTTTTATTACTTTTCAATTTTTAATAATTTTTTATTTTAATAACTTTCATTTTATCCTTCCTTCCTTCCTTCTTTCCTTCCTTCTCTTTTCCCTTCCTTCCTTTCCTTCCTTCCTTCCTTCCTTCCTCCCTTCCTTCCTTCTCTTTCTTTCTTTCTTTCTTTTTCTTTCTTTCTTTCTTTCTTGCTTTCTTTTCTCCCTTTTCTTCTGAGCCATGTGGCTGACAGGGTCTTGGTGCTCCGGCCAGGTGTCAGGCCTATGCCTCAGAGGTGGGATAGCCAAGTTCAGGACATTGGTCCACCAGAGATCTCCTGGCTCCACGTAATATCAAACGGCGAAAGCTCTCCTGGAGATCTCCATCTCAATGCTAAGACCCAGCTCCACTCAACGACCAGCAAGCTACAATGCTGGATACCCTATGCCAAACAACTAGCAAGACAGGAACACAACCCCACCCATTAGCAAAGAGGCTGCCTAAAATCATAATAAGGTCACAGACACCCCAAAACACACCACCAGACGTGGTCCTGCCCACCAGAAAGACAAGATCCAGACTCATCTACCGGAACACAGGCACCAGTCCCCTCCACCAGGAAGCCTACACAACCCACTGAACCAACCTTAGCCATTGGGGTCAGACACCAAAAACAACAGGAACTACGAACTTGCAACCTGCGAAAAGGAGACCCCAAACACAGTAAGTTAAGCAAAATGAGAAGACCAAGAAACACATAGCAGATGAAGGAGCAAGGTAAAAACCCATCAGGCCAAACAAATGAAGAGGAAATAGGCAGTCTACCTGAAAAAGAATTCAGAATAATGACAGTAAAGGTGATCCAAAATCTTGGAAATAGAATGGAGAAAATACAAGAAACGTTTAACAAGGACCTAGAAGAACTAAAGAGCAAACAAACAATGATGAACAACACAATAAATGAAATTAAAAATTCTCTAGAAGGAATCAATAGCAGAATAACTGAGGCAGAAGAACAGATAAGTGACCTGGAAGATAAAATAGTGGAAATAACTACTGCAGAGCAGAATAAAGAAAAAAGAATGAAAAGAATTGCAGACAGTCTCAGAGACCTCTGGGACAACATTAAACACACCAACATTTGAATTATAGGGGTCTCAGAAGAAGAGAAAAAGAAAGGGACTGAGAAAATATTTGAAGAGATTATAGTTGAAAACTTCCCTAATATAGAAAGGAAATAGTCAATCAAGTCCAGGAAGTGCAGGGAGTCCCATACAGGATAAATCCAAGGAGAAATATGCCAAGACACATATTAATCAAACTTTCAGAAATTAAATACAAAGAAAACATATTAAAAGCTGCAAGGGAAAAATAACAACTAACATACAAGGGAATCCCCGTAAGGTTAACAGGTGATCTTTCAGCAGAAATTCTGCAAGCCAGAAGGGAGTGGCAGGACATATTTAAAGTGATGGAAGGGAAAAACCTAGAACGATTACTTTACCCAGCAAGGATCTCATTCAGATTCCATGGAGAAATTAAAACCTTTACAGACAAGCAAAAGCTAAGAGAATTCAGCACCACCGAACCAGCTTTACAACAAATGCTAAAGGAACTTCTCTAGGCAGGAAACACAAGAGAAGGAAAAGACCTACAATAACAAACCCAAAACAATTAAGAAAATGGTAATAGGAACATGCATATGGATAACTACCTTAAATGTAAATGGATTAAATGCTCCAACCAAAAGACATAGACTGGCTGAATGGATACAAAAACAAAACCTGTATATATGCTGTCTACAAGAGACCCACTTCAGACCTAGGGACACATACAGACTGAAAGTGAGGGGATGGAAAAAGATATTCCATGCAAATGGAAATCAAAAGAAAGCTGGAGTAGCAATTCTCATATCAGACAAAGTAGACTTTAAAATAAATACTATTACAAGAGACCAAGAAGGACACTACATAACAATCAAGGGATCAATCCAAGAAGAAGATGTAACAATTGTAAATATTGATGCACCCAACACAGGAGCACCTCAATACATAAGGAAAATGCTAACAGCCATAAAAGAGGAAGTCGACTGTAACACAATCATAGTAGGGGACTTTAACACCCCACTTTCACCAATGGACAGATCATCCAAAATGAAAATAAATGAAGTAATGTAGCAGCAATATTAAATATTTATATAAAAACAGCAGCAATAATCAAAATATTTAAAAACTACTAGGGCAGGGCCATTGACCAGTCAGAGAGGTGCTATCCATTAACAAAAAGAAATGCCAACCTGGCGCAAGCAGGTTTTATCACCTTTGTTGGCAAATAAATTAAAGAGCATAGGCTCAGGTGGAAGAGAGAGCACTTGACTGTGATTCAGGGAACCGGGAAAAGCAGCATTAATGAGGATAAGAAGTACTGAAACAAAAGTCAAAAAGATCCAACTTAGAAAGCTTGGCTCTGCCTCTTATTCACTCTCTAAGTTTCAGGTTTCTCATATGCAAAAAAGTAAAACAATACTTGCCTCGTTCATGGGGCTGGTAGAAAAAAAGGCGGCATATGAGCTTTCTGCACAAAATACGTTACTGTATTGAGGTGGAAATGCCGCACTTCATGGGATTATTTGGGCATTTCAGTGAAAATTTTCAATGCGTCACAGTTTTTTTCATAGCAAGGAAACATGGTCACACATTATAAATGTCTCTACCTTGGTCTCCTTGGATAATCTTGCAGATTGCTACTGAAATTGTTGAGTTCCTCCATGGAGCGAAGTAGATACACAGGGCTGCCAGAAGCTACAACCCTGTGCACAGAAGCCTACTCTACAGCGGCCTTGGGATCAGGCCACATGGCCACGGGAGCAGCCAGAAAGGAGGAGAGGGTGGGTGAGCCCCAAATTCAAGCCAGGCATTTCAACTTCAGCCCTTAGCCGGTGAGGTCATTTTCCATTTATTCTTTGTTTCCACTAGATTCAATGTCTCAAAAATGTTGAACACACAAAATCTGAACCCACATGATGAGCCATCCAGGCCCATGCAATGGCGCCTGCCATCCTGACAGAGTCATCTGGAGCTGGGATCATTGTGTGCGCGTCCAAGAAGCAAGGCTGGCTTGAGATTATACTTTGTCCTCTACATCCGTGAGCTGTTTGTCCTCAGAGAGAGTAGCCCCCGTCTCCAGAGAGATCACTCTATCATGTCTGTGGTGGCTCAGAGACTATCTGGCCTCCAGTCCCAGGTCTGACCTGGACTATCCGTGTGCCTTTGGACTTCAGTTTCTTGATATATCAGCTGGGAATAATAAGAGTACCGAACTCAGAGCTGTAGCAAAGATTTAATGAGATCATTCACTAAAGCACTTAGCTGCTGCTCATAGAAGCTTCTACATGTGTAAAGTATAACTATTATCTGGGCTCCCACATGAGAATAATACAGTTTCAAACCTGTTAACATTTCAAAGCTGCTACTAGTTGTTCAGGCTTATTCCCACCTTCTCACAAAAATTCTTTGTTACAGGCACGCCTCACACTTGTGTTTTCATACTTGCTCTGCTTTAATTGCTCTGTTTCCTCTGTGTGGAACGTTGTGATGTTGTGACATTAATAAGAAATAAGAAATATACTTCATTCCCACTTCCTGGCGCAGAGCTTCCTAAACCCTAGGAATTTCCTGGGTTCTAAGGGTGAGAGGAGTATCTTTCATTATTCATAAGTCATTTTCAAACATACTATTTATACTATTGAGGTGATGTTTGGAAAGTTCCTAAGGATGAAGAGCTGGTTTCAAGGAAACCAACCACGTGATCAGAGGATTGTGTCTTTCAGTCTCACCTCCCCCAACTTCCTGAGGCAAGGGAGAGGGTCTGGAAACTGGTTCAATCACCACTGTATGGCCAATGACTTAATCAATCATGCCTACGTAATGAAGCCTCCATAAATACCCTAAACAACAGGGTCTGGAGAGGTTCTGGCTTGGTGAGCACATCGAGGTGCCTGGAGGGTGGTGAGCCCAGAGAGGGCACGGAAGTTCCGAGTCCCTTCCCACCTTGTCCTATGCATCTCTTCCATCTGGTTGTTCCTGAGTTGTATCCTTTTGTAATAAACTGGTAATCTAGTAGGTAAACTGTTTTCTTGAGTTTTATGACCTATTTTAGCAAATTATCCAACCAGACGATGGGTTGTGGGAACCCCCAATTTGTAACCAGTCGGTCAGAAGTACAAGCAACAATCTAAGTCTTAAAATTGGCACCTGAAGTGGGGGGCGGACTCGTGGGACTGAGCCCTTAACCTGCATAGTCTGCACTAACCCAGGCAGTTAGTGTCAGAACTGAGTTAAACTGTAGGACACCCAGTTGCTCTCTGCTGAGAATTGAAGAATCACTTGCTGTGGAAAACCCCACACATCTCGTATCAGAAGTATTGGTGTGAGTGTACAGAAAAACAGTGTGTTTTCTTTGAAATGCCTTTACCAATTTTTACTTCTTACTAGATTCTTCAAGTACGAGTTCAAGGCCATCTCATTCAGGAAATCTTCTCAGGTGTATTTCTCAGAATGAGATAGGTGTCCATTCCTTCCTGTCTCGTTTTTCACATGAAAATCAAGTCTGTCTCCCACCCGGACTGTGAGCCCTTTGAGGGTAGGGCCTAAGTTCCTCCACTTTACTATCTCCCCCAGCATAACCTAACAGAGAATTGGTGCTCAGTAATTACTGAATGAAATTATAGACAGAAAATGAATTTAACGTAGTGGGATACTGGCATTGTGCACAAGCTTATGAGGTGTCTGCTAACATGGTATGATTTCACAGATGCAAGGAAAAATGTCTGATATTCTCAAAAGCTCTTCCACCAGTGAGCTAATACCTTAGAGCTCCACTCATCTATTTGTCTGTGTATGAGTCCAACTCTATGCTGGGTTCCAGGATTTTAAAACAAATCAGACCTGACCCCTTTAGGACTGTCAGCTTTCCTCTGGGCTGACAGTCCTAAACCCCTACTGAGTTCACATGGTGCATGCACAGGAGACCCTTCTCTAAGTATCCTTTATGCCTTTGTAACGTGAATGAAAGACCTCAGATACTTTTTGGCCGGGGAACTGAGGGAGAAAAGAGGAAAAACCGGGGGCATCTGTGGAGGGCAGAGGAAATGATACATCACCCACAAGGAAAGGCAACTGCTAGAGGAGGTCAAATCAGAATAAGACTGCCCAAGACACATGTCTCAAGGAGCTGACCAAAGGAAAAGGCTTATCAATAATTGGACTCAGTGGGAAAGGGATGTGAAAATAAGCATGTTCGAAAAGCAAGAGCCCAGCTTGGGGTCAAAGAGACATGAGTTTGAATCTCATCTCTCCACTTAGTAACTATAAAAACGTGGGCAAATCCTCAAAGCCTCTGATCTTCAGTTTTCTCCTTTATACAATGGAGATGGCCTCACAGTATTTTTTGTGACGATTAAATGAAATATCAAATAACCAGTTAGATTGCATGTACTCGATAAATGTTGTCACCCTTCTCTCCTAAGGTACAAAGCAATCCCAGGGTTCAGATGCACTTCTAACCCACACGTCTCTGCAGGTGGATACTTGCTCAGGAAGCTATTCACACACAAATCAGGAGAACAGGAGCCACTGGCAAGGCAGAGTCGATCTGCACACCTGCCTCCGGGCAGGACATGACTGGGGCTACTTGGGTCTACACTAGGTAAAGCGGCCTCTTTTGTGAACCAGGATGCAGAGGAGACTTGGATGGATTCTTTTCAAGATGAGCCCAGCCTCTCCTTGCAGACAGAGCTCCTGGGAGCACCGGCCTGGGCAGCTGCGGGAGGACCGAATGGCAGGGCTGCGCCAGGCCCCTCACTCCGGCAACTACCACTTGGTAGCCAGAAGCTGGTACCGCTGGTCTCCTGGAGCCCGGGCTGATGCTGCGGGTAGGCACAGGGGGCAAGAGGTGTGCGTGGGGCAACTGTGCAACTTCAATGTCTCTGAGAATGTCGTTGGGCATAGAGGAGAGTCAGGGGCAACTGGAACTGTGGGATTTCCAGTTATAAATGGTCCCATTCAGAGCTGTGTGCCCTGTTGCACAACAAGGGAACAAGGAGACATTTGATGGCATTAAAAGGCCTTGAGCTCAGAACAAAGGGACACAACTTTCCCTGCCTTGTCTTCTAAACTTTAAGGCCTCTCCTGTGTGACGGCGGGTTATGAAAACACGCCACAGCTTATCCCACTCTGCCTTGGCAGAAGGCTTGCTTCTGGACACAGACCCGGAGGCACTGGCCTCCGACCTGGGTTTACTTAAAGGCTCAAGCATACATTTAATCTGCACAGTGAAGGATCTGGATTAAAGAGCCAGTGGCCCTAGAGGGGTGGGATCGGGGGGGTGGGAGGGAGGGAGATGCAAGAGGAAGGAGATATGGGGATATATGTATACGTATGGCTGATTCACTTTGTGATACAGCAGAAACTAACACACCCTTGTAAAGCAATTATACTCCAATGAAGATGTTAAAAAAAAAAAAGAAAAGAAATAAAAGACCCAGTGGCCCAACACAGACATAAGAACTTTCCGAGACTGATCTCTCTCGCTCGTTCTGATATCCAATCCATTAAAAAATCCCCAGTTACTTTGGTACGCGGGCCTTTCACTGCTGTGGCCTCTCCCATTGCGGAGCACAGGCTCCAGACACGCAGGCTGAGCGGCCATGGCTCACGGGCCCAGCTGGACCGGGGCACGAACCCGCGTCCCCTGCATCGGCAGGCGGACTACCAACCACTGCGCCACCAGGGAAGCCCCCCAGTTACTTTTTACACCACTTCCATCTCCATCCCCACTGAGCTGTCTGTCAGTTTACTCCCTGGGTTCTGAAGGGACCTGAGAGGCACAGTCACTGAGACCGTGTCTGGAAGAATTTCACGATGGCCGAAATCAGAATGCCATCCTGAACTGAATTTATATTTAACAAGTTATTCCAAGAAGCTGGATGAGTAAGAGTATCTTATATGGACATCTTAGGATTTCTTTCTCAAACTTACCCGTCCAAGGAAACAGAAACTCAGAGAAGTTGTTTAAGGTCAAGTACCAGGAAATGGCGGCGCTGTGGATTCTGGTCCATCAGCACCACCACGCTATCCTGCTTCAGCCCTTCCCATGGGGTGCTTGCCTTTGCGATAGCCTTTCGTGAACGCCCTCCTCCTCCAGTGGTGACCACGTGGAAGGCAGGAGCTGTGGTGGATATTGTTAGAATCTCCTGGCGTGGATTTAAAATATCTTAAAACAGAGCCTTTGAAAAACTGATTCTAAAAATAACTCATGTATTGATACCCAATATATACATATTGATCAATATATGAATGTGTTAATTTCTCCAGGCACCAGCTGCTCAATCTCCCATTTCTGACTGAGAAGTGTCATAAAGCTCAGGAAGTGCACACCTGCAGAAGCACAAGTCTAAGCTGCCACAAGACATATTTTAAAGTGTGAAACATGTAAGCTGCAGGAACACAGTATCCCTGTGCAGAGAGAAAAGGTAGTTACTCGAACGCCAACCCCAAACTGGGAAAATGAAATCTTCACGATGGAAATTTTGTGTTGCTGGTGCCCATGTTTGGTCAGAGATATGAAATTTTAAGGAATCTTCGTCTACAGGAATGATGCCAGCTCCTCTCTCCTGTACATCCTCTCGGTGGATTAATCCCCAGGCCCCCGGGAACCACAACGTGACCACTATGTGAGGCGCCTTCTTCCCTGAAACAATGAAGTTCTGTCCGATCGTCTTTGGGAGGCGTTTACAGCTTCAGGACACTCCTCTGTTTTATTGAAAGTACTCAGCGCTGGCTTCTTGGGACATGGCTCAAAGGGGTGTTGAGCTGGATTGGGCAATAACAGATGTTCCAGCGGGCCACTGAGACATCCTGGGGGGCAGGATGTCAGCGTGGGGGGTACCCAGCAGGGACACATTTTGAAAGGTGAAGAAGGCATGAGTGTGTTTCACAAAGCCGAGGGTAAGTGAGCTGACCCATTGCTCTGAGGAAGCTGCGTGTCCCGATCTCAAGTTCTTAGTGGGGTCTTCCCCACCTACAGGTTACATGACAGAGAGGAACACAACTGCCAAAGCCGCGACTCTTTGTGTTCATAATGATGAGATGAAATCGTTTCTATTCGTCTGGCTGGGTAGAGCCTGGAATGCAGTAGCTGTGCCCGGGGCACCATGTGGAGAATACAGAGCAACGCTGTCATTCCCAGAAGAACGTGACAGCCGCCTTGCACAGTAGGCTGGCTCCTCTCCACCCCCAATGTCTAAGGGCAGCAACCAAGAGTTCTTAAAATAATAAACAGCTGGCCGTGGGCTCCCTACACAATCCCCAGAATTCCAGTACAATTAGACTTGATTGAACAGGTTTTAGACCGCAGCACCGGAAACCCAGAGTCTGAAGGTTTCCCACCCGCACCCACTGGCTTGGGCACCCACTTAGAATGATTGCCCTGAAGCTTTGTGTCTGGGAGAGGATCTCCTACAAAGCAGACAAGGGCAGGGGGTTCAAAGGGCTTGAGTTGAGCAATCTTGTTTTCCATCTTTGGAATATGCAAATGCAAAGGTGACTGGGGCTCTGAATCCTGTGTGGACATGATTTCATTTCCCCATGTCGGAGGGGGCCCCTCTACCTAGGAGGTAACTCACCAACCCCGCTCCCCTACCTCAGACCTGGAAGTGGGGAGAGCATAGGGTGGAAGATGAGGAAAGGCAAGAATCTCGATGAGGTTCCTAACAAAGACATTTTTAGTAACCCCGTTCTGAACTTCCAGAGTGACTTTGGTGCAGTGGTGACAGTTGTAACTTATCTGTAGCCTGGAAAAGTGGATACAACTGAGGACTAGGAATCAAAGAGACCGAGTTTTGTTTCTGGTTCTGCTACCTGCAGGTCGTGTGACTCTGATATATTGTTTAACTTTTCTGGGCCTCACTTTCCCCATCTCTAAAATGGGGAGAATAAGAAACTTGTCCTGGAGTCATGCCCATAGTAGGTAACTCATAATGACTAATTTTTAACTGACTACTGGTGCACGACTAGTACCTACCTCCAGGTTGCTGTGAGGATTCACTGAAATGATATCTGTGACCCTTGCCTCATAAACGATAAACATGCACAATTTATGGTGCTGGTGGGATGAATTGGGAGATTGGGATTGACATATATGCAATAATATGTATAAAATAATAAGAACCTGCTGTATAAAAATAAATTAAAAACAAACAAACAAAAATATTCAGTCTACACCTCTCCAAGAAGCCCTGAGAAGGCTCCACAAAAATGTGAGGTTTCACAGAACGCGAGGTGCGGAATACTGATTATGTGACATGGTAACAGGTATTCTGTGGGGAAAAGTTTTCATGCGGAAATATTCAGGAAATTGAGTTAAACTAATTTAAATAGGTTTCTGTCCTGTGGGATCTCTCAGGGTGTGTTGTAAATTTCCAAGAGACATAAAAGGCAGCTCTTTTTAAGCTCACCTGACCATTGAACCCCTTTTCACAAGGTTCTCCAAAATCTTGAGTTCTCAAGTGATATATTAAGGAATGCAGTTGGGGAAACAGCTGCTTTAGACATGTCCCCAGGAAGAAGGAGATTTCATGGACCCCGTTCCCCCTCACCCCCACCAAGAAATAAGCTCTTTGGTTTCGGGAGCTGTACACGTTTTCTTCCCTTTGCCAGGCATTTCAAAAGCCTGCAACCACTGCGAATTATTTTTATGCTGAATTGTTTTTTATCTGTAAAATGGAAATAAGTATCTGTAAAGAGGACATACCAACCCAAGATTTGAGCTCCTAACTCACCAATATCTAGAGTAGCTTCTGGTGATGGAGATTAGCCATACACTTTACCCCCAGAGTAGGAGCTATATCCACAGAGGTAAAGGGAAGGATCTGGGGATCTGGCGGGCAAAAACAGCCCCCCAACCTCCAGACCAAAAGGATGAGGGGAATGAGCCCTATCGTTCTCTCAGGGTCTGAGAAACTCGGGGAGCCACCAAAGGCCCCACAGGAGTCATGGTTATGGACCACAGCAGAAAACAGGAGAGTCCAGAAGACAAAGGACTATCTTCTCCGAAACAGCCCATACCTCCGGGTCAATTCAACGGTACCTAGAACCAGGAGCTGGTGAGAGAACTTCATTCCTGCTTATCTTCAATTTGAACGACCAGAGATTGACATTAGCCCAGGACAGAGCTTTGGAACCACTCTGTTAGTGCCAAATGATATCTGGTATCGGTGTTTCCTCAGCACCCTGAAAAATGAAAACTGGGGAGATGAACTGACTTGTCTGGGTGTTGGGGGGATGTCAGAAAACGAGTCCACTACCTCAAAGAGTGGAGCTTCTTTGCCAGGTTGCTAGGTCAACTCAGTGACAGGTTCATGGAAAACCCCAGAATATTCCCAGCCACACCTGCGTCTGCTCATCGTTCTGCAGCCACCTGACCTGGAAGAGATGCCAGGAAGTTGACCCATCTACACTTGGAGCAAAGAGAAGTCAAAAGATGATCCCCTTTCTTGCTGTCTTAAAAATCCTGTTCTAGGGCTTTCCTGGTGACGCAGTGGTTGAGAGTCCGCCTGCCGATGCAGGGGACGCGGGTTCGTGCCCCGGTCCGGGAAGATCCCACATGCCGTGGAGCCGCTGGGCCCGTGAGCCATGGCCGCTGAGCCTGTGCGTCCGGAGCCTGTGCTCCACAATGGGAGAGGCCACAACAGTGAGAGGCCCGCGTACCCAAAAAAAAAAAAAAAAAATCCTGTTCTAAAAGTCCTCCGGTCTCTAGGATAAACGACCTCTTTCTGTATTATAATCCAGTTCATTTTTAATTACTCTCCCACCAAATTCATTTGAGTTAATTAAAATCCTCCACAAATCATTAGAGTAAAAGTGAGAATAAATTAAAACTTAAGGTGCGAAACGAGACTGAGTTAGCAATTGTTTTCACTGGAAAGATGCCTAATTTCCATTGGTCATGGGAGAGGATTAAATGGGAGAGAGAAATAGCACGGCCTGGTGAGGAAACAGAAATAAAAACCCTTAAGTGAGGGTCTGAGACTTTGGATACAAAAGTTGGCCCCTACGTTATACAGTCACTGTAAGTCGCTCTCTTTTCACTTTCTTAGTTCTTCTTCTGTAAAAGAGGTATTGGGTTGGGGCCCTTTGGGTTCAGCATTCCAGAACCAGGATGGGGGAGAATGTTTCCTAACAGTGATTTTTGGATGCGTTTTTCTTTCTGTTTCTGTAGGTCAGGAAGAAACCAGTGATGTGAACTCCCCAGTGAACTCCTGAGAAATAGTGTCTGCATCTACACAAGTCTAAGATATAATCAGTACAGAACTTTCCACCTTTACTGACATTTCTTATCTTCTGTCATCTGCATGGTGCCTGTGAAAAATGCTCTCAGTGGGTGTCTCTGATTCATTTTTGTGATGGTCCCACGATGTCTGAAGAAGTTAAAGTTTAAACTCTCTCCCTTCCCATTCTGCCAGTAACTGGGCTGATTCCTAAGGCTTGAGCTTTCTAGAAAGGAAAATGGCCTGACCAGGGTAAATGGCTGTATTTGCTGAGGAGAAAACTCACGGAGCTTTTAAATGGTTCTCTTCTACAGCAGCAATAAATGCGAACCAGTCTATCAATGCCTCCATTTTCAGAGGGTGTTATGAAGATCTCTATCTAAGAATAAACTTCCTCAAAGATAAAACAACAGGCTCAAGCTTCCGAGACAATAGTAATATTGTCTTGGGAGTTTGAGAAGCTGCTCCTTAAGGCACTTAGAGAACTCTTCCCATTGATCTGACAATTTATGTATTGTTCAGGAACTAGCCCCGAGCAAAGTCGGAGAAGAGTCAGTATTTGAGGGCCTTTAAAACATTAAAGTCGAACTGCAGCCTCCAGAGGATAGAGTGAATTTTTTTTTTTTTTAATGTGATGCGTTGTGACTGCCACACAGGCCAGAATGCAGGGTGCTTCCTGACTCTCAGTCCCAGTTTCAAAGGTATCTGGAGCACATGCAAGTGTGTGTCTGTGTGCGGCACGCATGTGTATAGGCGCTGTCCTGTAGTGGCTCATGTGTCTGTGCCGGTGTGTGTGTGTCTCTGTGCAGCGTGCCTGGCTGTGAGCATGGATTGGGGGGCGGGGGGCTGGCAGTGCTAGCTTTTGGTGCAAAAGAGGTGAATGTCAGCACTTAAGGGTACTGGGATGCACACACAGGCACAGCTGTGAGTGTGCAGGTACCTACGTGCAAGCTCACTTACAGCAGATGTGTCTTGTGGGTGATGAAGTGGGCTTTTGTGGAAATGTGTGACTGTGGCCTAGCCCACAGAGTCATCATCAGCCTTCACATTCAACTCAGTGAAGACACCTCTGGTCCAGCCCAAACCCCAGTGGCTCTCAGATTTGTCCATTCACTGCAGAGTTTTCCCAAATGCCTACTGTACGCCAAGTCCTACGTCAGACACCGTAATAAAGGTGAAAAAAAGGAGAGAACACGAGGCTTATGTCCTCAAAGAAGTCACCACATAATATGAAAGATGAGGTGTGTATACTTGAAAGGTAGAACACCCCTGAGCAGAAGGGAGCCTGGTCCAGTCAGTGTTATCTGACTGTGGTGCTCAAATACCTGTCTGTTACCTCATCCAAGGGTGTCTTTATTTTTTTTTTAATTTTTATTGGAGTATAGCTGCTTTACAGTGTTGTGTTAGTTTCTACTGTACAGCAAAGTGAATCAGCTATACGTATACATATATCCCCCTTTTTTTGGATTTCCTTCCCATTTAGGTCACCGCAGAGCACTGAGTAGAGTTCCCTGTGCTATACAGCAGGTTCTCATTAGTTATCTATTCTATACATAGTATCAATAGTGTATGGATGTCAATTCCAATCTCCCAATTGTCTTTAACTATGAAATTTATGAAGGCAACAAACAGGAATATTTCCAACACACTGAGTGAATTATCTGAAAGGTAACTGAGGTTCTTTTTTATATACAGTTACTTTAGACTTTGTCTTGTAAGACAAACTATAAATAATATGTTTACCAGTTAGAAGCGTGAGAGGGGCTTCTGATTTTTTCTCAGTAAGGAACTGACAAGGATGTTGTAAGAATTAAATAAATGATGACAGAGATGACGATGATGAGGTTAGTACAACAAGATTAATGATAGATGTTAAGTTCTTAAATAATCTGGGTGTTGTGGGAAGTGATTTATGTAGATTTACAAGATGAATTTGGATCACATCTAAGTGCCTTGGGGAGCTCTGACAAGAGCTCTGATGAAGGAGAAGTCTGAAAGGAGAGCCCGCGGAGAACTGGCAGAAGGAGCAGTGGGTGTGCGCACGCGGACGCGGCTTTTTCCCACAGGAACTTGGAGCCCTCCAGGGAGTCTAAGCCTTTCCTTGAGCCTTAGTGCTCTGTTCTTAATCGTGTGTGACTGAAGAGGAGGTCACTCCTCAAGGATTGTTAGTCATCCTCGTGGCCAAGATAGCTATTCAATCACCAGCCGTCCTACTCCCAGACCACTGCTTTAGAAAACCTCGTCCTGAAACACAAATCCCACTGTCTTATATAGGCTTCCCTAGGGGACAGCTTTCAGAGGAAGCACGGATTATAAGTTGGCCACAGCATCTCCATCAGTATCCACGCTGATAATCACACTAATAGCCACACTGTGTTTCCTCAGATTTGTAGGGGTCTCTCTAGTTGGTGTGGAGCATTTTCACATCCACAGTTTGATTAATCTGAACAACAATCACCCTTGGGAGTGGGCAGAATTAGGCGATCCAAGGGCATCACAGGGCAGATTAACCTAGGTGAAAAGGTGAAAAGAGTAAAATTACTTACTAGTAATTGCCAAAACATCTACGTATTAGAAGTCATCTACTGTTTAGGACTGGCCCCAAAGCCAACACATGATAACACATTGTTATCGTCTCCATTACAGAGCACTCAGCCCGCTGCCGGTTGGGCACGTAGCCTCCGGAGCAGACCACCACTCTGAACTGCCTTTGCTCGAGCAGAGAGTAGCTAAGCTGGGGGCTAGAGATGCTTGTGCCAAGGCCATGGGAGGGCCTATTCTAATACTAAGGGAGCGGTCACTAAGAACCGAACTGTAATAACAGTAACCTTCGGTTACTTTCATCAAGATATTTATATATCGTTAATGTCCTGAAATTACTAGACTTATTTTTATATCACTTCTGGATAAAATGAGGCAAAAAGAGTTGTGGTTTTTGTTGTTTGTTTTTAACAATTCCAGGCTTTCCTGTATCCCAGGGACATGTTTCTGAGTATAAGTGTGAATGCTCAAGGACCTAGACTTGTGACCTAGGAAGGAATTTAAGATGAATCCAGAGCGTCCCAGGTAGACTAAGCTGCATTTCGGAGGTCGTCAAGGATGCTGTGCGGGCCTCTGGACTGAAGGTGCTGCCGGCTGTTGTGTGTTATACGTAGTTGGTTTCTAGTGAGTTGAAATTGTGCTGGGCAAATAAATTAAATCAAGTTGATGCTCACTTCTTTGACTATCTAGATACTTTAAAAAAATGTAATCCTGGCTGATTTCTTAGGGAATGCCATATAGGGAAAAATAATTAAGCTGCTTCCATTTCTACCCACTAAATATTAATACATTTCCCTTCTTTCGGAGGTCATAGCTCAGCCTATTTCTGCTTTGCAATCCTCTCACCATCTTCCTGACACAAGCTGATTTTCAGCTTGTCCTTTGTTTTGGCCAACCAAGGTTACCCTCATCCCAAGTTGCTTGATCTCCTCTGCAGTGGAAAGCCACTGGATTTTCGTGAGCAAGGGATGGGCATGGAGAAGGAGATATTTAACTCTGTAACTCTAAGCTGCTGGGTGCAGAATGAGAATATTACCTATTAAAAAATACCTCTAAATAATAATTATGGAGGAGGGAGGGTGATGTGTACAAAGAACTTTGGCTAAGAGTCAGCAGATAAAGAATATCTGATCTTCTAAATCTCATTTCTCTAGCACGGATTCACTGAGTTACTCTGGGCAGGTTACAACCTCTCTCTGGGCCTCTTAAGTTTTCCATTTATAAAATAAAGCTTTCTAAATATCCATCCAGGCTTGGAATACTGTGGTGTTCACATTCTATTCCCAATTTGTAGTGTATGATAAAATGACTTTTCTGGTTCGTGGTTTCTTCCACTCTCTATTGTCAAAGAAGAGACAAGGCATTGTGGGAAGCCCCAGGAAGCGCGTGGAACTTCTCGCTAAAAGCAGCAGCAACATCCAATGCAAACAGGAATCTGCATCTTAGGATCTTTCATGTTAAATGGGATGAGAGAACCTGACCAAAGTAGGAAGGGAGGTCACTGAGTTCATGGTCAGGAGGAAAACAATGAAGCAGTTCCAAATGTATCCACTCTCTACCACAACCCTCCCCCTAAAATCAATCATTGAACTAAAGCAATACACATGCAACTTTTAAAACTTAGGCACCATAAATGATGCCCATAACTTAAAGGATACATCATATATATTCCATTTGGGACATTAGAAATCATTAAGATAAATCTTCTTGTTTTATAAGGTTTTGAATATCCTTAAGGGAAAACTTCTTGTTTGCCTTGGTGAAGCACTGCTGAGGTTTATTCACGGCTCAGAGATGAGGAAGGATATCTCTATCCCATCCAATGATTTACAAGGCTGACTTGAACATTTCCAAATGAGATTTTTTTTTTTAAGAAATTTTGCCAGTTTATTTTTTTTCATCTCCCTCTTGGTAGCAACCGAGGTTCTGAATTCAGTGACTATATGTTAGACACTGTTTACTTGAACTTTCTAAAACAAACTGTTCATCTTGGGTGTAACAGAAATGCTCTCTTTTTTATATTACTGTTCCCATGCCTTTCTGCAGAGACTCGCCAATACAAACACCCACTTACAGGGCTGCGCTCCACCACTGTACGCTCTTTGGTGAGTCTGCCATTGGACTTCAGTCAATAAATTTGCATTTAGTGCTTAATTTGTTCAGTATGCCTTACTAATTTGGCAATATTTATTTTGGCCCAGAAAGCATAAGGCAGCTAAATTCTTTTGGTTTGTTTGGTGTGGGGTTTTTTTTCATTTTCATAAAAGGATTTGAGATATGAAAAAGTTCCAATGTCATGGACAGGACTGGTTTCCTGTTTATGAGTCACCATAAATATGAAAGGTGCTGGGTGACATTTCTCAGCTGAGAGAGTCCATACAGCCCTGTGTGGAGAGCAAATCCTCAAGCAGGGTGGTCTTGAGGTGACTTGCTGACCTTGTATAATGTCAAGAGGAATTATTGTTAAACTACAGTAGCCAGATCTCACACACACACACACACACACACACAGAGAGAACTTTAATGGTTTTCTCACCCTTATTATTATAGGGACAAGAGTTTCATTGTAGTATCTTGCGTTCTCAAAATCAACCTTCATCTTTCAGGAAAAAACTGGCAGAAAATGCATTCATGTCTGTCTCTTTTTTGTTTGTTTGTTTGGCCTGTGTGTCCTTGCACAAGGCTCCTCCGCAGAAACAAATCCTCCTACACAGCACCGTGCCCAGAAAATTCTTCCATTAGTTATGGGACTGCAGCCCTGTGGCCCCTTCTTTTTCCCTCACAGGAATGCTGCAGCTTGCTGGGCCCTTACACAGGCCTTGAAGCGTCCACATTAAATAATCTCTGAGAACACAGTAGTTACGAGACTCTGACCTTCCTAAGATCAATGCGATCAGGGAAAACTGGCCCCCACGGTCTGAGTTTGACATTGTTTGCTGGAACATAGCGGGCAAATAGAATGCTCCCTAGAGAGGAGGCTGTTCTCACTCAAAGAGAGGTAGCTTTAATGACTGACATCTTGTGAAAGTCTCGGAAGAATTGGGCTTACGGCATCAGACTACGTATCCATCCATCTCAGCTCTGGTCTCTTCCGAGTCCCAACCCACAAACACTCAGAAGTTGGTCTGAGATATTAAGACTGTACTTTTTGCAAAATGAATCAACTTGAGTCATGAATAGCAGTGCTATCAAGGTTGATATTTCTTTTCACACAAATAAGACACTGCCCATGAAATTCTGAAACCCTTTCCAGATCGTTCAACCCACTTCCTGAACACGTCATGGTTTTTGTTTTTAGTATAGCTGATACATTTGCCAAGCTATTCCATCAGCTCTGAATGCCCTCTCTAGCCTTCACATAAAAACTCATATGTACCCTCCAGGAGTCAGTTTCAATGTAACCACTTCAGTGATGTTTTTGCCAACTTCCCAGGCAGAGAGTTCTTTCCTCCGTTTCCCTTGGTCTTTGTACTTTCATTTGTTCTTTTTCTCCTGCATGCCTTATTTCATTTATTCAAATAGTATATATTTTAATGCCATCTGTATGCCAAACACCATGCAAGGCACTTTTCCCAGAATATTGCAATGTTCGTCTATGAAAATTGTCTCTCTAACAAAACAGTAGGGCTTATGAAGTCAGGAAATTTATCATTTAGATCTTAAAACCCCAAATGCCCAAAGCAGGTTAAATGGTTACCTTACTCAGACACTGTATTTACAATGAACAAATTAATATACTGCACTCCGTAGGTTCAACCCAAACTGATCATTGTTTATTTGATAGTTGTTTACCTACCTACTAGATAACTAGCCATAGTAAGCCTGAGTAGTTGTGCTTCCAAGTACCAGCCTTGAATGCAGGAAGCATTGGATATTTCAAGTTATATGCCTGGGAAAAGTCAGTATCTCAGTTTCTTTATTTGTAAACAGAAAAAAAAATGCTTACACTGTTACTATGAGAAGTAAATAAAATAAAATGTGAAATGTATTTTGCACTGATGCCAATGTTCTATGAGTAGCAGCCATCAGCCTTAATGATCAGGATAGTCAGGAATCATGTCAAAAACAGCATTATTAACTTTTAGAGCAACACATAGGGAAAAATGTAGAAACATTGCCAAGGCTGAGTTGAGTGTCTCAAATGTAACACGTGACATCCACCCTGTGTGTCAACAAAGACGACTGTAGGGTCAGCTCAAAGAATCAAGAGGATGTCACTATCATTCAGCTACTCAGATACAAAACCTCTTGCAAATGTGAGGCTGAAAAGTGACCAAGATACCCAAAAGGAGTTCTAGGGTATACAGTGCCCCAATCAACTCTAATTCACTCATGTCAATGACAAGCACATGTGAAGTGGCCAAGTCCTTGCAGTTTTTTTTGGTTTTTTTTTGTTTGTTTGTTTGTTTTGGGGTTTTTTGCGGTACGCGGGCCTCTCACTTTTGTGGCCTCTCCCATTGCGGAGCACAGGCTCTGGACGCGCAGGCTCAGCGGCCATGGCTCACGGGCCCAGCCGCTCCGCGGCATGTGGGATCTTCCCGGACAGGGCACGAACCCGTGTCCCCTGCATCAGCAGGCGGACTCTCAACCACTGCGCCACCAGGGAAGCCCCTTGCAGTTTTTAAGGCACTGTTTTAGGATGACTTCAAGGACTGGCCATCTTCCCCCAGAGCATGGACTGGCATCTTGGCAGTAGGAGTGATATTTCTGCTGGGACAATATACATAAATAGAACCGTCCTAGGCAAAGTGAAATGTATGCTTACCCCCTTATAAATTAATTTAAAGATATATATTTTATTAAAGAAGTATTTTAAACATAGTGGTGAAATGGTGTGGTGTAAGCTTCTAGAATTTCACTCTAACTGCTGTGTAGGGAATGGATTGGAGGTTAGTGAAATCAGGATGCAGGGAAAGCACTACGGAGCAGGTCTACTGCAATAGACCAGGTAAGCGAAGGTGATGTTGTAGTCTAGGATGACTGCGTCAGCTGAGAGTTTCTACAGACTAGTGGGGAAAACAGAGCCACACTGACATTTTAAGTATAATTTAATGAAAGCCTTGCTTCATAGTAAATACTTATAAATGTTTATATATTCATCAATTTCTTTATTTAACAAATATTTGAGCTGTATTATGAACCAAGAATTGTCTTGAATACTAAAACACCTACCTTCCCCAATCTTCACACCTAACCATGAGCAGTATAATATAAAGAAGGCAGATATAAAGATTTACATATATATGGATATATATATATATACACACACACACACACACACATAATATTGTGAGAGCTTATTATGGGAATATTTAATGAATGAACGAAGTAAGTATTAACCACAATAAATGAAAGAACTGTAAGATAATGCTGTTTGAGGAGTCAGGAATTACATGCGAAAATAACTGAAGAGGATCTTAAAGAATGCTTTAGAGCTTTTGAAGTGAGGAATGGAACTGGTGAGACAACACGCTTTCCATGCCAGAGGAAAGTATTAGCAAACAACAGAGGCATGGATAACCTGCTGTGTCTGCAGAATGAAAAAGAGTTTACTCTGGCTAAGTTCTTAGATACTGAGTAGAAAAATTAAAATCAGTAGAGTAAAAAATTGTTAGTCCGTCTTGTGGATGATGAAATCTTAAATGACCCTACTTTCCGAAGTCTTAAAGTTCACTACTTGAATTACACCATGTTTACAAATGTCAAGCTACTAACGAACACTGACCTGGATGCCTTGAAACCTACACAATTAGTAAAGATATAGTAGATCTGAAGAATCTGAAGAGCCTAATAATTAGTAAGTTTAATCAAACAGGGATATACAGAATACTGAACACACCAAACAATAATATATATTCTTTTCAAGCACATATACTTAACAGGTATATGTGGCAGGCAGACTTTTAAGATGGCTCCCAAGAGCCTGGCACCTGGCATACACACTGCTTCTCCCAGTTATTCAATCAAACATTGATCTATGTACTACTGTAAAAGGATTTTACAGATGTAATTAAGATCTCAAATCAGTTGACCTTAAGATAGGGAAATTATCCAGTTGGATTTAACCTAATTCCATGAGCCCTTTTAATCTGAGTCTAGAGGTCAGAGACAAAGAAGATCCAGACATTCAAAAGCATGAGGAAGATTTGATCCAAGAGATATTTTCTGTTGCTGGCTCTGAAGATGGGAGAAGTAACAAGTACAGGTGGCCTCTAGGAGCTGAGAGCTGGCAAAGTAATGGGAACCTCAGTTCTATACCCACAAGAAACTGAATGCTACCAACAAGAAGAATGACCTCAGAAGCATATTCTGCCCCAGTTCCTCCAGACAAGAACTCAACTCAGCTATTTTGAGTTATTTCTACATTGTGAGAACCTGAGCAGAGTACCCAGACTTCTGAGCTACAGAACTGTGGGTTAACAGATGGCTGCCATTTTAAGTCTCTAAATTTGAGATGACTTGCTATGAAGCAATGGAAAACTAATACAGTATCAGTCCATCAGGAAATCCCAACAGATCTCAAATAATTTATAAAACATAGACCACTATCTCTGACTAAAATTTAATAAAATTAGAAATGATAAAACATGCTACTCAAAGTCCCATAAATCTGGAATTTTTTTTAAAAAGCAATTCTAAATAGTCCATGATTCGAAGGACAAGTCATAATAGATATTACAAATATTGAGAAATAAATAATAAAGCTATACTGTGTCCATGGATAAGAAAACTCAATAAAATATATGTCAATTCTCTGTAAATTGAATCCAATGATTACATACAATTCCTTTAATACATCCAAAAAGATTTTGGTGAAAAAAAGCAAGTCAACCCAAATATTCCCATAGAAAATTTTTTTCAGGTTTCTTTTAAAAAACAAGTTGCAATAAACAATCTTGTCCATAGAAATTTTAGAACTTTTATGAGAACATTAAAAGACAAATGACAAGTGAGATGCTGGAGTAGGAGGACCCTGAGCTCACCCACTCCCATGGGCACAACAAAACAACTATTTACAGAGCAACTATCTATGAGAACCACCTGAAGACTAGCAGAGAAGATTTTTCACAACTAAGAGTATAAAGAAGGAACCACAGTGAGATGAGTTGGAGGAGCAGAGACACAATAGAGTGAAGACCCCCACCACCAAGTTGGTGACCCACAAACAGGAGGATAATCACAGTTCCAGAGGTCCTCCCTAAGGAGTGAAGGGTCCAAGCCCCACACTGGGCTCCCCAGCCCAGGGGTCCTGCACTAGGAACATGAGCCCCAGAACATCTGGCTTTGAAGGCCAATGAAGCTTGCTTGCATACAGTGGAGCTGGAGAGACTCTGCTCTCAGAGGGTGCACATAAAATTTCAGATTCTCCAAGACATTGCACAGAAACAGCCATTTGAAAGAAGCTTGGGTCACATCCACTTGATGATCTTGGAGAGCCTCCTGGAGAGGCAAGAGGCAACTGGGACTCCACTGGGGACACAGACACTGGTGGCAGCCGTTTCGGGGAGCTCACTGCACCATGAGGCCACTGGCGCTGGCAAGTGCCGTTCTGGATCCTCCCTCTCACCTGTGAGTGTTGGAGGCTCATCAGCCCACCAGCAGGCAGGCACCCGTCCCAGGACCGCCCATCAGCCACCCGTCCCAGGACCGCCCATCAGCCACCCGTCCCAGGACCGCCCATCAGCCACCGCAGCACCTGGCCTTGCCCACCAGCAGGCCAGTGAGGCCAGACTCAGGCCCCCACAGGCCCTGCAGACAGGTGCCCTGGGACCCGGACCCGCCCATGAGTGGGCCAGCACCAGCCCCAGGCCACAGAACAAGTTTCAATACATTTAAGAAGACTGAAATTATATCAAGTATTTTTTCTGACAACAATTGTATGAGACTAGAAATCAACTACAAAAAGGAAACTGGAAAAAACACAAACAAGTGGAGGCTAAACAATATGCTACTGAACAACAGTTGTGTCACTGAAGAAATCAAAGAGGAAATAAAAAACACCCAGAGACATATGAAAATGGAAGCACAACAATCGAAAATCTTTGGGACACAACAAAAGCAGCTCTAGGAGGGAAGTTAATAGTGATACAATCCTACATTAGGAAACAAACAAAAAATCTCAAATAAACAATTTAACTTTACACCTACAGGAACTAGAAAAATAAGAACAAAACCTAAAATTAGTAGAAGGAAAGAAATAATAAAGATCAGACCAGAAATAAATGATATAGAGACTAAAAAAAAAAACAGTAGAAAAGATAAATGAAACTAAGAGCTGGTTCTTTGGAAAGATAAACAAAATCAATAAACCTTTAGCCAGACTCACCAAGAAAAAAAAAAAAGAGAGAGAGAGGGCCCAAGTTAATAAAATCAGAAATTCAGAAATGAAAGTGGAGAAGTTACAAATGACACATCAGAAATACAAAGAGTCGTAAACAATTACAAACAATTACACGTCAATAAAATGGACAACCTAGAAGAAATGAATAAACCAGAAACATAAATCTCCCATCACTGAATCAGGAAGAAATATAAAATATGAACAGACCAATTACCAGTAATGAAATTGAATCAGTTATTTAAAAAATCTCCCAACAAACAAAACTCCAGGACCAGATGCGGTGGGGGAGGTGCAAAATAGGTGAAGGGGATTAAGAGGTACAAACTTCCAGTTATATAATAAATAAGTCACAGGGATGTAACATACAGCATAAGGAATATGGTCAATAATAGTGTAATAACTTTTTAAGGGGACAGATAGTTACTAGACTTATCATAATGAACATTTCATAACGTCTGCAAATGTCAAATCTTTATGTGGTACACCTGAAACTAACATATTGTACATCAACTATTTTCAATAAAAAAAGTATGAGATTATTAATTCAGCCAACATGAAAAAGTTTTAAAATATCTACTTGGTAAATATATGGAGGAATAGAGTCTCATAAAAACTGCTGATGAGTGGGAATTCCCTTGAGGTCCAGTGGTTAGGACTCTGTGCTTTCATTGTGGAGGGCGCAGGTTCAATCCCTGATTGGGAACTAAGATCCCACAAGCCAGGCGGCACGGCCCCCCCGACCCCGAAAAAAAAAAAAAACCAACTGTTGATGAGTAATTTCTGTAACCATTATAATTTAAAATGGCATAACTTTTAACACAGCAAGTCAACTTCTAAAAATATGTATTATTTAATACATGATGAGAAATTTCCCCTTGATATTCCTCTACTTTTCTATATTTTCTTAATAATTTTGCCTGCTTATACTTTCAGGTAATTTAAAAAATATTTTCTCCTAATTTAGATTTATTTTATTATGATATATTTTAATTCTTCAATTCAAATTTTTATGTTCATCATTATTAACAATTATGAAAAATGAAACTTATGTAGTTTTCCATGAGTATAGATCTTGATATGTAATAATCTAAATTTCTTTATTTTCCAAAGTTATTTTAGAGTAAACTATTATCTGATAAGTGTTTTATTTTTGTTTTAATTGAAAAACTTATTTGCAATTAAATAATTGTAGGACAATGATAACTACAGTTTTACTGCACGGTCTGAGAATTACCCCTATAAAATTTCTTTTGTATGTTTTGGAATTTATTGAGATTTTTTTTTTTGATTAGCTAGTTTATGATTACGTGTGTCCCTTTGCACTCCCATTTTTCTTTGTATTTCTAATTGATTTTCCTTTATATATCCAATATTGTATTATTGAATAAAGATTAACAACTATTACTACATATATTGTGGATTTTTTTTTGTAAGGATATTATATTAGTCATGTTTCTTATTTTTTGTATATTATGATGTTTTGACAGCTTATGGCTGGGAAGAGACTGCCCTTCCTGGGTGCTAGCCAAATTTTTAAACATAGCAAAGAATTCAGCCAGAAACATGCCTTTTGTTTTTTTGTTTTTTCCCAAACACTAACCTTGGAGGTAATATAAAACATGATGACTATAGTTAACACTGCTGTACAGTATATTTGAAAGTTGTTAAGAGAGTAGATCCTAAGAGTTCTGTTCACAAGAAAAAAAATACATTTTTTCTATGTTTTTTGTATCTATATGAGATGATGGATATTAACTAAACTTATTGAGGTAAGCATTTTACAATATATTTGTCAAGTCACTATGCTGTACACCTTAAACTTAGTGCAGTCTGTCAATTACATCTCGATGAAACTGAAAGGAAAAAAAAAAATCCTGTAAAGCAAAGGAGCCTGAGTCCTCCTAAAAATCTGACAATTCTGAATTGGATTGGCAGACAGTGGAAGAAGGAAATACAATTTCTCCCTGATTTAGTGGGAGCAGGTTTCCGCTGTTCTTGGCGACATCACATGAGCAGGGCTAGATGAGGTTTCTCCATACAGACTAATGGTTTCGTGGTTGTTGAGTGACTCTCAGTTTTAGATAAAGTATGGATGTTAGTCCTAAATGTTGGTGGAGGTGTGAGATTTCATCTTCTATTGTGTTTCCGTTAGAATTTTAGAGGAAATTTGAAAGATCCAATTGGATCTTGATTTTCAGATGCTTGGCATTAAAAAAAAAAAAAAAGTTTCTAGCTAAATCCATTGAGTCAAATCTAGGCTCTGAGGTCATAAAACTTAAAAGGTTAAAATTATGTCAGTCACTTTTACAGAGGCAGAACGTTAATAGTCTAATAGCAAGAGCAAACGTATTGGCCCCCCAAATACATGGGTTTGAATGCTGGCTTCACCAACTAGTAAGTAGGAGGCCTTGGGCACTTCACTCAACCTTTCTGTACCTCACTTAACTCATCTGTAAAACGGGGACAAGTATAATAAAGATGATCAAAAGTTACCAGCACATTACAAATATCCAAAGAATGGTAGTTGCTACTGAGATAAGATATCGTTTTTTTTTTGTTATCACTCTCATATGATTTGCTTTTCCTTCTGGGCAACTGTGGTGATTGGCTAGCAAAAGCAAACTTATATCAAGTCCCATGGCATTGGTCAGCATGAGCTCTGTTAACTGTATAAATAGATTATGAAGTACTTAGTTGATTTACACATTTCTGCAGCTGAAGAAAAATATTTACTGGGCAGATTCAACTGAATTTAAATAATCAGATTAAAAGCAGCCTGGAGGCTGCCCCTCAACTCAACAAGGGACAAGTTGCCTTGCTCTGGGTAGCAGACTAATGCCAGCTGCTTGTCTAATTTTAGCAGTAACCTGGGGAGGTGTGATTAGAACTGCAAAAGGGACAGAAATGCTTGAGAAGGAGGGCTTTTCTCTTCACACTATATCCACATCACAGCTCCGGGGATGGACTCTAATTCACTAATTCAAAGCAACACAGATAAGGACTGAAAAGTCTGAATGAGAGAACATGGGCTTAAACTTGGATGAGATAGGAAGTTTAAGTTTCCACGACAGGTTAGTGTCATCTAATAAATAAGTCATTTTTTCAAAGGCGAAGTGGTAAGTTAGCCCTTTATAATTCAGAGCAGATTTCCTTATAAATGTAAATTTATATTCAGTGATCAGGTGATCAGCTTCCCAGGGGGGCCACACAATATTTCTAATCCAAAGAGCATAGTGTGACAAGTGCCACAGGCAAACAACGTTAAACCCAATAAAGCCATGTTCTATAGCCTGACTGTTCTTTTTTTTTTTTTTGCTTGCTTGCTTGCTTTTTAGATGGTCCATATAAAGTTGAATTCGCTTCAGGTACTGTTTTTAAAACAGTACTTAATGGCCATAAAGAATATTATTAAAACAATGTAGTTGCTTCTATGGACCTTCTAGGTTATATTGGCTGCATTTGCTTAGTTATATCACAGGAAATACTGCTTAACCCCAAATTTACCAAACTGTGTTCCATAGCTCCAAATTTACCAAACTGTGTTCCATAGCTCAGTGAATAGCAAACTAAAGAAAAGGTACTTTGTAAAATAAATCTGGGCAATGTAGTACACTAAAACCCCCTCTTGAAGATTCACCACGCACGTTCAGTTATTAAAGATTCTAAGCTAAGGAAACCTTTGAAACTTCATGTCATCAGCTGTCATTAAACTTAATTTCAATAAATAACAAGTTTTTGTTTTATATTACCCCAATTAAAATTCTGAGAATAGTGTTCAGTAAGACACTAGCTTGGGAAATACCAGTCTACTTATTTCCACCCAATAGTGTATGTGTTGCATAAAACTCACAGGAGAATAACAGCCCATTGCACACACAGTCCGTTACATTCAGTACTGTCATGATGAAAACAATATAGTCTAGCTGTATCACAGAGAACTTGAATTTTTACAGACTGTCTGTCTTTAGAAGGTAATGATTCTATCTAACAGAATATTCAGGGGAAAATAAAATTCACTGTTCTGTTGAAAGAGACCGTAACCCTTCTTCCTTCTATCTCTGAAGTTTAAACCGTGACTTTCAGGTTAACATCTTCCCCAAGGACTAGGTGCCCCCAGGAGAATTTGCTCACAGGGGAGCTTGGGCTCAGGGTTCGCTTGTAAGCAGGGGTGTTATCGATTTATACCGACAGTCTTGCTACTGAAAAATACTTTCTCCAATACATAGATAAATTGTCTGCTTCCAGGGTTTTCAATGTTATTTTCTTCTTCTTTCCCCAAGGAAGTAATTGGTCTAGGCTCTTCACAGTCTGCCTTATTCTGAAAATGTATATGAAAAGCCCTGTCCCGGGCTTCCCTGGTGGCACAGTGGTTGAGAGTCCGCCTGCCAATGCAGGGGACACGGGTTCGTGTTCTGGTCCGGGAAGATCCCACATGCCGCGGAGCGGCTGGGCCCGTGAGCCACGGCCACTGGGCCTGCGCGTCCAGAGCCTGTGCTCCGCAACAGGAGAGGCCACAGCAGTGAGAGGCCCGCGTACCGCAAAAAAAAAAAAAAAAAAAAAGGCCCTGTCCCTATGCAAGAGTATAAAAATAAACTTGAGTTAGGGTCCCAAGCTCTGAGGGAGAGGGTCCTGAATTGAGATTTCATAGTCTGCTGACGGTAAAACACATGAGGCAGTGAAAAGTCCAGTCCCTTCTGGTGCTAGAAATTTGTATTTCGGCTGAGCAAGGCCAGGAAATTTGGGGGGGCTTTCAGCAGAGGCATTGCTGATCTGACCCAGAAAGGCCCAGGCCCAGCTCCCATCTGCAGTTCCGGCAGCCCTGCTGGAGGCCAGCAGCTTGCTTTGGCTAATGTAACTACCTCCCTAGCTGGTGACATTCGTGCTGCTTTCTACGGCACTTGAGAACTGCCGACACCAAAGGGTTTGGTTTCATGTTCTTGAACTTGGGTGACACAAATATTTCAGTGGTGAATCAGTCCTGAAAATGGGAGGTGGGGTAAGGTAGGGAGTGTTTATAGAAGACATTTCATCACTACTAGTCAAACATGTCTCATTGTTGGTTCAGGAGGGCCTGGTATTTTCCTCTTTGAAGGGGATACTCAGGGAGCCAAGAGCTTCCAGCTTGGAGCTCAACTCCAGGGTAGGGTAATAGCCATTTGCACACAGGAAACCTGCAGGACTAGTTGCTTTGGAATGTTGACAGTCTTAGGGAAATGGTTTTATGTCTTTCCTCAGGGGAGAAAAAAATACTTCGTAGATCTATGTAAAGAAAGCCTGGGCTGCTGCAGAGAAACTGTCCTTCTGCCTGACATTTTTTTCTTTTTAATTGAAGTATTTCTTTTAAAGGTTTCCCGGTTGCAGAACCCCAAAGGTGAGGTCAAGAAACTTGTAATTTCAGAAAAGCAGTACTGCTGATATCAATGGTATAAAAGCTTGGTTGGAAGATGAAAATATGGGATTTCTTTGGCTTGGGTACATGACTTGGACTGTAAGTGATAGAAATCCACACCCTACACAGCAGTCTCACGAGCCCTCAGCCTTCAGGTGAAGCAGAGCTGGCACCATGGTCCTGAGTGCCCTGCCAGCCTCGGGAGGTGGAGGTCACCTAAACAGCTTGCCGTCCTTCTGGGGATGTGGCACTGTGCGAGGCAAAGGGGTCTGAAGAGGACTGCGTTTAGAAAACCCATAACCAAGCCATGCCAAGAAACACAAACCAAAAGGAAATATTTTAAGAAAATAAACAAAGCTACTGAGTCAAACATACAAAGCAGGAAAGCGGAACAAAAGATTATTTGAGGCCTGAGTTTTGAACATTTTGAAGCCACACATGTAACGGGCCAGCCCAAGAACATGAGGAGCCTTACAGCTGTGTAAGCGTTGAGGCAGCCTGCTCCCACCAGGGGCTCCCCAGCCGGTGAGGCTCCGAGCAAGCCCACCGAGCTAGCCGACTGTGCACTTGAGCTCAGCCTTGAGCTATGCAGAAACAGAGCTCCACCATCGCGTGGGCCACACAGATACAGATATGGCTGACAGGACTGATCCCACGGACTGAGTAGCTCTTGTTATATACATTTAAGTGTCCTCCAGGTCTAAATTTGTTGTTCAGGAACCCCAAAGAATACCCGTGTTATAATATAAAACAGTACTAACGATGTATGCATGTTGAGTTTTACAAGTTTGGCTCTCAGAGTTTCTAACCAAGTACCTGTCACATCAATATGACACTGTCCGCAGAATCCCAAAATTCTGGAACTGAATTTGTTGCGCTGAATCATCTCACGGCCCAAGGATTTAAACTTTGTAAAATAAGCCACGCGTTGGATATGTATGTTCTAGTGAGTAGAATGAGGCTGCAGTGCCCAACAGCCTCTATCAGAGAGTAATGTCTCAGTGGTACTAAATTTGAATCCATGTTCACCTTCTTTGGTGTATCCAGAGGGCTTTTTGAACCAATTACCTTAGACACAACAGAATACCTTTCACTAAGATGTGCTATAATGCCATGCCTTTGGCTTTCATGAGGGGTTCAATAAAGCACAAGCTATACAAAAACCACTCTGAATTTGTTGTAAAACTATTGTCAAGAACATAACCATATCTGATTGCAAGTTATTTTTGTGAAAAAAGGTCAGAATGAGTGTATTTCCTCTATTCTGTTGAGGGGTTATATCAGGTTTTCCTTACTGCTGTGGTTGCCAGGAAACTGACGTATAAATGTCATGCTTGTTAACTCCATAACTTCTCACAATATAGGAAAGAAAGAGGAGGTCAAAACTGTACTGATCATGAGAAATTATGGAGTTACGATTATGACATTTACATTTACATATATATACATATATGTACACATACACGTATATGTATACACACACGTGTGTACATACACGTATGTGTGTATTTGTGTATACACACACATACATATATATATGTATATATATATGTATATATATATATATATATATATATATATATATATATATATACACACACACCTGGAATTAGGACACGAAGATCAGGAAGTGTCGCTCCAGTATGCGAAGCAAGAAGTCTCATAAGTATATGGTCCTGACCATCTGCAGATACTATTGCAGAAGGAACATCCACTTTCTGCCCATCTCCCAGTTTGGGAGAGAGACTCTGTTTTGCTAAAGGAGAAGCAGCATAATTCATATTGTGGTGGCAATAACCCTTCCCTCTGGTCTTTGCCCCTGGAAGAGACTGGTCAGGAAAGGAGAAAAAGCATTACCCTTCCAGATATAGAGCTGAGCACATGAAGGCTCAATACAGAGAGGTCAGGAACTGAGGCTAGGTGGCAGGCAGGGGAATGCCGAATGGGCCCTGAATGATGGAGGGGAAAGTGTTTGGAGAGGTGCTGGAGGGTTGTGATGGTGGGGAAGGGGTGGAGAAAGGACAGAAGAATTTAGCAGGAAGCTGGAGTCTAAGTTGGCAGAAAGGATCAAGGGAATTTTTTTGAAATAGGAACGTTTATATTCCTTTGAAATTATCTAATCAACAAAAGTGTAAGAAAATCTAGTTCATCATTATATTATTACCAAAATCATGTCTTTCAGTTTGTATATAAGGAGGATGCTGATGGAGAGGCAGACAGGTGACAGGATTTAGAGAATGTTATCAGGGGGAAAGGACTGGGGTCCCTGTTTAGTTGAATACTAACATGAAATAAAAAGAAAAAAACAGGGCAAAAAAGTAAAACATGGAAAAAGAGAATTGAGTATCAGCAGGTAACTGGAGTGAGAGGTCATTGGCAGAAACCCGAGGGCTTGAGCACCTGCAAACCCATGTGGATAGGCCACTCCCCATGGGACACGGACTGCAGGAAGAAGGCTCATAGCGACAGTGTCTAAGTCTCAGAGGCAGTAGGGAGAACTTGCTAGTCTATATTTGCAAATATATTGATATTTCAGGTCTCTCAGGAAGGCCTCAACCTGAGATTTTCAAGCTTCCTTTTTACCAGTCGATGTGGGTCACAGCACATGAGTGTGGAAATTGCCTAGTAATACAGGAAAGGGCATAGGATGGATGTGCTCAGTGCCCAAGGAGACACATCAGGTATCAAAAGAGAGGTTTCTGTAAGTTAGACTGTCCAGAACAGGCTTTATGTAGGATGCAGATTAGACACAGACCTTGAAGGATAACAACTGCTCTATGCTTATTTGTTGACCTACTGGATGAATGCATGAATGTTTAGACTGCTGGTACTCTAAAAATGTACTTCGTACATCTCTTAATAAAAGCTATGAAGCCATGAGAAATGCCATCTGAAGTCCTTAATAACTTGGGCCCAGATCTAGGAACAGAGCAGAATAGATAGATATTTTATTTTATTCTATATATGTGATTTATTTGTGAGTTACTGTCAAGGAAGCAAATTACCAGTGTATTACTATATTGGAAATGGTAAGTCCACATCTGACTTTGGAGAGAATAAATTCTAAGCAACAAAAAAGACTAATTAGCTGTCATAACTTGGATCACCCATGTGAAAGGAATTCAGTTTTAAGATGCTTTATCGCTACAACTTTGAACTCAAGAAGCAAAGATAGTTATAATTTAGAATATGGTTAAAACACCTAATATCTGGTGATATGTTTCTCAGTTTAAGAAGAAAAAATTTTTAAGTCTACATTCCATTATTCTACGTGTATATATGTTGGGTTTTATTAAAAATTTTATGAATCATTCATAACCTGCCTATTCCAAGGAAAACAATTATTTGATATAATAGTTAAAAAAGACAATAAATTGAATACCAGAAAGCACATACAAAGAAGGGTGTGGTAGAGTCTTTAAAAAGTGGTGCCTTGAAACAATACTTAGACAGAAGGGATAAGATTGAAACTTCATAGCTGCCTTTCACTCACCAAGCTCTTTATTCCCTTCTACCTGAATGCATTCACAGGTATTTACCCTTTGTTGTCACCTAACTGAGTATTTGATTTGCTCAGCACATGGTATAAATGTGTTAATTTAGATTATAAAAGCCTAGAGGATTTATATAGTTTTCCTCTAAATAAGTACTTAAAAATAATAGTGATGTGTATGTAGTGCTGTAAGGTCTACAAAACACATTCACATACATCCCATGATATCAGTCTCCAAACACTTGGAAACTAGAACTTTCATATGCTGTGTTCTAACACCGTGTCTACTTTTTAAAGTGTTTCCCTCACTATTCTCATTTTACCCTCAGACTGTGAAGTAGTAAAGACTTTCTTATTCTGAGTTTATAGATGAAGAAACTAAAATGCTACCACCAAGTTGAATTATTACTTAGAATGAGCCTTAAGAAAACATATATATACCCCTGCTTATAAATTCATTTACTTTTACTCTTTGACTTACAGATATTATTTTTACTTTTTCAGAAATTTCAATATTAGTGTTGCATTATTTCTCCCATCTTAGTAAAAAACAAAAAATCATTATCAGCTCCAAGAGGTGTATTTGTCTTCCAATTCCAGCAACAAGGTAGACTGACCTAAAGTGGAGTCCCTTTTTCCACAAATAAAATATTACCAACAGAGAACTGTTGAAAATACATAAAAGGGCTGACAAGAAAGAGAAATGCCCAGCTATCAGAAATAAAAAGCTAATTGAAAGACAGAGGCTGAAATAATAATGTATAAAACTTGCGGAAGGCAACTACACCAGTACTTACAGGGGTATATACACCGGCAAACATATATACATATGGAAACCTATAAGCTAAATGTGTAATTTAAGGTACTCTAAAGAAAGTTGGAGGAAGGAAATATTAAAAAGCAAGATAAAATAGAGAAAAACAACAAATTCAAAACTTATTCTTTGAAAGATAATAAAATAGTCAAATTCATCACAAAACTAGTCAAGAAAAAAATTTTAAATGGGATATAACTACAGGTACAGTGGAGACTTTTTCCATTCTTTACAGAATGTTGGAAATCGCTTTATGTCAGTAAATTTGAAAACAAGGATGCGACAAAAAATTTTACAGAAAAAAAGTGGTAAATTATCAATACTGATCTAAGAAAAATAGATAAACTGAGTATCTATTAAAGAAATTAAATTGAGAGTTAAAAAAAATTCATCACATTACCCCCACCTTTTCATAACCCTTGCCTTCCCACAAACTCAAACATCAACACCATCAGACTCAGACAGTTTTACAGACAACTTTTACTAAACCTTCAAGGAACACAAAAGCTCTGTCTTATACAAACTGTTCCAGAGAATAATAAAAGAAAGAATTCTCCCAAACTTGTTTTATGAGGCTAGGATGACCTTGACTCCAATACATGACAACTGAGGAAAATTGTAGACAGATTTCACGTACTAACATAAATGCTAATAACCTCCACATAGAATAAACAAAATCTTTCCACCTTCTTCTTCCCACAGTTATCAGAGACCAAGAGGAGATACTTAGAATAGCTGTAAACCAGCCTTCCCCAGTCATCCTTTATCATCAGTCAAGAATGTGGAGTACTGGCTGCTCTCCCCGGAAGAGATGAAGTGGGAGTCCCTCGCTGGATCTATGACCACACCCTCCACCCTCAGGGCTTCAACCTCCTCCTGTATGCTCAGGAATCAGGAGAGGGCTTACCAGCACTGAAGAAGGATTCCTAGTGGAACTAAGTCTATACCCCCCAGACCTTTGGGCCTCTTTGAACAGGGGTCAAAAGGGAACCCATAGGGTTCTACATGTAGTAAGCTCGGAAGTCACCACTCCATCTTAACAACAAGTAAAAACTGAACAGACTGAATCAACATTTCTTGGATCCGTAAGAGAGAGAAGGACACGGGGCAGAGTATGGCCCCCCAAACTGGAGAGACAGACAGGAAAATGCAAGAGGTCATGGCTCACCAGAAGAGAGACTCATGAGCAGAAACTGCAGTGGGAACCAACGTAGGGTAGGAAAACTTGAACCGTAACTGATGAACCGCTGTAAGCTCAGTGTAGACAACTCTGAGAGTTAAAAACTCCACAGACAACCACTCACTGGGGGGGTTCAAGAATTTTTGAGATTTACCTTCAGGAGCTCAACCAGGTTTTCCCAGTAAATGTTGGAGAAAAAGCCCCTTGTGCTTCTGGCAGGAGAAGGGAAAAGAAACCATTTTGAAATACACCAGATCACTCTGTTCTTAATAAAACCTGTCCACAGGAAAAATCAGTTAACCAGAGGTAACCTGATGAGGTATTATCAGAGCCTAACTGATCTGGGGGAAGGGAAATACCCAACTCCAGTCCTCTTTAGCCTTCCACGTGGGAGAACTGAGCTACCCAACTCCAGGCACTCTAGCCATCCTGTACCGTATAAGGGGGGAGAGAAAAACTGAGAGACAGTTGTGAAGTTCACAGCCCAGAGTCTTTTGTTAAAAGACTGAGACCTAATTGTAGGACTATGGAACACTTCCTCTCCTCCCACATCCTACCACCATATTGTTAAAGGCCTATTAACAGTAGTTCCTTTGACCTGGTATATCATGTCTGGTTATCAAGAAAAAAAAAAAAATTACATGGCATACCAAACAGCAAAAAAACACAATTTGAAGAGACAGAACAAGTATCAGAAATAGACATGGTAGAAATGTTGAAATTGTCAGTCTGGGGATTTAAAAAGACTGATTAATATGCTAAGGGCTCTAATGAATAAACTAGACAACATGCAAGAACAGATAGGCAATCTAAGTAGAGAAATGGAAATCCTAAGAAAGAAAGAAAAAAAAAAAGAAATGCTAGAGATCAAGAACAGTATATCATAAATGAAGAATGCCTTTGATGGGCTTATTAGTAGACTAGACAAGTCTGAGGAAAGAATTTCTAAGTTAGAGGCTATATCAATAGAAACCTTCAACTCTGAAAAGCAAAGAAACAAAGACTGAAAAAATAGAACAGAATATTCAAGGACTATGGGACAACTACAAAAAGTATAACATATACATAATGGGAATGCCAGAAAGGAAAGAAAGAAAGGAACAGAAGAAATATTTGAAACAATAAAGAGTAAGAATTTCCCCCAAAATAATGTCAGACATCAAGTCACAGATCTAGGAATCTCAGAAAACACCAAGCAGGATAAATGCCAAGAAAAAAATTCACCTAGGGACTTCCCTGGTGGTCCAGTAGTTAAGACTTCACCTTCCAATGCAGAGGGTGCAAGTTCAATCCCTGGTCGGGGAGCTAAGATCCCACATGCCTTAGGGCCAAAACACCAAAACACAAAACAGAAGCAATACTTTAACAAATTCAGTAAAGACTTTAAAAATGGTCCACATCAAAAAGTAACTTAAAAAAAATTCACCTAGTCATATCATTTTCAAATAACAAAAAAGCAAAGAGAAAGAAAAAGATGCTGAAAGAAGCCAGAGGAGGAAAACACCTTAGAGGTACAAAGATAAGAATCACATCTGCCTTCTCCTCAGAAACCACGCAAGCAAGAAGAGAGTGGTGTGGAATATTTAAAGTGTTGAAAAAAAAAACAAAAAAAACAAAAGAAAGCATCAACCTAGAATTCTGAGAAATTATCTTTTAAAATAAAGGAGAAATACTTTCTCAGACAAACAAAGATTGAGGGAGTTTGCTTCTTGTAGACCTGTCTTGCAAGAAATGTTAAAAGAATATTTTTTAGAGAGAAGAAAAATAACATGGATAAGCTACTCAGATCTACATAAAAAAGAAAAAGCATCAAAGAAGGAATAAGTGAACGTAAAATTAAAATTTTTTTTCCTTATTCTTAATTGATCTAACAGATATAACAGATATTACTTGTTCCAAATAATAGAAACAATGTATTCAATTATATATGCTTATGTATCAATATACATCATGCATCTATACGTATATGTACTTGTGTATATACATATGTATATGTATACATATATATGCACATGCATACTAAATATATGTGCTTAGGTATGCTTATATATATATGTAAAACAAATGATAGCAATGACACAAGGGACAGGAGAGGGAGGAATTAGGATTATTTTGTTATTATAAGGCACTCACACTACCCATGAAGTAATACAGTATTACTTGAAAGTGGAAGTGGACTTCGATTTGTTGTAAATGTATATTATAAACTCTAGGGCAAACATTTAAAAAGTAATAAAAGAAGTATAACTGATATGCTAAGAGAGAAGACAGAATTATACAAAATGCTAAAGTAAAGCCACAAAAGGCAGAATAAGAGTGGAAGGCAAAAATACGACAAAAAACAAAGGCAACATAAAGAAAAAGCTAATAAACATGGTACATAGTAATCTGATTATCAGTAATCACTTCGAATATCAATATTCTAACGGCACCAATTAAAACACAGAAATTGACAGAGGGAACCAAAAAATTAGGTCCAACTCTATGCTGTCCACAGAATGTCATTTTAGATATAAAGACGCATATACATTGGAAGTAAGAGGAAGGGGGCAGGATCAAGATGGCAGGGTAGGAAGACCCTGAGCTCACCTCCCCCCACAAACACATCAAAACTACAACTACATATAGAGCAGCTCTTACTGAGAACAACCTGAAGACTAGTAGAACGGCTTTTCTTCAACCGAGGCTATAAAGAAAGAACCACATAGAGTCTGGTAGGAGGGGAGGAGAAGTAGGGATTCACACCCCTAGTGGGTCACTCAAAAGAGGAATAGGATACCACAGGCTTGGGAATACTTCCTAAGGAGAGAAGAGTTAAAGTCGTTAAAGTTCCCCCCCCACACACACACACATATGCACACATTGAAGAAAAAGAAGAGACAGCTCAAAAGTGTGGCTCCAACCCCTTGGGCCAGATCCTGCCTGTAACCAAGGCAGATACCATTCATAGAAGCATTATTTACAATAGCCAAGGTATGGAAGCAACCTAAGTGTCCACCAACAGATGAATGGATAAAGAAGATGTGGTGTGTGTGTGTGTGTGTATATATATATATATATATATAAAATATATATAAATATAATTATATATATATATTTAATGGAATATCAACCATAAAAAGAATGAAATTTTGCCATTTGCAACAACATGGATGGACCTGGAGGGAATTATGCTTAGTGAAATAAGTCAGACAGAAAAAAACAAATACTGTATGCTTTTACTTATATGTGATATCTAAAAAACAAAACAAATTAATAAATCTAACAAACAGAAAAAGAGAACAAACTAGTGGTTACCAGTGGACAGCCAGGAAGTTCCTTCAACAACACACTTGTAAACAAAGAAGGAATCTTAAGATAAATTTTAAAACATTTTGAACTAAATAAAGGTGAAAGCACAACTTGTAAAAATCCGTGAGATAGAGCCAAAGCAGTGCTTAGCGGGAAACTTGTAACGTTGAATGCATATATTAGAAACGAAAAAGATCTAAAATCACTAATCTAAGTTTTCACCTTGGGAAACTAAAAACAGAAGAGCAAATTAAATACAAAGTAAGTAGAAGAAAGGAAATAATAAGAATTAGAACAAAAATCAATAAAATTAAAAACAGGAAATCAATAAAGAAACCAAAAGCTGGTTCTCTGAAAAACAATCAATAAAATTAATAAGTTCCTAGACAAGCTAAGAAAAAACAAGAGAGGACACAAGTTACTAATATCAGAAATGAAAGAGGGCATATCACTACAGATACCAAGAACGTTGAAAGAATAATTAAGGAATACTATGAACAATTCCATGCCCACAAATTTGGTCACCTAAATGAAATGGATCAATTCTTTGAAGACACAATTTCCCAAAACTTACACAAGAAGAAATAGACAATGTGAATAAGTCTACATCTATTAAAGAAACGGAATCAGTAATTAATGGTCTTCTAAAACATAAAGCATCAGGCCCAGACGGGCTCACTGGTGAATTCTACCAAACATTAAAGGTATAAATTATGACAATTCTTTACAATCTCTTTCAGAGGAGAGAAGCAGAAGGAATACTTCTTAACTTGTTCTGTGAGGCCAATATTAACCTTTATACCAAAACCAAGCAAAGATATTACAAGTAAAGAAAAATACAGATCAATCTTTCTTATGAACATAAATGTAAAACTCCTCAACAAAATATTAAAACATCAAATCCAGCAATGTATAAGATGAATTATATACCATGACCAAGTGGGATATATCCCAGGTATAGAAAGCTGTTTCAACATTTGAAAATCAATTAATGTAAATCATCATATCAACAAGCTAAAAAAGAAAAATCTACATGATCGTATCAATAGATTAATAAAAAGGGATTTGGCAAAATCCAACATCCATTCATGATAAAAAGAAAAATTCTCAGTAAACTAGGAATAAAGGGAGACTGCCTCAAACTGATAAGAAATATGTACCAAAAACCCCAAAACAAAAACCCCTACAGCTAACATCATAATTAATGACGTATGAAACTCTACTTTTCTAGTAGAGAACAAGAAGCTCTCCTACTAAGATCAGAAACAAGGCAAGGGTGACCCGCTCACCACTCCTTTTCAACATCATACTGGAAGTACTAGCTAATGTAACAAGACAAATCAAGGAAATAAAAGGTATACAAATTGGGAAGGAAGAAATAAAACTGTCTTTTCACAGGTGAAATGGTCATCTATGTATAAAATCCAAAAGAAATGACAGAAAATCTCCTGGAACTAATAAGTGATTATCACAAGGTTGCAGGATACAAGATTAGTTTATAAAAATTAAGTGCTTTCTTACATTCAGCAATGAACAAAAGGGGATTTGAAATTAAAAACACAGTATTATTTATATTAGCACCTAGGTATAAATCTAACAAAATATGTACATGACCTATATGAAGAAAATTACAAGATTCTGATGAATGAAATTAAAGAAATAAATAGATGGAGAGAGATTTCATGTTCATGCATAAAAAGACTCAATATTGTCAAGATGTCATTTCTTCTCAACATGATCTATAGATTCAGTGAAATTCCAATCAAAATCTCAGCATGTTATTTGGTGGATATTGACAAACTGATTCTGAGGTTTATATGGCGAGGCAAAAGTTTCAAAATAGCTAAAATATTATTGCAAGTAGGAAAATAAAGTTGAATAACTGACATTACCAGACATCAAGACTTACTGTAAATCTCCAGTAATCAAGACAGTGCGGCATTGTCAAAATAACAGACAAATAGATCAGTGGAACAGACTAGAGAGTCCAGAAATAGACCCATATAAATACAATCAACTGATCTTTGACAAAGGAGCAAAGGCAATACAATGGAGAAGCTGGTAATTCATATGCAAAAAAAAAAAGAATCTAGATACAGACCTTACACATTTCACAAAAATTAACTCAAAATGGACCATAGTTTTAAATGTAAAACACAAAACTATAAGACTCTTAGAAAATAACATAGGAGAAAACATAAACAACCTTGCATATGGCAATGACCTTTAGATGCAAAACAAAAGCACAATCCACTAAAAAAAAAATAATGGATAACCTGGACTTCATTAAAATTAGAAACTTCTGCTCTGTAAAAACAGTGCCAAGAGAATGAAAAGGCAAGCCACAGACTGGGAGAAAATATTTGCAAACAATACATCTGATAAAGGAATGTTATTCAAAATATACAAAGAACTCTTAAAACTCAACAGTAGAAAAGCAAACAACTCGATTTAAAAATGGGCACAAGACCTTAACAGACACCTTAGCAAATAAGATATATAAATGGCAGATAGGATGTGAAAAAATGCTCCACATCACATGTCATCAGGGCAATGCAAATTATAAAAACAATGAAATATCAGTACACACCTGTTAGAATGGCCAAAATCTGACAACACCAAATTCTGGAGAGCATGTGGAGTAACTAGAACTCTTGCTCATCGCTGGTGGGAAGGCAAAATGGCACAGTCATTTTGGAAGACAGTATGATGGTTTCTTACAAAACTTGGTATTTATCCAAAGGAGCTGAAAACTTAGGTCCAAGTAAAAATCTGCACACACATGTTTATAGCAGCTTTCTTTTTCCATAATTGCCAAAACTTGGAAGCAACCAAGATTTCCTTCAGTAGGTGAATAAACTGTGGTATATACAGACAATGGAATATTAATCAGCAGTAAAAATAAATGATCAAGCCATAAAAATACAAAGAGGAACTTTAATGCACATTACTAAGTGAAAGAAGTTAATCTGAAAAGGTTACACACTGTATGATTCTAATTATATGACATTCTGCAAAAGGCAAAACTAGGAAGACAGTAATAAGATCAATGGTTGCTAGGGGGCTGGACGGGGTGAAGAGGGAAAAATAGGTAGAGCACAGAGGACTTTAGGGCAGTGAAACTACTCTGTATGGTACTATAATGATGGAGACATGTCATTATACATCTGTCCAAACTCACAGAACGTACTACACCAAGAGTGAATCATAATGTGAAATATGGACTTTGGGTGATTATGGTATTTCAATATAGGCTTATCAAATGTAACTAATATACCACTCTGATGGGGGATGTTGATAATTAGGGAGGCTATGCATGTGTGGGGTCAGGAGGTATATAGGAAATCTGTACCTTCTTTCAATGTTGCCGTGTACCTAAAACTGCTCTAAAAAATTAACTCTTAAAAAAATAGAACCCAGACATCCCCTCCCTACCCCACTAGTTCACACAGCCTCATCCCTATTATCCACGCTGTATCTATGGAGCCTAATTTTACTATGTTCAGTATACCCAGTTATCACTACAAGACACAGACTTTTGAGTTACCTCTCAACTCCATCATTCTAACCTTAAATTTCTATGAATATGCTTTATTCCATTCTCATCTCCTAACACCACCTCAATTTTTAAATTTGGTCTACCATGATCTCTGGAGCTCGTTGTCAATTAACTGTAATATTTACTATGTATTCAAAATCATCTCTAAACATCCTTTATCCTCTTGTTCTTACAGCTATGTGACTCTCCTCTGAAATGCTGCTTCTACACAGCTAGCCCTCTTAATTGCAAAAGGGGCAAGTATCCTCCGTGCCCCTAATTGCTGCTTCTAAGTCATTCTCCCTTACTCCTCACTTAAAACCCCAGCTTTAAATTGCATGGCATCAGATTATATCTCTGCTGCCATTGCTTGTTGGTATCATCCACCTGTTGCCCTTCAAGTCTCAATGTTCATAAATCTTGGCTCACTGCTGGTACCATTATTCCTATCTTCATTCTTGGTGATTTCACAGTACATAAAGATCATTCTTCCAACACCTATTAATTTCTCAAACACCCCTCTTCAGATAAGCTTGTTCTAGGCACTCATTCTCATGATTATATACCAGAACTTACATTTCTATAACATTTCTATAACTGCAGTCTCTATATAATTTCAGTTGTATGCATTCCATTCTCTGACCATCATTTCTATTTTCCTAATTCTTTCTTCCTAATACCGTGATTCCAACCATAGACATTCAACGTTTATGGACAATCTGAATGTAATTCATTTCATTATCAGGTAAAAATATTATTGATTACTGAAACACATGCAAAAAATAAGTATTTGGAAAGTTAACACCTGACTTTTAGTACAAATGTTTTAGCGAACTAGGAACAGAACAAATTACCTTCATTTGATCAGTGTTTCTAACAAAACCTATGAAACTAGTACATTTTAGAAGTACTCTTTTTTATCAAGAGAAAAAGGCTTGTTGTCACTCCTTCTATCCAACATCGTACTGGTGGTCCTAGCAAACACTACATTTAAAAAATAAAGATTACTGAATTAAAAACATCATTGTTGACCGATATTATGATTGCAAAGAGAAATGTAGAGTATTAGAACTCACTGATGAAAGAGTAAATCAAGTTAGCTAGTTATAAGAGAAATACATAAAAATTGATTTATTTCTTGTATGCCAGAAACAATTCATTTAGAAGTGACACTAAAAATATACTTGGGCTTCCCTGGGGGCACAGTGGTTGAGAGTCCGCCTGCCGATGCAGGGGACACGGGTTCGTGCCCGGTACGGGAAGATCCCACATGCCATGGAACGGCTGGGCCCGTGAGCCATGGCCGCTGAGCCTGCGCGTCCGGAGCCTGTGCTCTGCAACGGGAGAGGCCACAACAGTAAGCGGCCCGCGTATCGCAAAAAAAATTTTTTAAATAAATAAATAAATATATATACACACACACACACACACACACACACACACACATATATATATATATATACAGATACCACTCGTAACAGCAACAAGCTTTATCAGATACCCAGGAATCGACTTAACAAAGTACATGCTAAATTTCACAGAAAGAAAAAAAAATTATTAAGGAATATTAAAATTTCAAAATATATGGGTAGATATACCAAATTTATCGGCAATAATATTCAAAATATAAAATATGGCAATTCTACCCAAATTAACTTATAGATTCAATGCAATTCTAAAAACATTCTAACATGATTTTTAATGGAATTTGATCAGCAAAAATCAATATGGGATTTTAAACTACCAAGAAGAGTTAAGACAAATTTGAAGAAAAATAAGTAGAAATTCACCCTACTAAGCTTTCAAAATTTGAACTTAATATAAACACAAGGTTAGTTTATTGGTGAAAGGATAGACAAATAGACCAAAGAAACAGAAAAGAAATCCTAGTCAAACACATAGAGAGGAACTTCATATACATCAGAGATGACAAAATAAATCAGTAAGAAAGTCAGGAACTAGGCAATAAATGCTTCGGGGACAAATGCTTACTCACATGGAAAAAAACTGAACTGTATCTCTGTCTCATATTTAGAAAGAAATTTATGTGTAATAATATTCTAAATTTAAGTTCAAAAATTTTAATTTAGGAGATAATAGAATAAAATATATATTTTTTTTTTTTCTCAAAATAGGAAAGAATTTTACAAACAAAATAAAAGTCTAACCATAATGGAAAAGATTGATAGTTTGTCAGCTCAAAAATTAAACTTCATTTTGTGTGTGTGTGTGCAGGGTTACCATGTTCAATAAACAATGTGAATGTCTGAAGTTATGTATATGAATAGTACTGTGGTAATGTATATATTCAATAAAGAAACCAAGAAAAAACTTCAAAGCAAGCCACAGACCATAGGTTGGGAGAATATATTTATAAAATATGTAACTGATAAAAGAACACTACTGAGAACATATCAAGAACTCTTTCATTCAACAATATGAAGTCACATAACTCAAAAGAAAAATGGAAAACTGGATAGCTTTTTAAAATCACAGAGCAGAGACTTCCCTGGTGGTCCAGTGGTTAAGAATCTGCCTTCCAATGCAGGGGATGTGGGTTCAATCCCTGGTTGGGGAACTAAGATCCCACAAGAAGCAGGGCAACTAAGCCCACATGCTCTAGAGCCCATGCCACAACTAGAGAGAAGCCTGCATGATGCAATGAAAGATCCCACGTGCCACAACAAAGATCCCGCGTGTGGCAACTGAGACCCAATGCAGCCAAATAAATAAATAAATAATTTTTTAAAAATCACAGAGCAAGAAAAGAATACATAAATCTAGACACACATCTTACACTTTACACAAAAATTAACTCAAAATTGATCATTGGCCAAATGTAAAAATGCAAAACTATAAAACTTCTAAAACATTTTAGAAAATCTATGTGCCTTTGGGATCAGTGATGAGATACAACACCAAAATCGTAATTCATGAAAGAAAAAATAGATGTTCAACTTTATTAAAATTAAAACCTACTCTGCAAAAGATGATGTTAAAAGAATCAAAAGCCACACACTGGAAGAAAGTATCACATATCTGATAAAAGACTTGCACCTAAAATATACAAAGAACACTTAAACTTCAACAATTAAAAAACAATTTTAATTTTTAAAAATAAGCAAAAGAGGGGCTTCCCTGGTGGTGCAATGGTTAAGAATCCACCTGCCAATGCAGGGGACACGGGTTCAAGCCCTGGTCCAGGAAGATCCCACATGCTGTGGAGCAACTAAGCCCATTGCTCCACAACTACTGAGCCTGCACTCTAGAGCCCGTGTGCCACAACTAATGAGCCCATGTGTCACAACTACTGAAGCCTGTGCGCTAGAGCCTGTGGTCTGCAACAAGAGAAGCCACAGCAATGAGAAGTCCTCACACCACAACAAAGAGTAGCCCCTGCTCAATGCAACTAAAGAAAGTCCATGTGCAGCACTGAAGACCCAATGCAGCCAAAAAGAAATTAATTAATTATTTTTTAAAAATAAGCAAAAGATTTGAACAGACAGCTCACAGAAGAATATAGTATATATATCAAATAAACGTGAAAAGATGCTCAACATAATTTGTTATCAGTGAAATTGAAAAAAAATTAAAACAATGAGTAACTCTACACATCTATTGGATGACTACAATACAAAAAAACTGACAACACTAATTTCTGGTGAGCATTCAGAGCAATACAAACTCTTATTCATTGCTAGTGGGAATGAAAATGATAAGACACTTTGGAAAATAGTTTGACAGTTTCTCACAAAGCTAAGCATAGTCTTTCCATACAATCCAGCAATGAAGGTACTAGGTATTTACCAAAGTGATTTAAAACTTATGTCTACACAAAACAATCTTCATATAATTGGTTACAGCAGTTTTATTCATAATCATCAAACCTGGAAGTAACCAAGACGTCCTTCAATAGATGAATGGGCAAACTGCACATCTATGCAGTGGAATGCTCTTCAGCGATGAAAGAGAATGAGATATCAAGCAATGCAAAAGCACAGATGCATATTGCTACGTGAAAGAAACCAATCTAAAGATTACTTCCTGCATGATTCCAATTTTATGACATTCTGGAAAAGACAAACCTATAAAGATGGTAAACAGATCAGTGGTGGCCAGGTGTTTGGGAAGGAACAATATAAGAGATTTTTTTAGAGCAGTGAAACTAATCTGTATGATAGTTGCAACGGTGGATACATGACATTATGCATTTTTCAAAACCCACAGAAATTTACAGCACAAACAGTGAGCCTGAATGCATGTAAATTAAAAAACATTTATTGGGGGGTCAGAGGTGATACCAGGTCAGCGTGCAGACTGAGACAAAAGATGTAACTTTATCTCACTGAAGAGAGTGTGAGAAAAAAAGGTGCTAACCTCAGTAACTATGGAAATGAGTGGCATCTATAGGATTAAAGCAAAAAGAACTGCACACAAGCACTGTACTCTAGCTGACAAAGTTGTTTCCCACAGGAATATGAGTTAAACAACTCTGACACCACTAGACATCTATACTGGAACTGAACAACTAAGGAATGGATGGCAATGGTGGGAACCAGACTTCTCACTTCTGGAGTGGGAGGTTACAGACAAGCAAGGGGAGAGGGCTGGAATGATTCACATAGTAATGGATTAGAGTTGGAAAGATCTTGGCTTAATATAGATGTAGATGGACACACATGGAAATATTTATAGATATGTTTATATATGTGGGTTAGTAGTCCTTCATAGATTTTCTTGCTCTGTCAGCTGAAAGGGCCTAGAAGCAATGACACCCTAGTAGCAATGAGCACATCCAGCACCTAGATCTTGGTTTCTAATACCCTTCTGCAATAAAAGGAACCAGGGCCCCTTGGAGAAATGGCTGGGCATTCCAGGGCAGGGATGGAGAAATATAAAATGAGCCTGGAACATCTTGTACTGTCAGAAAGTGAGGAAGTACTAAAAAACAAACAAACAAACAAAAAGACCCATAATGAGGAGAGTATGTCAAAGAGGCACAGGAGCTAACTGAAAGAGTCCCCAATGCCAAAGCTGGAAAAATTTGAGCAGCAAAAAAATAAATGGTTTTGGTTATAACCCAAAGTACAAAATTAGTAAATGAATAAATTAATAACTATAATAAATAGGGGGAACAGAAAGATATCCCATGAAGAAGAACTCCAAATAATGTATTTATGTAGATATTCTGTCTTCAAGGAGGTGAGGCATAACTCCTCACTCCTGCATCTAGTCACTTAATTCCAAAAAGTACAGAATGGAAAGAGGAAAAAAGAGTACAATGAAAGAACCTAACGAACACCACCTCAGCCAGGTGATCAACAAGAACCTCAACTGTGATGAGTCATGTTCGTAGTATGTGCCCTTGATCTGATGTGATGAGAATGGCAATTACCTCTGTGGGTCTTCCTCCTCAAAGTCCATAAACAGTCTAATCTTAAGAAAAAATTCAGCCAAATCCCAGTTGAGGACATTCCACAAAAACTTGACCAGGACTCCCTAAAACTCAAGGTAATAAAAAATAAGTAAAACCTGAGGAAACTCTCATAGCCAAGAGGACCATAAGAAGACCTGATGGAAGTCTGATGTAGCATCCTGGGTAGGATTCTAGAACAGGAGAAAAGTATATTAGGTAAAAAGGAAATCTGAATAAAGTGTGGACTTTAGTTAATAATAATGTATCAATACTGATTTATTTATTGCGACGTATGTACCATATTAATATAAAATGTTAATTACAGGGATAACTGTATAGGGGTATATATGGGAACTCTCTGTACTACATTCATAAATGTTTTGCAAATTTAATACTACTCTAAAATTAATAGTTGATTTTTAAAATCAGAAAAGAAGTTAATAGATTTTCCAGTAAATTATTAATAAAAATTAATTCAACTTCACTAATAAACATGAATATAAATTTAAAAGGGAAAAATGAAAAGACATGTTTCTGATGGATTATCTTATATCAAATTAATCCTGCCAAGAACACCTATAAAAGATGAATCATTTTTTTTAAATTGTTTAAACCTATTACAACAAGAGCATTCACTCTCCCTCTACCTATCTGAAGGCAGCCAAGGACTTGTGGAATTTTGGTCAACATCCCTGTTCAATAAATTTTGACAAAAGTATACAGTTGTGTGACTACCCACAAACTATATGGAACATTTCCATCAAGTCAGCAAGTTTTCTCAATCCCCTTGATAGGTAATCCTCCTTTCAAACCCAGAAAGGCAATTGCTGTCTTTCTGCCACTATACTTGCCTCTTCTGGCACGTCACACAAACAGACTACAGTACGCAGTATTTTGTGTCTGCCTTTTGTCACTAAGCTTAATGCTTCTGAGATTCAATCATGAACGCAGGGAGCAACACTTTGCTCCTTTTCATTGATAAGTAGTTTTCCTTTATATGTATATACCACAAAAATTTTAATCTATTCACCAGTTGATAGATATTTGGGTTGTTTCCCATTTAGTCTGATTATGAGTAAAGGTACTATGAGCATTCCCAAACCAAACTGTGTACGCATATGTTTTCATCTCTCTTGGATAAATTTTAGAGTAGGAATATTGGGACATATGGTAAGTGTATGATAACTTTATAAGAAAATACCAAAATGTTTTCCAAAGTGGCTACCACATTTTCATTTCCACTTGCAATATATGAGAGTTCCAGTTTCAATACCACTTGGTATTTTTTTTAATTTAGCCATTCTAATAGGTGTGCAGTATATCTCATTGTGGTTTTAATTTGCATTCCTTTGATAACAATGACATTGAACATGTTTTCAGGTGTTATTGGCCATTCATACATCTTCTTTGATGTAATGTCTGCTTAGAGTCTTTGTCCTTTTAAAAAAAAATTGAGATTTTCTTTTCCTTTTTCTTTTTTTTGTTGTATGAGTTCTTTATATCTTACAGGTACAAGTTCTCTCTCAAATTTTTTCTCCCAGTCTGTGGCTTATCATTTAATTTTCTTAACAGTGTCTTTTCTTACAGTATATTTTGAAGAACAGAGGTTTTTATTTTATCTGTGCTTTTGGTGTATTAAGAAATGTTTGCCTAAGAAGGAGCAGTCCTAATGTTAATGAAATACACATGATCTCTTTTCAAAAGGAGACAGTCTGGGTGGCTGACTAGTAGGAAGGCAGCAAGTTAGGCTGGGTGATAAATGGAGTGTGTGGGTGTCTAGGGGTTCAGGACTTTTGGACAAATACACTGTTCTCACCATAGGCCTTTGCAGTGAAACCAGACCCATGTAACCTACACTGATCTGAGTCTTCATGCTCTCTGCTCTTCTGCTAGATAGAATCTTTTTTGTCCTTAAGTCCTCTATGGCCCTTTGGATATTTTAAAGTGTTTTAAAATATTTTAATGTATTTGATCACTACAGCCCTGTGAAGTAGGAACTAAACGTCTATTGCTTTGTTTTGCTTTGTTTTGTTTTGTTTGACGCACAAACTTCTACTATCCCATATTCATAGTTGAGAATTTAAGTGACTTGCCTAACGCCACATAAATATTGAGCAACACAGTTAGGACTGGAGCCCAAGTCTCCTGACACGAAACATGGTATCTCCTGCTTTCTTTACTTAAATGCTTGAGCAACTATGGCTAAACCCAAGTCCTCTCTGTGGATATGGTAGAGCCAGGGTAGAGAGGCTGGGTTAGGGAGAGAGGCTATTCATAAAGAAGGTTTGGGAGAACCTGATAACACATTACCATCCCATGTCAAAACAAAAGGCATTGTGGTACAGTAGGAAATTAGATAAATGTGAGTTCTGAATCCAGTTTGGCTAGCTTTAAAAAATTTTGTCTTCTGAGTCAATGTGTTCCCCTAAAGTATTTGAGAAGACTAGTCTCTCACTCGTTAGCTATGTATTTCTTAACTCTGATTAATCAGTGTCCTTTTAATTATATGAGCTAAAGTTTTTTGAGCATCTATGTATCAGACCCTGCAATCCATTTTATTTACTGCATTTAAACCTCAAAACGTCTCTATGAAGTAATCTCATCCCAATTTATCAAAAAATGAAACAGAGATTATGTTTTGCCTGAGCCCCCATAGGGCATATGCTAGAGATTTAAGATTTTCTGACTCCACACCCATGCTCTCAGGCACTTAGTCTATAGTGCCTCTTGTATTTAAAATGAGCACATTCATTCTTACTGCATACAGTTGCTTTGCAAATTTGGAACAATTCATGTTAAAAGTAGATTGTAAATATTTGTCTTTATTCAATTTCCTCCCCTTCTCGTTGTATGAGAGGATTGAATTTCCTAACCCAACTTGCAGTTGCGGGGTGGGGGGTGTCTTATGATTAGTCCTTTCTAATGGGTTATGGACAGAACAGGCTTGTGTCGCTTGGGGGATGGAAAATTTAATCGTCAGTGTAAGATCATTCGGTTCTCATTCTGCCTGGGAGATTATGGAAGTGTGTGCATACAAGTGCCACAATTTTCGAGTACCCTGGAATGCTGAGCCGACACGTGGAGGACAGCTGCCTTGGCAAGTTTTGCAGAGTGAACTTGGTATGAGACAGATAAACTTGTCTTCAACCACTGATACTTGGGGGCTGTTTGTTACCGTAGCAAAACCTAATGCATCCTCACCTACACAACATAGCATCTAGGGTTGTAGTGAGAGTGGTCATATTTTAGTGGTGGTTGGTCTTGATGTTATTGTCCATAAAGACCGTCAGGCCATTTCCAAAAACAACCCCTTTATGGTCCTTGGCCTCTCTTTCGTAGACAGGCAAAATATTTTCATTATCAAAGTAGCAAAATTAAAATGATGTCTTTGTAAAACATAATTCAATGACATAGACAAGGAATGGATATATTGTCTGGAGTGTTCAGCAGAAGTTTAAGCATCAGATAAACAGTCTTTTCCCTTGAGTTGATTCTCTCAATCTACTTACAAGTAATTATAAAGGCATTAAACTCACAAGCATGAATGGATTACAAACCATTCTACCACTAAGTAAATTTAAGCAGTCTTCTCGATCTCTATCAGGAAGGCCTTCCCCCCTTAACAAGTTCCACATTGCAGACAAACCTTTCTGCCATCTGCTCGAAGGGAAACACGTGCCAGGATCTTGCACTTGAACATTTTGCCCTTGGTAAGGAAAAAGACCTTAGGGACTTTTTCTGGAAAACCACCCTCTTGGCACACAATTTGTAGCCAAGCTTTGCCCTTTGTCCCTTGTGCGAAATGATCTATTTTGATATGAATGTCACTTTGAATAAATGTGTGTGAGGTCATATTTACACATGCTAACCACGCGTGTGGTTTCTGGTGGTGATGGTGATGGTGGATCCCCATACTGCCAGACTGAGGATTTGAACTGGGTGATGATATCAATGTCTCCTAAGCCACAGAAGGAAACGAGCCATCTTTTAAAAGCTCCGTAGCCGTTCTCTCCACTGTAGTTGCTGCATGTTGCACTGCTTTCCTCCTCTTTCTTCTTCATCGAGCTCATGCTTACTGACTCTTCTTAGATGCTTTCTTTGGCCATGCCACGTGGGTTAAGTAACTCTTCTCTTTGTTCCTTTTACCCTGTTCTTATCCCTCTCCTAGTATAATATGAAGGATATTCGGATATGATGTGGCTAGAGCTTTCTTGCTGACTGGAGGAAGTGTAATGATGTTTCAAAGCTGTATCATCATGTGTATTTTTTCCCTACCATGGGCATCAATTTTCATAGGAAACTTCAAGCAAGAATTGGAACATCCCACGATAGGTAATTTGAAGCATTCTCCTCCCCAAGACAGCACACATGAGATCAATTCTCCAGAAGCCACCAAAGAGAATTCAAATAGTTTCAAGAACTCTGAGATTAGAGAGGAGAAAAGATAGAGAGGATCATAGTCATCGAACTAAGAAAGAAGGCAACTGCATTTCGCAGAGCATACTTGATGTAATCAAAGCCATTTGTATGGATGCCTGCTACGTACTCAGACCCTACAATTTGATCAAGTGTACTGGCAAAACCTAAGGATTCAGTGTGACTAGTAACAAGGGTCCCAAGATGAGGCAAGAAGTAGACATCCAAACACACATTTAACTGGAACGAGAGCAAACATGGCAAATACCAAAGATGGTCCAGTTTGGATCATAATCAGTTGCAGCTTTGTATTAAAACATTGCAGTTTTATAATTCACACTAGAATCTTAGTGGGAGGTAAGGGTGAGGATTTTCAAACTCACACACAAAAAATTGACACATAAAATTTGTTTTATAATCAGCTGTATATGACTCATTCTTAACAAATTCTTCTATGGTCTTCAAATATTATTATAGATAAATGAGACTAGATGTTCCTGCCTGTTTCAATCAAGTTTTAAGGGTAGATGTGAACAAAACTATGTAAGTTTTCCACTTTACAGAATCCTGTTTTAAGGAAGTGTTTTTCTGCCCAAGTGCACTAAATGTTGTAGTAGCACTTACCATGTTCTACGTATCTGTCCATGGGCTTATTTCTCGTGAGAACAGTGTCTCACACATTTTTTTACGGCTCACGTGTGTAACATAACAATTAATGAATTAAGACATTAGTTAATATAACTGGCATGGCAGAAAACTATCATCCTCATCACTGGGTAGACAAGGATTTCTTGAAATGACAAAGGAACTAGGAATACAAAAACTGAAAACTTGTTCATACTAAAATCAAAATATCTGTTACGACAAAACACTCTTAAAAAATCAAATCGCTAAGGTAGAGGCTGTGTGATATGTTGTCACATATGTAACTGACATCAGCAAAAGCATAAAAAATATAATACTTCTACAAATCAAAAAGAAGACAAATAGACAAAAGACATAAATAGGTATTTTATAAAAGAGGAATTATAGGGACTTCCCTGGTGGCCCAGTGGGTAAGACTCCACTCCCCCAATGCAGGGGGCCCGGGTTCCATCCCTGGTTGGGGAACTAGATCCCGCATGCATGCCGCAACTAAGAGTTCGCATGCTGCAACTAAAGATCCCGCATGCCGCAATGAAGATCCTGTGTGCTGCAATGAAGACCCAGCACAGCCAAAATAAATAAATAAATAAATATTATAAATAAATAAATAAAAGAAAAAAAGAGGAATTACATATGACCAATTAATATATGAAAAACCATTTGATTTCATTAGAGATGAGAGAAATGCAAATCAAGATCACAGTGAGATAACATTTTAGAACCATTCGATGGTAAAAACCAATGGTAAGTTAGAAGGACCATGTTCTGCCTCTCAAAACTGGAATAATTTCACCATGTGCAGTACAAACAGGAAGACTTACTTACACATGAAACTCATTATTAACTCTGTACTCTGTGACACTTGCTAGTTACCACAGTTCTCGATGACAAATGACATAGTGTTCTTATTTGCCAGAAGGTTCCTCACATAATATGTAGAACTGCTTTTAGAGTGTCATAAAATTTGATTTGTGCTATTCCTTGTCGAACATTAAATTGTAGTATTTAAACAAAAAAACAAGGACTGACATCTCCTCCAATCTGAGTTTTGTTTTACATTACATTGAATGTTTCTGAAAGAATCACCTGTTCCTAAGAGATAGAGACTAATTTCCTAACCTCTTTGTGTAAGTTCAAAAAAATATGAAGGTTTAATAAATTTCTAGAAAAGGTATAGTAAACACAGTATTAAGGATGACTGCCACCTCAACTGGGGAGAGAAAAGGAGATATAATGGGAAAATCACATAGCATGCTTTTGTCAATATTCTAGTTTCCACATTGGATGATGGGTGCATTGGTAGAAAAAAATTCTAGTTTAATTCCTAAAAGGCTTCTCTAAAACCAAACTAAAATCCTTAAACTATGAAGTTGGGAAATAATGAGATTTGTAAATGCTTCTCCAATTTGAAGAAACTGCTTTTTGATCATATAAAAACAGCTATGAAAAATACATTTTAAAATTTTCTGGTATCACTCATCTTTTCAAAAAGAAGAACAAAAATACCCAAGGAGAAAAAAAATGTTCATTATAAAGGATTGAATCAGAAAAATCAAAAATACGATGAGTAGTTTCTTAGGGATAAACATCAACACTTTGGGTCATGTTTTCATTTTATCACTGTAGCATCAGATAATGGGGATTATTCAGCCAATTTAGAAATATATCTTTTCAATCATGAACCTCATTTTTAGCGCAACCTATAGGAACTGGGTCAAGGATTTTAGTGTGCTTCTTTTCCCTGCCTGAAACCCACACATATCCAACCACCATGAACCTGAACTTCGCAAACTGCCTTTACCATTTAAGGCACCTAAAGTACATCAGTCAATGTCCTGCCCCTTAATTATGAGCACTATTTACGTAAGGTTACCGAAGGTCTAATTAATAAAATATATAAGAGCATAAAGTAAATATTAAGTGTGTACTCAAGGTCATCACTCACGGTTAAGGGCATAACATGGTATATTTCTTTCCTGGTTCTTCATCTCAAGTCCTTTCATGTGTGCCACATCCAACCTCCAAGTGCCACCCTCTTCTGCTGTTCAGCAACTCAGCTCGAACAGGAACACCTATCATGCAAACATCCAGCGCATGTGAATGCCTGACCCGTCCCCTGCCAGGTGGAAGGTACTTACCCTCAAACCCTGATGAGGAAGAAATTTGACCTGAGCTAATAGCTACTGTATTCACAGCATGGAAACTGAGATATATTTCTCCTCCTGAGTTCTATTAGGTTGGAAGCAAGAATCATCACAGAGAAACACCGTGGCTATATCAAGGATGTCCACGGATGTCAACTGGACTCATTATATTCCTGAAATGTCATCCTAAAATCTGTCTTAATAACAGAGCTGGTTAACGAGACTGATTTTTCAACCAGGGACTGCTTATATAAGTTAACTTCTAAGTCAAGTTATCAAGAGAAGACCTTTTCCCCAGATTATTACTACCTCTATCCCTCAACATAAGAAGATGAGTTCAGGGAAAAAGCAAATTCGACAAGTGTTTCTTACATGTTTACTCTGCTAAGCATTACCATAGAAGCTACAGAATAAAAGCCACAAACTATTGAATCCCAGCTACGTGCCAGATATTTTGCATCCATTTTCACTAAAGTTCACAACTCTCCACATTAGTTGTGAAATTCTACATTTTACAGATGAGGAAACTAAGTTGCCCAAGGTCACAAAACTACTAAAACCTGAGGCTGGCATTTGAATCTAGACCTGTCTCAGTCTGAAGGCTGCAGGCTTTTATTATAAGATGGATGATTTTAAAGAAATTTACCAGCGTACTGGATAGTTCAAAAAGCCACAAGTTCTCTACAACTAAAGGTACACTGCCTTTCATGAACATTTGGAAACTATAAAAGGTCAAATCAAGCCCCTCTTCACCCCCTTCTGTTTATTATAACAATGTTACATTACAAACTGAAACCCTTAACCAAGACCCCCTAATGGCTTGATAGGTTTGTTCATTTCTCCCATATTCCCCTCTTCCCAGTGTACAGACCAGCTCACCTCAGCCTACTGTATGTTACACTTTGCTCTGCAGGGGTCTGCAGGGGGGAGTGAGTGGAGGAGACTCCTAATCTTTTTGGTTACAAACTAACTCACCAACAGACCCATAGGTGTTTTGTGACCAGCCTAATATCACAAATATTAGCATTGATGGTGTTTGGGAAGGTGCTTTCTTAACATCAAAGATCAAAACTATAAATTCATCTAACACATTCAACTTCAAGAAGACATGCAAACGATTCTTTAACAACTTATAGCTTCAGGAAATCAGAAACTGTCTTTAAGAAAATAAAAACAAGCCACGTGTATCCTATGTGGAATTAAGTGGACAGAGAAATTAAACTGACCTGAAGCTATTTCCTTTTTCCTCTCTCTTTGAATACACACGGCCTTGAAAGGCTCATCTCCAGGTAGTAAAGCAGCATCTGTCAGCAGCGGGCCTGGAAAAACCATCTCTCAGATGGAAAAAAAAAAAGAAAGTTTGATGACCAGATGTAGGAACGTAATTTGAGACAGAATAGGCTGAATTTAGGAGACTAGAATGTCCCTTATAAAGAAGCAGACCAGTGAAGGGTGTTATAGGGCAGTGCTTCCAAATTGTAAAAGTGCATATAAATCACTGGGGAATCTTGTTAAATTCAAATTCTGACTTGTGAGTTCTGGATGAAGCCTGAGATTCCCAGGTGACGCCAGGCCGCTGGTCCTCAGACCACACTTGGAAAACCAAGGTTATAGGGCAGTGGGTTGTTTAATGGTGTCAACTGATATTCTGTGATGGTAAAAGACAATGATTCGGGGAGAACAGTCATGCCAGAGGAGACTAGCGCAGGATGGACAGGCTGGTAGGGTCTAAATGTGTATGGCCCACCTGCCGGGAGGCCACGGGAAGAACCCGAGTCCTGGGTCTCACCCTCGTGTGCTCCTGCCTTGCAGTATACAGTGGATAGATATCCTCCAGGACTAACATTATGAATTCAGCCATCCATTCCATTCTCGTACAGCCAAAGGGACAAACGCATTTTGGAGTGCCATAATTTCTACCATCATTTATAAATTGATTCAAGAATAGTGTTGTGTTGCCATACATCCGTTCTGCTACGATCTGAATGTTTACGTTTCCCCAAAATGCATATGTTGAAGTCCTAATCCCCAAGGTGACAGTATTAGGAGGTGGGGCCTTTGAGATGTGATTAGATCATGAAGGGAAAGCCCTCACACATGGAATCGGTACCCTTATAAAAGAGACCTGAGAAAGCTTCTTTGCCCTTTTCGACACGTCAGGACACAGCAAAAAGACTACCATCTTAGAAGTGGGCCCTCCCCAGGTGCCATGGTCTTGGACTTCCTGGCCTCCAGAACTGTGAGAAATAAATTGATGTTGTTTATTAGACACCAGTTTGTGGTATTTTGTCATAGCAGCTCACACAGACTAAGACACTCTACGTCCCTCCTCCATCTCCCAAATCACTTTTCCCACCGCTTCTGGAAATATCTGAATATGGGATAGGAACACCGGAATCAAAAGTCTGCGAAAAGCTTTAAATGACAGTAAGCACAAACATCAGGCTCCTGATTGGACGCCGCTTGTAAAAGTCATCCTCATTCACACCCGTCATTACGTTATTTATCTCAGGAGGGCATGTGTTGCTCACGCTTCTCTGTCCTGCTTTCTACCATCTCTCAGTTCTCCATTGTGTGCACTAAATTCAAAGGGACGGGAAATTCCATTTCTACTCTATGGTTATATCATCTCTCTAATCACTTTATTATGAAGCCTGGGGGTAACTGTGCCATTTGACATACTTTCCATCAAAGGCATGGAAATCCTGGAGGCAGGACAGGCATGGAATGTTCACTGTTGATCAAATGAGAGGAGCACTTGTCTCTTCTTGTAGGCAATTACCATCTAGCTGTCCCTTTGCCACCCCATGATCCCTTCTCAGAAAGACCTCCAAAGACTCCTCTTCTTCCCAGCTCTCAATGGCCCTCAACAGCTGGCCCCATATCCAAGTCTAATCGCATGTTGTACCAAAGCATAGAGCTACTTTAAAGCACATCCCCATATAAAATATCCAATACAGAACAGCTCACTCTAATAATGTGTGTGTAAAGAAAGTAAGTTGAGCTCGTTGGTAATTCTATCAAATACCCCAACTTTCCATCATCATCCCCACGCATCCATCCAACCTTCCACAGACACCAAATGAGCATGAGTCACGGGCACGAAGGAAACACAAGGGCAAGGATAGCTCGTACGGTCTCTTAAGGTAAAACACACCAATTTTCTTTCATTTAAACATTCATTGATTTACTGAATCCTCAGTGAGCCCTAATCATACGCCAGGCACTATGGTAAATTCTGGGAATAAGCCATAAACAAGATGGACACGAGTCGTACTTTCTCAAACCTCATGGTCTAGCAGAGGAGACAGAAGAGAGTGACAGAGCACATAATAAGCAGCTAAGGACAAAGCAGGAGATAAAGGCAGATGCTGCAGCTGCAACTCAGTGAAATGAGACCCAGTGTCCTGCCTGCATGGGCAGAGATGGTGCAAGGAAGCAGTGAAATTTGAATACAGCTGCAGTAAGTACAAGGACTTCAGCTACATAGGATCTTCTGAAAGATTAAGTAGTTCCTAGGGGCCAGAGAAAGTCGAGAAAAATTTCCTAACTTAAGTAGAAGGTTTCTGTTGTATATTTTTTCTTAAACTGAGGAATATTTACCCTTGGGAGTACGTGGTGGAGGTGCCATGAGTATAAGAATCCATGGTAAAATAATAAAACATCTTCCTGGGGTAACAATTTTACTAAATGGTGATTTAAGACATACGCGCGTGTGTGTGTGTGTGTGTGTGTGTGTGTGTGTGTGTGTGGAATAGAAAGTAAAATTTATATGAATATTTTCTAACAGAAAACTTCAAAGCCATGCCTTGTTTGTGTCGGATCACTTAGGCCTCTACAGCCACACCTTCTCCATGACTGCCAACACATCACATTCTCATTTCTGTATGTTGAAGAATGTGCTTACAGGAAGGAAGGAACCCTGCTCTGCCGAGAAAAAGAGATACGCATCAGGAAAGCTGGTGTGAGTCATTACATGAAAGATTAAATGCCGGACTGAGGATATTAGGTTTCATTGATGATACTGGAGGAGGAGGTATGGGACTGCGTAGCTGTGAGCTGAGCAGGGACTCATGGGACCAGGCAGACGGCTGCATTTCTGAGTCTCACTTGTGGATGATAGTATGTGGATCTTTACCTGAAGGCCAGGGGTGACTATGACAACAAAACAAAGGCCACCTTGGAACAGGTATGGGCCAGATATATGCACAGGGTGCTGTCCCTGTAGTCAGTCAGAGCTACCAGGTGTATTGTCTTGGAGACTGCACAGTGGAGGTGCTTGGAGAAAAAGGTCAAAAAATGTCAGAGTCCGAGGAGAGGTAGGAACAAGTTGGGGCTCAGGCTCAACTCCCCCTGAGGGGGGAGGGTTTCCTCTCTACACTGGTGTCAGTCTTGCATCAAAAAGACATGGTGATCACCTGTCACGGTTTTCTTGCTGCCACGTCACAGGGCAGGATGAGGTTGGGAGATGCTGTCCCCTGGGTCAGGTCCAGATTTAAATCGCTAATCATTGCTCGAAGGCAGAGGAAGAGAGAACCTGTTAGGGATCACTCTGGTCTTGGGGAAGGAGCGATCCCTAATACCTGGTCTTCTCACATAGATATTATGATGCATTTCAAGCAGGGTTTTTGCTTGGATGTATCTCCCCAGGTTACACCCACAAGGGCTTGGTGTAAATGACTCCTAGAAAGACACAGGTTGTGTGGACATGACCCCAGGAATCTTGCCTGACTCCTATGCCTTGCTCTACCCCACTTGCGTCCTGGAGCAGGGCATGGATCTGTGTGGGCAGGGACTATTTTTTCGGTCAGGTTTAGATGGTTCTGAACACAAAGCATTCGGTGAAGCTCAAGACCAGCGCTGCCCAATAGATATACAACGTGAGCCACATATGAAATCTTAAATTTTCTAGTTGCCACATTAAAAAAATGTAAAATGAAACAGGTGAAATTCAAATACATAATCAGTATAAAAACTATTAATACTATTTTACACTTTTTATTTCCTAAGTCTTTTGTAGTCAATTTTACACAAACCGCACATCTCGGTTTGGGCTAATCACACTTCTAGTGGGTAACAGGCACGACTGCTGAATGGCTAACATATCGGACAGCACACTTCTGGACTGATCTCAAGCCTGTGCATCACAGTAATGCCTCCTGGGCATTCCTGCAGTAATCAAGGTCCAGAAATACCAAGCCACTTGCCAGAGGTCACAGGAAGTGCTGGAGTCAGAGCCAAGACGAAATCAGAGTCTCTCAGAGCTAATCAAGTCTTCTTTCCAGCACAATTGACGCTGATTTCTCTCTTCACCGTCACAGCTACATCATCAGCGGGCTCTCTTCCTTCAGCGCACTCTCACACTCTTTCTCTCTGCTCCGGCTGCCACCACCCGACTCTGGCCTTGATTACAGTAACCTCCTAATTAATGTGCTGGCTTTTGGTCTCCCCTTCCAGCCTCTGGCAAAACCTGAACTTAGCACAGCTCTGATTAAAACAAGTCCACTGCTGAAAACAATGAGTCCCTATCTTTTTAAACAGATTTTAATTTTTAGAGCAGTTTTAGGTTACAGAAAAAAATAAGTAGAAAGTACAAAGAGTTCCCATATACCCTCTCCACCCACCTCCTGGTTACCCCCATTAACATCTTGCATTGGTGGGGCACAGCTGTTACAATCATGAGCCACGATTGATAGTACAATATTATATAGTTTACATAAGGGCTCACTCTTTGTGTTGTACAGTTCCACAGGTTTTGGCAAATGCATAATGCAATGTGTCTACCATTACGGTATCATAGAGAATAGTTTCACTACCCTAAAATCACTTGTTCTCCACCTATTTATTCCAACCTCTCTTTTCCTGAAACGCTTGGCAACCAGTCATCTTTTTACTGTCTCCATAGTTGTGCTTTTTCCAGAATGTCAAATGGTTGGATTCATACAGTATGCAGTGTTTTCACACTTGCTTCATTCACTTAATAATATGCATTTAAGGTTCTTCCACGTATTATTGACTTGATCTAATTTCTTTTTATCATTAAATGGTATTTTGTTGTCTGCATGTACTTCAATTTGTTTATCCATATCCTTCAGATGTACTGAAGGATATCTTGGTTGCTTCCAAGGTTTGATAATTATGAATAAAGCTGCTACAAACATTTGTGTGCAAGTTTTTGTGTTGATTTCCTATTTTTAAATGATTCAAATACTTTCCATGGTCTGGTATTAACAAATATCTCTATATTTTTCTATAAAAAATGGTTTCTCCCTCAAACTTTGTTCTTCTTTTTCAAAACCCGTTTTGGCTATTTGAAGTCCTTTGCACTGTCACATAAATTTTAGAATCTACTTGTCAATTTCTATAGAAACACCTGATGTTTTGATTGAGATTGCATTAAATCAGTAGATCAATTCACAGATAATTTGTATCTTAACAATACTGAGTTTTCTGACCAATCAACAGATATTTCTATTTATTGAGGTCTTCTCTAATTTTTCTCGCAGTATTTTAGTTTTCAGTGTACAGATCTTGCACTTTTGTCAGATTTATCCCTATGCATTTCATATTTTTATGCTCTTATAGATTTTTAATTAAATTTATGATTGCTGCTAGGATATAGAAATACAACTGACTTTTGTATATTGATCTTATCTCCTGCAAACTTAGTAAACTCAATTAGTTCTACTAGGTTTTTTGTACATTACATCAAATTTTCTACATAGATGATCATGTCATCTGAGAATAATAACAGAATTGCTTCTTCCTTTCTAATCTGTATGACATACATACATACATACATTTATCTCTCTATATATATTTATTTATTTATGCCTTATTGCATTGACTAGAATCTCTAGTACAGAGTTTAAATGAAGTGATTAGAGCAGTCACCCTTACTTTCTTCCTGATGTTAAAGAGAAAGCATTCAGTCTTTCACAAGTACGATGTTAGCTGTAGGTTATTTCATTAATGCCCTTTATCAAAATGAAAAAGTTCCTTCCTGTTCCTAGTTTACTAAGAGAGTTTTTAATCAGGAATGGAGTTTGAGTTTCATTTTTAAATGCTTTTTCGGTTTTTATTGAGATTATCATGTTTTTATCTTTTCTAGTTTGTTAATGAGATAAATTACACTGATTGATTTTTTTTTATTGTTAAGCCAACCCTACATTTCTTGGGTAAATTTATTTAGTCATGATGTATTCAATCAATTATATTTTTGTTTAGAATTCTTACACGTGTTTATGATTGGTCTACAGTTTTATTTTCTTGTAATGTCTCTGTCTAGCTGTGATATCAAGGTAATGTTGGCTCATAGAATGAGTTGGGTAATAGTCTCACCTTTTCAATTTTCTAGAAGAGCATATGCCGAATTGGTAATACTTTTTTCTCTAAATGTTTGGTAGAATTCACAAGTGAAACCAACTTGTCCTGGAGTTTTCTCTGAGGGAATATTTTTAACTATGAATTCAATTTTAAAAAATAGATATAGGGCTATTTAGGTATCAAATCTTCCTCGAGTGAGCTATGGTAGTTTGTGTCTTTATAAGAATTTGTTCATTTCATTGAAGTGGTTGAATTTATTGACATAAACCTGTTCATATTACTCCTTAATTATCTTTTTAATAACTGTAGAATCTATAGTGATACTTTTTTCATTCCTTATATTTGTAATTTGTGTCATTTTTCCTCCCTTATCAGTCTGACTAGAGGTTTATTTACTTAATTAACCTTCACAAAAAGAATCAATTTCTGGTCTTACTGATTTTCTCTATTTTTTTTTCTGATATTAATATCATTGACTTCTGCTCTTTATTATTTCCTTTGTTCTACTTACTTGGACTTATAATTTTTTCTTCTTTTTCTAGTTTCTTAGAAACTGAGGTCATTCAAGACCCTTCTTCTCTTTGATATAGGCACTTACTGCTATAAATTTTCCCCTAATTACTGCTTACACAGCCTCTCACAAATTTTAATGTTTTATACACATTTTGATTCAGTTCAAAATACTTCCTTTTCCCTTTCGATTGCTTCTTTGATTCACAAGTTATTTATAAATCTGTTACATAATTTCCAAATATTTTGGGATTTTCCTGAGATCTTTTCATTATTGATTTCTAATTTAGTTCCACTGTGGAATCATTTACTCTTGCTTTTTATTACCGACCCTGGCATTTATTTTTAAAAACTGTGATTTCTTACTTGCAACTTTATACCTCTTCCCACTTCTCTAGCCAGCAAACTCCTATGCATTCTTCAAGGTCCAACTCAGATATGATGTCCTCTGTAAAACCTTCCCAAATTCTCCAGCTTTTTCTCTCTTGCGCCTGCAAAGTCCTTTCTGTGAACTCATCTAAAAATCCTTGTCATACTGGGTTGCAATTATGAGTTAACAAATTTGTCTCTCTCCACCAGACTTCGAGGTCTTCAAGTACAGTGGTCAAGTTCTCTGCAGGTTTGTCTCCACAGATCCTGGCACACAGCAGTTTCTTGAATGAATGAATGAATGAATGAATGAAAGAAATCAGTGACAGAGCCACTAAGTTTTGAGCCCTCCTCAGCTCATGCCTTCAGTTTCCAGAATGACTCAGCTACTGAAAAGAAAGAGAAGATGTGAATATCAAGAAAGAGAGAGGGAAGCATAAATAAGTATCTGTGTGAAAGAACCAGGGACACGAAACAGGCCCCCTCAGGTATGGCAGGATGCCTGCTTTATGTCCAGGTTTACTCTATGCCTGCAGGAGCTGGGCTGGTGGCTCACGCTAGGCCGGCGCCTTACCTATGCAGATGGTAACCAGGCCTGCCTGTGAGTGAGTGCAACAGACACAAAGCAGAGCCACGCAGGTGCTCCCCACTCCAGCTGTGGGAAACCTCTGGGCTGGACACGGGGAAATAATGTCTGCACCAGGCTTGGGCCCAAGTGTGCACAGCAGTGTGTGTGCACATGTGTGTGTGGAGGGGGGCGGGAGAAGGGGGAATGGAAGGAGGCGAATGACTACTAAATCTGTACTCACCAGGAAAGGAGAACAAGCAGAATCCTTATTTCCATCCCTGGCTGAACTCAAACCGTATACTTTCTCAGTGATCTCATCTAAAAATGTCTCACCTTCCCTAAGACCAATCTGTGCCTGTCAGTGACTAATACTGATCTAGAAATTGGTACTTTTATAGCATTCCATAGCAGCAAAGGAGGCTTCCCCTGTAATAGTACATGCCCATCTAGGAAATTTTCTTTATAAAAAGAGATCAGAATACCAGTTTTCACTGGGAGATTTCAGACATCAGCCAGCATATAGGGCAGATATACAATAGCCTTTCCACAGAAATGAATAACTTGGCTGGAGAATAACTTTTGTATGCCTCTCTCTGCAGCCCTGTGCCCCATTGTTTCTACATAAGCCCCCTACGTTCCTAAAATACTGGACCTCTTAGCAATCGGGAAAAACAGACAAACAAAAAAACAAGCTCTCTATATTCCCAAGTCTCTGATCAATACGTAAGGCATTCAGGCAGCATTCTGCAAAAAGAGCTGCTTATGTGGCTTGGTCTCCTCAGTAAACTGATGGACTCCATTCAGTCCATATCTGGAAAAGCCTTTAGCTCTTTAATTCAAGGATCAGTTGAGAATAATTGGGCCTATGCTCTTGCATGAGAACTTGATAATTTACCCTGGGTCCTTATGGGTGACAGAGGGTGAAAGTCACACTGTACCTACAGCCTCAGTCCCTAGTAGCCCCTCTCTATGGAGCTGGTGAGGACTTTTAACCAGGGTGGCTAGAGGTCCAGGTGTGTGCAGTCCTCTTGTGTGTGGTCTGTGCTGGAGTTTCACAACGTCAGCCTGGAGTTGTTTGCTCCTTTCTCCAAGCTCAGTATTTGAAAACTCAGACCACATTTGTTGATTCCATAGGGGTATAGCTTTCCTCCAACGTGCTCTGCAAAGTTATGGCTGTAGTTCTAAGACAGCACGCCAAGAGCAGATCTGTTGCCTGGTCCTCTCCCAGAAAAACATGAGACCTAGATTTGGAAACAGCCCTAACCCAGCCAGTGGGCAGCAGTCATTTACCCTCAGAGGTGGCTGTTAGTTTGCATTGAAAGAGCTCACTCTAGGCTCTGAAACATGAGAGAAGCCAGCCTTTTTGAGTCTGACCCTAGTGGACTGACTACCTGTTCTTTAAGATCCTAACCTTGAACTTGCACCCTCCTTCTGCATCACTATTCCCGAAGAGAACCTTCTGTTTTCTTCTGCTGATACTTTTATTTCTTGACTGTTTTACAAGAAAACGGATTTGACATCTACATCTAACGACAAATTCAAATCCTATTATGCGACACGTTTTTCCACACAGGGGCAGAAATTACCAGGAAAGCAACAATAAAGGGTCTTTGGCAAAGCAGCTCCTTATTAAATGTTTGTTTCATTTACTTATTCATTTGTTCATCGTACATTTCCTGTGTCCTTACTTTGTACCAGGACCATGCTAGGCACTGGGGATACAGAGATGAACAGACTCCTGCCTTCTTGGAGTTCACAGCCCAGTGGGGTGACAGACAGCTAAGCAAGGATTATGTATTGCCAGATGAGCTATGCTAATCGTCTGTGTAGGGTGCCCTGGGATCCTGGGAGAGTGGCCGGGTTAGAGCTGAGCATGGGAGGGGGGAAGAAGGACTGAAGAGAACGCATTGTCATCAGATACAACTAAGCTTGAATCATAGCCCTGCCTCTGCCCTTTATTAGCTGTGAGATGTTAAGAAAATTACTTAACCTGTCTGAGCTTTAGCTTTATTATCTGTGAAATCAAAATAATTTTAATGGACTGTTTCAGAAGATGAAATAAGATCATATTTATAAAGCACTTAGCGCAGTTGCTGGCATCTGGTAAGCGTTCAATAAATGTGACCTCTTCGTTCATTTCATCATTATTATTTTCTCTGCAGTCCGAGTCAACTTCTGACATACCAGGAGAGGATCGGTGCTAAAGACAAGATACGGGGAAATCAGACAGCGACTTCCTATCCAGTTCACAGAGAATACCTATGTTCTGTTTATTGGGAGCTGTCAGCCTGCCTCATTTTGCTATAAAACCCACTTCTTTTCCAGTTGCTGGTTGGGAAATTCTACCCCGAGTTATCAGTTTACGAGGTGTGTGGCAGAGGCAAGGTTGGGAATTGGTCCTGCCACCTTATCTGGTTCTCTGCCTTGGCAATGTCCTCTTCCTCTATCCCCTTTTCATTATGCATTCAGAGTTTAAAGCAGAGAGGACTGCATTTCCTCTTGTCACTGGCATGACTGTGTCTGTCTCCTGGACATGTGCCCGCTGTAAATGGCTCCTACTTTTCTCCCATTAATACTGCGTCTGCATGTATAGCTGTCTAGGCCTTTGTTTAAATATTAAGAATGAGTGCGTTCAGACAGTCAGCACACAGAAATGTAGACGCATGGCCAAGAAAAAGAGTGTGGCTGACATAAAATACAGTGGTGAATAAATACGCAGAATCTGAGAAATTGTAAAGATTCGATCAGTTTTTTTCATCCACAGGTTTATTCAGTGTAATGGGGTGGGAAATGGCATGTGATGCCCAGACACAGAAGTAAGGAGAGGTTTTTTTTAACATATATTCTGTTTATAAATTCATTCGACAAGCAAATTTGCCACCAACCTTTCTTTTACTTGACTAATCCTAGCAAGGATGGAGAGAATGGGAAGGCAGGTGCCTTCACAGATCTGCTCTGGGTCACCTGTGATGCTGGGAACCACCTGCAGTAATTGTCCCACAAGCACACCTTCCATCATGCCTAGATCCTGAGACAAAGTACCAGGGTTACAAAGGACAACAGTGCCCATTCATTCCTTCACCTAATGGCATTCCCACTGCCTAGAAAACCCTGTGTAAGATTCTGTAAGAAATACAGAAATGAATAAAATCAATCCTTGTCTCCAGGGAGCTCATGATCTAAAGGGGGACACATATTACTCTAACATCAGATACAAAGGGATGTAAAAGATGAGTCAAGGTTATTAAAAGAGCCCAATGTTTACTATGTAATCTGTATTAAATGCACTATCAATGGGTCATTTCTGAAGGAGCAGCCAGAGTATTCATTATATAACTGCACCAATTATACAAAAATGGCAACTTGAATGAAAACCTGAAAGTTTAAATCAGATATTCTGCCTGCTGTTCAACAGAAATATTATCACATGACCATATATGCTCAGATCATCATAACTTAATATTTCTAGAACATTTTGCAGTAAAGTGCTTTTTGTGTTAACTTCTGTGTATAGAGCTAGCATTAAACCCATGGTCCTATACATTAACATATATACTTAGATTTGGAGATGTATTGAATTATAAGGTCACCACTTCCAAATTATTCAGATATTGGAGTGTCAGTAAAACCCACTGTTGTCAAAATCAAACTTCAGAATGTTTCTCATTTTCCTCAAATTAGAGGTACAACATATCTGAAGCACAGTATGTTAAAAGGACTGCCCAATATTGAGGGAAACAGAGATGCCTAATGCCAAAAAAAAAAAAATTTAAATGGCTGATGTATTAGGTTTGAATGTGAAAAATACGAAAATCCTCAAATTGATTGCCAGCTTACACCACACATCAAATCTGATCCTGAAAAGTGAAAAACGCCAATGTCTGCGGCAAGAGTCAAAAGGAAAAAAAAGCTTCAAACAACTTAGAAGCAGCATGTTTACTCAGTGTATAGTATTTGCATATCATTCTTAATTCTGTTAAATCCTGAGGCTTCTACTGGCAGACATTTGATGTCATACCAGGAGCAAAAGAAGGGGGCATGAGGACTTGAAAGGTAACAGAATGATATTGCTTTCCTGAATGGAATGTAATTCTGATGGACTTTTTCAAAGTTATTTGGGATTTTTGAGGTTTGACACTGATTGAGCAGATGTAAGACAAACACATGTTTTGTAAGCTAACTTGCCCCACTGCATTCTGTGTGATAAAAGTAGTTTTGGGGCTTCCCTGGTGACGCAGTGGTTGAGAGTCCGCCTGCCTATGCAGGGGACACGGGTTTGTGCCCCGGTCCGGGAAGATCCCACATGCCGCGGAGCGGCTGGGCCCGTGAGCCACGGCCGCTGAGTCTGCGCGTCCGGAGCCTGTGCTCCGCAACAGGAGAGGCCACAACAGTGAGAGGCCCGCGTAACGCAAAAAAAAAAAAAAAAAAAAAAATTAAAAAAAAGTAGTTTTAAAAGGAATGTGTATATGTACAGCTGATTCATTTTGCTGTACAGTAGAAACTAACACAACATTGTAAAGCAACTATACTCCAATAAAAATTAATTTTAAAAAATAAAAGGAATATCAAGTACAAGTGTAAAATTCTGCACACTCCTCCAGAAATCAACATTTTAACCTTATTTAACCTTATTTGATGTGATATATTTAAAACACTTAAAACACTTTATTTAAAATAAAGTCAGTGGAGGAGAAAGGACAATTTTGATAAATTTAAATTAGCATTAACTGTTAAAAATACCAAAAAAATAATAATCTATTTGGGGAATTATTTAAAATCAAGTAGATTAAATGACTAAGTACTGATAACAAGAAAGATGTTCAGAAGGAAAGCAAGGATATTGGGCTGATGTGGACTATGTTAACTGAAGCATGAATGGTAAAAAAGAAAAAAAAATTAAGAGTAACCACTGAAAGAATAATGTATAATTTTCAACATACTAGAGGAAGAAATAGAAAAAAAATAAAATAACCTATCCAATAAAAGGAGAAAAGGAAGAAAATGTGAACAGAAAATAGCATGGCAAATTGAAAACACAATATTGATGAAAAATATCAAATTAGAAACTTACATATTTAGGACCAAATTACAATAAAAGCAATTTATTTCTACACATACCACACATTGTAGTTATGGTTGTAGTCATGATTATATGACTGTTTCTATTGGACATTTGGCATCTAAAGAGTTCTCAAAGGAAAATTTAAGGTCTTACATCAGAAAAAACTAAAGATTGTAAATTAATAAAATAGGGTTTTTAAGCTGAAAAAGAAAGTAGTAAATCGAGAGATAGTGTTGGGAAGTCAATAATAGAGATAAGAGAAAAATTTATAAAATAAAACAAAGAAAATCATAGGGATAATAGACAAACCTAAAAGATAATTAATTGCAATAGCAGAAAGAAGGAAAGATAGAAAGAAGGAATGAGTGAATAAACAAACAAATGAATGAACCCCTGGCATGGTTAAGAGTGTCCCAGGAAGGTTGAAAGTAGACAGGATCTTGTTTCTCAGACAGGGAAAACACATGCCAACCGTGAATTTTCCTGCCACATCAGAGAAGAGACCCCTGACATGAAGACCAGAATCCTTCCACCCTGGATTCTTTCTCTAATTGGGACCCCAAGAAGTCCATCTGGAGGAAAACTGAATTAAGGCCAGATCCCTGAACATAACAGCTTCCTTCTTAACATATAATGGACGCATAGTCTCTGAATCAATTCAAAACTCTTTTGGACTCAGCTCTGTAACACCAGTTTTTCAAACTTTATTCCCCGTTATGTGAGGTAGTACCTCTTTGTCTGCCACAATACTCTCTTTGACCTTTAAACTTCAAGGTTTTCAAGCTCTGGGATATGGAAACTAGGTTGAACACAGAGCATCAAGGCTCCTAATTATTTGATCATCTCTTCCTACTTACAGGCCTGGTCTCTAAGTTCTAGCATGTTCCATGCCTAGGAATCCCATCATTCTATGGTACCTGCCTAATTGTGGCAGAGCATCCCAGCTGTAGCTGAGCACCTGTTTCTGAGGGTAAGCATAAGAGATAAGTCTCACTCTGTGACCTGGCAGCGCTAGGACACGTCCCATGGTTACTTTAGCTGGAAAAACATGAAGGAGGGGAGGGTTGGTGGAGATCTTGAACAAAGCCAGGATCCAAGCCTGCAGTTCATGATTTCTTGCAGGTGTGTTTGATCACTTTGTACCTACCATCAGGAACTGTGAAACATGGCTACCAATTTGTTTTCATTCTTTGTTTGGCTGTGTCTAATGATGTCAAAACAACCTGTCAGTTCAACACAAAGATATGAGCTGGTTCATTGGAGACACTCACTTACTGCTTGACACTGTGGAGGTAGAAAAACTGGGAGCTGGACTGCCCTCTCCCATCCCTGGCCTCCCTCCAGCCACTTCTAATGCATTTGTTGTTCTGTTACTTGATTGCAAGGTGTGAGAGAGGTAGCCAATGTGAGACCTGATGAAAGTAGAGTGGCTTTATCCTTAATGGTTATTTGATCAGCATTATCACTCACAATGAGCCCTGCTGCAGTTGAAGCACATACAATACTTCATGAAATTCAATGTACTCAAAGAGACCTACTGTTGGTTTATGGCTGGATGAGGATAATTATTAAAGTAATTATTAGATCATTTCCAATAATAGGAATTTGCTCGTTGTCTTCACCTTTATCTTCAAAGCATTAGACACTGACTTGATCCTTTAAACACCCTCTGCTTGGCCTATTTACATCAGCCAATTGCTATACATGTTAATCTTAGAACATAGCAAGGGAAATACCCCCTTCCTATAGGTATGATCAGTAATGACAATCTTCTGAGACTGTGGCTGCCCTTTATCTGCAGCTACCTTCCTTCCGGCATTCAGCGTACTGAATAACGATTAATAGCACTGCTGGGTGGTGAGAGATGCTAAAGGGTCGTATGCACAGAGCTTAACAAATCACCTTCCAATGCAAATTTTGTGCAAGTAAAAGTACCTTGCTGAGTGTATATTTTTTCATTTGGAACTCTGAATTACAGAGATTAGGGAAAAAGTGGTCGATACCTAACAAGCCACATAGCTGCAGAAATAAGAGAGGTCTCAGTGCATTAAGGTAGTCCAGAGAGCATGAAGAAAATCTAACATTATCAGCCTGCAGTGTGTTTGCTACGGCTACAGAGAAAAGTATTTTTAGCTACTTTTTTTAAGTAATCAAAAGGGAGAAAAATATCTACCTTCACATTTTAGTTTTTTAAATCTTGATTTATTTCAATGAGCAATTTGCTTTATAATTTTATCTTTACAGACTTTTAAACAATTAAATAGTTTAGTCTGGTAGCCCTTAATTGCATAGTTATGCAATATTATGAGTAATGGATGTTTGATCAGGTGACAGTTCTCAGCAACCAGAAATTGTTAAAAATTGTTTTCTTGCACATCCACATACCACATGGAACATTTTTTCCTTAAGCTGAGTGACATTTCTTGACAATTGTATCAGACTTATTTGTACAACATACAATGGAATGTTTCCCTATTTCAAATTGAAAATCAACTTTCCTCCTTTATCTCTTCTCTATAAGGAAGCTACATTACCTCCAAAGGGTAATGCTTCTAGAGCTTCAATTGTTGTGGTGAACATAAAGGTCATTGGCTGCATGTGGCACCATACACTGTGGGGTGAGGTGCTTCACTCAGACTGCGACAGCTTGCTGAAAGAAAGGATTTTGAATCAGACATGAATTTGGCAGGGTTGAAATCTGTTAAACATCTTCTACCTTATCAGGAAACATCAGGTGATTCTCCCCAGCAGCTGTCTCTGTCTCCTAGTTCATTCCTGCAAGAAAGCAGGAAGCAGCTCAATGCTGAGACCTGCCCTTCGGGTCAGTTCCTGAGCACCTGGGCACAATGAAAAATCCCAAGGCTTAGAGTCTGGAGACCTGAGTATCTGCTCAGGCTCTGGTATAAGCTCACTCTAAGGCCTTAGACAAGACACTTCCACTTTCTGAGCCTCAGTTCACCATTTATAAAATGAGAAGAGTTCTGGTAAAGATGACATGTTAAGTTTGTGTCTGGTACACTCTGTCAGCTTTAAACATATAGCAATGATAAATTAAATATAAAAAGAGAAATCCAAAAGACAGAGTTGGGCACAAAGTCATAACAAATATCACCATGGACTGAAATAGAAGTTAAATGCAAAGCAGTGAATAGAGCTGAAGCCACAAGGCTCCTGGGTCACAGTCCAAACCAAAGCAGTGGTAGCCAGTAACCCAATTCCCATGGGGTAAAATGGACAAAAAGTCCTCCCTGAAAACTGGCAGATTAAAGCTAGATTCAGTACCTGAATTAAAGTGCTGTAGGGGAAATTCCCAGCTATGACACAAAGGCCAAAAGCAGCTGTTGTTGCTTCTAACTAGAGTTTTTGCTATGGCAGATTGTGGTCAAAGGGGAGCAGGAGAGCACAGAGGTCAGAAATAGAACCAAGCTACCTGCTGGCCTAATAACAGGATTTGACATTTCCACAAAACTGCCACAGGAAAGGAGAGCTAAAATGCCATTAGAAGATGTGGGCTAGGCTACAAGTTCAGGAGAGTTACAAGGTGGCATCTACAAACTTTATAAAATAAGAAGAATACATACAGAGGGGAAAATGTGGAAAAGAAACTTTAAAATCAATGAGAATAAAATTGAAAATGCACACCTAAGTCTTAGGGTAAAGAAGGCAGACAAAAATTGTTAATGATTGAAAAGCTGCTCTTTTAAGATGAAATTAATTTTACAGGACAGTGTGAGAAAAACTACAAAATAAATTTGTGTAGGAACATCTGAGAGATAAAGAATTTCTATGAAAATGAACAAAAAAATATGAAACAAAAGTTGGCAGAAATTGGACAAGAACAGGAATTGGAAAACAGAGTCATTAAAAGGAGAAAAAATATAAGAATATCCAGACAGGACACAGTAGAAGAGGAATTAGTGGATTGGAAAACAGTGCAGAGGAATTTAATTAGGATATCAGTTAAGAGATATAAAAGCTAGAGGTAGAAAAAAATGCATCAAGTATGTATTTTTAAATAAAGAGAATGGAAAAGTAAGAAAATGGAAAGAACCAACAATTTTACAGAATTGGAGGAAGACATGAGTTTGCAGGTAGAAATACACATCAACTACTGGATAATACAGTCATGTGTGAATATCACATAAAATAAGAATAAGGAGAAAAATTATAAAAACAGCTGGAGAAAGAAGATAGGCTACCACAAAGTTTTAACAATAGGACTTAAAGCAGACTTCTCAATAGAAAGCAGAAAATAATGGGTTAATATATTCAAAGTGCTGCAGGAAAATATCCAAAATCTAGAATTTTACATACAGCTCAAAAATTGGGGGGAACAGGAACAAAATAAAGACATGTACACATATACCAAAAATAGAAGAGTTTAACATCCACAGGCCCTCACTATGAGAATTTTTGAAGGATTAAATTATACACAGAGAGAGAAAGCAAAAATTGATGAAATGCTAATGTCACAAAAACAAAGCAATGCAGATTATCAATGAAATTGAAATCTGCTTTGTTGAAATAATCAATGAAATTCAAAAATCTCTAGCCAGATTAAACAAGGAAAAAAACCAAATTACCAATGTCAGTAATGAAGAGAGACATCACTAAAGAGTCTATAGATTAAAAGGATAAAAAGATAATAATATAATTATATGTATGTATTATTTATATACATATAAATTCCACACATTATAGAAAGGGGACAGATTCCTTGAAAAATATCTACTACTAAATAGATAAAAAATAAATAATAATACTTAAAAATCACTTAGTAATATTACAGTAAGATTGATAAAACTAAAGATTAAAAAAATACCTGGGTGAAAAAAAATGCAATAAATACAGTAGAATAGTAATAAGAATGACAAGTTACACAACAGAAACCATGGAAGTCAAATGACAAAGTAACAATATCTTGAAAGTACTGAAATTTTTAAAAGATATCCTTTTAATCAACATATATATAATAAAAATATCCTTCCAAAATGAAAGTAGGGTTTTTGCTGTCAGTATAGTTTAGTATCTCCTAGTACACTGGTCTCTCATGCAAATAAAAACTACAAATTCTGGGCAACACACACAGCAACAATAACAACAACAACCTAACATTGCTGGAGCCAAGCAAAAGTAGCAAGATTCTGGAGACAGATTAACACTTAGAAGAAGGAATGACACTGTACACATTCCCTGTTACTACAGCTTTTAGCCACAGGGTAAACCCTAGTGAAAAATCTAAAGTCTTCCTGGCCTGAAGAACTAGAGGAAAGAATTTGGGCAACTATAGAGTTAAGAAGTAAAGGGAAATTTCCAAAAAGGAAATAACCAAAGAGGACGTATATTATCATTTTAACAAAGGATGAACAGGACAGCTACATTGAAAGCAGCAAAGAAAATGCTTAAATAAATTGAAGACAATCTAAAAAAATGAAAAAGCATACCATATATGTCTCAGTCCATTTGGGCTGCTGAAACAAAATACCATAAACTGAGTAGCTTATAAACACCAGAAATTTATTTCTCACAGCTCTGGAGGCTGGAAGTCCAAGATCAGGGTACTAGCATGGTCAGGAGAGGTTCCCTCCTCTGGATTGCATTTCTACTTCTGTCCTTACACAGTGGAAGGGGGCAAGCAAATTCTCTGGGGTCTGTTTCATAAAAGCACTAATCATATTCATGAGGGCTCCAATATTATAACCTAATCATTTCCCAAAGGCCCTATCTCTTAATAATATCACCTTGAGGGTTAGGATTTCAACATATGAATTTGAGGAGGATACAAATATTCAGCTCATAGCAATATTCATGGATTGAAAGACTCAATATTGTCAAAATATCAGTGTTTCCCAAATCTATCTATATATTTAATGCACTCCAATCAAAATCTCAAGAAATTGACTAGATGACTCTAAAACTTTTATTAAAGTGCAAAGAATTTTGAATATCCAAAGCAATCTTGAAACAAAGGCCAAAGGTTCAGTAATTGAGGTATGTGGTATTGACAAAGGAATCAAAAAATAGACCAGAATAGTTCCAGAAAAAAAATTCCCAATTACAGAGTTACTTGATTTTTGACAAAAGTGCCAAAACAATTGAACAGGAGAGGAGATCCTTTCAATAAATGATGCTGGAATAATTAAATATTCACACAGGGAAAAATTAACTTTGAACCCCACCTCACACTATAAACAAAAATTAATTTAATATAGATCATTGACCTCAATATAAAAGCTAAAACCATAAACTTTCAGAAAAAATCATAGGAGAATATATTATTCACTTTGGGCTAGGCAAAGAGTTCTTAGGTCACAGAAAGCAGTAAACCATAAAGAAAACAATAAAAGATGATTTAACTACAAACAAACTTTAAAACTTCAGTACATTGAAAGACACCACCATGAAGAAAATAAATAAGCAAGCACAGACTTGAAAAAATTTACAGAACTTACGTCTGACTAAAGACTGGTCTCCAGAATATATAAAGTTATCCAACAATTCAACAATGAAAAGAAACAACCCAAAGAAAAATAGGCAAAAGGTTGATAAAAACAAAATTTGGGGATGTTATAAAACTGAAATTCCCACGTTGTTAGTGAGAATATGAAATGGTTCAAACACTTTGGAAAAAAATCTTAGCAGTTTCTTATAAAATTAAACATACACCATGCTATGATACAGAAATTCTACTTCTAAGTATTTACCAAGATATCTGAAAACATAAATTCACAAAAAAATTTGTAAAATGTCAACATTATTATATTATTATATTCATAATAGTACAAACTGTGAATAAATGAAAGATTCATTAATAAAAGAATGGATGAACAAACTATTGTATATGCATACAATGGAATACTATTCCACAAGAAAGTGACTGAACTACTGATACATGTAACAGCATGGATGAATCTGAAAAAATTTATACTAAGTAAAAAGAAGCCTTACACAAAAGAATGCACAATGTATAATCCCATTTGTATGAATACTAAAACAAGCAAAATTACTCTGTGGTGGAAAAAAATGGGAATAGTGATTGCTTCTGGAAACTTTGGAAAAAGTTTGTATGTGAAGGAAACGAGGGAATTTTTTGGAATAATGATCATGTTTCATAACTTGATAGAGATTTTGTTTATATAGGCTTGTAAATTAAACTCAAAAAATTTATTCTTATGACTTGTGCACTTTACTGAATTTACATTTCACATCAAAATAAAATATTTTAAATAAACATTGAACTTTAGTTAGGAACATGGAGGCTAAAGTATTTGGTGGTAAGTGTATTGATCTTTTTAACATCTTTATTGGAGTATAATTGCATTACAATGTTGTGTTAGTTTTTGCTGTATAACAAAGTGAATCAGCTATATGCATACTTATATCCCCATATCCCCTCCCTCTTCCGTCTCCCTCCTCCTATCCCTATCCCACCCTTCTAGGTGGTCACAAGGCACCTAGCTGACCTCCCTGCGAGATGCAGCTGCTTCCCATTAGCTATCTATTTTACATTTGGTAGTGTATATATGTCAATGCTACTATCTCACTTCGTCCCAGCTTACCCTTCCTCATCCCCGTCTCCTCAAGTCCATTCTCTATGTTTGCAATCTTTGTTCCTGTCCTGCCCCCCTAGGATCATCAAAACCTTTTTTTTTCCACATTCCATATGTATGTGATAGCATATGGTATTTGTCTTTCTCTTTCTGACTTACTTCACTCTGTATGACAGACTCTAGGTCCATCCACCTCACTACAAATAGTTCAATTTCGTTCCTTTTTATGGCTGAGTAATACTCCACTGTATATATGTGCCACATCTTCTTTATCCATTCATCTGTCGATGGACAGTTAGCTTGCTTCCATGTCCTGGCTATTGTAACTAGTACTGCAGTGAACACTGTGATACATGACTCTTTTTGAATTATGGTTTTCTCAACATATATGCCCAGTAGGGGGATTGCTGGGTCACATGGTAGTTCTATTTTTAGTTTTAAGGAACCTCCATACAGTTCTCCATAGTGGCTGTATCAATTTACATTCCCACCAACAGTGCAAGAGGGTTACCTTTTCTCCACACCCTCTCCAGCATTTATTGTTTGTAGATGTTTGATGATGGCCATTCTGACTGGTGTGACGTGATACCTCATTGTAGTTTTGACTTGCATTTCTCTGATAATTAGTGATGTTGAGCATCTTTTCATGTGTTTATTGGCAATCTATATATCTTCTATGGAGAAAAGTCTGTTTAGGTCTTCTGCCCATTTTTGGATTGGGTTGTTTGTTGTTTTGATATTGAGTTGCTTGTATATTTTGCAGATTAATCCTTTGTAAGTTGCATCGTTTGCAAATATTTTCTCCCATTCGGGGGGTTGTTGTTTTGTCTTGTTTATGGTTTCATTTGCTGTGCAAGAGCTTTTAAGTTTCATTAGGTGCCATTTGTTTATTTTTGTTTTTATTTCTATTTCTCTACGAGATGGGCCAAAAAGGATCTTGCTGTGATTTATGTCATAGCATGTTCTGCCTATGTTTTCCTCTAAGAGCTTTATAGTGTCTGGCCTTAGATTTAGGCCTTTAATCTATTCTGAGTTTACTTTTCTGCATGGTGTTAGGAAGTGTCCTAATTTCATTCTTTTATGTGTAGCTGTCCAGTTTTCCCAGCACCACTTATTGAAGAGGATGTCTTTTCTCCATTGGATACTCTTGCCTCCTTTATCAAAGATAAGGTGACCATATGTGCGTGGGGTTACTCTGGGCTTTCTATCCTGTTCCATTGATCTATATTTCTGTTTTTGTGCCAGTACTCTACTGTCTTGATTATAGTAGCATTGTAGTATAGTCCGAAGTCAGAGAGCCTGATTCCTCCAGCTCGGGTTTTCTTTCCCAAGATTGCTTTGGCTATTTGGGGTCGTTTGTATTTCCATACAAATTGTGAAACTTTTTGTTCTAGGTCTGTGAAAAATGCCATTGGTAGTTTGATAGGGATTGCACTGAATCTGTAGATTGCTTTGGGTAGTAGAGTCATTTTCACAATGTTGATTCTTCCAATCCAAGAACATGGTATATCTCTCCATCTGTTTGTATCATCTTTCATTTCTTTCATCAGTGTCTTATAATTTTCTGCATACAGGTCTTTTGTCTCCTTAGGTAGGTTAATCCTAGGTATTTTATTCTTTTCGTTGTAATGGTAAATGGGACTGTGTCCTTAATTTCTCTTTCAGATTTTTCATCATTAGTGTATAGGAATGCAAGAGATTTCTGTCCATTAATTTTGTATCCTGCTACTCTACCAGATTCATTGATTAGCTCTAGTAGTTTTCTGGTAGCATCATTAGGATTCTCTATGTATAGTATCATGTCATCTGCAAACACTGACAGTTTTACTTCTTTTCCAACTTGGATTCCTTTTATTTCTTTTTCTTCTCTGATTGCTGTGGCTAAAACTTCCAAAACTATGTTGAATAAAGAGTGGTGAGAGTGGGCAACCTTGTCTTCTTCCTGATCTTAGAAGAAATGGTTTCAGTTTTTCACCATTGAGACAATGTTGTCTGTGGGTTTGTCATATATGGCCTCTATTATGTTGAGGTAGGTTCACTCTACGCCTACTTTCTGGAGAGTTTTTATTATAAATGGGTGTTGAATTTTGTCAAAAGCTTTTTCTGCATCTATTGAGAGGATCATATGGATTTTATCCTTCAGTTTGTTCATGTGGTGTATCACACTGATTGATTTGCATATATTGAAGAATCCTTGCATTCCTGGGATAAACCCCACTTGATCACGATGTATGATCCTTTTAATGTGCTGTTGGATTCTGTTTGCTAGTATTTTGTTGAGAATTTTTGCATCTATGTTCATCAGAGTTATTGGCCTGTAGCTTTCTTTTTTTGACATCTTTGCCTGGTTTCAGTATCAGGGTGATAATGGCCTTGTAGAATGAGTTTGGGAGCGTCCCTCCTTCTGCTATATTTTGGAAGAGTTTGGGAAGGATAGGTGTTAGCTCTTCTCTAAATGTTTGATAATTTGCCTGTGAAGCCATCTGGTCCTGGGCTTTTGTTTGTTGGAAGATTTTTAATCACGGTTTCAACTTCAGTGCTTCTGATTGGTCTGCTTATATTTTCTATATCTTCCTGGTTCCGTCTCAGAAGGTTGTGCTTTTCTAAGAATTTGTCCATTTCTTCCAGGTTTGTCCATTTTATTGGCATATAGTTGCTTGTAGTAATCTCTCATAATCCTTTGTATTTCTGCAGTGTCAGTGCTACTTCTCCTCTTCCATTTCAAATTCTGTTGATTTGAGTCTTCTCCCTTTTTTTCTTGATGAGTCTAATAGTTTATCAATTTTATCTATCTTCTCAAAGAACCTGCTTTTAGCTTTATTAATCTTTGCTATCATTTCCTTCATTTCTTTTTCATTTATTTCTGATCTGATCTTTATGATTTCTTTCCTTCTGCCAACTTTGGGTTTTGTTTGTTCTTTCTCTAGTTCCTTTAGGTGTAAGGTTAGATTGTTTGAGATTTCTTTTGTTTCTTGAGGTAGGATTGTATTGCTATAAACCTCCCTCTTAGAACTGCTTTTGCTGTATCCTATAGGTTTCAGATCATCGTGTTTTCGTTGTCATTTGTTTCTAGGTATTTTTTTATTTCCTCTTTGATTTCTTTGGTGATCTCTTGGTTCTTTAGTAGCGTATTGTTTAACCTCCATGTGTTTGTATTTTTTACTGTGTTTTTTTCCTGTAATTGATATCTAGTCTCATAACGCTGTGGTCGGAAAAGATACTTGACACAATTTCAATTTTCTTAAATTTACCAAGGCTTGATTTGTGAATGAAGATATGGTCTATCTTGGAGAATTCCATGAGCACTTGAGAAGAAAGTGTATTCTGTTTTTGGATGAATGTCCTATAAATTTCAATGAAGTCCATCTTCTTTCATGTGCCATTTAAAGCTTGTGTTTCCTTATTTATTTTCATTTTGGATGATCTGTCCATTGGTGAAAGTGGAGTGTTAAACTCCCCTACTGTTATTGTGTTACTGTCGATTTCCCCTTTTATGTCTGTTAGCATTTGCCTTATGTATTGAGGTGCTCCTGTGTTGGGTGCATAAATATTTAAAATTGTTATATCTTCTTCTTGGATTGATCCCTTGATTGTTATGTAGTGTCCTTCTTTGTCTCTTGTAATAGTCTTTATTTTAAAGTCTATTTTGTCTGATATGAGAATTCCTACTCCAGGTTCTTCAGATTTCCATTCGCATGGAATATCTTTTTCCATCCCCTCACTTTCAGTCTGTACGTGTCCCTAGGTTTGAAGTAGGTGTCTTGTAGACAGAATATATGTGGGTCTTGTTTCTGTACCCATTCAGCCAGTCTATGTCTTTTGGTTGGAGTATTTAACCCATTTACATTTAAGGTAATTATCGATATGTATGTTCTTATTACTATTGTCTTAATTGTTTTGGGTTTGTTATTGTAGGTCTTTTCCTTCTCTTGTGTTTCCTGCCTAGAGAAGTTCCTTTAGCATTTGTTGTAAAGCTGGTTTGGTGGTGCTGAATTCCCTTAACTTTTGCTTGTCTGTAAAGATTTTAGTTTCTCTGTCAAATCCGAATGAGATCCTTGCTGGGTAATCTTGGTTATAGGTTTTTCCCTTTCATCACTTTAAATATGTCCTGCCACTCCCTTCTGGCTTGCAGAGTTTCTGCTGAAAGATCAGCTGTTAACCTTATGGGGAGTCCCTTTTATGTTATTTGTTGCTTTTCCCTTGCTGCTTTTAATATTTTTTCTTTGTATTTAATTTTTGATAGTTTGATTAATATGGGTATCGGCATGTTGGGTTTATCCTGTATGGGACTCTCTGTGCTTCCTGGACTTGACTGACCATTTCATTTCCCACGTTAGGGAAGTTTTTGACTATAATCTCTTCAAATATTTTCTCAGACTGTTTCTTTTTCTCTTCTTCTTCTGGGGCCCCTATAATTCGAATGTTGGTGTGTTTAATGTTGTCCCAGAGGTCTCTGAGACTGTCCTCAATTCTTTTCTTTTTTCTTTATTCTGCTCCCTTGTAGTTATTTCCACCTTTTTATCTTCCAGCTCACTTATACGTTCTTCTTCCTCAGTTATTCTGCTATTGATTCCTTCTGGAGTATTTTTAATTTCAGTTATTATGTTGACATCACTGTTTGTTTGCTCTTTAGTTCTCCTAGATCCTTGTTAAATGTTTCTTGTATATTCTTCATTCTGTTTCTGAGATTTTGGATCATCTTTACTATCATTACTCAATTCTTTTTCAGGTAGGTTGCCTATTCGTCTTCATTTACTTGGTCTTGTAGGTTTTTACCTTGCTTCTTCATCTGTAACATTTTTTTGTCATTTCATTTTTTTTTTTTTTGATGGGTGAAGCTGTATTCCTGTCTTACTAGTTGTTTGGCCTGAGGCGCCCAGCACTGGAGTTTGCAGGCAGTTGGATAGAACTGGGTCTTGGTGCTGAGATTAGGACCTCTGGGAGGAATGACTCCAATTAATATTCCCTGGGGTCTGAGGTTCTCTGTTAGTCCAGTGGTTTGGACTCAGAGCTCCCACCACAGGAACTTGGGCCTGCCCTCCAGCCTGGGAACCAAGATCCCGCAAGCTGCATGGCATGGCAAAAAAAAAAAAAAGAAAAGAAGAAAAGGAGCAGTACAATATCAAAGAATAAAAAACAAAATACAATTAGAAAGATAAAAACTTGGGCTTCCCTGGTGGTGCAGTAGTTGAGAATCTGCCTGCCAACGCAGGGGACAAGGGTTCGAGCCCTGGTCTGGAAGATCCCACATTCCGCGGAGCAACTAGGCCCGTGAGCCACAACTACTGAGCCTGCACGTCTGGAGCCTGTGCTCCCAACAAGAGAGGCCGTGACAGTGAGAGGCCCGCGCACCACGATGAAGAGTGGCCCCCGCTTGCCGCAACTAGAGAAAGTCCTTGCACAGAAACGAAGACCCAACACAGCCAAAAATTAATTAATTAATTAATTAAAAAGAAAAACAAAAGAAAAGAAACTGCGAAAGTGTTAAAAAAAAAAGAAAAAAGAAAAAGAAAGAAAGATAAAAAATATACTAAGAAAAATAAAAATATAATTGAAACAATTGGTCACTGGGGGTTCCTCCCTTCCCCTTAGGTGTCCGTGGTCCCCCACCGGTGCCTGGTAGGTACCCTAGTTGTGTGGAGAACGAATTCCATATCCTCCCAGTCCACCATCTTGACTCCGCCCACTGTATTAGTCTTGATATCTGTAATTTACCTTGCTTTTCATTAAACAAGTGGGATAGCTCACGAATGGATACAGATAGACAGATGTACAGATAATAAAGCCAGAATAGTAAAATGTGAATAATAAAATCTAGTTAGTGAGTATATTGGTAGGTGTAGACTGATTTATAACCCTCAGATTCCTTGGAGTTTCACTATGGAACATGATGAAGCAGAGAAAGTCAGTCCCTGGCTCTAGACATGCATCCCATGGATCCCATGCCCCCTTCTACAACCCCTTCTTGTTTCACACACAGATTTATATCACATTCTCCTTCTTGTTTCACACCCTTTCTTATCCCACAGAGAAGATCTTCATGTTGATAGACATCCAAGCTATGTCCAATATCCCACCATTCCGTCACATCTCCAGCTTAGGGATGTACAGTCTAGTGTGCATGTACCTGTGGTGCCACCCCACCCACAAGAGACCTGACTCAGGGAAGAGTCCCACACTATCTTTGGATGTAGGTTCATTACTATCTTTTTGAATAGGTAATTTGAGTTCTGAGTACTAAGCATATGCTCTAGAAGTGGAGGTAGAGAGACCACATGTTCTAGGCTGCACACTCTTCACATTGTGGTAAGGAACATGGCAGCAGTAAGCCCAGAGCAGGGCTCTCTAGAAACATAGGACTGAGGACAGGGACTTTGTAACAGATTGTACATATATATTTTAAGAAGCTACAATAATATCTCCCATCCACATATTTTTATTATGTGACTGACAATTGTCCCATCTTTCACTGGGGTTTATATCCCCTTCCCTTGAAATTGGGAAGGTCCTCTGATAGCTTTGATTAATAAAGTACAGTGGAAGAAGTTATGCAACTTGCAAGGCTAGGTCAAAAATATCCTTCACTTTTGCCTTATTCTCTGGGAAAGCTCATGCTTGAAACCCAGCAACCATGCTGTAAGGAAGCCCAAGCAGCCTGTGGAGAGGTCCACAGTGAGGATCCAAGGATCCCATCTTACAGCCATGGCTGAGCTCTTAACCAACAGTCACCACCAAACTGTCATCCATATGGGTGAACCATCTTGGAAATGGATCCTCCAGCTCCTAGTTGAACTTTGCCAGCTGATGGCATATGGAACAGAGATGCGCCATCCCTGCTGAGTCCTGTCCAATTCGCAGATTCGTTATCAAAATAAATGATTACTGTTGTTTTCAGAAGAATTAAATCATTAAGTTTGAGGGTGGTTGGATTACTGATACTCAGTAATAGCATCTGAGACAGGCTCTGCATGCCCAGAACTCTGGACAGTACACTTTACTCATTTTCCTTCCTGACCACTGTAAATTTTTCCTTTAACACCTTATCCTTTGTGAAGTTGTACCAAAACCCCATTTGGTTTAACTATATTCTGTGCTTCCATAACACATTGTGTATTCTCTATCTTAGCATACACGACACATATTCAATTTATACATTTACGTATTGGTCCTACTAGACTGTTAGGACAAAGACTACACCTTATCCCCTCTGGAGCTTCAGTATCTGGCACTAGACCTTACATACAGGAAGGATTCCAAAATATTCACTGAAGTAAAATTAAAGTTACAGCCTGCTTCAGAGTTTTCCATTAATGGTTTAACTAAGGGTATTGTAGATATGGCCATAAACAAAAACTGATTGCTAACAGAGAGCAATGTCAGGGAGAAGGAAAGTCAAAGTCTGCCACTCAAGGGAAGACCAAGGAGGGCCAAGAAGATTTAGTGCTAGTGTTACCTGCTGCCTGCAAAGGAGTAAACATTACCCTCAGATGTGGTAATGGTGCTTTTATAGGACAAGCACGAAAGGTTTTCTTTCAATATATTTGCCTCCTTTCTTGAGAGCTGAGTCCATTGTGAGCATTTCCACTCCTCAAGAAATTTCGGGCTTCCCTGGTGGCACAGTGGTTAAGAATCCGCCTGCCAATGCAGGGGACACAGGTTTGAGCCCTGGCCCAGGAAGATCCCATATGCCGCGGAGCAACTAAGCCCATGCGCCACAACTACTGAACTGCACTCTAGAGCCCATGAGCCACAACTACTGAAGCCCACTCGCCTAGAGCCTGTGCTCCAAAACGAGAAGCCACCGCAATGAGAAGCCCACACACCATAATCAAGAGTAGCCCCTGTTCACCGCAACTAGAGAAAACCCGCACACAACTACGAAGACCCAACGCAGTCAAAATTAAATAAATAAATTTATTTTTAAAAAAATGAAAGAAAGAAATTTGGATGGGCTAGAATGAGTCCAGAATAACCCATTACTCTGAAAATCAGAAGTTTCAAGAGTGCATTTTCTTTGACAATTGTAAAGAAAATGGACACAATGAAGTATTCCAGTCTTTGGTATTTTGAGAACTACTCCAAACAAAGAAAGGAAATGATCAACTATCACCATTACTAAAAGAGGAGAATGTGAGAAAAATAAACTGTACCATGGTCTATTTCAACCCAGATAAGATTTACAATTTTGAAAATACATTAAGGTTTCAGCACCATGAAAGTTTTTTGACTGGTTTCCTCTTACAAGAAAATTCTTTTCTATTTCCTAGGAGACTGCTCAGGAGAATTCTAGACAGGAGTTTAAAAAGAATTTTGTCTGGGGGAGACAACCTTTTTTTTTTTCTTTTAATGATTCTGGGCCTCTCATTCCCATTCCCCAGGTTAAAACCTGATTTGTACTGCATTTGACATTATTCCCAGCCCTAATATCTCTGTCTGGGCATAGGCTGGAAGTGTCAACAATCTGTGAGATACCCCAATTCTCACAGTACTCAAAAGGCTCACCTTAGAACTTGAACTTACCAAGGGAAAATAAATTAACCCAGTCCCTCTAGGAGGTAACCAAAAACCAATTCATTTTTCACCCCAGTTCTCCCTTCCAAAGATTGAGTTTTATCTTAAGGCTGGTTCCTTTTGCCATCATAGGATACCTACCAATAGGTATCTTTCTTCATTCTTGCCAACAGGTGAGACAGATCATCTCTTGTGGTTTTTCTTCTAATCAAAAAAATTTTACCAAAAACCTGTAAAAAAAAGAACTGGAACTCCTGGCTCGGGGTCCCTCCCCTCCGCCGTCACCAAGCTGCCCTGGAGATTCAGGGCAGAGCAGCCCCACACCTGGCACCCAGAACAGAGCCCACTTTTGGGCAGAGCTGGAACTCCTGGCTTGGGGTCCCTCCCATCCACCGTCACCGAGTTGTCCTGCAGCCCCAGGGCAGGGCGGCCTCACTGCACTGCCGGCTCTGGAGGGGCCCCACCAGCTGAAGCCGTGACCCTCTTGGGGACCACAGGCCAGTTGTTTCAATAAGTAGCTTAAAGACAAAACAGAAACACAACGTTTGTGCCTGAGATCATGTTGATGTGAAACCAGGGATGGCCACCTTGGGCCAGCTTGCGGGATCTTGGTTTCCAAGCTGGAGGTCGGGTCTGAGCTCCTGTGGTGGGAACTCCAAGTCCAAACCGCTGGACTAACAGAGAATCTCAGACCCCAGGGAATATCAGTTGCCCACCAGAGGGCCACATCTCAGCACCAAGACCCAGCTCTATCCAACTACCTGCAAACTTAAGTGTTGGCAAACTCAGGCTGAACAACCAGTAAGACAGGAATATAGCACCACCAATCAAAAACAAGAAACGACAAAGAAATATGTAACAGATGAAGGAGCAAGGTAAAAACCTACAAGACCAAATAAATGAAGACGAAATAGGCAATCTACCTGAAAAAGAATTCAGAGTAATGATAGTAAAGATGACCCAAACTCTTGGAAACAGAATGGCAAAAATACAAGAAACATTTAACAAGGACCTAGAAGAACTAAAGAGCAAACAAAAAGTGATGAACAACACAATAACTGAAATTAAAAGTAGTCTAGAAGGAATCAATAGCAGAATAACTGAGGAAGAAGAACGTATAAGTGAGCTGGAAGATAAAAAGGTGGAAATAACTATGAGGGAGCAGAATAAAGGAAAATGAATGAAAAGAATTGAGGACAGTCTCAGAGACCACTGAGACACCATTAAACACACCAGCATTCGAATTATAGGGGTTCCAGAAGAAGAAGAGAAAAAGAAATGGTCTGAGAAAATATTTGAAGAGATTATAGCCAAAAACTTCTCTAACATGGGAAAGGAAATAGTCAATTAAGTCCAGGAAGCACAGAGAGTACCATAAAGGGTAAACCCAAAGACAAACATGCCAAGACACATATTAATCAAACTTTCAGAAATTAAATACAAACAAAAAATATTAAAAGCAGCAAGGGAAAAATAACAACTAACATACAAAGGAATGCCCATAAGGTTAACAGCTGATCTTTCAGCAGAAACTCTGCAAGCCAGAAGGGAGTGGCAGGACATATTTAAAGTGATGAAAGGGAAAAACCTACAACCAAGATTACTTTACCCAGCAAGGATCTCATTCAGATTCGACAGAGAAGTTAAAACCTTTACAGACAAGAGAAAGTTAAGGGAATTCAGCACCACTAAAGCAGCTTTACAACAAATAATAAAGGAACTTCTCTAGGCAGGAAACACAAGAGAAGGAAAAGACCTACAATAACAAACCCAAAACAATTAGGACAATGGTAATAGGAACATACATATCAATAATTACCTTAAATGTAAATGGGTTAAATGCTCCAACTAAAAGACATAGACTGGCTGAATGGATACAAACACAAGACCTGTACATATGCTGTCCACAAGAAACCCACTTGAGACCTAGGGACGCATACAGATTAAAAGTGAGGGCATGGAAAAAGAGATTCCGTGCTAATGGAAATCAAAAGAAAGCTGGAGTAGCAATTCTCATATCAGACAAAATAGACAGAAATAAAGACTATTACAAGAGACAAAGAGGATACTACATAATGATGAAGGGATCAATCCAAGAAGAAGATATAACAACCTTAAATATTTATGCACCCAACACAGGAGCACCTCAATACATAAGGCAAATACTAACAGCCATAAAAGAGGAAATCGACAGTAACACATTCATAGTAGGGGAGTTTAACACCCCACTTTCGCCAATGGATGGATCATCCAAAGTGAAAATAAATAAAGAAACACAAGCTTTAAATGACACATTAAACAAGACGGACTTCACTGATATTTATAGGACATTCCATCCAAAAGCAACAGAATACAATTTCTTCTCAAGTGCTCATGGAACATTCTCCAGGATAGACCATATCTTGGGTCACAAATCAAGCCTCGGAAAATTTAAGAAAATTGAAAACATATCAAGTATCTTTTCCAACCACAACGCTATGAGACTACGTATCAATTACAGGAAAAAAACTGTAAGAAATACAAAAACATGGAGGCTAAACAATACACTACTAAATAACCAAGAGATCACTGAAGAAATCAAAGAGGAAATAAAAAAATACCTAGAAACAAATGACAATGAAAACACGATGATACCAAACCTATGGGATGCAGCAAAAGTAGTTCGAAGAGGGAAGTATATAGCAATACAATCTTACCTCAAAACAAGAAAAATCCCAAATAAACAACCTAACCTTACACCTAAAGCAATTAGTGAAAGAAGAATAAAAAAACCCCAATGTTAGCAGGAGGAAAGAAATCATAAAGGTCAGATCAGAAATAACTGAAGGAAATGATGGCAAAAATCAATAAAACTAAAATCTGGTTCTTTGAGAAGATAAAATTGATAAACTATTAGCCAGACTCATCAAGAAAAAATGGGAGATGACTCAAATCAACAGAATTAGAAATGAAAAAGGAGAAGTAACAACTGACACTGCAGAAATACAAAGAATCATGAGAGATTACTACAAGTAACTCTATGCCAATAAAATGGACAATCTGGAAGAAATGGACAAATTCTCAGAAAAGCACAACCTTCTGAGACTGAACCAGGAAGATATAGAAAATATAAACAGAACAACCACAAGCACTGAAACTGAAACCGTGATTAAAACCTTCCAACAAACAAAAGCCCAGGACCAGATGGCTTCACAGGCGAATTCTATCGAACATTTAGAGAAGACATAACACCTATCCTTCTCAAACTCTTCCAAAACATAGCAGAGGGAAGAACACTTCCAAACTCATTCTAGGAGGCCACCACCAACCTGATACCAAAACCAAAGTTGTCATAAAAAAAGAAAACTACAGGGCAATATCTCTCATGAACATATATGCAAAAATCTTCAACAAAATACTAGCAAACAGAATCCAACAGCACATTAAAAGGATCATACATCATGATCAAGTGGGTTTTATCCCATGAACGCAAGGATTCTTCAATATATGCAAATCAATCAATGTGATACACCATATTAACAAACTGAAGGATAAAAACCATATGATCCTCTCAATAGATGCAGAAAAAGCTTTTGACAAAATTCAACACCCATTTATGATTAAATTCTCTCCAGAAAGTAGGCATAGAGTGAACCTACCTCAACATAATAAAGGCCATATATGACAAACCCATAGCCAACATCGCTCTCTATGGTGAAACACTGAAACCATTTCCTCTAAGATCAGGAAGAAGACAAGGTTGCCCACTCTCACCACTATTATTCAACATAGTTTTGGAAGTTTTAGCCACAGTAATCAGAGAAGAAAAAGAAATAAAAGGAATCCAAATTGGAAAAGAAGTAAAACTGTCACTGTTTGCAGGTGACATGATACTATACATAGAGAATCCTAATGATACTACCAGAAAAGTACTAGAGCTAATCAATGAATCTGGTAGAGCAGCAGGATACAAAATTAGTAGACAGAAATCTCTTGCATTCCTATACACTAATGATGAAAAATCTGAACGAGAAATTAAGGACACAGTCCCATTTACCCATGCAACAAAAAGGATAAAAAGTATAGGAATAAACCTACCTAAGGTGACAAAAGACCTGTATGCAGAACACTATAAGACACTGATGAAAAAAATTAAAGATGATACAAACAGATGGAGAGGTATACCATGTTCCTGGATTAGAAGAATCAACATTGTGAAAATGACTATACTACCCAAAGCAATCTACAGATTCAGTGCAATCCCTATCAAACTACCAATGGCATTTTTCACAGACCTAGAACAAAAAATTTCACAATTTGTATGGAAACACAAAAGACCCCAAGTAGCCAAAGCAATCTTGAGAAAGAAAAACGGAGCTGGAGGAATCAGGCTCTCTGACTTAAGACTATACTACAAAGCTACAGTAATCAAGACAGTAGGGTACTGGCACAAGAACAGAAATATAGATCAATGGAACAGGATAGAAAGCCCAGAGATAAACCCATGCACATATGGTCACCTTACCTTTGATAAAGGAGGCAAGAGTATACAATGGAGAAAAGACAGCCTCTTCAATAAGTGGTGCTGGGAAAAATGGTCAACTACATGTAAAAGAATGAAATTAGAACACTACCTAATACCATGCATAAAACTAAACTCAGAATTGATTAAAGACCTAAATCTAAGGCCAGACACTATAAATCTCTTAGAGGAAAACATAGGCAGAATATGCTATGACATAAATCACAGCAAGATCCTTTTTGACCCATCTCCTAGAGAAATAGAAATAAAAATAAACAAATGGCACCTAATGAAACTTAAAAGCTTTTTGCACAGCAAAGGAAACCATAAACAAGATGAAAAGACAACCCTCAGAATGGGAGAAAACTTTTGCTAATGAAGCAACTGACAAAGGATTAATCTCCAAAATATACAAGCAGCTCGTGCAGCTCAATATCAAAAAACAAATAACCCAACCCAAAAATGGGCAGAGGACCTAAATAGACATTTCTCCAAAGATATACAGATTGCCAACAAACATATGAAAAGATGCTCAACATCACTAATTATCAGAGAAATGCAAGTTAAAACTACAATGAGGTATCACGTCATACCAGTCAGAATGGCCATCATCAAAAATCTACAAACAATAAATGCTGGAGAGGGTGTGGAGAAAAGGGAACCCTCTTGCACTGCTGGTGGGAATGTAAATTGATACAGCCACTATGGAGAACTGTATGGAGGTTCCTAAAAAACTAAAAGTAGAACTACCATATGACCTAGCAATCCCCCTACTGGGCATATATGTTGAGAAAACCATAATTCAAAAAGAGTCATGTATCACAGTGTTCACTGCAGTACTAGTTACAATAGCCAGGACATGGAAGCAACGTAAATGTCCGTCGAAGATGAATGTATCAAGAAGATGTGGCACATATATGCAATGGAATATTACCCAGCCATAAAAAGAAATGAAACTGAACTATTTGTAGTGAGTTTGATGGACCTAGAGTCTGTCATACAGAGTGAAGTAAGGCAGAAAGAGAAAAACAAACACTGTATGCTAACATATATATATGGAATCTAAAAAAAAAAAAAAGGTTCTGATGAACCTATGGACAGGACAGGAATAAAGACACAGATGTAGAGAATGGACTTGAGGACACAGGGATGGGGAGGGTAAGCTGGGACAAAGTGAGAGAGTAACACTGACATATATACACTACCAAATGTAAAATAGATAGCTAGTGGGAAGCAGCGGCATAGCACAGGGAGATCAGCTGGGTGCTCTGTGACCACCTAGAGGGGTGGGATAGGGAGGGTGAAAGGGAGACACAAGAGGGAGGGGATATGGGGATATATGTATATGTATAGCTGATTCACTTTGTTATACAGCAGAAACTAACACACCATTGTAAAGCAATTATACTCCAATAAAGATGTTAAAAAAAAAACCTAAAAAATATCATCTTATATTTCATTGCTTGAATGTATAATTCCTGCTCATTTATAAACAGTTTTTTTTTCCAGCAGGGAATGCCACATGGTGATTAGCTTAGGCCTGAGCTCCTACATTTTTCTTTGGCAACTAGAGAAGGAATGGCCATGACTGATTTGATGTCACCAAGAGCCCAAACCTGGAGCAGAGAAGCTCCACAAAGGAAGCGCTAGGATGCTTGCTGGAGAAACAAACAGTGCTCACACAGTATTGCTGTCTACTCTAAAAGAAATGCTGTCAAGCATTTGCTGGGCTGGTTAGTTTTTTGACGTGTGCCTTCCATTTTATATTTTGTTTTCCACTGGCGTCTTGCAAGGATTTTTTAGTAGCAACAAAACTAACAAAAAGCAGAAAGTGGCACTGGCCTATTCTGCCTTTCAAGGGAAGACAACCTGGCAGGGACATTTGCTTGTGAAGGTGAATAAATGAAGCATGGTGCTTCAGAATCTGAGAGGAAATTCCAGATTCAGATCTTCTTAAGGAATGAGAGACCTCAGAATCTGTCAGATTCTCTGAGGGGTTGGGAAAGAGCCCTGGGGACTTTTGGGCCCTTGTTGCCCTTGGCTAAGATCAGGAGGATCCTGGTGTTTGAAGAGCTGGGGAGGGAGGTTATGTGGCACTGACTGACTCAGCAAAAGGACTTCTAAAGACATGTTCTCAGCTTTATCCTCTCAGAGTACAGGTTACACAGCACTTTAAAAACTTCTGCCTCTGTGGCCCAATGAGATTGGGAAATACATTTTCTGTTCCAGATATTTATTTAAAAGTTTCACTTTCACTTAATAAATCCATAGCCATGGCATACATGAAAGGTTTCCCCAAATGGTAATTTATGCTTATTGAAGAATTACTTTTCAAAGTGCATGGGCCACCTGTCACTGAGGGCAATTGCGGCCACTCAGTTTTTAGACTTATTGGCTGTTATAGATTTGGGAGTTGATACATTTTTGAAATGTTTATGCTTTCTTTTTCTTGTTAATTATCGATCTAAAACTTTATGGATTCTGAGAGATTTGTGAACAAGGCTTTCATTAATCCCCAAGGCCGCTGAGGAGTCCAGGCAATAGAATTCCCAGGTCACAGATATGCAGGAAACTTGGGAACCAACAGGCTAATTCCCAGGGTCACACAGTGGGTCAGTGCTGGCAAAACTCACAGAGTTTATAACAGGGATACCAGCCATCCTGCTGCTCACCAAAGACGACCCTTTAGCTGCACCTAGAGCGCATGGTCAAGGGTGGCCCAGAAGCAATGGGATGTAGACACATCCCTTCCCAACCCTCGTGGGACCTCCTCTACAACCGGGACGCCTATCCTGTGCCGTGTGCCTACCCCTGCCTGAGTGTACACCACCTTCCAGTGGATTTGTCCCCTTAGCCTAAAGCGTGCATGGAAGACTTCCAGACGCTAAATCCCTCCTCCTATCTAACACTCTCTCCCTTCTCTTCCCTCCTATCTCCTACCTTCCCACCATCTAAGGCAACGGAAGGTCTTAAAAATAGAAACATTGGCTAGAGTCTCTCAGAACACGATGCTCCCCAGAGCATCAGAGTGTGGGGAGTCCCAGGTGACGGGCTTTCTTGATTCTCCTCATTGGTGTGAGCCAGTGGGGGGACTTAGACCAGCCACAAGCCCTGCCACAGACGGGGCAGGTACAGGAGCCACAGAGCCCACGCAAGGATGCCACCTGCTCAGGCCCACAGAAGGAAGAAGGGAGGAGGGTGGCGCTTGGTTTTCCTACTGTGTGTCCTTAAGGGACCTGAGGAGAACCTCCAGGGCCTCGCTCGCTCCAAGTGATTTCCTCAGAGGATATCTGCTAAAGAGAAAACTCAGAACCGTTTTCCGTTCTGTATAGAAGCCTGCCTTCACCTGTCCAGCCTTCCAGAAGTATTTTAGTATTGGTAAGTCTGAGCCTCCCTGGCACTTCCTTACCTCTTACTTCCTTGGAAGTTCTGGCTTTGAAGTAAACACAATGCAGTTTGATGGGGATAATGCAAAAGCAGATCCTGGAGACCTTAAATGCTAAGGTGAAGGTAGACGTTACCCAGCGGGCTGTAGAGAGCCCTTTTCCAAGGTGTCCGCTTCCCCCTTTGGGAGCTAGAGAAGACCCAGCCTCCTTCCTTCTTGGGCCAGAGACACCACGAGTCCTACTCCGTTCCAAGCCTGCATGAGAACGGGCGGGCTCTCACAGCTAGACCGCCGACCCTGTCGCTGCTGGACACAGGATGTCCGTGCTGGGGAGGCCCTGAGAACCCTCCCTGCCCAAGCCCCTCATATGTCAGAAACGAGGACATGACACGGAGGCCCTCTGGGTAGATATAAAGGCACCAATCCTTCCATCACATGCTCCTGATTACAAATTCAGCCATGAGGGGGCCCGGATGGGGTGCCTGCCTCCAGGAGGCCTGTGGTTTTACGTGTGTGCGCAAACACATTTTGTTTAAGTAGACCTTCTTCCTGCTCTCCGCCTCCAGCCCCGCCTCCGACACCCCGTTTTTATTCATTGCTAACAGATGCGGCCAGGATACAGCCAGGCAAAGCAGGAGCACACGGGCTCCCTCGCGGGTGAGAAGAGGGAAAACTGATGAGCTGCCACAGAGCAGTGTGTGTAGGGCCTTGGCTTTGAATTTTGATTCCTCCCCACCTCCTCCCCCCACCGCCCAGCCCCCAGCTCACCAGGCTTTCCAACAATTTCTGTTCTGTGTCCTTCACATCTGACGATGGCCAGATGAAAGGAGCCTATGCGAGCAGCTAAGGAGTGGGTGCTCATCCTGACAACCGCATTGAGGCCCAGGATCTGGTCGACAGCCTCCTCCCAAGGTGCCCAGCTGGAAGGCTCGTGCTGAGAGCCCTGGAAGGAGAAGTTCCCTATGGAGCCCACAGCCACCTCCCCTGGCGCTGCAAATGTGCCTGGTCTGCAGCACAAACCACCTCGAGCCAGAGACAGAGAAGGTCAAGGCTGAGAAGGAGGCTGAGAAGGGGGCCAAGAAGGGGCATGGGTGAGACTTGAGTAAGAGCCCATGACCACAGCTCTCTCGAACCTCCTTCTCATCCATTTGAACGTCTTAGCCTGCCGGCAACTTACAGTGTCACATGAAAGATTCCCCTGTAGTCACGAGCTTGCCTAAATGTCCTGCTAGGTAATAACCACTATGACCATCCTCAGGGCATGGGTCCAGGGACGCCTCTCCTTGGAAGCCTACTCTGATACCCACTGCAAGGTGGTCACCGCTGCCTCTGGGCTCCACAGCTGGGCTTGCACGCATGGTACTCTGTGCCTGAGGAACTCGTGAATGCCTCTGCATCCCTCTCAGGGATCCTCTCTCCCGTGCCCCAGCCCAGGGCCCACAGCATAGCCGTTGCTCAATAAATGTGAGTCTGATCAATTACAAGCTAGAAGCATTAACGGGCTTGGTGTCAGAGACCTGAATTGGAACCCTGGCTCTGCTGTTCACACCAGCTGTGTGACCCTGACTGTGTCCCACAGCCACAGGAAAACTTGGCCTCGTCACTGAAAAATGGAATCGCTGGTCTCATTCCTGCCCTCCACACCATCCCTTTTATGGGCTCAAATAAGAAATCAGATGTTAAAGGGCTGTATCAGTTGTACAACACAGCACACAAGTACACTGACATTATAATCGCTGTGCCTTTACTACTTCCATTATTATTACTCCAAGGTTTATTACTATTAATAATGGATACTGGAAGGAGGACCCTTCTGAAGAAGTTCATTTCAATTACCCAATAATTTTTTCTAAAAGGAATTAATTTCATTTATTCTCCTCTTGAGGTCAGTTTCAGCACAGAGTAGAGGAAGGGACAGGAGATCCCTCAGGTGGAAAACTGAAGAGTTTGGGTCAACCCCTCCCACCCATCCACCCCAAATGTACTGACCCACTGGTCCAATCTGTGTGCTCTCATAACCTCAGGAGCTCCTGATCTCTCAAAGTGGGCAGAGACCACCTTCCTGGGACCTAACATGGTACGCACAAAAGTTTAAAAACTGAATGTGGGGCTTCCCTGGTGGTGCAGTGGTTGAGAGCCTGCCTGCTGATCCAGGGGACACGGGTTCGTTCCCCGGTCAAGGAAGATCCCACATGCCACGGAGCAGCTAGGCCCGCGAGCCATGGCCGCTGAGCCTGCGCGTCCGGAGACTGTGCTCCGCAACGGGAGAGGACACAACAGTGAGAGGCCCACGTACCACACACACACACACAAAAAAAGAATCTGCCTGCCAATGCAGGGGACACGGGTTCGAGTCCTGGTCCGGGAAGATCCCAAATGCCATGGAGCAACTAAGCCCATGTGCCACAACTACTGAGCCTGTGCTCTAGAGCCCATGAGCCACGACTGCTGAGCTTACGCGCCACATCTACTGATGCCCGCGCGCCTAGAGCCCATGCTCCGCAACAAGAGAAGCTACCGCAATGAGAAGCCCGCACACAGCAACGAAGAGCAGCCCCCGCTCGCCGCAACTAGAGAAAAGCCCACGAGCAGCAACAAAGACCCAACACAGCCAAAAATAATAAATAAAAAAATATAAATTTATAGAAAAAAATGTAAACCTAAATTAAAAAAAAAAAACTGAATGTGCCATGAAAAGACATGGGGGAAACATGAACGCATATTATCACCAAGTGAAGGAAGCCAGCCTGAAAAGGCGACATACTCTATGAGCCCAACATTATGACATTCTGGAAAAGGCAGAACTATGGAGACAGTAAAAAGATCAGCAGCTGCCAGGGCTTAAGGGGGAGGGATGAATGGCCAGAGCCCAGGGGATTTTTAGAGCAGTGGAAAGACTGTGTATGATATAATGATAGAGACATGTCATTACATATATGTCCAGATCCATAGACTGTACACCACCACGAGTGAACGGTAATGCAGACTGTGAACTTTGGGTGATTATGATGTGTCAACATAGGTTTATCCACTGTACAAATGGACCACTCTGGTGTGGGATGTTGACAATGAGAGAGGCTGTGCCTGTGTGGGGACAAGGGATTTAAGGGGAAATTCTGTACATTTCAATTTTGCTGTGAACCTAAAACTGCTCTAAAAGAATCTTTTTGAAAAAGGGAATGTGTGCGTCATAAAAGAAACTGCTATTTGCTTCTTTGGGAATCCTGAAAGCTGACCTAGCTGTTTGGCTTTTCATAAGATTTGGGGCCAGTTTCAGGGCTTCCTGAGGGAGAGCAAAGTGGGACAGGAAATTAACAAGGACGTTAAGGACCAGAGGAGGACACACTAGGAGGGAATGGACATGAGAAATACAGCCCAGGGCATGCCCAGATCCCAGCTCAGCCACAGGCCCTCCAGTAATGGAGGACCATGGACTTTCTGTATCTTTGGTTATCACTTCCTGCCCAGTGCTTCATGAACTTTCTTGCCCTCATCACCTTTGGCATGAGCCTTGCCGTTTTGTCTCTCCATGGCTGGAAGCAAGAGCAGCAGATGGACATTAGGGAGGAGGGTGGTCTTGGGCTCTTTCCCTTGTGAGTCTTCCTGTGAGCACTGTTTCTGCATTTATGATGTGCTTCCTGGCCCTGCCTGGCTACGTTTTCCTCAAGCCACTCTGGGGACACCACTGTTGGGCGGGCGGGGGGCGACAGGGGAGACCTACTACAGAAAACCCTGCGGAGGCCGTGGGAACAGGCACAGGTGCTCAGAAAGTGCCGCTCTGGGGTCAAGGGGAGAAAGAACATTCTGCTTCTGCCCCCGGGGATGAAACTCCCCCAGAAGTCCCAACCCACTGTGCTGCCTTTCAAGCGGGTCTAGTGGCAGAATTTAGACGTTTTGGTTACTAGCTGTGGGCCATGACGCTTCAAGGACACAGATGTGAGTAGTAATTCTCAGGTCGTGAGAACTGGGGACACTTGTCCTTCAACATGCAGTTGCTGAGCTGCCCCTGCCATGGTCCCTAGCCACCCTCTCACCAGCCCCACAGCAGGGTGCATGGCCTATTCCCACTCCAGGTTGACCTCTGCCCCTGTGTTTATTACACGATATTGAAATGATGTGCCTACTTCTCTGGCTTCCTCAACAAACCATACACTGTTAGAGGCCAGGGATGCTGCCTGTACAACCAGTTTTGGTGACCCAACCTGCCTTTGTGACCCACGGACTTGGCAAACTATCTGGCAATTAGCAGGTGCTCAGTATATGTTTCTGGAATGAATGAAGGGATAGCCAAACTTCAAGGATCCAGGAGGTCACAACAGAAGTGGAGAGGGGCCACTGGATTTCCAGAATCCAAGAGGTTTCAAGCCAAGAAAATAAACAGTAATGACAAAATAAATTCATAGTTAGATATCGATAGATAGATGATAGATAGTAGATAGATAATAACACTGCATGACATATATGAGTCAATAAATATGTGTTAAGCATTTTTCAGACATTATCTCATTTAATTCCCCTATGACCATATGAAGTCCACAGTATAACCCAGCTGCTTCAATGCAGGAATGTGGTCCTGAGAAGGAAATCTTCATCGAAGATGCTCTCTACAGATCTCCTGCCCCTGCCTGGAGTGATTCCCGGACTGGTGTTTCTGATCACTTGGAGAAACGGGAGGAGGACAAGACACTGCGTTCACTGAGCGCCCACCACATACCAGGCCACAGGCTAGGTACGCTACACAAACATTCTTATTTAAGCTCACAGGAATCCACAGGGAATGGTATAATCATCTATAACAATTTAACAAATGAAGAAACCAGGACTTAGAAAGGGGATGAGAAAAGGTAGAAATGAGCCCAGGCTCCGGGGGGGGGTCCACAGAACCTGGTTTATAATTGACATTCAATGACTATGTATTGAATTAAATGGAATTCAGTTGAATACCGTCTATCCACAAAGGCAAATTTTATTTTAGGGTGCCTCCTTTCAGCAGACCGGGCAGACTGCCACCCTCACTCCCTCCTTAAAAGGCTGCAGTGAGGCCCCTGGAGCCATTTGGAAGAGTGAGAGCAAGGAGTGGCACCTCCCACATTCACAAAAGTGTGCGACGGATCTGAGCTGAGGCTGTGGCTTGTGGGCCACAGAATCTCATCAGCCTCGTAAAGGGAGGTGTAGTTACGCAGAAGCCTTGCCAGTTGGACGGCACGGGGCTCCTTCTCCCAGAATACCTTAGGAAGGCAGCTCTGGTGGTAGCAAGGGTGGCTGTGAGCCAAGTTGGAGCTGTGTGCAGCCCTCCTAGAACACAATTACAATGCTATTTATTATATTTGACATAGAAGCCTATGGCGCTTGGATGCCTGGGTCTCCAGCAGCGATCCAGAGAGGAACAGGGTAATCATTTTAAATAACTGCAAATAATTTGCTTTAAAAAATGTGTGTATTGGTTGTCTCTTACCTAGAAACATCTCTCGGTGAGGGAATGTTAATTTCACTTCTGCAGCTCGCTTGAAAACTAGTACTTACAACATATTCAGCTGGTGGCACCAAAAGTCTATGTAGTTTAATATCACCAGATTTAATATTTTAATTGGAATGTGAGCTAGACATTCCAGCACACGAATCCTCCTGAGAACTTCACCATCCCCTTGTTCACACAAGTCATCCAGTCATGGAGTTGGTTGATGGTCAACAAGAAGGTCAGCTGGAGGCCCCACCCTTTGGACTGCTTTTTTCTTTTCTCTTGAATATGTCAAAATATTAGAAATGTCAGTTACTCCCAGCCTCGTGGCTCAGACGGGCTCAATAATCAGTTACTTCCCCAGCTGCGCAACAAAGGCTGGGGGAGGGGGATGCAGGGAAAAAGGAGAGCTGAAGAATTTGAAAGCAATTACAGTCAAAACAGGTCATCTCTTTTGTTTCTGCAACTCTAGTGCAAAAAGTCCTTCCCTGCTACTGTTCCTCGGGCGCCAGAGTCTGTTTCCCCCTTAGAAAGCAAGCAACAGCTTGCAGCAAGCTTTTGTTGACATGAATTCCATGTTGCCTGGTGCTTTTGTTTGTTTCACACATAATTCACATTTTTCTATCTTACATGCATTTTTCATAGTCTGTACTAAAGCAATGTCCTGACTTCCATCCGGGACTCCCCGTCTGGGGTCAAAGTCCCTGCATATAACTGGGTTAAGGGTGTTGATAGAACACTCTGCGGGATGGAGCTGACATATTAGGAAGTAAATTCCTACAATACAGAGATTAAAAATCACTTTGGATCAGATCCTAAACCAAGCAGAAAATGAGCAATGGCTCAGGTACCACAGTCTTAAGGACAAAGAGTCAAATTTACTTCTATTCTTTTCTGAAGGAGTTTTCACAAAAATTCACGTGGGGAACAGGAGAAAAGGGTCAGCTTTGAAAGAGTCTCATGTGGGGCCCCAAAGGGAGAAGAAAGGGGGGACAGAGAGAAGTAGGGGACGCACTGGGTACCATCGGTACGACCAATGGCATTCATAAGCTCTGTGACTTGTCACAACTCCTTAAACCTTCAAGGAAATGTCCTGAAAGTGAAGATCACTTTTCTATCTCCCAGCTCCAGGACATGAGTATGGAGCTTCTAAACATGACTTTTCTACTTATGGCAAATTCCATGGTAAGCACTGACTTATGGAACTTTAAAAGACCAAGACTAGAAGAGTCCTCAGAAGCTACCGTTCCAACTTCCTACATAATGCGGGACACTGCTCTGCGGTATCTCCAACAACCTAGGCACCGATTAATAGGGTGCCCACTGTTTGACAAGGTTACCCATTTCCTTATTCAAAGCTCCTCTGTGACCAAGCTCCTCCTTCCACTGAGATGAAGCACAAGGCCCTCGGTCTTCCACTGACACGTGTCAATTCTGCCTCAGAGTCATAAAGAACAATTCCCTTCCTTTACCCATGGCTGGACTACATGATGGTTCTATCAGCGTGGGTTTTGCACTCACCTGAGGCAGTTCTACCTCCACCACTTACTTAACTTTGGGTAAGTTACATAAATTCTCCAGCCCTCAATTCATCTGAAATATGAGCACGGTAGCAGGTTCTCTCCCAAAAGTCAGTTTGCCTTTAGGAGGTACAGTGGTGGTGGGGTCACACGGCAGAGAAGGAGTGCTGAGCCATGCGTCAGAAGACTCAGTGCTTTGTCCTGGCTTTGCCATCGCGAGTGTGAATCATATAAGTCACTAAACCTCCCTGCAGCTCACTCCTCCCTCTGGTAAACGTCACAGCACATGCCCTGCCTATTAGCATCCAGGTGCTGTTGTAGAGATCAAATGCCAACACGTGACTTTCACATCTGTGCAGCTGTAGGTCTATGGCGCAGTCCCAGTGCAGGCCTAGGCAAACACTCGGTGCTCAGTAAAAGCCTGTGGACTAAACTGCGTCTGTGCTTTCTGAGAGGAAGATTAGGAATTGTGGGCTGAGAAGGGAAGCGGCTTATTAGATGAGGTTTACAATTTGGCAGGCTCCCTGGGAGGAGAAAGTCCACAGAAAGCAGAAGGTGTGTGTTTGGGCTACCGCAGAAAGATCTGGGATCTAGGAAGGGCTTTAGGTGTTACCTGCTGCAAAAGAACTGGAAGAGCAGGAGTGATGAAAAAAGCAGACCTCTGGGCTCCAGAAGATGCTCAGTGGTTGTCTCTGTGGTGCCGATGAAAGGGAGCTTCAAGGAGAGGTGAGCAAAGAGGGGCCTGATGTGCAGAGGGGATTGTGAGAGGATACCAGCTGGGCTGACGAGGGCCCAGAGGGTGGGGAGACAGGCATGGTCCCCCCCAGGAGGTTTCTCAGCTGAGCAGCTGTCAATGGAAACTCCGTGCTGCAGTGTTTAGGAAAACAAGCCCCGGGGAGGGGGTTGCCTGAGGGTGGAATGCAGCGCCTGGCAGCCAGCTTTCTCTCTAATTCTCCAAGTCTCACTCCTCTTTCAAGACCAAGTTCAAATTTAACCTTTCCCAGAAAGGCTTCCCTCAACTCTGGAACAATGAGAAACCTACTCCCTTTCTAAAATTTCTATAAGAATTTTGGTCTGTATAAATCATATAGTAATTATGAGTATAAAAATACAACTTCCGGATGATTTATCTATTGCTGTCTTAAAATAAGGTTACTTAACATTTTACAAGTAAAATATATTACGTTCTCCATTCAGCCACCTAGCATCCCCCTGGAACATACATCAAGCATGACACAGAAGGGATTTCTAGCTCATTTCATCCTCGCCTTCGCACTCCGGAGCTTGTTGCCAGCTCCTCCTGTCTTGGTCTTGCTTCCATGTCTGAAACAGTGGCCAGCATTCTTTTTCTGGCCATGACTTCGCCTCTTCTCTTGTTTTCTTTTCCAGTTTCCTCCTTGGTAGTCCCTCTGCCCTGACTCCACCTCATGGAACAACGTGTTTCCACGAAGCTGGCTCAGAAAGGGCCCGGACGCCTGCAGGGAGACCACGGGGTCCCGCGGAGGAAGCTGAGCCCAGCTCGGGGCCTCCTCTTCACCTCGACCCTGCTGATAGCAGAGCTGTCCACAAGCTGGCCACGTAATAAAAGAGGGTAAGACTAATTAGCCTTTAAACAAAGTGGCAAAATGATCAGCGGAAGCAGCAGCGTGTGTGAGAACCGGTATCAGAAATGAACAATGGATGGATTTCCCTCAGTTAGAACAATGGGTCTTGCACACAGAAGGTGCTCAATAAATACCTGTTGAATAAAATCTATAGACCCGAGGCAAAAGGAATAAATATTGAACCCCCCAAATGGAAAAGCGGGTAGGGCGGAACCAAGAAAAGAAGCACTTACTGACAAGGGAAAGGTTGGCATGAGGCAGAGCCCCTGCTCTTAAATATCGGCCTCAGCTCACAGGGCAACACAGAGCGGGTGCTGCTGTCCTCCGACCCCCGTGGGCCTCAGTCGTACAGGACAAAGGTGCTCCTGGCACTGTGCTGCGCATGGCAGGTTAGGAAGGTTACTAACGGGAGGCCAAGAAGGGAGACCGTGGCTGCCCATCACATCCACCGCACCTTTCCACATTCCCTTTGCCTATGTCCAGATACCCCCATGAGAATACGTTCAAAACAACGGACTCCAACCCCACTGACAAGTCGTTCTGCTTGAACTCAGGTATGTGCTGGCTTTGGAAGCCGCCTACGCAATGAGGTGGGGTGAGTCATCTGTTTATCACAATGGGGACTGGGATGGAGAACAGCCCATAAGGACAAGATGACAGGAGCAGTGGTTATAATCTCCACCCTCAAAAACTACAGCCCTAGGGCTTCCCTGGTGGCGCAGTGGTTGAGAGTCCGCCTGCCGATGCAGGGGACGCGGGTTCGTGCCCCGGTCCGGGAAGATCCCACATGCCGCGGAACGGCTGGGCCCGTGAGCCATGGCCGCTGAGCCTGTGTGTCCGGAGCCTGTGCTCCGCAACAGGTGAGGCCACAGCAGTGAGAGGCCCGCGTACCGCAAAAACAAAACAAAAAAAACCTACAGCCCTAGCAATTATACTCCAATAAAGATGTAAATAAATAAATAAATAAAACTACAGCCCTTCTGAGAAGCGAAGTGCCTCGTTTCCCTGCAGCCATCATTGTGCCTACATCCCCAACCCTAACATGCCTCTTTCAAACCTGTTCTTTTATCATTTGTGTGTATGTAGCACATATATACCTCATATGTAAATGCCAAGTTCATGTTGCTGTTCCTTCATATAACATTTATTAAGTGCCTTCTATGTGCCTGGCACAGTGCTAAATGCTTTCTCATATTCTGTATCATTTAGCACTATCTTTATCTTTATAAAGATAACTATCTTTATCTCCATTTTACCCTGAAGAAACTTAAACACAGAGAAGTTAAGTCGCTTACCCAAGTCACACAGCAAGTAACGAAGTTAGATTAAAATCCATATTTACTGAAGCTAAGACCAGTGTTCCTTTCACTGGACCACACTTGCCTTTAAAAGGTGTATAATAATGCTTATGAATTCAAAATTATGAATAATACTTATGAACTATAAATCCCATGGGAGGGAAGACCTCTATGGTTTTATGTATTACATTTAATTTATTAATATATGTGTAATGACTTTAGTGTTTAGAGTATATATGGAACTGTGTTGTTGTTTCCGTTTTGTACTTTGCCAGTTACTCATTTGTCCTAGCAGCATCTCTGACGTTGCTTCTTCTTAGACATCTAGAGTCAGGTGCTTTCCATGAGTTGTAACCCCTCCTCCCACGGCAGGTATGGACCCTACCATTTCCTCCTCCCAGGTGCAGCCCACAGGACAGGTTTGCAGCCTCAGTAGTGGTGAGCCACACATATTTGGGGTGCAGTGGGATGTCTTTAAGTTCTAAATAACACAAATTTGGGACATAGTCAAAATGGAGCCTACAGTCATAAGCAACCATCATCATCTTGGGACAGAGTGGAGTTTCTGGGGAGTTAAGAGTGAAGATGATGCAGGTGGAATGTCTGGATCTCCACTTCAATCAGTTTTGACATAAATCTGAGAAGAAGTGGCTATTCCCTGGACCAGTCATCTCGCCTACAATCTAGTGGGTTTTGGACATGTGCAATTTGGGCTGAAAAATCCAGTGTCCAATAAAAACAAAAGCTTAAAATGGGAGACACTGACATAAAGTAGTGTGAAAACATGCTCTGTTCCAATAAAGACAGCTGAAAGAATTCCCCCTTTTGTAACACTGAGGAAAAGTGATGACATATTTGGTCTCACGCTGAATTCATGGAAACAGAGACTTTTTTTTGCAGAGGGTGAAAACATATTATTTGGTGTCCTTTTCCCACAATAAATTCTAGCATTTCACAACAGGTGAACTTTGGAAATCGGAGAAAGAAGCCGGAAGGGGCAGCCTTTCTAAGAACAGGGCTTTGGGTCCCCTCTCGATGTTCACACCCGAAATTTCTGGAGGCCAGTTTTTTCTTCTACATCGCTTCTGCCTGTTGTGAATTAAGTTTGAAATACCTTCTCCTGACATGTGGCATTTCACCTTGGTGCTCTTTCTTCACGGAAAATCTTGCCCATCTGTTTTGAGGCAACTTGGCATCAGAATCTGATTCCTCTTGGAGACTTTAGGATAGGACTGGTCATCAAAGCACATTAATCTCAACTAAACCTGCAGCTGGACACATGCATCAAAAGCCCCACTGCCTGGTGTGCAAGTGTTCTCACCCCGCACACTGCAATCCTACAACTTACTCCACCCCACGGGGCTCCCCCTTTCCTGCACACCCCAAGCTCCCCATCCTGCTGCTGGGATAAGATCCCTAGGCTTGTTTGCATATTTCAGCCTGCTCAGGCTTCTGTTTAGCTTTTGTTTTTCTTGGCATTTCAAAGCATTATGTCCATTTTTATTATACCCTTGACAGACCACAATGAAACAAACACTTATAATTTATAGAAAAAATTCAGAATATATTTTCCATGGAGCCTAGAAGTTTCGTCACCTGGTAAAATACTGCAGGCAGGACAGTGGGCTTCTACTGCACTTCTGTGAACTTCAGAACTGCCTCTGATATTTGAATCTCTCTCTCTCCCCCCCACACACACCTAATTAAATTCTGGTATAGATGTCTATTAACTTTCATAATGCTGCCACAGCCTAGCTGAACTTTTTAGCATGGAAAAACAGCTGTTATTTTTAAACTATGAAAGACGCAGAGTCCCAATTATTTCAACTCTGCCTATATGAGATAGAGCTTAAGCTGGCTGCTCTCAGCTCTTTCTTTACCGATCAACAATTTTTCCCTAAAGACTAAAGGCTACAAGGAAGGCCTGGGCTCCACTAGTCATGTACTTTCTCATCCAAACATCTTACCTCTTGACAAGTTACCATCTGAGTGTTGAGGCTGCTCCTATTGTCTACTTGTCAAATAGCCAGAAGTGGGTACCATCATAGCAACTATGAGGTGATCGTTCCTGGGCTTAAAGCTATGAGTCCCCAAGAGGAGTGTAAGACAAGACCCCTGCTCTTAAGAGAATTAATCTAGTTGAGAAGGAAAATCTTAATATACCTTGAGCAATCAGTACATAGTCTGTGTTCCGCTGATATATTCATAAGTTTAGTTAACATTTTCCAAATTTCTTTAATTATGGAATATATAATAAAAACTTATGGAGGATAGAGAGTTATGACCCAGTGGGGCCCCACTGGGATTTCAGGGATGCCAGTATTGTGCTCTTTTGTAATCTAGGTGGGCACCACATGGGTATTTGCTCTCTAACAATTGGTTACAATGTACATGTAATTAACTGTTCCCAAATCCTCAAAATTATCTACCACAGCTGGAGAGCTGAGATCTAACTAAATTTATGACTGAGAGGAGAACTGAGTGACCTGAATCTTGTCACTCCTCAGATAGTGTCCAACAGGGCTGGGGAGACTCTTCTTAGAGTAGCCACAGGACCATAGCTCCTCAAATGCTGGGGTCAGAGGCTCCACCCCACCATGTCAGACTTTCCCAAAATGCTATTTCTTTCATACTACATCCTGCTAAAGAGCTCTCTCTTGCCCACGATATTGATTCTAACTTTTCTAAAAGGCATCTTTAAGATGTGGCTTCACATCTGTGATGGTTAATTTTCTGTGTCAACTTAAGAGTGTTTTTAGATGAGATTACCATTTAAATCAGTGAACTCTGAATCAGCAGACTGTCCTCCATCATGTGGGTGGGCCTCATCCAATCAGTTGAAGACCTGAATAGAACAAACAGACTAGCCTTCCCAACAGGAGGAAATTCTCTAGCAGACAGTCTTCAGACTTCATCTGAACCATCCGTTCTCTTGGGTCTCTATCCGCCAGCCTTTGGAGTGGAACTGCGTCACTGACTCTCCTGAGGCTCCAGCCTACTGGCCCACTGAAGAGTTTGGACTCACCAGCTCCCATAATCATGTGAATAGTCAAGAGAGACAGATAGATAGGTAGGTAGGTAGGTAGGTAGATAGACAGACAGATAGACAGATAGATAAATGATATAGATATATAAATAGGTTCTGTTTCTCTGGAGAACCCTAACTAATACAACATCTATTGCTGCATAACAAGTTACACCAAACCTCAGAGGCTTAAGAAACAATACACATTTAACCTCTCACAGTTTCTATGGGTCAGAAATCTGGGCACAGTTTATCTGGGTCTTCTGCTTCAGAGTCTCTCATAGGCTTAAATCAAGGCATCTGCTGAGGCTGCAGTCTCATCTGAAGGCCTGCATGGGGAAGGATCTGCTTCCAAGTTCATTTATATGCTTGTCTGTAGAATGTGGCAGGGGGTGGGGTGGGGAGGGTTTGTGCCCTGTGGTGATGAAAGACTCAGTTATTCACTGGCTATTGGATAGAGACAGCCCTCATTTCCTAGCCATATAGTCCTTTCTATAGGGCAGGCCGTGACATGGCAGCTTGCTTCATCAGAACAAGAAAAGCCAGGGAAAGAGGGCTAGCAAAAAGGAAGTCACACTCTCTTACAGCCTAATCATGAATGTGATATCCCATCACTTTCGCCATATTCTATTGTCTAAAAGCAAGTCACCAGGTTCAGCCCAGCCTCAAGGGCAGGGGACTGCACAAAGGCACTAATACCAGAAGCTGGGGACCACTGGGAGCCACGGAGAAGCTGCCTACCCCACCCATCCAACCTGCCTTCTCTGTTTTTCCAACATGAACACTCAGTGCAGCCCTGAGATCTCTTAACTGGCACCCAGCATAACTTGTACCTCTGCCAGACTGTTTGTCCTACCTACAGGGATCTTCCTTGTTTCTGCTTCCTGTCAAATTCTACCCACAACTCTGGATGTGTGTTTCAAAAGCCGTCAGTTATCGTATACATGTAAACACTTTAACTTGGAGTGGGGGGTAGAATTTATATCTAGAGTTGTGCTATTTAACCTCAGGAGATGTACAGGTTCAGTCTGAACAAGCCATCATTGTGTGTGATAGAAGAAATGAACCTAATTTTATTAGAGAATTACTACTCAGAACTTGGGCAGTTTGCTTGGGAAGCATCCCGGTCTATCTGGAAATAGAGAAATGGCCATCCTTATCAAGTTTCCATTGCTAAAAACCATAATGGTAGAAACACAAGTCTAATTTAATTTGAAGGGAAACAGTTTCAACCCTCAAGAGAATGACTGGTTTTAGATCCTCGGTTCTGTTTCAGGGAGGCATTTTTTGTTTTCTTATTGCCTTCCTTCTACTCCATGGAGGTCTGTTCCATTTCAAAGAGAATAGTATTTAAGGTTGGTTTTCTGTCTGGTGAAGGATTTGCATGCCACCTCATCACAAAGGTATTTATCTTTCTGAGTAAAAAATAAAATGATACCAACGTACAGTTGCCAAACAAAGCTTAAAAATCCAAATGAAGGGTCAGATATATATGATTGCTATAAAATCAACAGGTTTCTCTCAATCCAATAGAGAGACAGAGAGAGAGAGAGAGAGAGAGAGAGCGAGCGAGAGAGCGCGAGCGAGAGAAGAATATACAGAGAGAGGTAAATTTTTACCTTCCCAATCAAGGGTTTTTAAAATTAGTCCAGGGATTAAACAGTTTATTATGGGAAAGTTAATTTTATTACTGTTATACATAACATCCTCCTTCCCTTTGTTTTCTCAGGTGTATCTATTGGTCTACTGTTACTTCATTTTTCCAGACCAACAGTGGTTACAAAAAATAGCATTAGCAATCACTTTGAATAAAAAGCGTGAACACCAGATTCCAAATGAAAATGAGAATGAAATGGCACACGTGTGGGTACACACTCAGAATTTTTCAACATGAAGGTATAAAGGTATGTATGGAGGAGTGAGAAGGATTCATGAATGCTGACAGAATTAAGAAAGCTGCCGAGGCGGTTTCTTTGGCTTCAGCAAAGTCTAAGACGAATTTTTTTGGCAAGAATTACATCTTTAGGGACGCTAAGAAAACAGTAAGATCGCTACAGAAAGAATTAACTCTTCCAGCGCTTTGGAAGCTCCTCTGAGTGGTGGACTAATACGGCACATCACAGGATTAGGAATGGGGGGAGACGGCAGAGGTGAGGAATCCAGCTCCTCCAGTCGATGTGGAGAAAGGCACAGTCATCAGTGTAAATAAGGCCCCATGATGACCGTTTGCAGCAGTGACAATAGTGACAATTGTTCTTTATTCTCTCTCTCTCTCAAATGGAGGTCTGTGGCATTTCCTACTCAACCCAGTGGTGGAAAGGGGTGTGTGCAAAAAACAACGTTTTTAAAAAATACTAAACCAACCAGCCAGCAATCAACTGTCTTATACTGAGTACTTACTAGGAGCCTGGCGTAGCATCAAGCACTTTACAATTTCATTTAAGACTCACAAAAATATAATGAAAAGTGTTACTACTATGTCATTTTACAGACGGGAAACTCAAGTTTGGCCAAGTAAATGGTTTAATCAAGGATTCCCAGCTGGTGACTTCAGTGCCAAGGTAAGAGCCATGTCCCCTGAGGGTCAACTCCTCCTACCCGCAGTCCAGATAAGACCAGAGCCAGGTCACTAAGCCTCGATGTTACGCCACTGAACTAGAGATGCATGCAGTCTTTGATATTTTAACAAATTAAATACGGGACCCACTGGGGCCAGATCTTTCAGATAATATTTCACTGCTTTACTTCAACTCATCTGCAGGTAAGATGTGTCTGGAAAGCAGATTCACACTGAAGGCTATGTAAAGCCATAAACGAGGAGCTGTTTCCCACCCTGCCACTAGCGTAAACCCTCTCCAGGCCAGAGGTTCCTGAATCCCACCACAGGGAGCACTGCCCCTCTTGATGAAGTCTTCATCAGTCAGCGGCAATGTAAGAACCAGTACAAAAAATCAGGCACATAGAATAGCAGCATAAGATGGCCGTTCCTTTAGTCTGAGATTTTTATTCTTCCTATACTTTTTGGTGGTAAACCATGCTATTTATATATACAGAATAATGAGGATAGCATTTGGTTTTAAACGTTCTTACTTATTACAAGCAAAAATTGCCAATTTTTGGATATTTATGCGTACTTTCCAAACTATTTAATATTACTTTTTTAACTGGTTCATGAAATCCAAAAGTCTTAGCATCACTGATTCATGGAGCACATAGTGTTCTAACTAACAAGAGTTAAGCACTATAGCAGATTGCAAAAATGGCTAAAATTCTCCATTCATCTCTGCATCCATGTCACTTTGACTTTGCACTGTGATTTTGCAACTCCTCCCACAGAGGGACAGAGGCTATTGCCCCTCCCCCATGAATCTGCTTGGCCTTATGACTTGGCAACACAATGCCATGGAAATGATGGTGTGCCAGTTCCAAGTCTAAGCCTCAAGGGATTTGATCACTTCTACTCAGTCTCCTGGAACCTGCAACCACCATACGAACAATCCCAGGCTAGCCTGTAGGGAAAGAGGAACGATGTACCCCGATGTTCCTAGCACCCCAGCAACCAGCAGCCAGTTAATCCCCGAAAGCAGTCATCCAGCACACATGTAAGGGGGCCCAGCCCAAATCACCAACCCAAAGAGTCTCTGGCTAGATAGATGCCTATTGCTTTAAGCCTCTACGTTTTGGGGTGGTTTGTTACACAGGAAGACCTAACTAATACAGTCACATCTATAGGCATTGGATAGAATTTGGAACAGATATTGGCAAATCTTGTCACTTAAAGCTCTGAAACCAACCTCGGAATAATTCCTTAACATATTCTTTTATCTAAAAGGAAGCTTCGATATCACAGTTTCTGATTTTATTTTAAAGTTGAAGAGGTTACAAAGACATAGCTGTTGTGAGAATACGCAAGCTCATATATCTAATTACTAGAAGAAATAAATCTAGAAACCTAGAATGGTAGAACTATTTCTCTATGTGCCCTGAGTGCACCAAAATTACCTTTGTTTACTATTTCATAGAGATTAAGTGGTGTTTTTATGACACCGTGTGTGGCGCTATCAATTACCTCTGTGGAATAAATGAGACTCTAGGAGATGTTTTTTGATGAACTGATTAAAGGAACAGAAACCCCACTCCTCACATACCAAGCTGCCCCTATTCTAAGTTAGAAATATATTCAATGCTTGTCAATCTACTGGAGTAGGTAGGAGTCCGGAGACCTAAGTCTAGCAGATGTGGGTCCCAGTGCTGTCTGTGCTGGTTACTGGCCCTTGGACAAGTCCCCATCCCATTCTTCTCTGCAGATTCTTCTTCTGTGAGGTAAGGGGGCTGGCCTCAGTGAACTTTATGGTCCTCACCATTCCCACAGCATCTCAAGGCCTTAATCTGGTCACTCATATTCTTGGGAACAAGGTCCCAAAGACAAATGCATGAAAACTCTCTGGAGACTGAAAACCTGGCATCTACTTAAGTAGAGTCGACCCTGCTGATTTTCCAAAATCCAAACAAAAGAAAATTTGGTTTACAGGTGTTATCGTTATGGGTGATTGTAGGGTTTTTTCCCAAAGGTTGCTTTTGTGCACATTAAGATTGTGCTTTTCCATGGTCATTAACCGTACTCTGTGACTTCAGTTAAAGTATATGCAAGGATCCACATGAAAATAAAACCAGGCACATTGCAGCTTCTCTTGTGATATTTATCACTGATGGCGCTCATGTGACTGCAGAGCTCCATAAAACTCTGGAGGGGTTACCTTCCCTTAATGGCGTCCTTCCCTTTCACTCACCAGCCACTTCTTATTGCAAACAGCTGCTTGGAAACGAGAAAACATTTTCTATTTCCAAGGGACATTGCTGGCTCTCAAAGTACTTTGCCCATTTTATTTAACAAATGTTTAAGTTTAATCAAATTTCTAATTCCAAAAAAGAGCCAACCTTGCATTTTGAATCACTAGCTTGTGAGACTTCTACATTTAAAAGAATGTAGAAGGAATCAAATTCAAGAGCCAGAAAAAGAGTGAAGTATGTGGCTCCCATGGCTTCAGCTTACTCCTATGATGTTCTGCCACCCCCTGACCAGCTGGCTTCTGCCCATGCCATGATTCTAAAGGGACCGACCATCTCAGCTTATAATGAAGGCTTCCTTGAGTTCTGATAGAAAGCTCATTCCCAATAACCCAGTGAAACTGCATCAGCACCAAGTAAGGGGGGAAAACAAGCATCATATAAACTTTATTAGGACTTTATTATGAAATAAACTAGGCTTACACTTCTTTTGGAGGGGAAAAGGATGAATACAAAAAAATACCGTATTTTTACTTACTAACGTGCACTTGTAAAATGCATGGCGTGCTGTTTTATAGGCAGTAGCATATAAAATACTTTTTCCAGATGTGGATTCATAATTCTCGAAAGGCTATAATAGTTATCATAAGATTTATGGAGGATAACTTATTAATCACATTTTTTTTCTTTTAGAGATCTGTTTAGTAAGATGAAAGAGAACTTTAAAATGTCATTTTAACCAAATGTAGATGGCCTAATATCAAGTTACTCCTTTTGTTCACATTATTTTTAATGACTTTATTTGTTTTATTGCCTCCACAAGTCAGTGCCAACTTGGTGGTAATGATCTATTTAGGAAATCTCTTAAGATTTTTAAAGTAAAACAGCGTGGAGCTCTTTTAAAAACTAAATGAACTGAACTATGTGAGTTGATTAGTGCTCATTTGAGAGACACAGGAGCTACTAAAGCTTATTTCTGATAAGATTTGGAGGAGACAAATCTTGTGAAAACTGTTGCTCCCTGAACATTCGTGTGGCTTCTTCAACAGAAACTTAGAAGCCCACGTGTGTCTGAAGTGCTACAAGTAACACACTGTTAAATAACACACATTTTGAACATGGATCACTTTAATCTGCCTTAGATCATTAAAAACACAGCTGTGTCAAATCCATATTGTGGACCCAAGTCACATGATGAGTAAAAAAGCCCAAATGACCCTCTTTTTGTCAGTCACTTGATTTGAAGTAAGTTTTGTCTAAAGCGTAACACTGACAAAGTAAAAAAAAGATAACTTTGCAATTCAGGGGGACTCATCAGTCCTAAGATTACTGTCTTCTCACACTCACACACCATCCCCTCTTCTCCAATCCATGGCTTCACGGGCAGAGGAGTTAACACTGTACTATGGGTAGAGATCGTTACTGAATTAAAGGTCAGCACAGAGACTCACCATCCGTCTTCCCTCCAGACTCTTACAACAGTCATCAGAGTTCCCTCATCTCTAACACAAGCATAACAACATTTACTTTGCAAAGTTATCACGAGGATTAAAATAAAGTGGTGCATACAAATCATCTACAGCCTGGTGCACAGCCCGTACTCAGTAAATAGAAGCATTAGAGTTACCATGTGCACAAGCGCGTGAGAAAGTTTTCTTTTACTTTTGAAAGAGCAATACAGTCAAGTAGTATTTACTGACAGATTTGAAAATAAAAGTATGAAAGACAGAAACATACTGAGTAACTACCATGGATAATCCACTATTCTAGGTTTTGTAAGGGACAACTGAGGGAATCTAGGATCCAAAGCATTTATAATCAATGAGGGAGCTCCAAAGCATGTGTTAACAATCCCAGCATCATTTTAAATCAATGGCCATGTGAAAGCACAACACCGGAGCTACACCTGGAGTACAAGTGGCAGTTTCCACGTGAAGGGTGTTGGCAGTGATTCCTGAAAGTCAAGAAAAGGTTGAGAATGGTTGCGTAGGTTATGAAGACTTCATGCAAGTTGGGCTTGAGTGACTATAAGAAAGTGGGGTGGGAGGGTCGGGAGAAGGAAACTCAGGAGCATCTGATATTTAAGTCAACCAGGTAGTTGACGCGACTGAACAGCTTGAACAATGAGGCCATGATGCCAGAAGAAAGGACCTGAGAAATTGAGAACCAGGTTCAGTTTCTGTATAGAGACACAAGGCCTCTCCAAAGCTCTCTGGACGTCTGAGAGAATGCTGTGATTAATACCAGTATTAGTCCCCGAAGGAGAAAATGTTCTACCTGTGATGAAGATCTGTGCTCAACGTGGCCCTGACCATGGCTGTTTTCCATGAGAAAGGAAGAATGCACGAAGTAGCTATCAAGGACACAGCCCTGCAGCCGCACACCTCACAGATCCCTTCACGGCCACAGTCTCTGCACTCCTGGCAATTCTCTCTCGATCTACAGACCCGCTGCCCCAAGGCTATGAGCTCCTTGAGCACAGGAATTATTTTCTCTCTGTTTCCCTAAGGTCATGGACAGAGTCAGCAGTCCAGGGATGTCTGTTGAATGGTCTGTTCTTGGCTGCGAGGCCGGTGGTAATGACAATTGTCAAAATGAAGTGTTTACAAGATTCTCATCTGTGTTGAAACTGCCATAAGAAAAGAGGAAAAGAAAGAGGACAGAAAGGGAGTCCTAAAGGCCACTTGGGATGATGAAGTCTCCCACACTTCCTTCAATAGTCTAAGAGCGCAGCCTGGTTTTTTTTTTCCCCAAAAGATTTTCTTTAATTTCATAAAATATTTTCATGGACACATGAGCTAGCAAATACACATGCATCTGTGTGTATTTTGACAAGATTATCCCCTGTCCCTACCCCCCTACTCCCACAGCAAGGTGGACATAAGACTGGAGAAATGAATACAGAAGATGGAACAAATAGAAAAAAAATGATTAAAAGGATGGAATATAATATTGTGCTTGGTTATTTTCCTATGTCACAACCGAACAAAACATTTTGGTGCAAATAGTTGATGTTTCCTCTTTTCCATTTAAGTCTGGTGGAGAAAAAAATACTTTTTATATAAGAAAATATGTGGGGTTTTGTTTTCTCTAGGGATACTTTTAACCAGTAGCCAACTAGCGATCTACTTAATATCAAACCAGACTCCATCTGGATCCTTTCTCCTCTAAAGGAGGGACCGGACAGGACCAGGTCATGAGGAAGAGGCAAAGGGTCTTGAGCACCCCACCCAGGAGCCCCGTGCCCTGACAGTGAGTGGAGGCCTGATCTCTGCCTGAACCTCAAAGCCCCACAGCAGGAAACAAAGCAGCATCCTTGGACCATGGGGAAATATGCTTACCTACTAGCTCAGCTGTCACCAATCTGGAAAGCAAAGGGGTGTTCTGTCCACATGAGATAACACACCTTGCCTTGCCTGAATGGGGAAGCTCTCCCCAGGTCTACTGTTCTACTCACTAGCCGGTGTTCTGCTCACCTGGAAGGCACTGTCTAAAGTCTGGGGGAGATGCCCTGGAATGAACTCCACATCTCTTCCAAGCCATGGTGACTCTTAACCTTTACTAATGCTTCTTGGCTGGGACCGTGAATACAAACCAGAGGTTGACAGATGTGCACAATAACAGAGAAGCCATGTGGGTAGCAGTAAAGAGAGCCTCACAGAATAAGTCCAAAACACACCACCTTTGTCATCAGTCAGGACCAAGTTCCATAGCCCAGAATACATGCATTGGAGCATTTCAGAGAGAGCAGAGCGAGCAATGATTAGGTAGATCTTCTCTTGGAAGTGGCTTTTCCAGAGTAAAGTAGCCAAGAATGAGAACCACTGGATATATCTCCTTTTGCTAAGTTGGGGCCGGATCAGGGTGGGCCTTGAAGGGCTGCCAGAGGAGTTTATACTAGACGGTAGGTGGTTATTGACTGAAAAGTCAGCATGTAGACTCACTTTCCCTTTTCCAGCCTCCTCCATATCTGTTTCTTCAGGGAAACAAGAGCTCACACATCTATAACAATTTGTCTCAGGCAATATTCTTAGTGCTTTGCTCACAGTAACTCAATTATTGCTCACAACCACCCTATGAGTTACATACTGTCTTTATCCCCACTGTTACAAGTGGAAGCACAAGTGGAAGGTTGACAGACACCCTGGTAGGGAAGATGGAATCTCAAATGGTGTTTAATCTTCTAATGGGCAAATGTTTTTCAGGGCCCAGAGTCTATAAAAAAGTAAAGTCTCCTCTCCTCTCTGTTGAAATCCAGAAGTCGGTAAAGTCTGAGAGAATAAGTGGCATTTAACTCATTAGTCTGCAAATAACACCACTGTATGTTCTCTTCATCGGTTTAGAGAACAGAAGTCAAACCAAAGGTGGGAGCTCAGGGCATAAATTTACCATCTGCGACGAAACGTAATCAGATCCGAAGAGTTTCCACTTTGAAGTCTTCCTGAATCTGTGTGGGTTACAGGTCTGAACACATCACCAGCTTTGACAGGTGGCTTTATTTTTCATTTCAAAGGGGAGAAAGCAAGCCGGGAAACCAAGCGAACACGTGCACAGCGGAGCTTTGAACGCTGCCCCCCGAGCATTCACAGAGGCGCTTTTCTAAGTTCGGGGTCACACGTTCAGAGGAGTGAAAGCAGCTGGGCTCTGGTCCGCCCTGGACTCCGTCCTTCCAGTCACAGCTCTGTGAAAGCTGCCTTTCTCCAGCTTCGGTGTCCACCGTCTTCTCAGCCCCCACACTAGCTGCAAACTGGGCCTGAGCTTCAGCCAGTGCTGCTGAGGTCGGGTGATGACTCCAGGCAAGAAAGGGCTCAACTAGGGGAGCAGCAGTTGCCATGTCATAGTGGAATGACAGCACTTCTAAATGCTGAAACCCAGCTGCCCTTCAGAATTATTCAGCCCCTAGCCTGCTTGGCAATGCTGAACCCGTCTAACGGATACCTTTAACATCCTGAGCAAAGCAGGGCAGAGAGCCGTGAGGTGGCCAACAGCTCACGCAAGGTATGAGGTCATTAACGTGTGATTTGAATCCAAAAGCATCACCTGCTACTTATTCATGAAAATGGCGCAGTTTGTGCCTGGTGTTACCCAGCTCAAACTCAGACAAGTGCAAGCATGTCACAGCCTGCTGGGAGCCTCCTGCATGAGGTCCCAAGGAAGAAGCCCCTGGAAAGGCCAGTGCTGACATTCACCACACCCCACTGCATGAGAGCCACTCGGCCTGGACACCCCTCCAGAAGGCAGTACGCTGGGCGGGGTAAGAACTTTCTTCAGGAGGAAGGAAGGGGGCTGGTGTGTGAGATCAGGTCAGGCGCTTGGCCTCGTAAGGAAGAGTAACTACACGTATCCTGGCGAGGTGACACTCATTGTTTTCCAGCCCAGCTTCTTCTGGGCCAGTACGAGTGTCCTCGGGAGAGGGGCCGAGAGTTAGTCCCTTAAACAGGTGTATGGCCAGAGCTCCTGGATGAGACTGAGGGCACAAAAGCAGCATAACTCATGGGCATCCTGGGCTGAGTACTGGACGGCAGGATTTGTCTTTTTATTCTTAATAAATAACACTTATTAGACTTTTTTTTCTGATTATAAAAGTAATACAGGCTCATTATAGAATGACTAGAAAAACTGGGGAAGCACAAAGAGGAAAACAAACATTACCTGTAATCCCACCATTCTGGTCACTGTGAACATTTTCTTTACTCAAGTCTTTTTCATACTGTGAATATACTTTTTAAAAATAAATACTGCTTTGTAAGCTGCCTTTTCTCTTAGTAATACTGCAAGAAACCTTTCCCCCATCAGTATATATTCTTCCACCACACAGATTTAGTGGCTAAGGTCCTGTAATCTACTCAAACTTCTTGTGGACCATTAGTTTAATTCCATCATTTTTATATAATATATAACACTAAAGTGAAATCTTGCAGGTACAACTTTGTGTACATCTCTGACTGTATCCCTAGGATACATTTTTAAAAATATGACCATGGAAATGAAAGGTTTGTATTTCCTATTATTAAGATTTTTGTTATGTATTCTAATCTTGTATGCTAAGGGACTGCAAAATCCATTCAGGATTGATCAGTGGATGCCCTTGGCTTCGTGCTTACTGGAGGTGGCTCTGTCCCCTGTGTTCTGATGGCAGCACTTCAGGTTGTTCTTCAGTCGCTGTCATGAAGTAAATGATGGATGATGCCATCACTGGGAGTAGCCCCTTATCACATAATTGACCTTCACCAATGCTCTTCTCCACTTAATAGTATTGCAAAGTGTTTCCAAGATTGGATTTGGGGGTCAGGTAAGCCTGGGTTTGGATCTCTGCTTCTCTTCTTATTATTTTGTGACCTTGGCCAAGTTAACTTAATCGCTTTCAGTTTCCTCTTAAACTTGCTGCTATTGCTATGGCCACCTACCTCCTACAACCATTCCAAACCCTGCCCCGGATTTAGCTTATGATGATGGTCTTATTTTCTGACTGAGTTAAAAGATGTGAGAAAATTTTACTATATCAGAATTTTCTGGGTGTCAATAAAGCAGAAAGCAATTAAAAGTCATGAGGAGTTATAGAAAGCATCTTAGGAATCAATTAACCCCACTCTCCCATGCCGCTTTTCAATGAGAAAAGGCAAGGGAGGAAAGGCGAGGATCAGCCCTGCTTGCGAGTTTCCAGTATAGTCTTTGTACTCCAGCTTTTTTCTCACTGCCTCCCTCTCCACTGTCACATAAGTCTCTGAAGCAACAGAGGGGAACAGAGAAGGTAAATCGCATTTCCTGCAGAACTTTTGGCATGGAAGAATTGGAGGTATTTGACCTGCCAAAGGTCTTATAGAAATGGTGGGAGAATGTGAACTCTCCCCCGGGACAAGAGGGATGCAGTCCAAGTCCTGCCACTGGCTGGAACTGGCATTCTGTGAACCCTACCTTCAAACAAAGGCAGAGACGGGGTTCCAGTAATAAATGGTGAGCATGAGCTAGAGTGACTCTTTGGTGAGCGACTCTTTGGTATCTCTTGCTTCAACTTTACTGGTCACTACAGGCTTGTGCGTCCTGGGAATTGGCAAATAAATTAAAACTAGTTAAATCTGGTTTAACACTGTGAAATTTGTGAACAATCATATTTCCCTTGGAGGAAAAATCTATGCCCTCTCTCCTCAGAAATCGAAATACAAAGAAATTGTTGACAATATATAGAAGTTTCATGAAAAACTGTCCTATGATCCCAAGACAGAGAAAGTTAGAACAAGGATGGAATTACGAGGCACTGAGGTGGGTGTAGCAAAAAGGTTGGACTCTATTTAACTTTTAAGCACTCTGATTGCCAAGAGTAAAGGGGAAGTACGTTGATTTAATAATGGTTATTAGTTACAAAGCCAAAGCATTTAAATCCATCTTTAGAGACACATTTCTAAACTTAAATTCAAGGGAAAAATTACCACATGGATCTCGATAGCACACAACCCAAAGTCTTTAACTTTGATCCCCTTCAAGGATCTAGGAAACTGAGATCATCCTTCCAATAATCTAATTAACTACCTTTCAAGGGTAAGTAAGGACCCATGGTGCCCACAACCCCTTCTCCCGGGGTAACAAGGACCCTGTGGCTTGTCATCATTAAGAATCCCTTTCCTAGGACACCACGGCTAGGACATGCCTCCCTCAAGGCCCAGTATACTTACCCATTCATTCATTCACAGACATTTTTTCTAAGGGCCTGTTTTATGCCCGAAGTTGGATTAGGCACTGGCCAACAGGAACTAATAGATAACAGATGAGAGAATGAGCTATGGCCAGAAAGAGGCAATTTAATGAGATGTAATCATTTTCACCTGTGAATCTCCATATGCCTAGCAGCAATCCTGCGTTATAGAAGGGAGTTCCGCTCTCCTGTACGCAATACTGTCTTTTACACCAGCTAGAAGCTCCCTTAGGGTCAGGGGCTCTACGTTGCGTCTGTGTCACCTGCAGTTTTGATGGTGCCACTGGGTGTTTAGTAAATACTTGCAGAGAGATGGGCTCATATCCTCTCCTGCGCCCTTAGGACTCTCCCTAAGCCTATGGGTGTCTGCCTCATTAGGTTTTCGCTAAGCTTGCGTATAATCTGTTTGACCCCTTCTGGGGCCTGGAAAGTTGTCCTTCCCTTAGTACCAAACCTGTTCCTCCTAGTGGGGCTAAGACAACACTTCTTTTCCAAGCCTGACTCTCAGGACCCCACGTGGCTTTCCTGTCCTTGTGCACCATCCATGTCCTTCATAAAAGACTCCCAGACCAGCCCCATTCATACCTCAAGCTTCCGGCACTGGAAGCAAGAAAGAGGCAGCAAAATTTGCCTTTCTTTTTTTTACTTTTAGCTTCACAAGAGTTACAAAAGTCATCTTTGGTCACACTGAACAAAGCAGAAAACTGGCCTGTGGTCGTCAGGAGTCAGGTCATGGTGATGCCACACTCTTAGTGCTTTTTAAAATAAATACTGAAATTACCAATTTAAAATAATATTTAAGATGGCGGAAGAGTAAGACGCGGAGATCACCTTCCTCCCCACAGATGCACCAGAAATACATCTACACGTGGAACAACTCCTACAGAACACCTACTGAACGCTGGCAGGAGACCTCAGACCTCCCAAAAGGCAAGAAACCCCCCACGTACCTGGGTAGGGCAAAAGAAAAAAAAGAATAAACAGAGACAAAAGGATAGGGACGGTACCTGCACCAGTGGGAGGGAGCCGTGAAGGAAGAAACGTTTCCACACACTAGGAGCCCCTTCGCGGGCGGAGACTGCGGCTGGCGGAGGCGAGAAGCTTCGGAGCCGCGGAGGAGAGCGCAGCAACAGGGGTGCGGAGGGCAAAGCGGAGAAATTCCCGCACAGAGGATCAGGGCCGACCCGCACTCACCAGCCCGAGAGGCTTGTTTGCTCACCCGCCGGGGCGGGCGGGGCTGCGAGCTGAGGCTCGGGCTTCGGTCGGAGCGCAGGGAGAGGACTGGGGTTGGCGGCGTGAACACAGCCTGCAGGGGGTTGGTGCGCCACCGCTAGCTGGGAGGGAGTCCGGGAAATGGTCTGCAGCTGCCGAAGAGACGAGACTTTTCCTTGCCCCTTTGTTTCCTGGTGCGCGAGGAGAGGGGATTAAGACCGCCTCTTAAAGGAGCCCCAGAGACGGCCGCGAGCCGCGGCTAAAAGCGCGGACCCCAGAAAGGGGCATGAGACGCTAAGGCTGCTTCTGCCAACACCACGAAGCCTGTGAGCGAGCACCCCCCCTTCCGGGGAGCCTGTGCAGCCCGCCACTGCCAAGGTCCCGGGACGCAGGGTCAACTCCTCCAGGAAAACGCACGGCGCGCCTCAGGCTGATATAACGTCACGCCGGCCTCTGCCGCCGCAGGCCCGCCCCTCACGCCGTGCCCCTCCCTCCCCCACCCCCACCCCGGCCTGAGTGAGCCAGAGCCCTCGAATCAGCGGCTCCTTTAACCCCGTGCTGTTTGAGCCAAGAACAGACGCCCTCCAGCGACCTACATGCAAAGGCGGGGCCCAATCCAAAGCTGAGCCCCTGGAAGCTGTGAGAACAAAGAAGAGAAAGGGAAATCTCCCCCAGCAGCCTCAGAAGCAGCGGATTAAAGCTCCATAATCAACTTGATGTACCTGCATCTGTGGAATACATGAACAGACAACGAATCATCCCAAATTAAGGAGGTGGACTTTGCGAGCAAGATATATTATGTTTTCCTTTTTCCTCTTTTTGTGTGTGTATGTGTATGCTTCTGTGTGAGATTTTGTCTGTATAGCTTTGTTTCCACAATTTGTCCTAGGGTTCTATATGCCCGTTTTGTTTAGTTTTAATTTTTTTCTTAATTATTTTTTATTTTAATTATTTTATTTTACTTTATCTTCTTTCTTTTTTTCCTTCCTTCCCTCCTTCCTTCCTTCCTTCCTTACTCCCTCTCTCCTTTCTTTCTTTCTACTTCTACTAATGCTTTCTTTCTACTTTTTCTCCCTTTTATTCTGAGCCGTGTGGATGAAAGGCTCTTGGTGCTGCAGCCAGGAGTCAGTGCTGTGCCTCTGAGGTGGGAGAGCGAACTTCAGGACACTGGTCCACAAGAGACCTCCCAGCTCCACATAATACCAAATGGCGAAAATCTCCAAGAGATCTCCATCTCAACACCAGCACCCAGCTTCACTCAACGACCAGCAAGCTACAGTGCTGGACATCCTATGCCAAAAAACTAGCAAGACAGGAACACAACACCACCCATTAGCAGAGAGGCTGCCTAAAATCATAACAAGTCCATAGACACCCCAAAACACACCACCAGACGTGGACCTGCCCACCAGAAAGACAAGATCCAGCCTCATCCACCAGAACACAGACAACAGTCCCCTCCACCAGGAAGCCTACAGAACCCACTGAACCAACCTTAGCCACTGGGGACAGATACCAAAAACAACGGGAACTACGAACCTTCAGCCTGCAAAAAGGAGACCCCAAACACAGTAAGATAAGCAAAATAAGAAGACAGAAAAACACAAAGCAGATGAAGGAGCAAAACCCACCCACCAGACCTAACAAATGAAGAGGAAATAGGCAGTCTACCTGAAAAAGAATTCAGAATAATGAGAGTAATGATGATCCAAAATCTTGGAAACAGAATAGACAAAATGCAAGAAACATTTAACAAGGACCTAGAAGAACTAAAGATGAAACAAACAATGATGAACAACACAATAAATGAAATGAAAAATACTTTAGATGGGATCAATAGCAGAATAACTGAGGCAGAAGAATGGATAAGTGGCCTGGAAGATAAAATAGTGGAAATAACTACTGCAGAGCAGAATAAAGAAAAAAGAATGAAAAGAACTGAGGACAGTCTCAGAGACCTCTGGGACAACATTAAACGCACCAACGTTCGAATTATAGGGGTTCCAGAAGAAGAAGATAAAAAGAAAGGGACTGAGAAAATATCTGAAGAGATTATAGTTGAAAACTCACCTAATATGGGAAAGGAAATAGTTAATCAAGTCCAGGAAGCACAGAGAGCCCCATACAGGATAAATCCAAGGAGAAACACGCCAAGACACATATTGATCAAACTATCAAAAATTAAATACAAAGAAAACATATTAAAAGCAGCAAGGGAAAAACAACAAATAACACACAAGGGAATCCCCATAAGGTTAACAGCTAATCTTTCAGCAGAAACTCTGCAAGCCAGAAGGGACTGGCAGGACATATTTAAAGTGATGAAGGAGAAAAACCTGCAACCAAGATTACTCTACCCAGCAAGGATCTCATTCAGATTTGATGGAGAAATTAAAACCTTTACAGACAAGCAAAAGCTGAGAGAGTTCAACACTACCAAACCAGCTTTACAACAACTTTCTCTAGGCAAGAAACACAAGAGAAGGAAAAGACCTACAATAATGAACCCAAAACAATTAAGAAAATGGGAATAGGAACATACATATTGATAATTACCTTAAACGTAAATGGACTAAATGCTCCCACCAAAAGACACAGATTGGCTGAATGGATACAAAAACAAGACCCATATATTTGCTGTCTACAACAGACCCACTTCAGACCTAGAGACACATACAGACTGAAAGTAAGGGGATGGAAAAAGGTATTTCATGCAAATGGAAACCAAAAGAAAGCTGGAGTAGCAATTCTCATATCAGACAAAATAAACTTTAAAATAAAGACTATTCGAAGAGACAAAGAAGGACACTACATAATGATCAAGGGATCGATCCAAGAAGAAGATATAACAATTGTAAATATTTATGCACCCAACATAGGAGCACCTCAATACATAAGGCAAATACTAACAGCCATAAAAGAGGAAATCGACAGTAACACATTCATAGTAGGAGACTTTAACACCCCACCTTCACCAATGGACAGATCATCCAAAATGAAAATAAATAAGGAAACACAAGCTTTAAATGATACATTAAACAAGATGGACTTAATTGATATTTATAGGACACTCCATCCAAAAACAACAGAATACACATTTTTCTCAAGTGCTCATGGAACATTCTCCAGGATAGATCATATCTTGGGTCACAAATCAAGCCTTGGTAAATTTAAGAAAATTGAAATTGTATCAAGTATCTTTTCCAACCACAACGCTATGAGACTAGATATCAATTACAGGAATAGATCTGTAAAAAATACAAACACATGGAGGCTAAACAATACACTACTTAATAATGAAGTGACCTCTGAAGAAATCAAAGAGGAAATAAAAGAATACCTAGAAACAAATGACAATGGAGACACGATGACCCAAAATCTATGGGATGCAGCAAAAGCAGTTCTAAGAGTGAAGTTTATAGCAATACAATCCTACCTTAAGAAACAGGAAACATCTCGAATAAACAACCTAACCTTGCCCCTAAAGCAATTAGAGAAAGTAGAACAAAAAAACCCCAAAGTTAGCAGAAGGAAAGAAATCATAAAACTCAGATCAGAAATAAATGAAAAAGAAATGAAGGAAACGACTACAAAGATCAATAAAACTAAAAGCTGGTTCTTTGAGAAGATAAAATTGATAAACCATTAGCCAGACTCATCAAGAAAAAAAGGGAGAAGACTCAAATCAATAGAATTAGAAACGAAAAAGGAGAAGTAACAACTGACACTGCAGAAATACAAAAGATTATGAGAGATTACTACAAGCAACTCTATGCCAATAAAATGGACAACCTGGAAGAAGTGGACAAATTCTTAGAAATGCACAACCTGCCAAGACTGAATCAGGAAGAAATAGAAAATATGAGCACACCAATCACAAGCACTGAAATTGAAACTGTGATTAAAAATCTTCCAACAAACAAAAGCCCAGGACCAGATGGCTTCACAGGCGAATTCTATCAAACATTTAGAGAAGAGCTAACACCTATCCTTCTCAAACTCTTCCAAAATATAGCAGAAGGAGGAACACTCCCAAACTCATTCTACGAGGCCACCATCACCCTGATACCAAAACCAGACAAGGATGTCACAAAGAAAGAAAACTACAGGCCAATATCACTGGTGAACACAGATGCAAAAATCCTCAACAAAATACTAGCAAACAGAATCCAACAGCACATTAAATGGATCATACACCATGATCAAGTGGGGTTTATTCCAGGAATGCAAGGATTCTTCAAAAATGCAAATCAATCAATGTGATACACCATATTAACAAACTGAAGGAGAAAAACCATAAGATCATCTCAATAGATGCAGAGAAAGCTTTCGACAAAATTCAACACCCATTTATGATATAAACCCTGCAGAAGGCAGGCAAAGAGGGAACTTTCCTCAACATAATAAAGGCCATATATAACAAACCCACAGCCAACATCACCCTCAATGGTGAAAAACTGAAAGCATTTCCACTAAGATCAGGAACAAGACAAGGTTGCCCACTCTCACCACTCTTATTCAACATAGTTTTGGAAGTTTTAGCCACAGCAATCAGAGAATGAAAGGAAATAAAAGGAATCCAAATCGGAAAAGAAGAAGTAAAGCTGTCACTGTTTGCAGAAGACATGATACTATACATAGAGAATCCTAATGATGCTACCAGAAAACTACTAGAGATAATCAATGAATTTGGTAAAATAGCAGGATACAAAATTAATGCACAGAAATCTCTGGCATTCCTATACACTAATGATGAAAAATCTGAAAGTGAAATCAAGAAAACACTCCCATTTACCATTGCAACAAAAAGAATAAAATATCTAGGAATAAACCTACCTAAGGAGACAAAAGACCTGTATGCAGAAAATTATAAGACACTGATGAAAGAAATTAAAGATGATACAAATAGATGGAGAGATATACCATGTTCTTGGATTGGAAGAATCAACATTGTGAAAATGACTCTACTACGCAAAGCAATCTACAGACTCAATGCAATCCCTATCAAACTACCACTGGCATTTTTCACAGAACTAGAACAAAAAATTTCACAATCTGTATGGAAACACAAAAGACCCCGAATAGCCAAAGCAATCTTGAGAATGAAAAACGGAGCTAGAGGAATCAGGCTCCCTGACTTCAGACTACAGTAATCAAGACAGTATGGTACTGGCACAAAAACAGAAAGACAGATCAATGGAACAGGATAGAAAGCCCAGAGATAAACCCATGCACATACGGTCACCTTATCTTTGATAAAGGAGGCAGGAATGTACAGTGAAGAAAAGACAGCCTCTTCAATAAGGGGTGCTGGGAAAACTGGACAGGTACCTGTAAAAGTATGAGATTAGATCACTCCCTAACACCATACACAAAAATAAGCTCAAAATGGATTAAAGACCTAAATGTAAGGCCAGAAACTATCAAACTCTTAGAGGAAAACATAGGCAGAACACTCTATGACATAAATCACAGCAAGATCCTTTTTGACCCACCTCCTAAAGAAATGGAAATAAAAACAAAAATAAACAAATGGGATCTAATGAAACTTAAAAGCTTTTGCACAGCAACGGAAACCATAAACAAGACCAAAAGACAGCCCTCCGAATGGGAGAAAATATTTGCAAATGAAGCAACTGACAAAGGATTAATCTCCAAAACTTATAAGCAGCTCATGCAGCTCAATAACAAAAAAACAAACAACCCAATCCAAAAATGGGCAGAAGACCTAAATAGGCATTTCTCCAAAGAAGATATACAGACTGCCAACAAACACATGAAAGAATGCTCAACTTCATTAATCATTAGAGAAATGCAAATCAAAACTACAATGAGATATCATCTCACACCAGTCAGAATGGCCATCATCAAAAAATCTAGAAACAATAAATGCTGAAGAGGGTGTGGGGAAAAGGGAACCCTCTTGCACTGTTGGTGGGAATGTAAATTGATACAGCCACTATGGAGAACAGTATGGAGGTTCCTTAAAAAACTACAAATAGAACTACCATATGACTCAGCAATCCCACTACTGGGCATATACCCTGAGAAAACCATAATTCAAAAAGAGTCATGTACCAAAATGTTCGTTGCAGCTCTATTTACAATAGCCCGGAGATGGAAACCACCTAAGTGTCCATCATCGGATGAATGTATCAAGAAGATGTGGCACATATATACAATGGAATATTACTCAGCCATAAAAAGAAACGAAATTGAGCTATTTGTAATGAGGTGGATGGACCTACAGTCTGTCATACAGAGTGAAGTATGTCAGAAAGAGAAAGACAAATACCGTATGCTAACACATATATATGGAATTTAAGAAAAAAAATGTCATGAAGAACCTAAGGGTAAGACAGGAATAAAGACACAGACCTACTAGAGAATGGAATTGAGGATATGGGGAGGGGGAAGGGTAAGCTGTGACAAAGCGAGAGAGAGGCATGGACATGTATACACTACCAATCGTAAGGTAGATAGCTAGTGGGAAGCAGCCGCATAGCACAGGGAGATCAGCTCGGTGCTTTGTGACCGCCTGGAGGGGTGGGAGAGGGAGGGTGGGAGGGAGGGAGACACAAGAGGGAACAGATATGGGAACATATGTATATGTATAACTGATTCCCTTTGTTATAAAGCAGAAACTAACACACCATTGTAAAGCAATTATACTCCAATAAAGATGTAAAAAAATAATAATAATAAAGTAAAATAAAATAATATTTAAGGTAGACAGTGAAATCACTAAAATAAGAAGATAAAACCCTGACTCCATTAATGTTCTAGGTCCTACTTTTAAGAAAAAGTTCAAATCTTTAGTTTCGGGCACTTAACACCATAGCTATAATTCTGGATAAACTTAGGAAAGAAGGAAACAATGTTTAGTGTCATTATTTCTAAAAGTAAGCCTGTAGGAAAAGACCTCCCTGTGATTTCGAGTTGTGTAATATGATCTCAGCTAAGAAAACTGGAAAAGGCGAAGTATCGCAGGAGAAACTCTGGTCTGTAGCATCAACCGTGTTGCTGCTGCCCCCATGTAACAAAAGCAGCTCACCTCTACGCCATGTTCTCTAAGTGCCTGCAATATGATGAGTGTGTTACACACATTATCTCATTTAATCCTCAATAACAACCCTATGAATCCGTTATTATTATTCCCTTTTTACACATAAGGAAACTGAGACTTCAGAGGTGAGCTTAGACATTTGTAGGTGACAGCTGGGATTAAAATCCAAGTGTGTCTGAGTCCACAGTATCTCGCTATACTTAACTACTGTATTATATTTAAGCACTGCCTCTTATAAAGCATAGGACCAGATCGTTTGATTTCTATATTCCACTTCCAATACAATGTGTTGCATTTACCACAAATTCTGTTTTGATTATGGTTATTAGTAATGTCACTGTGGTTAATGAGAAAGGTCATAAACAATTGTTATTATTGCTATTGATAAAACCAACATGTATTTATATGTCATTTATAGCTTATAAGGCACTTTTGCAATTATATTAATTTTGATTAATTTTTCAACAACTCTATGAGGTGGGCATGTCCCTGTTTTACAGACAGGAAACTGAAGCTCAGAGAGTTTGAATGATTGGTACAAATCTGTTAACCTGTCGATGTTACGTAGACCCCACTGGCACAACCCTGAGAGGGATGCCTCCTTAAACCCTGTGCCCCAGGCATCCCCCTAGGTCCCGTCCTGAGAACAAGCCTCAACTTGAACTCAATTCTCCTAGTTATGCCTGTGATCAGTTTCTGTCAGCTTGTAAGATACCGATGTTCCTGATCTACTGGAAAAGACAGACGCGGTAAGTTAACGATGAGTAAGGCAGACTAAATACAAACGAATCAAGATTTCTAAGACTCTTGGCGAGATGCAGCTTCTTCTTGGGCCCTTTGACTGGGGAGCCTCTGGGAGACTGCAATTATGAATCATTTATCTCTGCACCTGCAGCCTTGGCCTTGGGCTTGATGCACAGTGGGTACTTAATACTTCTGGAATGATGAAAGAATGAGTGAACCAGTCAACAGATACTTCTGAGTTTGAAGTTCTCCAGTATCTTCTTAGCCTAGTGCTTCCTCTTTTGACTTGTTCTTAGGATTTGGAGAAGATGGAAGGGAAAGCAGAGAGCCTTGCTGAGCCTCAGGCAAGGTAGGACATAAGGGAAGGGGGTCGTGCAGTACAAGCCTGTTGTGTCTTCCCGCTTCTCACTGACTCAGATCCCTGACCCCCAGATACCTCCCTCTGTGGTCTTGGAGGTGGCAGGGGAGTCCTTACCCTTATGGGAGGAGACATTTCACCTCAACGTCCCTGTTCCAGATTATTCTCTAGGAAAACTGGGCTCTTTTCATATGCAATCCAGAAGCTGCCACCACTCTGTAGAATGTTGCAATTTTATAGTAAGATTCTTTCTTTCTATTTTAGCAAGAAAGAGAAGCAAGACATCCCAGTTTTTAACATGGATTGAAAATGGAGTTTTGCCAGCTTTCTGGGTTTTACCCTGACATGCCCTGTCAGCCACGGTAGGCGAGGAAGAAGCAGTCTGTGTTCCTAGAGCATTTTTTTCAGAATAGGAAAATGTCAGTGATTTAGATAATTGAGTGTCTGGATGAAAATTTACCTGTGCCATAACTTTAAATAAAAAGGGTTTTGATTAAATGATATCAGCAAAACAAACAGGATGAGGAAGTAGAATTTCTGTCTGATTTAATGAAATACCTATTTCTATTGACTGTGTATATAAGTAATGGTAATTGTGATCCAATTCCATCTACTTATTAAAACATACGGCCTTCTACTAATCAGGAAACATTTATTAGTCTAGTTTGGTTACATAAATGCCTTTCTTGGGTTTTGTTACTGTTGACAACAGACTTTAGCCTCCCTCTTGACAGAGATTATCTGTGTCCATGAGGTTTTACCTGGGAAAATGTCTCAGGGGAAGGGCCTGCTGGAGAGGTGTTTGTCAAGACCAACCCTGGCCTGAGAAAGGTGATAAAACTGTGCAAGGAAAAAAACAAACAAACAAAAAAAACTGTGCAAGGAAATGGAATGTATACAGAAAGGTCTTTGGATGCAATTCCAAAAGCGGATGAACCTCCACTCTGGTGCTACGATATTCAGTAGCGTTGAGATCTTTCAGCATGCTCCTTTACACGATAAAACTGTTAAAAGAGGTGAAGAAATTGGCCTGTGAGGCAGTAATTCCATCCGTGCCCAAATATCTTGTAAATAAGGAGAGGTTTTAAGTGCAGAGTGACTCCCTGCTTTCAGGAGCTGCCAGGGTGAGGCGGTGCTGAAGGAAGATGTTGACAAAGAGCAAAGGGAAGCTGACAAGGGCCCTTTTCCTTCCTGGCCTGGGAAACAAGCCTGGTCTCAGAGCTGAAAGGACCTCCAGACGTTACCTGGGCAACGACAGTACCACTGGCGTAAATATAAATATCTGCCTAATAAGAGTTCACTGATGAGACCAGCAGAAAGTTAGTGATGCTGGGAAGGTGAGAACTCAGGTTTTCTGCCACTTCAGCTGAAGGAATCTGTGTAACTCTGCTCTGCTTTCCCTGGCCTGGCCAGCCCTCCATGTTTGTGGAAGAAACATCAGCACAGAACATCACAATCTATCATGCATCTTTACACATCACAAATAGGAGTTGTACCATGATGTAGCAAAGCACCAGCCTCCGAGTGCCTGGGGGACTCTCCTCTCATCTCCTCTCTCCTCCTCACACACACACACACACACACACACACACACACACACACACACATGCAGGTTTGTATTGTCCGAACTCTTCTTCAAAACCTTCCTGGACCAAGCCCACCATAGCGGTCCCTCCATCAACTAAAATACCAAGGAACTCATTATCAACTAAAATACCAGGGAACTCATTATTTCCTCTGCCAGAGATTTCTTGTCACTCCCAAAAGAATTAGCAGCTCTCAATCAAACATTTCACTGTCTTTCACAATGCCTGTACTTAGTCGGCACTTAGTTAAGATTTTCTGGTCAAGTGAATAACTTCAGTTCAATAAATAAACACCCAGAAGTTACTCCTCCTTCCCTCTCATCTCCACGTTTGTCCCCCATCCTGTAGCCCTTCAGGACCCCTGGGTAGCACGAGGCCTGCTGGGTCAGTCGTGTGATTCGGGGTCAGTCCCCTCCCTGTAAGCTGAAGGGGCTGGGCTTCCAGTCTGTAGGGGCCTTTCTGGTTTAACCTGATGGACTGATGTGATGCCAGATTTTTCAAATGGTCATTCGTGCGTGCCTCAGGCAGCAGTTTCATAGTTTCACTTTCAACCTTTGAATAAAGATTTAAAATTAAGTTTTTTCGGTCTCAGTCTCTGTGGCTCCTTGTTTTCCTCTTGACTATCCAAGTTCATTTCTGCCCCTGGAAAAATGTAGACTACTGTCCTAGGTGCTATCCTGTGTCCACTAGGAAGCACTCCCCAATCCCCATCCTGCCCCAACCCTTTCTGCCATGATTCATGCAGGGCTCCCCTCTCCCTGGCCTGGGAGGACCGTCACCCCCAGCCAAGCCCTCTGCCCTTCACCTTACCTGACCTTCTCCAGGGCACCCTCCCCCGCGTCTCCCCCATCTACCGTGCTGACAGCTGTGGGACAAAGGCTCTGAGCGCCCTCCTACCAAAAAGGCCCTGCTGTCCCATCCCCTCAAGACTGGGACCTTTCGTTTGAAAGTCTTACGGTCCTTGTTATTTGATTTTGTTTGTTTGTTTTCTATTGGTGGGCTTCTATTACCTTCCTCTCCACACACTACCCACCCAACCCCTGCTCTCCCTGACATGCCCCACTGGCTCCCCCTCGTCCTCCAGATCTTGGGAGACCCTCGTGTAGAGACAAGGAACCACAGCTGCCTTCCAGGCTTCCACTCACCCACAAACCCAAACAACCAAGTGTGCAATTATAACAGCATCCTCCCTCCTAAATCAAATTTCCTTCTGACTGGGAGCTGGAAAGGCAGCTGGCGTAGCAGCTACAGCCCCATCAACCTAGCCAAGAAGGCCCGGTGTCCTCCTAAGGGGAGTAGCACCTGCCCAGACACACCTGCCCCGGGCTCCGACCCCAGGCCACGCCCTCTGTGTTACCAAGCCCAGAGCGCTACCATTCCGTGCCCGGGCTTCCTAGACTACAGCTCTCAGAAAATCAAAACTATATCTCAGTCACTTTACGGCCCCCCCACACATTCAGGCCTGGCACATAGCTGTGGTCAGCAAGTCTCGTTGAATGAACAAATGAATGAGTAGCCATCTGGCCACGCTCCTTCCTCTACACGCAGATTTCTCATGCTGGTGAGGCCTCCAAACTCATGCTCTGCGTCCCATGACTGGCTCTGTGTCTCCTCCTCTACGCTCTGTTCTCACTACCTACTGTACCAATGCTTGTGAACTGCAAGTTACCCCCCTAGGATTTAAACTAGACGGGACCAATTCTTTTGCCTTTCTTCACAAAACTTGCCTTTTCACCATTATCTTCCTTGGATTTGGACTCTCTCCAGATGGTCCGCCTCCCTCCTGAGTTGTCAAGCTGAGAAAGAGGTTAGGTTTGTAAGACCAAACCCTTAGGTTTTATCTATTCAGATGGGAGTCTCTGAGAAGTTTGGCTTTTTGCTCTCGGAGAGGATCCTAAGTTTCAATGAGGCAGAATGACAAAATGACGCCAAAAGCAGCCACTTCCCCTATGCACTGGTCATAGCTGCAGTGGGGTGTGACCACTGCTCGTCACCCTATGAGCACATTTTAGGAGGTCTGTACTGCAGAGAAGACAGTCTTTACAATCAAGGTGGGAATTAACTGGCAAGAGCATGGTGGTCCAGGATACTACTGTGGTCTCTGCACTTCCACTGGGAGGCCCATCATCCTCTTCTGTTTACCAAGGTCTTTTAAAAATTATTATTGCTGAACACCTAGGACTGTAGGGTTCATGAGCTGCATGATAGGAAGGCTTAAGCTCAAGTCGTCTGAGTCCTGGAAGAGGATCAAAACCCAAGCTGAAGCTCCTTCCCGCCTGACTCCCAAGGCCATTGTTATTGTGTTTAGCTTTGGATAAACTTTCCTATGGAACGGGACTGCTCACAGCAGTTCATTTTAAACGTGCTGGCTTAGCTCTGGCTTCATGTGTGAGCGCAGGCCTGTCATCATGCATTCCAGGTCACTCTCTGAAATGAATTTGTCTTTCCTCAGTGTTTCTCTGAGCCGGGGAGCAGACATTCCTCCGGCTCTGCATTAATCCAATTACTAAACACCTGCAGACATGCAATAACAGTTTGGGTGCCAAGAGCCTTAGAAATGGTTTTAGAGCCGAATGTAATCTGCTGTCCTGCTATCAGGAGTCACGTTACACACCTGCCAAGACCCAAGCCAAAAAAATAACATTCCCGGTTCTCACTCCAGGCCGGAATGCTCCGCGCACGTTACAGAGACAGAGTGACAGGCACTTTAGCTTGACTACCACAGAGCCCATTAAACATTTGGAACTGCTCAGTAATTGGATCCAAAGTCACTTTAGCACTAAAATATTTACAAGGAAAGTGTGACAAAACAGGATTTTTCTTCCAGGGACAGGTAAGGCAAAATCCTCCCCCACCAAAACCAACTCAGTGAACGTGATGACGCGTGCTGATCCCCTGTGCTTCCGAACATGTCAGAGGGGGCTTCTTACAGGGTAATCTCCAGGATGCCTCGTGGCCACAAGGATGCCTGAAGGGAGAAAATAATCCCACCCCATCGTCTCATTCTACCTCACTGCAGAGCGTCTGAGTAATTTAGAAATTCAGAAGCCAAAGACACTTGATGTTCCTGAAGATCCTGCACTCGAGCCTAAGACCAGTGATGCGTGGAGGACAGTAATGATACCTTTTTCCAACACAGCCACCTCTAAAAGAAATGAAAGAAGGCCTCGGCGAGCCTGTCGAACAACCCAAAACAAGCCTCGATTGAGAATTGTTCTTTTTTTTTTTCTAGGCTGGTTTTGGAAAAATTCTACTGCTGCCTATGGTAAGAGTTAAATAAATCATTCACAGAAATCCCTTACTTCCATGCTTTTTACAAGAAGTTTCTCTACAACCGGAGATGCCATGTTATTTCATCTTCACCGACTTAAGCTCTTAAGGCTGGAGACAGTGTCTGCTCATTTCCACAGACTCGGGACCTGCAGAGAGCGGGCGTGGATTACAGTGGCAAATGTTCGCTGAATGTACGCTTGGGTCAAGGGTCCTTTCCCATGATATGCACCACCCTGGGCTAAGCAGGCATCCAAGTGAACATGAGGACGTCCTTTCCTTCCCTCGGTCACTTAGTCTACATAAAGAAACCACTGGAAAGATCAGCGACCAGGATATGAGAGTAGCAAGTATCCAGGGGAAGGAGGCAGAAAAGGGCGCATCCTGTACACGGCCTCCTTTGAATTAGCCGCCCTCGCCTCTGAACAAACCTCACTCTGAACCGAGATTTGCAGACTCCCTCAGGCAGCCTGCCACCTCCCACCTCAGAGCACTTAGAGTCCACACCCCTCATCTGGCACTCCTGCAGCACTAAAATAGGACATGTGATTGGTCGCTGCATGTGTGAGTCTTATCTTCCCAATGCGGGCCTGAGCCCCCAGGGGCAGGAAGGGACATGTTTCTCACCTCTCTGGTTTGGCCTCTCCTAGCTCCAACAGTCCAGGCACTTAACAAAGAGAGGGCCCCTCACGGTTTACTCTCCTTGGATTTTCTTTCTACAAAAATACACAGCTGAGACCCTCAGCTAACTTGGTTTCCAGCTATAGTCTAAGTCTTTGCCAGTCAAAGTGTGGTCCATGGGCCAGTAGCATCGGAACCACCTGGAAGCTTGTTAAAAATGCAGAATCTTAAGCCCCACACTAAACCCACTGTATCAGCCCCTGCATTTCAGCAAGATTCTCAGGAGATTCAAATGCATGTGAAAGGCTGGGGAGCCTAGTGAAGCTATCACCCTCTCTCAGAATGGGACGCTGCTGAACCCTGGGAATTCACTATCTCTGGCAGAGTCGTCTGTGTGCTCCACGAGCTGCACGGCTCGATACGGCTCCCATGGTGGAGAAAGACACTGAGAATCCAAGGGGTCTGAGCTGGAAGAGAAGAAGCAGCAAACAACAGCATCTCCATCGTGTGCCTGAGAGGACCATTCGGTGTCCAGAGAGCACGAGTGCACAGCCAGAGGCAAGGAGGCCAGAAGCTGGCTCCCGAGGAGCATTCTGAGACGAGACGGGGGGCTCGATCTGCCAGCCCCTCCCATGCAGCCCAGCGCTCCCAGCCCACATGTAACCTTCAGCCCCTGCCCAGAGCAGTCAGCGTGACAGTAATAATAGTAGTCACGAGAAAATGCAACCTCGATCATGCTAACAACTTTTGAAAAGTAAAATGCTCGGGATATGATTTCAATTAAAACTCACATTGTCTGACTTGTCTCTCTGCATAGCAAGAGTTCACCTCCTCTTGCCCCCTTACCTCCTCTTTTCAAAACGAAGGCGGACAGGAGGAACTGTGTTGACGCCTGCTCCCACCTTGAGGTGTGGGGCTCTGGATGCCCGACATCACTTCCTACGCCCTGTCTGCTGAGCCCCCATAGCAAAAAAAAAAAATGGCCTTCATGCTGACCTCACCCCAAATAAATCCCCCAAGTTGTGGGCAGAGTCAGAGTCCCTTTCTCTCTACCCCGCCCCACTCCCTTTTGTGTGTGTGTGTGTGTTTGTGTGTGTGTGTGTGTGTGTCTCAGTTTATGAATAAACAATTCTGAACTTAAAAGGAACTGCTCTTGCACAAATGGAAGGAGCCTAAATTCCTTGCCAGGGCTTGTCTCATGCAGACAGCCCCAGTGAGCTCCAGTGATCTACCTCATTTGTGTTGAAGGTGACTTTTTCTAAATCAATTCTGATCACCCAGCAGGTGAGTGCCAGACAGCCAGACGTGGATGGGGAGGCAAAGGCCTCGTCAGAATCCTGGTACATACCCTCCCCAAGGAAACAGACTTGCTGTCACCCTGGAGATCTCTAATGCCCCCTTTCAACAAGATGCTAAACAGAATACAATATACAAGGCCAGCATCAGAGACATTAGGTTATGTGTAAACAATCATCTTATGCTTCTTAAGAAATTTATGAACTAACGCCACAGATACTTGTTGAGTGTTTGACCCTCTTTCTGAATCTTCTCATCCTTTCTTACCCAAGTAATACCTATTCGTTCTTTACAATCAGCTCAAATGTTATCTACAACAAAACTTTTCTACATTTGGTAGTATACAATAAAGATGTTAAAAAATAAATAAATAAATATTATTGTTTAAGTGGGAAATTCCAAAAAAAAAAAACTTTTCTAAATGCTCCCAAATTTCCCAAATGCTCTCCCATTCTGCTTGGGGTAAGTATCCTCCTTTGATGGGGGTTTTCAGGAAAAACAAAATTAGCGATTGTTGCTCAGATGGTTTCTGTCTATTACTGTGAGGGGAATTAACGGTGACTTTGAAATTCAAATGAAGTAACTTCTGTTACAGTGCCATATATATGTTCCTGATAAACTTCACATTTTGTAAAACCACACATTAAAAGCAGCAGGGCTTTGGGGAAAATAAAGTTAAGAACAGACCCCCTCAACATTTTAACCAAAGCACTAACAAAAATAGTAACAATTAGTAATACAAATAACAAAGTAGTTAAATCACCACGGATCTTTACTCCCGGCATCAAAGCCACCCCATTCTTTACATCTTTAAGTTCTTTAATTTTTAATTTAATTCCTTTAATTTCTGCCTTTGAGACACAGGTCCTATAGGGCATTTCATCTAATAGAGATCAGTCTCATCAAGATGAAACATAAAATCCAAGGTGTAAACCCTCTTCATCAGTTAATTTTTTTTAACACTAAGGGAAATGTATTTGCAGCACCTCCCTTTGCATTTATAGCTTCCCCAAACAGTTTAAAACAGAAGAACGTGTACTGGTACTTAAACCCATCACATTAGTCACTTCTCGCTCTAAAGTAAAGTACGTGCAGGATTTTCAGCTTTTTTCTTAAGGTCTTTATATATCACAAAGGCTTTCTCTTTACTTGAGAACAAATGGGCCCTCCTTTCTAAAAACATTACAATATTTTATGAAAAATCACCATTATACTGATACCATTTTTCCTATTAAAAGAAACATGTAACAGAATGGACTGTATTGGCACTTGCAACTAATACTATGTGAGTGTTTCAAATATCAATTGTGTGGTAGACATAATAGGAAAGAGCAAAAGGGACTTAACCTTGAAGAGGTGATTAAGGCTAAGGATATTAAGATGGGAAGACTATCTTGGATTATCTATGTGGGTTCAACCTAATCACAAGGGTCCTTATAAGAGGGAGACAGAGTGCCAGAGTCATAGAGAGAGACACGGTGACAGCATCAGATGTGGGAGTCACGTGGGACCACAAACCAAGGGATGCAGTCAGACTCTACCAGCTGAAAAAGCCAAAGAAACGGATTCTTCTCAAGGGCCTCCAATGGAAAGCTGGAACGCAACTGCTGGCCCACTTTAGACATCTGACCTCCGGAACTGTATGAGAATAAATCTGTGTTGTTTTAAGCCATGAACTTAGTGGTAATTTGTTACAGAAGCAATAGGAAACTAATACAGACAGTAAAACCACCACAGTAAGGTCAACATCAGTCTTTATTACCTCATCTATCCTATTTACCATCACCACCTCCCAGTTTTCAACTGAAGAAGCATAAAACTTCTTCACTGTGGGCATGCCACCTTAAGGGTTTTGCCAGTATGGTCTCATAGCAGATGCTCATGTACTCAAAGACTGAGACAATAGAGTGATAAATACAATCAAAAAGGACTTTGTTAAATATTTAACATAAACTGAATAAACCCTTATACTTACTATATAAAGCCCCAAGTGAAATAATTCCTCAAGGTACGGCACTGAGTAGTATTTAGATCAAAGGAGTCCATCTAGATACTGACTTCAGGTCTTAGCATCAATTATGTGCGTAATAGGTATAACGGGGCCCCAAATTCAGTTTTATCCAATCTGGGAGAACTACTCATTACACTCGCAAAACTGTGCATTGCTACTACCCCCAAAGACCGCCAAGCAGGCAGCAAATAGAGCCTCGTCCCCAGACTGAGTAAACAGGGAGAACCCATGTCTGGAGCCACCAGCCAGTGGGCAGGGCCTCAACCTCACCTCCTTACTCCAAGCTAAGCCCACAGCTTCAGATGCCTTTTCTTTCCAGGATCAGAAGCAAGCAGCTAGAAGAAGTATGTACAACACAATACACACGACAAAGTATTACTCTCAAGCCAACTCTATCAACTTCCTACTGAACCTCTTTCCAACGAAAAACAGAAAACAGAAAGAGAAATGGCCAGAGACCTTTAGCACCTCCTCAGGGAAGCTGCCGAGGCCATTCTGACTGATCTCAGACTTCACGTAATTCGCTGTCACGCCGCTGCAGGGGTGTTTTAATGCGGGGTTTCCTCTCCTATCTTTCTACCACTCTTACCAGTTAAAGTATCATGTCCATATTCTCGCTTTTCAGTGTGAGACAGCAAAGCCTCAATGATTCACTTCTGTGTTGGGTAACCAACACATTTCCAGATCAAAAACAGATTTAGTGAGGTGATGTAAAGTAGTCACTCGACAAACATAAAAAGCAGCCCTGGGGGGTTTATGCAAAGTCCAAACAGAAACAGGAACTTGGCTTACTTGATAGATCTGAGCTGTGGTTGGCAGAGCTCAAAATACACAGCCCTTTCTTATCTCACTCCGATTTCTCACCATGACTGCTCCTCTCACGCCCTAATATTTTCAGATGAGTCTAAGAGGGAAATTCAATTCTTTCCTCAAAGGTAGGAAAAGTGAGTTCTTTTCTCTTGGGAATCAAGAGCACCCCAACCATGCCGCCAATGCTTTGGGTCACTCTGTGTTGTGGGGGCCCAACCGCAGCTCTCTAAAAAACATGGGGTGTGGTGGAACGTCTGCAAAGATGGTTGAAGAACATGGAGTGTGGTGGATCGTCTGCAAAGATGGTGCCAAAAGTCCCTCCCAGTCCTGGGAGCTCACGTCTTCCCTCTACTTCCTCTCCTCTAAATGCCGGGCTGCCCTGTGACTTACTTTGACCAATGGAATGTGGTGGACACCAGTTCTGGGCCAGGCCCTAGGAGGCCAGGTAGCTTCTGCTTTCTACCTCTCGGAAGCCAATTTCCGAGTGAAGACACTCAGGTTGACAACTGAATGATGAGCGGCTGCATGGAGAGAAAATGGCCACACAGAGGAGAACCAGAAAGAGATGACTCTACCAGCTCCCACATCATGACACCATCGCCGAGTCAGAAGAAAAGAATTGGTGGTGGTTGTTTAGCCAGTACATTTTGGGGAGATTTGTCATGTGACAATAGAAAAACGAAACAGAGAGGCTGTAGTGGGTGATTGCTGAGACCACTTCTTGTCCTAAAATTCTTTTTTTTTTAATTTATTTTTTTAATTTATTTATTTTTGGCTCTGTTGGTTCTTCGTTGCTGTGCATGGGCTTTCTCTAGTTGCGGCGAGCAGGGGCTACTCTTCGTTGTGGCGCGCAGGCTTCTCATTGCAGTGGCTTCTCTTGTTGCAGAGCACAGGCTCTAGGCACACGGGCTTCAGTAGCTGTGGCATGTGGGCTCTAGAGCGCAGGCTCTGCAGTTGTGGTGCACTGGCTTAGTTGCTCCGCGGCATGTGGGATCTTCCTGGACCAGGGCTCAAACCCGTGTCCCCTGCATTGGCAGGTGGATTCTTAACCTCTGTGCCACCAAGGAAGCCCTTGCCCTAAAATTCGTGGCTTCTCATTGTTTCTCAGCACACAGTGCTCATCTGAAAGTGCAAAACTAAGATGTGATAAGTTGAGAGGACAATATTTCCAGAGACACCCTCCTACCTCCCCCCAGAGGGGCTCTGCCCTTATCCCACCAGGCATGACGGAGAGTTCAGTGGCTGAGCCAGCTTCCACCAAGCTTCGGCCCCTGGCATCCTCCCAGGAAGAGAGGGTCAGGAGGTGGGTATCCTAAACCTCAATGCCCAGAGCCCCAGACAGGGAAAGGAAGGAAGAAAGTAAAATGGTTACAGAGAAATTGGGTGGATAACTGAAAGCGGATTACGCTGTAATAACAATGAGGATTGGATTTCATAAAATCTTCGGTTCATAAGTTCATGGCCGGAAACAAGGTCCCCCCGAAGCAGCAAGTTCAGCAGTCTTGAAAAGCCAGCGCAACTTTCACATCTCTGCTTTCTCCGCCCTGTGAATAAGACCTGATGTGTGACTGCAGCTCAGCCGGACGACAGTCGAGAACACAAAATTTGGCCCAGCGATGTGGGAAAGCAGTGCCCACCTGGTGTGACTCAGAGACACCATCCAAAGAAAGGAGGCACAGGGTGCGCCCCATCCCGGGCGTCAGTGATGGAGGAGAGATGGGGGGAGACCAGCCACATCCCGGGGAAAAATAAAAACAAAATGAGCCTCAACAAAAAGAGGTCAGAAGGGCGTTCCAGAAAACACCCCCCAGCACACGTTTACAGTTTAGTGATTTCAGCGTTTAATGATGTCAGAGGTTGTTTCACAGGTTACCTGGCAGAGGTGGAAAGCCCGTGATTTGGGTAATAACAACCACATTGCCCAGGCTCTCCTTGTAGAGGAGCAGACCCTGGCTGCCAAGGAGTCCCTGGAGAGCAGCCAGCCTCTGCTCTGCCAGGCAAATGAGCCCACCGCAATCTTTCAAATCTGGACACCAGCTCGTGATCCAAATGTGCGATGTAGGCACCGGTTCTTGGTTCAGGATAAAGTCCTAGAGCAGCGGAAAGGCATGGAACTGGGACCCCACCAGGAGACGCGGGCACCAGCCAGATTTTGTCTGCTACAATGACCTGGGACAAATCCTCTCTCCTCCATTGGTCTTCATCCCTTCCTCTGTAAGATGAGAGCGTCGGGCAGGATGACGGCTTAAGGAACCTTTCTAACACCATAATTCTGTTTCTTTAAAATCATTTGATATATTTCTTTCTTTTTAAAAACTAACATGAGGTTGCCTGCAGTAAATTTCTATGCTCCCCTCCTGGGGGAGATTATTTCATACTGTTCCCCTTGTTGTGAACATTATAACAGCAAAGAGTACAAAATACCTGTCCTTAAAGGCAGAACTGTGATGGTCGAAACAGAGGGACCAGGAATTCATGTAGGGCCTCACTAATGACTGAATGCGTTAGTAGTTACTTTGTATTAAGGCTTTTTGGTCAGACACTGTGGTCAATGCACTTTCTTTTCGGGACCTGGGAGGTGTTTCTTATTGAGATGTTCCTTGTGGCATAGAATATGAATAATTCAATGTTGTAAGTGTCCCAAGGACACTTGAAAAGAAGGAAGCTTATCTGTAAGGACATATAGTGGATCACTAATGTAAAAATTCAAGCTTGTTTACCCCAGAACTCTAGGTCCTTATTCATGTTTTTCCTGTTTCATTCTTATTATCGCCTACTTAAACTATTATACATTATATAGTCTTAGAATTCAACTATGTTAAAATTTAGCACGATGGTACTGTTGACGATTTTTCCTCAGACTCCTAAGTTTTAGCACTACCTGTGGAGACGCTATATTATTCCTAACATACAAATTTATCCCATATTTTCATTATTAATCCATTCTTTGATCAATATGGAACGACCCTTTGAGCCCCCTTATTGCATTAATTTCTGCTTTATCTGACATCAGTGTCAGCCACCTGATTTCTTCTGTTTTTTCCTTCCCCCTAATACACTATTGCTCATCATTTTGTCTGTAATCCTTTGGTGTTATTTTGCCTCGACTGGTCTCTTATTACCCTTCAATTTAATTTAAACCAATCTGAGTGCTTTTTTTCCCTTGCAATATCAATCTTATATTTGATCTTGCTTCTGTCATGTAACTTATTTTGTACTTTTTTTTTTTCTGTTTTCTTGCCATTTCTTTCAACCGGGGAGTTTCTTCTGTTGGTCGTTTATTTTTATCTTGCTGCGTCTTTACTGTTTCCTCTTTTAGAAATTCTCACTGTGTGTTGCTTGGTCTCCAAGATCTATTTCCCACACCTCTTCATCAATCTCTTGTCATTTTCCTTTTAGTTTTTCCTTAGAGTTCAGGAAGACTTTTTCACGCTCTTGTCTCCTCATTTCTTCTACAATATCCAGCCAGCCATTCACTGTTCCAAACATGATTTTAAATTTTTTAATAAAATACTTCTTCCGGATGAGGTATGGACTCACCTTACTTTTCTCCTTGTCAATGACGTGGTCCACAGGCCCTGCTCCCTACGGAGTTTATGAATATGCATCAAATACTTCCTCAAATGCTCTTGTGTTCTGACAGTAAAGTGATTCCAGAGAAGTGGTTCTGAATTGTCAGGGTCTTTGGCAGCCAAGCCGCTTCCTGACATGGAGGACGCTCTCGGGGGCCTGCAGTGCTGCCCTGTCCGGTTGCCTCACAGAACCTCCCCTCTTCCTGTAGTGAGCGCTCAGTCTCCTACGTAAGTACTCGCAGAGGTCTTCTAGGGTCTCCTCCTACTCACTCCTTAGTCAAGACTTCTTGGCTGAAAGTGGAAAGTGGCCCAAACTCCACCTCAAAGCAGATTAAGGAGGGTCATGGGGGATGCAGCAGAATGACCAGGTTAGAACGGAGACTTCTGGGATCACTGAGCTCCAGAACCAGGGCTCTCTTGGGACCACAGTCTAGTCCCTTATTCATAGGGTGGCACACAGTTAGGAGTCAGACTGCCTGGGTTCAAATTATTTCTCCACCACTTGTTAGCTCTGTGACCTTTGCTTACCTTGGTTTCTCTACCTATAGAACAGTCGGAACACAGTACCTCATAAAACTGTTGTATGGATTTAATGAGGCAACGTAAGCCCATTACAGCATCTAGCACAGAATAAGCGTGATAATGTCACCTCACATCGGCTCACATTCAGGTAGGATTGAAGGTGGCATTTGGGAGAACCCCGCATGCATCCTCGTGGCGGAAACTTTAACAAAAGAAGCTCCATGCACATTAAAGACACCAAAACAGGGAAAACAACTCAACCCAGCAATGGAGTGACGATTGGGAGAACTAGCATCCCGAGCAGATGGTGTCAGGAAGCAGAAAGCGTCACACCCGAGTGACAGTTGGGAGCTTCATCTCAGCACAGACACGGACACAGGATCCCTTGGCTGGGACCCAGGTGGGTGTTACCACTTCTACCAGGAACGAAGCTCTGGGCCTCCTTCTGCCGCTGATGGGGACAGCACTGCTGTGCCCCCTCCACCTGGATTAGCTCTCATTTACATCTTGTCTTAATCAAGGCTCTTTGGTTGAAAGTAACAATAATCCAAATCACACTCTATGAAGGGGACAGTAAAGAGTGGAAAGGATGGGAATAGACTGCGGGCTTCATAAGCAATTAGACCCCGGGACTCAGTATCCTGAGGACTTCCGCAGCATCTCTCTCTCTGCCCCTCTTGAGTGTGCCTTTCTTCTCTTAGACAAGCTCCCCCAGGTGGCAGAGGCATTGTTGTGGCAACACCCTCTACTCTGTAACCTAAGAGTGGCAGCTCCCATTAACAAATAATAAACAGACCTTTTTCTTTAACTTTTTGGCCACGCCACGCGGCAGGTGGGATCTTAGTTCCCCAACCAGGGATCGAATCCGTGCCCCCTGCAGTGGAAGGGTGGAGTGTTACCTACTGGACCGCCTGGGAAGACCATTTTCTTTTTTTTTTTTTTTTTTTTTTTTTTACTTAGAAGGACCTACTATATAACACAGCCAACTCTGCTCAATATTATATAGCAACCTAAATGGGAAAAGAATTCGAAAAAGAATAGATACATGTATATGCATAACTGAATCACTTTGCTGTACACCTGAAACTATCGCAACATCGTTAATCAACTATTCTCCAATATAAAATAAAAAGTTAAAAAAAAATAAAAATGGTAACAATAAACAGAGATGCCTTCTGTGCTGGCCCTTCCCGCGTCCTGCGGGCCCATGCTTGGAGTCCAGGCCTCCAAATATGGGTGCCTCAAGTGCTCCCAACCTGGCTGACTGGTGCTGCTACTAAGCTGGGACAGTCGTCTTCCCACCCACTCTCTCTGTCTGCTCCATCTAGGGCTTGTGACCATTCTCCCAGGGTGCTTGGACAGAGCCCCGGGGCCAGCCTGCAGTGACAGCAGGGTCCTGGTCTCCCCAGTCCCTTCTGATCTGATGCCTGGCTCATCTGCCTCCTGCATTTATTATAAAAATAATAATAACAAACAGAGGAAATAAGAGGTACTAACTATCAGTTATAAAATAAATAACAGGAATGTAATATACAGCACAGGGAATATAGTCAATATTTCATAATAACTTTATATGGTATATAATCTATAAAAATATCAAATCGTTATGTTGTATACCTAAAACTAATATTGTAAGTCAACTATATGTCAATAAATTTAAAAAATAATAAAGATGATAATAATAATAAACAAATGAGCTGACTGACCTTGAACCAACCACAATAGCCAAGGCAATGGGGAGCTGTGTTTGTCATCCCCCCTTGAGGACCACAGGTTTGGTGTAAGGAAGAAGCAGCTCCCACAAAGAAGGGGATGCTCTTTTAAGAGGATAAACAGTAAACAGCAGTACCTCCCTCATACTCCAGTTCAGCAGGTGAGTCAACAGCACTAACGTTCAAAACATTTAACAAGTAATACAGCTTGGCCAATCACAGTGGCCACTGACACCAGATTCTGGAGACCTCTCTATACTGTATCACGTATTATCCTGTTATTTGCTGGACTGCAGGGAGACTAAAGGGTTTCCAGAGGAGGGAACCATCTAGATGACAAGGACAGCACGAGAGCACTCAAGAGGCTCCGGGAGTGGCTGTCTACAAGTCAATATGAAAGTATTTCAACATTTCACCATCAGTGGTCATTTCACCATATACTGGCCACAGCTGGTCCCACAGACATCGCCTCTAACCAAATTCCCCCGAGCGTCTAGCAGGTGGATGGCACGAGTCACTGTTCACTCATGTCGATAAAGATTTCTTTTCCCTTTTTGGCACATTCTGTTGATTGTTCCAAGGTGAATCTGAGAGGGAATAAACATTGGCTTCTCATGTTAACAGCTTGCCTGGAAATCTCTGGAATTTTTTTTTTTTTTTTTGCGGTATGCGGGCCTCTCACTGTTGTGGCCTCTCCCATTGCGGAGCACAGGCTCCGGACGCGCAGGCTCAGCGGCCATGGCTCACGGGCCCAGCCGCTCCGCGGCACGTGGGATCTTCCCAGACCGGGGCACAAACCCGCGTCCCCTGCATCGGCAGGCGGACTCTCAACCACTGCGCCACCAGGGAAGCCCTGGAATTTTTAAGATAAACTTTTTCATTAAAAACCAAACTTCATGGATGCCTAGAAACTCAGGAGCTGGTCTGGTCCCTGAATCTGAACGTGTATGTGCTCTCAGGATGCCCAGGGACAGCGGGAAGAAATCTGAAGTCAGTATCTCAGGGCGAGTGTCCTTTGCATCATTGCCCATCCAGAGAAGTGAGTCCCAACCACCTGAGGTCACTGCCTCTAAAATCTAGGGAAAACACAGATCTGGGTCTTTTAAGGATTTGCTGTGTTTATTTTGTCATTATTATTTCATTATTTTGCTTGAGATTTACCAAAACTAAAAAGCAGAACTGAGTATTCCTCATAACCCACTAATTGTTCTACAGACAAACCTTTCTGTTCCTTCTTAATCTCAGCTGGACTCAGCCCAACTGGAATGAAGTAATGAACTTTATCAAGCTGATTAAACTTTCCTGCCACACACATCCATTCCCTCCTCATTCCCCAAATGAGCACATACTTTACAGAAAGAAAGACCACAACTGATATCTCTAAGATATTTCAACTCATTTAAAAAAATATAATGTCTTTCCAGGGGCCATTATTTCTCTGTTTTTCTGTCTCTTTCAGAACTCTCAGAATTCTCTGAATTTTTTCCCATAAAGACACCTTCAGCATGAATGGGCTATTTTATTTTCACTGTGTTATAGGCTATAGAATCAGTTTTAAAAACAATAAAAAGTTTTATTTGTTAGCAAAACATTGAAGTGCTTGGAGGTTATTTCAGGCATGTATAAAATTCCTATTTAAAAATAGAGGAGGGCACGGAATAAAGTGGGAAAGAATACCACATCTTCTGAGAAGCATTACCCAGCTTTTCCCTTGTCCGTGATGCACTGGCCATCCTCTGTCAATGATGTCCGCTGGGCCCTCGCCAAATCCATCTTTCCTGTAGCCATCAAAAGCCTGGGTTCAAGGTCTTTCCCTCAGAAACCTCAGATGAAAGTTCTGCTGCAGACCATGCAATTCCAGAGAGCATTTTCCAGGGTTTTGGAGGACAGATGCACACACCACAAGACCATCCTGCTTAGCCTACTGGGGTCAGCTTCCCACACAAGTATCCAGAGGAAGCTAGGTATGACTCATGTAATTCACAGTATTAGGAGCTTTTTGCTGATCTGGTCACTATTCCTCTTGCAATCTTATTTCATCTTACACCCTCCATGTTGGACCTTGAACACATCAAATGTCTATTTCACACACACCAACATACCACATGTTTCTCCTCGTTCTCTTTTGTCTTCTGAAATCCCCTTCTTCCACTTTACCTTTTGAAACATTAACACAGAATCCGTCCAGTAAATAATATAGAGCTGGGTAAACGCTTACCGTCCAGCTGATTAGCAGGTGCTCTCTTCAGCCTCATCACCACCACCACGACCCACCATAATGCTCACAATCATTACCCTCAAAGGTGCAGTTCAAATGCCCCACCTTCTGCGAAGACTTTCCTGATCTTCTACCAGAATTAACTGTACCACCCACCCATACCCAGTGCTTCTTTGTCTCATGGCATCAGTGACTTCACTTGCATTTTAGTCATTTTATTGTTGTCATTGCAATTGTTGTTATCGTTGTTATAAATAAGCTCCCCCACTTGTGTCTACTCTCCCTGAGAACAGGAAGCACATCTGACGTTTTAGAATGCCCACCCACATCCTGCTCACGCTTTATTCTTTCCCCTAATAGGCACCTGATAAACATCAGTTGAATCGGATTGGTTGTCAATAAGACTTTCTCACTTTGTTGATGCTTTAATACTTGATCTGGGCTCTTGGTTTTGCTGTCCTGCATCTCATATTCTGTGACTACTTTTGCAAAGTTAAACATGCTTATCCTTTCTTTTTATTTCAGAAATTTTCATTTCGTTTTATTTCAGGAATTTTTATTTCAGATTTTTATTTCAGAAATTGATTCTGATGTTGATACATTAATGTTCTCCATCCACAGCAGAATGTGGCCAGTCTGAAATGAACTGCTTGCTGTTCAAATGTGCTTTTCTTTTGGATCCACATAGAAATAAAAGGCTAGGTTGCTCTTGATACTGTCACCGGATATCCTCTGACCCCTAAATTAATTTAAGTTTACTGTAGGAAGCAGTGGAAGGTTTGTTTGGGCTTCAAGTCCCAAAACCTGACCCCCTAACTCTCAGCCCCAAACTACACCGGAAATTTCTAACAGTGAATCAAGAGGCAAAAGTACATTTATGACAGAGCCAAAGACAAGACAAGACTGGGAATGACCAATAGGATCATTTTTATTATAACTTAAAGATAATCTGTCAACACAGCAAAAACCTAGTTATTGGCTGCACACTGTAATGGTGTAATTCTTTACAAGAAAACTCAGTTGTCCCATCTTTACTCTCAGCTACTTCAGCAAGAGCTATACTCCCTGGAAATGGAGGTACAGAGAACACACAGACCTCCCTGGGCCAATTTCTAAACCATAGGATTCATCACCCAAGGTTCAGCTTAAATCATTTGCCTTTATCTACTCTCTACCAATCCTCACGCTCAGATCTTACCTCTATACAGTTGACTCAAATTTGTAATTTAAATCCAGCTTCATGAAGCTCAAGACCATATACCAACTCAACATCTCCAACTGCACAATCCACAAGGACTCACAATCAATGTCCAAAACCACGTCCAAAACTCAGTCTTCAAAGTAGTTCCCCCACACCAGACTGACCTTATTATGATTATTCCAAGTCTCCCAGGCCGGAAGTCTCAGAGGCCCTCTCGAGACTTTGTTTTTCTTCTTCACATCCAGTCAACTGTCATAGTTTATAATTCCTGAACCATACTTTTCATTCAAACTATGCAGCAGTTCCCTAACTATCTCTTCAAATTACTACTTGTATGGCTACTCTTAAAAGATAGCTCTGGTCGTGTTAGTCCCCTGCTCAAAAACTTTCCATGGCTCCCCATTACCCCCTCAGTTTAGCATCCAAGGCTGGCCAAATCACCCTAATCTCCCATTGCTTCTACGCTAATCACAGATGCCTTGTACTACACAGTTACACATATTCTCTATGAAGGCTTGGTCTATGTTTTCTTCATTTCTGCACACCCCCCCCATAGGCTGACACTGAGCTATCAGTAAGCATTTGATTTGAATCTCATATGCTTATCTTGATTCCAGAGCCCTATGTCTGGACCCACTCAAATGAAACCCTCCTTTCTTCATATACCATATTGTACTCGATCCAGATTCCCCTAACAGGAATTTCTGATAATTTGGGCAGAAGCCAGCCTAGAGTTTATCTTTAAATTAGCTACCTGTGAAGTAAATTAATAGTATAAGTTAGCTAGCAGGACATATGTTTTATCTACTTAAAAATAAACATTTTAAAGCAATGAGAAGGACTTTTCACACTCAATTAGTTTACTTTTTAATATATACTTTTCTTATACCTATCCAACCCTGAATGCACCTTAAGTGAATCAAGATGGACTTCTTGTTAGACATTTTATAATCAGACCGATCCCACTCTATGGATTCAAATCACTGAGCTTTCCTGTGTGTATAATGGTTATCTAACGATTCCTCTTTCTTTGACCTTCTACTTTTCAGTGATAAATGCAAAGTGAGTCTCCTCTGCTTGACATCGAAATCGACTACGCTTTTCTACTTTAAATCCATGTAAAACTATCACTGCACAACTGAGATATCCTCCTAGAGGCAAGAGCAGCAGCTGCAGGATCTCGGCCCCAGCGCTTAGACAGCTGGTATCATGTCCCCGTGCCTTGTGGGTTCCTCGTCTCTGGAAGAGAAGTGATTGATGATTGGTGCTGTTGGCTCTAGGCTCCCACACCGCCCGGCCATATGAACCCAGAAGCATTCGTTTGTCCAAGCCATGAGGACCGGTTAGCTGAGTTGCAAACAGTAAATTCTTACTCCCTGGTTATTGCCAGGTGGGCTCTGCAACCAGCCTGGGATCAGAGTTTACCTTTTTACCTCAATCTGCTGTCCACATCCCCTCAGCTGACTGATGAGGTTCCTATTACCCCAACTGCCCCCAGGAGATAGTCCTCAATCTAGCACAACATGGGAGTAATTTGGAGAATTCTAGGCTACAATGCCTACAGACATCATCGAACTGGGGGTGAATGCTGTGGGCAGATGCTTGATGTGGCGTTAATTGAAAACAACCTGCGCTTTTACAAATGCAGCTGTTCCGCCCCCTTACACTCCTCTACATTTCCAGTTAACAACCATGAATAACAGTCTCTGTCCCTTTAACTTCATAGAAACCACCCATAATTCACTCTAAGGCACAGGATTCCAAAGGATTGGTTCTTAATTAATCTGTGCAGGGGAGACATTTTCCCATGCAAGTTACCAAGTGAGTGATAACCCAGTGTTGCAATATCCACTCAATTTGCCTTAATATTCACACAAGTAAGGAACTTGAGACCTAGGGAAACCAGCAACTCCTTGGAAGACTGCCATCTGCTATCCAGTTACTTCAGCCCCGAGGCTGCCCTTCAGGATATATCATATTAGGAAGTACTTCTTGGGAAGGGGGTGCTTCAGGACAAATTATTCAGCGAGTGAATCATGCCTACAACTGATACATAGGCAAGACCTTGATGTGTTCATTTAACCCTCTAAGCCTCTCTTTTCTCATCTGTTCAAGATGGATAATGATCTCTACTCACTGTACAAGATAGTTGTAGAATAAACGGACATCATTGGCAAATAGCAACTCAATATGTGATACAAGGGAAGCAAATGTAATGCCTTCTTTGCAAAAATGAGCACCACACTGATCATATCCCCCACGAGACCCAAATGCCCCTTTCTCCCTTCCTCAGACACAAGCATGCAACATAAAATGATAGGTGAAGACCACTGCCATAAAAAGAAGAAAAAATAATTAAAAGTGATTGTTAGCCATGTACCCAATATGCTTGGCACCTTTTAAGAGAGGGATAAAGTGGGTCAACCCATGGGTGGCAAGCATATTGCCCTAAATCATACCACTGAGAGGGAAATGATATTATATTTGAACAAACAATTCAACATTGCCTAGAAAAAAGAGATATAGAGATAGGAAGACACATACACCCACAATGGTAAATTGTTATTACTAAGAAAAGATTGGCTGTAGTAAAGACCCTTGGAAACTATAACAATCAGAAAATGGAAACCTGAAGGCTGGGCATGAAAGAGCATGGCACAACTCAGTCTTTATGGTTTGGCATGGGAGTTATCAGAGGATATAGGATTATTGTAGGGATAGAGTTTTTGTTATTTTTAGTACCTTAATTACAGGACCACCTCTCTGGCTCCCAATCAGAAGCCTCTCTGTGTCCTGTCCAGAATCCTGACTGTCACTTTTGGTGGCTTGGGCATTAGTGGTTTCATGATTAAAATGATCCTTGACTGATCCAAATGAGGGAAGGGAACACAGTCAAACAAGGTTATGTCTTGGGGAAGTATTTTGGGATCCATGGTGCACAGTTGTATTTGAACTCAGAAATGGTAAGAATTAGAAGAGTCCCACAGAATGCACAGTGCAAATCCTTCATTCCTAATTGTTAGATAGAGGCATTAGAGTTCAGAAAGCCCCAGGTCAAAGTAAGTGAAGGAGAAAGCTGGTAGGAGTTCACTGAGTCAGGCTGGCCTCACATCTCATGTGAACAGAAGGAATCACAGCTATTTTCCCAAAGACTGACTGGGGCGTAGGAGGTGTAACATCACTGTTACTCCCTTGAGTGGTTACTCAGCAGTTCCACTGAAAATTACTAATAATTTCATTGGAAATAAGTAGTTCAAAAGGAAAATTGGTAGAAAATAATCCTTATCACTAGTTTTTCCCTTCTTGGAAGTTTTTGTACATCATATAGGCAATTTCCCCAAATTTCAACTTTTGAACACAGTATTATATATTTTACATGTAATATATTTGGTTTGAGGTGATAAGGTTGTCCTGCTTTTTTCCTTTTATTTTCTAAATTTTTTAAACGCTTATTCCTACTCTTCTTGCTTAGCATGGTTTGCACACTTTTTTTAAATTTAGCTTCCCTCTCCAAATGCATCATCTGAAACAAATTTGTCAAAATGAATGTTTGCAATCATCACTTCATGTTCTTTAAACCTGTGTGAAATCAAGAGTAAAGTGCCAATTCTGTCATAAATATCTGGCAACTTTACTTACTCCCTCAGTAACTTTGCCTTTTTCCTAAATTTACTTCTATCAGTACTGCCTACTCTCTATCTTTAGCTATCTTACCACCCTTTCAATTGCACATTGCCTTTATGCTTTAGAAACTCTGTGTAACCCCTCTACAACATTATATTGCAATCATTTAATGATATACTGGTGTTTTGGGTGTTGTTTTTTTTTTTCTGAAACTCAAGGCTATGGCGAAAAGTATGAAAAGCATCAGTAAAGATTTAGGGACAATCTATGCCTGAGCTTTTAGATTTTGGCATTCAGGGCACAAATGCAGAGTAGTGAGATGTGATGTAAGGTGTGGCCTGTGGCCTGTCCCTGAGTGAAGGACAGGCCAACAGCTGGGTACCCTAGAGATGGCATTGCTGCCAGCCTGGGCACAGATACCTACATCAGACATTTGTGGAAGAGTCAGGAGTTGAAATTTGAATATAAATCCTGATCTATATCAATCCTGGGATGGCAGAGGTAAATTCCATATATGTAAATTCCAGTATATGTTTAATGTAATAAAAAAATAAGCTTCTCTATACAAAAACAAGCACACAGATGTTTATAGCATCTTTATGCATAATTGTCAAAACATGGAAGAAACCAAGATGTCTGCCAGTAAGTGAATGGAAAAATAAACTGTGGTACATACAGACAATGGAATGTAATTTAGCAATAAAAAGAAATGAGCTATCAAGCCATGGAAGGACATGGAGGAAACTTAAATGTATTTACTACATGTGAAAAGCCAATATGAAAAGGCTATACACTGTTTGATTCTAACTATATGACATCCTGGAAAAGGCAAGTAACATGGATACAGTAAAAGGATGGGTAGTTGCCAGGGGTTAGGGGAAAGGAGAGGGGCTTCCCTGGAGGTCCAGTGGTTAAGACTCCGCACTTCCACTGCAGGGGGCGCAGGTTTGATCCCTGGTCATGGAACTAAGAGGTCCTTGTATGCTGTGCAGGGCGGCAGAAAAAAACTAATGCTGAGGGGAAAGGAGAGATGAGTAGGCGAAGCACAGAGGATTTTTAGGGCAGTGAAACTACTCCGTATGATACTGTAAGCGTGGATAGCTGTCATTACACATTTGTCCAAATCCACAGAATATACAATGCCGAAAGTGAACCCTAACGTAAAGTATAGACTTCGGGTGACAACGGTGTGTCAGTGCAGCTTCATCGGTCATTAACTAAAGCACCACTGTGTTGTGGGACGTTGACTGGAGGAGGCTGTGCATGGGTGGAGTCACAGGTATGTGAGAAATCTCTGTACCTCCCGCTCAATTCTCCTGTGAACCTAAAACTTCTCTTAAAAAAAACCTAAAACCTAGTAAAAAGATCTTGAACATCTTTATTAATAATAATAACAGCCAATGCTGAGTGTTTAATCAGTGCCAGACCTTACTCTAAGTCCTTTATATGTATCGATTCACTTAACCCTCAAAAGAGCCCTATACGGTAAGCACTGGTGTGACCTGCACTTCACCGTTGAAGAGGTGAAGATGCAGAGTGGCTTAGTGACGGGCATAAAGCCACGTGGCTGGAGCTTCCACATGCAGGCAGTCAGGCTCCACACTTCAGTTCCTTCCACTGTCTCCAAGGCTCTACGCTGAACCCTCACATCTGAACTGCGGTCCTAATATGAAAGGGAAGGAGGGAATCATTCGAAGCCCGGATCCTGAAGAGTGTTTCCTCAGCAAAGATGAGCAGACCTCCCAGTTGTAGCTGCACTTTGACCTGCGCTGGGGCCCTGACCCCTCACCCCACATCAGCACGGCCACGGCAGGGGGCCTGTGCGAGTGCCATGCCCGGGGGGCTCTGCCCCGCTGCCCAGGCTGTGCTCGGGATGGGTGTGCGGGTCCTCACCCCTGCAGAAGGATCTGATTGAAGCCGCGCCGCGCAGGGGAAGCTCACGGGGATTTCACAGCCTCCTCTTCCGACTTGGGCAAAGGGCACCATTGTTTGTTTTTATGAGAACTGAGCTGGAGAAGCAGAAGGTGTTTCCAATGAAGGCCCACCTGTATCATGTTAAGGACACACAGGAACCATGGCTTTGAACTTCAGCACTAATGACTGTCTTTCATGCAATAATGGAAAAGCAGCCTGCGAGTATCTGTAGGGCTCACAGCAGGCTGAGGATCGCTGCCCTGCCCCGCGGACACCGCAGACACCCACCGCGCTGGCTCTGGGCTGAACTGGCCACGCCGAGGGTCTGTCACTGCAGCACGGAAGGCTGCCTTATTTCCAAAATCAAAAGCCCATGACTGCTTCCCACGAAGTAACCATGCACCATGCCGCCCAGCTTCCTTCTCTCCAGAACACGCCCAGGCTGGACGCTCTCGCCTGCCTGACGCCCTCCTCACCCTTCTCAGGAGGGTTAACAGGAAGGAGGTCCCCTGCTTTGCTTCCTCCCAGGGCAGCCTCAGAAATGTGGAGGTGGTGTCTGAGGGACGCCCCGAGGAACAGCGGCCCAGGACCAGATGGAATTCACACCTCCTGGCCAGGAGCACAAGGATCTAAGAGGGAGAAGCTCCTCTGTGCTCTCCCCAGTACCTTCTCCCCACAGTGTGGCCCACTGATCTACTCTCCTGAATCACACAGTAGGCTCCAAAGTCTTCCTAAAACAAGCAAGCAAACACCACAAATTTACATCACTTTAGGGTTGGGTCCTTTCCCAAGTAATTGATAACCCAGCCGACACTGCAGTGATATTCACTGATGGCTTCAACCTCGTATGTTCCTCTCCTACAGGCATCTCTGGTTTACACCAGAAGACTGAGGCGAGCCACGTTTAACCCAACAGACGGCTTTGCTAATAGTGGGATTTCTGGCACTGTGCCCCCAGACTGGTATGCGGTGTCAGAGCCATCCGTCCCTTCCAGGTCTCCTCAAACTGCAGTGAAGCCTAGCTCCCCTGAGATCACAGGCTGAGTCCTACAAGTTTAAGGGGCTCTGTACCAAATCAGGGCCATGAGAGATGCCTCAATCTCTGGGCCACCTCTGTGTAAGTCAGCAAGTCACAGTGGGCAGAACAAGCTTGAGTCCTCGGTCCTTCCAGGGGCAGCTTTGCTGTTCCGAAGAATTAAAAGCTTAAACTTCAGGTGTGTCTGCACTAATGTAAAACTGGATTATGAACAAAGACGTCTGCCTCCAAGTTCATTCTGAAGATCCAGTGAAGTATTGGACAATGTTTTGTGAACTACAAATACTGCACAAATGTAGGCATTTTTGTTATTAGAAGCTAGGATGTTAAAATACATTTAAAAGCTCACTGGAGATGTGGTTTCATGTGTAAATGTTCATTCACAATTTTATTTTTACTCCTCTGGTCCAGCAGCCCTGCATCTACATTAATGCCTCCGAGGCCTGAGTGTGGAGCCGGGTGTGAGCTGCTCCAAAGGCTGTCCCGCCTGTCCCCAGGCGGTTTCCAGGTCCCAGCCCACGGCCCTGGGTGGCTCAGCGGACAGGTGCTGGGTGGCGGTCCTCCCACCAGCGCCCCCGACAAAACCTAGGACCCCGCCTCCACCCCACCCCCAGTCCCTCAGGCCCGCCCAGACCGTCCACCAGATGTTCACTGAGTGCCTACCGCGTGCCAGACATGTTCCAGGTGCTGGGAAGCCAGCAGTGACAAGATAGACAAAACCCTGTCCACAGAAAGTTTACACGTGGAAGGGGAAGACAGCTCATATATGAGTAAAATGTATAGTGTTTCAGATTGTGAGAAATGCTACAGAGAAAATTAGAGGATAAGGGGGATTGAGAGGGCAGAGTAGGGGGCACACTTTTTGAGAGGACGTCCTGGGACAGCCTCTCTGAAGAGGTGACATTTGAGTACAGACCAAATCTGGCTCACCACCTCTTAGCCGAATAGATTTTGCAGAAGAGCATTTGCAATCATTTCCAAGATAGGGAACGCTAATTTTGACGTTATCCCCCTAAAAGAATTCCATTCTTCTCAGTAGACCTGTACTACCCAAAACCAAAACTAAAATCACAGTACTCAATAACATTTCGTGGTAATTCATTTTCTATCTTGTTATAAAAACAAATAAAGTAAAATAAAAATAAATTAATGCCTCCGTGACCAGCCTTGTGTTCTGTGCACAGGTAAAACATAAGAAATGTGAGACACTGTTGTGCTCTCTGTGCATTTATAGGCTGGTTGGAAGGCCAGGTCACACATGGTAAGTAACCACACAAGCAAGGCATCATCCTTATTACCGGTGCCTCAGTTACAAATACAGACTTGTAGACAACTCACATGCAACAGCCGTTGCGCATCCAACCAACGTCTTTCACCTTCACAGCTGTCCAAGATCCCTTGGGCAGGACCTCCTCCATTGCCCCGCCCACTGCAGGAGAGCCCCACTATTTCTGTCCCCACTCCCCCTGCCCCCGTGCCAGAGCTCCTTCCCACCCCGAGCTGGGGGCAGACATGTGGGTTTTGAATCATCCCAAAGTGGGATATAGAACATGCTCTTCCAGACACGCAGTGAGCTCAGGGGTCTACACAGGGTCTGCTCCCTCCAGGCTATTCTAGATGCCCCTCTCTGTTCTCCTCTAATAGCACTAACTCCCTGAGGTCAGGGTCTGTATCCAGTTCACGTTTCTATCTGCAATGCCCAGCACAGGACTTCGCATAGCATTACCCCCCCCAAAAAAAAAACAAAAAAAGAAAACAAAGAGAAACACGATTGTGGGAAAAACAAATGAAGAAATAAACCATATCATAGGCTACCTGTGTTTGAGGAGGCTACCCTGGGAACTACTGTTAAACCAGAAGTAGAAAGAAAGGAGGGTTAAAAATGACACCAAAAAATGAAAATATGTATGTGTTTGTATATAAGTACGCAAGCATGCAGGAAAAAAGGAAAGAAAACATGCCAGGTTGTTAACACAGATTGGTGGGGGGCAAAGGGTGAGGGGCAGAGAAGAGAAAAGAAGAGAAAGCCAAAGAGAAAAAGGGAGAATGACAAGAAAAAACTCTATTATTTATAATAGAACCACGTATATGTATCTAAGTAAAACTAGAAAAGGGGAATGATAATTCTTTGAAATAATCCTAATAAGAAACCAGGTCTAACCCAAGTGAGGAGCTGAATGTTCCCAAACACACATGCAAAGAAATGAGGGCTGAGGCCAGGAACCCAAACGGCACCTTCATAGCAGCAATTCCTGGGCCTGGGTGCTCCCTAAACAATCCGGGGCCCCCAGACTGTGGGTTCTCCAGACTCCAGGCTTCCCACCAGCATGTCCAACTCCAGCCGAGGATGGGTCCAAATAAAATGGTTCACACAGTTCTGCCTGCATCATATGAGCTGAACTAACATCAACAATTACATCAGGAAAAATGTGTTTACCTTGGTTTCCCGCCACAGAAAACGGGTCCAAAATGATGTTGAACATACGCCTTTCATTCCCGCTTCTATTAGAAGGACAAATAATTTAACAGGTGGAACTCAGAATTCCACGATTCTTTTTCTTTTCTTTTTTTTAAATTTTACTGCGGAGTATGAAACATTCCACTTTTGGTCAACAGAATCTGGAACCCTTCTTAGCAGACCTCAGCGAGCTCTATTTATTTTGCAAAAGCCCTTCTAACGCTCACAAGAGCAGTGAGTTGGAAAGACCTGGGGAGCCCAATCAGACTGTGCTCTCGCCTGTTATCAGTACAATATGTTGCTTCAACTGAGAGACCAAATCCTCTGACTAACTCCTCCAAGAATTGATCCAGACAGCAAAAAGAGAGGAAATTCATTCGACTTTAGCAAGGCAATTGGTCCAGACTTCATACAATATCGTTTCAGTCTAGAATTTTCATCATCACTGCCAAAAACATCAAACAGAAACATTACAGGACTTGCACTCAGTTTTCACTCTCCAAAGAATAGCCATCTTGTTCCAGGCCTGAGCAGCAAGAAAGGAACTAAAGGGAGCCGGGGCGGGGGATCGTCACATGGAGCATTTAACTGTTTCTCACTGTCTCATTTCTAAGCTTCGTGACAATTATTAATGAAAAGTTAATGAAGTTTTGAAATTAAGGACAATCGGAAGTTTCCCCATAGGTCAAATGCTCCACCTCGCAAAGACTCTCCAACCATAATCATCAGCTTGTGTCACTTACCTCTTCTCTTCTACTTATTTGTCCTGTGTAATCACTAATGTTTATGCTAGATATTGATTGATAAGTATCTCAATGATCTATGTGAATTAGAGTGCATTAGTACAGGTAACTCTAACTACTACTATGAACAAGCCCCATAACGTATTATGTGTCAAACACCATAAATAAATAACTTGCTCACATAAAGTCTGAAACAGATGGTACAGACTGGGGGCAGGCCTTCCACATGAGGTTCAGGGACCCACGATCTCTCTGTCATATGCTCAGCCCTCTGCTAGGACCATGGAATCCCCTGCGTTCAGCCAGCAGACAGAGCATCAGAGTGTGGAAAAGCTAAATCCACTTCTTAAAAACCTCAACCCAGAATGACACAGGTGATTCCCACTCATGATACACTCACTAATCACCTAACTGCAAAGAAGGCAGTCAGAGTACTATCTAGCTGTGTCTTCAGAAGAAGAGAAAGCACTTCCGATAAAAAGCTAGCCACTGTCTGCCATAGACAGCCAACTGCAACAACCCGTACTCTAATAACCCACACTTTACTGTACTGTACTTGTGTTATATTATACATATATTGTATTCTAATTATCACGGTAACTTGGGAATCATATTTTGGCTCAGGGTGTGTGTGTGCGTGCGTGTGCGCACACACGTGTGTGACCCAGATAACTGGACTATGATGGCCTATAGCCAAATTCAAAACCTGACACTTGCCACAGACAAACATTCAGGGAATCCTAAAATGGTTCCCTACTGAAAACTTGGAGTCCAAAGGGATTCAGATACACTTACGATGATCCAAACTCTAAGGCAGAGAGTTTGTCTACGTAAGAATTTGGGGAGCGATACAAGTTTGCCGAGGGGGGCAGAGTCAAGATGGAGTACTAAGAGGCCACGGAATTCGCCGCTCTGCACAACTAGGGCACCTACCTGGCACCCGTGGGGGGACCACGGACACCTAAGGGGATGGGAGGAACCTCCAGCGACGGGGGAGGATGTAGGGCGTGGGGGGAGTGAAGGGGGAGAAGTGGAGGTGGGATGGGACTGGCGCCCCCCAGGGGCAGCTGGGGGAGGGGAAGGGATCCCACACCTGAAGTGTTGGAAATTGGGGAACCACTGGGAGGGCAGAGAATCAAAAGGGAGCGTAGCCAGGTTTCCCCTGCCCACTTGGGCCCCCAGCAACCTGCTGACATCCTGGGTCTAATCCTCTGCCCACCAAGGCCCCCACCAGCCATGAGAGTCCTGAGGGACTGGGAGGGAAGGGGGAGCAAAAGTAAAGGCCGGACCTAGGGGACCAGCACCCCTGAGGGGCGGCTGGGGGATGGGAGGAGTTCCTACATCCAGTGGGACCCACCCACGGTTAGGGATCCAGCGGGGACAGGGGAGGCCCTGGGGGAGATGGTGGAGGAGGGGCGCGCAGGAACGGAAGGGAACGTGGCCAGCCTTTCCCTGTCCACTTAGGCACCAGGAAGCCTGTTGGGCTCCCCTGTCTAATCCTCTGCCCTCAGAGCCTTCCTCCTGCCGCGCAGAGGCCAAGCCCCACCCCTACACCCCTACCCAGGGCCCCACCTCTACACTCGGAGACCCCCTCCAACTTGCCGGGCCTAAACCCCATCCACACGCCCTCACGCAGGGCCCTACCTCCCAACTCTGGAACTCCATGCTCCAGAAGGCCCCCTTTCCACGTGCTGCCTCCCCGCTTCTGCGCAGGACCTAAGCAGAGGCCCTGCCCCACGCTTGAACGTCCCGCCTAGGCCCACCCCCGCAGGGCCTTTTCCGGCTACATGGGTTCGAAGCCTAGGCTCCACCCCACCCTAAAGCCCACCCCTGCCTAAGTTCCACCTGTGCCTAAACTCTGCCCCCATAGCCAAGGCTTTTTTTTTTTTTTCTTTTTTCCTCTTTTAGATTGGAATTCTGTTTTACCTTCTTGATTCGTTGTTAATTCTTTTATATTTGTACTTTTCCTAATAAATCTTTTTTTTTTCTAATTTTATTCTTTATACTTTGTTATTGTTCTCTTCTTTTGGCTTGTTGCCCGTCCCCCCCTGTTTTTTTTCTTTTTTCTGTTGTGGTTTTATTTTACCTTGCTGCAGTTGTTTCAATTATAGTTTTATTTTTCATAATACATTTTTTTATCTTTCAGATTTTATTCTGTTTTTTATTCTTTGATATTGTACTGCTCCTTTTTTTCTTTCTTTTTTCCTTTCATTCTCTCTTTTTTTTTTTAACCATGCCACGAAGCTTTCAGGATTTGGTTCCCAGGCCAGAATCCGGCCTAAGCTCCTATGGTGGGAGCTCCAAGTCCAAACCACTGGACTAACAGAGAACCTCAGACCCCAGGTAATATTAATCAGAGTGAGGCATCCCGGAGGTCCTCATCTCAGCACTAAGACCCGGCCCTATCCAACTGCCTGCATATTCCAGTGCTGGATGCCACAGGCCAAACAACCTATGAGACAGGAATACAGCACCATGCATCAAAAAAAATAAATAAAAATTGAAATGACAAAAAAATGTTACAGATGAAGAAGCAAGGTAAACACCTACAAGATCAAATAAATGAAGACAAAATAGGCAACCTACCTGAAAACAATTCAGAGTAATGATAGTAAAGATGATCCAAAATCTCAGAAACAGAATGGAGAAAACACAAGAAACATTTAACAAGGATCTAGAAGAAGAGCAAACAAAAAGTGATGAACAACACAATAATTGAAACTAAAAATACTCTAGAGGAATCAATAGCAGAATAACTGAGGCAGAAGAACAGATAAGGGAGCTGGAAGATAAAATGGTGGAAATAACCGCCGGGGAGCAGAATAAAGAAAAAAGAATGAAAAGAACTGAGGACAGTCTCAGAGACCTCTGGGAAAACACTAAATGCACCAACATTCAAATTATAGGGGTTCCAGAAGAAGAAGAGAAAAAGAAAGGGCCTGAGACAATATTTGAAGAGATTATCGTCGAAAACTTCCCTAACATGAGAAAAGAAATAGTCAATCAAGTCCGGGAAGCACAGAGAGTACCATACAGGATAAACCCAAAGAGAAAACGCCAAGATACATATTAGTCAAACTATCAAAAATTAAATACAATGAAAAAAAATTAAAAGCAGCAAGGGAAAAGCAACAAACATAAAAGGGAATCCCCATAAGGTTAACAGCTATCTTTCAGCAGAAACTCTGCAAGCCAGAAGGGAGTGGCAGGACATATTTAAAGGGATGAAAGGGAATAACCTACAACCAAGATTACTCTCCACAGCAAGGATCTCATTCAGATTCCATGGAGAAATTAAAACCTTTACAGATAAGCAAAAGATAAGAGAATTCAGCATCAACAAACCAGCTTTACAACAAATGCTAAAGAAACTTCTCTAGGCAGGAAACACAAGAGAAGGAAAAGACCTACAATAACAAACCCAAAACAATTAAGAAAATGGTAATAGGAACATACATATTGATAATTACCTTGAATGTAAATGGATTAAATGCTCCAACCAAAAGACACAGACTGGCTGAATGTATACAAAAACAAGACCTGTACATATGCTGTCTACAAGAGACCCACTTCAGACCTAGGGACACATACAGACTGAAAGTGAGGGGATGGAAAAAGATACTCCATGCAAATGGAAATCAAAAGAAAGCTGGAGTAGCAATTCTCATATCAGACAAAATAGACTTCAAAATAAAGACTATTAAAGAGACAAAGAGGGACACTACATAATGATCAAGGGATCAATCCAAGAAGAAGATATAACAATTGTAAACATTTATGCACCCAACACAGGAGCAACTCAATACATAAGGCAAATGCTAACAGCCATAAAAGGGGAAATTGACAGCAACACAATAATAGTAGAGGACTTTAACACCCCACTTTCACCAATGAACAGATCATCCAAAATGAAAATAAATAAGGAAACACAAGCTTTAAATGACATATAAGCAAGATGGACTTAATTGAAATTTATAGGACATTCCATCCAAAAACAACAGAATACATTTTCTTCTCAAGTGTTCATAGAACATTCTCCAGGATAGACCATATCTTGGGTCACAAATCAAGCTTTGGTAAATTTAAGAAAATTGAAATTGTAACATATATCTTTTCTGACCACAATGCTAAGAGACTAGATATCAATTACAGGAAAACAACTGTAGAAAACTACAAACACACAGAGGCTAAACAATACGCTACTAACTAACCAAGAGATCACTGAGGAAATCAAAAAATACCTAGAAATAAAAGACAATGAAAACATGACAACTCAAAACCTATGGTACGCAGCAAAAGCATTTCTAACAGGGAAGTTTAAAGCAATATAATCCTACCTCAAGAAAAAAGAAAAATCCCAAATAAACAACCTTACCTTACACCTAAAGCAATTAGAGAAAGAAGAATAAAAAAAACCCCAAAGTTAGCAGAAGGAAAGAAATCATAAAGATCAGATCACAATAAAGGAAAAAGAAATGAAGGAAACAAACAAACAAAAAAACTAAAAGCTCATTCTTTGAGAATATAACAAAATTGACAAACCATTAGCCAGACTCATCAAGAACAAAAGGGAGAAGACTCAAATCATCAGTATTAGAAATGAAAAATGGAGAAGTAACAACTGACACTGCAGAAATACAAATCTCATGAGAGAATACTACAAGCAGCTATATGCCAAAAAAACGGACAACCTGGAAGAAATGGACAAATTCTTCCAAAGCACAACCTTCCGAGGCTGAACCAGGAAGAAATGGAAAATATAAACAGACCAGTCACAAGCACTGAAATTGAAACTGTGATTAAAAATCTTCCAACAAACAAAAGCCCAGGACCAGATGGCTTCACAGGATCAAACATTTAGAGAAAAGCTAACACCTATCCTTCTCAAACTCTTCCAAAATATAGCAGAGGGAGGAACACTCCCAAACTCATTCTACAAGGCCACCATCACCCTGATACCAAAACCAGACAAAGATGTCACAAAGAAAGAAAACTACAGGCCAATATCACTGATGAACACAGATGCAACAATCCTCAACAAAATACTAGCAAACAGAATCCAACAGCACATTAAAAGGATCATACACCATGATCAACTGGGGTTTATCCCAGGAATGCAAGGTTTCTTCAATATACGCAAATCAATGTGATAAACCATATTAACAAATTGAAGGATTAAAACCATATGATCCTCTCAATAGATGCAGAAAAAGCTTTCAACAAAATTCAACACCCATTTATGATAAAAACTCTCCAGAAAGTAGGCATAGAGGGAACTTTCCTCAACATAATAAACATAATGTGGCTGACAAACCCACAGCCAACATCATTCTCAGGGGTGAAAAACTGAAACCATTTCCTCTAAGACCAGGAACAAGACAGGGTTGCCCACTCTCACCATTATTTTTTTTTCACCATTATTATTCAACATAGTTTTGTAAGTTTTAGCCACAGCAATCAGAGAAGAAAAAGAAATAAAAAGAATCCAAATTGGAAAAGAAGTAAAGCTGTCACTGTTTGCAGAAGACACGATACTATACATAGAGAATCCTAAAGATGCTACCAGAAAACTACTAGAGATAATCAATGAATTTGGTAGAGTAGAAGGATACAAAATTAATGCACAGAAATCTCTTGCATTCCTATACACTAATGATGAAATATCTGAAAGAGAAATCAAGGAAACACTCCCATTTACCACTGCAACAAAAAGAATAAAATACCTAGGAATAAACCTACCTAAGGAGACAAAAGACCTGTATGCAGAAAATTATAAGACACTGATGAAAGAAATTAAAGATGACACAAACAGATGGAGAGATATACCATGTTCTTGAATTGGAAGAATCAACATTGTGGAAATGACTATACTACCCAAAGCAATCTACATATTCAGTGCAATCCCTATCAAACTACCAATGGCATTTTTCACAGACCTAGGACAAAAAATTTCACAATTTGTATGGAAACACAAAAGACCCCAAGTAGCCAAAGCAATCTTGAGAAAGAAAAACGGAGCTGGAGGAGTCAGGCTCTCTGACTTAAGACTATATTACAAAGCTACAGTAATCAAGACAGTGTGGTACTGGCCCCAAAACAGAAATATAGATCAATGGAACAGGATAGAAAGCCCAGAGATAATCCCATGCACATATGGTCACCTTATCTTTGATAAAGGAGGCAAGAGTATACAATGGAGAAAAGACAGCCTCTTCAATAAGTGGTGCTGGGAAAACTGGACAGCTACATGTAAAAGAATGAAATTAGAACACTTCCTAACACCGTACAGAAAAATAAACTCAAAATGGATTAAAGACCTAAATATAAGGCCAGACACTATCAAACTCTTAGAGGAAAACATAGGCAGAACACTCTATGACATAAATCACAGCAAGATCTTTTTTGACCAACCTCCTAGAGAAAGGGAAACAAAAATAAACAAATGGGACCTAATGAAACTTAAAAGCTTTTGCACAGGAAAGGAAACCATAAAAAAAGACGAAAAGACAGCCCTCAGAATGGGAGAAAATATTTGCAAACGAAGCAACTGACAGAGGATTAATCTCCAAAATATACAAGCAGCTCATGCAGCTCAATATCAAAAAAACAAACAACCCAACCCAAAAATGGGCAGAAGACCTAAAAAGACATTTCTCCAAAGAAGGAATACAGATTGCCAAGAAACACATGAAAGGATGCTCAACATCACTAATCATTAGAGAAATGCAAATCAAAAGTACAACGAGGTATCACCTCACACTGTTCAGAATGGCCATTATCAAAATATCTACAAATAATAAATGCTGGAGAGGGTGTGGAGAAAAGGGAACCCTCTTGCACTGCTGGTGGGAATGTAAATTGATACAGCCACTATGGAGAACAGTATGGAGGTTCCTTAAAAAACTAAAAATAGAACTACCGTACGACCCAGCAATCCCACTACTGGGCATATACTCTGAGAAAACCATAATTCAAAGAGTCATGTACCACAGTGTTCACTGCAGTACTAGTTACAATAGCCAGGACATGGAAGCAACCTAAGTGTCCATCGACAGATGAATGGGTAAAGAAGTTATGGCATATGTATACAATAGAATATTACTCAGGCATAAAAAGAAATGAAATTGAGTTATTTGTAGTGAGGTGGATGGACCTAGAGTCTGTCATACAGAGTGAAGTAAGTCAGAAAGACTAACACATATATATGGAATCTTAAAAAAGAAAAATGGTTCTGACGAACCTAGGGGCAGGACAGGAATAAAGACACAGACGTAGAGAATGGACTTGAGGACACGGGGAGGGGGAAGGGTAAGCTGGGAGGAAGTGAGAATGTAACACTGACATATATACACTACCAAATGGAAAATGGATAGCTAGTGGGAAGCAGCTGCATAGCACAGGGAGATCAGCTGGGTGCTCTGTGACCACCTAGAGGGGTGGGATAGGGAGGATGGAGGGAGACGCAAGAGGGAGGAGATATGGGGATATACGTATGTATATAGCTGATTCACTTTGTTATACAGCAGAAACTAACACAACATTGTAAAGCAATTATACTCCAATAAAGATGTTAAAAAAAAAAAAAAAAAAAAAAAAAAACTTTGCCAAGCACTCTGCCTTCACTGTAGACACTGTCCAGACTAGATGCTCATGTGCTCCCAGAGGCTGTGCCTGGACAGGTACGATGCCTACTACGTTCTAGCTTGTTACAGGTCACAAAGCATATCAATATTTCTCCTTTGAACTTCAAAACAGCTCTGTATAATAATCTGAGCAGGGATTACTGTCTTTTTTAATTCTCAGTGTAGAATCGGAAAGCCAACTGGCCTACATGTAAGTAGAGGTGGGCCTTAAAGGCCAACCTCCCACCACATCAGCACCCATCACCTCCCTAGAAAGGCTATGACGCCAATCATTTCCACAATTACAGTTGCCTTCTTTCCACACTGATCATTTTCATTAGATCATTCCTAGTGCTTTTATTTAACAAAAGAAAAACCTACCACACATTGTTCCTTGAGTATGATGGACTCTTACCCCTACCCAGAAAAACCCTCATAAACCTGAAGACTTTGTTACTCAAAGTATGGTATGTGGAGCAGCAGCATTGGAAGCCCCTGGGAGTTTGTTAGGAATGCACATTCTCAGGTCAATTCACTGACCCTCTGAATCAGACTCTATTTAAGCAAGATCCCCAAGTGATGCTTCAGCACACTAAACTTTGAGCAACATTGCTCTAGAATACACTTTAACATGTTAACTTGAGTGCTTAGTAGGGGAAAAAAAGACCTAATATAAAGAGTTCCTACAAATCAATATGAAAAAGAAAAACAGATAAAAAAAGACAAAATATAAGAACAGTGAATTCACAGATGAAATGCAAATAAACATAAACATAAAATGCTCATCTTCTCCAGCAATTTAGGAAATGCAAATTAAAACAGTAACATATTATTATTTTTCATCTGTCCGATTGTTGAAATTTGTAACGTGTGATAATCTTCAAATCGAGAACACTTTGGAAAAGGGGCATTTTCTTACCCTGTGGGAGCTTAAATTGTAATACAGGCACACCTCGTTTTATTGCATTCTGCTTTACTGCATTTCACAAATACTACATTTTTTTACAAATTGAAGGTTTGTGGCAACCCTGAATCGAACAAGTCTATAGGTGCCATTTTTCCAAACAGCATTTGCTCGCTTCATGTCTCTGTGTCACATTTTGGTAATTCTCACAATATTTCAAACTTTTTCATTATTATAATTGTTATGGTGACTTGTGATCATTGATCTTTGATGTTATTATTGCAAAAAGATTGCAATTCACAGAAGGTTAAGATGATGGTTAGTATTTTTTAGCAATAAAGTATTTTTAATTAATATATGTACTTTTTAGACATAATGCTATAGTCTACTTAATAGACTATATTTTAAACATAACTTTTATATGCACTAGGAAGCCAAAAACTTTGTGTGACTCACTTTATTGCAATATTTGCTATAGTGCAGTGGTCTGGAACTGAACCCTCAATATCTCCAAGGATGCTTGCAATCTCGCTCTCTTTTTTTTTTTTTCAGTTTTAAAGGTTTTGCCCCAAAATTTCCACTTCTAGGAATCCGGTCTATAGAAATACCTGTTAATGTATCAAAGACAAGTGTAAAAGGATCTCATTACTCCATTTGAATTGTGAAATATGAAGGAAATATAAATATCCATCTATAAGGAAATAGTTCAATAAATTAAAGGTATCCATACCAGAGGACTGTGCAATAATTTAAAAAGAAGTCAGTGTCATGAAGAAAATGTTCATGCACTGCTGAATGCCTCAACAATTTGCAGGAGAGTATGTACAGTATGATCTCATTCATATAGAAGAGAGGTATATATATTTGTTAAAACTCATAAGAAACACTAAACTTAAATTTGGTACATTTTATTTTATGGAAATTATACCTCAATAAAATTTATTAAAAGGACTATATGTGTATATGATAGTGGATGCTATGTACTTTCAGGCCAACGAAATGGTCCATAAGGAAGACAAGAAGGCTTTCAAAGTGGCAGAAGCCTAGAAGAAGAGAGCATGAGTGGGAACTTTCAGTAGTGTTAGTATTTTTTTCAACCAACATGTACACTTCTTGTATTCTAGAAAGCACAAGATAAAAATCTAAATGAAATAAACGGAGTCATTTGCAGTGAGCCCGAATCAATGTGGAAACGCAAATCCAACTTGGCCTCTTAGTTCCTTCCATTGGCTGAGTTTGGTCATTTGGTGTCTGGTGTGAAGGTCTACATTTGAAAGGGTTGTCAACATCACACACATCTTTGCCAGACTGACTTTCCATAGACACCTGTTTATTACTTCACAGATAACTACTGAGCATCCTTAAACATCAAGCCCTTTGCTAAAAATTTTATGGAAATTTGATACAAAAAAGAAGACAGTTCCAGCCTCCAGTCCTAATCACTCTTCTACTGAAAAAGCTTACAGCATTCTGTGCCAGGTAGTGTAATAGACCTAAATGTGTTAACTTCTCTTGCTGCCTCACCCACAGAGCACTGTTTATCATTATTTTCCTTATTTCCTATCTACTCTGTTCAGGGTAGTCTTTATGCTGTCCTGCAAACATCCCAGCCTTTGCTTCTGCTGTCCCTCTCACCTGGAATCCCTGTCTCCCTCATTATTCCATGCTCTCATCCACCCAACAAGATCCATCTCCACCTTGTCCATGAAGTTCTTGCTAAGCCCAGAAATCCTCAATCACCTCCCCTCCCCACACCTTGCCTTATTTGTTGGATAGTCTTGTCTCTCTAAGGAGAAAGGGGACCATGTCGCCCTCTTTCCTACCCCTCCTATTGTCTTGTACAATGTCAAGTAGCTAGGAATAATTAACTGGCAACTATCAATGATTTGTCACTTCATAGTTTTTAAATGTTAGACAAAGGAGAGGAAATTCATAGGAAATAAGTGCTTTTCCAAAAGCCTAATGAGGTAGGTATTTTCCCCATTTTATAGATGGATAAACTGAGGCTTAGTGAGGTTGGGTGATTTGGTCTGGCTTATATAGCTCATAAAATACAGGGTCAGTCTTCAGACCTTCTGAATTTCTCTGAAGCCCATGTCTTTGCTCTGTACCATGCTACCCTCCTAACTTGCCACTTAGGTGATCTCATTGAATTCTCACATTGCTGTCTCAAGAAATATTTGTTGATTGATTGATGACACGTTCAGTAGCAATGTGGTCCAGTTCAAGGGTTTCCTGCAGCTGAATTTGATGAAAAGCTCCTGCTGTGCTCAGAGAGGTTTAACCTGCTTCAAACTCTGGCTTTCCCACAATATCATTAGTCTCAGTCCCAAGACCTGTGCAATACATAGCACAATGTTTTATGTACTTACAGAGCTTAAAAGCAATGTCTGAGATGACAGAGTTCAAACTTAAGCCCTGGCATCTGGCGCCAGGGTTCAGTGCTGGGGACCCCCATCCTCTGCTTCCCAAGGTTCTCCCTGATGGTCGCTTGGCCATGTGTGGGCTGGGCTTAGACAAGCTGCTTTGACTTTACCTCCTGAGACGTGTACTGTTGGCACATCAATGTAGAACACTTGGAGTCCCCAGGAGCCCGGCCATAGTGATGGCACAAAGCCAGAAATGGACACTCAGAGAGTCAACAAGGTGGGTACAGTTCTCCATTAACATGGGAAAAATACTCAACATTTCTAAGCCTGTTCTCTCAGTTATACTATGGGAATTATAGAACCTTTCCTGCCTACCCTTCAGGAGGTTAAGAGAATCAGAGAGATCCTGTTTATGGAAAAACTGTATATACCACAAATCCCTGCCTGTACTATATTGCCATATGGTGAACAGTCTTTGTCACTAGAGGAGGTGGCAGCCGCCATGGACAGAGCCCTGGGAAAAAGTCAGGAGACCTGGGGTCCACTCCTGGTTGAGCTGCCAAACCTCTTCATGTCGTAACAGCCAAGAGGCTCTGGACTCACAGTTCTGTGGGTTAGAAAGACAGATTTCCAAGTCTGCTTCATCTGAAAATAACATACACTTACTAGCAGAATGCTCTGCAGGAGAAACTTAAGAAGCCGGGATGTATGCAGATAAGCCACAGTCTCTTGAGTTAATTTCAGCAGCAACACCCTTGGATTATGGGACTCCAGACATAACATTGACCCTCAGGGACTCACTCAGTCTTGGTGCCTGAAGCATCTCTTTTGCATCGCTTTTTATTATTTTCGATTCTCTTGTTATTTTTAACCATCCTGGTTTAAGTGCATTTTAATCCTATAAGCCACCTCAACTCCTTTTTTGAACCATGTCATCTATAAAACACATCAATTAACAAGCAACTTGCTTTGATCTTAGTAAGTCATAGAATTTCAGAAATGGAAAAGAACTCAGAAATCATATTTAGCCTCAGATATAATAAGTGGTAAGAGGAGACCCAGAGAGAGAAAAGGACATGTCCAAAGTCACACATCAAGGTGGAGGCAGAGTCAAGAAGGGACCTGGGGGCTCGCAGTGCATTGCTGTCCATATCATTGTAGAATATGAGCCTGGGTCTGTGTTTCTCCAGCTATAAAATGTAAATAAGAACACTGTGGTCTTGCAACATTGTACATTAATGCTGTGTGAGGAAAAACTTTGCTATGATTATTATCTGTGGTTTTTCAAAACTTTAATAATAACAAAATAATGTTCTTCCTAAAAACTCATGGAAAGATTCTTGGAAATCTAAGAACACTGAGTAATCTTTACTTGTGCCACTGAACCAGAATACTTTGAACTGGGCTGTTCAGACACACAGTTTGTTCCTGCATAAGGCTGTCCAGTTCGGGGGTCAGAGAAAGCCGGTATATTGGCTTGGAAGCCTTTTAGGTAGAGACTGCTGTGGCATCATGAATACTCAGTCATAAGTAATGCAAAAACTTATTCCGGTTGTTTTTTGAAGCAGGCAGAAATACTTGAGGCTCTGCGATGGAAGGTCCTCAGAAAACAAACCACGTCTCATGGATGTAGCAGTGGTGATACTAAAAAAGAAAGGCTCTATATAGCTCCCTGGTCAAGAATACGGGCAGAGCGGTCAAAACACTGAGATTTAAATTCTGTTGTGGCCACTGACTGACTCTGACCTTGAGCGAGTCACATGACCTCTGAGCTCCGCCTCCTTATCTAAAAATAGGAATAAAAAGAGTATCTACCTCATGGGATGTTCGTAAAAACTAAATTAGTTAATAATGTAAATTGCTTAAAACAATGACCCGTGCGTGGTAAGTACCCACTAAATGTTAGCTCTTATTTCAGTGTTGCAAGCAAAGAATCCCAGTTTGGTGGCAGAGTTCATAAATCTCGCAGCAGCATGACTAACTAGGCATGAATCTCAGGCCCTCGTGTCCCAAGCTCTGCACATTTTAAGGGTTTAAAAACTGTATCATTTTCCAACACCGATTTCTACACTATATGAGAGAAGCTTTCTGTTCTTTCTGAGTATTCACAGAGAAGGATACAGGCAAAGGAAAGCCTCAAAACCTGTGAGAATAGCACAAGCAACTGCTTTGGCTGCTTGCATTAGGGAAGCCTCACCTGCCAGTGAGAATGTCCCAGGAAGCAGTGCAGGAGCCCCCAAGAGGATGCTGCTGAGCCTTTGGCCATGGCCCGCCTGCTTCTCCGCTGCGCCTGACCCGCCCCCTTGTATCCCTGGCTCTGTCCCTGTCTTCATGGTATGACCCTGAGTACATCCCCAGCCCTCTGGGGTCCTCAGTTTCTCCACCTATAAAAAGAGAGAGTGGTTGAAATAATCCCTTTTTCTCTTCCAGCTTAACCTTTTCTTTTTGATTATCCTACTTGGCTAATCTCTCTCCAATGTGAAGAAATCTTCACCAATTACTACAGAAACTTATGCACAGCAATGGAGAAATGTTAAGCAGTTTCTGTGAAATACCCAGTAACTGCATCAAAATTATTTAACCTAAAATGACAAACACCCAAAGCAGACACACAATACGGGACATGGAATCTTCAAAATTCTCAGTCAGTTCCTTGGAGCTGGTCAAGCAGCCCCACCCAGGCCACGGGTGGGCTTAGAAACATTCTAGCAAGACCTTTCCCTAGCTCTCCACTCACCCAATTTTGTGTCACAGAAATTACACATGATTCCCCAGTTAGAGAATAGAGGTCTCTACAGATAACCAAAGACTGGCCCAACTGAGTGCAAATCCAGCCAGTACTCAAGACCCGGTTGGATGTAGCAAGACTTCGGTCACTCACCAAAACAACGCTCAGATCTGGCCCAAGCTGAGGTGTAGGAAGAAGTTCAAAAACAGTCCTCAAACCTGGGGCCAGACTTTTTAAAAGAAATCCCAGAAGACTCACTGACTGTTATTTGTGTCAATTATCCAGGGTGGCTCTATAGGGAAGTGCCTCGCTTGAGGAAAACTCAAAGTAAAATCGCCAGCACCAAATCTAGAGCTTAACCACAGCAGACATCTGATGCCTGTTTCCTGAAAGAAGACATTTATCTATTTAGATATTTGGGACTCTTCACTTTAGAAAGGAACCCACTGCCAGATTCTGGGAAGAAGAACCTTCTGGGTACGTTTATGTCTGTTCATGTTCTATGCTGATGAGCCTGTTTGCCACAAACTTCCAAGAGTCTCCTGCCCTTCCCTCTCCCTATGCCTTGGAGCTTCCATTTTATTTTGGTCAATGGGAGGCACCAGCAGGAAAGCAAAGGGCAGGAAGAAAGAGAGGTTGGGGTGTGTACTTACTCCCCATCGGATTCCCAGCTGCATCCCATCTCAGTTTCGGCTTTAGCTGCTTTCTAGTTAGTCCCAGCTGCTGTGCTGCAGGCTGACTCTCAGGGACCCAGGTCTCACCAGGGTCCAGTAACACTCTTGGCCCCTTCCCTTGCCTTGCCCCTCAGGCCTAACGGCGTCTCATGGTGGCTAGACCCTGGGTGCACAGTCCCTTTGCTCACCTCTCCCTGCCCCTGCATCTGGGACTGATGCGTAAGCCATCAGCTATTTGGCCAGACGGAAGTGGAGTCAATATTAGGCTCTAGTATCTGACTTTAAGAGTCATTAGGGCCAGAGAAAATGCATGTCTGGCATTTTTGAATAAAAACGTCAGTAGAAAAATGAGGATTCAGTTAACAGGTGTTGCAGGAATACGGTTGTTATAAAAGGCATGTAGAGTCTGAATCTGGTGCTCTCAACAAGAGTATGTGCAACCAACTTTCTCAGAGCAGTAAAGATGTCCAACGCTTCCTCTTCTTATCTCATCACTACTTGACAATTTAGGAGGAGTCAGAGATCACAAATGGCCTCAGGAGTTCTTCAGAGAATCTTTTCTCAAGGGAAACATAGAAGTGACAGGAGCAGCTACTGTGAACGATCATGGAAATGAGCGAATTGGGGTGCATTTTATGAAGCCACATTGACCCAATACATCATGCATTTTACAGTGTGGCAGAGTAGCCGAGGGGGTGTCAAACCTCAGAACATACCAGGAGCCCAAAGCAGACGTCTATCCTATGACCAAGATCATAAAGGCTTCTGCATCTGGGGCAGAAACGTGGAGGCGGCGTATCCCTTCTTGCTATTCTTGGGCTTCTCTGAGTCGGCCACTGCCTCTCTTCTCTGCAGAAACCAGAAGGGGCACAGACACTCATTCCGTCCTTCCCAAATAATGGGAGGCATGTCCAGTTTCCCAGCCTCAGAGGACTTTGCCGCCCAGAAGGTGACCTCTTCCTTTCCTCACCCACAAAATCGGCCCCGTCCCTTAGGGCGTCTCTTAGATTCTGTGACGCAGGCTGCTGCTAATTCTGCCTTCAGACGCGTTTAATCATCTGCTGTTTACTCATCCTTTGAAAAAATATTTATCGTGTCTAGTTTGCGCCAACTATATGTATCAACACTGAAGATAGAGTAGTTAAGAATTTAATTTAAATTAAAAGTTAAATTTTAAAGTGGACAAAGAATTACAGATAGTGAGAACTGCTCTGAAGAAAAGAAAGCAGAGAAGTGGGCTAGAGAGTGGCTGAGGGCAGGACCACAGCACTATTTCAGAAAAGCCAGTCGTGAGAGATGCCACTAAGAAGACACTCGTTCCATCCAAAGTGTCAGACCTGCCTCCATGGTGTGGATCTCGTCGGCACGCTCTCTCCGCTCAGCCAGCCCACCCCCGGCGCAGGCCACAGGCTTCAGTCCCACCCAGTCGTGACTCCCAGCCCGTGGGCCGCCTCCACATTTCTGTGCCCTCGCTCAGACAGAATCGTCTATTTAAGGCTGCCCTTGCCCCACCCACTCATGCTTCCCTGGCTCCCACCCTCCAGTCTCAGGTCAAATATGCAGTCACACAGCACTTCCTGACCCATTACCTCTGCCTCCACTGCCCTTTTCTCTCAGTCTTCACTGACCTCTGCACACACATTCACCTATTACATCACTTTTAACACGTTGTCACACTTTTCATGTCATATTAGAATTATTGCTTTGATCATCTGTCTTCGTATTAAGCTGCAAGCCCTACGTTATACGCCCAGCATCTCTCACTGCACTCGGCCTGCAATACTCTCCCATAAAGCAAATAAGCCTCCCCAAACCTATGTGATTTTAGAATGGAATTGTCCTGATTTTACAAATAAGGCTCAGAGAGGTGAACTCACTTACCTAAGGTCACACAGCCAGTAAATGGTTGAAGCTGAAATTTAAAACTCAGTGTCCTGAAGCCAAATCCTACACATAGAGGGTTAGCATCCAGATAATTAGGGGAAAAGAAGGAAATCTGGGCCTGAAATACCAGAGTCACTGGCAGCCCCTGCACAGGTGTCATTTTGAGTCTCCACAGATCTCTGCATGAGCCCCTTTCCTCCTAGCCAGAAACTGAAGCTTATCTGTGGTATTTAAAGGTCCAAGAAATTGGGCAAAGTTTCATGGTGGGGATGGAAAACGTCATCTGCTTCTGTCAAATTTCAAAATCTTGCAGTAGTTGTCTTATTTTTTTAAATGCCCTTCATTCTAAAAATATCTCCCCACTCCCCCTCCAAGAAATTCCCTTTTGTCACTTAAATGGTCAAAGAAAACCCTGAGGAGATCAAAAAGTGGCCATTCAGGGCGAGCAGCCCAGAGTGGCCCCTGTGTCTTAAATCTCCGAGAATCCTCCAGGCCCAGAGGCAGAGCACCCAGCTGAAGCAGCGGACGTTTACTTTAAACTCTATCCTTCTGCCACTGCAGGGAGTTAGCCTTGAGCTGAACACTCTCCCTGGAAATCTGGTTGCCTGTGGGGATTTCAGGTGAGAACCCCAGCCCCCCTCCATGTCCCTTCATCACCTGTCCACACGGGAAGGCGGGAACCACCACCCTTATTTCATATCTTTACCACCCGCAGACCCAGTTTCTGCCTGAAACCTCCTCTGACAACTGCTATCTCCACTGATCCATCCCGTCAGTCGCCACATCACTGCTTCACTTGTGTCCTCTCCAGACTGATCCATTGGAGGGCAGACCCGGGCCTCACACCGATGTGCCCCCCACAGTGTTTCACCCACTGCTCTGTGTACAGCAGGTGATGAATAAGCGAGGTCACTGAGGTCATCCTCCATGCCTGCAAGTCCAGAGCGATGAGTACTTTCCACACAGCACACACTGCTCTGATCCCAAGAGGATCAACTGTGCAGATGCGGCGCCTTCTGCTTCCTAACGTCCTAGTCCGAGGGAAGAGAAGACGTACTTTCCCAAAAGTCCTGCTGGGGTCAGGAGTGAGAAAGGGTCCAGTTATTTGGAACGTGAGTCCACAAGGCATCCCCTGTGCACGTGTGTGTGGGTGTGTGTTAACACTGACACAGCCACAGCCTTCGCTCCTGCCCCCCCTTTCAACCAGTGCACACGGTAGACTCAGCTCTGGTGGAATGGGTAGGGCGGGGCTGGGCCCCATGAGAACTGGGCCCCATTTCTCCCCCATGGGCACCTGGGCAGAAGACGGGCAAGGAGGGTGCTTTTCCTAAGCACAACTTTGTTCAAATAAGAAGTTGACCTATAATTTGGAGGTTGACTTCCTGAAGCTTGGCCTGTGTTGCAGGCAGTATCTGTTCAAAAGGGACAGAACACTTGAACAATGAACGAGGCAACCATGCTGGAAGAGCTTGCCCATGATATATGCAAAAAGATTCTTTCAAGAAAAACTAGAAACTATACACTGGGCCACTGGCAGTCTCTAGTGGGTCTTAATCATGCCAACTGTGACAGCAAATGCAGAATGGAGAGGTTCCAGAACTGCAATTAAACTATAAAAGTGGCCTTTCCACTTAACCCTCTGGAGTCTTCCTACGTAATACGCCCAAGAAGATCACAGGTAGGTCAGGAAAGAAGGGGGAAAAGAGTTAGTTCACACACCTGTGTCATCCAAAGTGGCCTAGTGTCCACGGGTCCCTTCTCATTCTCCCCAGTGGATTACAAAGGACCGTGGACATAAAAGTCAAGAAGCCCAGGACTCCTAATAGTAAGATAACATTACACCCTTCCCATTGCCTTTAGAGTGAGCACTGAGAGCTATGTCTTCAGGCCCGGGGTTCATCACACTGGTTCACCATGCTTCTTCAGGGACTTCCTGCCTAGCCAGCACTGCCTGCCGAGTCTCAGCTGAGGAGCTAAGTAAGTGACCTACTGGACCCCAGGTGAACACAATTGTACTAATGAGGCAGGTTAATTGGGACTCAAGAGTTAAAGGCAACATGTGTCCTCAGGGTGACAAGAAATTTTCAGACCTTCTTTTTGGGCTACCTAGTGATGGACGCCCCAAGAGTGCACACTGATGACATCCATGCATGTGTATGTGCACAGATGCCCAGGAGACAAACTGGGGTTGCCTGTGAGGCCACAGCTCTTCCAGACAATGCCTTACCTCTGCTCCCTCATAATGTTCTTCCCTTCTCCTGTGGCCTCAGCTAAGCCAGATGGTAAAGCTACTTAAAAACACACACAAACACAGACATAGAGAGCGAGCGCGAGAGTAAACATACATCTGGTACAAGCAAATCCTGAGAGCCTTCATTCTGAACGTGTGTGATTTACAGGCCTGTCGCTGAGACAGATGAGGAGGAGAAGGCAATGGATTCACAGCAGGATCTATGAGGTCATATCAGAAAGAATGAGCCCAGAGCCTTCAGGGGATTCCCCTGTGCTAAGATTCTGGGCAATGGGAACACCTATTAATGAGGGGGCTTCCACATGCCAAGTGTAATTCTTAAGTAATACCACTGTCAACGTGGCTATGCACCCTGGTCTCAAAAGGATGTGGGCATGATTGTTATTTTTTAGAAGATGATAAAAATTTATAATCAGCTACAGAAGAATGGCTGCAAAGTAAGTCATACTGAAAAGGTCTGAGCTAAGGACATTTACTCTTTAGTGCACAGCATGAGATTTAGTTTGGAAAAATGAGGCAAGTTTATTATACATATATATCAAGCCATTATAGTGAGGCATGGCCGACACTATTCCATCATCCACTGTACCCCTAGAAGGCCTGGCCCATGCCAAGTCAATGCATATTCCATGATCATGAGCCACCCTTCAACCTCTTCTCCAGGGCACCCAGCTTTGGACCGTAGAACTGCCTTGCCTAGGGACACATGCCACGCCAACTTCTCATCTGTCCCCTATTCCTTCTTCAGTGCCAACAGCCAACTGCATCCTTTTGCAGATCTCTACTATCTATCAGTTCTTTCCACCGACCTCAATTCAGTGTAGCCATTAGACCACTACCCTCTTGTCTCCTGGAAAAATCGGACCTTCAGTGACTGGTCCATCAACAAGAAATGTTTCATCTTTAAAATGCTGCTTTGTTGTGCATTTTGTGAAAGATTTTGGCAAGAAGCTGGTTGTGGTTGGGTGATGTCATTTTCTCAACCCAAGACGATGCCTGAGAGCATGTCCACAATGCTGAGTAACATTTGGAAAAGCAGAAGCCAGAGGCCTGCTTCTTAGGCAGACTTCCGTTCTGTCCTCCACATAAAGAGGTCTAATTCACACAGGATACCTAGGAGACTCAAACACTAACTAGCACCATATCCTGCTGAAGACTGAACTAGTTCTGGCAGTATGAGAACTAAGGCCTCTCATCTCAGGAAAAATCAAGGCAAAGTTAGACCCTCGAAGCAGACTTGCTCGCTTCACTGACAGAAGTTTCCAACGGACCTGGGCTCCATTTTGGTAGGTATTAATCTGCAGTGCTTGCCAAAACCTTAGCAACTGGACTGATAAAGTCATGTATGTTGAGTTATTCCTTTGGGAGATGCGATTGGAGAGACTAAGTCTTCACACCCTCCCCATATCTTCTAATAATCATATGATTAGCGTTGGCAGCTGGCATTATGGGGCAGCCACAGGCAAAGAAGAATCCCCTTTTCTTTCCTGTGAAGGTGATTGATGTCTAACTGGGAATCAGAACAGCAACCCAGTCCCATTGGCCCTAGACTCCCATCAACTGAGTTCATTTCTCCAGATCCATGGGCAACCCTACTACAGAATGAAGTGTAACCACTTTGTTTTATCTTGCCAAAAGAATGCTATGATAAGTTCTGTTGCCAGTGGTGGAATCTGCAATATTATAGTAAAATAAAAATCAGTGCCTCTTGGTCCTAGACACAACCACAATAGCTTTATGGGTCCAAATTCTGAAAGCTATGATCGTGAACATCTTGTTCGTGTTGATTTTAGCAACTTCCAAAGATGTTATGTGGATCTCTCTGCCACCCACTAAATCTCCCACTCTTGCCACTTCATCAATGACTACAAATTTATAAAGAAAATCTGCCTAAGAAAGATCCCCACCCCTCATAAAACTATGATCTCTACACACAAGAATCCTTTATGGAAAAAGCACTTTCAAATTAAAGTTCTAAAACGTATTTAAACAAGGATTGTCTCATGGTTTGCGTACCACGTAAAGAATAAAGGTGGATCACGGTGAATAATTTTCAAGCTCTGTGCTCCACATACTGCAGTGAGAGCGCTCCAACTCCAGCGTGAGCACCTTGAGGGGACGGGGTTTAATTAACTGTGTACCCCCAGAGACTATCAGAGTTCCTGGAACATGGGAGATAATAAATACTTGTTGAAAGACTAAATGTCAGACGTAGCCAACACTGGGGGCTACATGATAAATCCTGGGTGCCAACTTTCGAATAGAATTAAACACCATACCCCATGCTCTCGCCCCCTCTCTCAATATCCATACACACACAAACACACACACATACACTTAGACACACTCGTGATCAGCTCATCTAGGCTAATATACGCAAAGATAAAGAAATAAAAGATGTGGTATTATATCTGGAAATTATAATTTAGTAAGGTCAGGAAAGACCCAAGTTTCTGATTCTGTTTTTCACTCCTCCTGAGAGATTATACCTCTGGGATAGGTAAAAGTGAAAGTACACAGTGCTATGATTCATCCTTGGGTTACAACTTAAAACTTCAAATAAACTTTAAAAATTGGGGATTGGAGGGCTTCCCTGGTGGCGCAGTGGTTGAGAGTCTGCCTGCCGATGCAGGGGACACGGGTTCGTGCCTCGGTCCGGGAAGATCCCACATGCCGCGGAGCGGCTGGGCCCGTGAGCCATGGCCGCTGAGCCTGCGCATCTGGAGCCTGTGCTCCGCAACGGGAGAGGCCACAACAGTGCGAGGCCCGCGCACCGCAAAAAAATAAAAATAATAATAATAATAGCAACAGTGAGAGGCCCACGTATCACAAAAAACAAAACAAAAAAAATTGGGGATTGGAAACATACATTCGATTCTCTGCTTTTGCTCTACCTATTTTTTGTTTACTTGCTGTAGTTGTTGTTCAGCGTATGAAAACATAAAACAAACCTGTTGAAACACTCATGTTCTTCCATAGAGAAAGCATACAGAAAGACAAGATGCCTCCAGGAGAAATCCCGCTCACCCCCCGCACCACACTCTCAGCTCGAAAGCCCTAGTTGCTCATATGTGTTTCCCAAACTGATCAGCAGACACTGGCTTGTTGAAGACTGGACCCAGGGATCATTTTCGAATATATGGCTCGTTGGTTTTATGAGTTCTTGGTAACCATAAAGGTCTTGAATTCCTTTGCAAACAGCAAAAACATATTTCCTCTTTGTGGGGTACCAAGAGTTCATACCAAAGGCTACAGTGACATATTCTTGGTCTGTGCCTCTCAGTAACCAAAGGCCACCACTCCACTGACATGCGGACAGTCAGGCATTAATAAAGATAGTTTCTCCTTTAAAGAAAGAGACGCGTGGTTTGAACCTGGCTGATCTTGGATAGCACTGTTTGCTAATGAATCACCTCAGTGACCAAAGATGCCAGTCAGTATCACTAAAGATTCAACACATTTACCTGAAAGGATCCAAACGTGATTTATCTACTCATTTGGATTTTCTGATTTACATTAAAAAGGATAATGTTAAGAGTAACGCCCAACATTTCTACAGGATGTTAGTTTGCAAAGCTTCTTTCTTTCCGTGACCACTTTTGAAATCCCTCAAACCTGCCCTCAAGGCAGACAAGGCAGGCTCCAATGTGATTTGCCTGCACCTCAGGTGGAAGGGTAACAGGAGTTAAAATGAGATTCTTCCTAATAACACATTATAAAATGAGATGCTAACCCACTAATGCAGGACTTGCAAAGGAAATGTTTCAGAAATCACATTTGCAATCATTAGTCCAAAATCCACTCTGAAAAACTTTGAGGTTGAAGAGACCAAGAAGAAAGGATTTCTTTGGCAAGAATGCTAAGAATTACACCACCCCTACACACATTCCACAAGGAAAAGAAAGGGAAGGCATCCCTTTTACCTGTGGGAGGCTTCAGGATTACAGTTTGGAGAGCTCGACCTGGGGTCTAAAGGCACAGAGACTAGTGCTGGCTCCAAGCTTGGAGAAAGCCACAAGGCGGGGCAGTGATGGGCCACCCTAAAAGCAGAGGGAGGAGACAGGCTGCACTGGTAACAGCCTGGGTTTGGAGTTTCCCCTGGGTTCCATAAGGATCCTGTATAAAGATACCAGAATATATCATGCTATGAAAAATTCTGCCCAGGAATCGTCCTGGGAGCTGGGCAGCTAGATAACCCCAAGCAAGGCTAGATATTGATATCTAGAGTCGGAAGTGGCCAGTCTGAAGGGGCATTGACTGTGTTAAAGGAGCAGCAGTTGATCCCCAGTATGAGTGTGGAGCTACCACCGAACCCACAGGGCAACAATAACTGATCATGATAGTCCCCATCAAGCCGCACCATTCTTGTTCCCTAACTCTCTCCCACAAACCCTCTGCAGCCCTAAAGGCCCTGAGCTCACTAGGGACAGGTATTAGCCGGGGAGAGACGTTTCCCACCTCCAATGGAAGGCTTCCCTGCCTGAGGTATTAGTGAGTTGAGGAAGGGGAGAAGCTTCAGTGTAAAGTGAAATTTAAAGCATCAAAAATTCAAAATATCTAATGGCTACCCCGTAGAAGCTCGACTGCCCGGTAACTGGTGATTACATTTCATAGGAAGTCTGAATCTGGGACTCTCGGGCTGGGGCTGGCCTACCCCACAATCCATTAGAATAACAGAATCTGGGGTGAAAGGAAGGGCAATCAACAGAAAATTGTCCCACCGTTGCTCTTCAGAGGCCTTGCTATTGTGGAAAAAGACATAATATGTACACTAGCCCTCCTGGGCTAGGACCCTCACCTAGAAAGCCGGTCCTTCCGCATGTGCTGACCTGACCTCAGTCACACTCCCTTCTCCCAAACAAAGAGGTAAGACATGCATCTGTCTACAAGTGACCAGGTGACCAGCTGTGCGCTGACAGTCCCCAAACCTTACAGTCACGTGTGAGTTTAGAAGATGGAAAAAGGAACCGTGAAGAGCGTTATTCCCTAAGGGGACAGAGCTTATAATGATCTGGAGACAAAGCCACGAAAGGCAGCATGGCCTCACCATTGCTTCTCTTGACACCCCACCTGATTCTCCTTGAATTTCATTGCTTCATAACACCCAAAGTTGTTTCATTTGAATGTAACCATTATTGATTATGTGCCTTCTCTAGAAGAGACGCTGTTTTTAAAGGAGCATCTAAAGGGAAACAGATCTCCTAGCTCCCTCTTCAGCCCTGGCACTAACACACCATATTATGTGGGGAGCAAGTCCCTTCCTCTCTGCCTCTCTCCTTCAGTTTCCCATAAAATCAGAGCACTCAAGGAGCTGACCTCTAAGACCATCATTGCTCTGACACATTATACCACATATGGAGTCTGGAAGGATTTAAATGTGGCTAAATTATGCAGAATGAATTAGCCCTTGAATTTGTACAGCATATTATAATCTCTGCAAAATTCTTGTACAATTCATTACTTAGATGGTTTATATCTTCTTCACCTTTGATTCTACGGAATTGGTGTTATTAGCCTTACAAAACAAATGAGGAACCAGACTGAGAGAATTATCCCAAGTCACACAAGTAGCAGGACCAGGAGCTCGGCATCCTGATCCCCAGTCTGGTCTCCTTTCTTTGCCCTACGAACTCTGGTGTTTGCAGTTAACAACAACACGGGCAGCTCCTGGGACCCAGTGGGGGTCCTTTCTCACTAATGTCAGGTAACAACATTACACTGGTCTTTCTCAGAGTCCCAAAGGCTGGTCTGTTTAAGTGGTCTCTTCCCAGAGGGTCTTGTGAACCTTAAATAACCTTCTTTGTAAGTTTCTTTCAGTAACTCTGACCATTTGGAGAGAAAACAAACCCATACACAGAGGAATTTAAGGTGTTATTTTAACTTTGTATACCATGCATAAAAAGTTACCCTTTCACTTGAATTTTTGAATATAAGTTGGGAAAAAGAAAAGTTTTGGCACATGTTCTCCAGGTGAATGCCCCAGGGCCTGAAGTTTAACTCCAGGACAGCCAACAAAACACCAGGGTAACCGGTTCCCTACTCCCTCCCCCTCTCCCACAAACTCCCCTCCCCTTCACTGTATCTCACCAGCCACCTGTGAGGTTCCAGACTTTCTTCAGGCGCTCTGCATTTAAAGCAAGAACTTGGCCCCGACACTCAGAATCTCTCCTGACTTACTGTCTTTGTCTCGTTCACTGAAAAAAGAGAATTATTATTATATTATTTAAGGAGAAATAAAAATCAAGAGCATATTCAGTCATTACAAGAGCACAGAACATCCTTATGATACAAAGACCCAACACACACACACAGGTGGCCATAAACATGAACTACTGGATAGCTATTCAGAATGTCAGGAGTCCCAAACCATCCAGGGCACAGCTATTAACCTAACAGAGGAAAATTCTCCTGAAAAAGGACTTAAAATATCAAACGCCCAGTTGCACCAGGCATTTTTCTGGGTGCCTAAGCTGCAAAATATAGACCTCACAAAACTTCCGTTATACTCATCGTTATTCCTACTTTACAGAATAGAAATATAAGCTCGGGAATGTTAAGTAATACGGCCGGGGGACACATAACTTATAAAAGATGGACCTAGGATTTGAACTCAGGATTCTCTGGATAAAAATTCCACGCTCTTTTCTCTGTTTCATGCAATGTGTGCAGTGATAGGTAGCGGTCTAAAATCTGTATAAATCACTCCAATTGGAGTCCTCAACTCTTCCCCTAAATTGTGTAGCATAAAATAAACAAGCAGCTGGGCTTCCCTGGGGGCACAGTGGTTGAGAGTCCGCCTGCCGATGCAGGGGACACGGGTTCGTGCCCCGGTCCGGGAAGGTCCCACATGCCGCGGAGCGGCTAGGCCCGTGAGCCATGGCCGCTGAGCCTGCGCGTCCGGAGCCTGTGCTCCGCAACGGAAGGGGCCACGACAGTGAGAGGCCCGCGTACCGCAAAAAAAAAAAAAAAAAAAAGCAAGCAGCTACGGGCAGCAGCCAAAGCATCTGCATAGAAGCAACTAAAATACACAAGACAGAAAAAATACAGATAGCTAGTATTGCATATTATATTCTTTAATTTCTTTTCACATGTATCGTGTCTGTTAATCATCATGACACCACGAAGCAGTTATAACTGCCCCAGCTTTGCATTTAAGAAATGAAGCGATTGGCATGATGTTTCAGTGCATGGGCACAAGAGCCAGGAGTCTTTCAGTAATTTCTGCATGTTTCAGTGTATTACAGCACGGAATCATCAGGACTGCTCAGGCATAGGCAATTTGTATTCAATATCGGATGAATAAGAACAAGGTTTAAAGATTTCTACCAAAAATGTTTAAAATATAAAAAGTTTTTTTGAGAAATAATCAACAATATATGGGAAAGGCACTTCTGCGGAAGAGTTCACTCCTTGACAATGTGTATCTCCCCAGATTTCTTTCCTTCCATACACAGATTCAACTCTCATTTTTGTTCATTAATCTTTTACATGGATACTTCTACCTATTCCACTTGACATAAAATAACTGGCTATAATCACACAAAGAGAGAGAAGAAATATCCAGAAGCATTAAGACGATCATGTTTCCTAAACAGTTATTAAGAAAACTAATTTAAGGACTCCAGAATGTATTGTCACAATGACCCACTGGCTCCCTGCTCAGAATTCTCTTCTACTTTGCCTAGTCCTGGAACCCTGCTACCTAGAAACAAATGCAGGTCTTCTGGGAGCTTTGACTACCACCCCAAGTAACCCTTGGATGGCCTGTAAATGGTACTGATAACAGCCGATAATTCTTTCACTAATCAATCCCCTAAATTTGCCACTGCAGAAAGACGGAGTGTTACTGGCAAGTAAGTAGCATCCCACAGGGCGGAGGGTGTGCCCTGCTCAACGTCAGGCTTTTCAGCTGAGTGGACAATGTGGTGTAACAGTGGGATGCTGGGAGCAGGGACACCGGACACCAAAGCTCTCCTGGTCCTGTTGGTAACTTCATTTCCCAAACGTTCATAATTAAACAGCTTTTATTGAAGTAATCAGCATGAGCTCCTTAGCTTTGTTTTTGCAACCGGTATCGTGTTTATGGAGCCAAATATTAGAGACTTTGATACTGAATACCTCCTCGGATGTGTTAACGTTGGCAGGGTCTCTAGATTCTGAAGATGCCGGGCTGCCTCAGCACAGCCTCCGCTCCAGCCTCCAGCTCATCAGCCCCCCTCCCAGACCACAGAGCAGCAGTTCTCCTGTAAGACTCACTTACAGTATTTCTCCTGAAAGTCCCAGGGAATGGTGTGCAATTGAAACAGGGTGAAATATGATCTCAAAGTGTCTGTCCGACCAGAAGTTTTCAAAGAAAACATTTCTTAAATCTTGTGTTCACTGCTGTTTCAGCAGGCCAATTAGATTGGATGGGACTTGGGGGGGAGCTGTCGCCAGTCACTGCAGCAGGAATAGCAAACAAGACTTAGAGCAAATAAACGAGCCCCAAACTGGCATCCCAGGGGCCCCTGGCCAATGACCTCCTTCATTCCCCAGGCGGGATGACCAGCCCACCCTCTGGGACCCCGGGCCACACTACAGGTTAATCAGATGAGACATTAGTTAGCAGCCTCGATTACTAGAAAGTAATTAATCAGGGAAAGTCTCCAAACAGGAGGAGGATAAATAAACAGCTGGCGCATGCGGTCCCATTTTGGCTCTAGATAAGGCTGCCATCCAGGTGTCCCGCTGGGCAGAGCCCATCTATCTTGTTCCATTCCTCTTAGGAAATGTGGTGACATTTCTCACATCTGCCTAGAAAATGCAAAGCCAAGAGGGCTCTGAATGGGAAGAAGATGAGGGACTTTGGAAAAACTATTAGAGGAAAGGCTCCCGGGGGACGGGGCGGGGGACAGGGGTGGTTGTGGGGAGCTTTGCCCTCCCTGTACATCCTTTTTCATTGTATGTAAATTCCACCTTATTTCCACGTTTAAAAAAAAAAAAGAAGAATAAAAGGTTCTCTGGGGGTTTCCAAACTCCTATTCATTTGGAGAAAACCAAGGGCTCAAGTGCCTTTCTTATGTCTGGGCATAAGAAGCCCACTGGGTCATTAGCCCCCAAGACTCTGTTCAGCTTCAGGGACTCTCGGTACAAGCCATGAAGGATTCAGACCATCGGAAATTACTGGTTTCTTCTTCAATATTGATTTGGGGATGAGGAAGATTCGAAAGGATGGGAAGAAAATGTAGTTAAATAAATGCAAGTGGAAAGTATCAACCATTGGTCCGGCATGACCCGATGCATTACATCAAATAAGGTCATTTGTTTATGCTGCATCTTTTTCCTTCTGGAGGAACAAAAAATGTCAGCAACTAGAGAATGTGTGTAATGTAAACACGGCTGTGTTAGCTCAGCTTCAGGGAAAGCACACCCAAACGTAAGCCAGTGCAGGACATCCTCCGCTCAGAGGACAGGCACAATGATTTTAACCTAATGACCCACTCTTAAACGGCTCTACAGCAAATCGCAATTAAATAAATACCACTTAACAGAAGAGATTTGTTTTACAGCTAGACTATTTGTGGGGAGAGAAAGAGAAGGCTGAATGAGCCACTTAATCTTTAATTATAAAATTAAGGTAGTTTCCAAATATTTTTATGAATTCAACCTCAAGCTAAATTTATAAAATGTCACAGCGATGAGTTACAGGCATTCCGGAACAAAACAGCGAGATGGGAGGTGTGGAGGTCGACCAAAAGCTGAGGTTGCTTTAGTTTGTTGTCTTAAACTGAAGTCGAGTCTAGTGGCCTTTCTTTGGCCCAATGATGAGGAAGACCTGATTAGAGCTGTATAAAATCACGGCGTAGACACCAGTGAATGAGTGAAAACTGTGGCCACGCGTGTTGCTGTGGGAAACTACAGGACTGAGGGTCAGGAGAGCTGAAGTCCAGGCCTGGCTCTGCTGGTCTCTGGAGCACCAGGGAGGAATTGGCTGGAATGGAGGAGGGAGAGCTATTACGGCTTGTAGCTGACACTGAGAAATCATGACAGCACTTGCGGGATCCAGTGACCTGGTCAGCCTTCCCCAAGGAGGGCCGACAGGCAGCGCTGACGCCTCCTTCACTCAAGGGCTGATCTTCCCTCCCTCCTTCCTCCCTTCTCTGCAAAGTCTCAGCCTCTATGCTTCTCCTGTCTCATTATTTCATTCTGATATCTTTGATGTGTTTTAGTTTTTCACGCGTTTTTAATTTTTTCACGTAGGCGCCCACACACATATCTTTGAGCAGGTGACCTGGACCAGGCTTTGTGGCCTCCAAGAAAGACCAACCACACTTTCCTCTTGCCCCCACAGACCTTTACAACCTCAAAAAACGGATACTGGTGTCCCTAGGAATACTGGGGCTCAATCAGAAGCTGAGTCCTGCAAAGTCTTTTCCTCTACAGCCTCCAATGATCCCTAAAAATCCAGACTTGCCAGAAACAGCTACAAGGTTGCCTCCCCTGCTCGTGTGTCATTGTTGAGATCAAAAAGGGCACTCATGCTGCTGAGAAGCCAAAGCCTTCCACTGGGGCACAGCAAAGCCCATGAGACGGTGAGCCGACTCAGAGCACGGTCTCCCGCAAAGGCAGCTCCTCAAAAGGCACCGCGTAGTCGGCCACTGATGATGTCGAAGCCTCTGTGAGACCAGAAGCCGTGCTTTCTCTGTCAGGACACCTAGCATGAGGCCTGAACACAGCAGCTGTCACCTGTTCCACGCTACCAAGCAGCTGCCTGGGCCCAGCACTCTGCTGTCTCTAAAGATGCAGAACAATAAAATGCAGCCCCTCCTATAAAGAAACTAATAAGGGAGACAAATATATGAAGAGATCATTAAAATCCTAATTTTTAGGATTTTAATGGCACGTGTTAATGCTCGATGTGGAGGAAAAATAGATATATCTCTTTCTTTCATCCATGTCAAATGATCTCTAAGTCTTACTGACCTCTAGAAATCACTCGCTAAAGCAAAACCTTAAACAAATAGTTCTTCCTGAGTTCAAAGTCCAAACTGCAGGTGATAGTCCTACATCACTCTGATACGATCAGGCTATACTTGGAGGCCCCGCACTAGCAGAAGGACCCTGACAGATGAGAACGTATTCGGGAGGCGAAGAACAAGGTGGCAGATAAACTCAAAGTCATGATTAAGAGGGAATCCTTGAAAGAAAGCCAAGGAGGGTCATCTGGGCAAAGAGGACTTGGCAGATCCCTGTGAGGGTCTCAAGGGCAAGAAGCACGCAGTGTCCATGCAGGACAGCCCCCTATGACCATGCAGGTGATGGTGGACTGCGTGCATGGAGCTCCCCGGAGCTGCGCGGGTCACGGCTGCACAATCGCACGTGGAAGCCCTGTGCTCATCTCTCCTCTACGGTGCCCAGAAGAGCAGCCTCCTGATAAATGTTTGGTGAATGAGACCCATTGCTATCTACAGAAGTAGCATTTTTTGGCGAAAAACTGCTGTCTAAAAGACGAAGCAGATCTTTTTACTAATTTAGTTGTTGCCCCAAATGGCAGATCAATGGATGCAAAAAATAAGAGGTTCAGTGAAACGTTTTTAAAGTTTTGAAGATCTTTCTATGAAGCAAAGTGGTCAAACTATGATAGGGGTGATAGGAGGCAGCCGTGGGGCCCCCTGCCTCACAGACACTCTACTAGCAAGAGGGCAGATGAGCAGTTTTCAGGACTTGGGGAGAATGTTCCATTCTTGGAAGAGAAAGTGGAGTTTGGGCTCAAGCTGGGGGCTGCCGCAGGGTCCTGGTAAAGAGCAAACCGCGGTGAGCGGACCCCTGGGAGGTCCCAGAGCCTGGCAGGAGGTTGCACCAGTGGGGCCCCAAAGAGTTAAATTTCTCTTCAGCTCCCGAACATTTTTAAAGTTATTTCTTGTCAAATCAAAACGTTTCCAAATGACACCTCAGGTCGGAAAATGCCAAGCATTACCGTGTAGGTTTGCTCGGCAGGCAGAGGGGCCTGCAATGCCGTCCAACCGCATTCTGCACGCAGTGGGTGAAGTCCCGTGTCCCCGTCCCTCCTAATCTGATGAATACTTGTCATAAATTCTGCCCAGGCCGTCGGCAGGGCGGCCGCTGGCACGGGGCGAAGGGGAGGGGGCTGCTTTATGAGGGCCAGAGGAGACAGCAGGCCGCCAAGCCCTCTGCAAGGAGCTAGTAAATCAGCAGCCAGGAGAGGCTCCGCGCACAAGGGACTGCCCCGCCCCCCAGAGTCTCAGGGAGCACAGGTGAACCGGGAGGGAGAGGAGGGAGGGCTCCAAGTCGCTTGTAGCTGTGGGATCCTGAGGACCAAGGTAACGAGGTGCAGCAAAGCAGGATTCCACCAACTTCCCAGAGCCTCCAGCGGGCCGCGCTTTCCCTCAATAAGCACCAGACCGGATGCTGGGAATACAGGGACACTGACAGAGAGGACCCCTGCCAATGAGTAGCTTGCTTTCCAGAAGGGAGACCCAATCAGGGAAGAAAGCTTCTATTAGTTTGCTCGAGGTACCATAACAAAATACCTACCATACACTGGAGGCTTAAACAACAGAAACGAATTTCCCCACAGTTCTGGAGGCTGGAAGGCTCAGATCAAGATCCCACAGGGGCACTTTCTTACAAGGGCTCTTGTGGAGAACGGAGCTAAGCTACTCCATGGAACTGCTGCCTCGGCATCCGTTTCGCTTGGCCAAGCAGACCTCGGGGACCTTAAACTGACACTAGCCCTCTCATGCAAGCACATGCCCTAGATAGCAGCCCAGAGTCACAAGCAAATGTAAGTTCCCAGTAGGACTTCCCCAGCAACCCTTGTGATCTACAGTCCCCCTGCCTTCCAGTGCCTGTTTGCCTTATTGCACCCCCATGGGGCTCACCCAAACCTTGCTCTTTCCATTTGAATCAGCCAATCCAGCCCTAGCTTGGGAATCCTAAAGCCCTGTACCCCCCAGTCCCTAATAAAGGATTTGCCCAAGGTGGTCCTGCCCCCACCCTCTGTCTGCATTCTGCTTCACCTCCCCATATGGCCACTTGAGGTGTCCTGGGTAATTCCTCCAGGACTGATAAGGAATAAATTTCCCCATTTCACTTTCCCTTGTGGATGACTGTTGAACTGTGGCTCACCATCCAGGACCCTGTGCTCCACTTAAGAAAGTTAATTTAACAAAGTCATCACAATTCTCATCCTGGCTTGCAGATGGCTGCCTTCTCATTGTATCCTCACATGGCAGAGAGAAAGAGAGTGACCTCTCTGGTGTCTCTTATAAGAACACTAATCCTATTGGATCAGGGCCCCACTCTTATGATCTCATTTAAGCTTAATTACCTCCATAAAGGACCTATCTCCAAATACAGTCACATTGAGGGTTGGGGCTTCAATCTATGAATTTTGGGAGGGACACAAACATTCAGTCCATCACAGAGCTCTAAAAAATAACTCTAATAAGAGGTGATAAATGCTGTTATAGAACTGTGGAGTGACTCATCTGACAGAGGGGGTTTGGGGTGAGGGAGTGATAAAGGAAAATGCCATAGAAGAAGCATCTGATCTGATCCAGGTACAATAAGAAATAATCCACACAGTGAAAAAATAGAGGAGGGAGACCATATAAGACGGTGGGAAGAGTACAAGCTGCCAGATTGAAATCCTGCTTCTGATCCTACTAGTTCTATGACCCTGGACAAGCATTTTAACCTCTCTGAATCTGTTTACTCATCTATAGAATGGAATTAAGAGTCTACTTGACAGGGTTGCCGTGGAGGCTAACAAATGAGTTCCTGTTAAGGAGCTTAGCAGACAATGCTAGCTAGTAAGAGATGGCATTCCAGGCAGAACAGGGGAGAGAGCCTGTCAATCACACAGAGTCTTCAAAACAGATGGGCTGTTTAGAGAAGGGTGAGCAGTTCAATGCAGCAGCTTCAGGAACGTCAAGAAGAGGACAAGGATGTGGGATGAGTCCAGACTGGGAGTTTATTGAATGAGGGACTAAGGAGTTGAACTTCGTTCTGAGAGCTCTATGGAGCCATTGGAGGATATAGAGCAAAAAAATGATGTGAAGAGGCCTAGATTTTAGGAAGATCACTCTGGTGTCCACGTGAAGCAGGAACTAAAGAGAAAAGGAAAGCAGGACCGAGGAACAAGGCTTGGGTATCCAAGATGGAAGACAAGAAAATGTCCCAATAACCATTCTGCCTGGCAGTTAAGTCCCTTTCCACTTCAAAGAGCATCTGCTGAACTTCCACAACATGCAAGCCCCAGGCCAACGGCTGCAACTGAGACTCTGGTCCCGACCCCCCTCTACTCAGTATTCAGGACCCGCCAGTCTTTTCACAACACACCTTTCCAGTCTTTCCCCAACACTCCCCAGCAGGCACGCTGAACTCCAGCCAAACAGACTGAAGGGCCTTTCCTGACAGAATGAGCTTAAACTATTTCTTCCCCTTGTGCCCTCGTTCTTGTTATGGGAACCTCCATGCCTGGGTCTGAATCACCCCTTTTCCAATGCTTTTACGAGCACTGTATGACCTACAGTAGATTACTTAAACTGTCCGCACATCTGTTCTTAATATGTGTAATTTAAATAGTGATAGTACTTGTAGGAACACCGTAAAGACTAACTAAAGCATTTAGCACCAGACCTGGCATATTTGCTACCATTTGCCTGCACGACTCCCGGAGTCCTCACCCAGGATCACTTCTCTCACCACTGACCTCTACAGCCTGTCCCCTCACTCTGCTCTCAGAAGCTGACATACATTATTACAGTCTTCTGGGCACTTTAGTTTTCTTCATCCCAAACCACGCCCCAGTGGAGAGATCTCACAAGGACTATATAGTCCTCATCTGTGTGTCCTCTCAGCACTGGGCATATGAGATTGTGTATAGATCTGAACGGGACAGATATCTGTACAGAGTTAGGCTCTGCAGGATACACAGCACAACGTCAAGACCCACCCACCCAACATGCCATGTCCATACTCCCTTCTAAGTATGTTTTCTTCCTGCCAGGAGTCCCTGATGATTGGACCAGAAGAGGACACAGACTTAATGGAAGCCTGCTAATAAAATGGCCAGGCACACATGACATGGCCCAACCAAAAAACAGGAGCTAAGGCAGTCAAAGTCTCTGTTAAGAACATTGTTGGAAACAAGAAAATCCAGCAAGGCCAATAAGAGGAGAAACTGAAAGGAGTTTGAAAGTCCTGAAATCAGGACAGAGGGATTGAAGGGAATATAGAATTGGAGCACGGGAGCCCACAGCACGTAAGAGTTCTGAGAAGCCAGAAATTATCCGTGATCATAAAAATCACATATATTGAAGAGCTACTAAGTGCCACCCACTGAGCTAAGCAATACATGGATTATCTAATTTATGTTTTTACAAAAACCCAATGAGTGGTCACTATTATTAGTCCCATTAGAAGAAATTGAGTCACAGAACGGTTAAATGCTATAAGCTCCTGGCCCCTCAATCCCTTATAAGAAACCCTCACTCTAACCCCTATGCCCACCGCCCATTACTTGAAGTAACATGGGTGGATCTCCTCTCTGTGTAAGTACAGGAGCAGAAAATACTGTGGCGACAAAGACTGCACATGAGACATGGAAAAGGAGAGGATATGAGGAAGCATCCCATCAAACGTGGCCCAGTTCAGCCTAGTCCCAGGTGGCTGCCTAGACCCCTGGGTTGTCCGAATCACTCATTCTCCTGGGCCCTGAAGGTTTGTGTCATGCATGACTACATGCTATTAATATCTTTAATGACTTTGTACATATCATGCCTTTTCTTCCCAGCCAGCTTATGAGCTCCTTGAAAACAAAGATCATGCCTTCCCATGCTGTTTGCCCTTTGGCAAATGAGGGTGTCCTGAACATTTTCAGAAATCATCCCTCTGGCTCTATTCAAAGTGCCAATGCTCCCACCCACGTACACAGGATCCTTCAGTGCTCTCTAAAGGCATCGGAGCCCTTAGGTGTAATCTGAGAACCACCAGCAGAATAAATAAATCCCTGCCCTGGTGGCAAATACTTCCCTTTACTTCTTCCCCTATAAAACCAAACTTCTCCAACCCAATCTCACGAGTGCTCTCTAATGGGTTCTTTGTTTTGTTTATTCCACTTAGTTCAAGCCAGAAGCAAACAAGAGAAAATGCACAAGGAACCGCCTAGCATATCGCATGGCATGGACTCAGGAACTCTGTGTTTCCTCCAATACTGCTTAATTGGAAGAGTGCAAACTTTTGGGTTTTAAATGGCCCCCGAAATGATTGGGCAGTGAGTGGTAGGTCCCATTGCCAAGAATTCTGCTTCTCATCCCATGTGCAGACTTGCCGTGTGGGCAGGAACAATGTAAACTCCAGGCTCTCATCTCTGGGACTCCCAGATGGCCCCTCTGATAGTAATGAGCAGAGAGCTAGACTAGTCTACACCTCCAAATGGGGGGCCAGCTCAGGACCCATGTGTAGGAATCAGCCTTGGATGAAGCTGCTTCTGCAGGGCTGGACTGAAAAGCAGAGTCCCGACCTGAGAAAATGGCAGATGCTGAGACTTGCAAAGTTGAAAACCTCATACAAGTTTCAAAATAGCAAGAAGGGAATCAAAGAAATCCCCAAACCCAGGGCTCAAAGCTAAACTATGAAGACTGGGGCACACGCAAGCAGGTAGGGGGTGTGTACAAAGATGGGCTTAGTGAAAGTGAAGTAGAAATGAGGGCTAGCAGAGCAACTGTCTATGCAGTGGTTTTCAAACATTTTTAACGGATGAACTCTCTTTTTAAAATGAAAGCTATGCAACCCTAACACATAAACAATTTTTTAAAAACCAGTTAGTAAATTAATACATTTACTAACTATAAGAACAATGGAATTAATTTTATTGGAATGAAAATTTGAAACAGAGGAGACAGTGGCAGTTTTATTTCACCTGCAGCATCTAATTTATTTCAGTATTTTGTCTTGGTTCTACAGTTTCCAAGGAAAATACAATTCCCTGTCACAGAGACAAGTTGCTGGAAATGATAAATAATTGCATTGCAACAGGATAATCTTCAATTAGGCAGAAAAAGGAAAAGCTTTATTCTGGAATTTGCAAAAAAATGCCCAAACATCTTGAAGAACAATTCAAATTTGCATAATCACTAAAGGTGAGATTCCGTTGGTTTAAAAATCCCCAGCCAAGAACATCTACTAACATTGGCCCCTTGATTTCATGGACTGGAAACAGGGCCCGGTTGGCCTGTTTTAAGAGTTTCTTTCTGTGTGGAGTGGACATAGAAGCCAAAGAGGCCCCTGGTGGGGAACTGGTGAACAACCCAAGAATGCAAGAAGGAGACTACCTATAGTCCATAGCATCAAATAGCTTAGAAGCAGGAAAAAAAAAAAAAGTAGAGTTTGACAGGCTCAAGACAAAACCCCAGATGTATCATTTATTAGCTGTGTGACTTTGGGGAAATTATTTAAAATTTCTGAGCCTAAATGTTCTTATCTATAAAACTGGGATACTAATTATCTTTCACTGGATTGTTACAAATATTAAATGAGATGCCGTGTGTACAAGCCTGGCCGTTTAGTCACTCAGTAACCAGGAACGAGGATGGAGCAAGAATGACCTGAGGGAGGGGGACACAGAAGCCTGGTGGTTGTCTTGGAAACCTGATCCAGACCTGGGAGGGTCTCAGGAGCAGGCCTTCATCAGGTGGAGAGGGGAGGGAGGGAAGGGGGGCTCACTTGCTTCCTCCCGCTTCCATGGGGATTGTTACAGGGGACAGAATAGAGCCCAAATGAAGAGCCGTAGAAGGTAGAGGCTGAGGGCCACAAAGACTAGGAGATGCTAACTATAAACACGGCCAATGCAAGGAGGACCCTTGTGCCCCAGTGATCGCTCTTCTGGGATTCCTCTGCATGCAGACTTCTGCAAATAGACATCCCCTATTCACTTTCCTCCCAAAAGTCTCTAGAGGAGAGATGGCAGCACCCATGCCAGACTCTACAGCAGATCAAGCAGAAAGGGGGCACACCAGGGCAATGTTACTTGGAGATGCCAACGCCAACCCTGTGCCCTGAATACACATATACCGTGAGCTCACCACTTCATTAATGGAAGCTCTGGGCATCAAAGGCCCGAGTTCTTTGATCCCTTCCCAAAATAGCTGCCTGCCCCCATTCACAAATATAATTTCTAGAGAACCTTCTTCCTATATTCAACCCCACTGGGGTCTCTTTAAACAGAATCCTAATGTTTCCTTTGCCCTGGGTGATTTACCACCACCATAGCTAGCCAACTCCCTTAGTCACCCTCCAGTTCTGTCAGTCTATCTAATCCCTGATTAGATACGGGCCAAGATGAGATAAGAGGGTAGATTCTTCAGGAAGACGAAGAAAGTAAAGCCCCAAACACTGCAGCCTTCCCTACAATGTGCAAGAAAGCAACATCCTTAAACGTAGGCTGATACCTTCTCTTAGGCAGAATTTGTTGAATCCCAAAGGTCCTCTTAATTCCCACACTGCCAATCTATGACTCAAAGGTTCAAGTCCTGTGAGTGAAGGGCCTCCCAGGCATGTGGCTTCTTGTTGGAACAATATATCAAAGAGGAGAGAGAGTCCACACCCCCTCCTAATGGATCTCTTAACAAGCATTCGTAAAGATCACCGATTCACAGAGATCATTGTCCTGGTGACAGGGAACGGTAATTGATTATTGTGACTTAGATGCTTGGAGAGTGATTCATTAGGGCCCCATCATCTCTGTCATTTTTAATGGGAAGGGTTGGGTGGTACGTAAACATGGTTATGACAGGCAAGGAGAGAACAAACAGACCAGCGAGAAAAAGAACCACAGAGGTCTCTGCGAGGTGAAGCCTTTCTTTCCCAGAAGGTTAAGATAATTCTGTCAGAGATGCTCTTCCAACAACTGCCCTGACCCAGTGCTACAGCAGGACCTAAGCAGTGCCCGTCCACATGACCTTCCTAGGCATCTCAGAACGTCAAGCACAGAGCTCCACAACAGCCACAATTAAATGAGAGGCTGGGGTATAATGGCTGTGCTATTTCTAAAGGGTTCTTGATTTGCCTATAGGATATCCACAGCGCAATGCATGGTCATGCTAACCCCTCTTGAGGGTCAGTAAACTACAGGTAAATACACTCCTTATCCTTACTTGGCAAATAACATCACAATGAACCCCAAGGAGCTTGACTGCTTGCTATATGAAAAAAAAATCATTTCATTACGATCTCAGGGAAAGTCATGTGTGAGTCACAGTGAATCCATCTCATTTTCTAGGATGAAGCCTCGCACATAGTGGGTATTCTAAATTGTTTACTGAAGTACTAGAACCTGGTTGTGAAACTGGCATTACCCACTTCACCAAAACACTGTCACCTTTCTTCCTAACATTCAAATTAACCATTTACATTTCTATCCCAATTATCAGGATATCCAGTTTCTCTACCTTGGCCTAGAATTGCCTATGAGTCCAATGTTTATTCAAACCAAAGGGGCTAGTCTAACTTTCAAACTCCAAGTAAAGTGAGAAGTAGAGAATCAGGTTTGTCCAAAACTAAAACCGCAGGTCTTTGCCACATCGATTTCTGTCAGAAATAGATATACTTGGGTACACAGCGGTGATAACACACTTCCTGGTCCGGAACCCTGGTCCAGAAAACAGTAGCGTTTTCTTCCAGAGAAACAACCCCACATAACGTACTCAAGAATTGGGTTTGGCCAAGGATGTCCCCAGCCTGACTTCCCAAGGTCTCTGCTTTCCCCTCACATGCTCAGCTATTGTTCCCTGGACAGAAGCGGCTGGTTAAGGGAAGGAGCTCCTAGCCTTATCCACCAGTTCTGGGAGAGACTGACTTGGTGAAGCCACGAGGTTGGCCTCACATTTACGTAAAGTCGTCACTCAAATGTTGTTTTTTATTGTGGTGTTTTTTCTGAAAAGAATAAGATCTGCTCCAAACTGTTTTCTTGATATCACCTAGAAAGACAGAAAAGCAGAGAAGTTGGCATCTTTAAATGGAAACTTTTTTACTTTTTCCTTCTTCATTTTTTAAGATTGAAACTTTTAAATTAATCATGCTTCTCAGTGTAGGGCACATTATCATCATTATTCTGTACACCCTCTCCTTTTATTGTTTTTCCCCTTTAAAGCCCATTTCTGACTCACTGCCCTTCTAATGCTCACCCTAACCCTAATTATTCTCGTGTGTTTAATCCACATCTTTTTGTTTCTCTCTGTCCCTATAAAATATGCATTGCTTTGTGTAATCTCATTCTATTTCCTGAGTTTTAATTATGCACTATATTTTAAGGTCCATCATATGTAGTCCATTGCTTCTGACTTATAGCACAGTACCCCATAAAATGCTGCCCCACGTTTTAAGGATCCACTCCCCAAGGGATGGACACTGGCTCACATCCAATGCCTTCGACCACAAACAGCATTGTAATGTCCACCCTCATTCAGGTTGCCTATGGACCTATGCGAGCATTTTTGTGCTGAATCATAGAGTATGAGTATACTTAATTTAGCCAAATACTGCCAGATTGCCCTCGAGAATGTCTGCGCCAGTCTACACTACCCCAGCAGAGCATGAGACTTACACAAATATCACTCTTTGTAACATGTCTTAATAGCTGGCAAGAAAAATATTCCCTCTTTATTTTTTTAAAATTCACTTAGCTATTCGTGGATCTTAATCCTTCCATATATTTTTAGAATATCTTTATCAAGTCCTTCAAGATATCTCACTGGAATTTTAAATGAAATTGTATTGAATTTGTAAATTAATTTGGGTAGAAAGAGCTTGATAAGATTGACTCATTCCATACAAGAACAAGGAATGTCTCTCCATTTAAATAAACCATCTTCCATGTACTCCAATAAAATTTAACATTTTCCCATAGAAATCTTGTGTACTCTTAAGTTAACTCCTAGATACCTTATAGGTTTTATTGATATTATGAAGGTTACCTTCTTTTCTTACTATGTTTTTAGTTGATAGGTGATTATTGCTGTTGAAAAATAATGTTATATACATGTAAGCTGATCTGACAGCAAACTTACTGAACTTTCTTATTGCTTCTAATGGTTTTCTTTTTACAGAAGCTTCTTTTAATTTTATATGACCAATTACCTCACTGAGCTACAGTTACAGCAAATATTCCTGCTTGGAATCTTTTTGTTTGTTTGTTTTAGCTATATGGAGACTATAGATTTAAAAAGCCGAGCAAGTTACTTTTTTAAAGAAATAACAACATGGTGAATAATGGGGACCAAGAAGAAAGAGCTAACTCTATTTTAATATGGAACATGTTCTACATAAAAGTTAGAACTGGAAGTAAATACTCCTCTTGGTTCTTAGAAGATTTGAGAATACTGTTTAGCGTAAACTTTTTTTTTTAACAGTTGTATAGATAATGTGATAAATTAAGACATAAAGGTTATACGAGGGTTTATAAAAACACATCTTTCAACAGCTGTGTTAAGAAAGTGTCTTGTGAAAAGAAACGGAAGAACATTTGTTACATAGCAACACTGACAGCTGTAAGCACAACGATAGTCACTTAGCCTGAGTTACCGGGGCAGGAAGCTAACTACTGCATGTGGTCTTCCCAAGAAATGTCTGTTTCCTCTTCCTAGGTCTCCAGTTCTACATCCTTCATCCCCTGTCCTCTTTACACCTTTGGCTACAGTATGAGGAGGTTAAAGTTATCCCAACTGGAAACAATCGTGAAGAATGCTCCCAGTTCATTGAACTTTTGTCAGTTTTGCTGGGTACATTTCAAGCAGTGGCAGATGTTTTCCCTGTGTTATTCATAGCCTTCTTCATGTTTCCACAAGCAGGAAGAACCTGAAGCAAATGAGAGCTATCTCTAATTAAAAGCAGGAACACTATATGCTAAAAGCAAATTCAGTGTGGAAGGAATATGTCACAAGTTTCAAAATCCTTCTGTGGATTTTAAAATGAGGGAAGTGATCATTTGGAAGCGTCATATTCCTTCATGCCATCAAAGCCTTTTCCTGATTCTTTTCTTACAGCCTATCAAAGAGCAGCTGGAAGGCCTCTGGGGCTCCACCCAACATCAAACATGAGATTCCACTTCCATCTTGGACAAGGGGCTGAGAACCACCCCACTCTGCAGTGAGCAGAGAGGTCTGCCATCACCAAAGCCAGCTCCCTGAGGAACGAGTGACTAACATTGGGACATGAATCTCGCTCAGCTCTTTTAAGGCAGATACATGCTGCCACCTGGTTCCCATTACGGCCTCAATACAGTGAGACTCGCCTACTGAGGCACCCAGGTGGAAGAACGAAGCTGAGGCCCTGTGTGCCTGGAGCCCGGAGAATGTTCCCAGCATATCACAATTACAGAAACATCTGTGCCCAACAGCTTCCAGCTGAACTGCTGTGAAAATTTACAGTGTTCGATGTTTTCAGAATTTCTCACTTCTCAGCCTGAGGCAGGGTGGTCTCAGGGCTGCCAGTGAGTTGCTGCAGGAAGTGAGAGAGATCACAATTTCCAGGGTCTGCATGAAATGCAGTATAAGCGTGTGAGGGGTGAGCCTGGAGCCCTGTGTGCTGTGGGCCTCCATCAGCTGATCATTTCCTCCTTCTCTTTCAATTCAATCAACATATACCTGTTGAGCGCGGTATGAACTGACTTTATGATGGATCAAAATCTGAGTAAGACGTGGTCTTCAAAGAGTCAACGACTTAGTGAGAAGTAACCAGTGATTAAAAATGGTTCAAATAATAAAAAATGATGTATTTGGAAACCAAAAGACACCGATGAAACGGCTATCATGCATTACACTAAATGTAAACAATTTTGCTGGTTTTGCAAGTACCATCTGGAACAGCACCACCATAATTAAGGTCCTCAAACTAGCAACAATAGCATTACCTGGTATCTTGCTAGAAATGTCAATTCTATGACCCCTGCGCCTGATCTATCATCTGGGAATAGGGCCCAGGAGTCCGTGTATTAAAAGCTTTCCAGGTGGTACGTTAAGAAGCAATGATCTAGCATATAGACAAAACCAAAAACCAATTCTAGGCAAATAAATTCCCCAAAACAACTCAACCTGATTTTTCCATGGGGCCAGGGAAGAAAGGCAAAAAGGACAGACTTGCCAGTGCAGTGTAGCAAAGGGTCATGACATTCAGTGGTAGAAGTGGGGTAGGATTTGCGAGTAGCAGTTAAGAACCAGCAAAGGGAAGAATTGATATAAAGTCTTGGAAAATCACAGAGATTATGCGTGAGGATATTTTCCTAAAACATTAGACATTGTTAATATATAAAGTTATGCAAAGACCTCTCACCAATTAGAGGGTAAACTATCACTGTGTGGTTGGGAAAATTGGCCAACAAGGCCTCGGTCACAATTTACACAACACCCACACAACCTTCACTACCATCTGACTATGCTGCGAACCATGGATTTTCACTTTTTCCTGCTTTTAAATGTTGGAACGCTTTTGTGACGTTTAATTTTACATGGCAGCTTGATTGCATTACAGGGCACCCAAATATTTGGTTAAACATTATTCTAGATATATCTATAAGGGTATTTCTGGATATTTCTGGAGAAGATTAACAGTTGGATTGGTAGGCTGAGTAAAGCATATGGCCCTCCCCAATGTGGCTGAGTCTCATCCAATCTGTTGAAGACCTGAACCGAAAAAAAAGGCAGAGTAAGATATAATTCTCTCTCTCTGCTCGTCTTTGAGCTAGAATATCAGTGTCTTCTGCTGCTTTCAGACTCAGACTCAGAACTTAAACCATCAGTTCTCCTGGGTCTCCAGCTTGCAGACTGCAAATCTTGGGCCTTCTCAGCCTCCATAATCACTTAAGCCAATTACCTATAGTAAATCTCTTTTTATATGTAAACACACACACACACACACACACACACACACACAAACACACACACACACACATCCTATTGGTTCTGCTTCTCTGGAGAACCCAGACTAACATAACTTTGTTAAGAAAAATGCATAGTAGACAGGTTAGCAAGCTGCTTGAGAAATGCCCTAGGCCTCCAAACCCTTCTATTTCCAGATTTGACAGGATTCAACAAAACTTTCAGGGATTTTAAACAATGAAGTTAATGAAACCTGTGCATGCTCTTCAAACATTCTAGTTCACTGTCTTCAACCAACGGACACATACTCCCTGCCCATCCCAGCTCCATGCTGCTCAGCCCTGTGGAAATAAAATAGAGGCTACTAGTTCCCAAGTCATTTTAACCATCTCTTATAACTTCCTTAGGAAAGCCAGGTACCCTCACAAGTACTGCCACCATTTTCAGTGCATTCACATCCCTCCTTGGGACAGAGAGTTCAATAATCCAGTCATCTGAAGATTGGGCCCAATTTTCTGCTCTGATCCTGAGCTCTGTTCCAAGGCTTACAAGAGGCAGAGGCAAGACACTCCACACCATGGACCTGATGTCTGATGGGAACTCCAGGAAGGCAACATGATTTCAAGAGACTTCTATAACTACCACCACCTGCCACCCAATCAGGCAATATTCTCTATTATTCACCTATGATGCAAAAGTTCTCATCCCAACCACTTGGCAATTTTATACTGAGCTGAGCCTCTGATAATATGAGAGCAATGCTGATGCTTAATAAGTGGCCAAATGTTGAACCTTCTGATTTCCCATTACATCACATTTTTCCTTCTTGGTTTTTTTCCCCAGCTCTATTGAGGTATAATTATTATAATGTAAAATAATTTTATTTTACAAATAAAATTGTATATATTTAAAGTGCACAATGTATTGTACAGAAGACTTATTGGGCTATTCTACAGAAGACTTATTCTATACTGTCCTTGACCTAGGAGACAGGGCCATGAGCTGGTATCAATCCCTAAGACATACAATACAAGCATGTTTCAAAGAGGAGAGTGCAACATGTGAAAACAGAGAGTTAGCAACAACAAACTATCAGTCTTTGAATCACAGCAGAGAGCTGTAAGGGCTATTAAAGAGTTTCCAGAATAGTCCTCCCATTAAATAAATGGGGAAGATGAGACTAAGAGGAGAAATGGGCAAAAAGCACAAACAAACAAGCAAAGATAAACAGGCACTTGACCTAAGAGAAAATGCAAATAATTATAAATATACGTAAAGTTGCTCCATTTCATTGGAAATAAAAGTTGCTAGTTAAAACAACATTAAGATATATTTTGCACTCACCATATTGGCAAAAGATTTAAAATCTTACAACACCAAGAGCTGGTGAAGAAGTAGAGAAATGGAAAATCTCCACTCTGAGAGTCAGTAAATGGCTTTAGAACAAATGTAGAAAGCAGTTGAGCATAACGTTGAACATACATGACTTTGGTCACCCCATTCTTAGGTTTACTCCCTAAAGAGACTTCAGCAGATGTGCCCCAGAAAAAAAGTCTAATAATGTGCGTAACAGACTTGTTTGTAATACCGAAAAGCTGCAACAACCCAAATACCCACTGAGAAGAGAATGACTAAATAGAGATGAAGTCGTATAACAGCTTTCCACATAGGACTGAAAATAAATGAACTATAACTACATGATTAAATCTCATAAACATAGTTAAAAGTGTAAAAAGCAAGTCAAAGAAAAATACATCACAGTATTTCTCAGTTTAATGAAGTACAAAAACAAGCAACACTTATCAATATATTGTTTATTGATTGGGGCATGTGTGTGTGTATCTATATAGTACCTGTAGAGAAAAACAAAAGTAAAATCCAAGATCATGATTAGCTCTGAAGATTAAGTGAGGATGCGGGTTGCACAGGGGAGGAACACATGGAAGGCTTCAAAAGTATGGATGATGCTCTATTTCTTAATCTAGTTGAAAGGTATCCAGGTATTTGTTTTATGAGCCTCTAAACTATACATATGCCCTTTTGTATGTTTAACTGTCATCATTAAAAATAAAATTAAACTTGTAAATTTAAGACAATCAACATAAATTGGTAGTTAAAAGGTTAAGTAATTTTCCCAAGTAACTACAAAGAAACAGCCAAGCCTGGACTTGAACCCAGAGGATCTAATTTCAGTATCCGAGCTTGTAATGACTATGTTATTCAGCCTATCATCCTACCACACCATGTATTCTAGACTCCTTACTTAACCTTGCTGAGTCTCAGTTTCTTCATCTGTAAAATAGAAATTGAATATATATTTGTAAAGCTCTAAGCATATTGCTTAGCCCCTGCTAAGTGTTCAATCAAAGATAACTCTAAGGAGGAGGAGAAGGAGCAGAAGGGAGAGAGGAAGGAAGGAAGGAAGGATGGGAAGAGAAAAAAGAAAATAGAGAGAGAGAAATGGAGACGGGGAAAAGTGAGAAAGAAAGAAAGAAAAAGAAGGAAAAAAGAAGGAAAAAAAGAAAGAAAGAAAGAAAGAGAAAGAAAGAAAACAAAGAAAGAAAAAGAAAGAAAAGAAAAGAAAGAAAGAGAAAGAAAGAAAGAAGAAAGAAAGAAAGAGAAAGAAAGAAAAGAAAGAAAAAGAAAGAAAGAAAGAAAAGAAAGAAAGAAAGAAAAGAAAGAAAGAAAGAAAGAAAAAGAAAGAAAGAAAGAAAAAGAAAGAAAGAAAGAAAGAAAGAAAGAAAGAAAGAAAGAAAGAAAGAAAGAAAGAAAGAAAGAAAGAAAGAAAAAGAAAGAAAGAAAGAAAGAAAAGAAAGAAAGAAAGAAAGCCCAGTGAGGAGGGGCACCCTTAAGGGAACTGTACATGCCCAATTTAGAAAAGGCTCAGAGTGGAAGTGTAAACTAGAAAGTGTGTTTTCTCTTCATGGCTGCAGGCCCCAGAGCATCTGGTCTCATTAAAGGTGCAAAAGTCGAATATCCTATTGAAAATTCTCTTTGGTGTAGGAAATTAAGTTAAATTAAAAACATGACCTTTCTCTCAAACTGGCACAAGTGATCTCCTTTTCTGAGCATGATCATATCCATCAGCAACACATCAAAACCAGACGTCGCTGGGGGACGTCTACGGCTGAGCCATCAATCTCCTTGGAGACGCTCGTTTATTTGGCTCCGTCCAGGCAAAGAGGATCAGGTTCTTCACAAAATCCAAGGAAGAAGGTGATATCCACCCAGGGAGGAGGGTTTCAGGTATTCTCTAACATTTCACAAGCCGTTCACTCAAAGGCAGAGCTGCTAGCAGCCTGGAGGCTGTTCCCCACGCCCCTCACTTTGGATACCACATTGTGAGGGTGAGGGGTTGCTGCAGACAGAATTGCTCTCTCTGGCAGAGACTGAGCTGTGAATTCAGTTGTAATCCTATAAAGCCCAGCTGGGAGAGCGTTGGGGACCCAACAGGGGCTCTAGGCAGGAACATGCACCCAGGGCCTGACCTGATGTGCCCTCGCTCTCCTTGTTCTCTGCGGTGCCCATCCTGTCTCCAGGCACAGCCTACTCTTTCCCAGCACCAAGATCCCCCAGCGTAAAGGGGCATCATTAGTCCAGCCTCGGCATCCAACAAACAACCACAAAGCCCATCCTTTAGCAACCCTACTCTTGTCCAGGCCTTTCTGGAGTCGCTCCTAGGATCCAGAGAGAACACAAGGGAAAGGGAACTCTCCAAAGAGCAGAGCAGCAGTGTTGACAAGACAGAAGACCAGAGCAATGGCGGCCCTGCGAGAAAGTGACTGGCCTTCTGGAGCCGAACTCCAAAGCAATATTCAAAAGTGGAGATAAATAATTTGTGCATAAGCATGGCAAATGTAGTGTTCTTTATAGGCCCAAATAGTATGAAACAATTTAATTGCCCAATTTAGAAGATGGTTATGTAAAGTGTGGTCTAACTATACCATACCACTTAAAATGGTCTGTGTCATGGTAAAAAAAAACCCTCTAGTCTTCAACTCTAGTCCCTAATTTTTTCCAATTAAATTATTACTATAACTAATTTATATATTAATATTAAATAGAACTTCACAGTTTACAATGAGCTTTTCTCCTGTCAAATTTATCCCATTTGATCAGCACCAATATATGAGGTAGATATTATTATCCCTATTTTATAGATAAGGAAATAGATGCTCAGAAAGATTAAACGATTTACCCAAGTTCAAATACCTAATAAGTAGCAGAGAAGAGATTCAAATCCACGTTCCTAATGGGAATTGGGCAGGGAGACACACAGACACACACATACACACACACAGAATAGTAAGCCTTACTTGAAGGGGCTTCAGACAGTTGTGAAATGCAGTGGAAAATGTGTTTGATCAATATCAAGGGCCAAAAAAGACTTCTGACACTAACGTGCTGAAAGAGCGAAGACATTCACAACTCTGGAGAGACTTTCACCCAAGACCCTTTGAAGTCAGGGGCCTGCTAAATAAATCTTAAAACGTGGGATAGCTGTATCTAAAATAAGTTAATTAAATAATAATGATGATGCTGATGATGAAGAGGAGGAAGAGAGGAAAAGGAAAAGAAGAGGAGGAAAGAATGAGGAGTAGAAAATAATGGTGCTAAAATAAAATGTATTTCATAATTTTCATAACAAACATCTAACAACCCCTGAAAATCCCTTAAGGATTACATAATGGGGAACCAGAATCACACACAGCTTGTTTATTTCCTTGATGCTTTTCATTGTTTTAATCTCCAAAAACTTCAAAGTGAAAGAAAGTAAAGAAAATCCTCCTTAAATATCTTACTTAACTTCCGATTTGTTCCTATGGGGTTAGTAAGGGTTGTGAAGTCTGAGAAGACCATTCGGAGGAGTGTTAACACACAGTAGCATTCATTATTCACAACAGCCAAGATATGCAAACAGTCTAAGTGTCCATAAACAGATGAATGGATAAAGAACGTGGTATGTGTGAAATGTGATGTGTGTGACAACATACATATATATACACACAATACACGTATATATATATATACACACTACGCACACATACAATGGAATATTATTCAGCCATAAAAAGAAGGAAATCCTACCATTTGCAACAACATGGATGAAACTGTAATACATTATACTGAAATAAGCCAGACACAGAAAGACAAACACTGTTTGATCTCACTTATATATGGAATCTAAAAAAGTCAAACTCATAGAAGCAGAGGGTAGAATGGTGGTTACCAGAGGCTGGGGGGTAGGTAAATGGGGAGATGTTAGTCAAAGGGTACAAACTTTCAGTTATAAGATGAATAAATCCTGGAGATCTAATGTACAGCATGACTATAGTTATTGCATACTTGAAATCTGCTAAAAGAGTAGATCTTAAGTGTTCTTAGAGCAAAAAAACAAAAACGTAACTAAGTGAGGTAATGGATGTGTTAATTAGCTGGAATGTGATAATCATTTCACAGTGTATGTGTATATCAAATCATCACACTGTACACTTTAAATATATACACTTTGTCAGTTATACCTCAGTAAAGCTGGGGAAAAATGCACAATATCTACAAATGCATTTCCATTAATAATAATATAATATTATTATTAATATATAAAATTATGTATTAATAATATATTTATATATTATTATAATACATAAATATAATATAAATATATTATTATTATTGCAGGATAAAATCATGCAAACAAAAACATACATTGAAATACGAGTAAAGAGAAAATTATACTTTGGGAATACAATATGAAATTGTGTAATTGTGTGTGCAAGTAAACTAAGGAGAAAGAGGTAGTAAAAAAGAAAAAGGAAAAAACTGAGTACTTAATTCTATCCAAGGAGAAAAAGATTAAAGCTACTGTACAAAACTCTGCTACACTAATAGGTTCCAAACAGACTCCTAATTTCTGGAGGTCATGGTCAATTCATATTTGTTCATGGAAACCTACAGGTGCTGTTAATGAATCTAATGTTCTCTAAGTTTTTCATAAAAGGCTCTTTTAAATAAAGGGAACTTGAGTAGCTACACTGTTTTTAAAAAAATAGACCATAGATTGTGCAATGTTACTCTCCCCACACTCCACCATGCACTGAAATCTTAATTAGAGCCATAGCTATCTGAACTATTTTGGCCTTTAGTTTTATAGCACAACATTTAATTCCTATTGGTATAGTAAACCAGTAACTTCAGTATTTGTTAAAACTAAATAAAGTTTATAAGCCTATCAAAATACCTCTTGTTTCTTGTAAATGTTTAGGAAACATTTCTGAAATGTTTCTGAAAGTTAAGGTCTTAGGAGTTAGCGGGAACCAGTGACCTCACTTTGCACTCTGCTTCCTTCTGAGTGAAGCAAACCCCTCACTCTACATGGGGCGAGAAGAGGCACAGGCTTCAGAGAGGGGGAATCAGAGAGGAGATGGACCAGAGCAAGAAGGACAGGCCGCTTTCACAGTCACACAAGGCCCCTGAAGACGGCACGTTTTGTCTATTAATGGCCGGGCAGCATCCATTAAAAAAGGCACCTTTATTTCCAAAAGACGTGAGTAAGAAATGAAGTAGGAATCCACATAGTAGTCTTTGAGGAATACCATCTTTACTTATTCCCTACATCGCTTCTGAAAAAATCATTTCACATCATTGCTCTTTGGCAAAGTCTTGAAATAATGCCTATATTTTAAAAAGTAATAAAAATCAGGGTCTTACTAAATATTCCAAAGGACTACAGCTCTGCCTATAAGCCACTAAGTCTGTGAGAGAGAAATAACAGCAATACCGACCTCACTGGGTTGTGAGCATTAAACAAGATAATCCATGACACATACTTAGTATTATGCTTAGCACAGAATAAGAACTCTAATGTACTATTACAAGTTGTTGCTATTATTATTTTTTTTATTTTTTGCGGTACGCGGGCCTCTCACTGTTGTGGCCTCTCCCGTTGAGGAGCACAGGCTCCGGACGCGCAGGCTCAGCGGCCATGGCTCACGGGCCCAGCCGCTCCGCGGCATGTGGGACCTTCCCGGACCGGGGCACGAACCCGTGTCCCCTGCATCGGCTGGCGGACTCTCAACCACTGCGCCACCAGGGAAACCCAAGTTGTTGCTATTATTGCTGGTGCTGTTGTTATTGCTTTAAGTGACTCTGTATGACAAGGCTTGAGTGACTTCTAGAGAAGCTATAGGTGGTGCGGCCTTTTGCTGACTCAGCACTTTCCCAGCTATTTTTCAGAGATACTCACAGCTTGTTGCCTCCTCACTTTAGACCAATGCAGTATTTGGAAACGTTAGTACAACACAGCAACGACAAAGCTACTCAAGGTTTATTCGTGTTTAGCCCTTTGAAAATCATGAGATACCTTGACATATTTCAAGTTATTTTAAGAGTTGTCATTACTTTTTCTCATGTCCTCTCTTCTTATTCTCTTGTGAACACAAATTAGTCAGGCTTTTTACTCCACTATTCCACCAAAACAGCTCTTATCAAGACCTCCTGTGATTTCCAGAAGTCAATGTTCAGCCCTCACCCCACCCTCCTTATTGAAGTATATTTTCCCTTGATACAACTCACTTCCAAATTGAGTTTCCTTCCAAATTCTTCACCTTTCCCTACTCAGTCTCCATCCTGTCTCTCCTCATCTTCCCACCTTCTAAATGATGAGTGCTCCAGAACTCAGTCCTGTGAACTTTTCTCTATACTGTGAGTCTCACGTAGACTTGTGCCTTTAAATGCCCTTTACATGCTAATGACTCCAGAATATGTATCTCCAGCTTGAACTCCATCCATGCTCGTTCTCCATTGAAACGTCAAATGGGTACATCAAACTTCCCGTGTCCAAACCATGACTTGGAATTTTCACTTGCAAATCTGCTCCTGTCACTCTTCTCTAGCTCAGTAACGGGTAGCTCTCTCTTCCCATTTGCTAAGGATGGAGATGTTCTTAACTTCACTCTTCAGCTCATACCCAATTTCTGATCTGTCAGTGAGTCCTATGGGCTCTGCCTTCAAAACAGAGAGAGAGAATACAAATTCTTCTCATCACCTCTACCACTACCCCCCAGCTAAACGAGATGAGAAGCTATTGGGAGACTCTGAGCAGAGAAACGATGACAAAAGTTAGGTTTAAAAGGACCTCTGGCTGTACTGACAGTGAACTGCAGGAGGTTGATGGCAAAAACGGACTCAATCAAAAGCCCATTTCAGTAAGCCAGTCCTTGGATCGCACTATTTTTTGCTGTATCCCCACTACCTAGAACAGTAGCTAGCTAATAATAAGTGCTTAGTGAGTGTTGTTGAATGAAAGAATAAACACAGTACCAGTGGATTCTGGAGGGGCTGGGTCCAAGGTCAGGGTTTGCCATGATAACAAGCAGATTAGTTGAGCACTTTCTTGGTGCAAAATACACAACAAAGCACCAGCATATGTAACAGGCAGTAGATGTTCAACAGTTGCATATCTTACTATCTGGAAGTGGATGGATGGATGAAAGGATAAATTGACTAGCGGGTAGACATTAGGAGGCAGGTTAACTGTTGACTGTTGTGAGAAGCGGAGGGAAATGGAAAAAGAGGCCCCAGAGAAAACAGTACACCCAGAATCATCACCAGAGTACCCCAGGAAAGGAATGTGAGGGAGACACCTGCCCTTCAAAACTTCCCATTCTCCAAGAAAATGTACTACACCCAGAAGCGTGCTTAAATTTTCAACATTACATGAAATTGACAAGGTACATTATAAAATATTGGTTTTATTTGTTCTGTGACATTGTGAAAATTACAAATATTTTACTGAGCCAAAATTTTTAAATGTCTATTAAAATGTTGTTTTAACCCAGTTGTTAATGCTGCCTCACTTAAACAATCTCCACCCCTCTCGGATTCTGCTAACTACCCAAACTCACCATTCACATTAACACGTGCACAGCTTTCCATCACATAGTATGCATGTCTTACTAGTATCAGCATTTTCAGCTATGTCAGTTTAGGGTGATGGGTTTTTCTTTTTTTTGGTCATATAAGTACCTAAAAGGGATTAAAATGTCTCTTTTTCTCTCCATAGAACTTTCTCAGTGACTTATCCAAAAGCCACTGCTAGTTTGCTTCTCTACCATCTGGGTCTCTTCATTCAGCGTTCCTGGCTCAGAATTCCTGGGAGAGACTACGCAGCATCCACAGTGGCCTGGGGTTGGGAGCCACAGCCATGCCCTAGGCAAGGATGGTTCAGCACTATGGACAGCAATGTGTCTGCCTGTGCCCACACCCCCACCGAAACGACTGTTAAGTCTGCTCCAAGGATACCCAGAATGTACCCATATTACAGCACCGTGTACCCCCCAAAATAGCAATAGCAACAGGTGAGATTTACTGAGTACCTAATATGTGCCACGCATGGTACTAACCTATTTGATTTGTTACTATATTTAGTCCTCTCAAGAACTCGTCAAGATAGGTATTATTATTTCCATTTACTAAAGAAGAATCTAAGATTCAGAAGGCTTAGGTAACTTTCCAGATGTCAACAACAGGTCTCCAGAGTGGGTCCTTCATCCCTTTGTTTTACACACACACACACACACACACACACACACACACACACACACAGATTTCCTCCTGAGAGTCTGATGAAGCCCGAGTTTAGTGGGTTATCAGTTCACTTCCTGGTAACAATCAGTGAGAGGAAGGTCCTACCTCAGAAAAGCAACTATGATAGACGTTCAGGTGCCATCCAAGTGTACAAGGGAGAAAGAAGGGGCCTCCGCAGACATGTCTTCCCCAGCGGCATCTACAGGTTGCTCACCAGGTCTTTGGGTGCGTAAACCACAAAGATAGGCACATTCCATTTGCAACTGCTTGTATGTTTTCATTTTCATGTCTCTGACGTCTACATTTTTTTTCCCGAGCACAGCAGTTTTCTAATCAGTCCCGCATGTCTGTTCTCAACCATGTTACTGAGAGCCAGCCAGACAAGCTGCAGAGTCCTTGGCCACAGAAGCACCTGGCTCCCCAAGGATGTGTGCCTCATTGTTTTAAATCTAGTAAAGGCTCTTTGATCTCCCTGCTTAGACAAGACTGCAGCCAGGCCTTTTTACAGCATCCTTCCAGACCTAGCACTCCCTCTTCTCCCGGAGCCCTTTGACGCTCACTGACACTAAACTCTCTCCCTCTCCTTCCTCATCTCCCATAGCTCTGAGGAGCCATGGGTCCCTCTGGGTCCTCCTCTTGCCTCTATGACACATCTCACCGAGATGCACTCCCTTTTATCCAGGGATGTGCACGTGACTGTCTCTCTAACTAGACTGTATATTTATTGAGAACAAGAACTACCTCTTAAGGAGGCAGCCTTATTCTGGGACTACTTCAACGTTAAGCCTTATTCCTTTGACTTTCTATGGACCTAGGCTCTTATCAGACGATGGATCCTAATTGTGACATATAAAACATGGTCCCCACACTCACAACTTTGAATCTCTCACATTGAGTGCTTCCCCTTACTTTAGAACACTACCTCCCAAAATACTCACCACACACACACACACACAAGCACATATGTATATGTATGCATGAATGTGTGTCTGTGTGTGTATCTGTCTGTCTGTATAGTACTCTCTCTGCTACTTAATCATTGACTTCCCAAGGGTAGGGGCTATCTAGTTCTTCCCTGAATTTGCAAACTCTGGTACTGTGCACAGAATGTGACCAGGTATTTGAAAGGCAGATTTAAAGGCAGGGCATATGTATTACAGAGCTCAAATATGGAGACAGGAATAACTCTCCCATGAGCTTTACCTGGAAAGAGCCTAACCAGCTACGTCTAACCTGCCTGTGTGGGCTGCTCAAGAGCTGGGAGACAGAACCGCATCTCCAAACCCTCCCCTATTGCTGCCAACAAGGGACCTGGACAGGAAACACCTTTACACCAAATACCACAAACAACTCGCCCCACAGACTCCCACTGATCCCTTCTGTGTGTCAGATCCTCCAGCTAGGAATAAGAAATTAATGTGGGTTAATTTATAACTGCTTTGAAAAAATACACAAGAAAACTGAACTCATAAAGCAGAAGATTACAAAAAAGGAGAGTAAACTGTGTTTGCTGAATGCCCACAGTGGATGAGGTTTATTGTACATACTATCTCATATAAGCATCACAACCAACCTGAGAGACAGACGTCACTTTCTCCCTCTCAGGGGGCTCTAGAAAGACCTGAGCCCTGCTCTATGGGCCCGACATGCGTGCTGCAGACCTATAACCCTTGTGGGAGGCAACCCTTGTGGGTTGATCATGCAAGCATCTCCTCTCCACTCACTATCTGTTTCCACTTTGTCTACAGTTCACTAGAGATGGCAAGCCAGTTTGAGCACATAATACAGTATAGTCTAGTAATGTTTCTTTATCATAGAAAAACAGTAAAGATTTCCTGCTGTAATATTAAATGCTACTTAAAGGAATACAGATGCTGAACCTGAGCAGATTAGCTAAATTATAGTATAAACTCCAACTCTCAGACTTGTATCCCCAAGGCAAAGTAAAATGTCCGGTAGTGGTTACCCCATTCCTCAACAAAAAACAGCTTTTTAAAATGTGATGCATATAAAATATTACATTTCTTAAACTGTGTTAGCTTTGGGCGGGTTGCATGTTTTCTACTGGAGTTAATACCACATACTGAGGTGTAGGAATTTAAGACAGGCATCTAATAATACAGTGGGCCACTTAGGCAAAACAAAATGTAAGACCAGCAATGCACTCTACACAATGTGACTGCTGTCGCATCGCTTTTGGTCCTCACTGATTCTTCCTTTGCAGCGTGGAATCCTTCACCTCTGGCCACAGCTCTGAGCAACTGGGGTGGAGAAGCATATGTTGAATGAATAGATGAACTTGGTGCATGTCTCCCAAACCTTGCTCTTTGGGAGGCCCTGCCACTGCCGTCAAGACAACACTGTATTCCAGCTTCGTGTTTCAATCCTAGATCTGGAAAAGGTGTGCTTTCCGAGGATGCAAACTTCCACCTTCCCCCAGATTATTCAGTGTGCCCACACCACGTGCACTGAAGTTCCCAAAGAGTCAAGACTCAGACCCACCTCCCACTGTGTGTGATCTCTCTATAAATAGCTGACACTTACTGAAAATTATGATGTGCCTGGCACTGGGATAAACTCATTACATGAATGATTTTCTTCACAACTTAATTAGGCATATAACTGTTTTTACCCCCACTTTCCAAATAATGAAACTGACGCAATTCTAGAAGACAAACTCCTCAAGCATTTTATCTTATGTTGCTATAATTCCAGGGCCTAGAATACAGCCTGGCATATAAGTGCTCAAGAAATAAATGTTAAAAGAGTGATAGCATCAGCACAGTGGAATAAGAGTTTTCTACCACCTTCCTCTCAAAGAATTCTATTTAGATCATCACCTACAGATGAGGGTGCCTTTGTGGAAGCCCAGAAGTCTAGTAGAGAAGTTCTACCACGTGGCTGGAGGAAAAAAATATTCCAAGATTGGATGCAATCAAGAGGGTAAGGGGATCAGTTTCATTTTACCTACATCACCCCTCCCCAAGACAGCACAGCTCAGTGCCAAGAGAGACCTCCTCAGCCTGTGATTCTTCTGATGAGGGAAAATGGGAACATGTGAGTGAGCACCCAGCTTCCCCGGCTATGCGCAACACCACCAAAGACACCCAATTCTTTCCCACCCCACCCAGAATACTGAGGTGTGCTGCATGACTGGGGAGTGGGCTTGGAGAACAGCAGCTAGGGGTCTTGGGCGGCATTAAGAGAACATGGATCTTGGGCTTCCCTGGTGGCGCAGTGGTTGAGAGTCCGCCTGCCGATGCAGGGGACACGGGTTCGTGCCCCGGTCTGGGAAGATCCCACAGGCCGCGGAGCGGCTGGGCCCGTGAGCCATGGCCACTGGGCCTGCGCGTCCGGAGCCTGTGCTCCGCAACGGGAGAGGCCACGGCAGTGAGAGGCCCGCGTACGGGGAAAAAAATAAATAAATAAATAACATGGATCCTACTAACTGTGTTGTACGTTCCATCAGGAAGCCCACCAATGAGCCACTGGGCTCACCCACAGATCCCCCCAACTGGCACAGACACCCCCAGTGCTCCACAGCCTCGCCCCACCCTGTGATCAGCTCCCCCTATGGCAGCAAGAGCAAGCCCTTGCAGAAAGCCAGCCCAAATCTTCAGAACTGTGAGGAAACACACAACTGTGAGCACTCAGTAGGGTCCTACGGAAAGCAAAATGGAGCGCACTAACACCAAGTGTGGCTTTTCAGGATTGAGCGAAGGTGTGCAATCTTCAGAATTCCCCCACCAAGAGGGAACAAGAACTGTGGAACAGGAGTTCCATCAGAAAAGATGGAGAAAAGCTCAGAATTCCTAACACAGATGATATTTAGAGAAACAGAAGGTATTTCTCTCTGAAAGTCAGTTAGTAAAGACTGGAGGAGGTGACTGCTTCTTCAAATATATACAAAACCTCAAGGAAAATTTTAAATTAAGGGAACATGACACCACCAAAGAAACACAATAATATTCCAGTAACCAACCTCAAAGAAATGAAGATCTGAGATCTGCCCAATAAAAAATATGAAATAGTCATTTTAAGGAAGCTCAGTGACTACAAGAAAACACAGACAGTTCAATGAAATCAGGAAAACAATTAAAAAATGAGAAGTTTATCAGGGAGACAGAAACCATTATCAAAAACAACAACAACACAGAAATTCTGGAGTTGAAGCATACAATGAATGAAATGAAAAATGTAATAGACAGCATCAGCGTCAGAGTGGATCAAGTAGAAGAAGGAATCTGTGCGGTAGAAGACAGATCTTTTTACATTATCCAGTAAGAGGAGAACAAAGAAAACAGAATGAAAAGATTGAAGAAAGCCTATATGAACTATAAGATAAAAAATCATGTATTATTGGAGTCCCAGAAGTAGAAGAGAGGGAGAAAGGGGCAAAAGCTTATTTAAAGAAATAATGGCTGAAACTTCCCAACACTGGGGAGAGATTTGGACATCCAAGTTCATGAAGTTCGCACATCTCCAAATAATTTCAACCCCGAAGACCTTCTCTAAGACACATTATAATGAAACTGTCTAAAATCAAAGACAAAGAAAGAATTTTAAAGGAAGCAAGAGAAAAAAATTCTTCACATACAAGGGAACCCCCATAAGGCTAATCAGAGGATTTCTCAGCAGAAACTTTGCACGTCAGGAGAGAGTGAGATGATTGCTAAAATAATTTGTTAATGGACACACGGTATAAAAAGACATAAATCGTGACATCAAAAAGAAAAAATGTCAGGGATGAAGGGGAGTAACTCATACAACTCAATAGCAGAAAAACAAATAGTCTGATTAAAAATATGGGCAGAGGACCTGAATAGACATTTTTCCAAAGACGACATACAAATTGTCACCAAGTTCATGAAAAGGCGCTCAATATCATTAATCATCAGAGAAATGCAAATCAAAACCACAATGAGATATCACCTCACACCTGTTAGAACAACTATTATCAAAAGACAAGAGATAACAATTGTAGGTTAGGATGTGGAGAAAAGGGAAACCTTGTGCACTGTTAGTGAAAATGTAAATTGGTACAACCACTATGGAAAACAGTAGGAGTTTCCTTGAAAAATTAAAAATAGAACTACCATATGATCCAGCAACCCCACTTCTGGGTATGTATCTGAAGGAAATAAAAGTACTATCTTGAAGAGATATCTACACTTCCATGTTCACTGCAACATTATGCACAATAATCAAATATGGAAACAACCAAAGTGATCATCAATGGACAAATGGATAAATAAAATGTCACTTTATATATACATACATTAGATAGATAGATAAAAATGTAAATATATGAATATTATTTAGCCATTAAAAAAAGGAAATCTTGGGACTTCCCCGGTGGTACAGTGGTTGGGAATCCGCCTGCCAATGCAGGGGACACGGATTCAAGCCCTGGTCTGGGAAGATCCCACATGCCGCGGAGCAACTAAGCCCATGTGCCACAACTGCTGAGCCTGCGCTCCGTAGCCTGTGAGCCACAACTACTGAGCCCGTGTGCCACAGCTGCTGAGGCCCGTGCACCTAGAGCCCGTGCTCCACAGCAAGAGAGGCCACCACAATGAGAAGCCTGCACACCGCAACGAAGAGTAGCCCCCGCTCACCACAGCTAGAGAAGGCCCGCGTGCAGCAATGAAGACCCAACGCAGCCAAAAATAAATAAATAATCAAATTTATAAATTTAAAAAAAAAGGAAATCTTGCCATTTGTAAAAACGTAGATGGAACTTGAGAGCATTACGCTAAGTGAAATAAGCAAAGAAATTATACAAAGAAAAGAATACCGTATGATCTCACTTATTTGTGGAATCTAAAAAAGCTGACCTCGTAGAAACAGAGTAGAATGGTTAGGAGCTGGGGGTGGGGGAAGTGGGGAGATGTTGGTCAAAGGTACAAACTTTAGTTCTATGATAAGTTCTGGGGATCTAATGCACAGCATGGTGACTATAGTTAACAATATTGTATTGTATATTTGAAAGATGCTAAAAGAGTAAGTTAAATCTTCTCACCACACACACACAAAAGCTAATTATGTCAGTTGATGGAGGTGTTAACCAATCTTTCTGTAGTAATCATTTTCACAATATATACATGTGTCAAATAATCACATTGCACACCTTAAACTTACAAAATGTTATATTTCAATTTTATCTCAATAAAGCTGGAAAAAAAAAAGAAACTGTAAGAAAAAATTGTTGAATGAATGAAGCCAAGGAAAATTAACCTAAGCTTCCAAGGTCACACAGTGTTGAGTCTAGAGAATACTTTTGAAAGTGGGACTTCTGGCATCCCTGTGCTATGCTGGTGCTGACATTCTCTAGGCAGGTCCAAGTTAGTGGTCAGCTTGGTGCACAGTGTGGGGACAATGCACAAGCCTAGGAAGGACACAGACATGAGTCCCGGTCCCAGTTCTACAGCTTACAAGTGCCACGAGACAAGTCCCTTAACCTTTCTTAGCTTCTCATCTGTAAAATTAAACAGCAATATCTACTTTTCATTGTGTTGGCAGTTATCGTATAATTTCACTACTTAATTTCACTATACCTAAAAAGAAATAGTCATTTCAACTTCACAGAGTGGATGTGAAAATTACAAAAGATAATAAACTGTGAAATCACATTCCAAACTAAAAAGATCTGTGCAAACTTAAGTCAACAGCAAAAGCAAAAGAGAGGTGGAAATACATTTTCCAACATTATACATAGTCACTGCTTCCAGGACCATTTCTCAGAGAAGCCTTAGCTGTATCTGCCCTTTGTCTACAGCGCTCAGCTCACTGAACCTCGGGGCCACTAGTCAAAACTTGGGCAAAGGATTTTACAACAGGAAATTTCAGGCATGGCCTTAACCCCAGGATATTGATATCACTATATTCCTATCTGCAGGAATTAGTAGTCTAACCTGGCCCAGCACCACCTGCTAGCATGCTACCCCACAGCCTAGCCAGCTTACCCAATCTTTGCTGAAATAACTACACCTGTGGCATCTGCTTCTGATTCAAGACCTACCACTCTAGGTGTCCATTCAGTTTCCACTAAGCTAGTCACCTGACATTCTATACCAATTGTTAAATGTTGAATTGTATCCACCCCCAAAAATATACTAAAGTCCTAATACCCAAAGCTCAGAATGTGAGCTTTTCTTAAAATGGGATTGTTCACAGATGTAATTAGTTAAGTTAAAATGAAATTATACTGGGGTAGCGTGGGCCCCTAATCCAATGTGACTGGTGTCCCCATATGAAGATGTCCACGTGGAGACACAGACTCACAGAAACAATGGCACTGATGGGGGAGGCAGACACTGCAGTTATGCAGCTACAAAGCAAGGAAACCCAAGGATTGCCGGCTAACTACCAGGGACCAAGAAGAGGCAAGAAGGAATTCTTCTGCAGATTTCAGAGAGACTATAGCTCTACTGACGCCTTGACTTCAGGCTTCTAGCCTCCAGAACTGTGAAACAATAAACTTCTACTGTTTTAAGCCACTCAGCTCATGATACTTTGTTACGGCGATCCTAGAAAACTAATACACCAACTGTACAGCAAAAGACTGCAATAGCCCCACTCTCACACCTGATTCACCAAAAGCAGGATTCCCAAACAAAGCTCCAAAGAGGCAATGTATCTCATTTTTTATCCAGGAAGCAGTGCTTTGGCAGACGTAACTATGAAATTGTGGCCATATGACTCAGTTTTTTAAAACAGGGAGACTATTAAGTAAATTATAATATTGTGGTAGTAGAGATATATGCCCTGCATAATCCTGGCAATTATCAACATGATGAAGTTGACTCCCCTGATTAGGTCTTGTTATAGGACACAGTCAACCTTGAGACAGAGTATTCCGGTGGGCCTGACCTAATCAGATGGGTCCTTGAAAAGCAAAGCGTTTTCTCAGTTGATCAGAGAAGAAGCCAGAGATTCAAAACACAATAAGGAGTCAATGCACCATTGCTGGCTTGCAGATCAAGGGAGCCACATGTCAAAGGAAGACAGGGGCTTCCCTGGTGGCGCAGTGGTTGAGAATCTGCCTGCTAATGCAGGGGACACAGGTTCGAGCCCTGGTCTGGGAGGATCCCACATGCCGCGGAGCAACTAGGCCCGTGAGCCACAACTACTGAGCCTGCGCGTCTGGAGCCTGTGCTCCACAACAAGGGAGGCCGCGACAGTGAGAGGCCCGCGCACCGTGATGAAGAGTGGCCCCCGCTTGCCGCAACTAGAGAAAGCCCTCGCACAGAAATAAAGACCCAACACGGCAAAAATTAATTAATTAATAAACTCCTATCCCCAACATCTTCTTAAAAAAAAAAAAAAAAGACAGGTGGCCTCCAGCTGCTAAGAGCAGTCCCCAGCTAACAACCAGCAAGGACATGAGGACTTCAGCCGTACCATCTCGAAGAACTGAAACCTGATGACAAGAATGAGCTTGTAAGTGATTCTCCCCAGAGCCTCCAGAGGAGAACTTAGCCCAGCTGACACTTTGATTTTGACCTTCTGAGACCTGTGCAGAGACCCCCAACTTCTGATCTACAGAACTGTGTGCTAATAAATGGGTATTACTTTAAGTTGCTGAGTGTGTGGTAATTTGTTACACATCAATAGAGAACTGCAAATATATTCACATAAAATATTTCACAGGCGTTTTCATTAAAAGTGGAAGAAAACTGGCAAAAGTTGATGATATAATATTTGTTTTTTTGAAAAAGGAAACCAAATCCAATATACAATATAATTGCAATTTTGATTAATATCTATGCATAGATGAAAAACTTCATGAAGACACAAGATGGCATCAGAGGTAATATCTGGTGAAAGGACTGAATACTTTAAATGTCTCCCTTATACTTTTCTGATCCAATTTTTCCACAATGAGGGTATATTACTTTGACAAGCAAAAATAACATCAGTCATACTTCAATCCCTGCCAAGAACAAAGCATCTGGTTTTGCGGGGCTGCTGAAGTATTTCAGCTGGCTTATCGGTAAGAAGGAAAAGAAATCTCAGATAGCATTCTATGCTAATGTTATAAATTAAACTCTGTTGTGGAATGAAAATACAGAGACGCTGAGCAGGCCAGTCTCAGAGGCTGTGAATGAACTTTAGAAAGGCTGGAATACTCGCCTTCACCACTAATCCTGCTAGTGCACTCACAATCTATTTGACAGGCTGCCCATCACATCCCCTCTGTCAGGGTGAGCAGCCTTTGGAGGTGCGGTGACATGGGGATTACTGAGAGGACAGACAGGCCTCCCTCCCCTGCATTCTGACTAGCTTTGTAGACAGGCTGCGTGCCTCGGAGGGCACCGGACAGAGGCTTGTCTTCAGGACGGACCCTTTGGCTCAGAGAGGCCAGAGGGAGACATTCACCAACCCAGAGGGATGAGGGTTTTCTGACAGCCATGTCACTCCTCCCATCTCATCGTGGAGAGACAAAACAAGGCAAGTGGAAGGGAAAATTCACAGGGCTGAGGTTTCTGGATGGTTCCTTCATAGCAGAGCTCCCCACGCCCCCTTCAGAGACCCTACGTGCTAAAAGGAAACTAGAGAAAGCCCTGGCCTCATGGGATGAGTCACAGCACACCCGTGCCCCTCCTTCCCTCTGGCCGCCAGGCTCCTCAGTGAGCGGTTGACACTCTTACAGCTTCATCTTCATTAAACTGGCAGGATTGCTTTACTTGCCTTCTGAATTTTCAAGGGTTTCTTTTTAAATACCAGGTAAAATGGAAATAATAGGTACAGCCTTCATGCTAGCAGATTACACTTACCTGAGAAAGCACTATAGGGGGCTTCCCTGCTGGCGCAGTGGTTGAGAGTCCGCCTGCCGATGCAGGGGACGCGGGTTCGTGCCCCGGTCCGGGAAGATCCCACATGCCGTGGAGCGGCTGGGCCCGTGAGCCATGGCCGCTGAGGCTGCACGTCCGGAGCCTGTGCTCCGCAACTGGAGAGGCCACAGCAGTGAGAGGCCCGTGTACCGCAAAAAAAAAAAAAAAAATTCTATGGACAAATGTATATTTAAAATTATGATCTGAAATCCAGACAAGGGAGTAGGGCAAAAAACAAATCCATGTTCCCAGCCACTATATACATTAGATTTTTTTCTTTTCATAAACAATGTAATAAAACACAGTCTTACTGGAACAAAACTCAAGAGGTTACAACTAATCTAAAAATATCAATTGTTCTTTTTATCCACAGAGACCCTACATACCAACATTTGAGAGCAGGCAAAAGTTTTGTAATTTTATAATAAAGTACCACTCCAGAGCATTTTATGTCAAAACATAGGGTGATAATTTTGCATTAGGAAGTGTAAAACACCACAATATATTAGAGTGGCAACCCAGGATCACCTTAGAACAATAAATGGAGAAGCAATCCCAGGAAGTGGAAATTTGTGAAGAAATCTGTCACTTAGTGTATACTTCTGTAAGGCCAATATTGGTTCACTTAAGCAACAAGATATCCAAAAAGTCACCGATTACCAGGCAGCAAAGACTGAGTGGGGAGCCTGGACTTCCGTCTTTGCCTGGCTGTAAAAAGGTGCTCCCCCCTGCCCCACCCGGGTGTATCAGAGAAGGCTGAGAGGGAAGCCAAACTTACACATTACCCAGAGGTAACGAGGCCTTCTACCTACCCCCAGCAGAAGCAACAAGAAGGGACTTGGGCCTCGCTCCCCCCAGCCTAGGAGGTGTCAGCGGAGGCCTAGCAGGGAGCCTGAAATCCCACCTCCACCAAGTAGTAAGGACCTTCACCCCCACGGGATGGTAGCAAAGCATAACCTCCCTCTTCCCGAACCAGCGCAGCAAGTCAGAGGAGACTTGCTGAAATAGATTTTGATAAGATCCAGAGTCTCATGACATAATACCAGAAATTTCAAGGGTACAATTGGAAATTACATGTCAGACCAAGAACCAGGAAAATCTTCGCTTGAAAGAGAAAAGATAATCGACAGACATCAACCTCAAGGTGACACAGATGCTGGAATTAGGCAAGAATTTTAAAGCAGCCATCATAAAAATACTTCAGTGGGCAATTATGAACCCCTGAAACAACTGAAAGTCTCAGTAAAATAATAGAATATATGAAGAAAACCCATATGGAAACTTTAGATTTTTTTTAAATATAATCATTGAACGTTTTAAAAACAGCAGAACAGAGGGGACACAGGAAAGAATCAGTGAAGTGGAAGAGACGATAGGAGCTACCTGAGCTGAACAACAGACAGAAAATGGCTGAAAAAAAGTGAACAGAACCACAAAAAGCTGTGAGATAACAAAAGATGTAATATTTGTGTCATTGGAGTCTAAGAAATAGAGGAGAAAGAGAACGGTGTTGAAAAAAGTATCTGGAGAAATTATGGCTGAACATTTTTCAAATATGGAAAAGAAAGAATAACTGAAATTCTTTCAAATATGGAAAAAGCTGTAAACCTGTAGATTTAAAAATCTGGGCAAAACCCCGAATGGATAAACCCAAAGAAATCCATACCATGAACCATCATAATCAAACTTCAGACAATTAAAAAATTAAAGACCAAGAAAATCTCTTGAAAGCAGCAAGAGAGAAATGGCACCTTACATAAAGGGCAGAAATAATTCAACCGACAGCAGATTTCTCATCAGAACCATGGAAGCTGAGCGGTTCTAGCACAACCTTTTGCAAGTGCTGAAAAGAAAGAAGTGTTAACCCACAATTCTGTACCTTGCGAAATTATTTTTCAGGAATGAAGGAGAAATTAAAAAATTCTCAGATACAGGAAAAGTAAGAGGATTTTCCACACCAGACCTACTCTAAAACAATGGCTTTAAAACGTTCTCAAAACAGAATGGAAATGATTTTTTAAAAAAAGGAAACTTGGAACATCAGGAAGAAAGAAAGAACAATGGTAAAAGCAAAAACGTGGCTACATAGGATAAACCTTCCCTCTCCTCTTGAGTTGTCTTAAATTATGCTTGATGGCCGAAGCAAAAAGCATAGCATTGTTTGGCCTGCATCTCAATGTAGATAGAGTAAATATTTAAGACTATTATGACATAAACAGGGAGCCTAAAAGGAGGTGTCCTAGTTAGTTTGGGCTGCTATAACAGAATACCATCGACTTGTTGGCTTAAACAACAGGCTGGAGTTCCAAGATCAAGGAGCCAGCAAATCCAGTGTCTCGTGACAGTTATCTTCCTGTTTTACAGATGGCCGTCTTGTCTTCTTGCTGTGTCATCACACGGTGGAGAACAGGCAGGAAGGAAGCAAGCTCTCTCATGACTCTTCTTGAAAGGGCACCAATACCATCCATGAGGGCTCTAGCCTCATGACCTAATTACCTCCCAAAGGCCCCATTTCCTAATACCATCTCACTGGGGATTAGGATTTCAACCCAGGGATTTGGGGGTGACACATTCAGTCCATAACAGGGGGTAAGGTTTCTACATTCACTCAAAGTGGTAAAATGATGACACCAGTAGATCTTTGTGGTGATGATATAAATCTATATCTTGATTGTGGTGGTGGTTACAGGAATCTACCCATTACTATTGCTATGTCTGTGAAAAAACAGCATAAGAATATACACACATTGTACCAACATTGATTTTTCTGGTTATGATACTGCATTAATCATTACACAAAACATAACCATTGAGAGAAAATGGGTGAAGGATGCATGGAACCTCTCTGTACTATCTTTGCAATACCTGTATATCTATAATTATTTCAAAATAAAAAGGTTTTTTAAAATGGGAAATGGTTCTAGATTAAAAGATGCTACAGACATATATGCAACAAAATCTACTTTGATTGGATTATGATTTTTTTTAATTCAAAAGGTTGGAAAGTTTGAGGAAATTTTAATATAGATGGGATATTTTTGATGATTTTTAGATAAAATTATTGTTAGTTTTCTTCAGTGTGATAGCAATGTTGTGGTTATACAGAATAATGCCTTTATTCCTAAAAGATGTGTACTGAAGTATTTAGGGATGAAATATAATCAAACTAACCTTCAAATGGTTCAAGGAGAAAGACAGCGAGAAACAAATAAAACATTGTCAACTGTTGACCCTATGAGGAAGGTATGAGGTGCTCCTTGTACTCTTCTTTCAATTATTTGGTATGTTTGTAGATTTTCATTTTTAAGAAGTTGGAGGGATGGATTGATGGATAGATATGTGAAAGAGCAAGTATAGTAAAATGTTAATTGTGAAATTTAGGTGATGAGTAACTGGGTGTTCATTATAAATTTATTTCAATTTCTCTGTATGCCTGGAAATGTTTAACTTAAAATGCTGGGAGGGGGAAGCTGAGGGAACATATCAAAACCCAATGCCCTCCCCCAGCACGCCCAATCCTCCCTGGCCCAGTTAAATACATACTTATCATAATTAAACTAAAACTTATCATTTGTCATGGGAAAAAGCTTGCCTGGCTTCCTGGTTGGAGAAACCCTACCAATGCCTTACACTTTTCCCATAGTGGTAAAGCCCCAGGCAGTGCCATTGTCCACACCATCAAACTGAGAAGTCTCCTCTGAGTATTGCTGATTGTCAAGGAGAGACAAACCTGGACAAGACCAGCCTGGGCTTATAGATAGTCTGGTTTTCCCAGAAGGTACCCCAAATTTAAAGGAGTTACTGCCCCTTATGTGAGCAGCTGAGGAGTAGTGTGAAGCCTATTGGTGGTGGTGAAGACCCAAACGAATTTGGGGTTATATATGTATGTTGAAAATATACTTATATTGGGGGTATATTTACTTTTAGGAGAAATATATATATTAGAACTACAATAAGAAAACAACTCCCATCATGGTGGGAGTTTATAACACATTACGTACCAGAGTTAGGAATTAATAGACAAGAAATGGAAAAATTAAAAAGAATATAGAAGATATGAACCTTATCATTAAAAAAGATGGATTTTATGATATAGATCGCTGTAACAGTTGACAAGAACTCTTCAAGCCATCCCACCCGCCTTAGAGTAACTGCTCAAGTATTTCAGTGTCACCTGAAACTAACACAACATTGTAAATACCCCAATAAAAATTAAAAACAAAAATTTCAGTGTCAGTTGATCTCTCCAAATGACAAGACCATGGAGATTGTTCCTGATAGCGACAGCATCACACCTGCTCTGGTTCTTGGCCTACTGCAGACCTACAGGAGGAGCTGTGTATGCTGTGAGATACTGAAGATATTCTGAACTCTGACTGCACAAAGACGCTCAGCTTCTGACCCAGGTCAATAAGAAGTGAACCAATCTTCCAGGTAAATCTCAGTATTTAAGGCAAGGCTCGTATTCTCTGGAAGCTCATTTTCCCTCTCTGGTCCTTGGAGTGGCAAAGAATCTAGCCATTCCTACCCCATTTCCTCTAGTTTTCTTTCATGTCCCCTGTAAAGTTTCTCATCTCATGCCACCACCTACCTACAGGCTCCAAGTGGTACCCACTGCTGTGAATGACAAAAAGCAATCCATCCCTGCACCTGTCATGACAAAACTCCTTATCTCCCCAGCAAAAGAGTTCAATCAAACCCATCATTAAAAATAAATTAATTATGCTTTATACCTCCCCAGAGATTGCTGAGCTAAATGAGCCAGCTAAGTGTTTGGAAAGGAAAAACAAAACTCTCAGCTGATTCATCCCATCTTTCATCCATCTCAAACCATCCCACTTTTCTGGGTTAGTCCTTCTATATTCTTATTGCTGGAGCTGGAACCAGCACTGGCCAGGAAAAATGGCCAAGAATGGAAGAACAGATGAATGGATGAAGAAGATGTGGCACATATATACAACGGAATACTACTCAGCCATAAAAAAGAAAGAAAAAATGCCATTTGCAGCAACATGGATGCAACTAGAGATTGTCATACTATGTGAAGTAAGTCAGAAAGAGAAAGGCAAATACCATATGATAACAACCATATGTGGAATCTAAAATATGACACAAAACGAACCTATCTATGAAAGAGAAACAGACTCACATATACAGAGAACAGACTTGTGGTTGCCGAGGGGGAGGGGGTTGGGGGAGGGATGGAGTGGGAGGGTGGAGGTAGCAGATGTAAGCTATTATATACAGGATGGATAAACAACAGGGTCCTACTGTATAGCATAGGGAACTAACTATATTCAATATCCTATGACAAACCATAGTGGAAAAGAATATTTTTTAAAATGTATACATATGTATAACTGAATCACTTTGCTGTACAGCAGAAATTAACACAACATTGTAAATCAACTATAGTTCAATTTTTTAAAATGTAAAAAAAAAAACGGCAGCAGATGCCAGGGCTTAGGCGGCTGGGGGGTGACACAAACATTCCTGCAAATATGTCCACGTGATAGTATTGTGTGACCAGCTTTTCTGTGGGCTAGGACACTCTACCACAAGTCAAAGGAAGCAGAGATCCAAAGGAGACTACAGAGGGAGGTGTCTGCAGAGTGAAAGACCCCCTGCTACTTATTCAGTGACACCTGCCACATACATAGGCCCCTGCCCTGCCCCACACCTCAGTCTGCCCCCGGGGTGATTTTTTTCTCCCTAAGCATATGCTCAAAGGAGTGGTGTGAATGGGGCACTTACATTTTGTCACCAGACTTCCTCTCTCAACCAAACATAATGATAATCTGTGAACTGATTAATCCATTTGTCTCCATGGAGTTAAAAAAAAAAGTCTTCTTTCCAGTTTTCCAGAAGGTCTCAAGACCACCAGTCCAGGTCAGATACCCTTCTTCCATCCCACTTCAGGATCCCTGGGCTATGATAAAGTGAAGATGAAGATTCTCCTAGGAATAAGGCAGCTTGGGAGGCAGGTTACTTCAGGAGGCTGAGAGAAGCTTTTCTAATAATACTTTTACACGGTGCTTCCAAAATGCCCAAGTTGTTCTGCAACACATTAGGGTCCAGTTTTTAGTTCAAGCAGTTAATAAATGACTGAGAAAACATGTATGACTTTGACCTTTACATTAACTGAATGAGGTAAGTGGGAAGAGTATTATCACCATTATGAGGCTCAGAGAAGTGTAGTTACTTTGCCCAAAGCTTGGGAGCAGCAGGAAAACCTAGAACTGGATCTTCAGGTCTCAAAGGAAACACGGCTTCTAATTCCTCCTGTGCCACTGACATGAGGTTTGATCCCCATGAGATATGAATCTCATGTCCCTTGTGAATTTTTCATCTGAAACACACAAACTGGGCCCAACCATCAGTGTGGCCCTAGAGGTGGCCCCAAAAGCCGGGCTGGACGCGTAGGGTGGGTGACCAAGCCTGCGCTTCTAGGAGCTCCGCCCCGCCGGGGGCTCGAGACCTCTGCCTCAGAGACCCTGCCCGAAAAGGCTGGCTACGCACGGGACTTTCTGATCTAGGGCAGGGTCCGGCCGCACCATCCCTGGCAGGTCGAATCCCAGGGATCTCCGTCGGACCACGGCTGCGCTGGATTCGAGACGCCAAAGGAACTCCAAGGGTCTCCAGCCCGCATTAAACCCAGAGCTGCCCTCTTCTCGTCGGCATCTCTGGCGCTCACATACGCCAACAGCTGGATGTGCCCGCCGGGCCACTGTTACCCCGAGTTTGTGATCCCTGAAAGTGGGAAACAGAAGTCGGAAGCGACAGCCCGCGACCGCCTGGAGACACCGCGCCCGCGCGCCCACTGCTCGGGCTGGTGAGCTCCGGCTGCGCCTGCGCGCCGGGCCTGCGCAATGGGCGGGGAGGCGGACGGGTGGGGCCAGGTGGGCGGGGCGAGTACCCCACGGCAGCTGGTGCTTGGAAACCCTAGGGCATGGAGACTGTTCTAAGCCACCAGATCCCGGAGGCGGAAGCTGCTGGGCACCCTCCTTCACTAACGGCATCTGCCAAAGCTTCGGTTCTGCGGATTCTGTCGGTGGGGACGAACCGGTTCTTGGCTCACCTGTGGGCAGGATTTGAGGGGCGGGACCGGGAAATGTGGGAGCAATAGTGTCACTGCTCCAGGTGTGGCCCATCTGTGACGTCATGGAAGTACGTAAATGAGATACCGATGTAGACGTCGCGGATCCCTTGCGCTCTTGCCAGAGGCCTGTGTGACATCACTGTGTCACCGGGAGGATGCCCTGACGTCACAGTGCCATAATGTTCTGGAAGGTGGGATGGGACGCCTTTGAGCCGGTTCTACGGACGCCAAGGTTCCAGGGGAGGGGGTGGGGATGATATCACAGGTCCCACGTTCTTGCAGATGAGGTGCCGTCCGGGAGCCCTAGACCATCTTACTGCGTTTCTCCCTCCCCCCAGGACCCTATACTAGCCCTGAATCCCGAGACAAGGAAGTAAGCGGGGGAAAAAGGCCCTTCGTGCGCCCCAAACCCCTAGCTACATTCCGGAAGGACGGGGTAGAACCTGAACTCTTCCTCTAGGAAGAAGCCCCTGCGGGCTCTTCTTTCCCCCAGGGCGCTCCTGTTCTACTCCCAGAGCGAGCGCTAGGAAGCTCCAGGCTGCGCCGAGGGTCTCTCGCGCCTTCTACCCGCCTATTAGAGAAGTCCAGCCGGGTAGCTGCCCCACCTCCTGCGCTACAGACGAATCGCAGGCCTAGCAACTTTGGGAAGGGCCTCAGCCGGACTCTCATCTCCTTTCCTCTCGAAAACCGGCCTGAGCCACGCTGGGCATGTGAGGCCAAAGGAAACTTAATGTCTGAAAACGGCGGTTGCGGGGTGGTTCAGAATCTTCCAGAGGTGTAGCAGGAAAAAATTGGCCACTTATATAGAGTGGACAGGCAATAAAACACACCCAGCATTTCTGACCATCTCGTTGCCTTTTCATGCGACCCACAGAGTAGGATCAGGGAATTGTAGCCTGCGTGGGGTCTGGTGGTCCGCGACCCAGGCTTGCCCTTCCATTTGCAGTCGCTGTGACTGCAGTCTATGAAATCACTGCCATGAGGATAGACTGCAGCCAGCTACGCTGCTAAGTGGTTTCTGCATCCACCAAGATGATAGAGGCATTGAGAACAGGCTGGAGGTCTCTGGGCAGCACCCTGTCTCACTCCCACCCCATCCCCCAAACTTCTGCGCTTAGGAATTCATTCTTCCAAGGACGCACACTCGGTACTGAAAGTCTCTCCGTGGCAGGGCCTGGGGACGGAGGGGCGGGGATTCATGGTATCAGAGGTGGGTGGGCCAGAAAGGAAAACCCTCCTTGGCAAACCTCCCCATTTCACAGTCCTAACTAAGTCCTTGAGTTGGGGCAGAGGTTCTTTGTGTCCTGGGGAGGTGGGAGGTGGTGCAATGTGAGGGACACGGGGCAGCAGCAGTCAATCCCTGAGAGAAATGGACTCCCTCAAAGAGTAAAGGAACCGAGTGAGGCACTCTCTCAGGTCCTCAGAGGTGATCAAAGCTCTCGGTAGTGGAGTGTGTGTGTGTGTGTGTGTGTGTGTGTGTGTACCCACGCCCTGTCCTCATCTCGGAACAATCACTTAACCGGGCGAGTAAAGGAACAGATGTGGCTTCTCCCCTGGGGTGCTAACACAAGTCGCGGCGAAGCGCGACATACCACAGCCTGCGCTGCCTGGGCCCAAGCCGTCGAAGCCCAAAACCCACTGACTAACCCTCCCTCCAGATGCCCAGAGGTCACAGTTCTCTGCGATACGGGCTCCGCTCTCTCCTGGGGCGAGTCCTTTTGGACCCGAGGAGTAAGAAGGCTTGGGCTCTTGCTTGACTAGCGGAGATCCCATAGGCCGGTCCAGAACCGGCAGCGCCCCGCCCCTCGCTCTCAGTGGGTCCTGGGACCGGTCAAGAAGGTTTGGAGGGCAAGACCAGATGCAGACAGAACCTGCGGCGGAAGTTACTCGGGGTTGCGGGCAGGACACAGCGAGGTGCCCCGATTCCTGGGCCGCCCCTCCAGGCCTGTCCAGCAGGGGGCAGCGTGGCTCCGAATGCTGAGGGCAGGACTCGTCCACGCCGTCCCGGCCAAGGCCACAGAGATAAGTTGGGTTCCCGCACCGCCGAGTTCAAGCCCGCCGAGAGCGGGGAGGCATTCCCAGAGGAGGTGAGGATGGCGCAGCGAAAGGCTAGAGCGTTTTAACTCCTGCAACCCCGGCACACTTTTTCAGACCGAGGATTGGTGGTCCCTGTTGCAGGTAAGCTCGGCCCAGCTGTCTCCGCGGTCGCTGAGCGCCGGACACAGAAGCCCGAGAGGCTGCGCTCGGCTCGGGAAGGGCCGCGGGCGCCACCGCCTGAGCCGCCGCGCGGTCAGGATGCTGAAGCTGGGGGAGCCCCGCCCCGCCCCAAGCTGGAGAGCCCCCTGCTGCCTGGCCTCTAATTGTGGGAAAACTAGGCGCCCCAGGGAAGGTTCAACTTGTGGAGGGCGGACTCAGATTTCTCCTCCGAAACTCCCCGGGCCTCCCAGGGCGCCCGCCCCCGCCATTCCTGACAAGGCTTTAAAACGGCAGGAATCTTTGCGGGCGTGGAGCCGGGATCCGGGCAGGGGAGAGGCCCCAGCCAGAGAATTGTGTCGGGGGCTCCTAACAGAGGGAGGGATGTAGCTTGGGGGCTTTGGGGAGGCAGCGGTGATTATGTATTTGTAGCCGCGTATGGGGGCCCGGGGGACGGTACTGGCGTGAGGCAGTCCGTGAGGGCGCTTCCTTCCCGCCCCAGTGCAGCAGCAAGAGACCAGGAGGGAGGCTTTTCGTTGGGGAGGTGGGTGACGTTCTCTTCCCTTGGTGGACCCTAAGCGACCCCGACACCCGGAGATGTTGGGATTTCTCACGGCCGATGTATTGGCCGCAGGCTCGGCTTCTTTGTAAACTCGGAGCCCTTCGGAGATGAGGACTGGGGATACTGAGACCCTAAGGCCAAAGTGGAGGAGAAAAGTAAGAAAATATATGCGGGCGGGGTCCGCGGTTGCCCAGCACCGGGAGAGAGGAGCGCTGCTCCACCCATCCCAAACCGCTGACGCTAATTAGGGGAAAGTTGCTGCAGTGGGACAGGTCGGCTTGGGCAGCGAAACCCCGCTCCTCTCAAAGAAAGGAGCCGCCCAGTTTCCTACATTTGGGAGGGAAATTACCCATCCTTCAATGCCTGTAAAATAACCGTTTATTTAATATTTTTAAAAACTCCAGTGATAAATGTCCGTTACCGATGGTCAGCATAAAGTGCCAATCGCAATACATCGTCCTGCTCCTAGCCTTCTGCTCGCTCGCGGTGATGGGGCAGCGGAGCCGGGGAGCCGGAGGCCGGGCCCCCTCCAGCCCCAGGGCCCGAGGCCCTCGCCCCGCCGTCGGAGTCCGGGAGCCCACGACCCGCTGCGCGGCAGGAGCTGGGAGGGGCGCTCCCCGGCCCCGCGATCCTGGGGCCCGGCGGCTGAAGCAGATACAGGGATTACACTTTTGCAGGCTCCCAGGGGTGGGGTTGGAGGCGGGAGGAGGGGTTGGAGGCTGCGAGAGAGCACAGAACTTCTTTTCCTCTCCCCTCTCTCTCCGCAGTCAGAGTTACAAGCTTATATGTTCAAAGAAAAAAAAATAAAGAATAAAGAAAACGTATAAAATAACAATAGAAAAAGTAATACTTCTGGGAGAGGCGCCGCTGCGGCTCCGCGAAGCTTTCGTTCTTTTTTTTTAATGCAGTTTCCCTTCCGCCACGTGAGTACCTCCTTTTGGCCAAGAGTTTAGCCGCGTCCTGGGGGAGCCGCCCGGGCGGCCGGGGTCACGGCCCGGGGCGGGGCTCTGGAGTTCCGCGTGCGCCCGGGCCCCGGGGGACGCGTTTGGGATGGGGGAAGGTCCCGGGAGGCCCTCCCGCTGCCCGCCAGAGTCGCCTTCGGCTTCTGGTCCCTCTGGAAGAGGGGGCGGCGTGACCCAGGGTCCGGGTGCCCCGGAGGCTCTGTTTAGCATTTGATCTTGGAGGTTTTGAGCTCCTTCACCTGTGAGTGTAGCGTCTTGTGGACAGCGAGAGTCCTGGACTGGCAGAATCCTTTCCCGCACTCTTGACACTTGAAAGGCTTCTCTTTGGAGTGAATATATCTGAGGGCAAAAACAGACCGAGAATTAATCCTTGCAAAATGACACAATGTTATAAATATTATAAATAGTTATCCAAGATCCCCTCCCACTGCAATGAGGAGCTTGCCCTCAGAAGAAAGGAGGTTTGGGAGTACCTAGTGTGGAGCAGGGCAGTGCCGAGTTTGGGGATGGAGTAGGGAGGTGAAGGAGACACCTCCGTCTGAGCCGTGCACAGATCCAGCTAGGCCGACCCCTGCCTTCCTAACCAGGGCTCAGCATGGCCTCCTTATAAGGCCTGAGTCAACACCGAAGGTGAGTGAAGGGACCTGGGTGGGAATATTTGCTGGAGCTGTGCTGTCCCAAACAGTAATCACGAGCCACATGTGGTTATTAAAATTCAAATCAGGTGAAGCTGAAAAGTTAGCTTCTCAGCTACACTAAGTTGCCCATTTCGAGCGCTTGATTGTCATTTGTGCCACGTATCACTTTTCATCATCGCAGAAACGTCTACTGCACAGCGCTGCAGATGGAGGAAGCTGTGCACGCCTGTCTGGAGCCTGGGTCCTATTCCTCGCATGTTCTCTCCACCCATGCTCCAGGAACCCATCCCTGAGCTTTGTTGGTTTCCTTCCCGATCTGGGGGAATCCCAGAAACTTAGGAGGCTTGGACTTGGTAGGGGGTGCGTCTCCTGAAACTCGGCATTAGGGAGGAGGCTGGTGGGACAGAAGCAGACAGCCAGCTCTCTTCTGGGCCACCCGCAGTACCGCACCTGTGGTCTCGTAGGTGGTCTTGCCTCCGGAAGGCTTTGTGGCAGATGTCGCAGGTGTAGGGCCGCTCGTCCGTGTGCGTCCGCTCATGGATGAGGAGGTTGTAGGACTTAGTGAAGTGGCGGCCACAGAATTTGCAGACGAACTCCTTCTTGGTTTTGGAAGGCAGGCGTCCCCTCGTGGGCTTCTTTTCTGGGGACAGCTTGGTCACATCCAGGAGGGCGCCCAGCCCACTGGCAGGGGACCCGGGACCCTCTCCCCGGCCAAGCTTGGACGGATCTTCTTGCGTGGCCGCCAAGGCCAGGTTGGCAAAATCAAAGCGCGGCTTGGTCTTGAGCGCCGCGGGGCCGCTGCCTCCAGCGGTGATCTCAGGCTTGGGCTGGATGACGTGAGGGAACCAGGGGAAGGCGGGCAGCTGGAAGCGCGCGTCCACCAGGCTGGACACGGCGCCGGGCACTTTGGAGAAAGAGGACCGCGGCAAATGCATCGCGGGGTAGCCCAGCGTCCACTGGTGCAGGTGCACGGCATGCAGCGCACTGAAACCATACAGATTGGGCAGGTGGTCCGAGGGCACTGTGGGCAGGCCATTCACTGCCTGAAGAAAGGAGTAGTTGGTGAGCTGCAGAGATGGGTGGATGGGCACCGGTGCTGGCAAGGTTTTGCTGCCCATGGCCGTAGTTGCAGTATGTTCTCAATCTCGATCTGCAAGGAAAAGAAGAGGGGAGGGGAGAGGAACAGACAAGTTCAAGGTAAGTGCCCTCCTTCTGAGTTCCAGCCCAGCCACACCTTCTCTGTCCCCCAGAGCCAGAGCTGGGAACCTAAGACCCCACCCATGGAGCTCACTGCCCTCACCGAGAAGACAGGAACCCTCAAAATTGCAGGACTCCTTCCCAATGGCCTCCAGCAGAGACACACAACTTGATACAGAAACCAAACTAAATCCTATGCAATGCGACCAACTTAAAATGAGTCCACAGTGTACATGACACTGAGAAAGGCATAAGCACAGGGAAACTGTCCTGTAAAGACTTACATCCAGGCAAGCCTGAGTCAACAGAGAATTACACTCTCCTGTAAAGATAACAGAAACTTGGAAGCACACTTACACATTCATGTGCAGATAAACAAATACAGAAATGCATGCTGACAGATAAACACAGACTCACACATTCTGAAGCAGAGTTGACAACAAGGTGCAAAGATAAACTGCGACAAGCAATACTGTGCTACTAAACAAAATGCAGGGAGGAGCGCTCGCACACACACGGGATCACACCGCACCTACAAAGAGCTCCACAGACAGCACACGTACAAACGCCCACGAATCTGCATATCTCCCAGCTCCTGTGCATTAAGCTGTACTAGCTGACCATCAACTTGGCTTCTAGAAGCCATGTCATGTTTCTCCTTACAACTCTCAACGTTGACCTCAAATTTGCTTTTCTGTATCGCTATTAACGAGCCCTTTTGACACCACCCTCTCTGCAGCTCCTTGCGGACTGACTCCCTTCCGCAGCCCTTGGGGATCACCTTTGTTTCAGCAAGGACGCTAACAGCCACATTTATTTACTCACTCAAACATCTGCAGTCATGTACAAGGGGGCTGCAGTGCCCTCCCTACCCCATAGGAAAGGGGGGCAGGGTCTTGGGGCTCTCGGGCTGTTTGTGCGTGTGGTGAGCACCCCCTCCCCAGCAGATGGGTTTGCCTATGAGTAAGAGCATTGAGGCTGGGCCTCAGCTGCTGTGGCCTACGCACCCTCCAAATGCAAGGCCAGGGAGCTTGAGCAAAGCCAAAGGGGAGTCATGCTGATGTGACAAGCAGTCTCCTGGCCTTCTTGAGTCTTGGTCAGGGTCCCTAGCCTCCGTGGACAGGTCTAGACTCGGCAGACAGACCTTTTAGGTCTGTGCCTCCCAGACACTCCTAACTCGGGTCTGTCCAGTGGAGGCAACAACAGGGAGAAAAAAAGGTGGAATTACACAGAAGACCCTGGGACGCTCAAGTGCCGAACTCCAGCTCAAGAAGTCACTGGGGAGCAGGTGCTTGGGACCCGCTTCTCCTTGCCTGTCTCAATCCCCTGCCGCCCCCTTCTCCCTTTACTCCTCATTTCCCCTCTCCTCTTCCTCAGATCTTTCCAACCTGCAGCAGGTCCGCATCCCTGGTCTTCCCAGGCCCCTGCTCTGTTCCCTCCTTCACAGCACACACTGACACCACCCAGACAGCTTCTGAAGCCTTGCTTACCCTCAGCCCAGGCCCCTCAGGCTCAGGCTGCCTTTCACTACAGGGAAGCTTTTAATGTGAGGGCAGTGCCGTGCTGTTCCCAGGAGAATTGAGGACAATATTGACCTAGAAGCCCTTCCCCCCTCGAAGCTGTTGGGGAAAGTCACTCTCGGTGTGGTGGGCCCTAAGGAAAGAAGCTCTGCTGGGGGTGGAGGGAGCAAAACACCGAGAGCCAGCAGCGATGTCCTCGCGCAGGTTAAATCGAATGAAAACCAAGTCGGACCGCAGCAATTTATTTGGCCTGGAGCTCAGGGAGGCACAAATCTGGGTGGGAGTGCGGAGCGAGGACCCCGGCGGCGGAGCCCTGGCCTCCGCAGCAGTGTTCTCCATTGCGTCGATCACGGGTCGCGCCAGGGACAACCCGAGACCCTCCTACAGCGTTGAGACACGGCGAAGCAAAATACGAATTGGGCCAGAGAGAAAGCTGGAGCCTGTTTGGGTTGGGAAGGGGGAGGGGGGAGAAAGGAGACGACTCGCCGACTTCAAAGGTCTGCCCAGAGTTAGGCGAGGTGAGCGCTCTTTGATTTGCTGTCACCTCTCCTTCCCCTCCCTGCGCTGGAAATCAGATCCTTATCTCTGGCTCCCCGGGGCCCGCAGGGCGCCGCCCGGGCCTCCACTTGCTCCCCTAGTGCTCGGCCTACCCCCGGCGATGGCGACAGAGCGCTGGGCTGCACCCGAGCCCGGACCGGCTCCGTGCAGGGTCGGGGATCCCACCAATCCCTCGCGTACTAACCTGGCCTCTCCTCGCCCACCCCCAGGAGCAGAGCCCTTGGGCTCGGTAAGGGGAGCGGGCGCCTGCAGCCGACACTGCTCTTGGGAGCCAACGTTAACGGGCTATCTGCCCAATCTCGCTTCCCCCGACACTCAATTTCTTTTTCTCAGGGGCGCAGTCAGTTTATTTTCTGCCACATTCCAAGGGCAGGGTTCCCCAGGCCCTCGTCAGCGATTTTCCCGGGGACGAAATTCGTTCGAAACGTGGCTCTCTACACTAGTAGTCCCAAGAATGGGCCGAATTCACTATTCGGTTTCAGGCAGTCAGCTAAGAGAAAAACAGTCTCACACTCCCCTGTCCCGCCAGAGAGGATGAGCAAACGCCCGGCCCCGCTGGCTCCCGTTGCCCTGACACCGGAACCCCAGCGTGAAGGCTTTAGATCTTTAAAAGCGAGAGAAAACACCTCTCCCCAGGCCCGAGGCCAGGCATCCACTCGGCAAGGAGCTAGGACCTCGGGACCTTGGAGGTGCGGGTAAGGGTGCTGACCACGCGCATCAAACGCCATTCGCGCTTCCCAGCCCGGATCCCCGCGCTGTGCAGACACTGTTTCGAAACCTCGTGCGACAGAGCGCCAGTCCCGGGTCTGCAGCCAACCCTATGCTGGGCATTAATGAAGTGTGCAGAGTCTATTAAAGTAGTTTATTCGGGGCTAATTGAGCGTGAGCGAGTTAACTGCTTGCATTAATGAGGACAGAGCGAGCTCCATGAGCTTGCGCCTGGAGGAGTCTAGCATCAGCCCCAGAAAATCATCCTTGACACAGAATCCCCATCACGTGTGGTGACCGGCGTCCGGACCCCTGGCGAAAGGACTGACCAGCACGGGACACTTCTGTTTAATTCTCGCAACGAACGAGATCGAACGAACCCTTCGGCTACGCGGCCATCACCCCTGCATTTAAACGCCTGCTGCATCCTCAGCGATCTGCTCCCCAGTCTTATTGAAATCGCAATTACTTCTTGGAACCTCGGATAGAACATCTACCCACTGGTCGCCCTCCATCCGTTCCCCCCGCCCCCCGCGTCCTTGCCAGCTCCTCTCTTCTTTAGGAGGCCATGAACCTGAGAGATTAACTAGCCTTGCACGTGGTTTCTGTTCCCAAGAGCCAGCGCGCAGCTCTTAACCCGGGTGAAATTTACCAAATTGTGGCAACAAAGAAACCCTCAGCAGCTACACTATACTCCAAGAGCCTACCCCGCTACTGGCCGAGATGCTGAAAAACGACTGGATGTGGGTTTTCATTCCTCTCATCAGAGAAATTTTGGGGGAGAAATTAGTTCAGCAGGCAGTCCGTCACATCTTTCCCTCTCTTCTCCGGCTCCCACCTTCTCTCCTGAAGGGAGACAGGCACGGGAGCAAACGAATCCTTCCCTTCCAAGCCCAAAACTGAGGACACCCGCGGCTCCACAGTGTTTCCGCTATTGCGGCGTGCGGGTCTCTGATTGGGAAGTAGTGTTCGCGCCCCCTGCGTGCTCCCCTGCACCGGGACAGTCGCGGGTTACGCTCCAGGCCTTGACCACACAGAGCAATCATCGGATAGAGAACACCCCGAAAGCAGAGCGCAAGTGCGAGGCGGCGTCAGGCACGCGGCCCTGCGCTCCCGGGTCGGGCCGGCCTCATACCTGAGCGCAACTCGGCAAAAGACAAACGCTCACGAAAGCGCGACCCGGCGGGGGCATGCACCTGTCCCTGGCGCGGGCGCCTGCGGCTGTAGCCATCCATCCGCTCCCTCTTCCTTCTTCGTCAGCTAAGGTAGGTCAGGTCGGGCTCGGCGCGCGTCTCGGGAGAGTCTGTGCCCGCTTTAGTTGCTTCGGTTTCTTAGAGGGGGGGCCACAGGCTGACTTCCGAAGTCCGCGAGCACCTCGCCTGGGATTCCGCGAAGCCCGGCCGCGCTGGGGGCAGTAGTGGGGACCCGCCCCCTCATTTCCCCGGGGTCAGAGGCCGAGGACCTCTCACGCGAAGCCCCTGAGCCAGCACCCACAACCGCCCAGGACTGCAGCTGCTCTCTCGCTTTCACAATGGTCCTGCAGCCTTCGCTTGGCGAGAGGAGCTTCTTTCTGGGACACAGAGAGAGAGGAGACACCCGCCGATCGGTGACAGGGGACCCGGGAGTCCTGCCCGCATTCCCCTCGCCGAGCCCGGGCGCCCAGGGCTGCAGTTACCTTATTCCGCTGCGGTCCGGGCGCTGCGCGCGTCTCTGGGGCTCCCGTTGCGGGGGACCCGGGAAGCCAGAAGCGCTAGATTCCACAGCGTCCTGGCCCCTCTCCGGCTGCGGGGACTCCGAGCGCCCGACACGCGGGAGCGCTCAGCGGCCCCGGAGTCCTGTCCGCCCAGGGATGGTGAACTTCTCTCGGGGCTCCTACGTTGGGTCTGAAGCCGGTGCGGCTGAGAACGTACTGGGGAGAGACCGAGCTCCGACTCACTCACCCCTTAGCACCGAGCCGCCTACTTATTTTAATCCACCACCCTCCCTCCTCCCTCCCTCCCCCCTCCTCCTCCCCCCTCCCCTTGCCTCAGGATTCCTCCCCTCCCTCCCCTGCCCCCTAACCATCCTGCCCTGCGCATGCGCACTGAGAGAGAAAGTTTTGCTGACCCGGGCAGCCGACTGTGGCAGAGGCGCTCGCTTGACCCCGGCCTCCCGGGAGCTGCGTCCCCTGTTCTTCAGTCCTGTGCGACCCTTTCTGCGTTGTTTGTTAGGCCCACGAGATCCCCCCAGGCGCGCTAAAGGAAAAACAACCTCTAGCTGATGAAACCGGGCTGAAACCGCGCATTTCGCAGTTCCCTGCCTCGGAGCCTAGGACACAGCCTGTGCAAGGTCGGGGTAGGCGGGGGCGGTGCGTCGGGATCCTGGCGCCTTTGTTTGGGCTCCAGCGCACCTCGGCCCCTGCTGACTAGTCTCTTCTCCCAGAATCCCTTCTGGCGTGGAGCATCTCCTGGACATCCGAGAGTGCTCAGCGCCAGAGCGGTAACCCAGACCCCAATGCCTATGGGTGACCCCAAACCCTGTGTTACGGAGTTCGCTAGAAAGATTAGAGGCGGAGGATGGGGCAAGGAGTCAAGAAAGTTATTTCCCGAGGACCCCAAACCTTCCGGGATTCACACCCTCTAATCATGTATTCATTTAGTTTAGGAGGATGGATGAGAGTTTGGAGGATGAGCTGCACAGGCACGCGATTCACGCTGAAAAGTTCTTCAGCTCCAGGACCTTTGAGTCCAAGGGATTGGTTCCGGTGGAGTTTGTGATCTAAGTGAGGGTCAGGGTTCTGGCTGCAAGAAATTCTGTCTTCACTGCTTATGCTTTAAGAAGGAGAGTACTTGTACCTTCTTCACTGCCTGGCTCTAAGAGCTGACCTCCAGCTGACCCCAGCCCAGATCCCTCCCCGCCATCTCTCTGGAACAGCCAGCCCTGGGTCCGGAGGAGGGGCTGGTTTCTGGGGCTTGGGTGAGTCCAGATTCACACCCCTACACTCGTGGGGTTTGCCCCAAGACTGCTGGTGAATGACCCCTCTGAGGTCTGCAGACTGGATCCTGGCCTCAGTGGGTCTCTAGCATATTGGTATTGTGTGTCTGGAAGAAGCTGCCACTCTGTCCAGATTCAGTCTGCAAGTCTGAGCTGACTTTCTTTTTTTTTTTTAAGACTCTTGGTTCCCTGACCTAGGAAAACGGTAGCGGAAATGTCCCCCAAAAAGGAATAATTGGAGGACACCCTGGTCTTACCCCCAGGCCTTTAGAACAGAACCTGGCCTCCAGCCCCTAGGTAACTTTGTCTTGGGCAGGGAGGAGGAAAAAGGGATGCAGTCTTTGCCCCAGGGGACTGCATTCACCCCCTGCAGGTTAGTGCTAGAGTAAGGGACCCATGTAAGTTTGTCTGTGCAGCTGGAATCCTAGCAACTTCCAGCATGGAGCGACATTCTGGCCCTTGGGGGGCCCCCTGGGAGGCCCCTTGGGAACAGAAGGAGCCGAGATCACTCCCTCCCCTGAGATTCCAAGGCAGCAAGTGCCAAGAGCAAGGAAGGCTGGGAGGGCAAGTCCAGCAGGGCATTCCTGGACGGTACCGGCTTCCACCTCGGGCCAGGGAATCGGTGTGCACAAGGCTCAGGCTCTCCTAGGAGACCAAGCTTGGCACCTTTTATTACCAGCAGTGAAAGAATCCACAGAGGCCTCCGCATTGGCCATCTGGCTGTCCAGACCACTTAGGAAACGGCCCCTAGGAAGAGGACATTCAGGTAGGATGGAGCCTCCTGGGGTGTACCTCTCTTGCTCAGAACGCCACCCAGCGCAACTGTGCTTCCTCCATCTTTCACTTGCCTTTTTCTCCTGAATCAGGGCCCCTGGCCAACCTGCCTCAAAGACTTCTAGAAAATCTCCAGGTAGTAGGATCCCTAAAGAGCTCTTGGAGAAAGTTTTTAGGGTTCCTAAAGAAAGGGCCATGCAACCCGCTTGTTTAATGCTGCTTTTGCCAGGTTATCTGGAAAACGGACCCCACTCAGGTCAAATCCTGTAACTTAGCTGGTGTGGGGCAAGATGGGGCTGCCCAGCATCTCAGGTTTTGCCTCTCCAGCTGCTTCCTAGGACAGGACAAGGCGCGAGAGAGGTGCAAGACACTGGCACTGCCCAGCCTCAGATCTGTTTCAGACACCTGGCTTCAACGCCATTCTTTCTAGGTCTTGGCCAATGAACACCCCCAGAAAGCTGGAATAATGAAATTCAAGATTTGCTAGCTGCCGCTGAGTCCTCCAAGTCAATCTGAGCACCCAAGGGGATGACCCCCAAACCCTGGCCTCAGTCTCCAGTGGAGACCAACCAGATCCTAGTTCCCTCTGGACCCACCGCAGGAAGAAACCCTGGAAGCTAAGAACCCCTCGGCTTCTCTATGCAACGGGAACAAAGGGGGCTCCCCCCGCCCCATTTAAGACAAATTGATCCCACTAAGCTAGGTCTAGGTCGCCACGCTGCGCCTGGACTGCAGCTTGGATAGACTGAGCAGAGCAGGACTCAGGACACGTAAGGGCTACCGAGTTACTTTACGGCGAAGCCAAATTCGTTTAAAACTTGCAAGGACATCATGGTTCAAACATGGTCAACGGCCTCACTATAGGGTACCCAACCAACCTATGGCCCCAGAGCTCAGTGAAGGTGGAGAAACTCCTGTCTGGACACCCATGCCATTCCTGGGCGTCCCGCACACTCCGCCCCCGTGTCTGCAAGCTTTGCTCGCTTAGAGCCCGCGGGCACCA